>NC_140561.1:27987236-29459736 GCF_057381845.1 Rhamphochromis longiceps
GTAACTGTGTGTATATGTAAGCATTTAAACACTGCAGAGAGTAGAATTAACAGTAACAGTATTGTAGAAATTCATTTCACCGAAACAATAACGTGGCGCACAGTGTGACGCATGCACCAGTTTATTGTATTTCCAGACTTGCTTTCGGCACAATTTACAGTGCACGCTACTCTGTTTTTTGTCAGACTTGAAATAGCCGAAATACCTTCACACTACGGAACTTTTATGGCTCTTCCGTTCGACAATCTCTCCGGCATTGGAACCATCATCGGTTTTCTCTTCGGTCACGCTCGGTTGATTTTTCTAGTCGGCACACTCATTTCCTCCATTACCCGCTGGCTGCTTCCCAAACAAACACACGTGCGGCTTGGCACTTGTGCTGTACGTAACAAGTCACGCGACGTGACGCTGCGGCTGTGATTGGTTCGGCTCTGCGCTACTTAGTTTGGATTGGCTGACCTTTTTTTTTTATTTATTTTTTTTTATTTTAAGAGGACAAGAGCGGCGAGGTCTATCGCGATAGCTTAATTTCTCTATCGAGTAAAAGTTATATCGCGATACATATCGTTATCGTTCTATCGCCCAGCTCTAATATATATATGTTAGTGTATATATAAGTTTTCAAATTAAGTCAACTTTAATTATCCTAAGTTATATAAGCTTTTTCTTAAACCCCAGTACAAATTTACTCCAAGTTCATCCTATCACTCCTCCACCCACAAGTCAGAAATGGATTTGGAGTGTAGTCTTTCCTTTTCTCTTAATTTTCGTAATTTTCTATTCATCACAGGCTCGCTGTTAGATGTTCACCAGAGACATTCTGCCCACCACCTGCAGTATTTCATCATGCACAGCTAAATCCCTGCAGCTAGTAAACCTGTCAGCCCCATGCTGCGTGCATACTTGGCTAGCTGTAAAGCGGGGGCTGGCTAACGGCTTTAGCAGTGTAGAGCTAAGAGGCTAATGTTGTTGTGTTAGGGGTTAAATCGGTATTATCCTCTCCTTGGTGGACCAGCAGAGACAGAGGACAGACAGGGTGACTGGGTTCATGAAAATAAAGAGAGAGAAAGTGGAATCGGACCTCTGTTCGAGCAGGGCTTTCCTGTGTTTTAATTCAATAACCAGGACACTGCACCAGCAGCTGTTCCTTCAGATATAACCCAAGGTCAGAGCCTACATGAACCAGCGTTACATTACATAATCATTCAGCCGCTTTTACAAAATGTAGATAAAGAAGTAGCTTTGACCCCTCAACGGTAAATGCCAACAAGATATGTTAATAATTAATCTTTTTTCCAGCTCCAAAACAATGGTCTCTTTATTTTTCTTTTTTGTTACAGAGACCTGCTGTGATACTAGTGTTAAATTTAAAAGCTGTTTTACTCACTTTGAAGAAGTGCCTGAGCAATTATTCTTGTGTCTTAATCAACATCAAGTTAGACTTAAACATCACTTTCCCAACTTTGGAAGTTAAATATAAAAGGTTGAACTGAAATGATGTGAGTGGAGTTGACTGCAACATGTTATGGTAGTGCAAATGCAATAAAAGTTTCCTAATAAGTGTTAAACAGGGCAGGGATAGCTCAGTAGGTAGAGTGGTGGCCCCATGATCGGAAGGTCGGGGGTTCGATTCCCCTGAACAGCTACCCTGAGGTACCCCTGAGCAAGGTACCGTCCCTACACACTGCTCCCCGGGCGCCCAGTGGCTGCCCACTGCTTCACTGAGTGAATGGGTTAAATGCAGAGAGGGATTTTCCCCACGGGGACCAATAAAGTACACTTTCTTCTTCTTCTTCTTAAACTAAAAGTACTGACAATGACACAGAGAGAATGAAGTCGACAGGGAGATTTTTTTTTTTGTTTGCCACACTTTAACAGTTTGTTATTTAAGTCACAAACAAATATACAAACTGCAAAAAAAATTAAACTAAAAATTTTAAGAAATTATACAAAAAGTTAAATTGTAAATAAATCACAGATATGACACACAACTGTTTTAATAGCTGAATATTCTGGCTTTGTAAAAGATCCCTGAAGCAAATTCAGTTAAATTTTTAGTTTTACATTTTTTTCCAGACAGAGTAGAGGGAAAATGAACACATTTCTAAAACAAATACTCGAATAAATCTGAATATGTAAATCAGTTACCAGAGCATGTTTGCAAACCTTGACAAGCAGTTGGACCTGGCTGATCGAAAGTAAGCATGGCCTCAAAAAGAGAGCTGGAATGCATTATACAACTCCTTTCAAAAAAGAAGTCAGTTTCTCGAGCAGTTCAGGCTGTTGACCAAAGAACTGATTATGATATATATGTTTAAAGATGCAATTAATTAAGCTAATTTGATTTGCTTGAAGTATGTTTCACAAAAAAACTAGTTTTGCCTGTTATGTGGGATGTGTTTATTTGTTGCAAGTAAGCACATTTGGTGCTCCCAAGATTTTTGCCAGGGGTTTGTACAAAACAAAAAAAGTAGCCATGACAAGTCTCCAAACTACTAACATTTTTCTAACTTTGGTATTTTAATATGTTGGCTTTCCAGCTAGCAGTTAGTGCACTGATGACGTCATGTGAAGTTTTGCATTGAGATCCCTGGTGTTCATGCCATCTTTTGTTTTTGTTGAGCCCTTAGGGTGTGTTAAATTGGTAAGGAGATTTAAAGCTTTAGGGATTAGGCAACTAATTGATTAATCAGTTGAATTTCTCATGTTTTCAGTGTTTGTTTTTTTTGAGTGCAGGTTAAAACTGACATCATGAACATTATGATGGATTCAGAGTGTGAACTGCAGTTTCATGGCAAATCAGCGACATCTGCATAAGAACATTAGTTTGCTCATGTTTAGCGCCACTCGGGTGTTTCTGCTCATTAGTTGTCAGGCTCAGAATCCCCATCCCCTGTCAATAACACGCATCTAGAAGCAAAAAGTAACATGCCGAACAGCTGATAATTGCTTTGTTTTTTTTTTGTTATGTTAGAGAAAATCTGGAGAACTCTAAATATATGTGAATGTTAGATCCCCTAGGATTCAGTTAAGAGCTGCATTTATTGCTTAAATCTGTCATTAGTTAACTGAAAACTGGCAATAAACTATCCAGCAAAATAGAAAACAAGGTTTTTGTCAAACCTTTCACTTATATTCAGTATTTATTTTTAGATTTTCCATCTCATTTGACCTAAATGTTTTACTTTCTTTAATACCTTCATGCTGCCCCCCCCCCCCCCCCGCCCCCCGCATTTGTACATTTCAGACCTCTGTTCTCTTTCTGTCATCCTGATTTTCATTTTGATTAAATCCCAAATTCATTTAAGTGGAGTCCATTAATCCTCACTGGATTTAATACTGCAGCTGTAATGCTCTGCTAAAGCACTGACAACATATTTTCTGTAGCACCTTTCTTTCTCTTAACATAGTTTGTTGGAATATGAACTCCCCTTAGGACTGTAATTTTTCAGTTTTTGTTTCACAGAGTGTTGATGTTGAATGCTCCTGTTGGATTCAAATAGGTCAAATGTTTCAGCTTTACGCGTCTCTGTTCAGTTTTGTGTGATTTGTTTTCTACACATTCCAGTCCTGTGCAGACAAATGTCTGGCAAGTTTAATACTAATACCTAAATAATGCCCCTTTCTCCCTTCGTTAAGGCTACAACTCCTTCAGGATTATGGCTGTGAAAGAAATATTGTTAACATCTCTTTTAGACTTAAGGAATCTTGTTGCATCCTGACTTGTGTTACAGAGGTTTAATGCCCTCATTTGTCTTCTCATTTCCCCCCCGCAGGCCAGTTATCCTACATGGGAGGACTTTGTATCCAAAGGAAATAAACTGCAGTCACAGCTCAGGTAAGAGGCACATTTTAACCCCTTTTTTGTGTGTGTTTTTAAATCAGCAGCTCATTATTAACATGAAACATTTTCACCTGTAGAGCAGATTAACCTGTAGATGAGTATGGGCTCAAAATGTGGTCATAAATATTTTGTACTTGTAAATCAGTTTTGTACTTGTAAAAAAAATTTGTGTGCGTAAAATAGATTTGTGTGTGGACTTAGCCAAAAAAAAAACCCTGCAAGTTACAACTACGAATTTTGACCCTATTTTTCTTCCTTTCATCTGATTGGTGAATGTCATGTCAATCACAAATGTAACAATCCAATCAGAGAACAGATGGGTTTGGCTGTCGGAGGGGCGCTTTTTTTGAACTGCAGGTCTTTGAAGGGAATAAATGCCCTTTTACATGCCAACCCAGCATTTTACTTCATCACCACGAAGTAAAACAGTCTGTGGTCGTCCGAGTTTGGTGATTTTTGTGTCACAGGACTACGTGTTTAATACAGGGACTTCCACAGCCTTTTCACCAGCGCTGCGGACGCAGGGGGGGGGGGCAGTGTTTTGGAAATGACAGTCTTCATTACAAAGCTTTCTTCGTTATGAATTAGCATAGATGTTTTTATTGAACATTTGAAGAACTAGCAAAAAAACCCCACAAACTCTTGTAGTTCACATGAAGTCAGAGATAAAAACGACAAGGAGCAGGTGCATCTAGTACAGGTAGAGCTGCTGCAAAAACCCACAGAGCCCAGCAGCCAGCAACAAATTCTGGATCCTTTGCTTTTAGTTAGCAGTTAGCATTAGCAGCACATCCTGCGTCCGATGTGAAAGGACTTTTATGCTGCGCACTGTGACTCACAGCAATGGTCCCGGGTCAGCCCTGACGTTGTGTTAAACTAATCCTAAAGTAATAATGGTATTTCTAACCACTGACATACCACAACTTTATCCTTTCAACAGCTGCTGAAAGTAAGGGGACCTAGCTGCTATCGGATATTTATATAGAGATTACCCTTCAAGGACCTGCAGTTCAAAAAAGTGCCCCTCCGACAGCCAAACCCATCTGTTCTCTGATTGGATTGTTTAATTTGTGATTGACATGACATTGACCAATCAGCTTAAAGGAAGAAAAATAGGGTCAAAATTCGTACTTGTAACTTGCAGGGGTTTTTTTGGGCTAAGTCCACACACAAATCTTTTTTACGCACGCACAAATTTTTTTTACACATACAAATCTTTTTTACGCACACACAAATTTTTTTTACACATACAAATCTTTTTTATGCACACACAAATTTGTTTTTACAAGTACAAAACCGATTTACAAGTACAAAATATTTATGACCACATTTTGAGCCCATAGATGAGGTCTCCTAACTGTATCACAAATTTTTGGTCATAACCTATTGTATAAAACCAGATATTGCCGTTTCACGCAACGATACTGTTTTCAACCACTCATCAAATCATCAAAGACAAGCTGTTGAACATGTCATAAGTGTGTCACAGTGACATGTTAGTTTTAACAGTTTTGCATGTTTCTCCTCTATTTATTCTCTCACTACCGAGTGTTATATTTTTGTTGTTTAACTCATTCACTGCCATTGACGTCTCTAGCCGTCAGTTGCAGTGAATGAGTCAATGGGTTTAACTCATTCACTGCCAATGGCTGGCAGTGAATGAGTTAATAGTGACTTGCAAACTGTTTTTGGTGTTGGTAAGTAGGGCTGGGCGATATGGCCTAAAATCCATATCGCGGTATAATTTGAAGCATTTGCAGTAATGATATATATCGCAATATATTTTTTCTTCCGTATTTTCTGCACCATAAAGGTGGAATTAAAATCCTTTAATTTTCTCGAAAATCGAAAGTGCGCCTTATAATCCGGTGTGCCTTATGTATGAATTCTGGTTGTGCTTACTGACCTTGAACCGATTTTATGTGTGACACGGCCCTCAAAAATCTATCAAAAATGTTTTAGTACCACTTTGGTGAACTACGAAGCCACACCACTTGATGGATTGCCGGAGCATTACGGCTTCCGTAGTCAGGAGCCTCAGTATATAATATATAATGATGTGCTACGTGATTGCTAGTGACACAGCTATGTTAGCATAACATAAACAGTGAAGCTAGAGGATGAACGCTAACTTCTTTCCACTCGATAAAAGTTAATGTGAGGGTCAAATGCAATCGCATGGCAGGATGCTGTAAACGAACCAAACTTCAGTCAGGACAACAACTGAGATAATCCATCCACAATACGAGGTTAGTTATTAATATACTGCAACAACATGGGAATAGAGCAGCTGCGAGAGAATTCAACATTCAAGCGCAGTTTTTGGCTTTCTTCAAATTCCAAAACGTGCTTCCTCTCTTCACTATTACTGTCGCCCAGCATAATTTGCAGATGATACTGCTTGCAGCTGCTGCGATGCTTTCGACCAAAGCAGGCGCAGCTTGATGACACTATCAACATGCACTTTCGCGGTAGAGCGGTATAGTCAAAATCTCTACCGTTGGCCAAATTCATATCGTTTCTACCGTATACAGTTTCTACTGCCCACCCCTATTAGTAAGGGAAATTATTTATCTTAAAAGGGAAAAAATTGCTAAATGAACCAGAATTTTTTTTTTAATAACTTCATAGTTTAAATATATGAAGGTCATGACCATCCCTATTTAAAATAGGAATGTGACTGTTTGATATCTTTTATCAGTCAGAAAATCTTGTTGATCATCCTGCAACTCAGCAGAACATTGTCAGTTTCCCTGAACTATAATTGGATGGCATGTTGCCAAATACTTAGTCATGTTTTTTCAGTTCGTTTTTCCATAGAAAATATTTGCCCACGATGACAAATCAACCGCATCCTGTCTTGTGTCGTTGTGACATCAGTTTTAGGTCGCAGATGAAACACTAAGAGATTTGGGCTTTTAGAGATTAAGAGACTAAGAGATTTTTAGAGTGTAAGGTAGGGCTGCACGATTTTGCATAAAATGAGAATCACGATTTTTTTGGCTTAGAATTGAGATCACGATTCTCTCACGATTTTCTTTTCCAGTATAAATATTTATTGCACTTATTAACTGCTCATCAACTTCGTAACAGTTGAGACTGAACATAAAATAAACATAAAAACAACAAATGTCTCACGTTTTGTTGTTGCCGCAAAATGTTGTACTGCTTGAAATTCCGTCTCCACCGTTGCTCGACACTGCGTGTTTAGAGCAGGTAGTGCAACAATAGAAAAATAGTTGCGGGACAGCACTGTGTAGCGTTTGTCTAGGGTGTTGATCATTTTCCTAAATCCCTCGTTTTGCACAGTGTTGATGGGAGCCATATCTTTGGTCAGGTGATAAGTGATAGCCTCCGTAATTTCCACACATTAAAGGCCAGTCCGTGAAAATATTGTCGGCCATAAACTGGTCCGTGGCGCAAAAAAGGTTGGAGACCGATGTTTTAACCGATGCATGAAACTATACATTTTTAGACATAAGTTGTAACGGCCGCCGTTTTCTTTGAGTATTTATTACACGGCGTGCTGCGGAGAAAAGCCTGTTCTAACGTTTGAGTCTAAGGTTTATTTTTAGCACCCGGCGGCTCTTTTTTTTTTTTTTTTTTTACTTCTCATCCGTAAATAATCTGCTCTTTCATGTGATTCAGTTTATTTTGAAAAGTCTCAAAAGGATCTTGAGCTTTATTGTGAAAGGTTTATGTGGAACATAAACAAGCGGACACGCGATGCTGTTACCGTTGTTGTTGCTAACCACAACGCATAAAAACAGGCGCTTGTCCGTCTGTAGTGTGGTTATATTAAATATAAGAGAAAGAGAGAACTTTAAGAAATTAATATAGCCACTACAGTGACCATCAAAACCATGATCAAAAGGGTGAAAAAATATTGCCGTAAACAGTTTATTTTGCGACACCACGAAACAAACGATAGCGTAAAATGAAACTATAGAGGTTTTTATATCGTCATCCGATATATATCGTTATATCAAACAGCCCTACTGGTCATTGTTGTATTCTGTCGTTTTACATGAAAGCTGCACATGTTCTGACCCAGGCTAATTCTGTCCAGTAGCTGGCTTGGTTTAATGACAGTATAATTGCTGAATTTCCCAGTAGGCCAGTTTACTTTGATAAGCATCGCTCTGCTTGCTGTAGCCAGTCACAGTCCATTAGCCCTGCCAGTCAGCCAGCTATGCACACACAAAGCTACAGATACAGGCATAAATAAAGGGCATCCACTTTGCTCTAATGTTTAATGCTACTTAAAAGATCAGCTGTGGATAATTTGCACACACAAAGCTTTATTTCACACATTAACTTCACAGTTATATTTATTCATACAGCCACCAATAAAGATTGTTTGTTTGTTTGTTTGTTTGTTTATTAATTCACTTTTTCTCGATACCTTCTAGCCTCATTAACACTAAAACTTCACCAGGTAGTATTTCATAGCTTGAATTATGAAAACACAAAATACAGGCATGTCATGATTTGCAAGAGGTCCAAAGGCCTCAAAATGGAACATTGTCTGATGCAGTTGAGCTGGTAAAATGCTGTAATCGTAGTCAAAAGGAGGAAGTTTTGACAACAAATAGCTTGAGGCATGCAGAAGAGTTGGACTCTTCTGCATACTGGGCACACATTTAGGATATATGTGTAAATATAAATATTCACTGGAATTCGCATAAACATATTTCCTTGTAGTACAGAATTGACAAAATAAAGTTTAACTTTCAGGCTGATCATCGAGGGTGATGAAACAGTTAACTCCATTTTTCCTGTCTCTTTTCATGCATGAACTGTTAAGCTTGACTAGCAGAGAAATTTTGCTGATAACAGACATGATGACATAACACTTCTTTAAAAATGAAAGATTCAAATGAGTTTACAGTTATAATAAATATAACAAGTCCGTTTCACTTGACATCTTTTATCAGTGATGGCTCATTGCTGCACCATTTTTAATAGCAAAAAATATGTTTCTGCAGTTGGGCTAATTAGAGATTTCAGCTAAAAAAAACAAACAAACAAAACAGTCAGACTCTGGTCTGTAGATCTGTAGTTTAACTTTAAAGCAGCAGTTACAAGCTGAAAAGACAAGCTGAAGCCTCTCTTAGGCTCCAGTGGGGTTTTCAGTCTTGCTAAAGTATTTGGGACTCTGTGTTTTTCTGCAGCACCACCAGAGTGTTCATTCAGTGAGGGATTTAGATGGAGAAGATCAAATACATATTTGCACATACAGAGCTTCAAGAGCGTGTTTAATTATATTATATGTTTCTTGTAGTCTGACTGTGTGTCTATGTGCTACAACACATTATTGTCAATGCTGGGACTGTTATTAGGTGTTTTTGGAAAGTTATTAAATTAAATTATTGTTAGTTACTTCTGTTCAGTTATTATATATAATTATGGACAGTGTGCACCAATTAACATGTTCTCTGGTTAATGCACCAGATTTATTCCTACCTTTATAAGTCTACTGCTGGTGCATTGATAGGACAACATGCAAAATCATATGGGCACAGCAAATTGGTAAATACGATTTAAACAGTGTGGTATAATAAAATATATTTAAAGGCACTTGAGCACAGACAGTTAAGAAAACACGACTCCAGTTCATGCTGTCTTTTTTCAAGATGGTATAAAGTTGGTATGAAGATGGAATTCATTAAGTGGATCTAAGCATCATCAACTAAAATTAAACCAATCTCTGCTACACTTGATGTAACCTAACTCTGACCATGAAACCACAGCCACTGTGCACCAGTCCAATACACTGTTGTTTACTTTAAATCCATCACAGTACAGCAAACTAACCTGTATCCTGCACTAACCTGCAGAGTGTTTAATGCAATCTTTAAATAACAAAATTAGTCTGTCTCAGTTTGTATAGGAAAAAACATAATGTCACAGATACAAACCCAATATCTGATTTAAAAACATGAGGACTTAGATGTGAGCTTTATATTTCCAGCTTATCAAATAACCACTGAGCAGTGCTTGTATAGCATTTACTATTGTTGTTGTTGTTGCTGTTATTATTATCATTATTATTATTATTATTGTAATTGGTTCATTAATTTGTTGAGTCATTTGACTATTTATTTTTTAATGTTTACACTTTTATTCTTCCATATTTTCTAAAAAGTTGTTGTAAATTGGATTGTTGTCTTCAGCCTATCCTGTTTGTGAACTGCATTGTTAAGTGTGTGTGTGTGTGTGTGTGTGTGTGTGTGTGTGTGTGTGTGTGAGAGAGAGAGAAAGAACTCTTTGGTCTTAATATGAAAGAGAATTTCCACTGAGGTCAGATGCACAAACTAGAGACAGGAGTGTCATATGATCTTCTTAGTTTGGCTTTCAGAGATAATGACTGTGTGTGCGTGTGTGTGCATACATGCACTTGCGCAGCTATAGAAGCATAGACCTGACTGGTAATTGACACACATACACAGACAAAAGATCCATTGATGTAGCTGATGTGCGCCTCTCAAGGTCTCCAGTTGCACTCCTAACACTGGCCTTTGCAGGTGATTGGACTCATTTATCTTCACCAGACTGACTTTCATAATAAAAGTGGGGGGGGGGGGTTGGTTGGTTTTTTTTTCCTCGAGTAGTGCAGAGGCTTGTTCGGGATGCATCTTCTGATTTTGTGTCTGTGTGTGTGTGTGTGTGTGTGTGTGTGTGTGTGTGTGTGTGTGTGTGTCTTTCAGATTTAGAAAAAGTTCTTATGGTGGCACTTATGTGTCTGATTACCTGACCTATTTATTCCCACTGTTGCAGATTTTAACAGTTTGTCCAAACCCCAAAGGTACATACTGTATGCTGTAGTCACTTTGTTTATGATTCTGTATCAAATAAGCCATGCCTGATACCAGTGTGCACCCTCTGAAATGGGAACTTCTGATAAACACTGCTCAAGTGTGAACTCATTTAAGATTTTGTCCTTCTCGTCACATCTAATTTGTTTGCGTTGGCGGCTTCGTGGTCCTCAGTGAGTCTGAGCGTGACCACAGTTCCAGCCTCATGCAAATGTTCATCAGAGAGTGAGAGACTTTTTTCGTTTTAAACGTTACCATCCAACGGAAGTGTGGACGCAATGCCCATTAAATTGTGAGCCTGTGTCTCTTTGAAACTTGATTGAGACCCGAAGCACAAATAAGCTCTGCAAGACACCTCATCAGTGCGATAGAGCGTATTTACTAAAGCTAGTAAAAATCTAAAAAGGAGGTTTTTGTGTGGTATTTAACTTAATCCATCTAAAGAGTTGTTGGTTCTTTACAATGTCATGCTTGTGCTTTCAACCAGTTGATCGTCTACCTACGCATGTTGCCATGACACTGTGTGTTGGGCTTTTCTTGGAGGAGTTAATGCAGTGGCGTCTTTTGCTTTCTAAACCTGAACAAATGATAGCATGATGGAATGATATTATGTGTACATTAAGCACGACAGGTAACACGTGTTGTTTGTTTCAGAACGACCATCGTGGTGACCGGAGCCTTCCTGGATGCTTTTCAGAAGGTGGCAGACATGGCGACCGGAACCAGAGGTAACCACACGCAGACACACACACACACACACACACACACACACACACACACACACACACACAGTTGACACGTTACTGTCTGTGGCCCAGTTGTTATCATCTTGCTCTGTGTTTTTATGTGACTCACAGCAAATCAAGATAAATGTTTTCTCTCTTTCTTTCTCCTCACAATGTGATCTTTCACTGTTTCTCTTTTTATTATAAATAGTAACATCATGAGGGAGCTAATTAGCGCTGTTAACTCTCCGTGGACAGTATGTGGGTGGGATAGAATATCAAGTAAAAACCATTAACCATTGTGCTACTAAAGGATGGTATGTGGCAGGACAAGCCCCTAGCTAATTGTCAGTACATTGCTCGTTCTATCTGCCTTTCTTTGATGGCCCAGTGATTGAGTGGCAACCTGTCCAGGGTATACCTCCTCACCATAAGTCGGGCTAAGTGACAACATGGCTAATTTTGTGTGTTAAAGAACCTTCGATTGCGTTCTATCAGGCAAATGCCATAAAGTGCTCTAGTTCACCAGAAAAAGCTTTTTACATATCAGGTTTAATCTAATGCTATTTTTGTTTACTTCAACTAATGAAGATTATGCTGTTGATGTTAATAAATAATGAACAGTTAATTAAACATTTTTAAGGGCTGTGATTAGTCTGCTGGACATACTCAACAAAAACTTGAACAAAAAGCAGTCACTAATTCAAATCCTACTGTAGCCTGTGGGTGCTTTTCGGTTTGCATGTCCTCAAGTAACATCTCAGGTCATCTGAGAAGTCTAATAATTTTGTTGAAAATGTATAGAAGAAATGCAAATTTGTCTGTAACTAAGGCTGTAAAAGGCTCTGTGTCATGGTTAAGACCATGACACATTTTAATGTGGGATTCTCTGTTTAGTCTCAGCCAAGATTTTGAAATGATTTCTTGTAGTTCTGGTTATTATTGGAAATATTGAATCAGGGAGTGCTAAAGAAAATGTGTGTGTGTGTGTATAAGTGAGAGGGTTGACAGTGAATTGATTAACAGCCTTTAGGATACAATCTGTAGACAAAATTTGTAAACCGCCTCATCACATGTTTCCTTCATAGGTCACAGATAAACTGTAGTTCCTGCTACTTGAATCCAAGTAGCAAAAAAAAAATAAAAAATGAACGAACATTTTTGCGTTCTGAATCGATCAAAATCTCCAACATATAAGGTTTACGGTTTTTCATATACTCACCCAGCTGGCATAGGCTCCAGACCTCAGCAACTCTGAATCCATTAAGATTGGATTAATGGTTGGAATTTCCCAAATGTTGTTTTTTGCTTTTCTTTGGTTCAGAGAATGGGAAATTGAATAACTTTTTAAAACATCACACAATTTTCTTGGCTAGTTCTGATCTTCGCTATACGAAAGTCCTATTATTTATTTATTTATTTTTAGTTTATTTAAACTGATTTTCTTTGTAAGAACTGTCATTGCCACCATAACCAATCAATGACGTTTGTCTGTTGGAAATTCCAAAATCTGTTCAAAAAAGAATGAGTCAGAATAAATAAACTTTTGTGTTTTCTCTAAATTGGCAGCAGATTACAGGACTTTTTGTCAGTCTAAATTAAAAAAAATAAAATAAAGTGTGATAGGCTACTAGAAGGAATTACTTGTACAAATTAATTCCATATAAACATTATTCAAATATGCTTACCAATAGTGTTGTAACTAGTGTTCCACCTCCCACATGCTTGTTGGTGGGAGGGTTATGTTGCTGTGTTTAGTATTGGTGTGCAATACTGCAGATTTTGGTATCGATCCAATACCCAAAAAAAATACAGAGCCAGTATTGCCAATACCAATACTTTTAACTTATAAAGGCAGCATATGTAGGGGAGGGCAGTGTGTAATGATTTATAGGGTGAATCATAATCGACCACTAAATCACTACGATTTACAATTTCCACATTAATAAGTTAACACAACAAAACACAACTTTCAGCTTCTGTATTTTGAAGTTGGGGTTCTTTGAGACCTGGAATGTAAATGTGCCTGTTTATAAAGCACTTTGGGTCATCTTCTGTTCCTTAAATGTGCTAATGGATTTAAATAAAATATACAGTCAACTCAAAACGTTCAGATCTTTTTTTGGTGCATGTTTAAGGTATATTTTTTCATTTCCTAAAAAATAATTTATTTAACACAATTCAGTGGGCTACATGCTGTACTTAGAGGAAAAAAGTAAAGTATCGATCCTGTCATGATGGTATGGATCCAGTACCAATACCAGCGTTAGTATCATGTCTGACTTGTAGATGTTGGAGAACGGTCACTTAAACAGAAATTACAGCATCATGAATTACAGAAGATAAACTTGCATACAGATTAGTAGAGTGGTGAAAATGTGGAAGGTTTTAGATACATTCCTCTTGACTTGCATATTCAGTTTTTCCAGTAGTGTCACACTACAGTCATTCAGTGGTAGACCCTAACATGCCAAGAGAAACTGCAGTGTGCCAAGAAGTCGGGGCTTGATTGCAAGCTAGTAAACATGGATGCTGTAGGTTTTCATTTTTTTTCTTTTTGTAAGACCTTTGCAGGTGGCTTATGGCCTAGAAAATAGTGCAATTCATTGATCCCCCAGTGAGCAATGTTGAAGCATAATTTTAGTTTACAAGAAGACTTCATACAGCCTGCCAACTCATTCAAGTTTGTTTAAGAAGGCACAAAATGTTTCAGTTCAGGTTGAGAGAATTGTTAATCAGAACCTGTTTGGTACAACATCAGAAGTCTGTTCTGCCTTGTATAATCTGTATCTTGGTATTTCTGAACTTGCAACAATTATATGAATGACATAATCGGAGGGTAGTCATAGTTATTTTATATATTTATATATTTTATATTCATTTTCACTACAAAGCTTGTGTTTTGTTTATTATTTCAGACTAAAGAATTTAGAGTTTCTAACTGTTAGTGATGCCGCAGTGTTTGTTTGAGTCTGGAAACTGAAGAGGTGTCTGGACTCGGAAACTGCTAATGATGTATGATGTAAGAAGCAGATGGTCACCTGCTCACCAACTTAGCCGGCACCCGAAATCACGTGCTGTTTAATGCAGCCCTAGAAGAAGGACATTACTCAGCAAAATCTATCTAGAAGAAATAGATTTTGTAAAAAGTTTTAAAATGTGAATCTGTAGAAATGTTTTTACTGTTTATAGCTATAATAGTTGTCTCTGGATCTGTAAGGGTCTATCACCCAGTCTGCATTTGGTGCCACATGACTGAGGGTTGGGTTGCCTTAGGGCTGTGTGATATAACGAAATATACTAGATGCCAAAATTAAAACATCTATCGTTTCATGTTACATGCTATCGTTTGTTTAGTGGCGTCGCAAAATACACTGTTTACGGCAATATTTTCTTTCATTGTTTGGTCACCATACAGAGAATAACAGCATGGCCAGTGAAGATGAGGCAGAACCAGGTAGCTCCAAACAGAAGGACCAGTCAAAAGAAATCGAGGACCTTATTCCTAAGCAAGGGGCTACCTCTGTAGCATTGACATGGTTTGGTTATGAAAAGTCTGACATGGACCAGAAAACTACTATGCAAATTATGCCGCAAACCGGTCAACACCACAGACTCAAACATGACAAACCTCTTCTACCACCCACGTGAGAATCGCGTGAAAGTGTATAAAGAGAGTTTATGGATGAGAAGCAAATAAGAGTGGTCAGGTGCTCAAAATAAACCTTAGACTCAAATGTTAGAACAGGCTTTTCCCCCGCAGCACGCCATGTAATAAATACTCACAAAGAAAATGACAGCTATTGCAACTTCTAAATATATACTTTCATGCATCGGTCAAAACACTCGACTCCAGATAAACGACGCCCAGATGAAAACACTTCACGCAAGTAGAGTTGCCCGAGTTTCACAGAATTTACAGAAAATGCACTATTGTATGAAATATATCGTTATCGGGATGAAAAATGTCTTATATTGGGATATGAGATTTTGGTCATATCGCACAGCCCTAGGTTGCCTTGTTTGCAGTCAATCAGCCTCTGTTTGGCTGCTGTGGAGATCTCCAAAGAATGTCTTTTCCTGTTGTTTCCCAATCTATATGTTGTCAGGAGGGAAGGCAGGGACCAGCTGTTGCCCTTTTAAGATGGACTTTACATCCAATACTTTGTGCCAGACTCCTGTGTATCCCTCATCAAATCATCCACCTGTTTTTTTTTTTGCTATTTTATGTTTGTTTTTCAATTAAAATGGGCTATATTTATATTTAAATTTCTTCTAAAATGTCTTATAATTCCTAAATATAAAATAATTCGGAGCTCACCTCAAGGGCTTTAGGAATGTCACCATAAGTGTAATTAAAACAAATGGTATTTAATTCACTTGCACTTTGTTCATCAAGAAAATGGACATACTAAACATCCAAGTCAGACCCCCTGTTTTAACTATATTGACCACGCACCCTTTCATGCTTTTGTGCATGGTCACACCTCCCAAAGGAAAGTGTTAATTTAATGAGTAGTCATGCTAAATAAATGAAATTATAATTACTATCCAAATTATAAAAATTAATTATATTTTGTGCCGTAATCAAACCTTGGTTCTTGTTTGGCACAGCGGTGGATGTAGGAAGGTTACCATCTGTTGGCACTTAGTTCAATGTGAAGCTGATATAGCCTTCACACACTGCGCGTTGATGAGACACATTCCTCTGTTGTGCATGCGCGCGCATCTGCATAGTGTTTTGACAGCTGCCTCATCCCCCTCATTCTCTGCAGTCTCAACTCAGCTGTCCAGTGTGTGAGAGAAAAGGCAGACAAAAGAAAAAGGAACAGCTGACTTTAAGCAGGGCCAATGCATTTAACACACACTCCTACACATGTTCACTTTTAACACTGGCAAGTCCTGGCATCTTGTAAATTCCCTAATTGTTTTCTCCTTTTCAGCCCCTTGAATTGCCTGCAGGGGACTACATGTATGTCAGAACTGGTTTGGCGGGTCTATGTGTAGGCACTTTGTTTGCTTTTCATGGTAATACTCATGATGTCATAGTTTTGTGGTATGGGAAACGGAGAAGTTGTGCATTTGAATTTTTTTTTCTACCAGGACAGACAGACAGACATGAGTGACAGGTATCAGTTGGTGTCTTGGTCAAAGGTGGCATTGTTCAGCATTGCTGAACACCCCATGTTGCTGTTTCTCAATGTGGAAACGTGTCAGGACAACTTTCAGTGACAGCTGACTTTAATTGTTCGTTATCCACTTTCATGCTTCATAGACGCTGACAGCATCCTTGTGTTGTGTCAATACCTGTAACATCAGTTGTTGAATACAGCCAGAAAAGGCATGCGAAATAAAACCACACAGGTAAACTGTTGTAATTGAAGATTTTATTTTTTGACTGGACAGTATAGCTTTATTTAAAGTCTGCTTCCCACATATGCAACTATCAAAAAAATATGAAACTGTCTCTCCCTCCAAACGTCATAAAGTCACATTTATGCCATAGGATGCCGTTTGATTGATGGCAGCTGATTCTCATGTGTTGATTTTTTTGTCATAGGTTCCTGTTACAGGCATTGGCACACTTTAGTAAACATCCAGTTTTAAAAAAATATTCTAATAGGTGACCTCACAAATCAGCAAAGCCAGAAAATCTTTGTCCTGTGAGACATTTCATCCTCCTTTATCTGCTTTTGTTGTTGCTTACCAAACTTAGCACTTTGGCATGATTACAATTGAAACTGGCAGATTATTGCTAAATCCACAGAACTATGAGGCATCTTTTCTTACTGAGCTGCAGCTACTTCAGACCTTAAGGTGGTGTGTTAATATCTATTCATGCATTCATTTTCATACGCTCCAGTTCAGAGTTGTGGGGGCTGGAGCCTATTCCAGGTGTCACAGGGTGAACGTTTGGGAACGTCCTGGACAGGTTGCCAGTCTGTCACAGGGTTAATGTGTTAATGTAAGGCCCCATAATTCTCAACAAGAAGCTGGTTTAGAAAATAAGTCGGAGCTTTTAAAGCCACTTATGAACTCATTGCATTGAGCCATTGCTTTAAAGCAATCAACACCTGATCGGTTAGAGTATCCCTAAATGGAAGAGGTGATACTGTCTAAGGCTGCTGACTGGCTAATGTCACCTCTTTTTCCGATGCGTGTGTGTGGGGGATAGGGCTGCCACGATTAGTCGACTAGTCACGATTACGTCGACTATCAAAATCGTCGACGACTGATTTAATAGTCGACGCGTCGTTTGAAGCTTTGCAAGATCCCAAAAGACGCAGGAATAAGTACCGTAATTGTCGGGCTATAAGCCGCTACTTTTTGCACAAGCTTTGAACCCTGCGGCTTTTAGTCAGGTGCGGCTTTTCTATGGATTGTCCATGATTTTTGTCATATCGTAAGACGATTTGTTTTGTTTGTTCCGCTGTTGTACGGCACTACGTTGCCTGGCGGAAGGGCATGTGATCAGACACACAGTATCTGGGTTCAAGAGTGGTATGTTGGTCACGTGTCCATCCGCCAGGCAACATAGTGCCGTACAAGTAGCGCGAAAAACAAACTTCAAATTAACGCTACGCGTTCAGCGGGAGTCGTGGATGACGAGCGGCGATAAACTTGCGAAAAGCAAGTTATGCTCAACTCCACCGGTGGAACCTGACAGCGTGGAAAAGTGTGAAAACATCCACGATCACCAACGGATTTTGAAGGGCTGCACTGCTGCATGATGGAGAGGAGGACACCGCCACGGCCCTTCTGAGGGTGTTTGACTCTGACACTGACAACGAGGATTTCTTTGGTTTTGTAAGTGACAACGAAGGAGAGAAGCGGAGAGTGGATGACGAAGCCATCCTGAGCCTGTTCGTATCCGACACTGGAGAAGAGGACTTTGGTGGTTTTAGTGCGCAGGAAGATGGTGGTGAATGACTGACTTTTCTTCTTGTTAAAGCCGTGTCACTGCACCTGAGCCTAAAAGGTAGTCTGAATCTATTTTTCTGGTGTGCTGTAGGTTATTGTTATGTACTACATTTGTTACTCATTTATGAAGCACAGTACATGTTTCGTACTTGTAATTACCGCTACTTGTACATATACCTAAAAAGTTATGCAAATATGTACCCATAACTTGTTTTTCAAAATATTAATAAAAGGGGTGTGTCTCCAAACAGCCATCTCTTTCCTGACAATTCCCTTTGTGCATATTCTCTTACATATGATAAGTCAACATTGAAACACCTGCGGCTTTTGGTCAGGTGCGGCTAATGTATGTACAAAACAGGATTTTCCCCTGATTTTAGCTTGTGCGGCTAATATTCAGGTGCGCTTTGTAGTCCGGGAAATACGGTAGTAGGATTTAAGAGTGTAATAACGGACTGAAACAGAAGATGGCAGCACTGCATGTACAAGGATGCCAGCTGCCGTTAAACCCCGAAGAAGAAGAAGCTGTGTCCCAGAATTCATAGCGCAGCCCAGCGCAGTTTACAACAATGGCGGCAGCTAGTTAGTTTTAATATTACTCTCATTATTCTTTCTGGGTCACAAAATAAACGTTTAGGCAAGAATGTAGCTGTGTAAACCTCAAATATCTGCTCAGTTTATCAAGACACCACATATTTTCAAAAGAGCTCCGACGTTTTCGGAGACGTCTGTTACCCACTAGCTCGATAGCGAGCCCGGGGCAAGGCTCACTAGAGCCCGTGAGAACACCGGACTCCCGGCAAATCGTCTTCAAACCCACCGCCGTCTTTCGCTACTCAGGTTAAACATGATATATGAGTCACTTAGATAACTTAAAAATGTTATTGTTTGGCTTTTTTAGTATTTTATTTGTTCCTGAGTAAATCTGTTTGGCTGAGATTAAAGTTGAAAAGAGATTAAAGGTGCTCGAGAATATACTCCGGTGTCCTGTTATATTTTAGATAGCAAGGAGTTTATTAAACACCACCGAAACAATCTGCAAATTTCATTTAAATTTAATAAACTATCATCTTGTCTTTATTTTTAGTTAGCACATACCTTAAACACTTAAAGCTGTAAGCTAATGATAGTTATATAAGAGCAGATGCATGCTAGTGCAATAAGCTGTACGTTTTACGTCCAATGGATGATGATCTGACTAGTCGACTATCAAAATAATCGTTTGTGGCAGTACTAGTGGGGGATAGGATGGGTTATCCAATTAAATCACATGTGATTTAATTCTGTTATATTTCAGTAAACAATGATAAAGGCTCTCCTCTTTCTCATGGCTTTAACTGAGAACTAACTAATTCCTGCATTGATTTAAAGTCTTTGAGTGTCTTCCTCTTCTAATTTCTATGAGTAAATGAATGCCAGTATTTATTAATGTTAATTTTAAAGTGTGACAATAAGAACAGCACTAGAGTTCAATAAATCTCATCACAATCAGCTGATTTTCAAAGCAGGTTCCCCTCCTCTCTTGATTCCACATGACTGGTTTCCTCAGTAACCAAGGAACTGTTGACGTCTTTAGCATCATGGGGCTTTCAAAGCACACACACAGTTACACACACAGAGATCACAAGACGACCTACTGAGTCCTGACTAATTCCACCAGAGGTTTCCTAAGGTCAGCTTTCTTTGCATGTTTGCTTGCTCAAGTATTGCAGAGGTAAACATGCAGTTTTCTCTATATTGACTGGTCAGCTGGTCAGTTAATCAATAACAAGTGGATCAATAGAAGGGGAAAGGTTAAATGAGCCACAGTGCATGCAGAAATTGAAAGGCCTTTGAGTCTAAACTGATCAACTATGTAAACTCATGATACATAGGGTTTTTTTTCTTCTCCTGATGGCCACAATCACAGTAGGTTTGGAGGAAAAGAAAACACTGGCGGCTAGTCTTGGTGGAACAACTCAGGAGCATAAAAAAAAATGACAGGAATTAATTCACACATACACACTTACAGGCTTTTCTGAAAGGGCCACATTATGAGCAGTGAGGAGGAGAGTGAAGCTGGAAAATCTGGGTTTAGGAGAAGGACAAACAGCCCTTGCACTGTTTCTCTGGCGTCGTCATTGGAAAATGGAGGGAAATTATCAGTGACTGGAGTTTTGTTTTTCCTTTTTTTTCCACTTAAGACTGATTGTAGTCATGTAATTCTTATTTACTTACATATATCTTGTTTTGGTGAATTATATTTCAATATTTTTAGAACTCTGTGTCTATGTCTGTGGTAAAAAATCCTAAATAATAATCCTAAATTAGACAAAAATAAGATCAAAACAGTTTGATGCCAATGCTTTGAGTATTAATTTGTCTGATGTGGTTTCCTGTCAAAATTTTGGAGTGTGTCCTTTAAGTATGGCTGGGCAGTTGATCAAATATTCTTTTCAGTTATTATTTATGGCTTCTGATAGTTTAAAGAAAGTCAGTCCCAGAGACTGGTCAGTGATCCCTTGGTGATCACAGGTTACTAAGGAAAAATTGGTATTCCCCAGCCAGTTGGCGAGTAATTGCTAAAAGTGACATAAGTTGCAAATAGGTATAAAGTACTGTACCCCTCCTCCTCCTCGTGATTGTTTAGATCTCTAATAGATTGCCACAGTCGGCCACAATGCCAGTTTGTTTCCAGTTTGTGTTTTTCATGGTTTCATTATCACTCAGCAAGCAGTTGGTGAGTGTTTGCAGACGTCAGTGTGTTCCATGTAGGCTACAGGGAACCTTAGCAATCTGCTAGTGACAAAGGAGTTTTTAAAATTTTATTTATTTATTTTTATTGCAGAACCCTGTTTGTGACTGATTTCACCTAGCAACAGCAAGGAGTGTCTAGCAACTACTTGCTAACTAGTCAGGCAGTAAACATTTTTTCCTCAGCAACCTATAGTTTTCAGGGGTTGCTGATGGGCTCTAAGCTTGTGTGATTGAAGCCTAAAATAAACAACCTCTATATACGATTCCTGCTTCGTCTATGGGCATGTGAAGTTTAACTACTGGTGTTTCGCCAAAAGGATGTGGAAATCGGTGTTGGAGGTCATTAAGGATCTTCTGTAAAGTGGAAGTTACAGAACCACATTTAGGGTGGTGTTTTCAAACAATAGTGGCAGTATTAACGTTATTATGTCAGCTGATGTAATACACATTCCAGCTAATGGCTTCACACAAATCTGCTGGCACACAGATGGCAGCAATATGCTGTCTGTGTGTTGGCTTTCTGTGTCAGAAAATTCAGCAAAGAACATCACAAGTTGAGCAGGATTTAATTTAAGAAAGAAATGCTCCTGGCAAAAATATTAGAAATGGACCACAAATGGCATATATCAGGCCTCACAAAGACACAGCGTTGTATGATACGCATGGTCAAGCATGATTTACTGGTAACCAAATACGTCTGACCTTTTGGTGTATTTAAAAAAGACTTCAAATTCATAAATGCAATTTCTAAACTGCTTCAGAGCTTTAAATCTGCATTATGTCAAATTCAGAACACAACAAAATGTGAGAATCAAAAACAAACTCACTCCCACACTGATCTTGTCAGGTTACATTTTTCTCTGAAGTCATCTCCACGCCACACGGAGCTTTGTTAGACATGTCTGAACACAATCACAAGAACCGCCCACACTGTTCAATACCTGGTTGCACACTTTTGTTTCACTAGCCCTGTGGGTATTCTTGTTGATATATTGCATTTGACCTTTACACTAAAATGATCCATGAGAGCTGATTGCCTAATCCCAACCTTTTCACAGCCTTTTCACACCATGTGTGATTCATGTCTTATTAAATAAATGTTCACACCATGTGTTAGGGTTAAAGGTCTTTGATTGTTGTCTTATATGGAGGCAAAATAATGGGAGGGTGTCATAACTTAATGTCTTAATGTTGGTTTAAAATGGAGCACTGTAACAAAAAATAATTTCCCCCAGGGATCAATAAAGTATTCTGATTCTGATTCTGATAACTGTAATTTCTAGGAAATGATGGAAGCACTGGGTTATTTGGAAAACAAAATGAAAGCTATCTACATTGTTGCTTTAAACTTTGGAGACCTGAAACTGCCAAATGGAAATGTAAAAAGAAAACAAAATAAATAAATAAAAATGGTAAATATGGGAACGTCTGAACGATGCTGTGAGGAACGTTACCTTAAAGTGATCCATATCTAAATGACAGAATGTTACACTTTAACATCTGGCTCAAGCTGTCCTTTTTTTTTTTTTTTTTTTTTTTACCTCTGCTACAGTTGTACATTTAGGGCTGTCAACAATAACAAAAATATATAAATCAAATTTTATAAATTAATATTTCAAAAGAAATGAATATTCACTTGACAAATATTTAACTGTTAATAGTACCAATAAGTGCACTGTATATGCATCATGGTAGTACAGTAGTTAGCACGGTCACCTCACACCAACGCGTCTCCTGGTTTGAACCCCAGGTGAGGCATTTCTTTGGAGTTGGCATGTTTTCCCTGTAGCTATGTGGGCTCCCCACAAGTACTATGGCTTCTTCCCATTGCCCAAAGACATGCATGCTAGGCTGGTGGTTAATTGATCAAAGCTCTGTATACAAGTATGTATAGTTGAAGAGAGAATGATTAAACTCTTCTTTGGAAATACTTTGGATGTTGAACACAGGATGGCAAAAATGTAGAACTTGAACTGCACTGACTGAACAGATTGAAAAAATCTTTATCAATTAGCTCATGATAGAAGCGTCATTGACCGCAGCTGTTTTGATGGAAAGGTAATTATTTTTCTTTATGTGAATGTACTTAACTATGACCTATTTCATTCTGTGCAGGTACCGGTATGTATGACATGTTTAAAACATGTTCAAGACATTCAAACCTGTGTGAAGTTTTTGAATGATCTGGTTTATACAGCAAGGGTTATTTGAGCTTAACTTGAACCATGACACGAAACTAAATTTATCTAAAAAAGCCCAGAAAATCTTAGAACTGAGGGACCAGCCCAGACGGTGTTCATTTTCTGTCTACTGTAAGCTCATTAGCCATCGTTATGTCTTAGAATTTTAAATAGAGATTTAAAATGTATTTAAAGACTTAAAAAATATATATTTTTAGGCCTGTTGGAACATCTGCTGTAGCTGTATTAAGATAATGATGATATGACTGTAACATTTAAGATTTAATTGATACCTGAGCTGAGAACTTGAAGTGCAATAGGCAAATAAACACACCTCGCCCCACCCATGAAATGAACCTAAACTTCATACCTGAGAGTACATGTTTATGAATGTTACACATGCTGTCCACCATGTTGCTGCACATGTTGGGCTCATAATTATTTTGTTTAGTTACAGCAGAGAGGAGGTTGAAAGGAAGTAAAGGGGATAACAGAAGTCTGGAGGAGGGGGAGGGGCACTGAGGATGGATAAGAGAGAAAGAAAGAGGATCTATAGAGGCAGATGAAATGATGGACGATTGAGTGAGTGTTAATGTGATAGTCAGTTCAGTTTTACTCTTAAATTGCTCTTTGAGTGGATGAGCAGACACACCTGATCTGCCAGTGTAATTGTCCTTTTGTTTTAAACGTGTCAGTTATGAGTCAGCTTTGCAGCCTATGTGAGCCTTCCTGCTTCCTCCCTGTGCAGGTCTCTGATTTAGATATTCAAACGACACAAAATGAGTCAGTGTGAGCTCACACAGCTCGGTCTCTTTGCTGAAAATCTGCTGTATCACTTTCATCACACTAGAGCTGAGTAAAGTGGATGTCACTAATTGTTCGATTCAGTGTCAGAGTAGGAGAGCTGAAATCACAGAACATACCCACACAGTCACAAATCATCAAAAGACCTTTGCTAGAGGCCTGAAAAACATTGAAAGCACGTCCACATTTGTTTTAAAAGAGAAAGGACAATCTTGCTCCTCAACACCATTGCAAACTCCTCTCTTTTATAGGTAGAATTAATGGTTCCATAGTAGTGTCTGTTTTGTTTTTGGATATGCAGCCGATACAGACCTGCTTGAGGCCTGCTTTATATTTAAAAAATTGCAGTCGGGTAGTATTAGTCAGTGTAAGTAGAATGGGTGTGCCAAAAATGCCAGTTAAATGTCTTATCAAATGAAAACAAAGGACCTTGAGACAACAGCTACGTACTTTCACTTGCATCATAATTAACCTAATTTTAGCCTTGATGACTTTGTGCCATTTATATCTTTTAGACTTCTTATCAACTGTTTAGCACTTCTAATCAGCTGCTGCAAATAGCTTGGAAAGGCACTTTTCAGTTCTTCAAATGAATTTATATCCAGTTTTCACTGAGTACTCCAGGTTCCAGACATACATGTTAGGTCCGGTTTATTGATGAATCCTGTTGGTCAGAATGTAAATTGCTGTATGCCTGACTCTGGGTCATATAGTATATTGCCGACTCATCCAGGGTATACCCAGCCTCTTGTTCTTTGAGAAATAAGATAGACCCAGGGATCTTAAGTTAATCGAATAAACAGTTAAGAAAGTAGGTGGATGGAAAAGGATGATTGACCGACCAGATCAATCTAAAAAAAAACCAAAGCAACTTCCACATACCTCTGGTGCTTAGGATTGTAACCAGTTTAGGAATGTAACTGCCTTTGTTTTTTTTTTTTTTTTTTTTTTAATTTGAATGAACTAACAGGATTGCTTTGTCAAAAGTTGTCATTTTTGTTGTACAAAAACGCAAACAAAACACAACAAAAGGAAAACGGGCTGTGGAAGTAACGGTTCTGTTTGTTTGTCTCAGACGCTAAAACATTAACAGTTTAACAGGAAGTGTTGTGTCCACAGACACACTGAGTCACACAAAGAAACCTTTATGATGAGCAGAGGACGACAGAGGACTCACTGTTGAAATGAAGAGGCATTTCTGTCCCCACTCTAGTTCTTCTGCCTCAACATTTATGTGACCTCCGAAATGTGGAACAAATCTGAATAAAGGTCCCATACACCCACCAGCCACTTTATGCCCAACTGCTCTTTATAGCAAATACCTAATCGGCTAGTCACGTGGCAGAATCTCACTGCTTTAAAGAATGTAGACATGGTCAAGACTACTGCTGGAGATAAAGTGTAGCATTGGGAAAGGTAGTTGAAACAGCATGAGTGTCTTTTTCAGAAACTGCTCATCCACAAGGAATTGAATGCGTACTCACCGTTAGGCTTCACATATCTGACATGTATATCTATCTATAGATATCTACCTATCTCTCCATAATACAGTTACAGAAAGTCTTAAGAAACAATACAGACTGTAAAAAAACTGGGCATGTATGATAGATATCAATAGGCTCAACACAGTGCAACCTGGATGAACCTTAGATATTCCTTTTAATAATACAAGCATATGCATATAAGCATCTCTGTATACATTTTTGCTGTATCATTTAGATGACAGCGTCACAATTTGGTGTAAACAGTAAAGAATGGTACCTGTCATGATTGCATTAACATCTCATGCTGCTGTGGTTTTTAGCCTCATGGTGGCAGCTGAGCAAGATTTAGTCATCATAGCCTTTCACAGTGTTGTTGCTGACCATGTCTGTCCCTATATGACCACAGTGAACTCATCTCTTAATGGCGGCTTTGAACAGGATACCACAACACTCATATCATCTCAAGCTGGTTTCTTAAACATGAGTTCACCAGGGGCTTTTAAAAGCCCCTGGTGAACTCATGTAATTTCTGTACTAAGAAACACTTGGTATAGAAACTGGTCCTGTTACACTGACTTGATGTGTTACGTTCACGCGTTTTCTATGGTGTTATTAAAATGTTCTGAAGTGGTCCTAAGGTTACGTAAGCTTCTTCATTGTCTAGTCATTCTGTCATCCCTGGTGAAATACACAAATAGTTGCCAGAGTTGGACAAGAGATGCCATCAAACTGCACTAATGGCAGTGCTATCCATCTTTCATACTGCGTCCTGTCTGGCCTAAAAGCAAAATGTGTAACCACAGAGAGATGGACACACACTGAGAACTTTATTTCCTACTTACTTTACAAAGGAAAGGAAAGGAAGCTATATCAGCAGGAGAGCTTTGTTTGTTGTTTGTTTTTTAACCTTGAATGAATAGGCCTACTGTAATTAGTGACCATTAGGCTACTGAATTAATTTCAGCTGATCAGCTAAAATGTTATTAAATCATAAAACTTGCCTGAATTGTGTGGGTTTTTCTCCTCACTTTTTTTTCTTTTTTGGGCCTGTAGTTCTAACTCTTTTAGTCTGGTTTTTGTGTGTAAATTGGCTCACCGTGGCGTCCCCACAGACCTCACCATTTTACTGACGAAAACAATCCCGGTGAAATAAAATAAAATAAAAAAGTCTCTCCAAACTAGGGATGTCTTAACACCAGAAATTTTGTAGTCAGTATCAATTCCACCAGAATTACATGATCCTCAATCATGACACTCAAACTTGATACCAAAACAAAGTGATCATCCCACATACAAAACTCCTTTATTAAAAGCTTGTTTTAAAACATAGACGCAGTGGCAGATCTTTAATTACATTTTGTTGGAGAGGCTTTAATGGAAATGTTAGGATAGTTTGCTAATATTATAGTTGCATTACATTATCATAAGCATCTAATACTAGGCATTGCAAACATTTAGCCTATGGAGCAGAGTTGATTTCACAGCGGCAGTGCCAGCTGTCTCAAACAAAATGATAACATGTTTTTCAGGAAAACATATATATTGGATGTCGGTCTTTTAGGTGCTTTGCTAAATTGTAAGTATTTCCTCCCTTGATCCAAAATACATGATAAAATCATTTGCATATTTCCTTTTGCAAATCAGTTTCACCCCTTTGGTCATTCCCCCTAAAATGCAAATTACTTCCCTAGCCAGCTCAACCTTCCTTATCAATTTTATCAGTGTGTCGCAGCAGAGCTGTCGTGGCAGCTGCACCAATCACCATTTTCTACGTGTACTTTTTACTGTTCTTGTGGGGTATCTTTTTATTTTTCGTCAAGTAAAGTTGGACTACAACACTTGTAGCTGTACGCTGCCTGTTTCATTTCTAGAAGAACTGTCACCTCAGTGCATTTGGTACTATGGTAACAAAGAAAAACAAGTACCACTGCCTTTTCAGTATTTTGGCATCTATTGGTATTTATTCTAGTATTTATCCCTACTGCAAACATAGTGTTACATCAAGCCTAAATATACAATCAAACTAACAGATGCAAACACTTCTCTCTATTTCTGGTTTGGAGATTGTAATGGATGTGTTCATATATGATGTCTTGATTCATAACATGAAAAAATCACAGCTCTGGGCTTTCACCCACTCAGATCATTGTTCTTTAAAGTGGGAGCAAAATGGGGAATACCTTTTATAAATGATATAAAGATGGAGAAAGAGACTGAGAGAGCTAACCTCCTGATGTGCACACAAGCTCATTATCAAATGTGTATTAGTCAGTGTGTTTAAATGTGTCCTGGCTGTGTTTGCATTTGTCATGCTTTTGTGGGCATTTCAGCATGAAGCTAACATTGTAACATCATATAAACCCAAACTGGTTATTAAAGGAGGTGGTGTCTTTCTTACATAATTTTTTAACAAAATGAGACACACACCTATTATTTCAACACACATTACACCACTTGTCATAAGATTTTAATCCGATTGATTTCCAAATAGCCTCTAATGAAGCAACAACCTCACACAAACTGCTACAATGTTCAAGAGCTTCAGTTCAGCTCCTGTTTTTGTGTTTTACAGATCATGCAGGCTACGGGCAACAACTCATTTACTCATCTCAGAATTTTTTTCTACTACAGTTTTACTCTATTCACCATTTTTATTTTATTTAGCTTTTGTATGTTTCAAGCTCTTTACTAGACTTTTTAAACTTCATTTAGCTTTTTTATGACATGTTCGATTTTGTTGATAATTTTCATTGATTAGTTTTTGTCTGTTGTCATGACTGCAACTTAATGAGCAAATTCAGCTCTACTGGCGAAACATAAATACACTTAATACCGCTTGTCAAAGTCCTTCTATGTCTTCACTACGTATGTTAATATAAATCTGGACAATTAGACATAAATTGCTGCTGCAAGGGTTGCCAGACACTCAAAATCATGATGTGGAAATTCTGTTTAGTTCCATGTAGAGATATCATTTAGATCAGCCGAGCTCAGAAACCTTTAGATTTTTGGAGCCCTTACGTTGTTTTGAAGTATAGAAAGTTTAAGGTGGTGTGTTATACAAAAACCTGACAGATATCCTGTCATCTGCTCATAATGATCTAGGTTATGATCTAGATTTCCTTCACTGGTTTTTCAGCAGCAGCAGCAAAAAGCTTTAAAAAAATAAATAAATAAGAGTCGCCACATTGATGATAGTCATCTGGGTAAAATCGCAGTGATAAGAGCTCCTTTTAAACTGACAGAGGTGTTGACTCTGTCTTATGTCTGGCCTTTCAGCAGCTCCTTTGATGTCTTTCACAAATATACAGTCAGCAAATACCAACAAAATCCAACCAAATCTCTCTAATAATGTGGATTACATGTCAATTTATTTAATTCATGCTAAGAGCATGCATAGCAACAGGTGTGCGTATTGATGAACACACAGATTTTTTGCATTACTGGCAAATCCTGGTTTTCCTTAATGATCAGCCTCTGAACAAAAATGTTTGAAGACCACAGAGCTGGACTAGCTAGTTAGCTAAGATGGGTTTTTCCTGACTCGGACAGGAAACTTAAGCGTGGGGGTGGACTCCATCCGTAACAATGATCAGTCCCAGGCAGTAAAGCCACTGACTGTGCTTCTCACACAAAGTACTATTTCTCAGATTAAAAAAATAAATTAATAAATGCTTGGGTGAAGATATCTTTACTGTTTTTATTAAAAACTGTAAAAACATGTTGTTCTGTGTTATTTTAATTCATTTTCCGTCAGGTCTGGTTGAAGCTTTTTGTTTTTATGTGGATTAAAAAAAAAGGAAAAGAATTCCTTGGTGCAGGAATCATGTCCTGAAAGGAAGATTGCTCTTCTCCTCTTGTGTTTTTTGATCAGCAGTGTTGGACCCTTAAAAAAACAACACTAACACTTGTTAGGAATTATAGATCAATAGAGCCGTGACTGATAACTCCTGTGGTTCTCTGTATCCATTTGTACAGTTAATCTCATAGAAAACAACTATATAAGCTATATACCGTAATGCCAAATACCGGAATGTAATTTATTTACATTTTATTATTAAATTTTGTGAGCACTTTAAAATTAACTCTATTCTGATTTTTTTTTTTTTTCTTTTTAAAAATAAGTTATTTTCTGATTGTTCCAGGTGCCACCAAGGAGATAGGCTCAGCGCTAACCAGGATGTGTATGAGACACCGGAGCATCGAGTCCAAACTTAAGCTGTTTACCACGTAAGACACTAATTCTCACCCTCCACTCACACACAGCTTTGAATATAATCTTTATGTAGGAAGGAGGTAAGGCAGGTGAAGGTTTGAATGATGGTGCGGTGACACCATTTATCAGGCAGTGTGGGAATTGGGTAATTATTTCCAACAGACATATGTTAACACCGTGTGTGTGTGTGTGTGTGTGTGTGTGTGTGAGGGAGTGTGAGAAAGCTGGACTTGTATGCTATCCTGATTTCACCCATTATCACTGTCACTGCAACATTACAGCTGTCCTGTCATTACTGTCTGCTGTCATTAGCAGAGGTGTCAGTCAGTGACGCATATATTGTGTCTCATGCGGATCACGGCACATGCACTCAGAAGCCACATTATTAGGTGTACCTGTGCTGCCTGTCTGGAGTCCCCTACAAGTTTTGTTCTTCCATCTTCTTTCATCTATATAAATGAGAATGTTAAAGAAAACATCTTATTTAAAGGTAGCAGATATCTGCTATAACAGCTGCATTATTAAATTGTAAAGTTGTCTCTTTCCAGCCTGCTGAGGTAATGCTCAGGTTAAATTATTCTGTCCCTTACTGAGTAATAAAGTTGTGCTTTTACAGCCTTATTTAATATTTAACTCAGCAGCTTCATAGTAAAGACACAGCAGCAGCACATAATTTAGCATCAAGTGCACGCAGGCACAGATTCCCAGTTCAGTTATTTGAACCACTCATTTGAAGAAAAAGAAGTCTAGATTAAAGTTACTATTCAGATTGTTTGTTGTAAACTGCTTTTGTAGGGTGTGGCCAGTTTGTTTAAATTATGAAAAACAGTACAATGGAAGCACCTAACACATATACCAAAACACATTTGGGCTCTCATTCACTAAATATGGGGCCGTATTGTAAAAACCTTGGTGTCATTTTTGATCACTTCAGTCACAAAAAGCTTGTCAGCTCAGATGTTCAGTCATGTTTTAGGCAGCTCCGGAGACTCAGTAAGGTCAGCTCAGTTTTATACAAAAAGGAAATCTAGAGATGGTCATGGATGCTTTTATTTCCTCTTTTATTTTGAAAGCTGTTATACATGTAAGTCTACATAAAGTACAGCTTATTCCTATCATTCTTATTACCATGTAATTTTAGAATTGATTTTAAGGTTTTAATTGATGACTTGTTGCCAGTCTTACTCAATAAAATGTGTGAACCATGAGTAAATAAAGAGTAAATCAATAAAGATCGATACAATTTCATCACAAAGACGTTTGGTGCAGTTTCTCTCCTCCAGATATCCACAGTAACATGAGCGTATAAAAGCATTGAATTCTCACACTGAGTTTGTGAATGCGATAACTCAAGAACAAGATGATATGGGCGCTTCAAATTGATACCATGGGTGCATCTACTAAACATTTTGGATCTCAGTGACTTCTGACCTCTGGTTAGAGGTTACGTTTTCTGAAAACCTTATGAATGCGCTAACTCAAGAACAAGATGATGTAGGATTTTAAAATTGATACCATAGGTGTATCTACTAGGAGGCTGAGTAGTAGAACCTACAATTGCTGGTATTTTTAAAATTGATAGAGCACTGGTCAACATGTAATTAAAGTTTTGTTTACTATTCCTTTAGTTACTGTAAACGGATGGACAAAAGTCAATTTATAAGTATCTTGATTCATTCTCAATCATCCAGGAAAGTAAATCTCCAAAAGTTGATTCTGTTCATCTGGACGTAGCGTTTTGTGGAAGAAACGTTTCGTCACTCATCCAAGTGACTTCTTCAGTCTCAGCTGACTGCAGGTTTCCCCAAATCTTATAAACAGTACATTTGCATAATGACTGAAAACAGCCCACTGAAGGAACAATGGGCTGGGAGGTCAGTTCCTTAATCATAATTATGCAAATTCTCATGACCATTGATCAACAACCACTGACCAAAACCCACTGATCAATGACCATGAGTACCATTCACAGGTAGTTGGGGAATGGCTGCAATCACAGCATTGTAAGATGGCGAAAGATGTACCCTTAGGCCCTTATTGGAACTTCACTAAAGTGCTCTTTTGATTTACAGTGTTAATTATTTTTAAAAAAATGTTTCGGCACAGTGTTTTATAAAGTGAGTCTATATCTCTTTTTGCCCTCAGGTCCCTCTCAGAAGGTCTCATCACACCTCTTGAGTTGAAAATGGAGGAGTGGAAAAAAGTGGCCAGTCAGCTGGATAAAGACCACGCCAAAGGTATGTCAACAGGCTAGCACGCACTCACAGACACTTAGGCAAAGACAAAAGCTTCCTCACTTTCTGCTTTTTCCTGTGGTTCAGAGTACAAGAAGGCCAGAGCAGACATCAAGAAGAAATCTTCAGACACCATCAAACTGCAGAAGAAGGTGAAGAAAGGTAAGAATCACCACCTTCATTTCACCTCCAGCAGGTTTTCAGCTGCACTCAGACAACAGAAAACAAGAAAAGGACAAAACAGTTTTTTCCCCATGTGTATATACAAGTTGTAAAACATGGAGATATTACAGCTTATTCATAGAAGGCTCCACCTTCTATATATGTAAGCCATCTTCCACAGTGAGCTAATCTCTGTAGTAACAACATGAATGTTTTCGATCCTGCCTTCATTGTGTTAACATGAGTGTTTTCAGCTCTTTGACGGATTATTTCATGGCCATCCTTCTGTCATCTGTGCCCCAAGAAAAACCCAATCTTAAAACATATTTATGTATTAAAAGAACAACTATGCACCACTTTGGTTTTAAGTATATAAAAAAATTAGCTCTTTCAAAGTTTTGACATTTTAACTCAAATACTGTCTCACCCCGCAAATATCAATAGTAAACAGTCACCCTTGCTTATTTCTTTGTACTAATTTGGAGCATCTGGAGAAATAGTGGTCTCAAAAACTCATCTATCAAATGTGATACACCTAACTTTATTGGGTTTAGAAATAATCTGTAGTACTAAAACTGCACTGTTAGTTTTGCACTAGAAATTCTCATTGACCTGACCTGTATGGCGATGGAACTTGTTGTTCCTTAAATTGTGTTCGGACTTTGGGGTAAATAATGACTTGTTGACATGGGGCTTGTTGTTGCTACCTTGCGACTGTTTGATCTTATCTCAGGGTGTATCTCCTTCGGGCTTGTTAATCTTGTTTGGTCTTGTTGGTCTTGACTTTAGAATTACGTGGATTTGTTTCCACTTACTTTGTGCTTCTTGGACTGCTTGTGTTTGATTTGGGGCTTGGCCACTTTTAGCACAGTCAATATGAGATTAAATGTCTTCCCTACCCAAAATGGAGGGGTATAGTCAGCTATTGTGCTTATAGTAATTTTGTAATTGATCATTATTTTAAATCTGCCAATATTTTTTCACTGAATAAATACTGTGAGAGCAGCCTCTGTACAGTGAGGTCTGAGGTCTGACTCCAGGCTTGTCAGTTGGACTTGTGCCAGAAACCAGGCATACTGGCAGGCAGATACCTGTGCCACTCCCTCCCCGGTTATCAAAGTAACACACCCTACAGTTGCAATGGTTGCAGCTAGCCTTGACATCCCATTACCAAACAAACTGAAAGCTTGCTAGGAAGGACTGCAGAAGGCCTTGTATGCTAGAAAGAAATAAATTTAAAAAACAAAACAAAACAGAAATGCCACAAATGCACACGCTTGCATTCATAAACATACATGCATACACGGAGATTGAAATGCAACCTCAAGGCCTCTATACAAATATCTTCTCTGTCCTGTGGCTCTACAAAATCCAATGGGCAAATGCAAAGATAGAAAAATAGTTTGAGCACACATCACAAGTGCAGACCCGCCCAGGGTAAACAGTGATGCCTGTGAATTTAACATCCCTGAACACGTTTCTGCTACTCCTATTCCTTTTTGGTCCTTAATTCTGTTTTCTGTCTTTTTTCTGCAACATTCCCTTTATTCTGACTTCTGAGCTCAAAATGACTGACCACATTAGTTTCAGGCAGTCTAAAAGATCAGTAGAAAGTCAGAGCATTTGAAGAAAAGTTTGGGTTAATTACAGCTTGGGTCTATGGTTTCAGCTGTGCTTTCTACTTGTAATGATAACGCTGTGCTGAATATGTAAAGTTACAGATCTCACGTATCCGCCCTGAGCTGGTGCTGTTATGCGGGAAATTTTTATCTAAAGCTAAAAAGCTTTAATCAAGTTGATGCTAAAAATGTAGCTTCTCTGAATGTAGGTCAGTTTGAAAGTGACAAGCATATAGACAAGGCTGGCAGTGTTTCTAATCATCCCATGTTTTACTGTAACACTGAAAGTATTATAAAGTTCTCTTTGAAATAAGCTTGTCCAATGCAGTAATTGTTTATAGAAATGATGGACAAGGCTGCAAAAATTGAAATTGAGGTTTGAATGAACTGTACGCTCTCTATGAGAATTGCAAAGCTGTGAGAGACCATAAGTAAACAAGTAAGCAAAAGCAACTCAAAGACAGAGACTGAACCACAGCTTCACATGTTGTCACCACGTAATCACAGAGCACACACACACGCACATGAGAGCATTTTTTTTCCCCTCCCCTGCACAATGCACCAAAACAGTCACCAATCAGGGCTTCACATTATAATTATCCTGCTGTACAGTGCTCTCTGTGTGTGTAGACACCATATAATAAGTAGGGACAGACTGAGAGACTAACTGCTGAGCCATTTGTTGGTACAAGGAGTCTTAAACAGAAATAAAGCCCACTGCGTTTTGTCATTTTATGGATTAGCTGTATTGAAGATGTTGTTTTTGTTCAATCTTGTTCCCAGTGAAGCTTTGCAGTATTGGATTTTTTCTGCACGATCATAGTCCAGACATTGATATTGTTGTATCATAGTTACACCTACATGAAACTATGTTGAACTCCTGTATTTTTAGCAGTTTTCCTCGCTGTGCAATCATCTTTTGCCTCCTCCTCCTCCTCACAGGCTCATTTTTGTAGTCTGTTTTTGCTGATGTATGTTTGAATTAAAGGAAGACCTCATAACGGTAAACATCTGTTCCTTCACTAATCATCTCATCCCATATGATTCTCTGTGTGTGAATGTGTACAGTCTATCATTATGTGGTGCTTAACCACTTTCGGATAGGGAATCTACAACTGGTGTGCGTGCGTGCGTGTGGGAGAGAGGCAGATGATGGGAAGAGTATTGGGGAAACATAAATAAGACATAAAGGTGATTTTAAGTGTTTTAGAAAATTGATGTCATGTCTTTTATTGTCAACACTAGTTCATAGCTCGAGTTTTACTTGTTTTCACATTTTAAAAGTTGCACTACATGTCATCTACTACCTAAAAACATGTTCGGTTGAGTAGAGGTTAAGTTGTAGAAGTTGCAATGATTCACTGCATTACAAGTGTTTTCATCAGTAAACAGCACTTTCAAATTGCTGTTTTTCACGGGCGTTTGTTGGCAGCGCAGAAGATGTCGAGGAAATGTCAGATATTGCCATGAAATTTGAATTTCTGGTAATTTTCCAAGCACAAGAAGGTCACTGCCTCAGCCCCTTAGGCCTAGAGGAGGTTTTTACATGTAAATAGCCATTCTGTGAGCTATACAGATGCAAATCAGGATAGTAGAAGTTACTTCAGTTTCTAAAAGGTAGTCTCATCTTTTATTTCTGTACCATTTATTTTCCATAATGCATTGTAATCAGTGATTGTTAACTAGACTTTAATAGTTAATTTTAGGAAATTATTATGTTATTTTATTATTGGTTCAACGTTCTGCCCTCTAACGTTTGCCTCTGCCACCTCACCAGCCTTATATTTATACATTTTATACTTGCTTTGTGTTTATGCTTTCTTTAACACGAGAAATATAAACTTAATTTATAACAAAATGTAGATACAGAAGAGGGTAGGAAATGAAGGGAGATTAAACAAATCTTGCGTGGTTGATAAACTTAAACATCCTTGTGTTGCTCTGGTAATAGAGGAGGAGGAAGAGCATGAGAGTGATGGGTTAAAGTCATCATCTCTATGACTCAGCTGTGTTTACTGTATTTAAAAAAAGATGGATAATGGAAAAATGCATTAAGAGGAGAAGTAGAGAGATTTGTAAAGAGAAGACAGTTGAGACAGAAAATGTGACGTGTAAACTCTGGAAATGGAATAAAAATAAAAGATAAAAGGTGGAAAAAGGGCAGCACGGTGGCACGGTGGTTAGCACCGTTGCCGCACAGCAAGAAGGTCCTGAGTTCAATTCCACCATCAGGCCGGGGTCTTTCTGTGTGGAGTTTGCATGTTCTCCCCGTGTTTGCGTGGGTTCCCTCTGGGTACTCCGGCTTCCTCCCACCGTGCAAAGACATGCAGCTTGTGGGGATAGGTTAATTGGATAATCCAAATTGCCACTAGGTGTGAATGTGTGAATGAATGTGAGTGCGAATGGTTGTCTGTCCCTGTGTGTTGGCTCTGTGACAGACTGGCGACCTGTCCAGAGCGTACCCCGCCTCTCGCCCTATGACAGCTGGGATAGGCTCCAGCGCCCCCCGCGACCCTGAAAAGGATAAGCGGAAGCGAATGGATGGATGGATGGATGGAGGTGGAAAGAATAACTGATGCCATCAGACGCTGGGGATGACGACGTTCATAGTGAGGAGCAGGAGGAGGAAGCAGTATTGTTGCTTTGCTCTAAAAGGCAAGAAAGAGTTAAAAAAAAATCCAGAGTGTAAGAGAATCGAGCGAAGCTTCATGGCTGAAGATGTCGAAGAAGTGAAGAGAAGTATTTGATGGTGGAAAATAGTGAGGACAAAGGAAGAATATAATAAAGATGAGAGGTTGATAGAGCTGGAAAGCAGAGTAAGGTAAAAGGACAGCAAGAACAATGAGGTAAAAAGGAGGCGAGTTGATTTAAGAGATTAAGAGCAGGGAGGTTAAAGGACGTTAAATGTCCTCATTTGAATATCCAGACAGTTTTTGCATACAGCTTGTGCTGGTTTCAACCTGCCTTGGAGAGTGCTGCAGAAACCTTTGACATCACCTAAAACTGCCTAACCACCTGTCTCACACCAAAGACATCATCAGCATGTGACGCAGATGGTCTAGACTGTTTAATGAGTAAGCTTTTAAAAGCAGCTGGACATCAGCATCAAAATTAGTCATTGTGCTTCAAAATTATTTTGCAGGCATCATTTGGCATTACAAGCTGTTGAAATTGAACAGTCTTCATAAAACTAAATACTTGCCCTCTATATTTTTTTTATTTTACCTTTGTGTGCAGAGAAAGTCATTTTGGTTATTCCCCGGGCCCTTTCTTTTTTCTTTTTTTTTTTTTTTAAAAAGCATGGATGTTTTTACACTAGTTTTAGTTCTAGTTAGCTATAATAACCTTGCACTAAATAATGAGAGATGGTATCAATATATGGATATAATTAAAGAGGTCTTAATTGATCTGCTAAGCCTCCAGTACCCAAGAACCAGGTTGGATTTGCTTTCTCTGAGTGAACAGATCATATTTTGGCTCAAGTCTAATTCCTTGGGTGTGTAGTTGGGTATGTTTTTAGGAGTTCATTTCAGATTGTGTTACATTTTTGGTCCATGGAAGATGTAGTGGTGGCTGGGAGGTTTTTGAATTCATACTTGAGCTGAGTTACTGTTGTCACTATGAGGAATTTTTCAGATGAACTCCACTAACAAATGATAATGGCAAAGTTTGATTAGGAGAAATCTTAAACATTAAGTTAAATGACAGTCATGTCCTTTTTTATTTTCAATTTTCAGTTTTGTTAGATTTTTAGATTCTAAAGTCTAACAAAACTGCAAGTGACACAGAGCAAAGAAATGTTCGTTTTTTAAGTTTGATGTGGAATCTGGTTAACCATATTTTAGACACAATAATTGCATTTAATACAAAGAATAATTCATTTTATAGCTGCCCACAGCTGCTTTTTCCTTTTGGGATTCTGTATTTTTTACAATTAGTAAAGTTGTATACAGTAATACGAATATCTTCCACATCTGCATTTACCTTTTCACACTTTTGTATTTGTATTTATATTTTTGATCTTTATAGCAGCAGTTTAGAGCAACAGTTACATCAATGCACTTAACATATGGGAAGATAAATACCCTACAATATTAGTGAGAAAACCCCAATGGTCACACGATCTTACTTAGTAAGTAGACATAAGTAGACACTTCAGAACCAGGCACAGTAAAGGGGGAGTGTTGTGCAACGGCTGGTTTTGGGGGTAAGAGGAAAGATAAAGAAATGGGATCATGGAGCGATGAGGCCAAAATACAAATTAAAGGAAAGAGGAGACAAAAGTTAATGACATGCATTAACAGCATATAAACACACGGGCGGTGAAAAGAGTAGTAGTCTGAGCCTATAGCAGCATAACTAAGGGATGGTTCAAGGTCTCCTGATCCAACTTTATCTGTAAATTAAAAGGAAAGTTTGAAGCCTATTTTCAGAAGTAGATCGGGTGTCTGTCTCCTGAAGCCAGACTTGGACCTGGTTCCACAGGAGAGGTGTCTGATAGCTGAAGCTCTGCAACTAGTTCTACTTTGCAAACTATAAGAGCCACAAGGCTGCACTTAGAGAGTTAAGTGCTCCAGAGATAATATGATACTATAAGATATGATGGGGCCTGATCATTCATTATTTAACCTTGCATTTACTGCAACCGCTGCACCACCACTGTGCATTATATATGTATTCGGGGCCTGATTTAGTCTATTCTTTTGTGTCATTAAGTCTTATTGTTGTACAAAAATAAAAATGCACTATTCAGCCATGCTGTTGCAGTTTACAAAGACAATATTCACTGCAGCTTGTGTGGAAGCAGCTCCACACACTGATAAGTGACCTCTTTCCTCATACTGTTTGACTGACAGATGATTACAGGGAAGTGCAGTCCAGAGGAAAAAGATTCCTCTCATTAACTTCTCAGGTTACATGTGTGTGACTTGAGTAGAATTAATTTAGATTTAGCTCTGTTAGATTTTGGCTTGCCTGAGGCATTTTCGTTTGTGTGTTATACATTGTTAAGCCATAAAAATCTAGAGATTGAGAAAATTAATGTCAAAATGGCCACAGGAACAAATTCTCAAATGCATTGAGGTAAGCTGGAGCTACATTTGGAAGCATCCATGAGGTGTTTTTACATTATGTCTCCCAGCTGGTGAGAATTAGCTTTGCGTGAACTGTGTTTCACCTTTAACGGCATGAATTTGCAGGATGGAGCTTCTGAGTTCAGGTCTTTGTGTTTTTGTGGGTGTTGAGCTGGAGCCTTGTAGAAACAGCAGCCTGTGTGTGTTTCCACAGAGCCTAGAAGTCAGACTAACAGCACACGCGGACACTGAGCTTCTGTTAGCAACGTGAAATTATCCTCAGTCTTCTCCATGCTCTCACACACACCTGAGGGAACAGGCTGTGTTTAGGTTGAGCTTAACGTCTGCACAGAGTCTTCAGTGTGTGTGTGGGTTTGTGTTTGGCTGTGGAAATTGCTTCTCACTGTTTTTCACAGGACTTGCTGTCCCCGTCTCTGTTTTTCCTACTTCTCGCTGTTGAAGTTTGAAAGAGGTCTTGTTTGCACCATGTTTGCTGGAAAAATATTTCAAGCTTTGTTAAAGAACAGTTGAACAGAAATCTGGTGAACAGATAAGCCCGGGGATCAGTTTGTGGGATTTTGCAGGTGGCTGTGAGCTGTAATATGAGATGTTAGATGGCTGTAATTCTTCATTTGAAACAATCATCTGCTTGCAAGTGATGGAGTTCAGTAAGAAAATATTGCAAATAAAATGTAGTCAGTATGAAAATACTCACTATATCATATAGCCCAGTGGCATCTATCCTAACTGATAGTGTTTGTTAACTTACCTGCATTTAGGTTCTCAAACTAAAATTCATCTAAGGCTGACAGATAAAAGTGTCAGAGACTATATAGATATTCTTTGAGCAATATCAAGTTAAAATAAAATGAAGAAACTGTGTATGAAACATGAAAGCTGCTGCTTTGCAAAACATGATACTTTGAATTCTTTGAAAACTTCTTTCACCGCCTCTGGGCTTCATTTTTATATCCAGTGGTTGTTTCCACAGTTGGGTGGTCTGCAGGTCAGAACTCTGTTTGTCCTCTCTACCTGTGGGTCTGAACCGCCAGACTCAGACCAGACAACACTGTACCAAACAGTTACACCTACAGACTCTGTTATTCCTCAGTGGCACTTAATTATTCCTGAAGGGAAATCTATGAGAGACTTTCTGTACCACTAAACCTGGTAGTTAACCTCCCTCTCCTCTCAAAGAGTGTGTTGTGCTGAAGCATGTGGAAAGTAGAGCTTAATACAAGTTTCAAGTCTGTGGAGGCAGACTTCCCGCTTCAATTTTCAGTGTAGGGGGTTGCCTCTTAATTTGAGGGTATTTAAAGGCTTGAGATCATTGCGTTGTGGGGATGAGCCACAGATACTGATTGTGTTGTCACTTGTACTGAGCTTTTAATGCAGCCATACTGTGACTTCACATATCTCTAGTAGAAATCTAGACTATAGTGGAAAAGGTTTTTAAACTGACCCTTTGCCTTTAACAAAGAAATAAATAAATAATCCACCCAGGAGCTTTGGACTGACAAGACTTGCTTCTAAAATTCATTTGGTTACATCTCTGCTCTGTCACATTCTCCCCCATATCCTTTGAAATGTTTTTGTAACATTCTCCTCCTCCAGTAACATTGAATGATTCACAGTTCAGAAATAATCCTTATTGCTTTGGTGACATCAAACATCTGTTGAATTTTGTGGAGGAGCAGTTTGCACTGACATTGACTTTCTTTGTGCTCACAGTGGCGACACATGGAGCATGTGTTATAAATGCCATAAAACATTTAAGTCATGTCTTTTACACACCATTTCAGATTGCCTGAAGTGATTTTAGCTTAACTTCAGTTTCAGAATCTTTCTAGTGCAACAAATCGGTCAGATTCTTAAGGGAATCCTGAAAATTATCCTGAAGAATTTGGTCTCAAAAATGTGCTTTGCTTTTTGTTTCTCCACTTGGATGTTTGAACTTCGCAGCAGAATGACGTATGTGCCGGTTCTGACACCAGAAGGCTGTTTTTACGTTTGTCTGCTGAAAAGGGGAAAGTTTCTTTGCACTCACCTTAAATGAGTTTAGCACATGTAGGTACAAGCAGGTCCAGTGTGCAGCTTACAGAAGTGTGATGTGGAAACTTGTGGGCTCCAGTGGAGAGACGCTGAGAATCTTGCGTGGAAATATCTGTTAGTTATGCAGCTTTGACCTTATACTACAGCCTGTCAGTGTGGCATGAAGACTGTTAGTTTGGAGTGGAAAAGAAAGAAATGAGGGAACGGATTTGATCACAGTTCACTGAAGAGACAGAGCCTTCTGTGAGCTGGTGAGAAAAAAAAAAAAAAGTTCTTTGACTCAAAAGTGTGTATTCAGGAGTGTTTTGGTTTTTTGGGTTTTTTTAATGGCAAAAATTACATTTTGATGATTGTCAGTGACGAGTCCATATTCATAAAAACAGCCATGACCGTGTGTGCTGGTGCAGGATGCAGTTGGCACATTGTAAGCTAGCTGAAAGCTGATGGAGCATTTAAATGGATTGTTTTTTGTATGTAATCTTTATATTGGAACCTTGGAGTGCACCAGACTGAATAAATTTGGAGAAAAGTTGATGCTTTTTGAATCAAGGATCCAGGACGTTAGGATTTCAGTCTACCAAATACTTGGCATTTAACACAACTCAGCACTTTGTGTGTCATATTTGAATTCAGTTGTTCATATATAAGCCTTTGCTCACTTTATCTCAGTTAATGTGCCCTCTTCAGGTCTAATGGCTGGCGGTGTAAAAGAATAGACTCTGTATCAAAGATTAAGACAAGATGATGCCACCCATTAGTTACCGAAGTTTTGTTGTGAAACTTTAAGCAGACTTTTTTTTTTTTTTTTTTTTTTTTTTTTTTTTTACAGTTGCCATCTTGGTGTTTTCTAATTGAGAAACTAGGGGATACTACACACTCATAAGAGGCCAGCTGCTTTATCTTACTTTGTGAGTCAAATGAGGACCATAATGTAAAAAATATATATAATTTGGTTTTAATAACACTCGAAACCAGCATTTGAGATCAGAGTTTCACCTGGAAAGTGTTTCCTAAGTTTATAGAGCAATAGGGTAATTTTGTCATGGACTAACAAGGAGTTATTCCCTAATGGCCATTAGAAAGGTTTCAGGGTTTAGGCATCAGCTAAGCATAATACCCAGTCTGCTTTACAGGGAGGAATAAGAGCTAAAATGGTGATGACAGAACTGTAAAATATCATCTTCAAGGCAGATCACTCCTGAACTGTCCCATGGCTAGCTTTGTGAAGGCTATTATTGTCTAACAAAGACTCGAGGTTGTTGCAGTGGTGAGCTGGGTTTCAGGGCTTCTCATGACTCATGTGACAAGCCTGGTATGGTTCACATGCTGGCATAGAGTCCAGTAAACAATGTAGTAAATCAAATCAAAGGAGTCAGAGAAAGGGAAACCAATGTCCGTTTCTCTTCCTCAAACTCAAATTCCATCCCACTCTAAAGCACCTCAATTACTCAGAGCCTTTTACTGACACGTTATTGAAGGAATTCTAAGCATGCAAGATGCCTGTTAACGACAAAACGCTCAGTCTTCTTAATCTGAGCTGGGAAATCCTACATTGCCATACTAATTTTCACATTTTAGGCACTTATCCTTCTGTGTGTGCTGAACATAAGGCCGGGCAGGGTGTGTGACAAACAGCTGACTGCGTGTGTGCGTGTGTTTGCATGTGTCTCTTCACTGCTTTTATGTGGTGCTGTTCTACCCTCTGGTGGTAGCATATGGGTAACACATTGTGAGCCTGTGTGGTTTCCTTCACACACAGTATTGCTCATTATAAGGAAGAGATGTTAATGTTAATGTTGTTTATAAGAACTGTGATACTTGCTTTGGTTAACTGCCTCCACACCATGAATACACCAAAAGCAAATATTTTTAGATTTAACATTAGCTGGTTGTTATATTGCAGTAGAAAGTTGATCAAAAAGTTAAGGATGGATTTGTGAAAGTTTTTACCACAGATGGCGTGGTGGGAATTTTTTCACTGTTGTGTAATCAAGCATCAGGACATTTGCATAATATCCTCATTTTTCAAAAAACAAATTAACGCCGAATCAAATTAAAATTAAACAGTGGGAAACATTGTGGTGATAATGTAATTAAGTGCAGACTCACAGCTTTCATTTGATGGGTTTTACACAAAATAAATGTATATACTGTTACAAAATTACAGATGGTTTTTAAACATAGCATTTTTCACAGGTTTAAAAGTGTTTGGAAAACTAAAACGATGCCTATCATTCATTTGCACGAATTTCTATGTAAAGTTTCTGTGTGGTTTCCTCCACACACAGCTGTTTCATTCCTTGGGATTCTTTTTGAGATCTTTACTGCAGCTGCCTTCTGTTTCTGCTTGTTTGTGGTAATTTTATCCTCAGTTTTTCCTTCCTGCAGTGAAAAACATTTTTAGATGAGCTGAAGTGGAGAAGTCAATTTCTTTGCCTTAAGGGTTTCTTGAGTTGCGTTTGCTGTACGTTTAGGGCCATCATCCGTCTGTACGATGGCTCTATCATGAGCCTTTTCTTCTACATACTCTTGTCCTCTCATCATTGTTCCAGGAGTGTGTGTGTAATACTGGTGATTTGTATCATGAAGCTAAAATATCAGAATTGCTTTGGACTACAGACATTTCTGCTGTCTCCATATATTTCTATCATCTGGACCGATCTACCATCAGTTCCTCCTGTTTGTGTTTTAGGGAAGGATGAAGCTCGGGGACAATTGGACAACGCGCTGCAGGACGTCAATGTGCGCTACGCTGTGCTGGAGGACACCGAGAAGCGAGCTGTGTGCAGAGCACTGATAGAAGAAAGAGCTCGATACTGTAGTTTTGTCAGCATGCTGAAGCCTGTGCTGGTCAGTTGTGTGTGTGTCTGTGTGTGAAAGAGGGATACAGAACAAGACTTTTTCAGACTTTTTTTATCTGGCAAAGTAAAATAAAAGGAGCTTGTCTTGTAGGACCATGAGATCAACATGCTGGGTGAGGTGACACACCTGCAGACCATTCTGGAAGATCTGACAAACTTGACAGCTGAACCCAATAAACTTCCACCAGCCAGCGAGCAGGTACCTTAACCATCTTCTCCATCTTTACTGATCTCTCAGTTTTTCTCTAGCACCCTCTGCAGGCCTAATATTACCCTTTTAGTGCTATTACTCTGTTTTCCCCAGATTTGGATTCTCTGTGGTGGGAGACTCTCATCCACAAATATTTTAATTGCCAAGTGCTGTGACAAGTTGACAGTAGCTCTTGTTCTGCAACCTTGGTGAACTTAATGTTGCAGCACACAGATCAGTTTTTGCAACAGGTTATGATTTGTGGCTCTTCCGCTTACTGCAGATCAAAGCAATTCAACACATGGAGGTGGGGCTTCTCTAAAGAAGTAGCCCAGCATGACAAACCATTTAATCAGCAGGTCCTTGTCATTTAAAAAAACAACAAAAAAACGAATTTGCATTAAAAAAAAAATAAAAAAATTCATTTTTCCCCCTTGAATGAAAAAGATTAAAAGAACCTTAAATTTCAACATAAGAGTGAAGACATTGTTTTCTCTGACAGATTATAAAAAATGCTCAAGCTGCCAGAAACATTTAGGTGGCTGTTAATATGCCTGGAAGGCCCCGCCCAAGTACATTAGCAATTTCAAGGCAGATGATGTTTTGTTTTTTTATTTTGTGTCTTATTTTCAGCAAATGTCAGAAAAAGACTACGACCAACAGTGATTGGCTCTACTGAAAGTGCTGTGTATGTATGCAAAGCATGGTTTATCTGCGAAGACCCATCTTTGTCCAAAAAACTACACGCTGTATTTTATTTTGACCCACACTGTCATTAACTAACTTGGTTCTGGTAATACCCACTGGAGTTGCAAATGTGTATTAATCCACCACTGAATATAGTTCCAGCTTCAGCACTTCCTGTATTTCTGAGCTTTATGCCTTCAGTAGAAACATCCCAACTTTGGAAAATAAAAGGAAAAACACCACAGCTGTCTTTTGTGTGTATTACAGGTGATCCTGGACCTTAAAGGTTCTGATTTCAGCTACACCTATCAGACACCTCCAGCTTCTCCCAGTAACACTCTCTCCAGGAAGAGCAGCATCAGCAGGTGGGTTACACACCAAAGCTGATATCAGTTTACAACATACAGTATTTCATATCACTTCATTTCACATTCTAATAATATCAGTGTGCATTGCTGCTTTCTTTTCATTTTGATGTTTTGTCACAGTGTTTGTAACTTTACTGTGTGTACTGCACTATATTTAAAAATCACACCTTAAACTTTGTTTCTGTGCAAGTTGATGCAAGTCAAAGTTAAATCCAGGCTCAGACTACATATTTTTCTGAGTTGTGATAATCAAAGTGTCAGATTGGACAGTTACAGTCATAAAGTCGTGCCTTTTTATGACTGACGCACATGAGAGTGTGCACGTTGTGCAGAGGTGATAACTCGAGATGTCCAGGATGAGAGTGTAAACAGACAATCACAACAAAGCGTGTTATATTACTGGCTTTCGGCTCCATTTCAAACTTTCACTGAGCTTATAGCAGCAACTTCATTCCTCTTTCACTTTGTTGTGTTTTGCAGTGTTTATGGCTTTTAATTCTTAAATAAGTTCTTTATTATGTGATTTTCACATTCCAGACAGTCGCTGCTTTTTTCTTTCTTTCTTTCTTTCTTTCTTTCTTCATTTCTTATTTTCTGTGTCTTGGCCTCATAGCTACCAGTCAGGATCAGTGAGACATGTTCCCTCTTTGGACTCTATCAGCTGTGCTGTGGATGGACTACACATGCAGGTAACGCACTTTTTAACCTTTGTTACAACAATTTTATTTCTGTTGTTCTCAAAAATACTGTTAAGAATATATTGTACACTATGTGGCCAAAAGTACATGGTCATCCCTTTTCACACACTCCTGTGTCTTTTAGCTCAGTTTTTTTATTTCCAGGACAGTAATGGTAAATCTTTCTTATATAATTGTAGAAAGCAACTTCCTTCTAATTCAGATGAACTTTCTGCACTGCATCCATACTGTGCTTGCTAACGTTAACAGAGAATCACTTCATCCTCTTGTCCAAATATTTTAACATTTGGCTAAAAAAGGTGTATATATGTAAAATGGCAGCACCAAAAATGCTGTACTGACAGTTCAAAATGCAAAATATAGCTGAGGGCACGGTGGTTATGTCCATCTTTCTTAAATAGCTTATGGCCGACGCTTCCAAAGTGCATTTAAAATCAGCCTGACAGTTGTGTGTGTGCGCTCAGCTTTAGGCCAGATCCCCCAACCTCATTGTTGGACTTTAAAACCTTTCTGGCTGAATGGGAACAAATGTGGGCAAATGTTAGCAGCAGATTAATGCCCAGAAATCACAAGTGTAGCATTTGGGGCTGTCCATTGATTTCTAGCCATATACTGTACATCAGTGATATTAAGATACTCTTATTTCATTCAAACTTATATACTTTATAGTTTTAAATCAAATTTCTGCAATAAATAAAGCAAATTCTGGTCAAATATTTTCAATATCTTTAAAGGTGCATTTCACTTAAATATACCATTCCTGCAATGCTGTACACTCCACATTCTTCAGGCTTCATCCACATTTTAAAATGACACTGTCAGCTTTAAGGATCTTCAAAATAAAAGCTTGTAACAGTAACAACAAAAACAAACACATGCCACTCTAACCCTTTCCTGTGTGTAGCGCTGCTCCTCCCCCTATCTGCTCACCGGCTGCGATGAAAGCGGTCGATCTCTCAGCGAAGGGAACTCCCCCTCTCGCCTCGGCCGTCACGGCAGCCGTGGTCGCTATGGTTACGCAGCTGGCTATGGCCACCGCCCCGCTGAGAGTCGCCGCTTTAGCCGCAGGGATTTGAAAACTGTGAGGAAAAAACTATATAACTATTACATTCCTCCCGACCACCCGAGTGCCGTCCTGTGATTTTGACCCTTTTGTCTTCCATTGGTGTGAATCTGGTTTCAATGTCACATTGGCTCCAGCTATTTTACCTCTTTTGTTTTTTTTTTAATTCCACATTTTTTCATCAGCTCACACCTTCAGTTTCACCTTTAATTGTCTACGGCCTCCTCCACCCTCAGTGTCCCAGGATGGATCTCATATCTCAAATCCATTTTGTTGTAATTTTAGACGTAATTCTTGATCCCATTCCATAAAAAATGTTTCTGAGCCTTCACAAGTACAGTTCTAGGGACTCTGTAATTGTGTGAGTATTTGCAGTATTTGTTTATTTATCAGTGTCTTTTCTTTTCTTTTTTTCATTCTCTTTAAAAGTGGTTTTGTGTCAACTTTTTTATGCTTATGTTTCAGATTTATGTGTTACAGTTAAGTACTGTACTAATATTCAATTAAAAAAAACCTTACTTTTCTTGATAGCTTTTAGACTCAAAATGACACTTCTTTAGAGTTTTTTTTTTTTTTTTAAGGAAAAAAAAGTCAGGTCTCTTCCCTGACTGCTTTCTCTAAGCCAGGAGTTTAGCTGGAAATGCTGTGGTCATTTTAGCTTAGTTGATGTTGGATTTTTGGATTAGGAATTCTAAAAAACTGCCCATAATATATTTTTGATATACGATCACCTGGACATTTAAAAGATTCATAACATCCCACTCCTTATTTTCAGTAGCAGTGAATGTAATAATTTGTTTTATTTAAAAAAAAGAGAAAAAAAATCAAACCCGTCCACTAATGGCTTTACACAAAGCCAAACGTGACATATTTATTTTACTTTTTTCCTTGTTAACACTGTTATTTAATAAATAACACGATTGCTTCATCCCACCTCAAAAGCAAGCCTTCTCCTTATCTCAAAAACCTGTTATTTGTCTCCCGCCGCTAAGACGCCCTTTCTGTTCTTGAATTTTGGCGTAATGGCCTTTTAAACTGGTGTCATTATTGCTGTCAGTGGTGTCTTGTCAGTCGTCCTGTAATAAAAATGTAAATTTATGTTTAAAATTGAGGAAATTATCTCAAAATTACGTGAGAAAGAACAAAATCATTAAGGGTTCATGTTGCTGTTGAATGAGGAACTTTTATTGATATTTTTAAAATGACAAATAAGTATTTTCTGTGTGATGTTTCTCTCAGTAAAACGCTGGCTGAACTGCTAACATGTCGTGTTGATGGTCTAACATCAGCAGCCATTATGCAAGTCTGATATATAGAAAATAGAGCTCGTTTCTTACACATCTGATTAAAACTGATGGCTGTGCTGACATGGATGTAAGTTACAAGCTTTTATTACAAATGTATATTCTGTCAATTTCTTTCCACCAGAGACTTTTATGATGGCTGAACAGAACTATACTCTCTGTACTCTCTGCGGTTGATTTGTGATTCTACATTTGATGATTTGTACCTTTGATCCGCTCTGACTTGGTTTCTTAATGACAGGATTCAGTTGGGTCCACCAATCAGCTGGCCTCTGGGGGAACTGGAGGGGCGGAGAACGGCCTCTTGGCCCCTCCACACAATGCCTACATACATGGAGAGCGAGCTCGCGCCATGTCTGCATCTGGAAAGGTAAAACCCACAGAAAGCATATTTGGATTCTGGTGATTGTTCTTGTAAAATCTCATCTGTATCTTTCAGTCTACATGAAACTAACTGAAACAGTATTTGTGTGCTGTCTAAAATAATTTAAAAAACAACAAACAAACTGTGTTTGCTTGGAAAGCATACGGAAGGAATTGATGCCATCTTTATTGAGACTGGGAGGGTTGTTTGTGTATTATAATGTAAACCTGCAACACTCACAACACAAATGTTAAAACAAAAACCCAAAATATTAAACATTTTTAAACATCAAAGCTGTAGCAGCAAACAAACAACACTAAAGTGAAAAACTAATAAAAAGCTAAATAGAAATTAAAAGAAAAATACAAAACAATACATGAATGTATTTAAATTTCTGTTTAAATAAAACAACAAAAAACCCACAAACTAATAACAGCTGAATTAAAATGAGAAAAACCACTGTGGAAATTGCTGAAATGAAATGGAACTGTAACAAAAAAATTCACGAGAACGAATTAAAAATCAAAACTAATGATAAATATTAAAGTAAAATAATGCTGTACTAAACATCCCTGAAGACACGAGTTTATTTTACGTTTATATTTTTTGTTTACTGATCCAGTCTATGAACTAAGAAAAAGTGTATTTTCAATGGTATATTATAGAGTTCAAAAACAGCGGAATTGGATCCACCAGAGGGCAGCAGGAGATCAGAGGACTAAAATGATCTGCACCCCTAATCTTATGGCGGCTCCTCTTCTCTTTTGTTTCTTTCTACTGTTATCAGTACCTTGTCTGTTTTGCTTTCCTCCTTTTCTTTGTCCTCCCATGTTCTTGCTTCCTGCTTTCAGGGAGTGACAGGAAGAACCAGGAGGTGCTGTTATGGCACTCCACTGTGACAGTTTAAGTGCTTCGGGGAAAAAAGAGAAGTTCTTTGTATTTCATCTGTGTGAAATTGTCACAGTTGATGTTCTCAGCCAGCATACAGATCCTTGTGGTGAACTGGTGTTTTTGGTGCTAAACAGGCTCTAAAAGGTGGTTGGTGGTTCTTGTGCAAACATCCTGTGGTTAAACGCACAGGTGATGTTCTGAGTCTGACAGTCATGGAGTTAAAACCACAAAGATGACATTCAGAGCGGGCTGCTTCTGTGGTTTTTCTCTAAAGCAAAATAAATAAATAAAAAAACTTGTTCCAAATACTCAAATTACATGCATCACTAATTGACTTTATGAATTAAAAGACACCTGAACTTATTTTACCTGGAGCCCTGAACATGCAGGCATATTGATAACCCAGCAGGAGGCAGAGGACGAGCATAGATTATTAAAAAGTCTCAAAACTAACAAAGTTGTGAGCCACTTTGTTAGCTTTGTTTGTTAGCTAGGTTGATCATATGCAAAAGCTCTTTTACAGGGATTTTCCTCCATAGAGGAATTTTTGGTGTCTCAAGTTGATTTGGCTGGAAATAATGAAAACATTTACAGAATGTTAACACTTTAAAAAATGAAACGTTAAATAAAACGTATTTTTATTCATGATTATGATCTAAATGCACTGCCTTTACTATATTGTGCTTATTTACCTCGTCACAATCCCGAAGGCCGATTATGAGCCAAGAAAATGCCTTTCTGTCCTATTTCTGCTATTGAATTTTATTTTTATAGCACTTTTCAATCCAAAGTAGTTTATTATAAAAAAAATAAATAAATAAATAAATAAAAGGGTTGCTAAAAATTAATGCTGAATACGTTTAAAATATTTACATAAAATAGCACAAACACCCCCTGTCCTCCAACCACACTTTCAAAAGCTTGACAAAAGTTTTGCGGATGTCACTTTGGACAGAAGCTTTGACCGCTGGATGGTCAACAGTGAATGAGAAGCATGATCTTGCGGGAGTATATAGATCTTTCGTTAGTTGAAAAGTTGTAACCTCATCCGTCTCCTTCTTTCACTCCTTTAGCCCTGCTTGGCCCAGGATCAGCTGGCATTGTCACTGGGTGCGCTGAATTCTGACGCCCCGAGAAGCAGCAGAGATTCTCTGCACTGTTCCAGCGGCTATAGCACCCAAACAACCACCCCGTCCTGCTCCGAGGACACTATACACACCCACAGTGAGTACATTAAAGCACAACACTTCTTTTTATTTATACTAAACACAGCTCACTGTGCTGTTAGGATTTTTTTGTTGCTGTTGTTTTTGTCCTAGAGATAATAGAAAATCGAATTGAGCTCTTGATTAAAAGCTGTTTGAACCAACTATGTGGCCGAGACGAACATCATGTGATCCAAATACAACCTAAAGTGGCAGCAGCACCGCCAACAATAAAGCAATTAGATGTTGTGTTTATTATGAAAATGGAAACCCATTCTCTCACGGAGCCATAACCTTGGTGTGAATTGCTGCTTGTCTGGCTGAATTTCTCGGATTTACCCTTTAGTGGGTGTCATTTCTGATTTCTGACAGTGAAACTGACTCTCTTGACCTGCCTGCTGTTCACTTGTTTTTTCTGTGCTTTTCTGGTGTATCAGCTCATCTTTACTTCTTTTCCTGTTGTATTTCTTTGAGTAGTTTTGTGTTTTCTTGGTTAAACTGCCTTCCTTCTCTTCCAGCTGTAAAGAGAGATCCTCCTATCTATGGTAGGTCTCTGACTGCCTGTATATCTGCCTGCCTGCCTGTCTGCTTATGTCACGTCCAACATACCATCAAATCTACTTTTGGTTCATCTATTAAAGATCTTACATCAGCTGAAAGAGCACTGTTTATTTAAAAGAAGCAATAAACGTTGTCCTTATTTTCAAATATTAGAATCTTTTTGGCAACGATAAAATTATTAATTTTGGTGCCTGTCAGGGCACTTGTATGGCCAATTTTAATAACCTAATCATTAGTGGCTGCAGTTTCCTCTTGTTATCTCGGTTATCAAGCACAAGGAAAATAAAATCTCTCTTCTCAATTTTACAGTGTTAGTGTTACAAAACATAAGCATTTTCTAGGCTTCAGGACTGCGATTTTAAACATCAGCAAATTATCGATGATTCACTTGTGAAGCATGGTGCCCAGGAGGCAACACTTCTCTGGATAGTCACTTCTTGCTTACCCAGCAGATCCTTTAAAATAAATAAATAGATAAATAAATAAAGCTCCTTTTGTATCAAAGTATAAAGTGATGTAAAAATTGGCTAAATCTTGTGACACTGCTGTGAGGGCATCAGGCGGACAAGCTGACATTGTTTATTTTACCCATTAAGTTAATTAATACATTTTTGGATACAACGTTAATCCAGGTATGGAATTTATTTATTTATATATTTTTTTTTTAGCTTAGTCACCCAGCTTATAGGAGACTGAGGTTTCTCCCATCACACTTGCTTGCAAAGAGAAGACATTAATTACTCACATTTCATATTTCTGGTGTTGATGCTAGCAGATGAGAAGCTGCCAGAAGCATTTAAATTACGTAGTCCCTTTTTTTACTTAATTTTGGAACCCAAAACAAACAGAACATTAGAAACAAATTCAGCTGCTTTGTCTGTAATTTACTTCCTCCTGTGTGTGTCTGTGTGTGTGTTTGACCTTTTCAAATTTAATGTCGTTGCCATGAATTGACGTCTGTTTTTAACCTTATTATTTGGAACATTGAACTGGAGCTTTGCATGCGTTTTAAAAGTAATTAGGTTGCATGTTGCCCTGTTTTTGTTTGATAAGAGTTTCCACAATGATGCATCCCCTAATTGTTCATTCACAAACATGACAGTGAGTCACTGATGTGATTATGTGCTCCTGCTGCTTCTGTTGTTTGTCTGTCAGGTGAGCAGATGAGAACCCTTTACAAAAAAAAAAAAAAAATGTCACTGAGATAATCCAGAGGTAATGAAAGGTCTGCCTGAAAGCAGAGCAACTAACATTTTAACATTCTCTCCCCATCTCTGCAGTCGACTATGAGTCCATCTCTCTCCACGGAGACACTGACTCTATCTCCTTACATCACCTCTCCCACGGCAACAGCCAGTCAGATTTCGACAAGTCATCGACCATCCCGAGAAACTCCGACCTCAGATTCCAGTACCGGGAGTTCATCCACTCCAAGCGTCCTGCCTCTACTGTCAGCCTATTGGCTGAGTCCGACTTGAGTGGTGTGTCTAACCGCCAGATGCCATCCCACACGGCAACCATCAGGCGCAAACCTTCATCTAAGCCGCCTTTTCGCAGAGGAACAATCAGTGGTGGGGTTCCCATCCCCATCTCCACCCCGCAGGTTCCACTCAAACCCCTCGGCGGAACCAACGGAAGCGATGAGAACGTTTTCAAAGTGCCCTCTTCTGTAGGTTTAGGTCACAGTAAACTCTGCACCTCCACCCAGAGCCTTAGTGCTTTACCACCCTCCTCCTCCCCATACTACCAGATTGTCCCAGGCCAGATGCCCATCCCAGTGCCCATACCCACTGTTCCTTCACTGCCATCTGAGGGAGGGAACAGTGTCAAACAACAGCAACAGAGGCAATACCAGCAACATCAGCAATACAGTCAACCACAGCAACAGCACAACCAGCAATTCCAGATTCAACAGTTCCAGCAACAGATTCAGATTCAGCAGCAACAGATTCAGCAGCAACAGTTCCAGCAGCAGAAACAGATTCAGCAGCAACAGTTCCAGCAATGGCAACAGATTCAGCAGCAGTTTCAACATCAGCAGCAGCAGCAGTTCCAACAGCCCCAGATTCAGCAAGCCCAGCAGCTGCAGCCTCAGCACGATCAGTATCAGCTGCAGTTGAACCAGCAGCAGAAACAGAAGCTGTTCCAGCAGCAGCAACAGCAGCACCAGGCCTACACTACTCAGGCAGAGCCCTCCGGTGTGCCCAACAACATCAACTACCAGCCCCAGGCTCCTCCACCCTCCAGCCAGGACCAAAACCCTGAGCAGGTCACCCTAGAAGAAGAAGAAGAAGAAGGAGATGGAGGAGGCAACAGAAACATGTTGACCCTTCTTAGAGGAGTAAAGCTCAGAAGGACCATCACCAATGATCGCTCTGCCCCTCTCCTACCCCCTCCAACCAATCACAAATGAGGCTGACCAGCAGATTTTTATTTCTCTGCTAAACTGTTAAGTTTAGTTTGGTTTCTGAAGAGATATCAGAGTGTGTCAGCACAGAGAAAACTCAAACACACTTTGAAAGTGTTGACAGATTGATTTTTTTTCGCTGGAACTCAACATTGCTTGTTTTATTTTATAAATTTACTTGATTGCCCTTTTAAATTTATGTTTTAAGCATTTTTGAGACTTTTCTGTTGTTGCAGCAAACGTCTTTTTGCCTTTTTTTTTTTCATGCATTTTGATTGTGGATAAAGTTTTTGTGTGACTCAGTCTTACAGAAAGAACTTTTGATTTGATTATTTTAGTTGGTACTCACTTCCTGGTCAGAAAATGTCATTAGGCAGAACAGGAAGCTGTTAGCATCTTTGGCCTGGCTGTGTTTGATTTGCTTTCTGCTTAGTCTCCCAGGATGGCGGGGTTTATCAGTAGTTCAGTGGACTCACAGTGGTTGAACCATGATCGTGGAGTTTCGAATTTACTGACTCTGGGTCAGTGATTGTCTGGTGTATTTGATCTGAGTATTTAGTTGGTTTCTGGTCATCTCAAAGAGCCAAATGCTAACACTCGTGACTTTGCATCTGGCTTTAGATTTAAATAAGGTAGAACAAGAAAGAGTTTGAGGACACAAGGACTGGGTTTGAGATATATTGAGATATATATATATATATATATATATATTTTTAAGTGGCATATGGTCTGAGGTCACTTGATTACTCTTACCTTAGATTGGAGATTTGTGCCACTCCTGGGACTCCAAATGTTTCCTCTGAACGTGAGAGTTTGTGGAATACAATGAAAAATGTTACTGTGGGGAAAAACTCTGGTTTGCTGTGTAAATAAGCATCAAATTTTTTTTAGAGCAAAAGTCACAAATAGACAGCGGTTTGTTGGCAACTTTATGAGGCAACACTGATGTTTCAGAAGAAGCGGCTTGACAAATGTGGGTTGCATTTTTGCTAAACATAGCTGGCTATGATGAGCTGAACTGTAGAACAAAACTACCACAGGGGACTGATGGTTTGAATGTACTTTATAAGGTAAACGCTGCCATGTTTCAAGACTTAGATTTAGTCTAGACTTAGTCTTTAGATTTATTTACACAGATATTTGCATCAACAAGAATGCTTTAAACATAATTTTGTTAAAGAGATATTGTGGACAAGATACTACATGAATACCAAGAAATAGGTTTTTGGCATTTCTTGTTACTTGGTGACCAACATATACATTAATCCAAAACAACTTTAAAGTAATTGTTTGTAGTTCTCTTTATTTCCACTATTATTGGAACCCACAGAACCTATGCATCGGTTTATTCTGGTGTCTTCTGTAAATGCATGACTGAATCTGGGTGGTTTGTAGGCCATGTCGTGATAATTCATGTTATGTGCCTTTGAAGTCCACTTGATGAGTGTGCATATCCTGGTTACAATATTTTAAGGAGTCCTCCTTGTTGTTGTTCCCCTGTATAGTTATAGGACATCAATGATGCAGATTTAAGCACCGCTAACATGTTGGCACGAGGAACATTGAATAATACAGTTTTATTCACAAGTAGTAAAAGTTATGCTGAAGTCATGTTTGAAGGGCATCAGGAGCAGATGTAACTTGACAATTATTTCGATTTTTAAAAAGAGTTATATTATTATATAAAATGTGAGAAAACCATAAAAAATGTCTCGTTTTTCTAAATTACTCAGATTATATTAAACTAAGTTATTTTTTTCAGCTCTAGTTACAGGTTTAAAAATTGTTTTTGAGTATCAACAAAGACCTTGTGATTTTTCCATATTGACTATTGGAAAATTCAGAAGCTACTTATAGCACTATGCTTTTATCATTTAGACAAACATTTTTCAAATTAGTTTCTATAAACAAAGGATCTGCTATATTCAGTGAAGTTTAGGTTTTGCTTGAAGTTTTCAATTCAACTCCACCCACTGAAATATCTCTGAAACATTCGTTTTAGTTGATTTACTGTAATCAACTCGGATAAAATGCTGCTGAGCCTCAAACTGTCGTAACTTTAAATTAAACATTTTTTCTACAGAGTTTGGTTGGACTGAAATAGCTGGTTCTATTTTTGATCTTTGTTCCAATTTGGTAAAATGTTTACCTCTGCTAATCATGACCTTCTAAATCGTATAAGTCTCTTTATTTTATTTTTTATTCCCTGTTTTGTTTTTGTTTTATTTTGTTTTTTAGTTTATAGTCCTTTAAGTCACACCTCAGATGTTTTCAGTAATTAACCTGGAGTTTTGTCTTCTGATGCACTTCAGTCTAAGGCCATGAGAAATTGGGGGCGCTCACTTCCTGTGCTTGAACCAGAAAAATATAGCATCAAGTGCAGGTTAATAAAAGTTGACTAAAGAAATAATTTGTAGCTTAGCATATTTTACCATGGCAGCCTCATTACTTGGGTGTTTCCTGCTAATACAGCTGCTAAACCGATGTGTTGCTTCTAAAAGTTGCCCATCTTCTTCATTTGTGAGCTGTTAGCATGTTGGACTCAGATTGTCCTCAGTTAAAGATTTGGCGAATTTGAGTGGTTAAAATAATTTTTGTTGGAGCAACAGCTGATTACTTTTATAATAATTTAATGTGGTAGTTCTTCTGTTGATTAATCCAACAATAATTAGGTTTATAAAAGATCAGGAAATGGCACAAAACAGTCAAATGTCCAAAATCCATAAATAGTCAAATTACAATTTTAGAAATCAAAGAAAAAGGTTTTTTTTTCTTTTTGTGTTGGGGGGTCTTTTTTTTTTTTTTTTTTTAAATAATTGATTAATGAATTATTAATTTTTCCACATTGTTTTAATTCTTAGCTCAAAATTTTTACATTCTAATAAATTATTTCCTCTGATTCTTAAAACTTAAAATTTTGGTTTAAAAATTATATAAAACATGGACGTAGCTTCTATATTTAAGTGAATACCTGCATTCTCACTAATAGCCAACACGGGGGACAAATGTTGTTAGAAAAAGAAGTCTGTGGACAAACAACCATACTTCTTACTTATCTGTGATCTCCCTTTCCTGATGAGTTGTTGGGCTCTGTCACTGCTTTGAATACAACGTTATTTTCATTTTAATTCTTCTTCCTATTAGTCTCATAAAGCAAAGTGAGGGTTAGTTTAAGCTGTGCAGTGTTTCTGGGATTCTCAGATTGCCCTCTTGCTCGTGCCAGCAGTGGGTGATTTCAGAGGCTACATCCATCTTTTATGTACAGTCTGTGCCTATTGGACAGAAAATTATAACATGATAGCAATTATGATACTTTCTACCAAAATTATACCTGAAACTGCTGAGACGACATTAAAGCAGGAAAATTTAAGTTAATTCAACCGGTAAATTTTTTATTTTGGTTCGTAGCTCCTAATTTCTTTGGTGCGAGGAGCTCTGGGCCTCAGTATTTCTAAAGTTCTACTTTGAAGCTGCCTGTGAGAGACCTGCTGCATGCTGGGAAATGCAGTCTGCTTTGTGGTCAGCTGGTCCTGGTCAGTTCCCGGAGAGACTTTTGTGTACTTTTTGTGACTTCCTGCAGCTTCATTCTGATTCGTCTTTAAGCCTCTCTTTTTGATTGGACCCAATGAGCCCCACAGCAGTTGTGTATGTATATATTAGTGCTTCTATTCCTGGGAGAGATCTAAGTCTATAAATCTATATAAAGATGTACGTATACGTATCCTGATTGTACTTTTATTTTGTTGATTTATTATTGATCTGATGATGTGGTTGGTTGGATCTGATGCTGCCAGTGATCGTCGCTCATCATATTTTTTTTTGTAGAAAAGCTTTAAAGGAGGAAACCCAGTGAACTTCCAGGTCTTTGAGGATCTGATACCTGATTGGACATCAGACTGTTAAACAAAAGGACTGAAAGGACATCTAGATGATTTAAACCAAGAGAATGTAGACATGTTCTGTTCTTCATCTTTTGACGCTCGCTGTGGGATCAACAACAACAATAATAATAATAATAATAATAATGCTGATGCTAATTGGTTCTGGTATTTTTTTTTTGTCTGTGTTCTGTTTACTGTACTCTTTACACCTGTAGCAGTATAAATTTGCTGTAGGAGTGCTCTGTTTCTATAAAAAGTTCAATATGCAGAAAACTGAAGGACTGCTGACAGCTATTCATAGAGCTGAAACTCTACAAAATAAGCAGTTCTGAAAACTTTGGTCAAACACTGCAAGTAAACATTCATCTTTTGTTTTTGTCCTTATTTTTGTTGTATTGCAGCTACTTTATCATTTACAGTACCAGCCAGCACCTCCTCTAACTGAAGTGCTCTCACATGATCCTCTGGGGTGTGATTTAGGCGTGTGTGGGGTACAAATACAAAATCCTTTCCACGGAGTACAGCGAGCACACATAACAGTGTCCTCAAAAGGGACCCTTTACGCTGCTCCTTATTTTCTGCCATTTATATATTCTGTTAGTGGGATGGATGTTAATGTTAAACATGGCCAACGTTTCAAATAAAGAGTTCAACATTTTTACAAGTAATCACCAAGAGCCAAAATCTCAAAGTGCTTTAGTTCCTTTCTACTCTTACAACTGTACGATGTCATTAATAGCATATATCCCTATTGTGGTCATCTCAGGACAGAAGCCCCACCCACATCAGAAGATATGTATCCTAAAGGGGCCCTGTTCTGCGTATTTGTTTGCCCAACTACAGAAGCTCAGCATGATTTATCCTGTAATGTTCACGCTGCCATGCAAAAGCAGTGGTACCTGTGCTTCTGTAGGACCAGTGAAGTGGCGGACGAGTAAAAAGCGATTACAGTTGTGTTTTTTTATTGAATTTATTGAAAGGATCCTCAATAATCTGAATGATGGGCAGTAAAAGAAAAAAAAAAACCCATTAAAAAATGCCTTTTTGTCAAATCAGCTGATTTCATTGTGTGAAGGGAGGAGGAGGATGGTGGAGTCGTCTATAACACCTTAGGAGCGAGGACATGACCACTTATTTTTATTTTCATGGTAAAGTCCAAACTGCATCCAAGATGCAAATGGCTATGTTATACTCCTGACACAACATTAGCTCTTTGCAAGTATCTGCACGGACAGCATGCTAACACAAAGGCAGCAAACAGTCCAGTGTGATGCCAAAGCTGAGTGTAAGCTGACCTGACCTCACTTTCAGCAGGTAACAAAAGCATTGGGGCCTCAGGTCCTACCTGCACGTGGTTGGTGATGGCTTTGAAGTCTTATCGGGCTGGTTTTTGGTTTTGTGCTCAAACTTGAACACTAGAAGGAAGATCATGTGTTTGTGCTCAGTAGGACATTTGGGTGGGGCTGCAGCTTAACTTTTATATTCCTAACTGGTTATCATCTTACACTGAATTTCAGAGCATGTAATGGACTGACACAGTAATGTAACAACACTGGCTACTGGGAGGCTATTAGCACCCATCCTAGCTAATGCTAATAACATTCATGACCTCAGGCAAGATGAAGAGGAAGCATGGGCTTGCTGGCAGGTATTTTCCCACACAGGTGACTTTGATAAGATAAGGTAACTCTTTATTATCATTGCACAGTCATAAATAGTATAATGAAACTGGAAAACTGTCCCATGTCAGCACTATGTACAACACGACACGGTAACTTAACTTGGCTGCAACTCCCCTGAAGTCTTCACCTGTAGGCATGACTACTACATTCACAAGAGTATGTGTTGTTATTGTTGCAGTGGAAGCAGGTGAACTTGGAATTTAGGTGAAAGTTGAGGTAAAGATGGCAGCAGCTGTGACTGCAGGCTAAAGCAGTAACTTGGCGCATGTTGTCCTTTCATAAGGCACTGAGTCATCTTTTGAGCTTTGTGTTGCTCAGAGTCATCTGATGCTCAGGGGCAGCAGGTGGGAGGCGAGGGACTTGAATTAAAGACACGTGCATTTTTTTTTTTTTTTTTAAATCTTTGTGAGAACAGTTGTTGGTATAATGTATTCATTAACCCCTCTAATCCCAGCCTAAACCAGACTCTATTATGAATCCTGAAACCGAGACCAAACTCGCAAAAAAGCGCTTTGAAGATTTGAAGTCAGCACAGTCCAGACCCATTCTTCTCTTTAAGAGGTTCAAGATGATACTTGTCCACATAAGCATACAAAACACACAAAAAGACAGGTGAGTTTGTCCACTTGTAAGGAACTTAGTCACTGTTACATAAAACCTTGAAGCTGTGACAGCGGTGAGTCACGCTGACCCAAATACTGAAGGAGGCAAACTCTGCTCAGTGAGTCAAAGCCCACATCACAGTGACAGTGCACAAATCTCTGTGTTACACCAGTGTTGCAGCAGATGGAGTTTCTCTCTGTACCAGCAGAGGATGCAAGAGACCAAAACAGTATAAAGCCTTTACATGCACCTCTGAGAGTAAACATGCTTAAGTCTTATTCTTTTTTCCTGTAATTTCACCTCCGATTCTTTGCGTTTGTCCTGTTTCACACTGTCCAACTCTGTTCTGAATACCACAATACTGAAAATAAACTTAAGGTATTATATATGTTAAAATATACTCCTAATGATTAAACTACATTTTAATAGTGAGACAGTCTGTGAGCAGCACTTTAGATCCTGTAAGTAAAAGTTAAAGCCACCCTGGTACCTCGTATATCCCACAGTATTTAGTATACTGTATATAACATGATCCTCCCATCCCTTTTCTTCCATTTATTGGATTTCCGGTTACTGTGGGTCTGGAGTACATCCCATCGGTCACAGAGTGAAGGGCAAGGATCACCCTGGACAAGTCACCAGGCTGTCTCAGGGCCAACACACAGAGACCTTCTCTCATTATGAAGTTTTGAGCTGAGGCTTTTCGCTATTTTGTGTTTAAGGTGATTTGATCAGACAGAGAATGTGAGGAACACTGCAAGCTGATATCGCACGAGCGATATGTCGATCACAAAACTGTTTTATATTCCTTTATCACCCCTCAGCTGCAAAAGGCTGATTATGCGTCATTGTCATCCTGGCGGGGAGGTGACATGGACGCCCAAGTTTGTGATATGCAATAACTCAAGAACGAAATGACGTACCAATTCCAAATTGTTACCATAGCTATATCTACTGAAAATCTTGAATGTGACCTCAGTCTTAAGATCAAGGTCATAGGTCAAGTTTTCTGAAAATCTTGTGAATGCGATGTAGGAATTTCAAATTGATACCATGGGTACATCTGTTAGTAGGCTGAGGGGTAGCACTGGCTGCTGTCAGTCTTTTTATGAATCCCAGTGGAATCAAAATTCACTAAAAAAAAACATTGTATTAAAAAACAAACTGAAAATAGCACCTCAGAACATGAACCTGTCAGAAAAAGTGTTAATGCCCCCTGCTGGCCATTACATTTCTGAGCTCAATTAGTCCATACCATTGACTGTAGAAAACAGTCAATGGTATGGGCAGAAATCTGTGCCATCAGAAACTGAATTTGAATAAGTTCAATTTGAATTTGAATTGCTCCGATTGAATCTGAATTGTAACTTGAATAAATGCTTTTGAAAACTGAATTTGAATTAGTCTAATTTGAAATTGAATTTATGGTTTGAAAATGATCATCACTAAATTGAAATTGAATTTATATTTTGAAAATGAATTGATTTGCTTTGAAACTGCATTTTATCCTTTAAAAATTCAGCTCTCGAATAATTTCAGTTTCACTTCTCACCATTCAGTTTCAGTTCTACAATTCAGTTTCAGTTCCAAAATTCAGTTTTTTGGAACTTACATCCGGTTCCGGTTCAAGCGCAGATTAATAGAACTACGTTTTACTAGCGGACCGAAAGTGTTACTGACGGGAATCTACAGCATGTTGAGCTGAATTAAGACTTCAGAAGTCATTCGTCATGTCGAATGACCAGCGGATAAACTCTCAGGTTGGTAATAAATGTATTACATGTATAAGAACAAGCGTCATGTTAACAAATGATAGCTGTACAGTAACTGTTATGTTTATTGTAGCTGTTAGCTAAAAACGCTAATTTAGCGTAGTTTGCCCTGAATTCAGCTTTGACAAACAAATATGATCGACTGTTTCTAGTAGAATTCCAAAGTTGTTGTCTTGGACCCTCTCAGAGTACCCCCTCTGTATGCTTGCAGAGACCCCTACAGTAGGGAAACATGCAAAACGGTGTCCAAACCTTTGTATTTTAGCTTTATTTATGCCTTACACAGCATCCCAACTCTTTAGCTAACTTAATAACTTTAGCTAAAGTGAATAGTTAGTCTAATTCATTAGTGCAGCATTACTGGATCACCTCTGTTTGAAGTGATATAATGTGATATTCAACTATCACTGAAACAGCAAACTTTGTAAATAAGCAAACAACACTTCTCATTCTCTAAACGTTTGGCCACAGCTGTAGATTACACTATCAGCGCTTGTTCACTCTTGACAATAATTACATTTCTAAATTCTCTTTGTGCATTTACAGGTAAACAATATCTAATATTTTATCTAAATGACTGCTTTGTCTTTGAAAAGGGTGAAGAGCCTGAGGCCGGTGACAGTCCAGTTCTACTCTAAGTACATCCTTACAGTGGCTCACAGGACAAGGCCACATTCCTGTCCTGCCAGAAGAGAAGACAAACTTCAGAGTCTTCATGCAGTTCAACCACACCTGTCATATTCCATATGACAGGGGTCTCAAACTCCAGTCCTCAAGGGTGGACTGGAGTCATGCAACTTTTCCATGCCCTCGAGGACTGGAGTTTGAGACCCCTGCCGTATGGTGTTCATGCTGTTTTCTACCACACAGTTACAGCATGTCTGACTGCCTGATCAGCATATGCAAAAATATATGATGAGTTTAAGCATGTGATGACTAAGGCCTTCCATTATGGTGTTTGTCATCACATGTCACAGACATCTGGATGATCATTTGGAATAAACAAAACTAAAAACTTGTTACTTCATCTTTTATCTTTATTATTATTATTATTATTGTTGTTCTTATTTTACACTTTTCATTGTTAGGCATTAGGTTTATTTGTAGTAGTCCTTTCCAACGTCTTTCCCTCTTCCATGTTACTGTGTCAGCTTGTCAGCATCTATTTGGGTTTGGAAGTGGAACAGAAAGTCAGGAAATCCAAAGTGCCATTAAAACCAGAAGAGGTTCTTATATTTCAGAAGAAGGGATTAATTCAAAAGAAATGACCTCAATGCCATATTTTATTTAGGAACACTAGAGAGCACTTTGCAAAATAACACATTCTTATAATTTCACCCTCAGATGAGCCAAGCTACGACTGTCAGGGAAGGTGATGTAGGTACAGAGCATATGAGAGTGGTTAAGTTAATGTCTCTTGTCTAGATGAAGGCACAATAGGGATCAATGGCAAGGCGTAGAGATTCAGTATCTTCAGTCTTCAGTGGACACTCCATTTCTGGCACAAAACACCTGTAAAAGATGGTCGATTTAGGAGGTGACCCGACAACTTCAGCCTGTCAAACATAGTAATGGAGCAGTATGTTTAAAAAATATATCTAATTAAGCATGCACTCAGTACCCTAAGAATTATTATGGTAGTTAAACACAGTGATAGTTGTATATCACATTATATCACTTCAAACAGAGGTGATCCAGTAATGCTGTACTAATGAATTAGACTAACTATTCACTTTAGCTAAAGTTATTAAGTTAGCTAAAGAGTTGGGATGCTGTGTAAGGCATAAATAAAGCTAAAACACAAAGGTTTGGGCACCGTTTTGCATGTTTCCTTACTGTAGGGGTCTCTGCAAGCATACAGAGGGGTACTCTGAGAGGGTCCAAGACAACAACTTTGGAATTCTACTAGAAACAGTCGATCATATTTGTTTGTCAAAGCTGAATTCAGGGTAAACTACGCTAAATTACCGTTTTTAGCTAACAGCTACAATAAGCATAACAGTTACTGTACGGCTATCATTTGTTAACATGACGCTTGTTCTTATACATGTAATACATTTATTACCAACCTGAGAGTTTATCCGCTGGTCATTCGACATGACGAATGACTTCTGAAGTCTTAATTCAGCTCAACATGCTGTAGATTCCCGTCAGTAACACTTTCGGTCCGCTAGTAAAACGTAGTTCTATTAATCTGCGCTTGAACCGGAACCGGATGTAAGTTCCAAAAAACTGAATTTTGGAACTGAAATTGAATTGTAGAACTGAAACTGAATGGTGAGAAGTGAAACTGAAATTATTCGAGAGCTGAATTTTTAAAAGATAAAATGCAGTTTCAAAGCAAATCAATTCATTTTCAAAATATAAATTCAATTTCAATTTAGTGATGATCATTTTCAAACCATAAATTCAATTTCAAATTAGACTAATTCAAATTCAGTTTTCAAAAGCATTTATTCAAGTTACAATTCAGATTCAATCGGAGCAATTCAAATTCAAATTGAACTTATTCAAATTCAGTTTCTGATGGCACAGATTTCTGCCCATACAATGGTCCATACTAAAAACAGATTTATCTCTATCCTGTTAATGCTCCCATCTCATCATGTAGCGTTTAGGGGTTTTCAGCTTTTGCTAGCATGCTCTTTTTTTTTTTTTTTCCAGTAAGTTGATGCTAATCGTCCCCGCTTGTTGAAAGCATCATTATCTTCAAGAGGTTTCCCCTCTTTGTGAGAGGGAGAGAGAGAGGATTGAGGCTCGTGGATCGTGCCGAGTTGTTTGTTCCTTTGTGTGTTCTTGTTCATGGTTTTGAAATAAAAAGTGTATTCATTAGGCTGAAATAACATTTTATGTGAATGTCCTGATGAGTCATGGTAAATGGATGATGGTGAGATCAACTCTGTGAACATTCACTCGGAGCCGGTGACTCATCCAGAGTGAAATGAGCTACAGCCCTCCCTGCGCTGTAGCACAGACACTAAAGTCCTTTTATCCTCTTCCAACAACACTCAGCTGGGTTCCTGCTGTGGATGTACAGAAAACTTGAAAGATCTCCACATATCTTTTTCCTGCTACTTGTTCCGCACCTTTTTTTTTCATCCGATTTTTCAGAATGAAGCCCAGCTGATACTGTATAGTTTAGAAAGTGTCTTAAAGAGATGCTTGAAAAAACCTAATAAAACATTTCTAATCACTTTAATAAAAACACTTGTGCACCTGCATATACAGAATTATCCACTAACACAGTGTATGATATTCTAGTGCATCCCATCTTGCTGATACTTTCCGGATGTTAAATGTAGGCAGCTGATCTCAAAACAAAAACCATGCAAGGTGTTTAATCTGCAGCTCTGTAGATTAAACACTTTGCTGATAACAAAAGTCACCGCTCATATAGGTCGGAGCCGACAGAATGGCTTCAAGAACTCATGAAACCACTCTTTACTCACAAAATGTATAACCTTGATATGACGGACTCGAACGGAACATAAATACGAGAGTGCAGTGGACACAAACCTGAAGATCATAGACTGTATATAAAAGATAGACATAAAACCACAGTGAGAAAAACATTAAAAGCTAATGCTAACAAGCTCAATTAGCAACCAGCATTTGTAAACTGTATCAGTACAACGCATACACAGATCGGCTACCTTAAGAAAGGCTTCAACAACACCAAGACAAGGTATATGGTATAGCTGCACACAATTGCACACCTGTCCATCAAAACAAGCACATGTCCCTAAGCCTTAATAAAAACCAAAAAAAGATGAGTCATTGAAAACAATCCCCGCACATACAGCTGATAATAATGGAAACATAGCTGCAAGGAGTAGAAAGTGAACGTTTCGGTTTTAAGTTGAGTTCTTAGGGACTGACTTACTTTGGGAGCCGCCCTTTTCTTTTCTTTTCTTTTCTTTTCTTTTCTTTTCTTTTCTTTTCAGCATTTTGTGGGTCCAGACAGCTTCATGGTTTATTACCTCAAGTTTTGCCTCTACTGCAGGAAGACCTTTCTTCATCATTTGATTTTGACAGCATGATCAAATTTCACACGATGTGGACAAGCACATCGGGGGGAAAAACAATAAATGCAATAAAAATATAGCTGGATCTGAATTTAAAATCTGAATTCTGAATATTTAGTCTGTTTTCCTGTTAATGTTTGGCTTAACTGAGATTATGATAATAGGGAAAAACAATTTTATAAAGCATACTAAAAATCAGTGTTTATTACTTTTCTGGTTCGATAAATTCATGTGTCTCACAGAGACAAGGATCAACAAGGTCCTTGAAATACTTTAATAAAGAAACAAATAGTTGGGCTTTGTGATGCTTACAAAAAAAATGATGCTGAAGCTGAACCTCTGAGTTTAAAGTCCACCGAGGAAAAAACAGAAATTAAGGAAATAAAACATATACCAAAGACAAAAATGGTTGATGGAGCTGTTATCAAAAATATTACAGATACAAAAACGTTTGCTCTGTCTGTCAGAATAAAGTTGAAAGCAGTTTGAGATATTCAGTCCTCTGACTTCCAGCATGATGTCTGAAGGTAATCATCATTCTGGAGGATCGTTAAAAATTAATTTACAATTGTCTGATTACCCACGCTATTTAAAGAGGATTACTAATGACATTTTCAATGAATTCATTTGAATGGAACAAACCAGATGTCGCAGCCGAGCTCATTATTTGTTTCAGTGTTTAAAAACATTTCTTGTTCCTGGTGTTTTCATTAACACTTTTTGTCACTGAATGTTACTAATGGTGTTTATTAACATTAAAATGTGATTAATATACATTAATGTTTTCATTAATATATCGATTTTTCATTTTGATCCTTTCAGGTCCTTTTCCTGAGATGACTTTATGTGACTGACCAGGATTTGCTTCAGTTCTGATCCTTGAAATTAAAATCTCTCATCTGCTTGATTTATTGTTTGTCCCCAGTTCTGCGTCATTGTGATATCACTGAGGGAAATGATGACCAGATTGGTGGTGCATGGATAGGAAGTAACACTGTGCTATTTTTAGCTGCTTACCTCAGAATGATGATAATGCGCTGTCATGGACAGAGTGAGTCCTATTGTTCGTGTGTGATCGCATAGACTCGTCCCTATCAGAGATGGGCGCTAGAAGCAGTTTGTGAGGATGCAGGGTGAGTCCACTGTGGAAAGCATTGTGACTGGACAGGAAAGTTCAAAGACTTCAGGCTTGCTTTGGTAACGACTAGTGCAGTGCATTCGGGGGGTTATTTTGGCACACTGGGTTCCCTGAGCGTAGAAAAAATCCAATGCCCCCTGTGGAAGTTGTGACTCACCATTAATCATGTGCCTCATCACATGAGTCAAGGTGTTAAAAAAGGTGTGGGTCATTTTCAGCAGAGGTTTTGGGTGAAACCACCATGTGAGAAATGTATTACAAAAAGTACCCAAAGTTTAATATGGATTCTTTTTTATCATTATCATCATTATTGTTACTATTAATGATTAAAAAACCAAAATCATCGCGGTGAATGGGCTGTCAGCTGACAAAAAAAGTTTGATATCCACTGTCTTAATCTGTAATAAAGGTGGCTGTGCAGATTAATGTAAACTGTGTATGGAAACATACTATTAAGGCTGGGATGGTGGTAGTGCAGGTCACCTACTGATTGGAAGGTTGGTGGTTTGATCCCTGGCTGCTCCAGCCTGTGTGCCAAATATCCTTGAGCAAGATACTAACTCCAAGTTTCTCTCTGATGTGTAAATATTTGATAGAAACCACTTAAGCCTAAAAAAAGTGCTTTGGGTGAGCGAGGTAAGTGTAGAAAAACGCTATATAATAACTAGTCCATTTATGGCAGGTCACTCGGCGCTTTAGACATCAGCTTGCAAAGTTTCATATTGTTTATGTTTCTGAAAAGGTTTAAGTGCTTTGCCTAGATTATGTTTATGTTTATTCTGAACAGTGCAGACTGCTGGAGCTTAGTCACACATACACTGTGACACACAGCATACTTTTGTACTCTGTTGTACTTTTCAGACGCCCACGGGTTGTTTGCTTTTGTTTGATGTACCTGTTAGAGTCAGGTTTTGTGATGTTGCTCGGCAGGTGTTCAGCGGATGTAAGACGGCTGATGTCAGTATCTCCATGAGCGCGACAATTGCTTTTAAGTTCAGCGCAGTTTGGGAGTGTAACGTTAAAATTTAACACTATTTATACAAAACTGTCCCTACAGTGTCTAACTCAACCGCTGCTTCACTAGAAAAAGCTATCATGATTCTTTATCATCAGCGGTGGCAGCAAAGTCAGGATGAGTCACATTAAAGGCTTACTGATAACATGAAAATCAAACACTGTGTGCTCAACCTGCCAGTTATCTGAAACTAAACAGCGGCAAGACAAAGGAAAAACTTGGCCTTTAAAATCCCACAGATAACGCAGGGATGATGAGGAAAAAGGAAGAAGAGAGAACTTTAAAGCCTTTTAAAGAGAAATGATTTCCAGACTTTCCCTCAGTTTGCCAAATGTATGTATTTGAGAAACACGGCCCAGAGCAACCCAAGCTCTGCCTCAGGTTTTGAATATTTGTAGATCTAACTTTTTGTAAATGAATTACTTTTCATTTTTCAAGAGTGATAAAAAACTACAATAAAAGTAATTCAGTGTTGCTATAGGAACCAGCGAACTGAACTCTGAGTCTCAAAAGCAGATGTGAAACCTTTGAGCCAACACTAATATAATTTATTTTTGACATTATTACTTGAAAAAAAATCATTTTAAAAGCGAACCTCCTAGACTTTGGCATGCTTATTTACATGTGTATGCTGTTAGAAAGGATGTTCATCTTAAACATGGCCCACGATGAAACATTGAGGTTCACTGTGTCGTGATTTTAGCCAGAACAAGTGGATCCAAACGCAGACGCAGAGACACCAAGCAAGTTTCCAGGTATTTATTACAATGACTGGAGTTAGACTGGATGCCAAAGGGACTCACACCAGGGGGCAGAGGTGGAGAGCAGGTAGGCAGGTACATTCTTCCAGAGGTGACTTGATTTTCCAGAGGGACCAAACTTTTTCCTACAACTGAAGCTGTAACGATGTGGTGGATGGAACAGCTGAGTGGCTGAACCGGTTGTGTCAAATAGTCGGAGGATGAGAACAGGAGCTTGTGGAAAGACATGCCTCATGGACATATTTTCCCTCATAAATCTCTGAAATTAGATAGTTTAGATTTCACCCTTGAAGAAGAAGCGAACTAACCAGCTAATGTCAGAGAGTAAGTGGACTGAGGGGCTACACCAAGACCCAGCTTAAGGCGAATAAGGATTATTTTGAATGTAAGATCATACAAAGCTTCTCTAGTGGGTTATGAGAAAAAAAATATAGAGTTGGAAATGATCAAAACAGATTCTTAAGAATTCAGTTTATATCTCCATTACATGAAAAGTGGCCACTGTAGACGCAGACATAGACTGCTTCTGCTCTGACCTTCCCCCGGATAAGCATTACAAAACGATAGATGTCAGATGAATACACCAGATTTTTGAGCCTCTGTTTGTACACAGGTGGTGGAGAGTTACCTGTTTGCCTAACTGTTTATGGTTTAGTGTTTGTGGTAAGGACATTCAGCGTTCCTTACTGATAACAGATGGGACACAGAAGGGCTGTATAATGGTGATAAAATGTGACCAGGTGATTGACTCTGGATCAGCCTGTGTTTACATTGATTAAAACCATTTCCATCACTATGAAGACACAACTACACACTCGCACACTGTGTTTTTGTATACTTGTGAGGACGCACACTGTCCTACATGACTCCCGATTTCTCTTACTCTAACCTTTACTGTGACCAAACAACTGATCCCAGCTTCAAATCAGTCCCTAAGCCAAACCTGAGTGTGTTTGCTTTCTATCTATAAACACTGTGTAAAGGAACTCTGAGTTCCTCTTGCTTCTTTTCTTACACGACAGTGTGAAAGTATAGCCTTTACTGTGAAACTCATTCATTTTGGGCTCTAAACCAGCTGAGCTGTCCTGAATCCACCCTTTTCCTGACTGTTTGGATCAGGTCATTGCGGTGCTGAAAGATGACCTGCTACACCAGTCTTGACCACACACACAGACACACTCAAACACAGTTTTCCTGCCAAACTTGGGTCAGCTTGGCCAGGGGACAGCATACTGGCCCTTTCAGGGTGCCCTCACCATGGAAACTATTTGTGTCATGTTGCCGCCACACCATGTGACAAATGACCGCGTGCAGACATTAAACAGACCGGCACACACTGCTGACCGTGATCCTTTACAAACAGTCGTTTGTTAATGTAGTTACGAGCAGAGTTAAGTATTTAAGTATTTATTTGTGTAGCAATCATATAAAATATGGCTTCATAAGAGAAGTTCAATCAATGTGAAAAATTGTTGATTATTAATTATTAATGACTTTATAGTGACTACATCATCATCTCACTAAATGCTGGTATACTGTTAATAAATGAGTGCGTAGAAAGCAGTAAAACAACGGACCTGGGAGAATATTTAACAGCAAAGAAGAGCTTGAGGTTCACATAAATGTTGTTTTTGGTGTTGAAATAAACTTTTAAAATGCTTTTTAGTTTTTTAAAATTATATAAAATCACCTTTTACCACTAGAGGTCCTCAGTGGGTCAGTTTGGGCTGACTTCATAACGAACTCTTATGCTGCTCTTTCATTTATTCTTGCAATCCCTTCCACTCTGATCCGTTGACTAAAGACAAAACCCCTGATCTGTCCAGTAAACACACGTCATCGTGTTCCTAACGGCCTGCCAAGTTTCACCTCCCTCTGTTTGCTTTCATTGATCTGACGCTGGTATTCCTTTTTTTCCCCCTTTCCTTCCAGGACCTCAGGCTGAATGCATGTACACTGCTCCCTTACAGCTGCTGACTGGATTTGAAACCAGAACAAACTTCATGACCACCTGCTTTTCCTTATTAAATTTAGTTAGATAAAACCAACGGGCAAGAAAAGAGAGAGCCACTACACCTACACTAATTCAGAATAATGAGGGCTCTGTCTCACAGAGCCAACTCTCTGATGGGATGGAGGAAAAGGAAGGGGAAAGAAAATCTAATAAATAATTTACTTTTCTTATGAGAAACAAATATCAGTTATTTAAGAGAATTTCCAAACAATTTATCCAGCTGCTTGAAAAAGCTCTAAATCCACCAAAACATGAAACTATCTTTGTTGATTAGCTTTAATGGCTGGATGTTCCTGATGACGCCTCGGGGGTTTGTGTACTTTTGTGATCCCAGGAGCTCTGCTGTCTAGGGCAGTTGGCCCCTGGTAGGGTCTCTCAAGCCAAAGAGATCAGAGCGGGTCATCTACTAATCGAAAAGTTGTTGGTTCGATCCCTGTCTGCTCCAGTCTGCATGCCAAACATTCTTGAGCAAGGTACTAAGTTGCTCTCAGATTCATCCATTGTAGTGTGAATGTGTGTGAATGTTAGACAGAAAGCACTTAAGCGTAGAAAAAGTGTCTGTGTGAATGAGGCATGTTGTATAACGTGCTTTGAAGTCTCAGGTAGACAAGAAAAGTGCTATATAAAAATAAGTCCTGTCTAGTCATCTCACCTGCAAGTATCTCTTGGCCAGATCTTGGTACATGGTCTTATGTGGACGCACCATCTGCATTAGGTGCCATACAGAACTGGTACAATGTGGACCCGGCTGATGAAATTGGATCCTTGAACATTGTCGTTTGGTAGGGGGCTTGGAGTAGAACTATTACTCCACCATACTGAAAAGAGCCAGCTGGGGTGGTTTGAGTGTCTGAAAAAGCTCCATCGTGGGGACCTCTTAGGTGAGGTGTTCCATGTATGTCCGATTAGAAGGAGACCTGCCGGAAAGGTTATGTCTCTGACAGGGAATTCTGGGCATCTCTACCACCTGCATGACCCCAACCGAGACAAGCTGCAGGAGATAGATGAATGGATGCTGTTAATTTTTTAATTAAAGAGACTTCATCCTTGAGCAAACAATCTATATCGACCTGGTAAAAGCCTACACACGGCTCACACAATGTGACATGGGTAGCAAACAGTCATTGGGCAACCTCTTAACCCAAAAACAGTTACGCCGATGATGATGATGGTGATGATTAGGAGGGCGATATTTGATATGTGGTTTTACAACTTCAGGATATTTATAAATAGAAACATCTATATTAACAAGTAACGGTAACATAGAAGGCAACTTAACTGACCTAATTCTACAATAAACCACCTGCAGCCTGAAGAGCTGTCACAAACCCATCTTTAAAAATAGATCACACATCAGTGGTTGATGTCACAACTGCCACCCGGAGTTTGAATGCAGCCAAATTCAAATAATTGAGAGATTATTACTTATTATCTGAAACTAAACCTTTGTTGTCATATCTGTCTTTATGTACCAGCATCAGGGCAAATTTCACTTGGGTTTGGCTCATATCTTGTCTATAAAAAGAAATAAAATAATACATTTGGTCCAAGACTGTTTTTGACCCAGTGAAATTGTCCTCTGTAGTTGGAGTCCACTGTGTCTGTGCACCCAGCTGGATCCCAGCAGGTGGATAATCAGCACTTGCCAAAATCACTTTTGTAATTATGGGGTGAGGCTGAATTCTAGCACAGCACAGCCACAGGCACAATCTGATGTTACTGCTGGTGTTGCTCCTAAAGCATCATAATCCGTCTGAACCATCACTAGTTTGTGATGGTGTAGTTTTAAAAAAGGCTCCACATGGCAAAAGAAAAGGTTTGCTTCCAGAAAGCAAAACCAGGATGGCTTTTCTTTGATGGTTACTGCTATAAGAGAGGCTGTGAACTTCTTATAAACCTAAAGAGCCTGTGATCAAAAATAAATCCACTAAATCTAAAAAAATGCTGCTACTACAAAGCTATGCAATGATGGTCCTGGAGTCCTGGAGTTATAGGAGCAACACCACACACACACAAACACACAGAGGAGCCATAAGTGAATCAGACTGCATACATAAGTTGCACGTTAAGTTGAGGGTTTTCACTATGAGGTGTGGACCTGACTTTGAAGCAGAGGACAATACACACTCATATAGTAGGGACTGAAGTATGATCTACTTTATCTTCCTTTTTGACTCTAATGGGGACCATAATTCACCAAGTGAATAACATGTTTCATCAAATAAAACGAGCAACTGAGAGCATAAAGTCATCGGGAGAGTGTTTGATGAGGTCGTAGATTCAATGATCTGACAGCCGTTTTCCCACAGATTTCTATATAGTCAGACGTCTTAAAACCACTCTCTGATAGGCATGAGAAAGAATGCAGATTTAATGGCTTCACTACATCCATCCTTTGTATACAGTCTTTCTTCACCCTATACTACAAATTTGCAAACCATATCCACCATCGGCTAGCGCGCACTAGAACTGGAGTTATATTTTTTGTATTTTCTAATTAGCTTTTACATTTATTCTCTTTAGTTTCAGATAGTTTCTAGAGTGGGCTGATTAAAACTGTTTAGTTTTACTTGAATTATTATAATATGCAGGGTGCTTTTGAGGGGCAGATTTAAGAAGTTCAGCAGGTTTTAGGACGGCAGTTCACTCCATCCAGTCTCAGTGAATAAATTGTCGATTTCCACTTTTTATTTTCAACTAACTAAAATATGCAGCAAAAAGTGTATTGAACTTAACTCAGATACATAGGCAGATGCACATGAACTCTGCCAACTGCTGTTTTAAGAAGGAGCATTGAGTTTTAATCTCCCACTCAGACTTCTTGTGTGGACTCGTCCATCTGTTAAACTGCTGCTCCTGGTGCTGCTGGTTTCAGCCTGCTGGCCTCCAGCCTGTGGCCTGTTTACAGAGCAGGTTGTGTTCAGAGATGCGTCGCCGGGGAAACCACCCTGCTGAACTTTTGTTCCCGTGTCCGCTGACTGTGGCGGCGGCAGCAGTAGTAGTCATGTGGAGAGAAAAGCCCGCGAAAAAGTCAGCAGCCAATTGGAAAGAGAGGGAGGAGGGGCTGAGCTAGCCGAAGGGAAACAGAAGCAGCTGGGAGAGAAAGTGAGAGTGTGTGTGGGTGGTCACGCTGCAAAAAGTTGAGTTACAGTGCTGACGCGCTGTGTGGGGACATTTTTACACACATGATGAACAGCAATCACAAATGACGGATGACTCGGATTATTACATGATCATATAAACTGTGTATGCATGAATGAAAGTTATTACCACTTATATCCAACCGAGGGTCAAAGAAGCTGGCCCTATTCATGTTGTCCCTACTTAAATGCTAAATACTTAAATAGTAATACACTAGACTAGTACTTAAATAGTGGTTCTCTACTCTAACTGAGCACTTAAAGTGCTTTATTTGTTTTTTAAAAAGGGATTCCCCCACCCCAGTCACATTCACATATTTCTTTATTCTGTGCCTTAAGTGGACTGATGAATACTTGGGAAGCAATCTGGGGTTCAGTAACTTGCCTCGAGGACCTTACATATGGACTGGAGGAGTTGGGAATCAAAACACTGACCTACCAATTAGTATACAGCTAGTTGTTTACTAAACTAGCTGTGCCTACCACCTGAAATACAATTTGCGACCAAGTTTACAATGGAAATAAACCACAACAAAGTTAATGCATCTTTTTCAAATTATTACCCACTTTTATATTAATCAGTCTGAGCAGTGAGGTAAAATGAAAGCTGTTAGTTGTCCTTTTGAGATATTCATAAAATATTCTCTTCAGTGTAAAAAGAAAGCAAAAATAAGCCTCATTCTCCAGCAGTGTTGGGAAGGTTACTTTTAAAATGTATTTCATTACACAATACAGAATACATGCAATGTATACATGCATGTAATACATGCAATGTATTCTGTAACGTATTCCGTTACGTTACTCAATGACAGTAACGTATTCTGAATACTTTGGATTACTTAATATATTATCATGCTTTTTACAACAACGTGAATGTACTATTGCTGTGTGATTTATTACTATTACTGAAGGTCCGCGACTCCGAACTGTAGTAAAGGGACCTCTGACTAATACGGCGGGGTCCCTGTCGGCTCGCAGCCGAAAAATAGCTTTACTTTGTTGTGTGGGTCAACTTTTCTTGCGAGAGACAGAGAGAGGCGTTGAAAGGCTGCTCCAACGGAACTTATTGTTTTCGGAGGAAAACACGAACACGGTGTACAGTCGAGTCTTAATAGCTTACTTACAACTGGGCTCGTCAGGCTCTCTTCTTGGCTGCAGTGGTTATTATTATATTTACATGCTTCCAGCTCCCGTTTTTCCTCGATGACAACTCGTACCTTTCCACTCCCTTTTTTCTCCCTCCTCGCGCTCACAGACACATAACGTGTATGGCAGTCCATTCTCGCTGCAACACGGACTACATTGCCCATGATGCTACATTCTTTAGAGCTATGCTTGTAGCATTCTGCCTGTTAGCTTAGCACAACAACAACAACAACAACAACGAAAAGGCGCTCTCTCACCCAGGAAACACACAGTCGCAGAGAGAGAGAGAGCGTCGCCCTGTAACCATGGCAACCGTAACGCTGCCTGGAACAACAGAACGTAGCTGTCAAACAAAACCCAAACAGTCCTGACCCGCGACAAAATGAAACAGGAAAGTACCGCAGTGTAATCCATTTATTTCAACAAAGTAACTGTATTCTGAATACCACCTTTTTAAACGGTAACTGTAACGGAATACAGTTTCTCATATTTTGTATTTTAAATACGTAACGGCGGTACATGTATTCCGTTACTCCCCAACACTGTTCTCCAGTTCAGCATCACCTTCATCGCACAGCACAAGTTATCTATTTGCAAGCGCTTACAGATTGAAACTGTTAGATTCACTTAGATAAAAACAGTCTGGAAAGTTTTAAAGCTTTAAAATGAGGATGCAGCTGCATGTTATTTAAATTTGTTGACGGAGCAAAGCTAGCAGCATCCTGTGGTGCAAATCCTCGCAGTGACGGGACGAAAACATTTAAGAAGCATCCAAACTGATGCAATGTTTGACATAATTTTAAAAGCATCTTATTAGAAAATTCATGCTTTTCATAATCTTCCTTTTTAAATGAGGTGCCAATGAGGTCTTTGTTAATATTTGTGCAGCATGCTCGTCGCTTTTTACAGTGTAGATTTTCATTTTGCATTTTCCCGCCACTGAGAAGCTTCTGGAGCCCTTTGAAGAACGCATTCCTCCGAGGGAGAGAGCGAGAGGGAGGGAGAGGGTGTGTGTCTTTCATTCACAAATGTGAACATGTTCGTGGGATGAACAGGAGCCGTTTCTCTGTGTGTGTTCGTTTTGCCCTTAAGAAAAAAATGCTGGTCGAGTTTCGCCTGAAAGTAAAGCTGCAGGGGAGGAACATGCTTTACGTGTGTGATGTGTGTGCAGCTGTACGTCTACCTTTGTGAGAACTCGGTTCACTTTTAGACCTCAGGAATGAGGAAAGCGGAGCTAATTTTCTAACAGAGCGCTGGGGTCAGGTTAGGCGTATGTGAGGGTAAGGTTTCGGTTGAGGCATTCAGTTGTGTTAGAATAGGGGATCCATTATGTGACTCAGTGTCCTCACAGCTATAGAAAGGCATGTGTGCATGCGGCGTTCATGTGATGTGAACGTGATAGTCAGGAAGTGAAGGTGTGACAGCAGCAGCAGAGTTTTATCAGAAATACACACACACACACACATGCAGGATAATGTTTAAAAGGACAAATCAGCTGACACACTGAAGTCACCCAACCTCATTACTGAATAGGGCTGCATATAAAGGATATAAAGAACATAAAGAAGTGTTGTTAAAAGCTGGCAGGAATAACTCACATATATGTCCAGATAACACTTTATTAGTGATAACACCATAACCACTGCAGAGATGTGCTGTCACTGAATTTGAGTGCAAGAGTCATGTAACATCTCGTGCCAGTGTGCCACATCCAGAGCTGATTTAAGACAGTGTATGTGACTTCAGAAACTGTTAATGGAGTTTCAGAACATATATTACATAGATTACTGTGCAAAGGTCCCGAACCACCACTCATTTTGTTATGCGTTGCTAGGGAAATTGAAAATAGGTGAAATGCAGTAAATAAGGCAAAAACAGAGTTTTTGAAAATCAGTATTTGGTATGGTCACCTTTATTCTTTGACACATCCTGAACTCTCTTCCTCAAGCTGTCAGGTCATGTGAGGACTGACTCCCTGCTGGACTCCCACCCTCAAGTGGTCACTAAAAGAACTGCAGATACAAGTTATAGATACAATAGTTCATTAAAAAATCAAAACATTTTATGATTTTTCAATGATTTAAAATTGATTTTAGACATGACAAAAAGAGAAGCAGACACCATGCAGCATGAGCCACCTGGACACAAGCAAGTTTCTGCTGTGTAAACTACTGTTTCTAATGTCTTACAATATCTGAAACATCTGCTGCCTTCAGTCCGGTGTTACTGTACTTATGCACTTGGGCCCTGATACAAAGACACAACAAAAATGTAAGTGTATTGTTAAATAATCCTCAATAAGACTTAAAGCTAACTGAATAACTTTTGTGGCACAGAAGCAAGAACCAGCACAGCTGTGTTTGTGTGTCCTTGCAACACTGTATCACATGCTGAATCTCTGGTGTGTTCTTAGCAGCACGTGGGCACATGTGGCTCACATGTGGCTCACATGTTCATGTTCACATACTTTCACCTCAGTCACTTTCACTCTCACACACACACACCTACACACACACACGCACACTTCAAAGTAAAGACGCTGACAGAAAGACATATCCTTTAATTTTTCCCTCTTCCACTGATTTGAAATGCATTTATGTTGCATCATGTTGCTTCACATTTTTGTACCTTGCTTGCTGAACCTGGTTGACATCATTGTCTCACTCAGTCTGTCATCGTTTGAGCAGCTGGTGGAGAAATGTTCAAAGGTTTCATTCACCAGAATTTTCTAGGAAAACTCGATGTAACGTGTGAAGTCCAGGTCAGCTGAACGGAGGAGCCTGACCCTCCACAGACCTCACAAACACAGAGCCGACTTTAAAAGTTTAAATAATGGTTAACTACTGAGGAGTTACACACTCTTCTGTGCCGCGACGGTTGAGACTTTGAAGCTTTCACATGTCCATCTCTTGCCAGTTTCCTAACTGGTCTCTATATCTATGTTTTATTTTTACCAAGTGGTACAGACATTTTATTTCTACACTTCTGAATTCAGAATTTTTCACTTCTTTTTAGCTCGTGATGGGCTTTGACCGGTTAAGTTCACTTTAAAGTGCAATGGCAATCATGCGTGCTGATGCTGAAACAAGATCTTGTACTGACACTTCAGCTGAAAGACTATTCACTGAAGTTGTGTTTTTTGGAACATGGCAGTTTTCTTGATCCTGCTTGTACAGGATTTCTCAATATTCCCGACCCCACTGGAAAACATTCTTACTGTTCACACCAAAACCGTAGACTGCAGTGGAATTTATGTCTTCTCCCATCCCACGGTGAAAACATGCTATATCACTGTGAAGCACTGACAATACTAACTCCGGTGAGAACACAACCCAGAATATCTGTCCCTGGATCCATACATATATATGTAGAACCTCTCTTTGTGAGCACAATCATTGACATAATACATTTTCCAGCCTTTTAATCCAACAACTAAGAGTTAACCATCCCATTTCAGAGACCCACTTTTTCCCCACTTGTTGGTTCATTGTATTCACTCACTGGTTAGATTAAGGGACTGGGTTAAAAGACAGCCCTTCACAACAATAACTTGTTTTGTTGACAGATGGTAAGTGGTAAATTAAGAGTGGATCTTCGTTGATCCTGTAAAGCAACATGCGTCACAGCACAGACTAAAGGACACCGTGTCCATAATTTACAAACTGGCACTAACTGACATCCTGGGGATGAGAACAAGCTGTGCAGGAAGGTCGGTACTACAGTGTTTGCCATCTAAATCATTGAAGGAAATGTAAACATACACACACACAACACACCCAGCTGAATTTGTCATCAGGGCAATACACTGCACACATGTGCCAAGTTTGTGTATACAGAATTAGAAAGATGCACACGCACATGCTCATATATTAAATATTTGCATATTATACACACACACACACACACACACACACACACACACACACACACACACACACACGGACAGTTCAGGTTTGGCCCATCAAAGACAAATATAGCTGTTAACATTTCAGGGCAGCAAATTAAGTGAAATGACATTTAATTAATATTTAATGATTGCAGCACTAATTATATTTTTCCAGCAAGCACTGTAATAACTTTCTGCTCTATATGTCACACTATGAGAGATGGCCATAAGAAAATATTGGTCTCAGTTTGTGATTACGTACAATGTCATTATGTAGAATGGTGGGATGATGTGCAAGCAGCGACATTAGCCCACGTTATCGATCAGCGTCTCTGTCACCGTTTGGAAAGTAAGCAAAATGACGAGCAACTGTTGGTCACAGAGTTGAGAGCTTTCATTACAAACCTACAATCTATAACTTCTTGTCACCAGGTGCATCTTTTCAGGCGTGTTTCCTCCATTTGGCTCATTCAAATGGAATTTATGCATTTCAGGGAGGTGGAGTGATTTCTAGAACCCATTTCTCGCCCTGATGATGCTGTTATCAAGCCGTTTAGTCTGAATCTTAAATTTAAGTTTCGTTCCTCTAGTTTTAATATTTTTGCTTTTTTTTTTAATGCTGATTCTAAAAAAACACATGGACTTCCTTGGAAACCCATAAAAACTGTTAAAATATTGAAAGCAAGGCACCACATTGTGAGGCCACAGTTTGCCTCCATGTTTAAAACTTTGGTGATATGTAAGGTTTATTGTCATATTCATACAGACATATTTGTACTCGTAGTTACATTACATCTATGGCAATGTTGTAGACGTGGTTTAAAAAGTTACTTTCTTTAAGGGGTAAATAACTAAATTAATGCATCGCTTTTTGTTGAAGTTTTGTTAAAGTAATGCACAATGTGTACACAATAGAAAGATATAGAATTTCTCCAGAATTAAATTAAGTGCAAGAAAGGAAAAAAACAGACAGTTTCTGCATTATGACACCTCTGTCTGTGGTTGTAACTGTTTCTGTGGCAGGATGCCTTGGTATGTTTCCGGGAGAAGTGCTATGGGTTCAAACCCCTGATTGAGTCAGATAATTTGGGCTCTCCTCCCTCAGCAACAACCAACCATCTGCGCTGAAGCAACACAGGCTCCAGTCAACAAATGCTCACACTTGGTAACATAATCAGTTGGGCAACCTGCACATTTTCTGCAGCCAGCTTTGCATCTGTTTTAAAACTCACTTTCAGGTTGTGGTTGGAAAAAAAGAGTGAATCTACTACTAAGTTAGGTAACAGCTTGAGGTTTGGAAAGTAAGCTACACATTTCAGGATGTTGTATCATGAAAATTCATTTTTCAGTGTTCAGGGGAGCCAGATGATTTTAGGACTCAACATATCCTGAATATTTAAGTTTGAGCTTCAAGTCCCCCTCCATGCTTTTTCTGCATTTCTTTATATACTGATTAAAATTTCACATAATGTGTCAAACACCCCAAATTACTCTAAATGTTGATTTTTTTTCTGCTTTTAGCTTTCTATGATGTCATTGAGAGCACATGCCCCCTGTATGGTTGTCTCTGGCAAGGCGGCTCCATCTGCAAGCTCAAAAGCCCCGCCCACCTGCTGTTCATTTTTATTTGTGGAGGATTAGCCAATCAAAAACACCTTAAAGGAAAGGTGGGATTAACCAGGGAGTAGCTAAAGCACACAGTATAAAAGATTGTCAAAGCTTCTGAGTTCAAAAAATGAAGCTGACCCATGAGCTGCATTCTTAGTAATGGCCATTAATGGGCGATGGCCATGATTGCAAAAAGGCTTATTGTTCTAAAGAAGTCTATAGGAAAACGTTCCTCTGTCCGGACCTCAGTAATCACTTTCCGGCATAATAAGTTTTACTCATATTGGGGCATCGTGTTAATTTCTGTCATTCTGAATGTCAGACTGAAGAATTATCCAGGATGTGCTCGCCTAATGACTTGTGATTGACAAGTCTCACCTTGAGGCTTCATATATGGATTAAACAGTGGGTGACACCACAGTAGCTTTAACATTACAAACCACATCATCTTTTATAGTGTGTATGCTAAAGCAGCTTGTTTTAGACAGAAGATGAACCTATTGCCTGCTCCAAGGTTAAGAATCAGAAAATTATGGAGGAATCATTCAAACCTCTTCAAGTAAATTCCAGTAAATTTACTGTAAAATTGTGGCTGAAAGAGCCTGTTAACACCCAAACCAGGAAACATTAGCCTGCCATGTTTTTCTGCGCAGTGGAGGTTCAGCTGTTGGTGGCCAGCATCTCTCTCTACTCATCATCATTGTAAACATGTGGGTAAGTGTACTTTCCCTTTTTCCTTGGCTTACTCTATTTGTAATGTGAATTAACATGGCATTTGTTGAGTGCTCTGTTTGCATCAGCTCATGATTGAGCAGCTAAGCCGTAATCAATTGAAAGTGTGCATATCTGAAGTATAAAAAACATTTTTTTCTAACAAGTTAAACTTTATTTTTGGAACAATGTCGAATATTCCTCAAATCTGTTTTTTTTTCACCCTAATTGTCCCTTTCGTATATAAATAAGAGGATTTGAAACAACAACCTGGATTCCTTCCTAGATGAAGATGCTGAGTTTCCAGACCTGCTTATTGAAGAACTTTGTCAGCAAGATTGCTCCTTTTGGGATAGTCTATCATGAGCTATCAGCTATCACGAGACCACTGTCAAGCAGCATCAGGACAGAACTGCATCAAACTGTCTGTCATGGCTGCCAGGAGCAGGAGCCATGACTTTAGAAAATACTGTTAGAAATCATCTTCTAGGATCTGTTTTTTCTAATGAAGCAACTTAAATAAAATAAAATGATGCCTTCAAATACTTTCAAGAAACCCGTGAGCTCATGATGACCCTGTCCTGAGCTGACATGGACAAATTAGGTCAGGGTCAAGCTCAATTTACACCCTTTGTTTTAATAAATAAAGGCTCTCAGTCACACACAAACACAAAGCTGCATGCAGTGCAAAAATGTAAATGCTAACTTCTTTGACTGCACGCTTTCTTAGCACATGATAGAATCTAAACACACACACGGTCACCACTATGACATTTTCCAGGTACACTGTGTACATGCACACCTAGTAACACATTAACTCAGTGTGTTGCTTGTGCAGCTCCAGAGCGCTGATGTGGACACACCAGCTGACAGAGTGACTGCTGAAAAAAACAGCACTACAAGCACAGCGCGTCTAAGCCAAGGGTGCAGCTAGAGTAACAGAGACACTGAAATACTATCCACTCCCAGGTAGAGATGACCTGTCACACGGTGCAAGAAGCAAGTCCAGTATCTGGCTGAAAGCAACCAAAATCATCCAGAGTGAATGACAAAGCAAAACCTCGCAAGGACCTTTTTTTAATGTTGCACGAGAAAAATGGTTTCTCTGAGTGGCAATTTTTTAAATTAAATTCTTTGGTAGCACTTATAATAATGTCACATTGTTAAGCATTATTAGGGTATTAGCAAGTGCTTATATAGCATTACTCCTCCTTAGTATACCATTTACAAATATCTATATAATGTTATGACTATGATTATGATTATAATTATTACTAGCAGTGCTCTAGTAGCAGTGATAGATGTACATGGTGTAACAGTAACAGATTTATAAATGTATAAATGTATTCCTAAATGACACACTAAGAAGGAGTATTGATATATAAATGATGAATTAAGCACTTGCTAATACCGTACTAAAGCTTGATAGTGTGACTTTATTATAAACCGTTACAAAATCTTCTCATTAGACACCTGAGAGGGGGGATTTGTCTGGTGGGGTTCATTCATGTGAAGATAAGAACTGTTGCTGTAGATGTTCTCTCCAAACAGCAACAACTAGTAACTACTGAAGAAGAAGGAAAACAAAAGCTATCAATACTTTACTCAGTTTTCTGGTTCAGATTCCACATTTATAGCTTTGATATTAATGTTTCAACTGATGCTAACAAGTTTGGTAAGCTTATCCATGGTGGCCAAAACCATTCCTTGTACCAAGCTGCAAAAACCTGTATTTTTGGAGCCAGTGAAGGAACTGCAGTTTTGGCACTTCCTCACAGGCTTCTTCTTCTTCTTCTGGTTCTTCTTCTACTTCTTCTTCTTCTTCTTCTACTTCTTTTTCTAGCTGCATAGGTTTTTGCTTGGCCCCAGCATACAGTTTTTAACATTTGATTATATTTTTTAACAGTTTGGCTGTTTACGAGGGTATTCATATAACAACATCACTATGGACATTACGTACACTACCATGTGAGCAGCACAATATAAACAGTACTACTCAACTGAAAACTTAGAAACTAAAAACAAAAACAGTGAGAGATAGGGGTCAGGGAAACAGTACACAGATGGTTTATAATGCAACAAAGTAACAGAAAGCGACATGTAAAATGTGCCTGGTCATTGTCTCAGTGGCAGAAACAGACCAGTAAGAATACATGAGGTCTTACAGTGCAGATAATAATCACACGTCAGAGAACTATGAAAATTTGTAACTGTTGTCTTACTGAGATAAAGTTATGGTTTCACTATATTCAAAGACTGCAAGTTGTGCAAATGGATAGATTGGATATATTGTTATTGGCACTTAAGCTAACCTAATCTAATAAATAAGAAGGTGACAAGGAACTAAGATGCATGAGTCATTGTCTTTTTGTGTTGGCCCATATGCTATAGAAACTTTTATGTTACCCTCAGTAAGTCGTGGCACATGGCTCCCTGTCATTGACCCTGCTGGAGGTTTCTTCCTATTAAAAGGGAGTTTTTCCTTACCACTGTCACCAAAGTGCTTGATGAAATGGGTTTATTTCTTTGTTGGGTTTTTTATCTGTATTATTGTATGGTCTTGACAATATAAAGCACCTTGAGGTGACTGCTGTTGTGGTTTGGCGCCAAGAGTGAATAGTTTCTCTATGGGTAGCCTCGGCCTTTAATAAGAATATACCAGTCAGATATTTGGACATGACATTGGTCTGATCAGTGAGTCCATGTGTTCAGTTCATTTGTCGGTTTGTTGTTTTGTGTTTACTTCAACAGCAGCAGTGCAGAGGTTTCTAGCATGGATGAGGCTACCAACAAAGGGTGAGTCATGTGGAGGTATTTTCCCCTCTTGTCTTTGTGTGGTTGCAGTATCTTTTACTTACAGTTTTTCTCAAATGTTAAAACACAAAAGCCAATCCTGTAACCCAAATGACCAGTAGTCTAAACACATTTACTAAATGTAGCCACCATATTCCAGTACCATAAACACATGTCACATGAAGACACAATTCACAAAACACAACCCTCTGTACTCATAAATCTAAACACATTTTTCCTTGCTAAAACACATGTTGCAAAACAACTCTGCTCATATCCTCAAATGAAAGCCCATGTGATGCAAAATGCTTGCCACAGTCACCAATCTTTGAACACAGGGAACACACCTGGCGTCATTCACTACACACAATGACTCAAAATTGAAGACACTTGTTGCTAATGCTGTACCCACATGTAAAAGCAAGTTCAGAGTGCACAGTATGCTGAAGGTTCCAAACAAACACAATGGATGAAGGCAGAGTCAGGGGAAGAGGAATTTGATGCAGAGGAGGGAGAAGAGCTGGCCCTGGAAGAAGAGGAGCAGGCCAATGAGGAAGAGGAGTTCAAATGAGAGGAGGAAGAGGAGCGACCAACGAGGAAGAGGAGAAGGCCAACATGGGAGAGGAGAAGGTCCAGGAGGGAGAGCAAGACAACCTCGCACCATCATTACGGACGAGATGCGAGCAACAGCTCAGCGACATGATGCCGCACAGTGATTGTGGTGTGTGTGTGGTGTGAATAACGTAAATACACTTCACACCCTGTTCATGTTTTCAAGATTACTGTTGTGTGCAATAGATTCTGTTTTTGCATTGAGTTGTGTTACAGTAGTGTACGTACATGCAGGATTTTCTATAGATTTATACTACTCATATGAAACTCACAAATCTAAATGCCTAATCCTCTGCAGGGATCTACGACGATCCGTTACTGTATAGCTTCTAAAATATGCATTGGCAGTTATGAAACAAAGAACCTTCTCACAAATTGAGCATTGTGTTTTCAATTGTTTTGCTGTAGTGTGTAATGCTGTGTATAGTGTTTACAGTTTTGACAGCTTTGAGCTGCTCTCTTGGTGTGGGAGTTTGAGTTTTGCAGTGGGAAGGTGTGGTTGTGTTTATGTAGCTTTAGAGAAGGGTGTTGTGTTTGGACATTGGGGGACCTGGTGGTAACGTTTGTGACATGTGTTTTAGCATTTGAGAAAAACTGTAATCATAAACTGTGGTCAAGTCAGTTAATGTGACTGAAAAGCTGAGAAGACAAAGCTTTCTGTTTTATTCACTCCAGTTTTTATCTGTGACACTTGTTGAAAAACTCTCATTGCACTTAAAGAGATATAATGAATTCTCATGAAGTTGATTAAAGTCACCTTGTCTTCCAGTAAACACTCTCACACTGAGCTGACAGATGACTTGTGCAAATATATGTAACGCAGGTGTATTTGTTTTCTGTTTTTATATCTTGGGCCTGACGTCATTTCCACTTTGTGTTTAAGTTGATATTAATGTTGCCTCACATATAAAGATAAAGTGCAATTTTTTTCTTCTGAGTAAATACGAAAATATATTAATTTAGTTAACAAACAAATAAAAGGATTGGTGCATATCTAGTCTTTAATGTCTATGGGTGGTGATGATAAGGCGAAGTTTGCCCTCCTTAATGAGCAGTGGAGCCCTTCTTTCTTATCCAGTGAGATGGTACTGAGGAACTTGAAATATACACTGGGGAGGTAGGTGGTGGGGGAAAGCCTCAACAAAATGACAATCCTTTTGTTTTGTGAACATACAAAGACAGTTTTTTGTTTCCACGCCTGTTCACCAAAAAAGTTGCACCTTTTTGTTTGATGACTCATTGTTGCTGAGGAGACCCACACCACGGTGTTATCTGCAACCTGAGAAAGTGGTTTGGACGGAAAATACAATGATGAATCACTAAAGTGAGTAAGCAGCTCATAGGGATCCTGTGCTCTTTGTGAGGGTCAGTGCCAATCCAACTTGCCCGAGGCCTCCCAGTCAGGAAAGTACATGACTCAGTTACAGTGAGAGGTGTTGATGTCGAGTGAGCTCAGTTTTCCTGGGACATACTGAAGCATGATTATGTTGCATGCTAAACTAGAGTCTGTGAACAGTATTCTGACACAAGCGTCCTCCTCCAGAGGTCCTCAAATGTGATGAGGCTGAAGCAAGTGCGAATGAATGGTTTCCAAACTGGAGAGAGTCCAGGGAGGTGGTTAGTGCAGACTGGTTTCAAGCCTAGCCTCCTGAAACAGAATAGGCTGCCGGGGGTGAATTTGAAACTGCCTGGCTCAGGTAGTTGTTGAAGGTGTTGGTCAAGACATCATCCAGCTGATCTGTACATCTGATCAGCACACTTACAGAGCAGAAGGTTTAGACATAAGTTGATTCCACACATGAACTCGAATCGGGTATGGATATGCAGTATTATAGTAGGAAATAGTATTCACACTACTGCAGTATCAGCTGTACTTTTCTTACACGACTACAACCTGACATCACTCAGACTTTGTAGCAGGGAGCTAGCAGGGTAAACACCAGCTAATCTCACATGCAGCTGCATCCAAAAGTCAATGGCTGTTGTAATCAAGAAAAATCACAGAGAAAATCTTTTATGTGCAGTTTAAAAATGATCACTGACAAAAGAGAATAGAAAATCTCTACAGACATATATGATGTTTTAAAAAAAAATCTTTATGTGGATTGTTTGCTTTTTGCTGTGTTGTGAACAAGTCATTCGTTGACATCAGTGATTAGTGGGCTTCATTTCTATGCCATTAACTTTCTGTAGCTTTTTGTGGAAAATTCACAAACCACTACAGTCAAGCGAGAGAGTAGGTGAAAGTTACATTTATAATTCTCAATCTCATGTAGATATTGGAAAGAAACAACAACAAAAAAAATAATAATACATGGCAAATTTGAATAGAACTTGTTTATTTGAATATTTTGTTAATATTTTGCGTGCTGTGACTTGAAAGTCTTGGAAAACTAACTGTAGTCCACATACATATCGTAACTCCAAATTTAAGTTGGGGACAAGCTTTGCTCTTATTTACACTGTGATGGAAATGAAGACTACACACACACACACACAGACACACACACACACACACTCACCTGTAAGTAAGATTTACAGGTGCGTTGATCCACACCTGCCAGGTTGTGACCGTTAGAGGGAAATTCTGTTCTAATGAAACAAAACTCCTTCCACTTCCTGTAACTGTCTATACAAACACAGCTGTTATCTTAAGTATTAAAAGCGAGTTTAAATTAAGTCACTCAGATATGGATCTATCTCATTTTAATATTTCCAAAACAACAGTTTAACAGGTCATTTACCCATCCTGTAAGAAAGCCTTGATTCCTTGATTTCCTGCTAATTTTCTTGTTTTAGGTGCATTTTTAAAGTAATACAGAAAATATTGTTTTCACATGAACAAAGATCTCCACTAACTTTTTCAGTGTTAGTAAAGAAGAAGAAGGAGTAACTTTTAATTCACTTTGTTAGCATGAGAATTATTGCCGTCATTAGTATGTCAGCATGCATAACAGACACTGAATTGTAGGTGGTACTGGCAATAAATGTTTTCAGAGATTAGAACAGTTAAACAGGTGTGGGGGTGTTGGGCTTCACTGTATATTGTCCTAGTTAGTACTTCCTGTTCCTGCTCCTGGTCAGGTGGAAAACTATAACAGTTAAATGATTCACTACCAACAGTGCTGTCATTGTAATGATAGATTGGATATGGAGTTCCTTGCTTGTTAGGATGAGGGTGTGGAGCAGTAAAGAAAGTAAAAATCTTTTGATAAACAAGAATCGGACATCCTGTTCAAATAGTTGACAAATAAAAGTGACCTTAGAACATTTACCACTCCCTATTCACAACTCACTTACTGATATGTGTTTTATGGAGTATAACTCAGTGTACGGCACATTAAAGTTTGTTTTATCAGTAACATTTGAACTTACACATCTGAGAATGACATGTACAGCTGTGAATGTTTAAACATTATAAGGCACTAAATAAACAGTTTTAAGCACAGCTGAACCATAAAACATGTCACATTTAAAATGAAATGTACTGAAAAGCCTACCTAATGCAATTTAGCCATTAACTGCTTATATGACATTTGTCTGCCTGTGCTGCTTTTGTGTTCTACAATGTTAGGTTCTCTTCACTGGTTAAAGAAAAATTTTCATTCATTTCCTGAGGCATAAATGATCAGGCCCATTACATCTTAATGGCCTCATAGTACCATATTACCCCAGTAGAGCAGTTCCTTCCCAGACTGCACGTGTACTCCTGGTTTCTGGAGACTTTAAAACCAGACAAGAGCCCCCTCTCGCCTGCCTAACCAGCTCCCAGTTTGGGTTCAGAAGACAGACGCCCTCTGTACTCTATACTTAGGCTTCAAATTTTCATTTCTGATTAGTTTTTAAGTTAAGCCTGAATCAGTTTCCTGCCATAGCCTCAGGCTGTCTATAATGTCTGATCCAGTCTGATATTTTTTCCCCATTTAATCAACCAGGAACCAGGAATCTCCCTTCTGGAAAGTTTTTAAGGTTGCCTAGATTGTGTTTGTTGTGTTATTTGATGTCAGTTTTATTAGATTTTTTGAAGCCAATAAATATGCGTAGTGTGATCAGTAATGCTTAGTGGAGAGTATGCGGGAGTCCCAGTCTTTTTTTTTGTTTAGTTGACCATCGTTTTCAAAACAGCTACATAATAACAATTCATTTTCATATTGAACAAAGAAATTCTGCTAATATACTGATGATAAAAAGCAGACCTGTAAGCATTTCATGTTAGATCTATCGTAACACAATTAGGGTCAGCTAGATGCTTAACAAATGCAGCATTTGCATCTGGACAGATTCATCTGCTATCACCTTATTTTAGGATAAAAATGTTTAAGCCACATGGATTTGTTGAAGATTTAAAAACAGCTTTAATTCCCCCTTATTGTATGATCATCGGCTCATGTTAGGTATGCTGAAAGGTCACTTTAGTGCAAATAAGAACAAATACTGTGAGTGTGTCTTTTCTTTGAATTGTTAGTCTCACTGATTAAACAGAAGTCCTTTTGATTGTGGGTCATTGTGCTGTTGTGGCTCAAAGAAATCTAGAAAGATTTTATCAGCTTCTTTTTCTTGAAACTGTTTTCCCGTGAAGTTTATCATACGGTGCTGTAAAACATTAACGCTGGTGCTATTGTCAGCCAAAGGTGTCTGGGAGGTTAGGGTGGTGGAGATTGTTAGAAGTCTACTCACTATTCTTAATTTATGCAAAGCGCTTGAGTGAACAAGCTACTGTTTGTCAGCCACTCCTTCCATTTATACACTTAGAATCACACTGTGGCCCTCGCTCAAGGACACAGGACTATGGTTCCTTAGACTCTAGCAGGAGAACAGATGCCATTCTCCATGTCTTGAATGATATGAGAAAGATCTCGGTGACAGAGTTTCATTAACTGGAAAAATCTTCTTTGGGGTGTTTGATTATTTTTCAGTCTTCATCTTCAAACTTTAAAGTGCCACAGTTGCATAAAGAGTCAGTGTAAAGACAAGAATACAGATTGATTTCCTCTTCTAGGTGGTGCATGCTGACTTAAAACTATAGCTGAGCTGAGGTTTCAACTTATGCGTGAGCTTCACCAAGCTGTGTCACAAACCTTGTGAGACACCATAAAAACTGAGACTGCAGGTGAATACCAAAAACAGAAGTGGAGTTTCTGCTCAGTTCTGAGTTTGCTCAGAGTCTGAAACACACCATCAGTGCCTAAAAACCTTGATTACAGGTAATATCTGTATATCTGCTATTAGTGTCAAGAGGTTTACAGGTCAGCCTTTCCAGGTTAACCTCAATGATGAGGTTCTGTCTTTCTTTGTCTTTGAAGTGGTTATATTATCTAATCTATCTATCTATCTGTCTGTCTGTCTGTCTGTCTGTCTGTCTGTCTGTCTGTCTGTCTGTCTGTCTGTCTGTCTGTCTGTCTGTCTGTCTATCTATCTATCTATCTATCTATCTATCTATCTATCTATCTATCTATCTATCTATCTATCTATCTATCTATCTATCTATCTATCTATCTATCTATCTATCTATCTATCTATCTATCTATCTATCTATCTATCTATCTATCTATCTATCTATCTATCTATCTATCTATCTCCTTTGTCACTAGATGGAGTACGCCTCTCTGGTTGTCACACATTATATTGAGAGGGCTCTATAGCACAGAGTTTGTGAAGGGATTGATTTGTTAATGGCAGAAGATGTCATTGTTAGTTGGTGCAGAGCTAAAGCAGGAGCCAGTCAGAGTTATTACCTGCTGAGCAGTCTTGTGAAGTGGATAACTTGTCCTATGTTTTTCTCCAGGTTGTGCTTCTGTCAGAGACTTCAAACTTATGAATTTGCTCTCACTTGCAGCTATAAGGAGCAGTCTCGAAGAGCAACATACCAGAAAAGAGACAAACATTCAGGTATCTGCAGGGGCGTAATCTTTCCATCACTAGCCCAGGAGCTGGAGCCAATGAATAAATGTGGCCAAAGCAGAGTAATCGACCCAGAATTGAATGCAGATTGTACCCTAGTCCACTGACAAAAAGCACGAGGTTGGTGGTTGTTAGTGGTTTCTCTGTCTAGTGGTAATTGTGCTTTAGCGAGGTCAGACACTAATTAAGGGTAATGATGCCTCACTTTGTAGCTGGTATTTTGTTTCATCCCAAATTTGCTGGATGGGGTTGAGGTCAGGACTCTGTAGAGACCAGAACACATTTGTTTATGGATGCTGCTTGGTTCCCTGTGATGAAAAGCTGACAAATTGCTGCCGCAAAGTAGCAGGTTGTTGTAGTTTTTAAGATTCCCCTAACCCAGGAAAAGCAAAGCATAAGCATGCGTTATGTGGGATTTTCACCCAAGATAATGAAAAAAAAAAGCATAATGTGTTACTGAAGTTTCTGGGAAAGAAGCACAAACAATCTTTAACCCTAACCGTAGCTCTGTGGTTGTTTTTTAGGTACATCAGCACTGACTCAGAAATAGGCTGATGATTCCCAGTGCCTTGCTACACGGCCCTATGTAAGCTGTTCAAATATGAAGAATATCCAATTACAGAAAAGGACTCAGAGTTATCTTTGCCCATGGGAGTCAGGCAGCATATTTGTCCTTCACATGCTTCATTAAATTGTGGAAAATATCAGCCAACTATATCAGATATAGTAGAGACAATTCATTTTACATTTAGTAATTTCATCTTCCAAATATACATTCCTCTTCACACTGACCCCTTGGCTACTCCTTCCTGAGCCTGGTTTTGATGTAAAAGATGTTCTTCCGCTCTCCTTGACAAGCGCTTACTCATAGGGATCACTGCGGTTTTTCTCTCTTATATGGTCATCACATTAAAACAGAACGCACCTTGAGTCGACTGTTGCTGTGACTGATGCTATATAACCCCCCCCCCCCCCAAACTGAATCAAACTCCTCTCTGCTGTAGAAGACCCAAAAGGGGGTGTTGTCTCTTGGTAGGACCCTACAACATTACATAAACTGCGCCAGGACTGCTTGAAAAATACAACAGAAGATCCCAAGGTGTTGAGGTAACCATGAAACTGGGACGTACAGGAACAATCAAACTCTCAGTACCTGAGAAAATCCTGCGTCGTGCACCACGGGATGCAGTCTCAATGTGTCAATGCCAGGATTTTGTTTTTGCTTTTTATGTATAGTTGCAGTAGCTGCAGTGCCCACCACATTGCTGTTTCATAGAGTTATACATTAGAGAAATTAGGAACTTTAATCCTAAATCTTCTAATACCCTCATGTCCCCGCTCATGCTACAAACATGCAATGTGTCATTGTGATCCACGGCAGTTGATCCCAGTGTGACTGTGCGGTTGTGAATGAATGACACATTTCGTAGGTAGCTTAGGAATGATTTTCATTGCAGAGTTTTTTGTCAGCCATTAACAGTCACCGTGTTTTATTGTGCTTCCTTGGCAGCAGATTAAAGCTCAGGAGTGTCTTTCAGTGAAGAGCTGCTCACAGCTGGGATTTCACAGTTATTACTAACAGATGTTTGGTTATCAGTCACTAGGAAGTAATAATCCGAATGACCCCATCTGAACAAAGAGAACTTAAGTCTGTCTTTTTTTTTTTTTTTTTTAAACTTATTCTGTTGTTTAGATTTTAGCAAAAAGGCTTTTTTCTTTTTTGGAAAACAGAGTAGAAAAGCGCATGTACAGAGAAGTTAGTATTATTTTGGCTGTTGATCTATTCATAAACTGTGTGCGAAAGATGGATATATGTAGGCACCATGACTTCACCCATTGTTCAGTGAGCATTTTTGCCATCACCCTCTTTTTCTTTCAGCCACTCCCATCAGGTGTCGCTACAGAGGATCATCTGCCTCCATGTTTCTCTCACTACATCCATAAACCGCATCTATGGTCTTCTTATTTTCCCCTCCCTGGTGTCTGTCACACTGTCCTCATATATGTCCTGCAGCACTCTCACGCACTTCACATACACATACTTAAAAGTAGACGTGACAAGCAAGAAGCTGATCTGAGAAACCAAAGATACTGCATGCACATATGGTAGCAGCCTTTCAATTACACAGTAGCACTGCCATAAATCATATCGTGCTTTATCTGGAATTTATACAATAATCATAATACCGCATTCAATAAGACCTGAAACTTGTGGCTGAGACCATAAACTTACTGAGGAAGTGTTTACTGAGGCCATAGATCAAGAGAGCACACTGTGGATTTCCCATAAATGTCTTTACTATCAATTTTCTTCTAGCAACCGGAGTTGATTTCAGCTGTTTCCCACATTGAGGCTCATCTTTTATAAAAGTCTATAATTTTAATAAACAACCACAAACAAATGAGCCAAAAGATTTAAGCGTATTTAACCTGTCTTTATTTGTGGGGATAAGAGGCCTGACGCACAGCCTCTCTTGACTAACTCGTGCAGAGGATTATTTACATGACTGACTTCTAGCTGTGCCTGAGCAACACCTGTCCAGGAGTTGGAATGCTGCTGCTTGTGAAAGCTGGGCCCTATTCCAGGAAGCAGGTTCAACAAACTCTGAGTTTAAAAATAAACTCAGAGAAGTTCATGCCTGAGTAGAGAAAAAAGCCATCATCAGAGGGGCTCAGATGCCAAGATTAACCACGGTAACGGGTAAATAAAAAGCAGAGCCTCTGTTTTCATCCAGTGGACCGAGGAATACGAGTGTGCGTCGTGCTCACGGTGAGATTTATGTGAAAAAAACACGATGGGAGAAATAAGTCTTCTCAATCACCATCATCACAGGCAGTACAATCGTTTGATTAAAAAAATTAACACTTTTTGTACTGTTTGATCATCATTTACCCAAATTGTCATTAATTGAAACTGGAATCCTAAATTTACATATGATTACCAGCTGGAACCTGACAGAGACTGAATGACTCCTGCCTTCAGGTTTTAAAGTAATGTAATGTACTGATGTAATAACTTCATTTTTATATATATTTCTCTTTTGCGAGTAAAGAGAAATATAAGAAAGATCTAATGTTTCACAGATTTATAATCTTTTTAATTTGTATTGAGTGTACTTTTGGGAGAATGAGCCATTATAAATGAGGAATACAGATCGTGCTGGGACAAAATAAGACAGTAAGGTAGTCTGGGCCGGATCCATGATCCTAAACAGTTTAAAGGTCCACGGTGCTGTGCACGTGGACTCTGACCTGGACACGGTTTGCTGATTTGTTACAGAGGCTACCTACCTTTGGGCAGATCTGCTCTGGTCTTCCCAGTGAGTAATATATCAATCATCAGATTACACTCAGTCTGTAACACATTTAAAATGCAATCAGTTCAATTTCAGAGTCTCAGTCATTTCGTCTTTGTTAAACTACTCACATCATCTCCCAGATCTGAGCTGTGAGAGACATTTTACCTCAGTGTGACCGTTTACGACACGATAATTGACTGATCATTGATCAGTGTCTTGTGTCTAAGACTTTAAACAGATACAGAAAGTGTGATTTGAACAGTGAGGCACGGAAAATATTGACTGTCTGACAGCCTGACAGCTGCATTACTGTTCACAGTCTCAGTATTTAAAAGACGGAGACTCTAGACTTTATTCTGAGCTGGTAATACATTTGTGACATAATCAGTGTCTCCATCCTTAAACTGATGACCGAGTGATTGTAAAAGAGCTGATGTTAAGTTGAAAAGTGAACTAGTGTCCTATTGGGATTTCAGATTTTGTTAAAATATAAACCTGCAAATTAATTTCCTCATCAATGCAAAACTTTATGAATAAAGACATTTATAGAGTCAGGGTTTAATGTAACCCTCCTCCTGGAAAAGACAAGTGTTTCCCTTATCTCTGGATTAATAAACGTAGAGCTGTTAGTGTAACGTGACTTCGGCACTCTGTGGTTCTCTCCTTTGATTCACTGAGGACCGTGGTGAGGTTAATGGGATCAGCATTCAGAAACTGGTTTCACTATGACATGCATGGTTTCACTATGATTATGTTTGAATCAGTGACACATAGAATACGAAGTTAGCAGATGGTTTTCACTGCTCGGCTGTTTGCCATTCATTAAAAGTAACAAAATTGTGTTGTCTTTGCTTGGCTGAAGATGAAAGCCTTTAAAAAAATGTAACTACAGTTTTATTAACCTGATCAGATGTGTTGGAAAACAAATGAACAATTAAATAAACAGGATTCTGATGAAGACTGGCATTAGTTTAGATTCTCTTGAATTAAGCGTGTTTAAAAAAAAATTAATTCACTTTAAAAAAAACCACGTTATTTCTCATTTGTTTGTCTCGTTAATTAATTGTTGCTGCTTTTACCTGTTGATACAAATGTGTAACAGCTCTGTTAAATGAGGCATAAACTCAAAGTTTACTGACATTTGACCATGTCATGGGATGAAAAAGCAGGACTGTTTGCACTCAGGTTAGAGGTGGAGCTGATGAAGGGACTGAGTACAGGTGTGTAAGTCAGGTGATGAGGAAAGGTTGAAAAGCAGGGATGCTAATTTGTCCCGCAGAGTGTGCAAAGGCTCTCTGGGTTAATCCACTTTAAATAAAGCCATAAAGTCATTGCTCAGACTCTGAACTGCCATGAGCCAAAAAGCAAGCATATCTTACCTTTAATAATACAGTTGAAATGAAGAATTGCTAAGTGGTGAAGGGAGAAAGAGCCTTTGTCAGAGCGTCTGTTCAGCACTGGCTTAGTGTAGCATATTTACAGTGCAGGTTAGACGGACATATATGAAAAAAAAAATAGTTTAAACTGTAAACAAAAGCCAGTGAAACACCTTAATAAAGGTGCTGCAGCTCCCACCAATGTAGAACAGCTCCCCCCTTCTCCAGGAAATAACAATTAATGACCTGTTGAACTGCCAGCTGGACTTTTTCTGTTATCCAGAAGTGGAGAGAAAAAAATTGCCACTTCTCCCAAACTTCCCTCTTTCTCACTAGGCGAGAGAGAGATATTAATCAAACACACGCCTTAAAATTTGATCTATCTTTCTTCAGAATCTCCTCTGACTTTTGCAGCAACACACAAACAACAAAGCTACAGCAAACTGGTTTTAGCGTTTCAACTGCACCATTTACCCAGTAACCCAGAGACCTGCAAGCAGTGTGCACAAGTAACACTTGTGGGCTGCGTGTTGTAACGTTTGAGGTTATTGGGCCTCCTTATGAGTGTTACAATATCTTCCAATGTGTTGAAACAATTTGGCAGTTTACAGTTTTAACCGACTTACAGTGACTGACTGGAAACTTTGCCTTCATTACATTTGCTGTTGGTAGACTAGGAGAAAAGATACATTGTTAATAAGTTTTCAAGTGCTACGTTCATCTCGATAAGGTCGGACTGGTTTTCGGCAGCTGAAGCGGGCGTTGCATGATGTAGATTTTTATTTAACAAACTCCTTGCGAGTTCAAAGTGTAGACACAGTCGTGAACATAGCGACACACAGCGATGCCCCTGGGGCTTGTCTGCTGGCAGCGACCCTGGGGACACAGAAGAGCAGTGGTAGTACACGTGCAGTCAGAAATTTAGAATATCCTGTTTTTATTTTTGACACGACCAAAGATTCCACAGTCTGACACCGTGTCTTCACAAGTGACTTCTCCACTTCGATAATTTAGAAGTGAGTCAGAAAAAAAGTATAATCTGATCTAAATCTTTTAGATCAGCAAAAGGGGAATCCCCGACTCTGGCATCCCTGTGAAGGTTTCCTCATATCCAAATATAAACCCTGACCATGACCTTTGACCTGTAATATCTATCGTGACGAACCCCTTCCTTCCTTCAATCTGACAGACAAATAAGTAGAGAAATTTCCTTTTCCTCTGCGTGTTTCCCCCAGATTTAACTCCCAGTGACAAACACAAAAAGCAAGGTCAGTTCTTCACATCTATACGAGGTCAGTGAAACAACACTGCTGACTTCTTTTGTTCCCGATAATTCAGCCGGACTGTGCATCAGAAATAAAAGGTGGCATATTAAACAGTTTAATGAGATTCTTTCTCATCCACGTCTTCATTCACGCACACGTGTCAGACAGAGACAATGAAGAGTTCATCTGCAGTTTTTCCTGTCGCTCTCTCTCTCCTCCCACCCTCTCCGATTACCCCGTCTGTCCCTCTCATAACAAAGAGAGGGTCTCTCTTTTTTCGAGTCATGCCCAGACATGTGTCTTTTCTCTCTGACTGTCTGTGTTTCTGTCTGATGAACAGAGCCATGAATATACCTGTCACGCAAAATAAAATTGAAGATTATGGAACATCATGGAGTACAGCTTGGGATCCCCAAAGGTCGAGGTTTGTCTGCATTTTGGTCCACAATTTAGCGATATTTAAATACAGTTACACAGGAAAACATATATATACTAGGGGTGCAACGATATTCGTATCGATATTGAACCGTTCGATACAGTGCTTTCGGTTCGGTACGCATATGTATCGAACAATACAACATTTGTAATTTATTTTTATCAACTTTCCTTCTGACGATGCTGTCTGTGTTGAGTGCTCAGTGAATCTGCATTCGACTACTCCGCCTAGGCTGCACTGTCGTGCGCAGATTCACTGAGCGCTCAACACAGACAGCATCATCAGAAGGAAGAGCGCAGGGCAAGCTAGCGAGAGAGAAGTTAAGCTCTCCTTGCAACATGGACCTCCCCCACCCTCATTCAGATCTGGCGTTTGGAATTATTTTGGTTTTCATGTGACGTATGACCCTGAAGGTAAGCGAGTCATGGACTAAAGTAAAACAGTATGTTGGATGTGCCACGCAATGCTCAATTACATGGGTGGGAACTAGTGTGTTAGCGCAGTTAGCTCGTTAACGTGTTGGCCGTCTAGCCCCATGCACGGGCGATCGGCGGTAGCTCGTTAACGGAGATTTGCCGCGTTGTGGCGTTAAGGTCATTTCAACGAGATTAACCTGAAAGCACTAGTGGGAACACAACGAATATGACTGCACATTTACGCCGACATCATCCTAGTGCAAAGACAAGTGGAAGCAGACAAAAAAAAAGCAAGCATGCTACTAACTTTAGCCGAGTCATTTAGACAGCTGTTAGCACATGATTCTCCTTATGCTGCTGAGAATATAGCCCAGAAGAAGCGGATAGTATAGCTTTTATTTTGGAAAGAGACATTTCTCTGTAATAAACTCTCTTTTCCAAAGATGAGTGATTCCTCAATCAGATACAGGGCTCGCAATATCGCTAGCCCGACGTCCTGGGGCTAGCGATTTTTCCAGTCGGGCTACCAAAATCTATCTCTGCCCTGCCCGTCGGGCTATTGTAGGAAGGAAAAATATATGTCAATGCTTTTGCATTCTTTCAGAAATGTAGCTGGGTAATTATGTCATTGGCATCGGTGAGCCACTGTCAATATGTGACATATTGAAATCGTGTTTGAATTTGCGCTTGTTTTTTGCTTTCAATTTGCAATCGTGCGAACTGTGTATAGAGAGCGACAGCACTGATTGGTGAGTGATAATTTGCGCACCAATTCCTCTGACATCGTCTTATTAATTGTTAGCTTACTACGCAAACATGACAAGTGAAATCTCCCGCAGCAAGCTTAAACATGTGAGAGGTTGATCGCGCAGAGAATCGCTGAGCTTATGTGAGTGCGTGTGTAAAAGCAGCAGGAGAAGTTATGACAAATCAGACTATAAGTGTCAGGCGCAGTGGCCCGTGGACATGGGATGGACTCAAGTGCAGATTCAAAACCGGAGGCCAGGGGTGAGGTGTAACGAAAAGAGATTTATTCTTACAATGCTCAGAGGCTAACAGAAAGTGCAGACTGAATCAATGAACATAAACTAGGTGTCTGAGGCGAGAGAAAAATACTGTGGTGATAACTAGATGGCAGGGATAACTGGGTGCAGGTACTGGGCAGGGGAAACTGTGGCGGGCCAGGGCACTGAAACAGAGGACAGAGCAGTCAGGGGAATCCCACAGAGGTTTGCGAGTGAATCCAAGGATAGTACACTGAGCTGTCTTACAAGCTTGCAGGTGGGGGTTGCGTGGAGGGGGGAGGCAGGAGAGGTCCAGGCGGGTGCTGCATGCAATGCAGGGAGGCAGGCAGCAACTGGTATCCAGGAGAGCTTGGTAGGTGGGTTTCAGAGGCTGACGAGAAAAAACAGAGATTCGGTTAACACACACGATTAGTCACCAAGGAACGGACGTGAGGCCGAGAACTGACTAAAGTTGGCAGATAATCTGGCGAAGACCAGTTGAGTGCACCGGTCATAAATACTGCTGGTACGATTGCCATCAGGTGAGGAGCAACAAAGACTCCACCCAGTGGGGAGGAGCTGATGCTGTGGAAAACCACCCAGACCACGACAATAAGGCAAAAAGAAAGTGCAGCTTTATGGTTTCATGGACAAAAGAATTTCTGTGGCTGCAATATGACGAGCTAAATAACCAGGGCTGCACATAAGTGGTCCGCAGGTGCGCATTCGCTGTCAAAATAAAAAACACGCACAAGGGTTAGGGTTAAATTTAAAAACTGTACTTTTGAGTTAAAATATATATTTATAATTTTAATAAATGACAAATTAAAAAGGCATGAACATTTTTTTTGTATCGAAAAAATATCGAACCGTGACACCAAAGTATCGAACCGAACTGAACCGTGAATTTTGTGTATCGTTGCACCCCTAATATATACATATATACAGTATAATTATAGATGATTGCAGATGATGTCTATATTTGACTACTGCTTATAGATCTAACAGTATTGTGACTTGAATTTGAGTTGCCCGAAAGGAAAAGACAAGCGAGACCTCCCTCTTTGTCTCCCTCTCTCTCTCCGCTCAACTCAAAAAGAGCTTAATTAATACCAGGGTCTCCTTCTCTATTGACAGAAACTGGGCATGTCCTGGCGTATCCTGTGGTGGTCTGCAGGCTTCAGCTTCCCTCCCACAGGAAAACACAGAACACATTTGTACTGAGACCCAAGGGCGGATTTTCATAAGACTATTTTGGTAACCTTGTTGACAGACATTTAAAATGGTTGCAGCATCACATATTACAAATGATGTCATTAGCAGATTGAAATACAGGCATCGCTGGGAGCTTGTATGCAGCTTACGCAAGCTTGCAATAATTTGTTAATGTAAGTGCAGATTTCGGCTTGAAACATCCACTCTATGATAGAAGAGTGGATGTTTCAAAACCATTTTTTCATCATAAATCTCAAAACATATCTTGGATGTATCTAAATAAAAGCAAAAATAAAAGCCATTGCAGTGATTTTGAAACTGTAACCCACAATGCTACACTTTACTGTTATCCAGAGCTGAATGTGTTGCTGTTTCAAGCCTGCTGACTCTGAAATTCCAGCGATCTGCTGAAAGCAGCTGAGAGGTGGGAGCATGCGCAGGCCAGCCGTGTGTATGTGTTTGTGTTCGCGCACGTGTCTGCTTTAAGTGAATAAATGACCTGACGTGAAAGAGCTAGACGATGTGTGTTCCTGCTTGTTTCTTCGCTTGTGTTTATGTATCTAAAAATGTCCGTGTTGTCAGTTTGCTCATCGATCTGCTGCGTGTGCATGTGTGTGAGTGTGCACCGCTGTGGGTTTGAATGTGTGCCGCAAGCTCAGCTGTTTTTGACATTTATATGGTGATTGATGTCCGGAGAGTGCAGTGTGCTCCTCTGCTACATCCATTATCTAATTCCCACTCACTGATTTCCAGGAATGTCATGGAAGGGTTCTTCCATGCAGAAAAAAACAGAAAAATTCTGTCATTTCATGAATTTAATCAAGACTGCCGTCGTTCATATAGAGTAGAAAATTTTCCTGAAAAGCATAAGTGAAAGGAATACTTTTGCGAGTGTGGATGAACATACATGTGTATATGTGTACTGAACGGTCTAAACTAACACTGACCAAATTAGAGCCATGCAGACCAAAGAAAGCCAAAATTCCATTGCACGTCTGGCCATCATATCTGCAGAATAGCCTCTGTCATCAGACATGCCATCATTTCCTCTTTTGATTGTATTGCCAGACAAAGCCATTTTTGACAGGCCATAGATATAGCATGATATTTTGTTACCACTTCATTTCCATTTTCACAGCCCAAGGGTCTCTGCATGAAACTCAGTGCTTTTTTTGAAGTAAATCTAGTTTATCTCTGAAGGCATGTTTGGTTTCCAGGTGCCTCTTTAGCTTGCTTGTCACCATGTTAGCGCCTTGAGGCGACTTTTGTTGTGATTTGGCGCTATATAAATAAGATTGAATTGAATTGAATAGTTAGCATTAGCCAACTTTTACTGGCAAATGATGCTCTGAGAGCTGTTACCATCACTGGTCCAGCTGAAGCTGTAGACAGGTTACATTGTGGATCCTTTTCTCATTTTTACTTTTGGTGGGTTGTATCCTCTTCACTGTTGTTCACATACTTCGACACATCTCACACACTCACAAGATTCCACCATCAGGAAACTGCTCTTGGACAAAGGTTTATGCAGAAAGAAAGAAATGCACACTCACAAGTACTGATAAACTAAAAAAAATAATTCATTCAAGCTTCCCAATGTGTTAAGCATAGAGAAGCTGCTTCACAACATCTTTCTGTTTTATGTTTGTACCTGCAGTCACCCTGAAGGCGAGAAAGCTGTGCTGTGGACAGAAGATAAGAAAGTATGTATTTGTCTGGAGTCTGCTCCCACTGTAAAGATGCGTCACTTGGTGTTTTCCTTTCCCACTGAGTAAAAGCAGCAAATCTTTCTACATCAAATCTTTCTTTCTGCTTTTATCTCCTCTTCTGGAGATGCTTTCTGTGTACTGAGGAAACTTGGTCTCATCAAAATTGACGCAACAACTGCCACAAAATTTGCTGTCAAATGCCAATCGTGTGAATACTGCTAATATGCATTTTGAAGACCTACATAACGCTCCAGCCATTTCACTGCACTAAAATGAGCCTTTTCCATGTTTTTTTTTTCAGTTCTTTGGGTTAAGCTCATTGCTTTCTGTGTTGAAAAAAGTGTCTTACGGCAGGTTGCATCTGCTGTGCTGAAGCGCTGAAGATTTCCTTCTTTTCTATCTACACCCTGCTATCATGAAAGCGCTTGAACACATTTTGTGTGTTTTTTGTTGATATTTTGTTTTTTGTTTTTTTTGCATGCCATTTCATGCAATGTATTGGTTTAGGAATGGATCTAAACTTTGACTCTCAGAGTAATTTTAATTAACATTAGATAACATGCAAAAAAGTTAAAGTGCATGCATATAATAAACTTGAAGTGGCCCTTCTTTGTCTTTTGTCCTCTCCTTTAATTTTGTTCCCTTCACCTTTTCCCCTATCTTCCTTTCTAAGTTGCTTCCTTTAGTTTCTTTTTCTCGACTATCTTTTTTCCGGAGAAATATCTTGGCTTGCAGCAGCTGTTACGTGCACGCTCTGTGTGTCCATGTCTGTGTGCAGTTGTGCACTGAAACGTGATCTTTTGGCTGAAAGGAACAGTCTTGAAACTCTCACGTGTATCAGTGCAGCGTGTCACAGGAACGACCAAATAAGGCAGCAAGAGCAGCCGGCATCTGTTACAGCATGCGTGCATGTGTCAAGCTGGCAGAAGCAGCAGGTCTTATTATTATTTAAATAAATCACTTTTTCTCCAGGATTTGAAAGTGGTTTGAAAAGTGTGGGCAATTTTTAGAAATAAAAACAACATTTTTAATAGTGTCAGTTAAGTTCCTAGTAACAGGTTTCTTTCATTGTTCTTCCTGTGCAGGTGTAATGTGATTCAGAGGGGCTGGAAATTTTAGCAAAGATTAAAGAAGTAAAGCCTAGAAGAGATGCCTTAACTTCCTTTTTTGGTACATTGTTTGGGAAAATAAAAGTTGGAGATAAAATTTTCGTTCTATTTACTGACAGCCAGGAAAGTGGAGCTGGAGGATCCTCAAGAAAGGGAGGGCAACTATCATGTAAGGAGCCATTGTAGACCACTGTATTGATTGAAATACAGTATGTGTTTGACCAGACGTGCATGAGACAGATGACTGCAAAACACAGCTGCGATGAATCCCGTATAATGTCCAGTGAACTGTTAGAGACACATGGCCTTTCAGGGCAGGTGCAGGTGGAGCAGGAAGAGCCAGAAGTCCTCCTCGCTGTGCAATGTCTTCACGGTTTGCAAATGCCTCCACAGTATGTACTTCCAGACTCTTATCATGGTTGCACTTACCAGAGGAAGTAAAGGGGCCCATAATGTGTCTCTGCACGTATCACTTTACGTCTCCCTGTGGCAGCGGAGCGTGTTCTGAGTGCAGGAAATTGTCCCATAGCAGAAAACACAACTTGCTAAGTGACGAGGGAAAACACTGATTAACTAATAAGTGTAGCTTTCTTGCTTCAGACCTGTAGCTCTCCCGGTGAACTGAGAAAACCACCGTCCGCACATAGCAACCCATTTTATGTTTTTCCCATAAAACCCATTAAGGTAACAAAGAGGAGAAAAACAAAAAGACATAAAGGAAACGGACAAAAATGAAAACATTCATCTTTTAACAATAACTTTCATCTAATACATGTTTTAACCTCATGCTTTCACTAAAAACTGCACATGTACTATCTTCATAATAGACATCTCCTACATCAAATAAAACTGTACCTACAGTATAAAAAAAAACAAAACAAAACAATAAAGCAAATGTTTATTGGTTGAGGTGGAAATTCCATCCAAGAACCAGTCAGGGAACAAATAATACATTAAACTTACACTTTCAATGTGGATGGAGAAGGCATTTAGGCTTTTAAAGAACTAAACTAGATGCACCAGAATGCTCAAACCGACTGAAGCGCCTGTTTCTGGAGAATTCTTATCTCACAGCATGATCTTTCAGGTCAAACTTGAACAAACGTCAAACTTTGACCTGCAAATTTGCACTGACCAAGTGGGACATTGCTATATATTGACTTTGCAGAGTGGTTCTGCAGCAAACCTATTAGACAAGAAAGTACCAGCAGAGGAATACTCACCAATATCAGGTTATAATGGCAGTGTTGTGAAACTCTGGGAATATGACTGCATATGAATACTCAACCAGTTGTTACATGAAAGCCAGCATTAAGTGACCATCAAGTAAAAGCATTATGCCAATGCAATTTCACATTGGCCCTGAGGGTGTTACTTGGTGTAAACTTGTCTTTTCTTGAATCATCTGATGATACAAGTGTGATTAATCTGATATAAACAATTACCTTTAATCCAGGCTACACAAACTTAAACTCTCTTCAGTCTTTCAACATCTAAAAGTAGATTAATGTATGTCCTAAAGGTTGAAACACGTCCATCTTCTGCTATTGTTTGAGGTCTCTGCAATTACATTTATTCAATGTGCTGCAGTGTATGAAGTTGTGCAATGTTTCAGATAATGAATCAAAGGCATCCTTCACATAAAAGCTGTAATAAAGCTGTACCGTAAAGCCTGAGGAGATTAACGTAGCGTGTACACCCGCCATGCAAGTTACTGCCTGTTACAGAGATGTACACGGGAAAATTTATGTCCAAACTGTTCATCTGTACATCAGAGGGAGAGAAATAACGAGGGAAGGGGAAGTGAAGTGGAAAGAGATGGTGGCAGAGAGGAGGAAAACGGTAACCAAAGAAGTAGAAGGAAAGACGAGAGTAAAAGTGTGCAGCTGAAAGAAAGAAGAGGATATTGATGACAAGTGAGTCAGTAACAATGTATCTATAACAGTGTGTGTCATTTGAGTTGTGAAATTAAAACTAGGTCCCAGAGGATCGTGGGATATACGTCTACGCCCATGTGCTACTTTCCATTCCTGAGTGACACCTTTAAAACTAATAGACTTCCCTGAGGAGTTCTCCCACACACACACACACACACACACACACACACACACACACACACACACACACACACACACACACACACACACACACACACACGGGGAGGATTTATACCTGCTCCAGGCCCACCAAGCTCCAAATCATGACGGGACATGTGATTCACCCCTGCGTTAGACCGTACTCCCCATACAACACAAGTATATCTATATAACTTCCCACACCATATTTCTGTGTAAATTACTTAGAATCACTCCAGAACTTACATATTTTGTGAAACACGTGATCTTTTGTCTAAGCAGTGATGTTCTCATGACACCTGTTATCTACACAGAAACTATTACAACACATTTTCCTGCGGAAAATTTTAATTTTGGTTCTGAAGGAGCTGAACAGCTTGTCGTTCATAGATTACAAACAGCTGTTGACCAAGAAAATCAAGTCCCTCACTCAATGACCCAGTGTTTGAATTAGCCGATAAAATGATAAAGTCGTGGTTAAAAGTGCGACGGGCTTAAATAGTTCTGTGTCTGATAAACTTTTTGAATGTCTACAGTTTACACGTGAACTTTGGACTCACATTCTGAAGCCAGATAGACATAGATAGTCCACTTCAGACAGGTTTGCACTATTGGGAATACTTTTAATTTCCAGATAGGCCAGCTCATGATGCCCACTCAGTAGCACTGAAGTTGCCAACAGATTAACTATACTCTTTACATATTGTCACCATGCAGATTTTAACAGGTCTTACAGATTCTGTGTCCATGACTCTTCTAGGGTCTGCTCGCGTCTGATTGACGTAAGTTTCATTATCAGATGGTGAGTCTGAGGGTCTGTGGAGATATCCATGTGCCTGCCAATTTTCTGTGATGTCATCATAAGTAGATCAACAGCCAGGAAATCACATCATCTGTATACTGGACTCTGGAAAAGGATGAAACTGTGTGTTAGCAGAAAAGGAAATATTCAAGAGATTTGTAAAAGGTCAGAACGTAGCTTTTGTTATCCTTTATTTTTACAAGTAAAGGTCTCACAATATTAAAATCTCTTTTTCAAGACAGACCTACTTTGTCATATATATATATTATTTGTTAACCAAACAGTGATGGTTTACTGAGGGTGGACCCTGTACAAATGGAACAAAGGGGGTACCCCTCAAGTTAAAGTGAACTGGATCCATCAGTCATCAGTTTCTGATGAACTGAGAATGATTTGTGTTAGCTACTACTGTGGCTTGGTTAACTGTGAACTCTGCTGACACAAGGATTAAACATATATTGTGTGGTTGACCAGTCAAAAGTGTGCAAGTCCCTCAAGTCAAAAGTGTGCAACTTGAGGGACTTGACAAATACCTGAAGGACTGGTTAAACCTTTTATAGACTTGTGGTATATGTAAGGGACAGCTCTGCACGACTGAAGGATTAGTCAGTTGTGTGAGTAAGGAAATAAAAGTTCAAGAGGATTGCAAAACCTTCCTGAAACTCAAACATCTACCAGACTGGTCAGATAACTAAGACATGACTAGCTTAGCTCCATCTAAGACTGAACTATTGAGACTTACCAGACAGGCATCTATATCGTCATAATTTAAGGTTTGTTAGGTTGAATTATTTTAAGATGTGCATGAACATCCTAAGAAGGCACAGTATAACATTTACACGATGGTTAAAACTTGTTTTTAAACTTTACTTCAGAGTAAAGTTGACTCTGACTTTATTATCTTTCTCTTTTCCACAGAAACTGAACATAAGCAACACACTGAATACCAGAAGAGCTGACAGTGTGATTCACTCCTACTCTTAAATACTTTCCCATGTTGAACAATGAGAAAGGGCAGGACACTGTTTACAGAGCCGTGCCGGTGTATGACAGAGGCATCACTCTGTCAGTAAAACTCACACTACTATCAAACTGAGAAAACAGAGAGACCATGATTATAAAGATGAATAAAAAAAACACGAATCTTTTTCCTTTATAGTGCTCGTTTCATTATGGAAAACATTTAAGCCAGCCATCTCATGTGAAATACATTATGTAAAGCTTAAATAGCACTAATAATCTTAGTCCAGGCTTTAACTTCTGTTAAATCTGAAACCAAGCTTCAGAGTAGGCGGTGTCTGCAGTGGCGCTATAGTTTTTAAAGTCAGTACAATTTGAAAGACAGTAGCAAATCAATTCAATTTTTATTAATATAGTGCCAAATTAGAACAGAGGCCTTAAGATGCTTTATTTTGTAAGGTAAAGACCCTCCAATAATACAGAGAAAACAGAAAAAACCCCAACAATCATATGACTTCCTATGAGCAAGCCCTTTGGCGATAGTGGGAAGGAAAAACTCCCTTAAACAGGAAAACTCCAGCAGAACCAGGCTCAGGGAGGGGCGGCCATCTGCTGCAGCTGGTTGGAGGTGAGGGGATGAAGACAGGACAAAAGACATGCTGCGGAAGAGAGCCTGCGATTAATAATAGCTAATAATTAAATCCAGAGTTATGTACAAACAGAGTGACTGAAACAGGTAAATGAAGATGAAACACTCAATGAATCATGGGAATCCCCCAGCAGCTGAGTCCGACTGCAGCGTGACTGATGGAATATTAAAGGTCAGCTGATCTAGCTGTAACTGTAAGCTTTATCAGAAAGGAAAGTTTTAAGCCTTATAGTAAAAGTAGAGAAGGTGTCTGTCTCCTGAATCCAAACTGGGAGCTGGTTCCAGAGAAGAGGGGCCTGAAAACAGAAGGCTCTCCCCCCCATTCTACTTTTAAGTATTCTAGGAGCCACAAATAAGCCCACAGTCTGAGGATGAAATGACACAGTACTACGAGGTCTTTAAGATACAATTGATTATTTGAAACCTTGAAAGCCAGCAAAGATAAACCAATATAAGAGTCCTTATACAGTACACTCACAAGATCATTTTGAATCAAATGAAAGCTTTTCAGGGAATTTTAAGGAGAACCTCCTAAAAATTACAGAAGTCCAGCCGAGAAGTAATAAATGAACTAGTTTTTCAGCATCATTTTGGAAGCTTCTTATTTTAGAGATGCTTTGCAAGTGGAATAAACCAGTCATTCATATTTGTTTAATATGCACACTGAAGGACATATCCTGGTCAAAAATGACTCCAAGATTACTCACAGTGTTACTGGAGCTCAAGGTAATGCCATCCATCAGCGCAAGATAAATAGGCTGTGTTACTACTGAATTGCTCTGATGTGAGATAATCAGGATGATATAGCAGACATAAATGATTAGGTTAAAATGGAAGTGAATCTTGTATTAGTTTCTTTGAGTTAGAGAAGTCTGGGCAATGAATCCCAGACAAACCCCCAGTCTGTCATGACTGTCACAGCACAACGTCATTAATAGCGTTTACATCATTAACTTTGGTCCAGGATCAAAATTGCAAATGACCAGTCAAGTTCTTGTGATGTCATAGCTTTGCAATGTGGGAAAAATACCCTTTTTCATATAAAAGCATTTCAAGGGTTTTCCTTATTTATACCATGTAATTAATATGTTATAAAATTAGGATTGCTGCTAGCCAAAGTTAGCTAGTGATCGTTTTGCAAATGCTAATGCTAACTGAATGCTCACCATTGTATAAATCAGAATGTTTGTGTAACTGTTTGCATTAAGATTTCACAAAACTACATTTATTAACAAAAATCATTTAGTTATTGCTTGAATCTGTGACCCAAACCTAGGAGGCTCCAAGAATAATTTACTATAAACATGCTCTGATAACAAGAACATGATGTGACATACCCACAAAGAAAGGATATTGCCATTAATACTGAAGGATTTTGCTTTGAACTCCTGGATGGAGAATCTGAGATGCCTGAGAGGCTGAACTTTGGGCAAAACAAAATCCTCTCGAGCATTTTCATTGTTTTGGCTGAGCAATCTGACATATTTCTAGGACTCACAGGAAGCTGTTGTGCGTGTGCGTGAACGTGTGCAAAGTTCAGCTCTGGTTTTGCCAAGTGGTGCAAAAGACTTGTGAAATATGTTCAAACAAATGTTGTGTTTAAATGCTGTGATGAAATTGGGAATAAATAAATAAAGGTGTTGCAGAGGTTTTGGCATCAATTCCTGGTCTCTTTAGACTTCAGGTACACATGTACACCTCTATTCTTTGTGTATTAGATAACATGAAGAAATGAAATTATGCAGAGCTTGCCAAGCCAAACACACCCACACACTGATTCCCATGGGATTTTTCTGCATGTGTGCGTGTGTGCAGTTAAGGGTTAGGGCATGTGCCAGCAGGTCAGACTTCTTAATGTGTGACTGAAAATGAAAGATAAGAGTGAATGAGAGAAAATGTTGAAATAATAACAGCAGACAGGCAGATTATTAAAGATGGATGAATAGCTTTTAGGAATGGCAGGTATTTCTTTTTTCCACCTGATTATTCCAAGTAATATCTTTTTGTATAATTAAAAAAAGTTTACTAGAAACATAAACCAAAATCACCATGAAGTTGTACTGAAAACACAAACATTTTCTTACCATTTAATTGTTAAATATAAACAAAAATTCAAACTTTTATGCAAGTTCTGGTAAGGAAGAGGAACGACAGAATTTTCAAAATAAGGCAAGAAAAAATAAGACTTTATGCAGGAGCTTCTGAAATGCTTCTAGTTTGATTTCAATCTGAGTGAAGGATGGAACAAACGTGAATCTGTGTATTTACTGTCATATTTACTGTCACTTACATAAGTGCAGTTAGGCCATTACATTGTTGACTGAAGTACTGAAGCTGACCAAACTTTTCCAGATTTAATTCTTAATGTAATCATTAACTTCTTCTCATCCTCAGGCTTCTTATTTCTACTATTGTTACTTTTCTGTTCACTGAGCTCTGATCTAACAATAGATGCTTCATTAAAACACACTGCTCTGCCCTTTAACTTGCAGGTACGTATTATGTAGCTGGCCTAAATGAGTAACTTTAGTTTGTAGACCTAACACAGAGCACCAAACTGAGTACTGCAGGTTTACGATAGATAAATATATATTTTTTGTTTTGACATTCACCTGATTAGAGATATTGTTGGACTTTTGTCTTTCTACAATGTAAACTATTTGGAAAATAAATTTACCTTTTTACACTTTAGCAGTTCACATACTGGACTGGTTTATTGCCCTCTGTGTTGAGCATCTTGATCCAAATAAACAATGTTGTAAATAAGCTAAAATTGATACTGAGTGAAAGTTTTGGTTTGTTTGTTTTTAAAAAATACAAATATCATGGCAAATATCATATTTTGTGATAGCTCCAACTCCTGACTGCAAGACCAGCATTTGTGACTGAGAAAGGTTGACAAAGCCCAACCTTTCTCAGTTTACTGACAGCACAAGTACATATTGCCTCAGACTGTGAGTACATAGTACAGTTGAATGGCCTTCTGGGTAATACCTACCTTTATGAAATGTGGGAGTGCCTTCTTGCCCTTTCAAGTGAGTTGACAGATGACTTAACTTAGTGAAGAGATGTGGCTAATGGAAGTACCGCTGGCTCCAGAACTTTTGTTTGGTTAATCTTTATGTACACAGGGGAGGTTTGCTGATAAGGCCGATTTTTTTTGTCCAGTTCCTCCACACTTTACATTACACATTTACTTCTATATATACAGTTGGCATAGGCATTGAAGTATAGGTAATTATTAGCTTTCCCAAGTAACTCTTTATCTGTATTCTAGTTTATCTATTTTAAATTATGTAATTTGTTGCAAGATGCTGTGTACAAACTCCCCCTTTTAAAAAAAAAGGCAAAATTGCTGTAAAATAAAGAAAATGAATGAGTTATACTTCTTTAAAAATTATACTTGAATATAGATTTGTTGTGCAAAAAGGAACAGCAACATCTACTTTTATGTTTTAAAAATGAATCCCAAAGTAACGATAAACCTGTTTCAGGGTTCAAGCACGTACTGCAGGGGTCCCCAGTCCCAGTCCACGAGGGCCGGTGTCCCTGCAGGTTTTAGATCTCACCCTGGGTCAACACACCTGAATCACATGATTAGTTCATTACCAGGCCTCTGGAGAACTGAAGACATGTTGAGAAGGTAATTTATCCATTTAAATCACCTGTGATGGATCAAGGACACATCTAAAACCTGCAGGGACACCGACCCCCGTGGACTGGGATTGGGGACCCCTGTTGTACTGCATTCACTGAAGTCGCTGTCTTGTCATGTTAATGCTTTTATAATTTCACTACTCATGTGCTGCATGTTCTTAAATACCATTTTTAAAATCTCATACACAACGGTACATAGCCTCACGATTTCCTGGGAACTAAATTTTGGAATACTTCAGAAAAGAATCACTCAGCCAACAAAGATTTCAGTGTGGGAATTATCTGGATTACTTGTTTTTCAGAACAAGTTACCCAAACCATGCAGCAACATATTAATTAAAACTTTGTGTTGTAGATGGACCCTTTCAGTTCAATTCAATTTAATTCAGTTTTATTTAAAAAGAGCCAAATCACAACAGCAGTCGCCTTGAGGCGCTTTATATTGTAAGGTAGACCCTGCAATAATACATACAGAGAAAAATCCAAAAATCATATGACCCCCCCTGTGGAACCAGGACACGCTGAAGTGTCTGTGTTTGCATTTTCTATATTAGTTTGGAAATATAAAATTAGAGTATTGGTATTGTCACAATAAGTGGAAAATCTAGTCACAGTTATTAATTATCATGAAAAGCTTTACTTCTAATGCCACTTTTATAAAACAAGGTTACATAATGCTTTACAGATAGTGTTATGACCCAGGGTCATTATTTGCGGTACGGGGTTGTTATTGTTTGTATTTGTATTCAGCGATGCTTGTTTCCAGGTGGAGGCCGCCCATTGGTGGAGGAAGGAAAGAGGCCAGCTACAAAAGGGGTTGGACTGGGCCGGTGAGGAGACTTTCCTGGTTTCCCGTGAGCTGTGTGACTGGGGACCGTCGTGGCGTGTGACTGCACGGGGCTGCAATATTAATGTTGAAAAAGGGTTGTACCTGGGCTTGGTAGCTGTAGGGGTGGGAAGCCGTTTTCTTTTATTCCCCTCTTTTTTCCTGTTTCGGGTAGGGAGACAGGTTAGAGAATTGTATTTTGTTTTGGAATCGTGGGAGGTAAGTTAGCTCTGTTTTTCTTTCTAGTGTGTTTTGTTTGTTGTTTTGGCATCGCCCACCCTGAAGTTTGCTACCTGTTCAGTGAATAAATTAACCAACTCTCGTCATTCTGCCGTGGTGTGTTTTTTTTTGTCGTTATTATGTATCGGGTTTATCTTTTTGTTGTGTTGCACCCCGGCTTCGGGCCGGTGTGTAACATAAATGGGGGCTCGTTCGTTTGAGGGATTTCGGGTTCGTTTGTGTGTCGTGGGGCTCGTGTGGGTGTGTGGGGTTGTTTTTTGTGTGTTTGGGGGTTGTTGGTGTGGGTGGCCGCGGATGGAGTTCGATGTGGACAAGTTTGCCGAGGCGCCTTCCTTGCAGCAGTTGGGTCGGTGTCGGAGGGAGGATTTGTTGCTTATTGCGGGCCGTTTTGATGCGCGAGCGCCGGCGGGGGTAAAGAAGGAAGATTTGCGGCAGCTTGTCACGGTGGCTTTGAGCGAGCGGGGTTTGCTGTCGGGCGTGCCGCTTGTTGGTGGGACGGGCGGGGCGGTTGTGGAGCCGTTGGCTCCGGTGTCTGTTCCTCCTGTGGCCACCCCCTCTGTGGCTCCTCCGGCTCCGGTGGTGGGGTCGTCGGCGGAGGAGCTCCAGTTGTTGCTCCGCATTAAGGAGGTGGAGTTGAGTAGTCACCGGTTGGAGGTAGAAGCGATGCATCTGAGGGTGAGGGCGTTGGAGTTGGAGCGTGGACCTCCGCCGCGTGCCCCTGACTCTACGCCGCCCACGCCTGCGCCCTCTGTGCTCCCTGCGCCGCCGGCGCCTGGTCCCGCCCCGGCTCTCCGTCAGGATTTTGATATTGGGAGGCACATTAAATTGGTGCCGCCCTTTTGTGAATCGGAGGTGGAGTCGTTTTTTCCTGCTTTTGAGCGTGTGGCTGCCGCGTTACAGTGGCCGGAGGAGGTCTGGGTTTTACTGTTGCAGTGTCGGCTGGTGGGTAGTGCTCAGGAGGTGTGGGCTAGCCTGTTGGCATCTGAGAGCTTAGATTATGGTGTGGTTAAGGCTGCTGTATTGCGTGCTTTTGAGTTGGTGCCTGAAGCGTACCGTCAGAAGTTTCGGCAGTGTGTGAGGGGGGGGGATCAGACTTATGTGGAGTTTGCGCGCGAGAAGGGTTTGCTCTTTGATCGGTGGTGCCAGGCTAGTGAGGTTAAGTAGTTTGCACAGCTGAGGGAGTTAGTGTTATTGGAGGATTTCAAAGGGTGTCTGCCAGAGCGGGTGGTTGTTTATTTGAACGAGCAGAAGGTCGTTTCCCTCGCGAAAGCGGCGGTTCTGGCAGATGAGTTTGCTTTGACGCATAAGAGGGGTTTTTCCCCTCCGTTACGTCGGGGTTCTAGAGTTTTGCCGGAGGTGGGGGGGGGCGTTCTCCCCCGCTCTCGCGGCGTAGCCCTACGGTGGCCGCTGGGGACCGCCGATGTTTTTTTTGTCATGAGCTCGGTCATCTCGTTGCTTCTTGTCCCGTGCTGAGGGCGAGGGAGGGGGCGCGGGCCAACATTTCGGGGGGGGCCGTGCAGTGTTGCTCCGCGGTAACCCGCCCTAGCTTAATGCCGATTGGCGTCGTTCAGCGGGGGATAGATGAGGTGTTTCGACCGTTTATTTCGTCGGGGTTTTTATCGTTGTCTGGTGATGCGGGGGACCGGGTTCCGATCACCGTCTTGAGGGATACAGGGGCGAAGCATTCGGTGGCGCGGCGTGGAGTCGTGCCTTTCTCTCAGCAGTCGTACTGTGGTTCTGACTTACTGGTGTGGGGTATACAGATGAGTATTTTACGCATGCCTCTCCATACGGTTACTTTGACCTCGTCTTTTGTATCGGGTGCTGTGCGGGTGGGGGTTCGAGATCAGCTGCCGATTGAAGGCATTGATCTTATTTTGGGAAATGACTTGGCCGGGGGAAAAGTGTTTCCGGCTACTCCGGAAGTTATTGAGTGTCCTACTTCGGATCGGTTATGCCAATTCCCGTCGGAGCTGGGTGACTCCACGGTTTTTCCGGCATGTGTGGTTACTCGTGCTCAAGCTCGTCGCTTGGGTGGTGAGGTGGACATATCCGAAATGTTTCCGGACGGCTCTGAGCCGCATGATAGTTCTGTTCCGGGGGTGGATGGTGGGACGGCGAAGGTTTTTAGTGTGGTGTCGGAGGATTTGCGCCTGGCGGTAAACAGGGAGCAGCTCATTGCGGCCCAACAGGCTGATGATACGTTGTCTGCCTGTCGAGCTGCTGCCTTGCAGCCAGGGGCGGTGCCTGGTTCTGCATCTTATGAAGTTGATCGCGGGGTTCTGTTACGCAATTGGGCTCCGGTGGGTGGGTTGGGGGGTGAGGTGGTCACTCAGGTGGTGGTGCCGACGGAGTACCGACCCCAGGTTTTGAGTCTGGCCCATGAGCATCATCTGTCAGGCCACTTGGGGATTAAAAAAACTTATGACCGAGTGCTTCGTTACTTTTTTTGGCCGGGGCTTAAGTCTGATGTGGCGTGCTATTGTCGGTCCTGTCATGTGTGCCAGGTGTCGGGTAAGCCCAATCAGGTCATTCCACCCGCCCCGTTACATCCAATTCCTGCAATAGGGGAGCCCTTCGAGCATGTTATTGTGGACTGTGTAGGGCCTTTACCGAAAACTAAGGCGGGTTACCAGTACGTACTCACCATAATGTGTGCGGCCACACGGTTTCCAGAAGCTATCCCCCTGCGATCGCTTAGGGCTAAGGCCGTGGTGAAAGCCTTAATACAGTTCTTTTCTATATTTGGGTTACCGAAGTACATTCAGACCGATCAGGGCTCTAATTTTCTGTCGGGGGTTTTTGCTCAGGTGATGACTGAGTTGTCGGTTAAGCACCGGGTGTCTAGTGCTTATCACCCAGAAACGCAGGGGGCTTTGGAGCGATTCCATCAGACCTTGAAGGCCATGTTACGGAAGTACTGTTTTGAAACTGAGTCCGAATGGGATGTGGGCCTGCCGTTATTGCTATTTGCCATTCGAGAGACCACACAAGAGTCCCTGGGTTTTAGCCCGGCGGCGTTGGTTTTTGGGCATACGGTGCGTGGACCCCTACGTCTGCTCCAGGAGGGGTGGCTCGCGCAGCCCGACCAGCCGCGGCCCGTGCACAACGTGCTTGATTATGTAAGTTCGTTTAGGGAGAGGCTGCACGCTGCATGTGAGTTGGCGCGCAGGTCGCTTTCCGGTGCTCAGGAGAAGATGAAAGAGAGGTATGATAGGAAGACCCTCAAGCGCACCTTTTTGCCTGGTGAGCGTGTTTTAGTTCTCTTACCCATTGTGGGTTCATGTTTTCAAGCTCGTTTTAGTGGTCCGTATGAGATCGAGCGCCAAGTTAGTGACACAGATTACCTGATTAAAACCCCGGATAGGCGGAAGAAGTCCCGGGTTTGTCATGTTAATATGCTCAAGAAATATGTGGACCGGAACCAGAGCCAGACTAACTCTGTTTCCCCTGTGGTGACGGTGGGTTCACCCTCCTACCAACCGGAGGTGGATGGGTTGCGTGAACCCCAGGGACCCAGCTCAGGGGCCCGCTTGGAGAATTCAAAGATCTTGGAGGACCTTGAGGCTCATTTGCTTTATTTGGGTGAGCCCCACAGGCAGGATATTTACAATCTGATCTGTGGTCATATTGTGCTCTTTAGTGACAAGCCGACTCAAACCACTATGCTTGAGCATGATATAGATGTTGGCGAACACCGGCCCATTAAGCAGCATGCCTATCGGGTCAATCCCAGAAAGCGGGCAATCATGAGAAAGGAGGTGGAATACCTGTTGGAGAATGGTTTTGCGGTGCCCAGCTTCAGTCCATGGAGCTCTCCTACTCTCTTGGTGCCTAAATCTGATCAAACCCCACGTTTTTGTAATGATTATCGTAAAGTAAATGCCATCACCAAGCCAGACTCTTTTCCGCTCCCCCGTATGGATGACTGTGTTGATAGGGTGGGCTCAGCCAGATTTGTCACCAAGCTAGATCTTTTGAAAGGTTATTGGCAGGTGCCCCTGTCGCAACGGGCGGCGGAGATTTCAGCTTTCGTGACACCAGACCATTTCCTGCAATACACGGTGATGCCGTTTGGGTTGAGAAATGCTCCCGCCACGTTTCAAAGGCTGATGAACATGGTGCTACTGGGTGTTCAGGGATGCGAGGTCTACTTAGATGATATTGTGGTTTACTCGCTGACCTGGCTAGAGCACATGGAGACGCTACGGGAGGTTCTTGTCCGATTGAAGGGTGCCTGTTTGACAGTCAATTTGGCCAAATGCGAGTTTGGCAAAGCTGTGGTTACCTACCTAGGGAAGCAGGTGGGACAGGGGCAGGTACGCCCTCTCATGACCAAAGTCCAGGCCGTCTTGGATTTCCCTGTACCAACTACGCGGCGTCAGCTTCGCCGTTTTTTGGGAATGTGTGGCTACTATCGAGGGTTCTGCAAAAATTTCGCCACCGTGGTTATTCCTCTGACGGCCCTGACAAGTCCGTCGTGCCTGTTTTTGTGGAACTCTGATTGTCAGGATGCCTTTGACTCAGCCAAAGCCCTGTTATGCAGTGCCCCAGTGTTAGGTGCCCCTGACTTCACTCAGGTGTTTAAGTTGGAGGTGGATGCCAGTGCGCATGGTGCGGGTGCTGTACTCCTGCAGGAGGATGACCAGGGTATTGATCACCCCGTGTGTTACTTCTCAAGAAAATTCAATAAACATCAGGTGAATTATAGTACCATCGAGAAGGAAACTTTAGCGTTACTCTTAGCCCTCCAACATTTTGAGGTGTATGTCAGTTCCAGCCCCGCTCCAACCGCTGTGTATACGGACCACAACCCCTTGGTTTTCCTCTCTCGCATGAGGAATAACAATCAGCGTCTCATGCGTTGGTCTTTGCTGCTGCAGGACTTTAATATTGACATCCATCATCTTAGAGGGGCTGATAATATTGTGGCCGATGCCCTATCCCGGGTGGAGACCTAGGTCTAGCATCTCTCTAATGAGATGCTTGATTTTAGGTGGGGGGGTGTTATGACCCAGGGTCATTATTTGCGGTACGGGGTTGTTATTGTTTGTATTTGTATTCAGCGATGCTTGTTTCCAGGTGGAGGCCGCCCATTGGTGGAGGAAGGAAAGAGGCCAGCTACAAAAGGGGTTGGACTGGGCCGGTGAGGAGACTTTCCTGGTTTCCCGTGAGCTGTGTGACTGGGGACCGTCGTGGTGTGTGACTGCACGGGGCTGCAATATTAATGTTGAAAAAGGGTTGTACCTGGGCTTGGTAGCTGTAGGGGTGGGAAGCCGTTTTCTTTTATTCCCCTCTTTTTTCCTGTTTCGGGTAGGGAGACAGGTTAGAGAATTGTATTTTGTTTTGGAATCGTGGGAGGTAAGTTAGCTCTGTTTTTCTTTCTAGTGTGTTTTGTTTGTTGTTTTGGCATCGCCCACCCTGAAGTTTGCTACCTGTTCAGTGAATAAATTAACCAACTCTCGTCATTCTGCCGTGGTGTGTTTTTTTTTGTCGTTATTATGTATCGGGTTTATCTTTTTGTTGTGTTGCACCCCGGCTTCGGGCCGGTGTGTAACAATAGATTACTGGAAAAAAGTGAAAACACACAAAATAGTCATTAAAATGCAAAGTAAAAGCTGCTTTATAAAAATTGTTTTTACAGGACTTTAAAAGAGAAAAAATAAAGTTTGTACTGTATGTATAAAAAAAGTTTGTCTTACATGTCTTGGACTTAAAAAAAGAAGCAAAGGAGAAAAGGCGGAAACACGCCAAATTATACAAGAACAAGACCTAAAATCTGTGAATCCAGTTTATGTTCAAATAGGTGTCAATATGTATTGAGGCTGTGGCTGTGTTGAAGAATAAAGGTGGTCATACCAAATGTTGACTTTAAAACTCATTAGAATTTAACCTGTATTTCAATGTACTCTCATGTTGTGTTATTTGACAAACACTGAGCCAAAAATGCAGAAATGCTGAGTGAGAAACTAAGTGCACCTCATAATTCAGTTGCTTGTTGAACCAACTTTAGCAGCAACAATAAAGTTAAATAAATAATTGTTTTCCGTGTCACTTTTTGTCTCTCACACCACTATGGAGGAGAAAGTTAACTCTTTTTAGCAGTTTTCTATTAAAATTAACTTTAACATTTAACATGCTGACGTTTGTGCTTTTAAAGAGGTGCTCACCAGGGCTGGGCTGGGACAAAAAATTGGTCCGGGCATTTTGACTAGAGACCGGCCCATAAAGCCTTTGAATGAAAACAAATGCTGTTGTGACAGTGATGTGCACTGTCTTGTTGGTATATGTATGATTTCAATACATTTTACATCAGATGACCACTTTGGTTGTAAGACTCAGATAATTATTTTTTTAGAAGTGAGACATTTTAAATGAGAATAAGAAAGTATTTCTTTGTGCTCCCCTTTCCCTTTTAATGCCCTACATGAGCCCCTGGCAACACTTTGCTAGATCCACCCCTGCACAGTTACCAGCTGTCAGCTACTTAGAAAAGGATCCTGGTGTTATTTGTCTCTCAGAAACAGTTCATAACTTCCCTTCAACTCATTCATGTCACCTGAAAGGTAAACCTGTTTCTCCATCACCTGTTCAGCTCTGATGATTCAGTAAGGACATCTCCTGGTTTCATCTTCATGTTTCCCTCTCACCAGATATCCAAACCGATATCATGACCAGCAGCTTTTACGGCTGTGGCTCAAGCAAACATCAGCTGATACTAGAAAGTAATATTAAATAAATTCTAACAACAGCTTATCACGCTTAAACGTGCTGCTGGTTTCCTCTTTCTGGTGCAAAGTGGGCAATAAACAAACAAGAGAGAAAAGCTGATCAGCTGATCATTGATCAGTAGCAACAGAAGAGGTAGGGGCAGACAATGAGAGAAGAAGAGGCAGGTGCGCACCGTAAAGACACAGAGTAACTCCAGCTTTGTGTCTTTTTTGCATTCTGAGGTCCGGGACAAATCGCATTGCTTTCCACCTCAATACTATTTCCTTCTGTTTGTCTTTGATAAGATTGCTTTCAGAGCCGTTGCCCAAGCAAGGGGGAGCGTGCATCCGAGCTCCTCAGAGTCCATTATGACCAATTGGCTAATCCATCACCTTTCATTGTTTATACCGTTACAAAAACAAACAAACAAAAAAAACATCGGCCCATAAAAACAAAAAATCACAATCGGCCCACCGGGCAAATGCCCGGTACGCCCAATGGCCAGTCCAGCTGTGGTGCTCACATTTGCTGATGATGCGTTAATGTAGCACATTGGATTAGCAGCACCTGGCTGCTAATTACCCTGTTAGTTCCCATGGAAACAATAAGGATGTGCTTAGTTTTTCCACAGGACTGCTTCTTAATTTTTGTTTCAATTACAAAAAAAAAAATGATGACGTATGCCATGTTCTTTAGTTCATGTAGGTTAATTCATGTAAGGTTGTATTTACCTAATTTTAGGAGCTTCTCAGATTATTTCTTTCTGATAGAACGTCTTATAATAGAAAGAGGATGTGCATCCTTTTTACCACAATGTATAAATGCTAATGCTGTCTTCATCATCATGCTGCATGTAATGTCTTTACAACTCTTCTTTAGCACATGCAAGGCATTGCATTTCATGTATTTAATTTATATGAAGTATGAATTAGTACATGTGCACATGCACACACACTCACAAAGTAGAGATAATTCTGACAACCAAAAATAGCTTGAAGTTAGAATCAAATGTTAGATTCAAACTATTTAAAGAGTATAGTTAGCTTTGAATTATTATAACAGGGGTGAGCTGGATCTTAGTATTGAAGTCAGAATCTGCAGTGTGTTTTTTTTGCTTGTTGTTCGAGGCTAGCAACAGCACTGTTTGGTTTCAAATCTATCTAAATCTATTTAAAAATATACCACATGTCACTTCCTTATTATTGCATAACAATGTCACTTCTCTGCATGCATGCATCAACGAAAAGTGATGACCAAAACAAAGAAACACAACGAGAAGCAAACACAAAACACAACATTAAACTTTAAAATTAAATAAATGCACAAAGGAATAAAGTCATGCTCAGCAGCTCCTCCTACAGCCTCATACTACAGCTCTTTCCAGTTGTCTCTGATGTGATAAAACTACTTTGGTTTCCTAGAAGTACAAAATCAACTCTGGCCTCTTCCTTTCAGACAGGAAGCTTCCCTGCAGCTTGCTGTCTTTTGGCAGCACACAAACATCACAGAACAACCTGAAAAGATCTGCAGATGTGGGTATTAGTGTATGTCTGTGGTCTGCGGTCACACACATATACACAAACAGGTGAAGTGAGGTTGCTCCGTTTCCATGGCTGCAGCAAGTTCCTGTCAAAGTCAAAACATGGCAACAAGAAGAAAACATGCCTTGAAATCTTACAGGAAGAGAGCAGGGCTTTAAAGTGGTTCACTCTCACTGCAGTTACCATAATAGCAGAAAGAAATATAGAAAAGGAAAATGAAGAGAAAAAAAATCATAGAAAGAAGAATAGAGAAAGTGAGACAAGATGTGCACAGGTTATGAGAGCAGGAGCAGGGCATAAAAGAATAAAGAGGGAGATGAAAGACAAGCATAGAGAATGAATGGAGGCCTGCAGCCTTCTTGCAGTCACAACAACAACAAAAAAAAAGGAAAGGAGAATGAGAAAAGCTGCTTGAGGAATTCCATTCAGTCATTTCTAAGAAGGCGTGGGAATTTCTTCAGGACTGCAATGGAAAACTCCAAAGAGGGAATTATGTGCTTGAAGGGTCAAGATAGCACACATGCACACACACATGCACACAAGTAATCCCATTTTACCATAATGCTATGTTCAATGTTGGATTTATGCTTAAGTAGTTTCAAGTTATGAAACTCAGAAAAATGCTAATAAGAACTGGTTTGCATTTACTGCATGTACTGTAGCATGCATTGTTGTTGGTTATAGCAGCCTTCCTTCATTTGTGATGCAGGAAGAACAAGTAACACTTTTCAGTGCACACAGACTCAGTGACTGTCACAGTCCAGGCTTTTCCTAACTTTAGGTTGACTTCACTGGAAACCATCATGAGGTCAATGAAAGATATGAAGAAGAAATAATGAGGAATTAGGATGAGAGAAGAGCAGATGTTACTGATGTGGATCTGCTGTATTCAAACTTACCAAAAAGTCCTAAAGTTATAATAATAACAACAGCAACAACAACAATAAGAAGAATATCACCAGAAAAACAGAGAGCAAAACAAAACAAACAAACCAAAAATCAATCAGATAAAAAAAAAGAAATAGATTTCTGAGTAACATCTCTTCGCAAAATGGGAAATGGGGTCAACTGGGATGTTAAATGTAACCATATAAGTGAATGTGTTTTATGTATGCTTTTTGCATACCTTGGATTTGTACTAATTATTACTAATTACCATATTAGCTTATAATTAAAGATATTGTTCCATCTATCCATTTTTTTCCATTTATTGGGGGAGATGAATATCTATTTCATCGAAAATCTATTTTCTAAATCAGACACAGGAGGAACGTGCACAGAAGAAGAAACCCCAAACAGAAAGACCCCAGCCAAATAGTGGAAATGAAGGCAATAGTAAGCCAACATTGCTAACCACTGCACCACTCTGCCCTGCAATAATAGTTACTGAATAATATTGTATTACTTTAGCCAAAGAAAGCAGGTGTGTGAGCAAGTAGCTAAATCCGATGCAGCATATCTGTTCTCCTTGGAGATGAATGGATTTACATTTAGCTACTAACAAATAAATAACAATAAGTTTAACCACATTTACCACAGAATTGCTCAACAGGCAAAATAAACAAAGATGCATTTTTTTTTGCACCTTTGGAGGTTTAGATCATGACACAGAAGCTTCACTTATTGATCTGAAGTTATGGAAATTTTCCAGTTTATGATGGTTTAAAAGTTGAAATATGTTCATTGTTCACAGGTGACAAAACCGAATCAGTTCAGTGAGTATTCCGGGGTACCCATTGTATCACAGTCTTAAGGATTACCTTTAAACCATGTGATAATTTTAGTTCACTCTCTTGTATGGCTTTTAAAGACCCTTTTTTTGTTTACTGCTGAACACTCAGCAGACATGTCATTATCAGCTACTGAAGGCCTCCTACATTCAAAGCACAGCTCAACTTTTCTCTTTCCCAGAAGTCTTGCGTTACTGCGGGGGGTTTCTCAAAATTAGGGGTCAGATCCACAAATGGCTCACAGGTGCCCCCCTACCCAGCCCCCTGCCTCGACACCACCCCCCAGGAGCTTTCACAGACTTGATTTAATGAGCAGAGGGTCTCAGGAAGAGAGGGAGATATTTCACATCCGATATCCACAGCATGAAAAATCACACATGCCCCTTAAACTAGACAACAGACCGGCTCCACATTCAGCTGCCAGAGCATGAAAATGACACAAAGAGAGTGCAGGGGATAAAGACAAAAATAAATCAAAAAGGATGAAATAAAAACATAAAAGGCAACGTTGGAGAGGATGTGTGGTTTTATTTGGGGTGAGCATGTTCTTGATAAAAGGTGGGGCTTCCGTAACAACAGGAAATCAGTGAGAAAAAAACAAAACAAAACTGCGATAGCTTTTTTTCTCAGTTCCACAGAAATCACAAAATGAAACAAAAAAAGAAAAATATCAACACTGTTTTCACACATGCACTGCTCGAGTGAGCTGCATGTTCTGATGTCCTGTGAAGTCATTAAAGGGTCTTTAACCTGTTCGCTCCCTAGTGTCTGATGCATATGAGCACAGAGGCCCTGCTTTGGAGCAGAATCCATGGAGCGTTGTGTCTGATGATTTGCACAGTAACAAATAAAGCTGTCAGATATATTGTAATCAAACAGAATTTGCATTTTTTTTTCTTTGAGTTGTAACAGAGTACAAGTAGAAAATGGCTAGAAAAAAGTGTAGTCGTTTTTAAATATACTTTTTCCACCACTGGAATGAGGAACGTGCCCTTTGGAGGCTTATACATTTTCTAGCATTTGGCAGACTGAACGTGGTCTTCAACGTGGTCTTTATCAAGTTGTGCTGCAATGTTCGCACTCACACCAGATCCTTTTTTTAAAAGTAGTTTTATATATAACTTGAATGCTACAAAGTGCAACAATTAAAAATAGCTGTTTTAGTTTCTGGCCTCATGATATAGCTGTAAAAGGACCTGACACGACCCAGATATGGCTGTTCTGTGCAACTTTTATTTTATTTTACACTTTCCAGTGTCTGTCCTCTGTCATTTCGATCCCCGCTGCCAGCTCCGCTCCTATCAGCCGCTCCGATCGGCTGTCTTCCTCCGAGCCTGGCGGCTACTGAAACAGGGAGGGCCAGATTAGAAGATGCTTGCTGTCTGTGACAACCAGCCTCCCGCTGACACAACGCCCTGAATCCGCTGCTCCACCCCTCCCCTGCAGCTGAGCCACAAACGCTTCACGAATTAGCGTGTCATCCTTGCGCAGGGGCCATGCTAATCTTCTCTGTATCGTATCCAATTTAGCGTACGCGCTTGCCGAAGCAAGCACACAAACCACCCCCTCCGCCACAATAGCGTTTCCGCCCTACATTGCACGTTGATGACATAGTGGTATAGGCTGCCAAGCTCAATCGCGTATCTTATTGCCTGGTGAGTCAGTTTGTGCCATGTGTACTCCCTCCTCCAAACTCTAAATCTCCTTCCCTAAACCAAACAGAGTATTTCCACTTGTGAGAGCTACCACCTGCTGTGTGCTTCATGTAAGAAAGGCAAACGTGTCAGAGTAGTTTAAAACATATGCACACGGCGGTTAGGCTGACTAACTAAATGCAAGTGGAAGTGCTTCCTGCTACACAGTTCTTTTCATCTTTAAGCTCTTGACATGAGTCAAAATTACCCTCACATGAAGCTGAGGTCTTGACTGTTTAATCTCTGGCAACTGAATTTGTAGGCAAAGGGCAAGAATATGCCGTGCTTGTAGTCCAAGCTCTGTTCACCAATCATGTTTGAGCAGGCTTTGATTGCAAGCAGTTTGCAAAAGACAGAGCCAAACTGTCTTTTGCTCTTAAACCTTGCAGTTGCTTTGCTTGCTAGCAGGTTGCTGGGGTCGCCCATAGTTCGAGTGGAAGATCCCAACGTCTCTGCAAACACTTACTTACCTACTGAGTGGTACGGAAACTTAAAACAATTAGATCAAACCAGAAGGTTTGTCTTCAAATTAAAAGTTGCATCTTTCGAAAGATGCAATGCAGCACGGTGGCACGGTGCTTAGCACTGTTGCCGCACAGCAAGAAGGTCCTGAGTTCAGTTCCACCATCAGGCCGGGGTCTTTCTGTGTGGAGTTTGCATGTTCTCCCCGTGTTTGCGTGGGTTCTCTCCCAGTACTCCAGCTTCCTCCCACCGTCCAAAGACATGTACTTATTGGGAATAGGTTAATTGATTAATCTAAATTGCCCATAGGTGTGAATGCGGGAGTGAATGTGAGTGCGAATGGTTGTCTGTCCCTGTGTGTTAGCCCTGTGACAGACCGGCAACCTGTCCAGGGTGTACCCCGCCTCTCGCCCTATGACAGCTGGGATAGGCTCCAGCGGAAGCGAATGGATGGATCTTTCGAAACATTTAAGTTTTCAGCTGTAAAGTTTTACTTTGAAGATGACCATTCCCTGTTTCCAGTTTCACTATGGTTTAGCACTTAGTTAGTGAGTGTTTGCCTACAAGCCGACATGCTCTATTCGAACTAAGGTTGACTGCGGCAATCTGCTAGTGAGCAAAGCAGCTGCAAGGAGATAGCACCTTCGTTGTGCTCAATGTCATCCAGGTGAAGCCAGCAGTAAAATCCTGGATAAAGTTCTGTATATTCATGTTCATGAAAATGTTTAATTTTTTAAAAATGTCCAACCCTGCTTATGTTAAGTTAAAGGAAGTGAGACAAATTATGGTAACTTCAGCTGCAAATACGCTGTAGCTGGTCAATGCAGTCCACAACTATTCACAATCATTGATTCTTTTTATAAATTTCAGTCTGCTTTTTAATTTATCAGGTAGAGGATGATAAGCAACAAAATGAACAACAGCATCAAAATAAGGACTCACAAATGTCAGCAAATTCCTGGATATAGACTGCTGAAACTATCAGAACGGATGTGTGAAGAAGTAGAAAAACCTGAGGGACAAATGTTTGACCACACCAAAGAGTGGGGACCCAGAAGGGAAAAAGTTAGCTAAAAGGATGTTACCTGATTCAATCATGGCTGACACTGCTTATAAAACCCTGAGACACAACCACATGGTAATCAACACATAATGTACCAACACGGGCATAAATGTCAGCACTGATGTCAAACACTTACGTGTGTTACATCGTAGGCTTTACAAAGATTCCCCTGCAGAAGCCTAAATCGGGCCTTATCTGAGAGACAATCTGAAAACCGCAGACTATAATCTGACAATTAATCTGCAACAGTAAAAAATGAGGGCAGCAGGAAGTCAGTCGATGCGCTGATGCAATCTAACAGGGTTGAATGTATAACTTTAAAATACTTCAAAACATTTTATTTCATCTTTTTCGTTAAGATAATTGTTTTAGCTGTTTGAACTGGACTTTGATGATGTCATTGTTAGGCTGGGGGACCTTATCACTATGTGTTTGAGGTGCTATATGATCCCTTTCTTCTTTCCTCAAAACACATGTGCACAGTCCATTAACGTCCATACTGTGTCATTACAGCCTGAGTGGAAAAACAGCAAGAACAGCAGTCTTGGAAAAACATCAAGAGATAAAACGACAATGAGCGTGCACGAAAGAGAGAGTGATCGCAGAGTGGGAGAGGGGATACTGTGTAAACACTCGCCCTGCAGACGAACGGCACGTTCACTGGTTGTTATTCCACTGTTTAGTCTGACAGAAGCACAGGATGAGTGTATGAATGAGTGTGAGAAAAAGCAAAGAGAATGAATGAGGGACACAGAGCAGTGGGATGGCTACGAAGTCCGGGGGCGTGTCTGGTTCATGATCAAAACCAGATGGAGTTACAGAGGTCAGCTGAGTTATGTTGGGTGTCCACTCTCGCAGAAAGTATTCGGTTCACTTTGCGCGAATCTGCTGAGACGAACGCTGTTATGTGTCTCATCATGGCAGCTTTATGAAAGCTACTGAAGAAATGCTACATGTATATTTGGGGTGCAATGATTTAGGGGTCTTTTTCTATCTGTGTTTTATAGAGAGATGGTTTGAGTCCCATGTATTACAGTTAAAAAAGAGAGTCACTGGCTTCTGGGGAATGGCTGCTAGAAGGTAAAGTAACAAAGGCTAGCAGGAGAAAATGCTTACCTGTGTGTTTACATTTGTTTAAATTGCATCAATGTAGTGTATTTTAATATCCAGAGGTCTTATAGATTAAACTGCTATAGGTGTTTGGTTATGAGTCACTGTTGGGCTAACAGTTTAACACAAGTTTGAAATGATATCGGCTTAATGCGACTTTATGTTGAGCGTAGACAGGAATTTGAAACTAATCTGAATTTAAAATCCTCTGAAAAAGAGAAGAATCATATTTTCTCAGTTTTTGAAGGATGAAAAAGTGAAATGAAAAGTACCATATAAACCATGTATAGTTTTATAATATTTGTTATTATACTGTAGCTATATGGTGAAAAGTGGCTGTTAGTGCCTTTTCTGAGCACAGTTTTTGCTTAATTAAAGTAGCTTATAATATTTTTATTAAGAGGAATAATAATGATAAAAACGCCACGTTGTTGGAGGAAAATCACAGGCTGCGTTTACAGACCGAGACACAGACATGGAAAGTCAAAGGTCAGCGGAGAGTTAAAGATCTGCTCACATAAGCACAATTGAACGCACGCACACACACACACACACACACACACACACACACACACACACACACACACACACACACACACACACACACACACACACACACAGTCACTGCTTTAGAAGATGAACAAAGCAGTGCATCTCTCAGTTTCTTTGTGTGTGAGTGAATGGCAGGACTTGCTTCAGGCTGGGAACACTGGTGTTGAAGATTAGGCTTTTTTTTTTCTTTTCTTCTCTTCTCTTCTTTAAGTCCACTGAGTACAAGTTTGCAAACTAAATTCATCCAGGTCTAGTATTCAACGTAATTTTTTTATTTTTTGTGCTTTTGCATTTTTGCATGCAAATAAAGACATTTCTAACACATTTTAATCATCAGTTCAAAGGTTCAAACTACTTTCTGTCTAATAATTTAAAAAAAAAGCTCTTTATCTTGTTGTGTGCTTGTGGGATTTCATTATGGGACCATTTTTTTCCGTAAGGGCGTGAGAACTCGCTTCTGTTTTCTCTTATAACATCTCGTAGGTTTGCTGATAATAATCTCACCGGAGTCCTTGATTCTTCATCTAAAAGTGGAATTTTCTGTTTGTTTTCTTACATACAAGGTTCAGATTGTGTTCATGAAGACCTGTTTACATGAAATAAGAAAATAAAGATTAACTGCTTTATAAAAACAGCTGTCACAGATTCATGTGACACAGCCAGGCGAATATGCATTTGTAGGAAAAACCTTTGTGATTTTAATGTCAACGTCTAATCAGAAGTTACTGTGTTACTGTCGGCTTGCATTACCATGACTGGCCTGCGTTACTTTTCTAAGTGATTATCTGTAATTACCCTTGAGTAATCGGCCCTTAGTTAACAGGGTAACTGACAGGCATTAAATCAATAAACAATACACAACATAGTATGTACAGTCCAGTTTACCAAAACATTTCTTATATTTCTTTATAGTGCTTGTATACTGCTCTTGCCTGAAACACAGCAGCAGTTCTGCGTTAATGACAGCTTACTTTTGTAATGGATTACTTTGCCGGTCACTCATTTACAGTGTTGGGTAAGTTACTTTAAAATAGTAACTTAGTTACATTACTAGTTACTTCTCTCAAAAGTAACTCAGTTACTTCAAGTTATTCGTTACTTTCAAAGTAACTAGTTACTAGGGAAAGTAACTTTGGTTTTACTCAGAATTCTCTTGTTAATGTGTTGCTTCCATAACTTTGCCAGTCTTCTAGCTTGCTTACCTGCCACAAGTGCACTGTGCCACCTACCAATAGAAAGGAAAAGATAATGTGCATATTTCCACAAGAGAAATCCCACGCCTGGACCGTCATTGACTGCTGCCATGATTCTAGCCTACGTCACAGAGTCATGTGCGCCTTTTACATCCAACACAAAAACTGCTTTCGATTGTACTCAGAACTCAGAAATTCTGCCTTCTGAATAGGAAGATGTAGGTAACGCCAGACTGCAGATGAGCTGCTTACAGGGCTGGACTGGGACAGAAAATTTGCCCGGGCATTTTGACTAGAGACTGGCCCACCATTATAGGAAAAATCATAAAGCCTTTGAATGAAAACAAACGCTGTTGTGACAGTGATGTACACTGTTCTGATGGTATATATGTATCAATCTATCAATTGTTTGTTGAAAGATTCAGATAATTATTTTTTAAAGCGAGACGTTTTAAATGAGAATAAGACAGAAAAGTATTTCTTTGTGCCCCCCTTTCCCTGTTAATGCCCTACCTGGCCCCCCTGGCAACACTTTGCTAGATCCACCCCTGCACAGTTACCAGCTGTCAGCTACATAAAAAAGGATCCTGGGGTTATTTGTCTCTCAGAAACAGTTCATAACTTCCCTTCAACTCATTCATGTTAACTAAAAGGTAAACCTGTTTCTCCATCACCTGTTCAGCTCTGATGATTCAGATAACCAAACCATATCATGACCAGCAGCTTTTTTGCAGCTGTGGCTCCAGCAAACATCAGCTGATACTAGAAATTAATATTAAATAAATTCTAACAACAGCTGATCAAGCTTAAACGTGCTGCTGTTGTTTAGCGCGACATCCGCTGGTTTCCTCTTTCGGCGCAAAGTGAGCGATAAACAAACAAGAGAGCCGATCAGCTGATCACTGATCAGTTTTCATGATTGAAGTAGAAACGGGAGAGGGAGGGGGGAGAATGAAAGAAGAAGAGGCAGATGTGCAGCAAAGACACAGAATAACTCCAGCTTTGTGTCTTTTTCATTGTAGCTGAATTACGGGACAAACTGTTCCTTTTCACCTCAATAAGAAACGCGTAATATTTTCTCTGAATACCAGACGGGGCGGTTGGCAACTCTAATAACTTATGAACAAAATAAAGTTCAACATCATTAACTTCATAGCACCACCCAGCTGTATAGAAACTCCGTCATGCTAGCTAGCACGCAGTACGGAAAAAGTCAGAATAACGAAAATAAACTCCACCTAAACTTGGTTTATATCTGACCCAGAGAGACTGCAGGTCATAACTTCTTACCGGAAGTTCAGTTCACACTTGGACCGGCGGCCGCCTCGGGTCTCTTTTCCTTCATCCACCTGCTGCCTCCAACACTTGCTAATGTTACTGAATCTGTGGAAGCTCCGCGATAGCCACCACACGAAGTAACGAGTAACAACCCTATCTAAATCCCAGTAACGTCTAACGCGTTCCTGATTTTGGCATAATAACTAGTTACCGTGCTCGTTACCACAATAATAACGTAGTTACTGTAACGCGTTACTTAATAACGCGTTAGTCCCAACACTGCTCATTTATCTGAGCAGCCACTGCCACATCCAACTGAGGAAATGCACTTTCTTCTTGAAGACGTCACACTTCTGTGGACACCAGTGTGAGTTTGACACCATGTCTTTGTTATCCCTGTAGAACAGCTCTGATGTGTTTAACATGAGAATCAAATGAAGGAGACTGGACTAGGTTGTTGTCCAAATATGGCTGGCAGATTACATCCCGGAGGCTCCTTAAGTAATCCAAAGTATTCAGAATACATTACTCTCATTTAGTAAGTAACAGAAAACATTACAAAATACATTTTGTAATGTATTCTGTAATCTGTAGTGGAATACATTTTAAAAGTAACCTTCCCAACACTGTAGACTTTAGAAGCAACAAGGTTAAGGGCAAGAAGAGTATAAGAGAGAATGTGCCAAATGTGCAGCTAGGCCGCGACAGCTTGGTGACCTGTGTAGATACTGGTACCGCTGTGGTCAGGAGGGCCATCTTTCTCGAGGATGTAGACAGACTGTCACGCCACTTACTGAGCTTTTGGGAACAGAACCACTAGTACCTTTAGCAGTTAATGGTAGTGAAATCCCATGTGATGAGTGGATAGAAACAGAGCTTTACTTGGACTGTCACCCTGAAAATCGTCTTCTAGTTCTAATGCTAGTATCCAGTAATCCCAGTGTTGCATAAAAGCCCATTATTGGATTTAATGTAATAAAGGAAGTTGGTGGTAAATGGGGCAAGCAGCAACCAAGATCACACAAGATTCAAAATATTAGACAAATCTTCTCAGTATCAGTAAACACTACCAAATCAGTACTAAAACTATTATAGACACCGGACTCAAGTGGACACTATGTCTGGCTTCTGAACAGATTACTACCACATGTGTCCGTGCACACATTGGAGCCCAGTTTTCAGGACAAAGTCTGTTGTTTGTCCCGAATGATGAATCATCACCATCCCTGAGGGTCTTGTCATCCAAGAGGGACTGAGCTCGTCTCCCAGTCTCAATGGCTAATACCAACATGCGGGGTGTCAACATTATGTCTTACGCCTTTGCCTGTTCCAAAGACCTACATATTTGTGCCAAAAACCTCTGCAGCAAGAAGTGAAAGACTATCTTTCAGATCTGCTGAACTGTGGGTGTATTTCAGAGTCCAGGTCACCCTACTCATCTTCAGGCATCTGCGTTGGAAAAAGTCAGGGGAATTGAGATTGTGCTGTGATTACAGCGAGCCCAACAGGAAGTCGAGAACACAGTGTACAGTCGAGTCTTAAGAGCTTACTTACAACTGGGCTTGTCAGACACTCTTTTTGGCTGCAGTGGTTATTATTATTATTATTTACATGCTTCCAGCTCCTGTTTCTGCTCGGTGACAGCTAGTACTTTTCCACTCTCCTTTTTCTCCCTCCCTTGCGCTCACAGACACATAGCAGCAGTCCATTGGCTTCAAAACAAGCTTTGTGTCCTTTAACAAAAGGTATAAAAATCAGGCACAAGAGCTGAATTTTTAAAAAATGAAATAACAGCTTAGCAAATTGGAGTCAAAATTATATTTAACAAAGAAAAGGTTATATTTAGCTATGACATTGCCTGAAGTGATTGTCAGTAATCATCACTCATTTCATTTTTGCAAACTGATCTGCCGTCAGTCACCTGAATCAGATTTTGTCATGTGTGTGCGGATGATTCAGGATGACAAAAAAACAAACCAGTGAGCGACACACCTGCTCATCTGTGTGTTGAACCTAAAAAGAGTAAAGTGCCAGATTCTTTTCTTCAGATCAAACGAACTGAACTAGAGATGTGAAAATGTCCTAAATCCTATTTGGTCCTCATCATCGATGACCCTCGGTAACCTTTGATGAGACGGGGTCACGGCCTGTTTTGTGTGTGTGTGTGTGTTTTGGGGCCAAGGAGAGTTGAAGTCAGAAGGTCGAGTACTATTAATGATGCAACTCAAAGCTGTGCACGTGTCAAGTGGCAATAAATTAATTTCTACTATATATTATGTGTTTTAATTTTGGATTTTTGTTTTTCAGATGAAGACCAAAGAGGAGAAGATGAAATATTTGTTTTAAATGTATCGTTACACATGAGCTTGGATTTTATTTTAAAATTATCAGTCATTGAGTTTTTATTCAACTCGTGTTTTACAGTCACAACCATACCTGCTCCCAGTACAACCAGTATTGCATAATTATTAATTCTATTTCCCAGAAAAAGAGAAAGTCTTCCTTCATATCCTCTTTGAGCACATTTTCATGGCATCATGATATTCCTCTCCTGCATGCTCACGTTCCTGTTTTTCAGACTCCAGTGTTCTATAATTATCCTCAATGCTATAACTTTATATACTTTCCTTAGTCTATTGCTTTAAAAGTCCCTCAGTTGTCGCTGAGCTTGTATTCATAGCCAACCCCATTTCCTCTATTATAATATTTCTCTGTGTTGCCCTCTTCTTTTCTCTTTTCGACACCTCCCTGGCCTTTCTTTCCTTTATTCTTCTCTTCATATTTCTCTTTTGGTTTCTTTCCCTCCACTTTCCCTTTCTTTCTTCTTTCCCCTTCTTCTTTCTTGTGGATTCAATTTTCCTGTCCCTGCTCATTTTCATTATTCCTTTCTTTCTCCCATTTTGCCTATTTCCTCTTTTCCTTATTTGTCCTTTCCTTCGTTGCTTTTGGCCAAACATTTGTCTCATTCATTAATCAGTCTAGGATCATTTTTCCCAGGAATTAATGTTTGATGAAAGGAAGTGTTAGTGACCCTTGTATTCTTAGACAAAACTTGTTTACATTTTCTTTCTGCCCTCATCTTTCATAATAACTTCCACATCAATTGATGTTTGTACCTTCCTTGTATTGTGGTTAAATGCTGGTATTTATTTTGCCAACATCCGGTGACTCAGTGTGTTGTAAGGCATTCTGCTTCAAATCAATAAATGGAAAAAAAGGGAAAAAAATCAAGAGGGTGTGTCTGGTTTGCCAACCTTCCCGTAAGTAAATGGAGTTTTTTTTTTTTTTTCAAATCGCTGAGAAGAGGAAGAGGTCTGTTAGTCACTTCAATATTAAATTACGCAGCAACTTGAACCTAGTCCAATTTAAACGGTCCCGGCATTCCTTTGCAGCCAATCACGGAATTCCTTGCCACCCACACAATTTGTCTCAGCCAATTGCAGGAAAGCCTAGAGGGACACGAGTGGTATTCCATTCATTCCTCAGCAATGAGCATTAAAGCAGCGGTTTAGAGTTTCCTTTTTTCTGTCCATCCCTCGATTGTTCTTTCCATTATCTGTGTGCTTTAGGGGGCTTGTGTGTGCAAGGGTGTGTGGAATGTGTGGTGGGATGTGAGCAACTTCCTGTTTTTACTTGTTAAGTACGTCCCTGCGGTGCTTGACTTTCTGTGTGTGTGCGAGAGACAGGGAAGAAGAAAAGAGTAGAAAGAGGGGATTTACAATACAGCACACGCTCCAAAGTCAGTGGACATCGTGACAGTATAAAAAAAGCAACAGTGAACACATGATTACAGCCTGCTGTAACAACCTACTCCTCTGGTTTTAAGGTCTGTTGAAACTTTTGGTTTCAGGCATTTGCTCACATTCAGCAAAAACAATAAAACATTATATTCAAATACACTTAGGTTGTCATTGCTAAGGAGGTTCAAACAGTTGTTTCAGTTTGTTTGATTGTTTTTTGGGATAACTCAAAAAGCTGCAAGATATTTTGGTCTATCCACACAAAATTTCAGTTTAACAAGAATGTATCATAAACTGATCCGGTCAAAGATGCAGTCTAAAAACCTGAGTACACCCTATGAATGAACAGCTATTGTAGAACCACTTTTAGCAGCAATAACTTGAAGTTATTATCATTTGGCTTGATTGGTTTTCCCATTGTTGTGATGGAGGAATCGGTAGAGGAGTTTTCGGCCACTCTTTACAGCGTTGCTTCAGTTCTTTGACGTTCAAGAGTTTTCATTTATACCAGAGGTTGCAAACTTCTGTCATTTTGTTAGTGGCAGATCATATATCATAGTAGGTCTTAATACCACCTTGTAAATCTTCCCTTTCACTCTTGCTGCTATCATTCTGTCACAAATCACTCCTGACACTCATCTCCACCCACTCCACCCAGCCTGCACTTTCTTATTCACCTTTCTTGCACACTGTCTGTTGCTTTGTATGGCTGACGCCAGCCATTTAAACCCATCCACCTCCACTGTTGCCACTCTTTGCATGCTCACCTTCCACCTCTCATTCACACTCATATATTCTCTCACGCTGCTATTGACTTTCATTCCTCTTCTCTCCACTGCACGCCCCCACTTCTCCTGCCTGCTCCCTAGTCAAGTTTATTTCTATAGCACATTTAAAAATGTCTGTTTATCTAAAATAATCATATAACAAAAAACATAGGACAAAATAACTCCCACCCACTCCATGACGTGCTGGCTAGTCACAGGAGCATGTTCAGCAAGAGACTGAGTTTACCAAAAAGCACCACTGAATGACACAGGAAGTCATTCCTGCACGTGGCCATCTCCCTGTACAACTCCTTCATCTAATACATTGTAAAGACTGCAATAGTTACACCTTTTTGAACACTGTCTACAGTAAAATAGAAAATGACACTGTTCACAGGTTAGAGTCAAATGTCAATCATATATATTCCACCTCTGTAATCTTTCTGTCTTGTAGCAACTATAACCCACATAATTTCCTTTAGGATTAATAAAGTATTCTGATTTTGATTCTGATTGAATGAGAGAGTACAAGCAAGGAGACATAAAGTGAAAAAACCTGGGTAAAACCAACGCAAACAAGATCATGTGAAAGGCTGTTTAAAACTGACAGCAGTGCAGTGCAACAGTCGCTCTAAGAACTGGTTCAAATCTTCAAACCCCAGGGCTGCTGGTAGTTTTGAGGCAGTTCAGGTAACAGCAAGTGGCAAGAAGCCATTCACAGATGGCCAACAGAAAGAGTGCTGTGTTTTAGGGTCTTTATTATCACTTATTTGCCTTACAGTATAAGGTGCCTTGAGGCGACTGTTGTTGTAAATCAAATTAAATGAAATTTATTATAACATCAGAGCTTCTAATCTCAGATTTCAAAAACAAAACTGAGATAATTAAAAAGCTAATAATAATATGCCTCTCTCCAAAAATACAATCACCCTTGTGATTGTATTTCTGACCTTAAAATTGGCAACAAACATCACTAGTTAGCAAATACAGAATATCAGTTCAGCTCCAGCATAGTCAGTTACCCGTGATGAGTCAATGTACCTGAACAATATTGAACAAATAGCATTGTATGTGCATGTTTGTGAACTCAGATGGAAAGAAATCATGGCCAAATATGGGAGGAAGAGGGTTTTATAGCAGAAGTTAATGAACTGAAAACAGTTTATGTTTCATTACATCTTGCACCAAGAAGTACTGTGCGTGCAAATGCTCTCACCAGACTGTGTGAAGGAGTGCGTATTCAGGTATAGCGCTGCTTAACAAAATCCAGTGGCAGTCCACAGGCTTAGATGTAGAACGTGAAAACTTTCCTGGGCTGATTTACATGCAGAAGCAACTGGAAGATCCCAGGCAGATGAAAAAAGTGCATTTCATACTGGACACGAAAAGCCACCCAAACATGATGAAGAAAACGTGGTCAAGGAAAGGGAGAAACAAGTTGAGAACGTTCACTAAGGATGTTGAGAGAGACACGCTCTCAGACTTCCTCTGCCTGAGAGAGTTCAAAGAAGGACACAATTACATCAGTCGTGATTATTTACAAAGTGCAATCATTGGAATGCAAGCTGCATACGGGGAAAGAGTCAGCGAGTTCAGAAAAAGAAAAAAGCTCCACTGGACACTGGCCCATCCCTGTTAAACGTTTTAACATTAATTGCAGTGTATAAAGCTCCACTTGGCTTCATACATGGAACTGGCTGAGATAGCTGACAAAGACTGACAGCCAAGGACAATGATCCCTAACCCTTCTAGTCTCATGGTTTAGAGACACTATCAGCACAAGCATGTAGCTACATTAGAACATCAACATGACTATTAACCAGTACAAGATGTGAATATCCTGAATTTTACAATTCAGCATTCTGGCTTATAAATTGCAAAGGCAACATCTGCATTTCAACAACAGATGTTTTTGACCTTCACAGTTTGAGCTGTTTCAATTGTTTCACATCCAAAGTGAGGAACAGGCAGAAAAAAAGGCTGCTGTGATGAAAACAGATAAAAGTGTTTACAACACAACTTAACCAGTGAGGTGTTTTTTTTCTAAGTGTGTCAAAGGTCAAGTTCACAATCTCCGTGTAAACTGTGTAATTTAAACATGTACATGTGTGAAACACAAAGCAAACAAGTAGTTATCATTTTAATTATTTCAAGAACTCATCATCCGCATTAGCATGTCAGCGCTTCTTTGATATTTTATATATTTCATAGAAATCACACATAAACATGACTACCTGATGGAAATTGAATGAGCACACATGAAACAGACTGCGGATTACAGTAAAACACCTCAGGACTCGCAGGGAAAGTGTTTCTGCATCGGATGGATCCAGTTGATCATGCACTCTGCTCGTGAACACAGTGGATGCTGATCTCTGTGTCTTTACTCTGGGTTTGTTTGTTTTGTATATCAAGGAGCTCATGCCTGTTTTTACCTCAGTGGACGTCATGGTTTGTTTGGATAGCACGTGTGTGCTTTTGAAGTGCTAGCTGCAGGTTGTTATTCTTGCTCTGTCCCCAACTTATTGGTTTCTAAATATAATTAGAACAAGTAATAGAATACTTAAAAATCATCTTTCAGAGAATTCACTTACAGATTTCCATTCTTTGAGTGCTGTGTCTTTCTCTGATATCTCCATCTGGTATCTATCCCTAATAAGTTACAATACATGAACTAACGATATGACATAAATTAGTTAGATAATACGGAGTGATGATGGTTTGAAGATTGTGCCACTGACAAAAAGACAGGAGGTGCAGATTTTGTTTTTGTTGGGAGGAACAGGATTAGAATGAGTCCATCAGAGGTACAGCTCAGGTTGAGCAGTTTGGAGACAAATTTAAAGAAGCAACATTGAGATGATCTGGACTTGTGCAGAAGAGGAGTAGTGAATATATATGGGGCAAAGGAACTGCCAGGCGGAAGGAGAAGAGAAAGACTACAGAAACGGTTTATGGACATAGTGAAGGAAGAAACAGAGAGGGTTGGTGTGAGATGGAGGCAGGTGATCTGCTGTGGTGACTCAAACAGGGACCAACTGAAAGACAAAAAGAAGAAGAGATAAAGAACAGGTTTTACACCAGGCTTCATGTTTCTGCTGTAAAACTGGCCATTTTACTCACTGGTGACTGACTCACTTTTAAAGGGAACACCAAATTCTTTAGGAGAACTGCAGTTCTTAGCACTTCTGCACTCATTACCTTAACGTGTGACACATTCTCTTCAGTGAGTGCATTAATATTGTGCAGAGGTTTATCTTAACCCGAACTTTGATCTTGTTCTCAACCAAAATCACTCGATAATGCCTAAATTTAAGCCCCCTTTCCATTAGTACCTACTTGGATTGACTTGCCACAGCTTTCCACTTGACTCAGATCAACTGGTTTTCCATTACAATCGAGTACCACCTAATGTGCCTGGTTATTGTCATAGCAATGCATCCAAACGTCCTGTGTTGTAATTAAAACGTGACACAAATGCTACAACAAATATGGACGTTGAGGCAAGAATGTGACGTTTTCAGAGCACATGCCACCGATTGGCTGGTCAGTGGTGTCACTTAATGAGCCTTAAGAGCGAATCGTTCATAAAAATCAAAACCACCATTTTTGAAACCTGGCAACGAGAGAAAAGGCTACAAAAACAACGCTGTGTACCTGGTCGGATCGCTTGGAACCCCGGCCAAGCAGGTACTAAAAAGGGCTTAATGGAAAACACTGGAAACTGTGGCGAGCTGTGGAGAGTCAATCCAAGTACCCATATGGAAAAGAAATATTAAAAACTTATATATGATTTACTCATGAAAGTGGCCACTTTCTCATTACTTTCATATATTGTTTTAGGAAGTATCCAAAACATACAAGTTTCATTATATAATTTTTCAAGGGATCTTATATCTGTTTTCACTCTTATATGCTTTTCATACAAGTTTCACACAAGACAGATACAAACTTTATAAGATTTATATATATCTTTTCCATATGGGTAGGTACCAATGGAAAAGGGGCTTAACACTGTCTCAGGGCAAACTAACATCATAGAAAACAAAATGGGATAATTTGAATTTATTGCCTGTGATGTGAGAAGTCTAAGTTGATTGAGAGTGTTGCATGAATCCAGTTTAGTTATTTTCAGAGTGTATTATACTTTAAAAAGTGCCTTACAAATAAAGCTATGTTAAACAAACCAGAGCAGGCAGCTAAACAGACAAACACACTGGTGGATTGCTGTTAGTGGCTATGGCCGATCAGATTTGAGGACTTGTTAGGATATATCACTGTAGAATGATACTGTTAGAGACTCGGTCCTTGCCAGGTTTTTTCACACACCAAGGTTCTCGGCCTTCCTTAAAAAAGGCCACAGTGAGGTTACACAGACTTTGTATACCCTTTCTAACCTTTGAACTTTGACCACTGTGCACTGAGTGACATCATTGTTTTGTCATAGAGGAACTGAAGCTTGTAGTTCCGCTAATGAGGCACACACACCCTGGGAAGGGTGGTTTATTAATTCCAGGGTAAATCAGTTCTAGGAAACATGTTTTTGACATTTTCTGATATTAATATTTGTAATCTCCATTCACTCCATCCTTAGTCTACATAATAAATGTTTTATTTTGTTTCGTTTCTGTCTTTTCCTGCTCTTATTCCTAAAAATCTTCTATTGTGCAGCAGTCTTGCACTGCTGTGCTCATCCAAATTTTTATCTGAAACAGCCCATTCATTCCTTCTGGGGTTGACGGTTCATATTTCTTAGTGCTGAACTCAGAGGCTTTCCTGTTGGAGCCTGTTAGGCAATAGTTCACTGTGTACAGCATGCGTGTGTCCTCTGGCTGCGAGCCCAACTAAACAGAAACCCCATGTGTGAACTTTTGGCACAGCATGAGTTGAATGTGTAAGCATGTCAGTGGGTAATCCAGGGAATTGCTTTTTTGTGTATCTTTTCTCAAAAATGGATGCACATATTGATGAAATCTTAACTTTTATTTAGGGTTACATTCAATAAGGAACATTCTGAGGAGTTTAGAGTGGAGACTAGATACTCTGCTGTTATTTCTTAATACTAAATTACTATTCAAATATAGTCAGCTGTGAAAGTGTCAAGAAAATCCGGTTCAACCAGCACGAGATCCTGATAACTCACGTAACATCTTTGGCTGCAGAGGAGGCGATAAACTGTGGACAAGCGACAACAAGTTGAAAAAATATTTCAGTATCCATGCTGCAAAAACTGCCCGAGGATAAGATATTCTATCAGCCCTCAACTAATACAGTGACACGATGAGTGCTTCATTGTGTCACTATTGTCACGAGGAGCACTCAAACAATGCAAGGAACATTTTGGAAAGATAAAAATCATTTAGACTGAAAAACCAGGATAAGAAAACACTGAAGACATCAACCATACTATGTCTTATCAGTTGCTGTTGGCCAGTCAAAATGGCCAAGGGCTCATTCCTATTGATTATGTCAAAATAAGATAGGAGACAGAACGATAATCAATGTGATAACTTCCAGAGTTGTAAATTCCTCTCACAGTATCATAAACTCTGTCCAGATGCTTTGATCTTTAAACTTGTGGTCTTTGATCATATGCTGTCAACACCTGTTAGCAACACTCTACACATACAACAACTCGAGTCTTTTTTAAACTGTCTGTTACTTACCCGTCTCCCCCTCCCTTTGTTTGCCCCGTAACACTCATTCAACAAAAGGCGTTTACTATCAGTGTAACTGAAACAATAAAGAACAAAACATTGAGTTTACTTGTCTTGCTCCAAAACTTGGGACATGTTTCATCAACTGTTCTTCACAAAGTCTGCGATCACTCCTTACCTAATAGTCATATTGACTGAGGAACACTGTACCCTTACGTGGTTGCAACCTGTCTGACTTATCGTCTATTTTGGCTCATTTGGGAACCATAATTTATTAAATGAATATTGTGTTGTAGTCAGTAAGACCTGAAACAAGCAGTTTTTTTGATAAATTCTTTTAGAGTGTTTCACTGAGGCCACAGATCAAGGGAGCACTAGAGCTTACCCATAGACTTTAACATAGACATTAACTTGTCCACCACTTTGGCCGTCTGACACTCATGGTGAAAATGTATAATCAAATGAATAAGGCCCCAGTCAAACAGGCCAAACGACGAATCTGTGAAAATCTGGTAACCACTTGTCTAAAGGGAAAGATGTATACTCCTCAACCAGTTGATAAAAACCACCTTGTGAATGCTTTGTTGCTATGTTGCTGCAGTCATAGTCTGAATGGAAGTTATCTACAAACATTGCCCAGCTGCTCTCTGAGCTGTAGTGAAAGTGCGAAATGTGTGACACAAACCGGAATTGGTTTGTGTCACACGTTTTCTCACAGCACTGAGGCAAATCTTTCACTTTGACAGTGAACCTTCTCCATTTTTATGCTAATAGTCAGCAAGTCATTGCAGACAAACACAAAAAAACTACAAAGCAATCGCTGGGAGGTTTTTGGTTCAGCGCCTTTTTTGCAACAGTTTTTACCCAGCGAGACCCAGAAACCTCCAGATCCACTGTCACCCAGTCAGGAGACACATTTCTTTCTTACTAAACAGTTGCTATATCATGTCCAATATGGTAGACAACTCTTGAGTAGAAATAATGGAAGTCGACTTCAGTTTAATCAGAAATTCAAATAAGAAGGAATATAGCCTTGAAGAAAGATGAAGAGCGGATTACGGACGCCTTGCAATCTCAATTCTTTGGTTTTAGAGGTACTTATATACAAGCCAACTCTCTCACCCATACTCACATAGTCACATTGCCTGGAAAGGTTAGACCTCAGACACATGTATGTGGTATGCTTTCCTGGAAGGACTGTATGATCCTTTTCATGGCCCTGTGTGTCAGCACACTATGTTACTGTCTGAACCACAGGCAGCTGACATGCAGCTACAAGTGCAAACTCCTACAGTTCTTACATTTGGCAGTAAAAGCCACTGATCAGGTTTCATGCCATAGTGGGGCTTTAGGGATGGCAATATTGCTGCAATTTTTTTGTTCAGACATGAAATTATTTAACAAAGAATGAATTAATTACAATGAAACTGGGTATAGGCACTTCCCTTACGTCCATATATGGTAGCTTGTCAGATACGTTATATATCCACATGCGCTAGCAGGTTATTTTGTTCAATATTTTGATTTATGACTCCTGGCAGGTCCAGAAACTGCTGATCCTATTAATCACACAAATGACCCTGATACTGTGTTCTTGTTTAAACAACTGAATATATTACAATTACACAAAAACTTAGAATGAGCCTCAATACAGACTTTCAACAAATAAAATTTTGAATGACCATTAATGGTTTTCTTTCTTTCTTTGAGGACCACTGTATTAAATGTAGGACTATTATTCCATTTGTAATATTTGGGAGTGTGGCGTTGTTCTGGGACCTCCCCATCTTTTCATGTACAGCCTATATGCAGAGAGGGAAGAAGCAAGACCTCCTTATTGAATGGAGCAGGCATCATAAGTAATGATGGAACTGACAATAACCTAGTCAGAAACAACAGAGGAGATGGGGAGGAGGTGGGTACCAAAGTGGCTTGTAGAGTTGCTCATGCTTTTGAGCTGTAACAGATCGTTTCAAGGCTTTCTTCCACCTGCTTGAAAGAGCTGCAGCCCAATGCTTACAAGCTACAAGCAAGAAACAACAAACAGATGAGTGTGAATTCTCTTTCAAAATTGGGAGTGTGTCATCAGGTCAAATTGAATTGTGAGCCGTTTTTGCTTTTGCACCACCATGACTTCACACCCACCCTGTCCTTCCCGTCAACAGCTTGAATGTCTCTGGAAATCACAAGTGAGCTGCTCTGCTAAAGGTGCTTTCTTAAAAGGCTGGTGATCAAACTGAAAAACAAGAAATTTTCCACCATAGTGACCTTTCCACCTCCACATGTTTATATTTGTTTTTCTACAGTGCATCACCATTGAACACAGGCTGTAACTTCGCCTGCGCTTTAAAATAACCACTTTCATATTCTTGCTGAAATCATTTAAATAAGATTTGCATTCCTGTAAATGTGTCTTCAGCGTGTATCTGATCCAAAATACAAGACAGCGTGAAAAGTAAAGGTTCAGTAGGAGAGATCATGAGGGCGCTAAATGCACAGCTGAAACATAAAAACACTGAGCAGGAGCTTCTCGAACAACTTCTGTGCATTTCTGTGTGTTTGTTGGTGCTTTGAAGCTTTGAAGGTCTTTTGTGTTTAATTTTTTTAGTTTGCGGATACAATAATTTGATTCCTGTATCATTTAGTAGTCCGTACCAACACCAGTAGGGTGTTCGCACACTGGACGCGTAAAATCTGTATGAATATTTCATGCATTAAAAATGTTTTTGTTAATGCAGCCGTTCACATCGACTTCTTAATTTTCCTGGACAGATTTGCGGCATTTATACGTTTATTTTTTCTGAATGAACAGTTTGAACAACCAGAACATTACATTTGACAATAAGTGCGCTGGTGCAAAAACGTGCAACGGTACTGAATGTACAACAAAACAATAACACAAAACACAATTAAGGCTTTAGAGCTCAGAAGCATTTCCTACCTTAGCCTAAAAAAGCACATTAGCATTGTGTGCATATTGTCTTTAGTTAAAGAGTTATCACTTGATTCTTATTGCCTTTCTATCAGCGAGCCCGGATAACGCTCAGCAGCCGCACTAGTCGACATCTTACTTCTACGCTCTTCTACGTTAGCATGTTTGGATAGATTAGAGAACTTGTAGATATGTGCAGCCTCTGTACATATACCACTTATGCTACCTACAGTAACAATTGAAATTTTGGTATTTAAAGGTATTGTGAGGCTACGTCCACACTAGCCCAAATAGATTTGAAAACTGCTCCACGTCCACACTAGTGTTTTCAGTCGTTTTCACAGAGTTGTGCATCCACATTGAAATGGCCGAAAATGCTACGTTCCAGTCCTGCGCATGCGCAAAAGCGAGTGAGAATTTAAGAATTTGAAGAAAAGCTATCTGGAGCATGTACAAACTGATATTAATCTTTTTTAGGGCTGTCAAAATTGAGAGCAATCAAAACAACTGCTGTATAATACGCTCCGCTATCTTTGTTTAATTGGTCACATGACTGCATCACATGACTAAAATGCGTCATCGTTTTAGAAAGTCTGCGTTTTCGAGTGTCCACACTGCGATGGGACAACTCCGTTTTGAAATGTATACGTTTTCGAGAGCGTTTTCAAAAGGAAAAACGCTGTCTCAGTGTGGACAGGAGGCCAAAAAACGAAAACACATTAGTGTGGGCATAGCCTAAGTATAGGCAGCATCCTTACTGTTCTCAAATTGTGGGGTTGGTGGCATGACTTTTTCGACTATTTTAAGGGTGTCTTGCAAGAAGACGTCTGAGCCACTGCTGTAATATGCATCTTGCTACTTAGCACTTCACAGTGCTTTCAGGAACCTTCATGTGGAATTTGTCTACTCACTTTCACGTGGAAAATCCCAAAAGCATTTTTCAGCCACCATTCAACAAAAGCATGTGTGAACCCTGGCCTGTGTGGGTTGTTTCAACCCCCCACCTCAATCAACAGATCTTCAGTGGCTACCAAAAAAGACACATGCCGAAATTCCTGGGAATTGCTCAAGATGGTTTGGCATTCAAATTCCCTGTCACTGAAAGATTAGTATTTGAATGGCATTTGCATGTGAGTGGAAGCTGACCCGAGGCGACCACCTGAAGTATGAGGCAACCGAAACGTTAGAACATTCCTGTCAGGGCAGAGCTTATCTCTGCTGTTGCTTATCTACTGCCAGCATTGACGGGAGGCAGGCGCTGTGGAGGCTTTGTAGGCTCTGTTTACACAGTCCCTTCTTTGAGCTTACACCAGTTCACAATTAGATTAGAACTTTCCGTTAACAGTTCTGTTTTGCATACCTGTTGTCAGTAAACTGATACAGAAACACTGACGAATCAGAAGGAATCACTCAATCAAACCAGTGTTAGAAGTTTAACAACACAAAGTTTCTCAGTAGTAGTTTAGCTTTACAAACTGGCTGTTACATTTTTTCTATGATAGAAATATTTGTTTCTTTCATCCCTCGCAGCCATTTATTTGTAGTTTGTGCAAACCGACTGATGCGTGGTAAAGCATGATAAAAAATATGATTTATTGCATGGCCTCTTTTTCTTAACCTATCTCATGTAGTTAGTGAATGTAAATGATCATTTTCAAAACTGAAACAGACAGCCAAAGTTAAAGTGGAAAGTACAATTTGATGGAAAGTGATGGAAATACTTGGAGGAGTCTTTTCACTCTGGTGACCTAAAAGATCAACAAACTTTCTCAGTATGACTTCACCTCGGCTCCCTTTAGGCTGTTCTGCCTTTGTTGACCCCACCCTCTATCTCTTAGCTATGTTCCAGTCATCGCTCAGTTCACACCCTCACCACAGAGAAATCCCTTCAGCTTGCATCGTTAACCACGCTGCTCCAGTATACCCTCGGGTTGTCCTCATAATCATATTTCATATGTTGCATCTTTTTTTTTGTTAGAGAAAGCCAGTAGGTGTCAACATGACAACCAGGTTGCATTTTACATCAACAGTTATGATTTTATAAAACTAACAAAATAGTATTTTAATACCTAAAGATAACCATGAAAAATATTTGTAATTAATAACATATTTATAAATCTATGAAAAACTGTGACGTATTTACATATATGAAGCATGACATTCAGGACTTACCATCCCTCCGCCTCCACTGTTTTCTTACTTTTTTTTTTTTTTTTTTGCTTAAAAAATAATGGTCTGGGGTAATTCATGTTGAGAAACACAACATTTTAAATTTACTATATAATAACAGAGTGCCGTGAAACCAGATTGTGATGTGGGTAACTTTCCATTTGACACATAAGCCTCCTTTCACCACCCTAATTAATCCTTTCACAGATGGCTCCAGGCTGCTATAGCTGGTAGCTGTTCGCTGGGCTACACCTTCTGCTAATTCATTAAATTTGTGAAGTGGATTATGGTCAATGCTGTTCTGGGCATTTTTAATGGAATTATCAGACAAATAACACAGATTGGTTTATAGTTAATGTACTGACAGAATATCAAAGACATCTGTGAAAACTGGAACCCTTTCGGAGAAGGTGGAACAAAGAGTTAGCTTATTACAGAGTCAGAAAGTCAGAACTCTGAAGTGATGTCTTCCCAAGTTGAATGATTTGATTTGATTTTTATTGATTAGCATTCAAATATCTCAGTGAAAACAGAACAAAGATCTACCACAAAGCAAGAAAGCATGAGACAAGGCTAATCAAAAGGTATTGGCTGAAGCATTTGCTTATTACGCCAACCCTTTTAACAAAATATCTTTTTGCATGCAGCTCCTGTACACAGGGCTCGAAGCAAATAATAAAACAAAGCAAAAGCAAAAACAAAGCAAACAAACAAACAAGAAAAAAAAACTTTCCACCTTAGATAAGTAACTACATCAAAGCAAAAGAATCAAAAGGTTTTTTTTTTTTGGTTTTTTTTTTTGCTCTTTTCATTCTTGATTTATATATTTTTCTAATACTCTATTTTTAAACATATTTTTAAACAAGGAAAATGAACTACACCTTTTTAAATCACTGTCATAACTATTCCAGAAAGAAAGAAAAGAAAGGGTTTTATTGCCAAATGTTGAGCAGGTTTACAACATTAGGAAATTGCTGCGGTGCTTCAGTGCAAACATACTGTCATAAATTACGCTTAAATAGACATGAAAAAATAAAAATAAGAATAAGAATTAAAAGTGCTACGTAGAAAGATATATGCATGAGTGCAGGTGGTGATCAGTGCCAAACATGGAATGATGCAGTGAACACAGCGTAGGGTCATGTGTTAGTGGTGGGAACAGTCGTACGTTTATTGTTCATGTGTCCAACAGCAGAGGGGAAGAAACTGTTCTTATGGCGAGAGGTTCTGGTGCGAATGGACCGGAGCCTCCTGCCTGAGGGGAGCAGGTCAAACAGCCTGTCTCCAGGGTGAGAAGGGTCAGCTGAGATCCGAGCTGCACGCCCCAGTGTCCTGGAGGTGTACAGGTCCTGCAGAGATGGGAGTCTGCAGCCAATCACCTTCTCGGCAGAGTGCACAACACGCTGCAGTCTCTGTTTGTCCCTGATAGTGGCTCCAGCGTACCACACGGTGATGGAGGAGGTGAGGATGGACTCGATGATTGCAGTGTAGAATTGCATCATCATCCGTGTTGGCAGGTTGAATTTCTTCAGCTGCCTCAGGAAGTACATCCTCTGCTGGGCTTTCTTGATGACGGAGGTGATGGTGGGCTCCCACTTCAGGTCCTGAGTGATGGTGGTACCCAGGAAGCAGAATGAGTCCACAGAGGTGATGGGGGTGTCAGTCAGGATGATGGGGGGGAGTGGGGCTGTGTGCTTCCTGAAGTCCACAATAATCTTCACTGTCTTCTGGGCATTCAGCACCAGGTTGTTGTGGCTGCACCAAGACACCAGACGTTCAACCTCCCTCCTGTAGGCAGACTCATCCCCGTCCGAGATGAGCCCAATAACGGTGGTGTCATCTGCAAACTTGATTAGCTTGACAGACTGGTGGGTGGAGGTGCAGCAGTTGGTGTACAGGGAGAAGAGCAGAGGAGAAAGAACACAGCCCTGAGGGGAGCCGGTGCTGATGGTCCGGGAGTCCGAGACATTCTTTCCCAGCCTCACATGCTGCTTCCTGTCCGACAGGAAGTCAGTGATCCACCGGCAGATGGGATCAGGCACATTCATCTGGGAAAGCTTGCCTCGGAGATGGTCTGGAAGGATGGTGTTGAAGGCAGAGCTGAAGTCCACAAACAGGATCCTGGCGTAGGTTCCTGGGGAGTCCAGATGCTGCAGGATGAAGTGTAGGGCCATGTTGATGGCGTCATCTACAGACCTGTTGGCTCTGTATGCAAACTGCAGGGGGTCCAGGAGGGGGGCCGTGAGGGTCTTGAGATAGGAGAGAACCAGGCACTCAAATGACTTCATGACCACAGGTTCCACAGGTTAACTCCTCTAACAGAGACACATCTCTGCTTTATATTTGTCCTCATCTTGTTTTTTTTTTTAAAGAAATCTGTTCCCCTTAAGTCATATTGACTCTCTCTGACTTTGAACAGCTTCTGAGTACTGGGGCAAAGCAAGTTATTTTGTCCTTTATACATTATCTGTGCCATTTTATATTCAACTAAATCATAAAATATCAGGGTATTCAGATTAATGGATTCCAGCTAGAAAATTGGAAAAGCAAGAAAACATAGGATTCTATTTCCTTCTGAGCAAAATGCAGCAATTCGTGCTTCAGTAGCAATACAGTACAATGTTTTTTTTTTTTTTTTTTCAATGTTTCAAAACACTGCTACAGTGCTTTCATGGATAGAGCCTCAAACACACAACAGTGACAGAAAAGTTTCATAATTTTAATACTGTTTATGTTGGCTGAAGCCATCTTGGATCGCTAACCTGGGCGTGGTAGAGCTGCTCAGAGTTTCCACGTTGGATATGTGAGATGAGGAGGTGTTTTAGATGAAAATTCTGACATCTGACGTCCTCTGGAACACACAATGAATTAAATGATCCAAGCATAAACAGACAAATCGTAAAAAAAGAGAGAGTGATAGTGTTATAAAACTTATGTCAATGTTGGAGGGTTAAGATAAGATAGCATTTATTATTCCCCACTGTTGGGAAATTCACAAAGGAAATTCAATTAGCTGCTAACTTACACCTCTTGTCCCCATATGGTCACATCTGGCTTTGAAAAGTTAAAGAACGCATTGTTTAAAATGCTGCCAAAAGGGTTGAAAAAGACTTCATCTTGCTATGTTATGTATGTCTCACAATGATATCCAGGAAAAAAGTAAAAATCCAGAATTATATAGTGATGGAAATAATAATAGTGTAAGAAAAAAAACTTACAGAACTCTAGAAACTCACTTTCTAGATTATAACCCAAAATCACTCATCATGTTCATTGTCTGCTTTAGCTCAACAACCTTTTTAACATGTCCGATTCTGTATTTACTTACATACTTACACATACCCCGAGGCTGCTTTTATTGTTGCTGGCGACTTCAACCACACCAACTTAAAGACAGTCCTCCCCAGATTCCACCAACATGTCTCCTGCCACACCAGAGGAGACAAGACTTTAGACCATGTGTATTCCAACCTGGCTGGAGCCTACAAAGCCACACCCCTCCCCCACATTGGACAATCGGACCATCTCTCCCTGTTCCTCACACCTCGGTATTCACCACTCATCCAACGTGTGAAACCTGCTGTGAGAACAATTAAAGTGTGGCCAGAGGGGACAGACGCAGTGCTCCAGGACAGATTTAAAAACACAGACTGGAATATGTTCACCCACACAGACCTGGACCAGTACGCCTCATCTGTACTGGATTACATCTCCGAAACCACAGACAGTGTCACCACCCAGAAACGGATCACCATGTACCCCAACCAGAAGCCTTGGATAAACCGGGATAAACCGGGATCTCACCTGGACGACCAACTGCTCCAAGCTGGTCAAGAAGGCTCACCAGCGCCTCTTCTTCTTGAGGACTCTGAGGAAGAACCACCTGTCCTCAGACATCCTGGTCCTCACATATCTATATTATTGCTAATATATATTGTAATATATCTATATCACTAAAGCACTTCTGGATGGATGCAAACTGCATTTCGTTGCCCTGTGCAATGACAATAAAGTTGAATTCTGTTCTATAAAAAAATTAAACCAAATCAGAGTTAGTAAGTTACTGTACACCTTAATTATATATTTTTAAAGATTGAAATGTTTTGTATGAAAGCAAAACAGGTTTTTTTTCATATTCCTTTGAATTAGACTAAATTAGTGTTAAACATATTTTCCATGAGAACTGCGCAAAAAAAATAAGTTGTATGTTCTTAGTTTAAAATCGTTAATTCTAACAGACAAAAATGAAATGTGCTGTTTTACTACAATATGCAAATAGTTTGCCTTTTGACAGAGAATTTAGCCTTCAGCTTTTACTTTTGCTTAAATGTAACTTAATTTTGTTTGTGGAACAACTGAGCCATACGCAGTACAGGGGATTTACACGCCTGCAATATTGCACATAAAAAAATCCAACTCCGTCACAGTATCAACACGTGACAGAAAAGGAAACGCCTATGAAGAAAAAAATCGCTTAAAAGGGTTCAAAGGATGTGAAAATGTGAGTGGAAAGAGATGAAAAGGAATAGCAGGGGTGACGTTATCTTCCACTGTTCTCTGTCCCAGTGGTTATTGTTGTATGACTTTTTCTGAAATAAACTAGTTAAAACATGAAATATCTTCTCACTGAATTTAAACCCAAAATCAGAAGAGGAAGAATTTGGAGCCAAACATATTTACAAAGGATTTACAAGCCTCAGATGGGATATATGCAGATATATGCTCCGTATATATTTCCTCAGACCTCATGAGTGGAACCACACTTGTCTTTAGGCCTTCATCTTTTTTTTTTTTTTTTTAAACTTGCAAAGTTTTGTGAACATAGGATGTTTCTATAGGGGACACAAAACATGCCCCTTCTGCAAATACCTTTCCAAATAAGCAGCTGAACCCAAGTGCTGCTAATCTCACAGTTCACAATACACACCACACTTGTAAAAAATCAGGATTTCTGTCAATTTGTGACCAATAAATCATTAAGTTGACCTTAAAGACCTTGATGGACAGTCAAATTTTAATCAGAATCAGAATCAGAATCAGAATACTTTATTGATCCCTGGGGGAAATTATTTTTTGTTACAGTGCTCCATTTTAAACCAACATTAAGACAAGACAGACAATACGCTAACTAAGAATAGTACAATATATACATATATATACATACATACATACATACATAAGTCACTTATAAATAAATATTTGGAAAAGAAACATGTGTAGTTGTAGCAGCAAACAGTGTGTTAAGTGGATGCGTTGTACAGGGAGATGGCCACAGGCAGGAATGATTTCCTGTGTCGTTCAGTGGTGCTTTTCGGTAATCTCAGTCTCTCACTGAACGAGCTCCTGTGACTGACCAACATGTCATGGAGTGGGTGGGAGGTGTTATCCAACATTGTCTTTATCTTGGACAGCATCCGCCTCTCCGACACCACCTTGAGGGAGTCCAGCTCCATCCCCACAACATTGCTGGCCTTACGGATCAGTTTATTAAGTCTGTTGGCATCTGACATTTTATCAGAATTCATTCAAAACTTTTCAGGCTAGATAACTTTCATCTAGAAGGTAAAATGAATATTTACATCTGCACTGTAAGTAAAGTTACTCAGCCCAAAACCATTTTCAGGTGCCTGTGCAGCCTCTTTTACGGTGGCCCTGAGAGGCCAAACAAACTGCAACTTAAGAAAACACCAGCAATAAGAAAAACGCGACAAAAGCACACAAAACACAACGGAAATAGGAAAAACAACAACGGATATAGGAAAAACGACAATGGAAATAGGAAAAACACAAACAGAAATAGGAAAAACAAAAACAGAAATAGGTAAAAAACTGATTTCCAAAAGCACAAGGGAAGTGTTTCTGGGGAGACAATAACCTGACGGACCAGTTGCAGAAACCAAAATATGCTAAGAATTGCGCTGGGAGACACTTACAAGAAGTGGAGGATCTATCGGTTTTGTGAGGAAAGAAAAGATGAGAGGTAAGGGTCTTAACCTAAGTATTAGCCTAAAAACCCGTCATCAGTACTATAGGAATCCTGATAAAATACATCTACCATGTTTTGGGTTCCTGCAACTGGTCCGTCAGGTTAATGTCTCCCCAGAAACACTTCCCTTGTGCTTTTGGAAATCTGTTGTTTCCTATTTCCGTTGTCGTTTTTCCTATTTCTGTTTTGTTTTTTCCTATTTCCGTCGTGTTTTGTGTGCTTTTGCAGCGTTTTTCTTTTTGCTGGTGTTGCCTTAAGTTGCAGTCTGTTTGGCCTCTCATGGCCACCGTACTCTTTTCATATAATAAATCTGTATGAGGGAGAAGGAGCAGACAATGAGCCTGAAAAATCATAATCTATGTATATATTTCTTATTTCATAAAGTATTCCCTGTGATCCCTGCATACCGCGTTATCGCCCATTTTGAAAAAACTGCTGTCTGGAACTAGTCACCAGTTACGGGATGAGCAGACAAATTGTGTCAATTTCTTTTTGACACAATTTGTCTACAGACAAACCAAACATCTGCTAAATGACTCTAAACTACCTATTTGGTAGTTTCATCTACAGTAGCTGTCTACACACACACAGTCACGCACACACACACACACACACACACACACACACACAGTCACGCACACACACACACACACACACACACAGTCACGCACACACACACACACACACGCACGCACACACACACACACACACACACACACACACACACACACACACACACACACACACACACACACACACAGCCTCACTGTCATAGTTGGTAATAACTTGCTAACAATCAGCTTTGTTTCAATTCAAATTATGGACCAATCAATCACCTGGCCTGTACCCGTAGAGGAATCTGATTGGCTGACAAGTGAAACAGAATGGCAGGCTGTGTGAAGGCTCAAATAGAGACCACCATGACTTTCAGAATTAATGTTCTCTGGTTGTAGCATCGTCAATGATTAAACACAGTTCACGGCCACACAGTCACTTTCTGACTTGGCCAATCGACTCTCTGTTCATTCTGAGACGCTTAATGACTCACGCACACAAAGACCTTTAGAGGCTGCTTTCAGACCCACAGTAAAAAGAAACTAAAGAGAACTCTGGTTTCCTTTCAGGTAGTAGACCTATTTATGGTTAGCCCACTGAATGAAGAGCAAAGACTTTAAATACAGACAACCTTTTCTCCAAGTGAAGCCAGATCAGCAAGTTCAAACGTTTTGTTCGTATCATGATCTTAATATCATTTAAAAAAAAACTGAAGTTTCTTATTCTTCTTATTCTCCTGGTTATCCCGTTTTACAGATTCTACTCGGTTAACTTCTTCCTGATGTGCAAAAAGCCATTTATTGGGAAGGAGTCTGAAAACCTGCTCACTGACAAAATGCACAAATTGTTATTGTGTATTTTTTCAATGTAATATCATATTGTAATTGTTTATTTATTTAATCATATAACTCAAATGCAGTAGTATATGTGTTAAAGTGCTTCACTTGGTACTGGTGAGGAGGGAAACTAAAAGTAAAAGTGCATTTAATTGTAAAGCTTGTGAAGATAGTGATATCAGTGTCAGTTAAACAAACTGCTTCTGATGTACCGGAATGAGTCATCCGCTTACAAACCTAGCTACACCAGGAAATGTTCTCAATTGTTAGAGAGTCTGATAAAAGGTAACCTGAGGACACAAACATATATAAAAATTAAGGGAAATGCACACATTTTTTCAGGTACCTGTTCAGTTCCTGCAACGGTTCCCTAAAAAGAAGCACCTTTTACACCATATATTTTTGTGATTGCCCTGTTTGAGAACTGCTGAGTTAATAAAAGCTTATTTATTATATATTCATTATTGAGTGTACTTGGAAACCAGAAGTCTACATCAGTTTGTTCAAACCAGGTGATCATGCACAGGTTGGTAAAGGTTGATAGCCTTCCTTCTGACCACAGCTCTTACCTGCAACACATCCTGAAAGTGTCGGATTTGTTTTTCCATCACAACTTAAAGGTGCTTCATCCTTCCGCTGCCTATAGTAGCTCTATGTTTTACAGCTTGTGTAGTGACTCACAGTATATGTAACGTCCTCCTCCACTGGCCAGTCAACTGCAGACAGTGAACAGTAATCATTGTGTCTCACTTCTCATGATAAAAGTAGCCACCTTCAGTTAGTCCTTGACCCCACTGTGACACTTAGTTTCACATTGCTGGTGGTCTGAAGGACCCAAGGTACCTGCTGTTGTAATCTTTGTAGACGGCAGCACACACCAAAAGTCACGTCACATTCGCAAGCACAAACCACGTTCCGGTGTAGTTTTGGTATCATGCATGTCACATGGGTGTCATGACCATCGTGGCTGGGTTTAATGTTTGGGTTTCTTTCACTGATATTTCAATGACATATATAAAAAGATTATTAGTATTAATGATATAATAATTTTGAGAATAAAGTCAAAAAGTGGAGATTACAGTTGTCGTTTCAGGTCAAACAACTGCCACAGCTGTATAGGCTAATCTCTACAAAATTCTGTGCGCAGATGAGTTAGTGAAGCAACTTGATCAGCTATCTTGTTGGGTCTTGTGATAGATCCTCTTAATGTTATGAGAGTTAAACATCAATTTGCAATACATATATGCAATATCATAGAGGGCTTTAATTTGAACATTTCATTTTTATATTGAATATTATCCTGAAATTTCAACTTTGGCTTTGTATACATCAGTACATGGGCTCAGAGTGAGATGCTGTAACAGCTTGAAAAGAAGATACTTTATGTAGAAAAACAAATGTGTCTGAAAAACAAAACACGCGAATAAAAACCGTTATGGTCTTGTTTTCTCTTTTGAAATCTTCTACAGCTATACCACCATCACTGCAAATGCTTTGTGTCAGGGACCAAGCAGTGAAGCATAAAGGACACAGGTGCTTAATTCAAAAAAGGGGTTTTATTGACCCCAAAATATGAAAATATATTTAAGAAAGCCAAAAAAACTTAAACAGGCAGACCAATAAAAGAGGTCAACTCAATAAACTAAATAGTATAACAATTACCGAAACCTCAAAAACATAAGACAAACTGACCTCCTGAAATGACACAGGGAGAACTTAAATACTGGCTTAGCTAAACCAAATGACACACATGGGGGGAACCAAAATGGCCAACTAATACAAAACAATTAAACAAACATGGAACACCCCCCAGGCAATGAAGCATGTGGTTTTACTTCAGCTCTCCCAGCCCTTTGCCACACAGGAGGAGAAGCCAAACCCCAGGTAATTCAAACAAAGAAAGATGTATTAATATAACATAAAACAGAACTTTGACCTTGCAGTGTTAATATATGTGCACGCCATTTAAACATTGGAAGGTGTGATGGAAAAATAAATAAATTTAATAAAGAAACAATATTGAACAAGAATATATTAAAGTAGTGACTGCAAAGTAAACTAAAGTGGATCAACTGGTGGTGAGGTGTGGAGCTTACCATGTGTGGCTTGCCATCACACTTTGCCCAAGTGGCAACGCCTGTCGCTCAGGAAAGTGTAGTGTAGCGCCCACAGCACTGATATAAATGGTGATGAGGCTGTAGTGATGTCACTGTTCGTATTCAGCACGACCAATCTGGTGACCATAATGGGCTCTTCAGTGGTTGAGAGTCAGCATGGGCACTCCTTTGTAGTCTGTGGCTACTCGGCTTCAGAAGCCGAGTCCATCACTCTGCCCTGAAACATTTTCTTCACAATCAGCATAATGCTTTCGATATCAGTCAGCACCATCTCGGATATTTGACTGACGCTGCGCATTTGTTTATCAACATAACGACAAGCGCTGTGCTCATCCCTAACTGATAAACAAATTAGAAATCGGAAGCCAAGGTATTTCCCGTTCCCTTTAAAGGACCAGTATGTGAGATGAGTGTGTGAGATGCAGCTGCTGTGAATTGTGTGCTGATTGTGATTAAGTAAATTTGTAAGGTTTTTTTTAAAATATTTGCATATCTTTCAGTGTAACTGTGATCCTGATGACGGTCCCTCATCCTTCCTGTCATCACTGCAGCTGGTTCAAAAAAAAATGAAGGTTACCAGCTATTAATCCAAGTCAGAGCAAACACCTGCACTTTATAAAACATTAAAAGATGAAATTCAAACTCTCAAAGAAGGAGGTAGCTTGTTGTTCAGTAACAAAAAGTACTGTGAGATGCTTGCAGTACTTTTTGTTAAACTGGTAAGGTGCACATACAGGAGCTCAGTTACCTCTTAACAGGCAAAAGATGAATCTTGTTTTATTTTTATTCTTTTTATACTTTTGCACATTCTTTAAAGTGAGTTGAAATCAAGCTAGAAGCTTATTTTTTTACCCCCAGCCACCCCCCCGAAGAATATTTGACTGACAAAATTTGAATTTGCGAGAAGCCCTTCTTTATATAAAGTCCAGTCCATAGATAGTGACCAGTCATGTACAAATCCACACCTACAGCCTGTCAACAATCAGCAGTTATGCTTACATACATTTCTTTGGACTGCTGGAGGAAAGCTGACGAGCAACCTTGACCTTAGAATTATCTTGCTGTGAGTGGACAGTGCTAACAGCTGCTTATGTATGTATTTATCCTTCTTTCTATTTACGCAGCCCATAACCTGACTTACTCAAACAGATTGTTTGCGGTTTCCGGTGTTTCTTTCTCATACCTTCCGCTGGTGTTTAAAATCACTATCAAAGTTTGGCTTGCTCTTAGTGTGCATGAGTTTTCTTCTTTTTTTTTTTTGTGATGGATTTGTCATTTGTCTAGTACTGACAAATTCCAGTAGTGCTCAGGTCATTAGTTTATATTAAAAACAAAACCACATGGTTTATGGTTTAATGATTTTGAAACTATGATTAAAAATAAAATGAGATTTTGATTTTCGATTTGTTGGTCCCTTGAGAGGTTTAAGTAATAATCCCTTCCTTGAAACCAGAAGAAACTCCTTCTTTGGGTTTCTCGTTTCATATGAAATACGTAACTTCAGTTGAACCAGAAACCTCGGGTGTGAATTTGAAGAAGCCATGACTGTGAATCAGCCCAAAAACAGGGTAATGAAAAAAAAATCACCTGACTCGCCCAGTTATTTTCCAGGGGGAAATGTTACCTCAAAAAACCCCAAACTTGAACCCATGAAAAACATGCAGATGAGGATGTGGGTGTTTTGCAGAAGAGAGTCTCTTGAGAACTTGTGGTTGTGTATCATTACAGGCACAAAAGATCCCCGTATGATCAGTGTTGTTTACTGTTAATCTGTCTGAACCCAGAGATTAACCTTTGATTGCTCTGTAGTGAAGGTAGTCTATATTTCCATAAATAGCACCAAAAATTTTAGTGAACTCCTATGTGAGATAAGACACTTTTGCTATACATCAGATATCAGTGGAAAAAATGAACTGTATGATAATGGTACAAATGGAGTTTCACTGTTAATAGGTTTTTTTTTCAGTCAATTGGAAATATTTTATGTTTTAGTTCAACTGTTGAAGATTTCCCCATTATTCAGCTAATCATGTGGCCTTCTTTTAACCTCTAAAAATGAATGAGTGGTATGTAATGACAAACATACTTGTACATTTCATCCACTGCATTCTGACTTTATTTAGACTCTGAAGTTGCATTTTTAAGCCACTGGCCTCATTCTTCAAGGTGCTAATTCTACGGCGGATTTTATTATCAGGGAGTAAAATATCCAGTTTGGTCAAAGCCATTGGGATTGATCATTTATGCTCAAGTTATCATCAGAGTTTGTCCCACTGGAGGGTGGCATTTTATGGTGTGCAGGGGTTACTGAAAAGGTCTGTTTATACTCAAACCACAATCTCTTCCAAACCTAGTGGAAGTGCTTATACCTAACCGGCAGTGAAGTTTGACAATTACAGAGGATGAAGACCTAAAAGCAGGATGTAAAAGTAAAATCCAAATCATTTATCCAGATAGAGGTCATACACAGACAGTCGGCGAGGCACATAAATCCAGCAAAGGGCAGGCAACAAAGGACATGTCCAAAAACCAGGCAAAAGGTCATAACTGCAGGGAATTACTGCAGAAATGAATGCAAACAGAAATCACAAAAAAGGTCATAAGGAGTACTGGAAAGCTTGAATTCAACAGGATGATTTGTTAACTGGTGAGTACAAAGCAAGTGGTATATGTACTGGGCTGTTAGCAAACACATGTAAAAGCCAAAACAGGAGAGACTTGGTGAACTTGAAGCAAAACTTCGGACAGTGTAAAAAAATTATAAATGACTGAATAAATTAAGAATTTACTTAACAGAAAGACAACTTTGTGACAGAAACCAAAAGTAAAAAGTCAGGGGAAAACAAAACAACAGCATTTGGAAAAAAGAAAAACAAAACAAAGTACAAACCACAGAGGTCCATACTTGACGTGAACCAGTCTTGTGGCTAACCAACCTACAACATATGTCCCCACCACAGCTTTAACCTACTAATGTTTTTGTCTCTTGCAGCTAGTAAAGCTGTGGATACCAAATATAATAACAGGGAGGTGCTCGTGTCTAAGGCAGCATCATATTATATCCTGGAATAAGAAAATTCCTTTATATTAAAATTAAACTTTTTGATCTGAACATACAAACATATTACAAACCACCTCAACTGGCTTCTTTCAAGCCAGGATTCACAGATAGATGTGATGCTTTACTCTGAGCCCCTCCCCCATTCAATTTATATCAGTTTTATTTATATAGTGCCAAATCACAACAGCAGTTGCCTCAAGGCGTTTTTATAGTATTAGGTAAAGACCCAACAGAGAAAACACTGAACACTCCAACAATCAGATGACCTCCCCATGAGCAAGGACTTTGACGACAATGGAAAGGAAAACCACTCTTTTAACAGGAAGAAACTTCCTCCAGAAGCAGGACAAGGGCGGCCGTCTGCCATGACCAGCTAGATACGCTGTGGAAGAGAGCCAGAGATGAATAATAACTAATGATTAAATGGACAAATCAAACGCTATGTCAGTACACAAGGTCAGAGATTCACAGATTATACAGATGATGATGCCGAAACAGTTTGAAAAGATGGGACTTTTGGGGGAAAAAAAACACCTTTTTGCTTCCTGTTGTCAACTCATCTTTTCCTATATATGCACTGATGTGGCGGTATTATCTGAGTGCCCACACCTATTGTGTAGGAGAATACTGTTGCGGCTAACGGTGCCTTAACAGTGAGCATAAATACATGTGGTTGTGTGATGATTTTACCATTGGCACGTGAAGTGACATCCAAGCAGGCATACTTGGTTCTTAAGGCTCATACACCCTTCAAAAGAAGCTCATGTCTTTCTGTCTGTTGCATTGAAAGTTCAGATACTTGCACTTCTACTACTGGAACACAACTCAAGTTAAGAACTATGTTGTCCTCCCAGCTGCTTCACCCTTGGCTGAAAAGCCCCTGCTCACCCCAGTGCCCCCAGTGCCCCAGGGTATTGATGAAACAAACAGAATCAGATAATCTGCAAAAAGGAGAGATGAGATACTGAAACCACCCATGTGTCCACTCTCCATAACTTGGCTGTGTTTACAAATTCTGTCCATTAAAAATTAACATAAGTTCAATTAAAAATTGGTGACAAAGAGAAACTCTACCAGAGTCAAAAAGTTACTAGCAGGACAGGTGACTCACAGAAAACACATGACTAACATTTCACTTATGTTTTTCACTTTATTAACTAAAAGCCAGATGGCACCTAGCAAATGTCATTCATGCACTAATAATCAAACGATATTAAATTTGACATGCACAAATATAATATATATGTAATAATAAATATAATATTTTCGCCCAGTAATATGTTTTATGCGGCACAGGCTTTCCAGACACTAAATGATTAAAAACACAATGCATCCCAGAGTAATTGTTGCTGGATATAAAAGTTACACTCTAAAAGACGTTAAAGGCTTGAGGCACTTATAGTAATGTTTGTAGAGTTAGTTCCACAAGAAAGGAGTATCATCTCGGGTCCAGCGCGTCCAAACACTAAGGATGGCAAATTCTACAAGTGTATTTCATTAATAAATAGTATGTCTATTTTGGTTTCTTTAATGAATACACGCTGACTTTAACTTGACATTGCTGTACATTTCTGGTCAGGTTTAATCAGTAATAGTCTGCTAATGTTGTGCCCCATGAATAAGGAAGTGTTCAAGAAGTTCAGTTTACCAGGATGTTGATGTAAACCTTTTAAAAAGTATTTCCTGTTAACATGTTTCTGGTTAAGCAGAAGGATGTTAATAATAATAAAAAATGTTTAATCTGACAACAAAAATAACCAAGAAATGGAGGTGTTTACTGGCCAAGGAGGTGTTTGAGAAGAAAATGAAAACGTTTGTGTGCGCATGTCTCTGTGTGTTGAGTCATATGACTATGAGAATATGTGGTTGAATGTGTGGTGAAGACATCTCTGTGTGTTTGTGTGTGCGTGCTACACATGAATTTGTGTCGTATTGATGCAGCGAACCATCTGTCAAAAAACTATTAAAAAACAAATCCACAACAAAAGCAGTTGTACGACACATAAGCCAAAGCTACAACTGTGTAAAACAAAGAAACACAGGAAGGATGTCTTTAAAGTGGATTTAAGCATTTTTTGCTTGGTTTTTTTTGTTTGTTTTGTTTTATAAATAAATCCTCTAAACTCTATTCAAACCACCAGCTGTTTCTGTTGTTAGAGCAAAAAAGCCATCTGCTTGCTTACAGTAGAAAGTGAAGCGCTTTCTTTTCTTTCTTTCTTTCTTTTTGTTTTTACAATAATGCTAAACAGGATAATCTGCCTCAATGCTGCTTGAAATCCAATCTGGTGACAATAGAACTATGTTTCCATCTCAGGAACTGTTCTCATTGTGCATCTGTCAGCATAAAACAGCTTTTCAGCCAACAGTTACAGAGGTGAGTATTATCAACTCTGTGTTAGCCTTAATGCCATATAGTCATCAGTTGGGTTTATCAGCACATTAAATGAATATTTTGCACTTTTTTTGTAGCAAAGATCTGTTAATGTAATCAGTTGTGGTTTTTATGCCCAGATTAGAGCCACCATAAGGAGCTCCATGTTGCGCTCGGAATAATTCCACCCACTCTGTGCTTTGTTTATGTGCCTACACCTTCATGAACAGTGTGCACAGCAGACCACAGAAGGAACCTTCATTGTTGGAGCATGTATACATTTTCCAGATACCATATGAATATTCCTGGACTGGATTAACAGTTACAAAGCCCCAGGATTTCTGTGTTAAATAACATCTTATAATTCTATTTGTTATAAAATAGTAAATAAAGCACAAAATCCACCCATCTTCCATCATTTATACAGTTTTGGGTCAAAAGGACAGAACCCCCCCCCCCCCCCCCCCCCCCCCCCCCCCCACACACACACACACACACACACACACACACACACAACCTCCAGCTCTTTTTGGGGATTCCCAAGGCATTACCAAGTAAGCTGAGCAATATAACATCTGCAGTGTGTCCCAGGTCTGCCCTAGGGTCTCCTCTCATCTGGATATTCCTGAAGCCTTACTGAGGACCAGTAGCTCATTTTATTAATCCCCCCATCCTATCTCCAGAGCTGAGCCAGATACTGTTTGGATGCATGTCCACATTTCTACCACCTGTATCTGCCTTTGTATTCTTACTATCAGTGAGCGTATGAAATGAAATTAACCACTAAATCAACAGCTTTGCCCTCTTGCTCAGATTGTGCTCCATAACAGACCAGTACAGTGTCTGTATAAAGGACCCATAATGGTTACCACATTGGTTGTGTTGTTCATGAACACTGATGTCACCACAATCACATCAGCATTTATTACCAGTGCTGAGGCTGCAGGTACTCCTCGCATTATTCTCCTAGATGATAGTATGTATCGCCATTCAGACAAAACCTTTGCATCCCTGCTGTTATAGGAGTAAAAGAACTGGAAGCAAAGAATTATCAAAGTTTTGTTTGTCCAGAAAGTCTCTTCAAGCTTTTCTCAAGTTCTGTATTGTTGAGATTTTGCACTAATATCTCATGGAAATGAGACGATCACCATGCTGCAAGGCTTACACTCATTTTGAAGAACCAGGCTACCTTGGACGACACACGTAAATGTAATGTGCACGTACTTTGTCAAATTCCAAATTATTTAAGAACGTGTTCATAACAATGATTTTTGATGTATACTGTGTATGTTGACATTAAAACTCCATTCAGAAACCCTGAGTGGACTTTTTCCTCTAAACTTTATTTGCATAAACATTTTAGATGCTATTTTACTTGTAGTACAGTTCACTAGAAAATGCATGACCTTGACAGGAATCAAGCAAAGAATTTTTGATGATCAATCGTTCAGTTGTTTTTTTAGCCCCGCCCACTAAAGGCTTCCTAGACCAATGGCTTTTCTTTCTGCACAGCATCACGTATTCAGAGAAGTGTTCTGAAAAGTGAAAATGCAAAACTGCTGATCTAAAACTGATCTATTGATCAAGAATGTATTTGTGTCAGTGTGTTTAGTTTTCTGTTTGATATGGTGGAAACTTCACAGTCCGGTTAAGTTCTGACGTTGGAGGGGCTTCCATTGCAGACAAGTGAAACTCAGTGAAGCATAAACCACACATACACAAACACATACCCCACGTCTGTTTCTATATGCTTAACCACCATTACATACAGTATATGTACACTCTTAGCACAGAGAAAGTTCCCCTGCTGTATTTTCCAGCTTGTGAGGCTCATTCAGTGACTCACAGACAGAGTGAAGAAAACCACACTGTCAGTCTGGGACGGGCTTGGGTTTTTTCAGTTTCAGCTCCCTGCTTTGCCACTAAAAATGGAGAAAATGAAGAATCGATAACTTAGGTCTGCCAAAAGACCACTGAGGAAAGTGGTAAACCCCTCACTGTTTATGGGAGTGTGACTGGTGCTCTACAGCTAAGGTCAAATTGTTTTTGAAGTGGGTTTCTTTAGGCGTTTGGCTCCATTTTCTTCCATTTGAAGAGTCTTTCAGTCTTCTGTTTTGGGTAGATGACATTTAAAGCCCAGCAAGCAGCCACAAGTAATTTCCCTGTTATTCTATCAGCAGGCACACATGACACAGGTTTCCAAGAGCTTTAATGAGTGTCTGAGGATGAGGGGGGATTACAAAGAAAATCAAGTAACAGTTTTTTAACTGAAATGTACAACTATGTTATAGGGGTGAATGCTAATATTAAACCTGACCAAAGTTTCAATAAATGAGGTCAATGTGTAAATGAGTCAAAAGGTCAGACATCAGAATGCTCTAAACAACAGTCTTGTATGATGTAATAGAGCAGAGATGAAAGCTCATGTATATAAATGGATAAGTGTCAACTAGTAGGTGTGAATTAAATGTTTTGATGTATTTGACATTTTTAGCCCCTGAACCATGGCAAACCCTCGTTCATCTGCAGTGAGTGTAGGCTGTCAGTTTGCTGTTTACCTCAGCTGTCAATATGTTGGGTGAGAGGTGTCTGTTTACTCTGAAGCTGTAAAAGGATATGGACGATATGGACTGCCGAGTGGCTGGTGAATAGTGGTGTGGACCCAAAAGGAGATGCACAAGAGGGACGACCGAACTTAACGAACTTAACGAAATCCAATGGTGACAGGGAAGTAGAAATGGGAGACGAAACACAGACATTACTTAAGAACAAATACAGAGTACATGAAGGCTAAGGAGAACACACATGAACGTACATGACAAACAGGGGAGAGAGAACGAAACACGAGTGAAATGTAAACAGGAAGGGGAGACGAGACATAACCGAAGAAACATACGCAGAGAACACGACAGACTTTGACAGGAGACACAAGGATGATACAGCGACAGGAAACCATGGAAACAGAAATAGTACTAAACAGAACAAACACAGGACTCGTTCCATACTAAATAATGGAAAACATTATAATACAAAGAAGTCACAAAACTCAAAAAGCTTGGTCAAATCACCCAGAACAGTGACACGGACTCGTGCATATCTGCAAATAGGTCTTCCTCAAACAATGACACTGTAGTTGATCACTTTGTCTTATGCAATAAATATATAGTTCGCAAAGAAGAACAATAAACATATGAATTCTTATTCATGTGTTTGGTGTCTATGATGAACTGTTTTTGCCTTCTTGCATTATACACTGACATAATGAAAATAAAATCAATTACAGGACAAATTAACATACATGTATGTGTGAAGCGAACAAGAGCCAGAGGCCTGCAAAAGCCACCTATATAATGTTCATGGGTAACATGTAACAGAAGAATGATTCTAACTTTGACAACAGTTATTTCATGGAGCGTATCAGAACTCTTGAACATGAAGTAAACACAATTTTAACTAATATAGCTAGTAACTTCATAATTAGTGGAGTTTTTTTTCTCATGATGTTTCTTTTTTTGGGGGACTCTCTTTTCCTATAATGCAAGTTGATAGCATCTTTTTTTTTTTTTTTTTAGATCTGGCCTACTTGGTAAACACCCACATTTTAAACTCTACACCTACCTGCTTTGCAGCACTTACTCTGCATCTAAATTGTGTAGTTTCCAAACCCGAAACTGTGATGTCAAGAGTCATTTCCACAGATCTTCTCCAGAACTATAGAACACACTTTGTCATTTCAAAGGCTCCCTATGACTAAAAAAAACTGACTTTCATGGGTGTAGTGCCCCTTTAATGCATTGAGATTTTTGAATTTCTCGCCATAGAGATGCTTAGGTTAGAAGGTTTCTCATGGAAATGAGATTGTGCATAGACCTAGAATTGGGGCAGAGGCATGAGAGGAAACAGAAGTAGGCGTAGCAGAACATCCTTCTTTTACCTCCACAAACAAGATTATCTGACTGATTTGGTTTGTCCTTTGGTTAGCAGGATTATGCAAAACATTATAGGTGGATTTAAATTAAAGTTTTACCCGTGGCTCAGCCCTTCTTATAAATGCTTAACTGTTAGCGATTGATCTGAATCCAGATCTGAAACCAGGAACTTTCTAACGATTGTTTACCATTGCAAGGTAGGACAAAACTGAACCAAATTTTGTGTCATGCCTCACCAATAAATATCAAATGGAAATAAAAACAAACTAAGAGACAACATCTTTATGTTCTCAATAAAATATCATATACTACGAATCATCTGTGTTGGTGTTGCTGCTCAGTTCACTGTGTACAGACCTTCCAGTAACAGATCTGCCACCCAGTTCGGGTCCAGTTTGAATATTTGGAAAGTCTGAGGTCTACAGGTAATAATCAAGAGAAACGGTTTAGTTTCTGTATAAATGATGTGCACAGAACTTATAAATATACTCTCAGAGTGAATGGGCATTCATTCTCTTACAAGAAGCCACAAAGTGTGTGTCTAATCGCGAATGTGTGGTTTCAGTATGAGAAAGCAGTTTCACAAAGCCTTGGAAGGTTGAATGGCTTGCAGGTGTGAATTTTTTTCTTTTTTTTCTAAGTAATATTATTATTAGTCGTGATAAACTGGGAGTGCAATTCTTACTGAGAAACTTTGCAAAATGTGATGGTTGATGTAGGAAATGTATAAATGGGCATATAAAAATATACACACATGCAGATTATTTGATTTGAGATAAAACAGACAGTTAAAAAGACCAGCTTGTGTTTGAAAGAAAACTCTACATCAGGGCTCCCCTCGTCAAAGCATAAATCAAAGAGCCCAAATGTGTTTATCCATGTAACAGCCCTCCTTTAAGTTTACAAATGGTTAACTTTCCCTTCAAGGAACTTGTGTGTGACGTAGCTTCCCCCTTGTTGAGGAAAGTTTGAGACAAGAATGTATTAGAAGTAGGTGCAACCACTAAGGAGTTTACACCCACATTGGTGATTGGTGATACTGTAACAAACCACATTTGGTCTCTCTATTTATTTCTGCATAGGTGCTATTATAAAGTGTTCACAACACATTAATCTAGAGGTGAATGATTCTCTGTCTTCTTCCTCATCATCGAAGAGTCTTTACTAGGTAACAAGCTAAGCTAGAGTAAAGCCCTGTTTTAACTTCCATCCATCAATCCATTGAGCGAATCCAGCTGTCTTAGGGCGAGAGGCGGGTCACACCCTGGACAGGTTGCCAGTTAGTCTGCGGTTAATCTCTGCTGGTATCCACATCTATTTACTCTCAAAGAAACTGTAAAGTTTTGTGAATGGAGTCTGCAAATCAATGAACCAGTGAAGTTTGCTTCTGTCTAGTGTCAGCAATACTGACAGGAGTTGTCAAGGACATCCCTGGGTAAGCTTTGCTATTAGATGCTATTAGCTGGCATTAGTGAAACGTTCTTAAAAGTGCATCTAACATTGTTCAGTTTGGAAACTTGGTGAATACACTTTCATACAATGTGAGAAGCTAATGAAAGTGTTCATCAGAGTGTTAGCTTATAACCAGCTTTTGTTGTTGTTTAGCTCACCAGAGAAGGGAGTGGGAGGGTTGCATGTTCTGCTGACAAAACGTAATTTTGACAATTCTGGGAGTAAATAGGCATGTTTATACACATTTCTCTGTGTTAGACTCCTTACCTCAGTTCGGGAGAAAGAGGACACTGTTTCCAGATCCAGGAACTTCTTATTATGATGAGACATAGGTATGATCCTTCTGATCATGAGTCTGAAAGAGCAAACACTAATTAAAATTTGCTCCCACAGCACCCAAATACTTACAAGTTTTCTTCTCCTCAGCCTTCGTTGTACTATGTATGGGACTGGTTTCTACCCAAATAAACACAGTTGGGTGAAACAGCAATGTTCATTTCACTCTACTCAAGGTGGAACAGCAACATGTTTATGAGAGTGCAATATTCTTATTTCTTTTTGAATAAACTCAAAAAATAATAATTGACTGTACCCTTAACCCTCCTGCCATCCTTTAAAAAACTCACACCCATCACCCTAGGGACCATTCTCAGCCACGCCATAAAAAGACCATATATCCATATTTTATTCCACTTTAAATTAGCCAACCTTGTAAAACTACTTCTCCCTGAAATATTCATGTAAAGTTTTAATTATATTTTCGTTGTTTTAACCCTTCAAATCCCAGTGTTATTACATGAGCGCCCTGTGTTATAAGCCCCAAAAACCAAAAAACGAAACTAAATATTTCCACAAAAAACCAGTTGAAGTAATATGTGATTGTCATTATAAGTAGGCCTTTAGATGGACCAAAGATTGGCACCAACATACATTTTGACCTGCCATTATTTTTTTTGCATTTTTTTTGCAATTTAAAAATTAAAACTTCAAGGCCCTGAGTCTTCATTGACATCCAAGAAAAGAAGAAAAAATAAAATCATATGATGATAATTTGGGGTTGAAAAATAGCGTTTATAATGGAAGTCAATGGGCAGAAAATGGTCCCCAGGGTGATGGGTGTGGGGATTTCTGCTGCTCAGCCATTTTAGGCTGATTTAAGGAATTCACACTGGAATATTAACATTGACAGGTAAAAACTATCCTGTGGCAAGTTTGGTTATATTCCACTGAACACAGTGGAAATGGCAGCCATTTAACACATAGCAGTGGCACAAAAAGGTCCCAAGAAGGCAGGAAGGTTAATCTATTTAACGTCTATTATGGACGAATCAAGAAGTGCAACATATTCCATGTTTATTTTAGCCTCCCAGTTCTGTAGAAATAGAAGCCCAGATTCATTAGTGTTTCTTTCATTCCATGTGTGCACACATGCATCAACACTGTCATTACAAATGTGGTCCAGATCTTCATGCGGCTAAATCGAGTCACAGTTTGCTGTCAGAACATTTAGAAGTTGTGCAGCTGCTAGATGAAAAAAGAACATGACACAGATGTGTTTGCCTTAACAAACAAACAACAAAAACTTCTGAGGGGAAATGACTTCCTGTACAGTGTGAAAAATAACAGCTGAGAGCCTGCTGATTCACACATTAGAGTTTGATCCACATTAGAGATTTTTACAGATTCAGAGCCATGGTGTGTGTGTGTGTGTGTGTGTGTGTGTGTGTGTGTGTGTGTGTGTGTGTGTGTGTGTGTGAGAGAGAGAGAGAGAGAGAGAGAGAGAGAGAGAGAGAGAGAGATTTGATAGAAGAATGTGTTTCCATTTCTTCAGCTCTGTATGGTAAAATCAGACAGAAAATTAAGCTGATACTTTTGCTCTTTTAGTTGTGGCTTAGTTGAATTCTTTACCACATTTACATTAAACTTATTGTAAACGTACTTATTCTTAGGTGACTTGAGGCAGCTGTTGTTATATTATTATTATTATTATTATTATTATTATTATTATTATTATTATTATTATTATTATTATTATTATTATTGCTGTTGTTGTTGTTGTTGTTGTTGTTGTTGTTGTTGGCACAATAGAAATAAAAAAATAATCATAATATTTAATATATATTATATATGATATGCCTCTGTCCCTCTGTCTGTCTTGCTGCATTGAGCATGTGTATGACAAAAGAATTTCCCTCGGGATGAATAAAGTTCTTATCTTAAATTAATACAAAAATGTGATTCTAAGTGTATGTGAGTGATTGTTCTTTTCCTCCAGTTTACATTTTGTCCTTTTGTTAGCCCTCTTTTACCCCCCACCCCGCTTTTCAGCTCCAAATATCTCTCTTTTTTTCAGTGTTTGGGATCTGCTCATCTGCACGTGGAGACGTGGAGTTCTCGGCCACCCATTGGCTGAGGACTTCGTTGAATGCTATTGGATGGAAGACGGCTCTTCTCTCTGCCATTGGCTGTAGGGGAAATGGTTGAACTCACCCCTTATACATTTCTCATTTGCAGTGGCACACTTAACATGCAGGAGTTAAGACTTGGTACAGTTTGTGTGTTTGCTTCTTGGAAGTCTTGACTTCAACAGGTGGTCTGACAGGCAGTTTCACTAACTGTTCATGTTTACTCCAATAATGTGATTTTTAACCGAAGCAACCACATGACAAAGCCACACATACATCCTTGTTCTGGGGTGTGTTTAGTAGTACAACCTATTTGCTCCAGTTTGCAACAGTTTTCTGGTTCCTTTCCCACGATGCATGGCATCCTGCGGAAGTTAAATTCTCAGTTAGAGCCATTTCCGTGTGGTTTGGTGTATTTTAAAAATGTATAGTTTTTAAAAACAATGTAAGAGCCACTGCGGTTAGTTTTTATTTGAATATGATCTTGGGCTGTAGATGCAGGTAGAAACATTCTTTGTTTCATTTTCTACTCCTTTGTGGCTTAACTTTTAAATACTGGTATGTATTATTTATTGTATTTTTCCATTTTCTTCTGCCTATATGGCGTTGGGGGAGGGGGCACTAGAGCCTATGCCAGCTACCATAGGGCAAGGCCGGGGTACATCGTGGACAGGTTGCCAGTCGGTCGCAGGTATAACAGAGGTACACATGACAATTTAGATCTGTGTGCAATTTATAATCACCAATTAACCTAACCCTACCAATTGCATGTCTTTGGATTGTGGAAGGAAGGCAGAGTACCCAGAGAGAACACACGTGAACACAGGGAGAACAGAAAGGCCCCAGCCAGTGGACAGTGAAGTCAAACTCCAACAGTGCTAACCACACTATCTATTTTATTCATTTTGCAGTTTTATCTATTAATCTGGTGACTTTGCTGATAATAAAGGACCATCATGTGTGCTGACTGAAAACAGAGTTCTTCCAGTAATGTGAATGTGTCTGACGGACAGTATTTAAGGACAAATATGAAAAATATCCCATCAGTGGTTTCAAAATATTTGTGAATGCGACGAATCCACAAAACTCCCTAGAGTTGATGTCAAAGAGACAAAAGGTGTTGTGATATTTCCTTTTGTTTTCTGTTCTCTTTATTCATTGCTTCTGTTTTCCAAATTGTTCAAATGAAAATGACCATATCTGCAAATGGCAATTACCTCCTTGTTACTCTTCGTTTAAAGATAAGACCATCATAACGAATAATAAATGTTTTTTCCTGCTTTTGTCAACTTTAAGAGGAGCTTTGTTATGTGACTAAAAGTGGCATTGGGACAAGAACTTTAAACTTTAAAGGACTGGAAAATTAGCAACTTTTCATACCAGTCATTAATATTTTTTATTATTTATTAAACTTTAAGAAAAATTCTACTTAAAAAAAAAACTTTTACACTGTAAGATTTTGGAGACATTTTTATGACCTTTTGGTAAACAGCTCAGTGGTGAACATGAAGAGGAAAAAAAACCTTTGAATTATATGAGGGGAACAGAAAGAACAAGTGAGTTTTAAAGAAAGAGGAAACCCATTGTCATCTCTTTTTGCTCAGCCCCCCTGCCTCTCCTGTCAGCCCCATTGTCCTCCATCATAATGGAGACTGTTTGATCATCTTAAAAACTCCTGATTACCAGTCAGGACGCTTTTTCAAGGTCAGATCTCAAAACAGACCCAACAATACAGAACAGAGAGGGAGTTCCTCTGAACGGTTTGGGCCCCTGCAGATTGTAAAGGCCACAGCTTTAAGGACACCCCCTTCCCTTTCTATACCTTTTCCCAAAAACACATTGGAAATGCGATGCTGCCGAGGATCATAGCTGTGAGTGGTGGGGGGCAAGAGGAATGGGTGACATTCCAGGAAAAAATGGCTGCTTCTTGGAAAAAGAAAAAAAGATGGCACATGCTATATGGGGGGAAACAATGTGCCATCTTTTTTGTGGGATCCACGCTGGATATAAGTTTTCCCACAAAGTGGTCTATTAAACCAGGACCATATGTTTGTGAAGCCATTTGATGGGGATTTTTAAATGCTGCAGTTGGAGAATGAAAGCTTGGTTTGTGTTAGTATTTAATAGTCTATATTTTTTAAAGGAAAAATGTTCTTGCATGCTGGTGCAAAAAATTGCAAACACTGATTTGTTACAATATATGAAAAGTAGCAGGGAAAAAAGTTTTGCATATTACATTATAAAGATTTGCATGCCAGCTGCAAGTCTGGTTAAAGTCTGTGGGAAAACCTGTTTACACAAGACATCTTTGAACTTGAAAGTGTTTGTGACTCATAAACTGTAAGGTATCATTTCACTGTTGGGGGAAATTACCTCCACAGCAATAATTCTGTTTTTGTCCCAATATGGATGAAGTAAAGAGTACCACTTTGCCCTTTTAAGTGAACCAATATTCTTTCAACACTTTCAATATTTAAAACCATTAATAGTATTTAAATGCCCAGATTCGTAAGACAGGGCTGGCTGGCATGTCAAGAAAAGTCACAGTTCATTTAGCTGGAACAAGCAGAGTTTGATGACCTTTCAACTTGAAAGGATGATGTGGTCACGCTGTTTTAATTGCATCTGCACCTCTTAAAATTCACTCACAATAGAAGAGTGACAGAGTGAAGAGTGAATGACTTCCAAATGTGGTTAAGTTAAAGGTCATTTTCCCTTATAGCATGTAATACCAGGTGTAAACTGAGTGTGCATACTACACACTAAATGCAAACTGAATTAAGATTTGTTTTGTTGTTTGTTTGAAGGGTTTTGTTTTGTTTTGTTTTGTTCTCTTTTCTTTTCTTTTCTTTTCTTTTGGGATCTCTTTTATATAGTGACACGTGTCCTACTGCTGTTTTTCTGTTCCATTATTGGGCTGTAGCCAAAAACTTTTCTTTCTTTCTTTGTCTTCCCGTACAGAAACCTTATATGGGGTCTAGAAAACTTTAAATCTCTACTTGGGGTAGTACATAATGTTAGTCCAAGGGTTTTGTTGCTGACCAGTAGCTGCCAGTTTCTGCGGTATCCCTTAAAGTAAGTAAACTGATTATTATTTGCCATTATTATTGGAAAATGATTCCATGATAATTCATATTGGATGAAATTCTGTAAGTAATCTGCCTGACCAGACAAGATGACTGCCAGGTGTGAATACCATGAAAGTCTTTAGTGAGCAGATTTGATCAATAATCAAAATGCGCTTCAAATGTGCATTTATAAATAAGGATACCAAATATATATGGGGGGCACATTGGTATGGTGGTTGGCAACGTTACCACACAGCAAGGAGGTCCTGGGTTTGAATCCACTATCTCTGTGTGGAGTCTGTGTGTGGAGTCTGTGGGTGTCTGTGTGGAGTTTGCATGTTGTCCCCGTGTTTGCGTGGGTTATCCCCAAGTACTCCGACTTCCTCCCACAATGCAGAGACACGCAATTAATGGTGTTAGGTGAATTGGTGATTCTACATTGCTCATGGGTGTGAATGGTTGTCTGCCTCTCTGTGTTAGCCCTGCGACATGATGGCAACCTGTTCAGGGTGTACCCTGCCTGTTATCCCAAGGTAGCTGGGATACACCCCAGTCCCCCTGTGATGCTGCTAAAGATAAGTGGAAGAGATGGATGGATGTATAATAAATAAAAAATAAAATTTATCAACATGTAGTTTCGACCAAGTTAACTGATTTCTTTAAATTTCAATTGATACTTGGTGAGAGCATCATGATTTAATTGTTGTGCATCAATGAACTGTTCTCTCTCTTTAATTAAGTTAACAAAATTAATTTGAGTAGCAAATGAACAACAGTAACATCATTACAAATCAGATTTAGCATGTTTCCCTCCCTGTGTGTTAAAAGAGGTCAGTGTTTGTTGAGTTTGCATGCTAACAGTTAGCAGAATAACTATTTTAACTGCATACTCACACTAACATTAGTGTCAGGGTTTACTGCTTATAGATGTTAGCATCTAGGCTGAAATGGTTCTTTATTTCCCTTAAACACACACACACACACACACACACACACACACACACACACACACACACACACACACACACACACACACACACACACAGTGTGTTTGTATCCTTACTCCATCATTCTCCCTGTAATTTCACAGGCTGTTAGAGAACATTTAGACACACACACACACACACACACACACACACACACACACACACACACACACACACACACACACGAACTACAACTCTATAAAACCCACAGTTGGGCCCTCTAATTTTATAGGTAGTCAGCAGGACACACACAAACATGATCTCCTCTGTCCTCAAAGCCGTCCCTGTAATTTTACAGTGTTATGTTGAATTTATACACAGAGATGGATGGATGGAGTTACAGTTTTGAGAAAAGAGTTTCTGTTCAACACAGTCATCCTCAAAGTACATGTTGTCCTCTCAGAGCAAAAGCCACACACCAGAATGTGAATAAGATATTATGCAGAGGGAGGACATCTTGTTTATTCAAATAAGGATCCACAAACATAGTTAAAGCACAGCCTCTGTTAGCTCAAGGATTTTAAATACCAGGGCACTAATATATAATCACTATATATATATATATATATATATATATATATATATATATATATATATATATATATATATATATATATATATATATATATATATATATATATATATATATACCCTGCTGTTATGTGCTGGGTGTTTTTTTTTTTATGGGGCGACTGTGGCTCAGGGGGTTGGGAAGCGTATTTGCAACCGGAACGTCGCCAGTTCGATCCCCGGGCTCTCTGTCCTGGTCGTTGGCCAGAGGGGCCGATGGTGCGATATGGCAGCCTCGCTTCTGTCAGTCTGCCCCAGGGCAGCTGTGGCTACAACCGTAGCTTGCCTCCACCAGTGTGTGAATGTGAGAGTGAATGAATAGTGGCATTGTAAAGCGCTTTGGGTGCCTTGAAAAGCGCTATATAAATCCAATCCATTATATATATATGTGTAGAGGAAGATGGCCGTAGTGATAGATGTAGCTATGCTGAGTGATAGTAACATCAAGAAGAAGGAACACGAGAAGCTGGAGAAGTACCAAGGCCTGAGAGAAGAACTCGAGAAGATGTAACAGTGGTCCCAGTGGTAACTGGAGCACTTGGTGCAGTGACCCCCAAGCTAGGCAAGTGGCTGCAGCAGATGTTCCCAGGAGCAACATCCAAGATCTCTGTCCAGAAGAGTGCAGTCCTAGGAATTGCGAAGACCTCAAGCTCCCAGGTCTCTGGTAGGGGACCTGAGATTGAAGGTCAAATACAGAAGCAGTGTGACAAACTAAGTCCAACCCACGATATAATAGCTGTGAGAATAAAACTTTAGCTGTCAGACAGATTTTACTCTCGAATACTTTGCTACACAGAGGAGTCCATTGTTGACTCAATGCCTGAAAATTGCCCAGCTTCTTGCTAAGAACTTTACCATTTAACATGCTATCCGGGGCCTGAAGAGCCTGCCATGATGCAGCTCTTGGATTTTTGCATTCTCTCTGAGCACTGCATGCTCTGACCTTGAGTGATTTTGCAGTGACGTTCACGCATTTTTATTTTGCCCCGATGAGTAAAATCTTATAATTTAAAGACAGTATACAATGAGTTTAAACTGTCAGTCATTTCTGTAATCTCAGGGGCAGAGAAAGAAAACATTTTCATTATAATCTGAATTTTAAAAAAGACTACTTTCACTACCACAGACTGCTTTTTTTAATACCTAAGATTTTGACTCTTTTGCGTTACTTTTTGTAAATGTTCTGCAGTTCTCTGGAAATATTAATATTAATACAGAAACTGAAGATCAAGTGTGGCATGGAAATTCAGTTTTTGTTCATTTGTTTTATGGACATCTGGTGGTTTTCATATGATTAACAATTTCCCCATTTCTTCACTGAAAAAATTTCAACTCCACCCATGAACTGTCCCTTAGAGGGTGGCACATGGATATGAAAATATCACTGTGGTTAACATGTAGGGTGAAGAATACACCTTTTTCTTGACTCAGAAGTGGACAAACACAAAACACAGGAGACCACCCAGATATGGATGACTTTAAATGGCTAGAACAGAAATCTTCCTGAATTAAAATATGTGCAGTAAGAGAAATGTGAAACACAGCAAATAAAACCAGAACCAAACATGCTTCTGCTTGCTATGGCGACAATATCTATCTGTCTATGGTAGAGAAGACTGGGAAAGTACAGCTGTAGAGCTGAGGGAAACTGCCAAGAAAGTATTTCCTATATCTTCTGGGCAGAGGAAAGAGGACAAGGAGAAGTTGGAGGTTGGCAGAGAAAACGAGGTATAGGTAGGAGGCTAAGTGTACAGCAAAGAGAGGTAGCAAAAGAAAAGGAAAATACTTATTGAGTTGTGTGTGAAGTTTGACACTAAAGAAGGAGACACATGCCCAGTTAAGTAGAAAGTGAGATCAAGTAAAGGAAGTGTGGTGAGAATTGAGGGAGTATTTTGAGGAGCTAATGAATGAAGGAAATGAGAGAGACAGGTTAGTAATGGTAAAATGGTAAATAGCCTGCATTTGTATAGCACTTCACTTAGTCCCTAAGGACGCCAAAGCGCTTTACACTACATTCATTCACCCATTCACACACTGGTGATGGCAAGCTACATTGTAACCACAGCCGCCCTGGGGCGCACTGACAGAGGCGAGGCTGCCGGACACTGGCGCCATCGGGCCCTCTGACCACCACCAGTAGGCAACGGGTGAAGTGTCTTGCCCAAGGACACAACGACCGAGACTGTCGGAGCCGGGGCTCGAACCTTCCGATTACAAGACAAACTGCCAACTCTTGAGCAACGATCGTGCAGGAAGTGGAGAGGATTGGGAAGTAGGAAGGACAGCTGTTTGAAAGGATGGACAATGGAAAGGGGATTGGATCAAATGACATAGCTGCGGACGTGTCGAGGAGAGAGGGCAGTGGACTTTCTTGGACAGTCTTCAAGCATGAGAGGATGCCGAGGAATGGCGAAGTGTACTGGGACTAATTTTCAAAGGTGATGTGCAGAGCTGTAGTAACTACAGAGGGATAAAGTTGATGAGCCATACCATGAACCTGTGGGAAAGAGTTGTTAAGGCTAGGTTATAGAAAATAGGTAATGATCAATAAGCAGCAGTACTGCTTCATGCTAAGAAAGTGCGATCTTTGCTTTAAGAAGCAAAGATGAAACGTGTAGTGAAGGTCAGAAGGAGTTTCACTGTCTTTGCTCAGAAAACGTATGATAGGGTGTTAAGAGAGAAACTGTGGTACTGCATAAGGAAGTCAGGAGTGACAGAGAAGTATGTGGGGGTGGTGCAGGAAAAGCATTTTTTTCTCTCTCTATATATATAAATTTAGCCACGGTCAAATCAATTGCTTTACTACACCAGTATGCTGTAAATGTTGATTTCATGATGCAGTGGCTATAGATTAATGGCACTTAATGTAATTGGTCAGGAAATCTCCCAGGAAAATAAAAGCTTGGTGTGCAGCCAAAACAGGGAAACTTACCTTGTCACTGCTAGTAACTTCTCATATGTAGGTAACATTCTGTATGCTAGAACAAGTAGATTAACTGTGGTAAACGTTTAGAGATAATAAAACAAAAAACAGAAAGTGAAAGTAGAGTCAAACTCCAACTGATTTTTAGATGTTTTTAGTGAATCTATCAGCTTCATCAAGATCTGCCTCACATGGGTTTTGTGTTTGTGCATTTCAGAAAAATAACATGTTTGATTTATATGAAAAATAAAAATCAGCATTGTGCTACATTATTGCCACACTGTTGGTTATGAGTGGTAACTTCCTTTCTGCTGTCAGCTGCTTAGATGTATTGAGTTGGGCTCTGCCCACTGGCTGGTAGAGATATGACTGCAAAACAAATTCCATTTTAGTGAAAAGAATATTAACTTCCATACATGGAAAGCGTAAAATGGGAAGATATCAGACTGTGAAGTGAAATGCTCCATGGAAATAAGACGCTAGGGGGTAGATGGCCTCCAGACACACAGATTTTTGCCATCTAGATTGTAAAACTGTATCAGCTGAGCGACAACGCTCAAAGATTTCTGTAAATGTTAAACTGTTTTTTTTATTCATGTTGTAGGATGGAGGATTTCATGAGCTTATTAATAGTGACTTTTTTTACTGGATGTCATTAATCATTTAACCCAAACTTAAAAAGAAAACAAGGAAACTGTAAATCAAATATTAAGAAAGTTTTATATACACCAGTAGATATTTTTACATTAAACAGAAATATAAAGTAGTAGCTGTCAGTCTATGATCATTAATAAAACATTTATCTCTGTTTATTAGAGAGATTTAAAATCTCTAGTTTAGGCAGTCAGGAGAGCCTGGATCATTGGACTTGAAAGGAAAATGTGTTGGAATGGCTGATGAGGTTCCCTTTCCACAAAGGCCTCTTTCTCCTATGATCATAAAGTTTTCCACACATTGGTGTGATGAGCTGTACAAAAGCAGCATAACATTAAATGGAAAATTACCACAACAATCATGTATTAAAGTCAGAAGCAGAAACTGCTTCTCCACAGGAGATTTTTGGGGAGGGGGAGGGGAGGGTCAAAGGTCAGTGCTCTGTAAATGAATAGACTGCTTCAGTTCGGAGGAAGAACAGGACTCCATTGTGTCCTGGAAGTGGATCCTCATGAAAACATTTGACCTGTCAAGGATTTAAGATCATTAGCCGGTGACCCTCCTCCCATCCCCTCAACACCTTACTCACCCTTTCACCCCCAAATCTCTTGGTTCTCCATCCCTGGACCCCCTAAGGCTGACCTAAGTCCAAAAAGTGAAGTATCTTAAGATAAACACTGTGTTCACACTAGATTAAATATTTATCCAGCTTGATTATTGAAATTCTAAAAATTATATTTTCTTCCATGTTGTTGTTAATGATGCAGTCCAAACATCAGCACACAGAAACATAGCTTTAAATGAGTGTAAATGAGTCCCTCCACCTCTGCCTGCAGTATGATAGAGGGCAAGCTCTTGTGCTTGTGCATGGTATTCCTCTGGCTTGAGATTTGTGTGTGCGTGAGCCACTGGTTGCTACAGTACAGCAAGAGAAGGTCCTCATTAGCAAGCAAATTAAGTAAGTCAGTTAACTGTAAAAAGAAATGTTTTTCTCTAGCTCTCAGTCATAAATAAAATGACATATTTCTCATCCAAAAACTCTGCATTTAGAAAACTTGCTCCAGAGTTTATAAATCTTGAAACGCCAGCTCAGTGTTTCATCTTTTGGGGGCGAAACTAAGTGTCTGTAAAATGATAAACATATTTATATCTGCAGTTTTTTGATAGACTAAAGGCATAGTTTTGATTTTTCTTTCTTACTCTTAAGTTTTCAGCTTTTTTTCTACAAAGTTGTAGCTTACATGACTCAGTGTATTCAGGGTAATCCAAATTCTGGTTTTCCTCCTGCACTTACAAGTTTTGATCTAAAAAAAATTGCTGTAATTGCTTTTTAAACGCTGAGATCTGAGCAGAAAGACAGGAGATGTAAAAACATTACATGCAGTGCTTCTCAGATAGTCTAATTGTTCTGGTGTCTCAGGATATTTTAAAGCTGGTGCAGTGGAGTGCTTCAAATGCTATTCATGTAATCCTCAAAATCTCACAAATGTATGTAACTTTTATGCAGTGATAGTATTCAGAGGTACAATCATGATTTAGAACTGATGTGTCCATTTTTGTTGTTTTTTTAATTTAATTCCTCCAAGTATGCCTCTGAGCCTTTATCAAGCCATAAACTGTTTTCACTTTTCTTTTTTTGTGCCTGAAAAGCAAGCCTATGCCTTTCCTCCCATTCACCAAAAAACTGATCTTATCTTTTCTCATTCTCTTCCTGTCTCCAGCCATTCATTCATTACCTCTTCTGCTCTCCCGAACTTTCTTTCTTTCTTTCTTTCTTTCTTTCTTTCTTTCTTTCTTTCTTTCTTTCTTTCTTTCTTTCTTTCTTTCTTTGTGTCTTATATCCACACTCAGTGTTTTGTAAGTAAAAGTTATGGCTGCATCTGTCGCATTCATTCGTCTTGCTGTCAAGCAAAAAGGATCCCACTGTGTGCATGTGCGATGATTGACTCAACACATACACACACCTGTTGTCACACTGTGTGCAAACACGCCATCACACACGATCCCTCACCTGTCCTCTGCTTCTCCTTCACAAATCACATTCTGCCAAACCAACATCCATCCAATTATCCATTGATTCTGTCCTGACATGTCAGTATTTGTTTGCATCTATCAGTTTTACATATATCTTAATATCTGCAGACAGTTTCAGCATGAAACATTGATTCAATGTCTGCAGCTGTGTCTGTGTGTGTGTGTGTGTGTGTGTGTGTGTGTGTGTGTGTGTGTGTGTGTGTGTGTGTGTGTGTGTGTGTGTGTGTGTGTGTGTGTGCCGCAGCTGTGCGGTCATCTGTCACCTTTCAGACTGCTGAAGATGGACTGCTGCTGTCTGAAGGTGAACTGGAGCCATTTTGGTATCTGACATACAGTAAGAGAAGCATGCTAACTGGAGGATGCTAACAACAAAATGCTATCATAGTCCAGCTAATGCCAAATTTTTATATACGAAACTACAGATTAAGAGCAGTGTCACCATTTTTCACAAGTTTTTGCCAAAGCGGAAGCTGAATTTATCTGAGGGATAAAAAACCCCATCATAGCTAGGTGTTTTGATAAAAACACCTAGTTGGCTTGATAAAACCTAAAAGACCAGTGAAAGATAATGGGTATCATAACAGTGGTTATGAGTTGTCTTTGATAACACTGCTTCAGGTATTGCATGAGTACATATTAAGAAGGGGCATTTCAATGCATCATTTCACTCTTCTGCACAAAGTAGACTGAGTTCCAGCTGACTATGTGCAAATTCCTGTGCTGATTTTACATTGACTGCACAACTTAGACTCCCTTTAATGTTTTTCCTGAGGTAAGACCACAGAATTTGGTCTATATACTGTAGTTACATATTGTAATTAAAAGAATTAGTAAAAAAAAAAAATAGGTAGAAACTATTAATATATTTTGCTCCAGCCAAGGATATGTCTTCTGTATAATTTACCATGGTGATCTAATCACGGCATACCTTACTAACCGTAATGAATTGGTGAGGTCAATTTCCAAATGGAGTTAAAATTTTCTCTGTGTGCAAGAGAATCAAACAGGACATTGTGTGAAGTTGCCTAACAACAGACAAACCATTCCAGATAGGTACTCTGGAAAAAAAATATCACATAGGTTTATAAGTATAGACTTTAACGGGCAGAGGGACACTCGCCTCCAATAAAACATTTTTAAAAAAAGTTAAATTATAACTATAGATCCTACTATTTGCAAACAGTAAGAAAATGAAATTGATTATGGTATTACTGCTATCCTCATCAGGACACTTCCCTGGATCATCACTAAGGTTTACAGCTTAATTTCACAGATTCACACCATCTGTAGATGGAGTGGGGTTAAATGTCTCTCTAGGAATGTGACTGAGGTGAAAAAGAGGAGGAGGAGGAGGTAGTTGTGTTAGTCTGGTCAAGTGTCAGGTTGTTTGATATTCAACAAATGCCTTTCATCTTCTAGTGGAGACGAGCAAAGAAAAGCTGACTGATTTGGAGGGGGGTTAAATACACACAGACTGTTTTCACACATGCACTTTGGACAGTTTAGTGAGAATCAGGTCAGGATTTTTAAGAGCTGTCATTTTTCACATGTAGCACACAGCAGGAAATGGTCCCTTTCAGGAACATTTGCACAAAAAGTTGGGATCGGAACAAAATAAAGGCTGGAAAAGTAAACGGTATTTTAATTGGCAATGGATCAGTAACATGACTGGATGCAAAAAGAGCATCTTAGAGAGGCAGAATTTGTTAGAAATAGTCCTTTTACGCATATACAAGTATAATATAGAATAATAGAATATTTAGGGCTAAAGACCTCATAGCACCCCCAATAGAGTACTTCACTCTAAAACTGCTGGTTTGCTTGTGATTCCTATGATATTTAGAAGTAGATTAGGAGACAGAGTCTTCAGCTTTCAGACCTCTCTTTTGTGAAACCAGCTCCAGTTTGGATTCAGGAAACAGACACCCTCTCTACTTTCAAGGCTTAAAACTTTCCTTTTTAACAACGCTTGTAGCTAGGGCCCTTAGTTAAGATAAGATAAGATAAGATAGAACTTTATTAATCCCTCGGGTGGGTTCCTCTGAGAAATTCGACTTCCAAAAAAAGCACAGCAACGACCGAAGTTACAGTTACAGAATTGTTATATATATATATACACACACACACACACACACACACACACACACACACACACACACACACACACACACACACACACACACACACACACACACACATATAAATACAGAGACAAATATAAATAAAATATACAAAGGGGATAAATAGAATAAATATGAATAAAAAATAAAAATACAAGTGAATTGCACATTTCAAGTATTGAGTCTATTGCACTGTTGACTATTTACAAAAAGTATTGCACAAGGTATTGTACAGTGAGGTGAAGAGGCACTACAGCTTAGTTGTTCCCCCCTCCTGTTTCCCCTCCCTCTCCCCTCCAGAGAGGAGTTAAACAGTTTGATGACGTGTGGGACAAAGGAGTTTTTAAGTCTGTTAGTTCTTGTCTTGGGGAGAAGCAACCTGTCACTGAACAGACTCTTCTGGTTGTTTATGGCCATGTGCAGAGGATGCCCAGCATTGTTCATAATGTCCAGCAGTTTCTTTAATGTCCTTTTCTCTGCCACTGTCACCAGAGTGTCCAGCTTCATGCCGACCACAGAGCTAGCCTTCCTGATCAGTTTCTCCAGCCTGGAGCCTAGTTACGCTAGGCTAGGCTAGGTTAGGTCTAGGTTTTATCTTATCTTATCTTATCTTAGGCTGCTGGAGGCCATAATGCACCTTTTTCACTCACTATGTGCTTACTCAACACTCTGCATTTAATCATTAGTTATTATTAATCTGTTGCTCTTTTCTACAGTGCATCTTTTGTCCTTGCAGATGGCTGTCCCTCCCTGAGCCTGATTCTGCTGAAGGTTTATTCCTAAAAGGGGTTTTTTCCTTCCCACTGTTGCCAAGTGTTTGCTCAAAGAGGGCTGTTTGATTGTTTTGATTGTTAGGATTTTCCCTGCATGATTGCAGGATCTTTACCTTACAGTAGTAAGCTATATAAATAAAAACTGAATTAAAATTGAATTGAATTGATTCTGTCATGGAAATCATAGCGTGGGCTCACAAACACCTCTAGAAAAAAACTAACATCCGGGATGTCCAGGAATTTGGTGGGATGTTTATTTAAAGACCATGCTTTAAAGAATTCTCCAGCACTGAGCGTCATCGGAAGGCTTCTCTGTGATCTTTTAAGACACCAGATAATAAATAAATGCATGGACTAGTTTTTCAGCATTATTGAGACAGAATATTTCTAGTTTTGGCAATACACTGTCTAAGAAGGAAGTCTTTAATGTTGTTCAATGTACGACATGTTACTGTAAACTGAATTTACAGGGTTGTGGTGTGACTAGCTGCTGTCTGCAGTAAATGAGCTTGTATTGCAGTAAAAGGTCTGGATAATCCCTTTCTTCTCTGCAGTATCTGGTGATGCCCCACAATGATCTCATTGACATGAATGAAGAAACCGCTGTTGCTACTTTAAGTGTGAAAGAACCGTTAGCAATCACACATCTTCCACCTCCCCATCCGTTAGTGTTTACTCACCCAGCCCACTGCAAACTTCCTCACACACATGCACACACTGCAAGCCCACTTTCAGTTCTGTATTTGATTTCCCATCAGCGCATCAGGTTTTACAATAAAAGTTGTGAAGGTGGTATTTTTATGTGTGTTTTGTGGTCTGGGGGTCTCTATGATGTGTTCCTGTTTTCTCTAAATATTACTATGTTTTCCTCTCAGTCCAAAATTAGACAACCGACACTTCACAGCAAAGGGCTGATGGTTAATTTAAAAATGTCTTCAAATTGCAAACCTCCCAAAAGCTGCAAAGACGATCAGAGACAAAACAACACTAAAGTCTGAGGGTTTGTGGTCTTTCCACACTGTATCACAGATGGTTGGATAGTGTCGCAAGCCCCTTCCTCCACACCTTTCCATCGCTCCATTGTTGTGGTGTTTGCTGTGAGTTTCCGAAACCAACAGTCCAACATTCATGTCACACTGTGATTGAGCAAGTATGTGGAGGCGAGAGAGGAGTCAGGCTTTGGAGTCTTGATTGTAGATCATGGCTACTTTTTACTAAAGTACTTGTTACGCTTTTCATGTGTAACAAGTACTTTTTACTATTTCAAGAAATATTAACAGAAATTGTAATTATTGCACTTCCATATTGCATTTTGAATTACTTGTGTTACGCCTGTTTTGGAAATTATTTGAACAATAATGAACTTTTTACATGAGATACATGCTTTTAAAGAACAAAGGCAATTTGCAGAGCTGTAGAAACTACAGAGGGATAAAGTTAATGAGACATACTATGAAGCTTTGGAAAAACTTGCTGAAGCTGAGTCAAGAAGAGGTGCAAAATGGTATCATGCTGGAAAAGCAATTGGTGGAAAAGTATAGCAAAGGTCAGAAGGAGTTTGACTGTGTTTTTGTGGATCTGCAGAAAGACATGGAAGGAGAAGAACGGTGGTGGTGCAGGACATGAATGAGGACACCATGACAGAGGTGAGTTAGGAGTAACAGATGGGTTCAAGGTAGGCGTGGGACAACATCAGGGATCTGCTCTGAGCCCTTTCTTGCTTGCAGTGGTAATGACTGGGTTGACAGATGAGGTCAAGCAGGAGTCTTCGTGGATTATTATGTTTGCAGATGATGTCGTAATCTGCAGTGAGAGTAGAGCTGAGGTAGAAGGTAGAAGAAAGCCTAGAAATGTGGAGGTATGCTTTGGAGAGAAAAGGCAAAAAAGGCCAGTAGAAGCACGACATAATAGATGTGTGTGAATGAGAGGGAGGCAAGGGGAAATGTGTAGATTCAAAAAGTAGAGAGTACATGAATTCAAATTCAAATTCAAATTCAAATTTTATTTGTCACATACACAGTCATACACAGTACGATATGCAGTGAAATGCTTAGACAACTGCTCGTGACCTAAAGAAAAAAGAAAAGGCTATAAGATAGGAAATAAATATGAAAATTAAAAAGGGTAAATTTAACTAGGAAGGGATAAAATAGAATAAAATATAAAAATTAAGGTTAAAAATGAAATAACTGTACAACACAAATTAGAATGAAGGGCAAATTTAACTGGGAAAGAATAAGATAAATATATAAATTAAAGTTGAAAATAAAATAACTGTACAACAAAATACACAATATACAGTATAGAACTATATAAGAATGTATGAAGAAATATAAATATATATATACACAATAACAGCAGCTGTACAAGTATTAACTGGAAATGAAGAAATATAATATCCAGTGTTGTGCAATCCACATCCACATGAGTTTAAATACCTGAGATCAACCATCCAAAGCAATGGACACATGGCACAAGAGAATTGAAGAAGAAAGTCCAGGTGGGGTGGAGTGGGTGGAGATGAAATAAGGTAGTGAGACCTTCTGTGATGTAAGGTATGGTGACAGTCGCACTGACAAGGAGACAGAAGGCCAAGCTGGAGGTGGCAGAGCTGCAAAAAGGGTTTTTACAGGGAGTGACCACAATGGACAAGATTAGAAATGAGTGAATCAGAGTGAGAGCTCAGGTTGAAATGGCTTGAAGAAGTTCAACTTCAAGTTAGAGGTGCAGGGTTTAGACATGTGCAGAAGAAGAAAAGTGGAGATGTTGTGCAAAGGATATTGAATATTGAGCTGCTGAGCAGGGGGGAAAGTGATTGGCCACAGAGAAGATTTATGGATGTTGTGAAGGAGGATATGCAGATGGTTGGTATGACAGAAGAGGATGTTAGGGATAGGGTGAGAGGGAGGTAGATGATTCGCTGAGGCAACCCCTGCATCTAAAAGAAGAAGACCTGTTTGTCAGGCTTTTAAATTCAAATTCAAATTCAAATTTTATTTGTCACATACACAGTCATACACAGTACGATATGCAGTGAAATGCTTAGACAACTGCTCGTGACCTAAAGAAAAAAAAGGAAAAGGCTATGAATAAGATAGGAAATAAATATGAAAAATTAAAAAGGGTAAATTTAACTAGGAAGGAATAAAATATAAAAAAAAAAAATTAAGGTTAAAAATGAAATAACTGTACAACACAAATTAGAATGAAGGGTAAATTTAACTGGGAAAGAATAAGATAAAATATATAAATTAAAGTTGAAAATAAAATAACTGTACAACAAAATACACAATATACAGTATAGAACTATATAAGAATGTATGAAGAAATATAAATAAATAAATATATATATACACACACAATAACAGCAGCTGTACAAGTATTAACTGGAAATGAAGAATGTAGTGACCAGTGTTGTGCAATCCACATTATGTCTTGTGCAGTGCAAATATGCTTAAAGTGATTTAAGTGATGAAGTGAAAACAATGTCCAGAATGTCCAGTGTGTGTGTAAGAACTATATGTGTGGGTCAGTACTGTGTGGTGGTGTGATTGAGAGACCGTATCGCCTGCGGGAAGAAGCTCCTCCTCAGTCTCTCTGTGTTGGTTTATTCTTGGTTGGTTTATTCTTACTCTACTTAAATGAATCTCTTGGGAGATTATGATTCTTTGTGAAAAATGGCTCCATATGTTACACAAAAAAAAAAGGCTTTTTTTTGCTACCAGGCAGAAGTCTGGCAAACAGGCTATTTCCGCGATGCAGTATCAACACTGGTCCAAGGAAAAGAAAACAATTTGTTACCGAATGTATCCACAATTCTCTCAGAATTCCATTCCTTTTCATGTATGCCAGCGCTTCCCTTAAGTAAACTTGTTCTACAAGTTTAGGTCTATTAGAGAGTGATATGTTTAGAAAATAAGTAATGCTAATGAAGACAGTCTGTAACAGGTTAGACAGGATTCAGAGTTTTCAAAAACTAGTCCATTAGTGTGACTCATGCAGCCCCCTGATGCCTCCCAATGACCTCTTCCCCCAAGCCTGTATTTCTGCTCTAAGCAGGGTTCCTTGGTGGCTAGATGTTATTTTCATGGGCTTTTTTGAATCACCCAGGACCCATTTACTTTAGGAGAACATACCAGGGTAAGCTGCCTATATCAAACAATCTTGTCTCTCGGACCCCTTGGGAACACATCTGTATCATCCCAGAAGAGCTTGGGAGAGGGAAGTTTTGCCTCTCTTCTTTGCTGCCTCAGTGACCTGTATCAGTAAGCTGTAGTGGATCGATGGGTTGATGGATGGATGGACATCTTCCTGGTTATTTACGCCATATTTAATGGTTCATCTCAATGTGCACTTCTTTTTTTATATTGGAGATTATGTATCGGAATTTCAGGAGCAGGACCACGCCTCCAAACACGCTCCTTCAGGCTGTCATCAATATAAGTTCCCTCAGTTCTGCAAGCTGATCATTCTTGTTTACGTGCCCCACCCTCCCTCCCTCCTTGTTCTCAATTCTTTAACTTCTTCACTTCTATTTAGTACATGGGGATCTGCCAGGCCCGGGAGCCATCGCCAGTCCCCTTCGAGGCCTTCCCCAAACCGCAGCTCAATTCATGTCAAAGCATTCACTTTTACCTACTAAAACGCTGTCAAACCTAAAATGAGGACGTGGGCCCAGCTAGTGAAATGAAGTTACAATGCATGTTTGCACATGTGTTGCACAAAATGTAGTCAAATGTTCAGGGATAACATTATAAATGAAATTAATTACGTAGCATGGCAAGGAAATATTGTTGAAATTAGAACAGCTGCAATTTCGAAATATAATTGTTCTCACATCAGCTGATTCATATGCTGCTGAAAGCATGCAGACATGTAGAGAATGACAAAAATGAGGGCAAAAGCCTTTTGACAGGCTTACATAAAAGCTTCAAGCTTTGTTGCAGCCTCAGTAAAAGAAAGGTCATTATAGACAGGAAGGAAGGGAGGCAGTAGGAGGCCACTGCAATCATCTTGTTATCTCTGATTATTACCTGAGTCTGTATCGTTTTTGGAGGTTAGAATGACTGTAAGAGGTTTGTTCTTTCTTTCAGTTCAAACCTTTATTTCGCTTTAAGTATATTTTTCTGAATGGATATTTTAAAGTAAATCATTTTTGTGTGACTGTAGGTGCTGATCATTTTAGTTGTCAGTGTTTTCCCACCAATGACATCTCTGTTTAAAAATATCCACAGCTCAGAACAAGGGGAGAGGGTAGGAGAGAAAAACCCATCAAATTACCTCCACGTTTCTTCTGATTTAATGTCTTACTTTGCAAAACAAGCAACACTTGCCATGCACTGAGACTACATTTGGAAGTTCTCGATCTAGTCAAACTAATAGATAATATGTTTTAACATCAGGCACTAGTCAGACCAATCAGAAGCAGGCGTGCACCAACAGGTCCTGTCACTCAGTAGGAGCAGCTGTGTCTGACAACCATGAAATTAACTCCATAAAGAACGAAAAGCTTAACGATTTTGGAGTATTACTGGTTGACTTATCCTAAGATTTTTGTAGATATTTCTTTTTTCCTGTTTTCTCTTCTAGCTTAATCATTAACCTTTGATCAATAAGGAAATCAGGAAGGAGAAATCTTACCTCTTATATAAATGTTTGTCCAGTGCAGCATAGTAGAAGTGAAAAACTAAGAACAACAAAGATAATGTAGTATAAAATTGTTAGTCTTGGGAAAAATGGCAAAAAGGATATTTTATGTATTTATTATGTTAGGTAAAAGTAGTAAAGTGCTTTGACATTTGTAGCAACAATCTGTTGCATTTCATCCCTTTTTCCATTTTATTGTTTTATTTGAGCTTTGACTTCTGCTGTCCCCTAAGGGCCACTGTAGGTGACTGATGTGGCATCTCCAGGGAGTCTACGGGGGTTTTCAGTTAAATAAAACAAGGAAAAACATTTGTGTGCTTGTGTTGCCTGAGGGTACAGACAGAAGATGAGCAGGAAGTATGTAGAAGACAGTCATGGTAGGCGCAGTGTCTTCTTTGTATGGTAACAAGAGAACTACATTTTGTAACTAATGAAAAACCTGGTTGTTTCTTCTGGTGCTGCATTACCAGTCAAATATTTTCTTGAATTTGAAGCAAAACTTGGTAGAAACCTTAAAAAAATACATTTTAAAGAATAGCATTACAGTTGATGCATTGTATAAACAGTCTTAATAAAGAAAATACTTTTTTTCTTGCTGGATCTCACCAGTTACACACTAGTTTGTTGCCAATGTCCATTTTAAGTGTGGTCATTAACTGCAACATGTTTCTTATCTTGGGGCTCTTTAAAATAAAGTCTGTCACTGTCAACTTAACCTTTATAAACTGTTAAACCTTTTTGACAGGAGACTCTTGATCACTTAAATGAGACTTATACTTTTTTAAATAAATCTCTTCTGGACAAAAGTGTAATATTGTGTTATAGGTAAAAAAAAAAACAAACAAAAAAAACAATGATCCAAAAAAAGACTGTAAGTTTAATGAAATTTCACATGTTTATTTTAAAATGAACAAAAAAGCAGATCAAACATTTCATTAGAGTTTATGGGCTGCACAGGTTTGGAAAACAAGGGTAAATAGTAGGAGGGAGCACGAGAGATCGAGTAAGGTTGGGAGGATTGGGGGAAGGTGTGGAGACTGAGGGTGTTGCGTAAAGAATAAGAGCTGGGTGAAGAGTAGGAAAGAGCACGAGAGGGGGGGTAAGGTAGGGAGGAGGTAGAGGGGTTGAGTTGGGGTGTAGGGACAGGAGGTAAAGGGCAAGAGTCGGAGGGAGTGAGAGGGATGGGAACCAGGCAGAGGTTTGGGTTCAGATCTTCAGTTGCTGTTTTATCTTCCATCTTCTCGTCACTTTTTCTCTCAAGGTTTTCTTCGATGTCCTCTTTTGTCTCCTGCTTTTCCTCCTTTTCTTCCTGCTTTTTCTTGTCCTTTCTTGGTTTGTCCGTTCCCTCCTCTTCTCCCTCGTGGTTTTCCAGTTTTTCCTCTTGGGAATTTGTTTCCAGGGTTTCTTCCTGGTTGTCAGCATCAAGTGCAAGCTCCTATGTAGAGAGAGTAAAATGTATTTTACTGAACTGTGACTCAGTCTGACAGAAGTTGTTAGGACCAAACATGACATTATGGTAAAGTGAAATGATAGCAGAGACAGCTTACCTGAAGGACGTTCTTCCATTCGTCCAGATTTTCCTGTAAGTTCTCCAACAGATGCTTGTTCTTAATTTGGAGCTCCTCCACTTTTTTCTTCTCCTCTTTCAGGCTCTTCTCGGTTGATTGCCACTTGCTGCTCCAGTGTTGTTCCCTGGTGTTTATCTCCATGTCTTTTATGGTCGATTCATGGAGGAGTTCTACCCAGGCTTTGGTTTGAGCTCTTCTTTTCTTCACACATCTTTGAAGCGCCTCATCCTTGAGTTTGAGCTCTTCTTGGAGGCTACTCACTTCCATTTTGTGAGCATCTTCAAGGACGGCAATCTTCTCCTTCAAAGATGCATTTTCCTCCTTTGCAGTCTTCAATTCCTGAGTGGCAAAATGGAGTGCATCTTTTAATTCTTGCACCGTTTCACTTCCAGCAATCTTGTTAGCTTCCTGCTGCTGTTTCATATCAGCAGCGCTAGTCTGCACTGGCCAAGATGCCTGAATGATAAAAACATGCACGTAGTCCATAGTTAGAAAAATCAATCACACAGTGTGATGTGTGGCATTAGAAGTTTAAGGTGACACAAGAAGAAGCAAAAACTGAGTCCTACAGATGTTCTAAAAACACAAATGTTCACAGAGTTTTGTTAAAAGTGCTTACAAATGTTTAAGTATTAAAAATTAAAGTTAAACTCCAAAGTGTACTCTGCTTCCTTAAGATTATGAAAGCTTTAGACACATTTTGAGCAAAAAATTCAAAAAAAGCTTTTGCTTGCTCACACGAGAAAAGCTTACCAGATTTTCTCAGATGTTGGGTCACAAATGTTGGGTCCATTTGGGCTCAGGAAACACTGAAGAGTCGCTGTTACACTTGTTTAGCTGTCGATATTTTTCCAAAGCGTTCGTCGAGTCACAGCAAATAGCGACAGATGCTTGTAGGTTCAGGATGGTGTTTAGAAATGAAATATCCAGGTAAACACTGCAAACACTGTGTTTGGAGAATCCTGTTCAAAAATCATCAGGCGATAGTGACAGCACTACCCAGGTGTTACCATGGAGACCATGTTGTTTTGGTTTCTGTGTTCTTGTTGTTACTGACTGAACTTGAAGCTATTTAGCTATTTACTGTGATTAAAAATCAAAACTAGTTTCAATCAGAAAGGGTCCTTTGGGTGTAGCAACCTTTTCACTTAATCCTCAGGGGACCCGTGAGGCTTTCTGTCCTATACCTTTCATTACTTTCACCTCCAGCCTCACCTGAACTGTTTTGAGCCGTAAAATGTGCTGTGCAAAGATCTCCAATCCATGTTTTAATGGTGAACGGTCATTAAAGAACAGGGTGTAGGGGCTAATTGGTTTAGAGAGAGCAAAACAAGAGCAGGCACATTCAAATCGAGACTGTGGTAAATTTTCAGTGTTTAAAAGCGGAGCGTCAAGTAAAATAGAGCTGTGTGAATATCTCATACTGGATAACCAAGAGAAATAGAGACAAACTTTTTACAAACAAATCTGGTTTTCAGATTCTGGGTTTCTCCGTTTGCTACCAGAATTTATATGAATGATGAAATTTCTTCTCCATGTTAGCCGTCGACTCCTGACTGTGGTGATGGTGCCTCTTGGTGCCTCTTAATGCAGTTAATTAACATAATACGGCTTACTGTACAGCAAATTGTAGAAACAAAGCATCCAAGAAGTCTGTGATGCTCAGGTCTTTTTTTTTTTGCATTGCATCCATGTTTGTGTGGTGGACCCAAAATGTGTTTGATACACTTATTAGCCAAGCCAGACAGCTTCAGCTGATAACTTAGCATTTCACCATCTTGCTCAAATACAGTCCAATACTAGCTCCTAAAACACAGAAGGCAACTGTTCACGTGGGTTATGTCTATCTTTTATATACAGTCTTTCATTGTTATTATTAAATAAATCCTTTTTGATAATTTTGTCTTGTTCTCACATGTAGGTTATTAAAAGGAAAGAAGATCAAATATGGAATAAAAGTTGAAGCTTAATATGCCTTCATTTTTTATACATTCTAGTAGGAGGCCTTTTCATTGCTAGTTTTCACCAATTCAAAGGCCTTGATAGTGCCATATGTCAGGTTTAGATATTTAGCATCCGAAAGCCACATTAATGATGTACATGAAACATGACATCCATTCAGCTGAAAGCACTTTATATCTAATGTAAAGATCCTACAGTAGTAGAGAGACGGGGCACTACGACCAGCACTTCTTGACAGTGGGGAGGAAGAACTCCTTTTTAACAGGAGGAGACCTCTAGAGGAACCAAGCTGAGGGGCAGCCGACCATCTGTAGCGACTGGTTTGAGGATGACAGAAGAACAATGACAAAAAAGAGCATAAAATTCCATCAAGTTTCCATCGAGGAGACTAAAAGGTTTTATGTGTGTGGAGTAATAAGAAAGTTTTAATCTTCAGGTAATCAAAGAAATACAGTGGTTCTACATTCTATTACTCTTTTTCTTGTCTAACCTTTGATTAATGTGCTTTTTATTACATATACTGTTCTTTCTTCTGAAGTAGTTCATTGCCAATTATAACACACGCTCCAAATGTTTATCTCCCCAAATATTTGCATAAAAGTAATACATGGAAACGCAATCATTTGCAATTCCTGATGCAGATTTTCTGGAATTCTACAAAGATTTTCATTACATTTGCATAGGGACTGATCCATGATAAACATCTGGGTCACTTTAAGAATTGGATAGATAGCAAAACTCTTTGGGGAATTTATACAGAGAAAAAAATGCTCCCAGCACCGGCAGCTAATCCCACTTCGTAATTCTTTGGAAGAACCCCCTGCTGCACTAATACAGTGCTCTCAATGAAATAAATGAGGAGGTTTTGTGATGAAGAGCTTTTGTTGATGTTAAGGGGCCATTAAGCAGTGTGCTAATCACATACAATCAGAGAAGAGAGAAGAGAGTGCTTCTAACTAGCTGCTATTGTTAGAGTTACAAACATAAAACAGAATCTAAAGTCTGACATTACTAGTATAGTTAATTATTATTTTTTATTCGTTCCGATTCCTCCCACTTTAAACAATGATGTCTTCTTAATAACTTGAGTGAAAAATTACAGAATATCTTAGTGTTTTATATCATTTCCCTTTTGCTTTAATGACATTGTGTTGCCATGAACTCGCCAAGTTTATGCAAATCTTGATAACTGAATAATGATATCCCAGCATGATTAGAAGATCTTCCAAAGACCTTATTGTGATTTCAAGAATGTGTTGCTTTGTTTGCTTTCAAGAGCCGCCGAAAAATGCTCAGTGGGGTTAAGGTTAGGTAATTATGGAGGAAGGTTCATGACTGTCAGAGCTCCTTTGGTTTTTCAGAAGTTCTTTCAAAGCAGACTTGAATCCTGAAGAAGATAGAAGATAGACAGAAGAAAGATGCAAACAATGCACTAAGACACCAGTGAAGATAACTGGCATGTCATTTTAATGGACTGGGTAACCCTTTAGCATAATTTTCCCATGTGCAGAGTAGTCTGATGTGAACCTAACCAAGTTGTGTGTGTGGCTCTTTTAGAACTTTCAGTACCTAACACCCCCCCCCCCCCCCCAAAAAAAAGAAAAAAACACGTTTGAAAATGACAATAAAGAAGTAACTTGTGTACCAGTGTGTCACAAGACGAGATCCTGAAAGAGCATTTGCATTTGACAAGAAAATATGACCACTTCAGTACATCTCTGAATAATAGAGTCCCATTTCTCAAAGACACAGTGGAGTTGAGGGTAGTGTTTTCCTGGACAAAGACTTTACCCTATTGTGCAGGCCACCCTGCTACGTGAACTACACACCCAACAATTGTGTCATCCATGAACAGTTTACTAGTGGACAATGCTCTTACAGTTTAGAAAAGGTGGCTCATCAACCCCAGCACTTGTGTGTGTGTCTTCCCAAGCTGCTGACTTGCAAGCCCAACTTGTTTTTTAATATCACACAGCTGCTTGTCCATAGAAATACTTTGCACTACAACCAGCAAAGATGTGTTCCTGCTCTGAAAATCTACTCTGAGATGGAGAGCTACTTTTCTTTTAAATTGGGTTAGGAAACTGGGTGTGACTTCTTGCTGCAGATACACTCCCTTTCTCCCCCATAAATATAATCCAAATCAGTAGGAAATGCAGTGATTTAGTGCAGGTGTTCAACTCTAGAACAGCAAAACATACCAACCTGAATATTCCCACCATCTTGTTTAAGTGTGGGTTTGATGCAGTGCAGTATCATTTTCTCTACCCTTCACTTCTGTGCAAGTACCCTTCTGTTCGTGCAATAAATGCTATACATGAATACTTGAGTGGGACTTTTATACTTACAAACGGTAAAATACTGACCTGCCTGTTTTTTAAAAGCCACATTTATACAAAAACAAGCCACTTATGTGTATTATATATATTTCACTCTGTAACCCACTCTCTGAATACAACACAGTGCATATGTGGCAGGTCCATAATGAGGGATGGTATGTTAAATATGCAAGGTCTTATTCTGGATCTTCCCAGGCAGATGCTCGGTCATTACACTCCTACAAGTGGGGGCCCTCTGTTAAGTGAAGTATATGAGGTCACACTTTCATGTGACCTCTGTAACCCCAGCTAAGGAAAAAAAAATCTTGTAGACATCTCTTAATAGTCTTCTTTCAGCAGGAAATTTGCTGATTGGTGTCTTGTGTTCTTTATTTACCAAATTCTTTATATGTGATAAATCTGCTTTTTTGTCCCTCCGTGGACAAATTGCCTTCCTCTGATGTGTGGTCATTTTTAAACTGCCAGCCCTGCACACAAACACAGCAGCTACAGGATGAAGCTTGTTCTTCGATTACTGCTCCGATTTGCATCTTGTTTTCCTCTTTTACTGTACTTTCCTGCTATCTCTTTCCTATACGTTCTGCTGTTCTTCCTCAGGATTCAGGTGAAATGATGAATTTTTAAAATTCTATTTTTTGTGTTCATGTTGCAGCTGACAACAGCTCAGGGGTTTTTCAGTGCTGCTCAGAAGATCTTACCCAAGATCAAGAACTTCTTTCTCCCTTCAAAGTGCTCTGAAATAAGTCCTCCAGTGGAGGCTCCCACAGTGGAAACACTGTGCACGGTGCCCAAAAAGTAGCTTGATTTACTTGAACGGACTTCTTATCTATCTTAGTGTTATCTAAAAAGACTTACCTCAAGGACAGCTGGCTTTTTGTAGTTCTTAGTTAACACTGTTAATATGAAAAATTGTTTAAATGTTTAATGTCTCCCCTAAAAGAAGTGCAGAGTCTGAAAGATTTCTTCTGTATTTTACATGTAAAAATGTGTTTTGTTTGTGTTGTAATTATTTACAGGTTTACATGAAAACAAAAACGTTCACTGTGGTCTATGAGAGCTTCGAAATAGAGAAACATCTTAGCTGCATAAGCTACACACAGAGGCCCTCTATGTGTAGAGTAAACACATGACTTAACGCCAAACAGCAGCATGTGAAAGAGAACATGATAACACGATGCCTTAACATCCCTGTGGAAAGTTTACATCTAATAGTAAACATAATATTTCCTGAAATGGAAGGCTGCTATTATTCTATGGTTTTCCTCAATGCTAAAAAAAAATCCTCTGACAAGTTCAGTTAGTGCATGTTCCAGTACTTTTCTTTTTTGCAGAAAAAGACAAAAAGGTTGATGTTCAGTACTATCCTGTTAGCCCTGCTTCCATGCTCTAGCATCATGTTGCAGGAGTGTGGCCCACTGGATGTACACTGCATTCCAGTCTGTGTTTGGTGTGGGTAGAGGATGTAAGGTAACTCACAATGATGGAGTAGCTGATGACTTACCCAATAGAGGTTCTGAAGGACTAGTTGCAAACTTTCAAGAAGATGTTAATGTTTATGAGGATTTGGAGGAAGATTTCACTCTGGTGAGCTTGGCTGATGACATTGGATATCCCATTTTATGCTGCTGATGATAGTGGTCTCCAGAAACTTCACAGACTCTGCCACCTTTGCATTGTTGATAAGCAGTGGGGAATGTGAGAATGGAAGTGCAGACAAGTAGGTGCCCAGCTACTCACCTTCCCCCGTGGCTTCCTGTTTGGAACTCTTTAGTGTACTCCCAGATTACTGTGGAGTAGTCTGGTGCAGACATTCACCAGAATATTGGTCAGGCATGCTAGGACATCAATAAAGTACCATAATCTTTCATACTTGGAGTGACTCTGCTAGTATAGTAATAAGAGAGGTATAAAAAAAGAAGTCTTTCAAACACATACACATGCATACACACGTTTTTCCTACGGTTTCTGCTGAAAATATGAGCTTCTCTAACTGTTGCATCAGTCTCTCTCAACTCTGTCTTCTGGGAATCCTATGCTCCCGCATTGCTGGATTGTAGAGATGCCTGTAGAGATGGATGTGGCCTCTAATGTGTCCGCTTTGCATTTGTGTCAACTGTGCGCTTAGCCATGCTACAAAAATTAGGAACGCTGCAAGTGCTGCAGTTTTTAATGGAGGCTGAGCTTGACTGGATAATCCAAAAAACGGTTGGATCTGTAGGATAAATGCTGAGTATTTTGTTTGTTCTTTCTCTTTGCTTAAATTCAGATGTGTGAAGAGCCTATGGTCATCTTTCTCTGTTAAGGTAAGAAAGCGAGAAGTAGAAGATGTCAATGTAATTTGGTAAGGAGGAGACTTGTCTTGAAAAGATGGGGGTGGGTCATTAGTGTGCATGACAGAGGACCTCTCTAGCCTATTGTGGTAAGTCTTTTTAGTTCATCAGCTTGTCCAGGGGTTAGGGTAATTGCAGAGCTTTTCTTATTATAATGTGTTATTGCCTCCAGTGTGTTCTTGACAGATGCAGGTTTGTTGCTGATTGAAACAAACTTACCTTGGCTTGGTTCTCACATTTGATAACATTCTTGAGTTCCCGTCTAGCCAGTATGTATCCATATCGACTTTATTGTACCACCTGTTCTTTCTGGCATCTGAGAGCCCTGAGCTGACCTATAAATCAGGGATTATGGTGATTGTACCTTAGTGTTTGGCTTGGAAGGCAAATGTGCTTGTAGAAGTTGATAAATGAGCATGTAGGGTCAACAAATGAATTGCTGTCCTCAAGATCTCCCAGCGCCTCCTAATCTTTGGACTCCAAACAGTCCTAAAGGAGGTTTTCTTTGCAAGCTCCTGTACCAAAAGCAAGTTAGTTCCTTACTATTAAAGTTAGAAAAGGGTTCAACACAGTCCTTCCCCGCAGCTGCTTACAGCCCCCAACAAGGTTAAAAAAGTCCTAAACTGAGATGCAAAGGATTGTAAATGTACCAGAGAACTCACACCCAGAGGCCGTGTTCAGTGTTTTGAGAAATTTTCACTGAGCCATGAACAAGGTCTTCCCAAAATACTATCAACATATCATTTGTCCCACCAGAGGAGAGCCAACACAGGATCACTGTTACACCCATTCAGACGCTGCTCCAAAACCCTCCCCCACCCTGCAACATTCCATAGGCCATTCAAAAGTTCAGGCTCTACCTAACCCCTGCCCTATCAGGGTTGTGTGTGCTGGTCGTTTAATTTAAATGAAGACAACTACCTGATACATACGGATTTTTTCAATTGTGATGGCTGAAATACCTGGACTTTAAAGCATCTTTGCATGTGGCATATATATATACATATTTACATATTCATTGAGCCCTTATATTCTGTTTGGTGTGACAAAGCAGTTGAACCCCCATTGCCCCCATTGGTTTGGATTTCACACCTGGTATTAGATGCTTTCAGTGAACAGTCTGAAAATTCCACTGAGCTGTAGCAAAAGTCATGATTATATTGGTCAGCAATTGTAACCTTCATTTTTTAAAACATATTTTTACTTTAACATAATGCATGTATTATACTTTAACAAATATATCACATAATTGAGATTTAAATATAATTCAAAAAAGAAACAAAAATAAATAAATGGAGATACAAGTAATTGACATACCTCAGATCAGTGGATTATTTTGACCATGTCACCTTGCAGCAAAGGGATAGCCATTTGGAAGTGACCCACTTGCATTAGGAGCGCAACAGAGAGTTGAACCAGTCTTGGTCATGTGATTATGAAAGTGACCAGGTGAGACCGACACAGAAAGCCACTGTTGGGGTTGTAAGACAAAGCCAACGGCAATAGATGGCTTAAAATCAGCCAGGAGAGCACTTCACAGATAAATGTTGTGGTATTAATGATTCTACTGTAGGAATGAGCGTGGGTAGAGATTCTGTCATAAAAATTGGCAGGCACTTGATGACGGATCCAAACATTCATTGGCAAACTTGCAGATGAGTTAAGAATAAAGCTTTAATGTCCAGATCTTTGATCTTTGATGCATATAAGGTGAAAATCAATTTAAAAGAGAGGCATGTATTTTAGTATTTCTTTTAAAAAAAAAGTTCTTCTCTGTTGATTTATATATATTTGGTCCTATACATTATATATACTTGCAGACTGGACTAATAAATTCATAATTAGTTGTATTTTAAGATCCTTTAAATGCCAGACAAGATAAATAGCTTTTAAAAAGAATTTGATGAACCAAAACTATTTCTGTCATTTCATCTTTACTTACTTTAGTAGTCACCCATCTTTTTGGTCTGAAACTGACCTTATTGAGTTCCACACAATAATGTCAAGAAAACCCACATACAACCAAATCTCGCAGCAGGTCTTTCACTATTCTAAACCTGAATCTACATCTAACCTTAAAACCAAGCCGTTTTTTCTTTCACTTACTCACCGACACATTTAGCTAAAACCACAAAGACAAGTCAGATGTCACGGGGAATTTTCATTACTCTCAAGACACTGCATTTGTTTTTCCACTCTACATGACAAATGAGTGGGACCTCCCCTAATCTCCTTAATTTGCATGCACTGAGTAACCCTGGTTTTGTGAAGAAATAATTCTATAAGCTTGATCAAAGTGTGCAATCAGCAGTCTCCTGACCTCAAACAACTGAGCTCTTATGGTTTTTTTGATCGTCAGGTTGATGGAGGAAGGATGTGTGATGTATCACTTTTTTTTTTTAAACTAAAGGCTCACTGCAAAGTCTTTCAGGTCTTTCAGTCTTCTATGACGTGAAAGAGAGCATCATGTATCAAATCAGCGTTCATTGGTTCATTTAAAAACTTTCTCCGGGGTGAATTCAACTTCTTTCGTTAAATTCTTTAAAAGGAGAACTTGTCAGTTTTACACATCAAACACTGTTGACAATAATATATACAGAACTTGAAATGGTTAAATAGAGCAATGATAATGTTCTATCTTTGAGTAATGATGTCAGCTGAGTCAACATTAGGCAAACATGGCTTCATGTTGAAAATGACAAAGCACAGTATCTTTAAAAAAAGTGACCTATGTAATTTGAGTCTTTCTCTCCTTACACATAACAGTTATGGGCTACATTTGCCACATTTAAAATAACAACCCCAGCCTGTTTGAAACAGCATGAGGAGGCAGGAAGGGCGGTGGTGACTGTCCCCCTTTGGGAGCTTTGTTTTTGTACTTAGTTTCACTTCATTTTCACTCACTGTTTGGGTGTGTATTGGCTACTAAATCACATATTTATGTCTAGAAAACAATTTGTTGATTTAGTTAAAGCATTTCAGACTGCACTGAAAAATGATCCAAATGCAAGACCATTAGGCAGCAAGTGAACTTCAAGACAAAGCTCACATAGTACACATGAACCTCCAGCTCAGCTACCTTTACTCTTATGACTCTTCATCACAGGCAGCTTTGATTTATTTCTGACTTGGCCTTTGTGAACATGTATGCACTATAGCTTAGGGTCCTTCTATAGCAGTTATTTGAGTTTTCCAATTGATATATATGTTGATATATTTCTCCAAAGCTTTCACAACAGGAAACTGTATTGTATCATCAAACGGGCATTTACCAATCAAGAGGGAGGTAAGATATCCAACACACAGCTGATGAAAACACCAGTAAGATATAAGAATAACTGCAGCTCAAGGAGAAGAAATTAATTCTCAAATTTGTGCAAAACTATTCGTGAGCAAAAAAAAAAAAAAACAGATTTAGAAGAGTTCTGATGTTTTTATGTCTGATGACATAAAGTCATAAGTCTTGACTGAAAATAGGAAATAGGACAATAGCAGTGATGGTCAACCAGAGTTAGTCAATGGATGATGTAAACGTCTTAGGAGACTCACTGAAAATCCAAGATTAAGTGTTTGTGGAGAAGATAATTTAAAAGGCAGGATAAAGATGTGTTTTTAAAAAATAAAAAAACTGGCCTGAAAAATGATGTGAAGTGTCACTGGACTAAAGACGAGACTGTGAAATTAGGAATAAGGAAAATTTGGGACAAACAGAAGGAATAAAGAGAAGAGTGCAGGAGGAAAAGCTCAGATTCCTAGGATTCCAGGCAGACCTAAGAACACAGATCTTTCTTATTGAATTTATGCAAAGGTTCATTAAATTTATCTGGCATTCTCTTCCTGCTTGGAAACACGAGCCAGGGTGGAGTTTTAGTCACAGACTCAGTCTCCTCAAACCTGCGCCCCAACAAGACCAGAAAAGAGCCAAAAGAATAACAATGTTTGAGACAGACAGTGATCTGCTCCTTTTGCATGCCAATGATGTGTTAATGAGAACTTTTCACATCAGATAACCCAGAGGCGGTGCAGTGAAGCCAAAGGTGCAATCGGGAAGCAAACAAGCTTCTAAGTGATCAGGTAAAAGCCTACAGCCTGCTTGTCTCCACCATATTTGCACTTGAAAGCCATAAGACACTACTATATGTAGCATCCCACCCCCCATTCACTGAAAACTGTGTGTCAACGCTGAAAGCCTCTAATCAGCTACTCAAACAAGTTTCAACTGTATTTGACATGGAGGATGTTGGACTACAATATCAAGTAAATATAATAATTTCAAAGAAAATGTTCAAAACATATGCTCACAAATGTGGTTTTATATATAGTAAAAATAAAGGGAAAATGGCATCAGTGTAAATACGCTGGTGCCTGTAGGGGATAACGCAAAGGAAATAACTAAAAATCTCCCTTGGCAGTTTTAAAGTGATCCATCAGCCACTGCACAACGCAGGGTGTCATCAATGCACTCTTAGTCTTGTCAGATATTAACTACACACCAACAAAGTAAATTCTGTTTATGTTTAGTATGTTGTAGTAAAAATTGCTCGTAAAATAATGTATTTATTATTTTGTAATGAATTGCAATTGGAATTAGTTTTTATTTTGTTTTTAATTTTATGCCTTTGATTGCTTATCTTCCCAAGTCTAGTCGCAAAATGCTCATATTTTTCTGAAATCTGCCAATGTGCCTTTAGCAAGCTTTCACAACATTTTCCATGCAGCAGTCTTGCACCAAATATCTGAAGTTTATCTTCAATAAGTATGCACATTTCACACATTTGGCTCCTGGTCTGCGATTTCAATGTGAAGGTATTTACATTAGAACAGGCTAACTGTAAATTACATTCATTTTCTCAGCTTGAAAATCATTTAACAAGACTTATACTACACACAAAAAAGATAGAAACTAAACGCACGCACACACACACGCAGACACACACACACAGATAAGCAAACAGACAGGCATTCACACTTTCCTGGCAGCCCCACTGGCTGTCCTGCACACACACAGTGTGCCAACCAGCCTGCCTCGGGATCTTACACTCGTGACATATCTGATATAATAGCCCTATTATTTTAACATGACTCTCAGAGCCAGTAACATGTAGACAGGAAACGCATCATCATAGTTGTTCACAGCCCTGGGGAAGGCTTCTGGCCAGGCAAAAGAGCAAAGGGTTCTGGGTAATGGGTTACAGATGAGGGGAATGTAGGGCAGCTGTGTCAGCTAAGACTGAGTTAGAAAGACCACCGATTACCGGCTGTTGAGCCACATCCAAGCTAAATGTGGATTTAACATCTAGGAGGTGAACACATGATGATGAAGATGATGACTGAGAACAGCTGCCTTATAATCTATGTCCAAAAGAAAGATCATCGTTTTATCACATGGAGACTTTTAATCAGAGTTTTGTGTCATATTTATTTACAGTGAATGTGAAGACTCGGAGAAAGAATTTAAACACCAGTTATGCAGAATTAAAATGGAGTTGCAGAATATTCATGGCATTATTGACAAATGAAAATCAGCTTTTTACATAAAAACAACTTTCTTGTTTACCTTTTGATCTGGTAGGAAAATTTGAGAGCTCTGAAATGAGGCTAATGTTCAGTATGTCTGGTGTATATCCTTAAAGGGAACCTATTATGCTGTGAGTCAAATGCTGAGGCTTCTGACTCCTCTAAACACTCAATTTCAAGCTTTCAATTTTTATTTCTACTCCCAGGTCTGCATGCTATCAGTAAGCGGGCCTATCCATATATGACCATCTGAGACATGCGTTGCTCTTGCAGAGTCCAAGAATAAAACCACGGAGCTCTAAATGAGCACACCCTTTAACGCTAGCTGGAGTATTTGATTTGTAACAACTGGATCAAGTGAAATTTAGGAAAAATGTTCACCAGCCATTGTCACCCCTCCCCTTTATCATCAGTACCATTTGCTGTCCTGTTGCTTATGGCAAACAGCAATTTCAGGGCACATTTTTCCCTATTACACAACTAACTTTGCTTAGTTATCTAACTAAGTTCTTGTGCATAAAGAAGTTGTGCGTTTAACTATTAACAGGTTAGTGGATTTCTAGACTGGGTATGAAAATTTTGCAAGTTTTAGCTGGTAATTTCAGTTGTCAGTTACAATAATTACCATGTAGCTGTCAATATTAGACAAGTGAAACATTTGTTTGACTGCTTCAAATATTAGCTAATAAGGAGTGGCTAAAATACTTCCATTTTTAAAAAGAAACCACTTGATTTACAAAATGTTAATTTAGGTTATTGAAAGAACTCCACTGTTAAATAGATATAAGGCCTCAAATAACCTTTTATGTTGTTGTTTTAATAAGGTGCCTGGTGTCACTCATTGACTTCACCCACATCCAATTACAAAAACAACCCAAAAACAAACAAACAGAACTACAGCAGCTCAACTAATCAGTACATAAACTAGGGGTTAATAACCAAAGATTTTCCCTGGATGTAGCGGACGGGAATTAATGTGAAGGAGACCAGATGACAGAAAAAACAACCACAACAGACTTCAGTCGTTTTCCAGAACTCTGGTTATATCATAACCAGAGGCGGATCATACCACCAATAGAATTTAAGTGATTTCCCCTTACACACTCCAGCTACAAATAAACATATACAGTAAAATACTGCACTTATTTTAACACACCCCACATGCATCTGAATACAAACAAAACCCAGCTAAATAATATACAAACTATTTAGCTAATCTTCAGCCAAATCAAACTGAAGATTCAGGCTCCTCCCACCCTCAGCTCTCATCTAATGGTTTACACCACTAACAGTGAGTAATTAGATAACGTGAACGTTATCTTCTCACACCCCCGTTCTCTGCGACCTGCTGGAGCGGGGGGCCGGGAGGAGGAGTTGGCCATCCGACTGCGGTCTGGAGTGTGGGGCCTCCCTGCTGCTGCGGAGTCGGGGCAGTCTGCTTCTCCCCACCGCAGGAAAAAGGGTAACACCACCTGGGTCTGGGTGCAGTTTCCCCCTCCAGGGGCAAGGGTACCTAGACCCGGTTCTTAGAGTACGCTTGGGGAGTATGATCGTGTGTACAGCGTCTCTTTATGTCTGTCTCCACGTTGGGTGAGTGTTGAGTAATTGCATATGAGAGCATGAGGGTGGGAATGGATGTTTGTATCTGTGTGTGCCTGTATGTCTGTGCCTATACTGTATGTCAGGTTGGGTATCAGACGCCACCTCTCTGGGGACATCTCAGGCCCTCCAAGGTTTGGAGGCCTATCTCCCCCTACCACCACTTCCCCTGCCAGTGGCGGACTCCCTCAGACATCGGTGCGTTGGTGGTTCTTTGTGTCCGGGGGTGGGCGCCCGGGTACACACCGGCTCACTCCTTGGTGGCTGCTTATGGCCTGGAGCCTGGGGCTCACTCGGGCCACTTCCGGGGCGGGGTGCCCTCGGCCTCTCGGCCCGGGGCTCGGTCACTCTGGCACAGCTGGCTGCCGGCGGAGCTCACGGGCACGTCACTGCAACTCCCCTTGGCTTCTGCTCCGCGGCTGCTGAGTGAGCCCTCATCTGGGACTCTCCTCAGCTCTTTCTGGGACAGTGGCGCGGCTGCCCCTCTGTTGGTCTTCCTTGGTCTCTTGTGTTCTGAGGGCCTCTGGATGTCTGGAGTTTTGATCTCCTCCATACCTGCTTCATGCCCTGGAGGACGGGGCTGTGGCCCCCCCACACCCTCTAGCAGATCATTACATGAAGGAACCTTTAAAAAACAAGCGCGTCCATGCTCACAGGTGTACACACGGGTGCTCACACACACAAACGACACCCTTTTTGGCTCCTACCTCAAAGCACACTGTGTTCTGTTGATGTTATGTGGTGCACAATAATGTTTAATATTTAGTATTTACTGTCATGTTCCCATTTATCATCGTGATGTTGTTTATTGTATTGCTCTCGTTTTCTTCTGCTTGTTTTCTTTTTTCTTTCTCAACAGGTGATCCAGGTGATTGATATATGTATTTTTTTTTTATTTTTTTTTTGTCTGTTTATTTAGTTGGTTTTTGGGGGGTTTTTTGCCCTTTATCCCCGTCCCTCTTCTCCACTGTTTTTCCCCCCTCTTCCTTTCTCCCTTTTCTTTTCCTCATTCAAGTTGTCCTGTATCTAGCAAGTGAAAAAATAAAAAAATAAATAAAAAAATAAAAATAAAAATAAATAAATAAATAAATAAATAAAATAAACAATAAAAGGTGAATCAAATAGACCATTACGGCAAGGCTGGGATGGTCTATTTGGTAAAGTAAATCCGTTGGGCATCTTTCCTCACCTTTAGACAATAATGCTGATGGCAAAAGAACCAAACGGGACAGGCAGGAAAAGAAAAAAAAAAGATAACGTGAACGTCATTACCCATAATCATGCGAGCACTCCCTGAATCAGGCTTTCAGGAAGTTGACTTCAAAAGAGAAAGTGGTTAGTGAACTTCAAAATAAAAGCATAACAAAACCAAAACTTCCTGTCAGACATTGCGAGTGTGTGCTTCTTAGTGACGGAGATGCTTCCCCAACCCTCACACTGGACCACTCCTTGTATTTCAGATTGCAAAAACACAATCATATGGGGACCAGATTTCACGATAGAGTCAGAATGATACACTTATGATGAGTGTGTTGTACTGTGGTTCACGGTTTGTAGTCAGAATGTGGTTTGGAGTGAATTATGTTCTAACATTTCTTTTCAGTCTGTCATTATTTCCTGCACATTGGAAAATAAAATGGGCACTGCTTTTAGTCTCTAAAGCTTTATTTTTGCCCCCCCCTCTCTCTCTCTCCTTCTCTTTATAAACTCTTTTCATTTGTTTCCTCCCTCGTATTATTTTTCCATGTCTCATCTTCACTCTCTCTCTTTTTTACGATGTGGCAGATCAGAATAAATGACTCAGAATATTTAAGTCACAGAACCACACAAGAAGTAAATACAGCCAGCTACTGTGCAACGCCCACACACACACACACACACACACACACACACACACACACACACACACTGGGCCTGGTCTGTTCCAGCCTGAATTTAAACACTCCACCCAAAACCTTACTATGTCAAATACTCAGCCTTTGGAATTTTTTTTGTGTCCTCTTTCATAAGTCGCATGTGCACTGCAGATCTGGACTTTTGTAGACATTACACAGAAGAACTTCTTACACTGTCTTCTCAGTCTACGTTAAAGGTCTTCAATGGTCCAAGCAAACACGGAGATCCTGCACCCTTCATGGTATCAGTAGTTTTTGTTGGGTTTTCTCAAGCGGAGTGTACCATGTGTTGAATTTAGAGCATCTCAGTTGAAAGTGACCAACCTGAAACAATCTGAGCCATTCAGAATTTCCAACTTCCCAGTCGGAATGCTTTCAACTCGGAAACTCGGAGCAGCATCACCAACCTGTGTCAACAGTCCAAGGTGGCGTTAGTACACATTACACATAAGTAAGATTGTAAAACTTAGTCTGTACTACTAGTACTACTACTACTATATATTGGCGACTCACTAAATATGCCATACACAGAGCATTGACCAGGCTCTACCTATGAATGTGCTGTAGGGCTATTTTTAAGTGCAAAAAAAAAAAAAAAATCAAACATTGCTCGTTACTGCTTTTGATGCATGATTAGGTCTACCTTGAAGGAGCAAAACAAATCCCATTTATTCTTGCTTATGTTACTTTATCACTGGAAAGGGCTCAACTTAGGAGTGATGTCACTCACAGTTCAGATGCCTGACTTCCAAGGTCAGCAAGGAAGGCAGCATAAGCTGCTCAGTGACAAATGTTAACCAAAGATACCGTGGGAAAAAAGTATCAGAAGCATAAGCTGACCATGTGCGATGTGCATATTTGTGTGAAGAACTGAAGGTTGGTCTGTTGGTCAGTTGTTGGTTGACCAGTCAATTCTCAGGTAAGCAGCTGAAAGAGCTATTACTTCAGACTGCACTATAAACCTGCATGATTCATTCAGAGAAATACACTGTGGTAATCAGCAATCAGATTAAAGATAATCTTAACCCCAATCTTAGCAGGAAAAATATAAACACAAAGCTCCACCTTCTCACTTTTACGTCCCTTTAACTGAATACTGTGAACAGGAAAGCTGAAATAATTACTTGTGTATATTAATGTTGTTTGAGTGACTTATCAGGCTTCCCTTTCTTAAAACGACAAGCCTAATCTGCCGTTGCAGATAAAAAGGCTTTTATGGTATCTTGACCAATCTTGTAGTCACTATCTGATCCACCTGACAGTCACAAAACCACTTGCTCACCTTGACCTACATAGCTGTAAACTAAGCTGCATGTCGATGGTTTAATGTGATATTACACTGACTTACATTTATTTTCTGTACACTTTTTCCATAGTACCAATTACCCTTACCTTCAACCCCCGTCTTTGCCCTAAAATGGAATTTTTAAATCATGGGAGAGTGACAGGTGTGTGAGGGTGAGCATTTTTAAATCATGTTTATTTTTTAGTGATCATAAAGAACATATGTTCACACACATTACAGCTATCCTTACATTACTCTCTTACTCAATATAATGTGATTTTTAAATTAAGTGTACTGTGTTTTTTTCCCCAAAAGTGAATATAGAAGGGATGAGATTACTCAAGGGAGTTTAACACACACACATACACCTACTGGGCACATGTCCACGGATTGTACATGCAGACTGCAACACATGGAATGAGCTCAGATTGCACAACATACAATTGCTGCTGAGCACACTTTGCCCTGGGAAAATGCTTGCATATCTCTACACATGGGAGCAGTCTGGAGATACCGTTGATACGCGAGAGTGACAGGTGTGTGAGGGTGAGCATTTTTAAACAGAAGGACTATGAATTTGCAAGCCAGACGCAGTGGGAATAACATCTCACGCAGGTCATCATAGGGACAAGTATAATTCTCACGTTCTTGTTGATATTTTGCCAGTATTAAAAATTGGACAAATTGTTACTTTAAAAAAAAAAAACCTGTACATGTAACAGGAGTTTTACTCATTCTGGCTGATTAGCCCAGTACTACAGTACCGTGCAAAAGTTTTAGGCAGGTGAGGAAAAATGCTGTAAACAAAGAATGCTCTTAAAAATGGAAGTGTTAATCTTTTATTTTCATCAATCAACAAAATACAGTTAATGAATAAAAGAGAAATCTAAACTACATCAATATTTGGTGTGACCATCCTTTGAATTCAAAAGAGCATCTCACTCGATGATGTTGAGATCAGGGCTCTGTAGGGGCCATACCATCACTTCCAGTACTTCTTGTTCTTTTTTATTTTGACGATGGGTTGTATGTTTGGGTCTGTTGTCCTGCTGCAGAATACATTTGGGGCAAATAAACAATCATTAATATTTCTGAAGACATTCTGTTTATAGCATTTTTTCACACCTGCCTAAAACCTTTGCACAGATCACACATCTTTTTGTCTTGCCAGTTTAAGCCTAGCTCACCTAAATGGTTGGGAATGGAGAGTATAGAAGATAGGGAAGAGGAGAAGTAGGAAAAATAAGTGTGGGGCTATACAGGAGGGTTAGTAAAACCTTAAAACCAGTGTAATGCCAGAAAAACAGTGGAACACATGTTCCCCCTTATTTGTCTAGGGTTGCATATTGTCTAGAACATTTTTTATGATAACAGTTTATGCTAAAACCATAGACTGTAAATAAATGATGGATGTAAAATCTATGACATCACCAATTGATTTCTGGATTCTGTTTTCAAGCATTAAAGTTGTTGAAAAATGTTTTGGGGGTTTTTTGGCCTTAAGAGAGTATTTTTACACAAGAGAGTGGATTGTTAAGCTAATGCTAACAAGGTGCACCTGCTAATACAATAAAATAATCCTCTAGTACACATGTCTGAAACTCAAAGCTTGCAGGCCAAATTTGGCCCGCCATGCCGTTTTATGTGTCCTGCGTGAACTTCTCAATGATTATCTTAAAATAAGTTTATCGTTTGCTGCTTAAAAGCACACAGTGATCATAAACTACATTTCCCACAACACATTTCGATTGTTTGAAAGGGAGAGAGACAACATCTAATTTAACTTGATCTGTTATTTAAACATACACATGTGGTATCCACAGAAAAGTCAGAATCTTAGCTAAAAGCTTACAACATAATTTCAATGACCACCAAAAGCTAAAACAGAAAACAGATGTAAACACAAAGCGTGGATCCCACGTACAGGAAATGCCAATCGGGTGCGGAAAACCGACATCTCACAGATTCTGAAACTCCAGATTTCATCACTCTCCAACCAAAATTCATTGAACGGCAAAACAAGATCACTACGCTATACTTCACTTTTGAAAAAGACTTTTAATGAATTTCCACTTACGTTGGCTGTCTTGCTTCCACCATAAAATTGCACTTCCTTCATAGCTCTCTCTGTGTGCTTCGAAAGACTAGTTTCCCATCAAAAATCCCTAATTCGTGCATTATTTGCTTGTTTATTACACACCAGTCTATTGGTGAGTACAATAACAGCTGAAAGCCTAATTTCTACTATCCAGTACAAAAGAAAATTTCAACTTTCACAAATTGCAAAACGAGTTACGTCTCTAATAAAACCTCTTTGTGAAAAACAGATGTTTGTTTTTCCACTTTCAACTATAGAAATCTGGTTTTTATGACAATTAAAAAGCAATCGCCACAACATTAAATAAAAAAAAAAAAAAAGGCTTCCTGACACCGACAGAAACAAGAGTTTTGCTGGTCCAGCCTGCTTAAGATCAAAGTGGTCTATATGTGGCTCGCAATATAAAATAAGGTTGACACCCCTGTCCTAGAAGCATCATTTGAGTTTCCATGTTTATGCAGACAACTTCCAGATTTATTTGGAAGTCAGATTTACTCTTCCTTTCTCCGGGAACCAGCTAACAAATATTTCATTCTTTAGCATCTATACTGGTGCATTTTTGCTGTATATGTTTATTACTATGCAACTTCCACAGACTTTACTATATTACTTTGTCAGGGCATTCTTGTAAAATAGACTGTTATTTACAATAAAAGATGAGCTCATACTAATGGGTATGAACAGATATGTTCTCTTAGGCGATAAAAAGTTTCAGGTATATTGATCAAGTGGTTTTTTGTAAGAGACATTAATAGCATGTCACAGTCCCCCCCAATTGTCCCTTCTGGTAAGTGCTCTGACAACACATAATAAATTACCACACTAAAAACTTCATCTCTAATTTACACTTTAAATTTTATTAAAAAAAAAAAAAAAAAAGTGCATTCACAACAAAGAATGAATAAGACTAAAATAAGTTATATTACAATATTAAATGTACACTTGAACAAAAACTGTACAATATGTACAACAGAACAAAAGGCAAACAAAAACATCACAGGCCCGATTGCAGCCAGGTGGAGGTAGGTTTCCTAAAGAAAATTGAGTCATCCCTGCTCACTTTAGGTTTACAAGGCAGTTATATGACTAATTTCTATGAAATGAACAGTTAAATATTTGCAGAAATACAATTAAGCTTCCCTGAAAGAACTGGTTTGAAAACAAAGGAGACAGTGTCCTGAACAGCATGCATCTCAAGGCAAAACTGCTTCTGGCTATCAACGTGTCAAATACTTACTGATTTAGGAAGAACTTACTTCAAAACCTAATTAGGCCATCTGCACATTTCATTATTAACCTTAATAGCAACATCAGCAAATAAATCACCTGACAGTCGAGGATTCTGCTGGACATGTTCATGTCTTAAACTATTTTTGTGTGTTACAGCGAGAGTATAGAACAGCCTGTGAATCAAACCTTTCAAAACAGGGAATGTTTATTAGTGAGTGGCCCTTGTTGATTGATAAGTCTTTACATAAAATATTTATTTCAAATCACAAGTAGAGTGATTTTTGTTTCTTTTAAACACTGTTCATTTTTTACAATTTGATCCAAGTACAAGGGCCACCAACTGACCAATCAAAATGACACTTACTCACCTGAACTGACACAAAAGAAAAATGACTGAATCAAGTGACTATGATTGCGGTTGTTGCAGCCTCCTCCGACTATTTAAAACTTTGAGTCTGTCCTCTTTTTGTTTTTGTTTATTAAAAAAAAAAAACAAAAAAAAAAAACCCAAACACACACACACACACACACACACACACACACACAATATAAATGTTAGAGATTTTGCCCAAACTTTGGCTGCTTTGCAAAGCTTGCAGTTCAGTCTTAACAAAAAACAAACCTGAAGTCCACTTAATATGGCTCACCTTTGAGCTTAACAGATAACACATGACTCAGTGAGTGAACTAGTGTTGAGCTGAACTGTGGCCAAGCATTGCTGTGTACAGCGTTGGGATTAACATACATCATTCTGTAATAGTTGTGTTTAGCCCAAACATAAAAGCCATACAAGGCTGAAGGCACAACTTTGTAATGACATTAAGTCAAAGTTAACAAAGCACAATTAACTCTAAAGCCACCAAAGACCTGTGAGAATGGAGGGATCATAGTCAATATGGCTATAAAAGATCCTGAAAATAATATTCAAGTTTCATTAAACTACAACACTGTACTGCAGTGGCTTCCAGTTAATTGGTCTAATTGAGACTTTGCTTTAAATCATTGACATTTGACATACTCCCACAGATGACGCAAAAGAAATGACAGGATGTTGTCTTTGTCTTGTGTATTGAGGTGGCAGGGGGACCAAAAAAAAAAAAAAAAAAAAAAGAAAAAAAAGAAAAGAAAGAAATGCACTACACTCTACAGTCAAGGCATGACAATGATTAATTATGAGGCAATGTGTGTTATATCATGTCCAGGGAAACTGTGTGCATGTGAATATACAGTCTACATGACAGAAACAACTGTATGTGCGCTTTCCAGCAGGAAAAGCCATTTCTTACTCCCATCTATCTACAAAGTCTCTTCCCTTACCCCGCCCCCCCCAAGAAGTCTCTGAAAACCTACAAATGTCCAATCCTGGTCCGTTACCTACGGAGCTGCTCTAGTCTGGCTTTCAGCTTTTCCTGTTTGGCTTTAAGTTTGTCTTTCCTGGTTTGCAGTCTGTGGGACTCATCCTCTAAACTATAAATACAGTCTCTGGCTTTCTTCAAGATCACCACCTTAGATGCCTTGTCATTGTGCGACAACTCAGGCACGTTGTCACGCAAGCGCATGAAACAGTTCTTTAGCTCGTTTCGGCGTTGCCTCTCCATCACATTGTGAGTCTTTCTCCGCTCCTCCTCATCCTCCGTCTCTGTTGAGTTTCGGGATGAGTGACGCGATGAGGTTGATGAAGAACTGCGTGAAAGGCAGTGGAAGCGTGACGGGCCATCGCTCCCTCGTGCACGCTTGTTTGATGGCGGCGGTGATGCAGGGCAGGGAGCAGCGTAGTTGTGCTGTAGCTGGATTTCAAAGCGGTATCGCTGCCGAGCACGTTGTTCCTCTTCTTGCTTCTGCTGACGTTCAGCCAATGTAGGCTCAGGGGAGGAACTTGAGGAACAGCGGACCACAGTCACCACATCAATTTCCTCCTCTGTAAGAAAAAAAAATAAAAAATTAGAGTAGTTCTTTGGCCCCCCATGACCATGTCATAATCTTGGTGGGTTGTGGCACAACTTTTAAAAGGACACACCGTATAGACTGCACAAAGCCCACCGAAGGACACCAGTCAGTTGTGAAAATCTAACTTGAAATAGTTAAAAGTTTACAACATCCACAAAGAATTCCAGTGGAATTACCAAATCACAACAAGCTATCATATCCTAAGAGATAGTAACCACTGAAAAACTAATATAAATGCCAATCTGCCATCTCCGTTCTAGCCCAGAGATGCTGCAGGGCTTAAGGCAGTAAAATGACTCATTAAAAGCGTAATAGATTGAGCCACAACTCTCACTGCTAAACATGAGTCACACACACATTTCTCTTAAAACCCCTAATCTACTTAATGTCACTCAACATCTTAAACCTCACCCACACCTTAATAACACACTTCAGCCATTAAGGCTTCTGCAGATTAAAGGTGGGTGCTGCTGTGTTGATAAGCTGAACACAGAACAGTTTGGGCTTAGTGCCAGTAAACATTAACAGAATTGTCAATGAAATGCCAGTGAGGCTGTTCTGGGTGTGGGTGTTTATACTGATAAGCACTGCAACAACAAAGCAGGACTGAGATTAAAGTAAGAGTTGATCATCAGCACTACAACTTAATGAAAACATTCAACTTACCAGAGTCGCTAGATGAATATGTGGACAGCTCGCCACCAACTGATCCGTAGTCTGATGTGGCTTCACTGGGCTCCGGAGCTTCCATAAGGCTCTGGCAGTCAAGTGTGGAGCCGGCGATCTCCTCAAAGATGCGGGTATCAATGTCAGATAGTACGGGGCTGCAACCGAGTAGTGAGGAGACAAGCTTCTCCTCAGCTGCCAGGCACTGCCAGAGGCAGTCCTCAGCTTCCTCAGAGCAGGGCTGGTTAAGCTCGCCTTCTTTCTCAGCATCAGAGTGGAAGAAGTCACACTGCCAGTTGAGCTGCATGTCATGGTCCTCCAGTAGAATATCCGACACGTAGCTGAGCTGGTCCTCCTTGGACAGAGGCTTATCACCACCCAGCCCAGACTTCATGGGGGGCGACTGCGGAGGTGTCGGTAATGCCTGGAGGTCTTTCATCAGGCTTTGGCAGAACTCGTCATCAAAGAGCAGCGGCTCTGAACAAAACCAGTCCTGCGACTGAGTGAAACTTTCCAACATGTTTGAAATCTGTGACAACGACAACAAAAAACGGTATAAATTAAAAATCTAAGAGGTAGTGGAGCTTATAAAGTTAAAATCCAGAGAAGCTAATCCAGTAGTGTCTTTACAGCAGCGCAGAGTCAGCGTCTATTGGGTTAATCCCAGCAGCAGCAACACCTGTTGTAGTGATAGTTTTAACCTGTTCCTCTAGACTGAGTCCCCAACCTGCAGGCTCTACCTTTTTATCTGTGTTTACATCACTATAACCCCGCCCCTCTGCTCCTGGGGAGGCCCTTAAGCCCCCCCCCCCCTCCTCCTCAAAAAAATACCCCCCCTACCCATGACATCACAGGAACAGCTGGGACACACAGAAACTTTACACCTCTTTCCACCATTTACATTGTTCCTACTCAGAATAATAAAACACTCGCAAATTAAGTCAGGCTGACTGCTGACACAGAAAACAATACTCTGAGTCTAAAGGAATGGGTGCGTTGCATTTGCTACGATACTTGGGCCACTTGCTGCTGTTAAACAAATACAAAAAAACCTCAGCTTTCTGGCACAACACAAAGGACAGTTTCCCCAACTCTGTTCAGAAATACACTATTAAGCACACACACACACACACACACACACGCAAAAACATGCATGGGACACTAAATGTTGATTTTCTACTCAATTAGAAGCCACTCCCAAAAGCTTTAACAACAAAAGCTTTAAAAAAGTTTCACTGAAAACAAAAAAAACAAAACAAAAATGAGCATTTCTCATTTAACCAAGGTCGTTTCAGCTGGAACAGCCTGACCTATGGTCCTATTTGGGGGAGGGGGAACTCTTATAATACTCCTGTGGGGTCGTATGGTATGTGCATGTATAGCAGGCAGTGTGGGAGAACAAAAGCAGCAGTGTGTGTCCGGGAGTTAAAGGCTGCCTTTCTTTACCATCACGGCCTGGGAAAAGCTGAGCTACAACTTAAATGCAGAGCGCAGACAACGATTACGCAGCAATATTAAATACATTCTACACTTCCCTCTCTCTTAACGTATCCAAAATATCTCTTGCACGAAAGAAGGACTTCGACCAAAAATACTTGAGACCAAGCACAGCTGGAATGTGAAAACAGAAGAGCACGAATTTCCTTAAGTTTTTGAACGCATCTGCTGTTCGGTCGTCCTGCCTTTATGCTCTGCAGAATCTATTGTGCAATGATTCATTTAACCAAATTCACTAAGGTGACACACTAGAAAAATAGAATATAAATAACTACACGGAGTCTAAGAATGAATCTCCGTAAGAAAAGTAAAAGTCAACCGTTCGTAAAAGCACAAAGTCCGTAAAAGGATTTAAAGGTTAACCGGCGTTGACGGTCATTTAAACCCCGATGCGTTAAACAGCGCCGGGACCCCACGTGAAACCGGCAGTCATTTTTTCCTCTTTGAAGCACCGCTAAGATACACCAAAAGAGAAAAAAATACAAAGAAATGCACAAAACCCCCATTCTCACATGCGTGCAATGAGGTTTCCGATAAAACAGCTGTCTTACCTTCAACTGTCCTTACAGGAGAGTGCACTCAAAATAAAGACAAAAAGTAGAAATGCCCTATTTATCCAGCAAAGTCCACAGCGAGACAAAAACGACTAGAAAATCCTGCCCAAGTGAAACTTTCTGCGTGTAAAATTGAAGTTTGTGCAGGGCAGCATTTCGGGTGTATCCTGCTTTTTCTTCTCTCCTCCGCCGCTTGTATCAGCCAGAGTAGGTGTGGCTGCAGCGGTCACTGAGTTTAATACAGGGCGTACGCCGCGATCCTTCCGCCGCCGCTAAACTCGCGCCAAAACATAATAGCCAACAAAGTGTCGTTAACGGCAATCATATCCACCGCTGATGTAACCGCAGTCGGTTTCTCTTTTGATTAAGTCCACGCGGAAAAAAAGGGGGTGACGGCAATTTGGTTTAATTGCACACTGAAGCCGGGACTATGCGCGGAGTGATACATACGCTTGCTTGATTTCCAGGAATACGGTGGCGGGTAAAGTTGGGAAGAAACACACGTGGACTGAGAAAAAGCCGGGTATCTAACTGCTCACTGCCTGCCTACTTTTCTCATTCTCGCCTTAAGGCGTCATTTGAAAGCTACAACAGAGTTAAGCCAATATAAAACCATTTAAACAGTGATTTTTTGACAGTCTAAATGATAAAACAGTCAAGTGAACCACACTTGAGGTGTTAAAATGAAAATTTTTATTATTTTTTTAAATGATATATTTCAGAGATTAAAATGAGTAACACATACATCTCACTCATTACTGGAGAATGTAGAGGATACGCTCACGCATTTTACGGGTTAAGGGGTTTATACCGCGTTTCCTCCCCCTCTTTGTCCCTTTAATTGTAATATGAGAAGGGGAGACAGGCTGACATACAGATGGACTGAGTGCTCTCAGAGCCACGTTATCCTCCAAATCCAACTCTTGCGAGAGTGTTTCACCATCCACCCCTCCCCCTCTACTACTACTACTACTACTACAAACTAAAGGACCTAAAGCGTCATCATATCACCTACTCCACTTTAAGCTTATGCACAATTAAACATTTCAAACACGAAAATGTATATTTTACAGTCCTTTTTATTCTTCAGAAAATGCTAATTTTTATTTATCTATGATGTAGTTTTTGTATATTTTGTTGCAGAATAAATTCAAACAAAACGGAACGAACAAACACAACATATGCACATTTTACTGTTTCCTCCATTATTTCCTAACTGATCGTTTACAGATCCTTCCTTGTAATAAATTATCTTCCAGTCGTCCCACTCGGACACTGTAGCCCTCCATCCAGTGAGTCCCTTGCGCTGCTCCACTTACGTAACCGTCAAGGATTTTGCCGGTACACGTGCAGACACGTCGGCCAATCAGATTGCCAGTTAGCCTGTTCACGTGAGTTCTTAGCAAAGTCCAAGGAACACTGTAAGGAAATCTTATACCAACCCCTTTCTATAAATTAAATTAAACCCAATACACGTGCCAATGATTTTAAAATGAGCTTTATTACATGCATTAAAAGTGTGTCTGTATCTATTTTTTAAATTACGTATTTACTAAGATGATCATGACTTATGATATGCATAAGTCTCCACAAAAAAGTCTCTTATTATAAGCTCAAAGACCCCAGCATGTATTCAAACATGTAAAGTAACAGCTCTTCTTCATTCACTGTTATTCACACACTGCTTTTCTGAGCATACTCTGCGTCTTTAGATGTAATCGCAGCCCCCTAGGTGGTCTGCCACATGTAAACTACTTTCTGCTGAGTGTGAAAGTGTACTCTGTGTTTTCACAAGAGGGTGAAGTATTAATATCACACAGACAACAACAGCAAAGCTGCACTGAACTTGCACTAAAGAAGCAATCTGCTGCTCCACATTTTAGAAGATGGTTGTTTTTTTTTCGGGGGGGGTTACAGATAGAGATCACAAGAACATTTTGGTACAGCAGCAGTGAACATTCACACAAAGAGCAGGGAGCAGGCTAAATAAGTGGATTAATGTGCCACCTACAGGCCAACTGGCAAACTGACTGGTGGTTGGCCCAGTTTCACCTGAGTATGTTGAACATCTTGACCGAATGACTGGATTCTTCGTTTTCTGACTAATTTCTTAATTCTGGGATTTCCAGATGCTTTCACATGAATCCTCCCTCAAACATCTGCACCACAACATGAAACCTTTGTTAAACTCAGCTGAGATCAGATGATCATTTGCTATTAGTTATGAGTGAAGTTAAAACAACACTTTAACACATTTACAAACTGCAAAATGTTGCTAAAATCAGAGTAGTTTGAGGTTTGCTTCACAAAACCTCTCAGCATGTGATGTGTTTGCTTTCACTTCTGTTAAACTCCTACACTTTCTAGTCATAGAAGATAGTTATACTTCTGAAAAGTGCTGTAAATAAATCAGAGGACTTTTCTCTAAAGTCACCAGTGGGTAAATTACAGTTTTATGTTAGGTTGAAATTAGATTGCTGAGTGATGAGGTAAAAGGTTTATCAACTGACTTACTGACTGACAAACCAACTGACCGGCCAGTGAACTGGATGGCATAAGAAAGCTATTAGGACACACACACACAGCCAAAGCCTAGGGGTGTGAGAGAAGGAACCAGGGAATGGGATTAACACTGTGTGTGTTCTCCGCTACGATCTCCTCCTTATTAGGAATCTTCATCCGGCAGCATGTATCTGCGCAGACAGACAGGCTGCTGCTGCTTTAATTAGACAGCAAAGCTCATTCACATAGAAGCTGTGCACACTGACGCTGGTGGTTTTCAAAGTGTGAGCTGGAGGGCTGGTTCCTGCTTAGAACTTTCAATAAAATACCCCCCCCCCCCCCCCCCCCCAAAAAAAAAAAAAAAAAAAAACGACAACAAAAAAACCAAATCAAACAAAAACAAAAACCCACAAAAAAAACAAACAAACAAACAAACAAACAAAAAAAAATTTTCTGACTTTTTTTTTTTTTTTTTACAAACAAGTCCCTTAAATGAGCAAATACAGCCAGACCTGCAAAATGGCTTAATCTAGGACACAAAGGGATCCTATGAATGCAATCATAGCAGCAACTGCAAAAATGTGTAACAGTCTAAGACATCTGCAGATTTTTCTATGTGTTCATTAACAGGTTAGAACAGGGTGGGTCACATTTTTTCCAGAGTGTTAGAGATCTGAAAAAGAATCGAACAGAACATGGTTGCAGGTAATAGTGAAACTACACCAAAATATTATCGATCTAAACACTGTAAAGAGCACAGATCTTGCCAGACTTTTTTTCTTACAAAACAGGTGATTGATGAAACAAGTTATACTGAAATTTCATTGTCATTGCATGAAGATTACACAGCATATTGCTTCCTCTTATTCAGTCTGGTAGTCATTTTCTTTGCTTTTTAGGCAGTCTGGCTTAAGGTGGTCCAGGGATAGTATCTTTGTCTGAGCTGCAAAGTTTATGCATTAGAAGACCACAAAGATCTATTTGCAGGACACCAACATGCCAATAACCTCCATAATAATAATCCATCCACATTAAAAGCCTTTGATATTAACAAATCCATCTGTTATTACAAAGCTGTGAAATATTAAGGAAATGTAATCATAAGATAAGCACTTGAATGAAATGGAAACAGAATAGGTAGATTTTTCAGTTTCCATTTTCTCCATTGAAGTGAAACCCTCATGTTAGAGTTGGAGAAGGGCTAGGATGTCTCATATCTACCATACTGCTTTGCTTAGAAACCCTGCTGCTGCAAGCATGACTCCCCATGGAGTAAGGTTCATCGGGGAGGGGGGTGTAGGGGACCGATTGGAATTTGGCTGTTGGCAGCCAATTGTTCCTCTCGGTGGGGACAGCACTAGAAAAGCCCCACTTTATCTATGGATTTCTGTCAATTCCATGATAAAGGCTGACATGCAAAAAGAGTTTTAGATTAAACATGACATGACACCTAAATGAAGTAATTTCAGTTGCCATTAAGAGTTCTGTCAGAGGTCACTAATGAAATACTGACCTATGGGGCAAGGTAACTAATGAAATAGTAAATGACATTTGAATGGCATCAGTGTCTAAAATGCATTAAAAAAGGAACTTGTGTCATCTTACAGGTCTCATACAGAAACAACCTTGACCTTTTCAGTGATGTAGAAATTGAAGTAATGAACCAAGAATCTGCTGCACAACAATTTGTCAGTGTATAAAGCGGAATAAAACAAACAAACAAATCTCCAGTGTGTCCTTTGTTTTGGTAATTTAACAGAAGCTATATGGTCTGAGATGCATCTTTAATAGAACCTTCAAAAGCTTCGAAACATTCAAGTTCCCAGATGCCAAAGAGTCATTTAAATTTTCCTCTTTTGGAAGTAAAATCCTTTCTCACAACATCACCTCACGTTGTATGATTACTCTGCTGAATTTGAAATTCAGACACGCCACATATCTAGTTATTCCGAGTGAGTGAAATGAAAACATCCACGTCATGACTGTGATCTTTCTAATAATGGTGGTTTTTCTTATTTTTAAAAACATTTTGGGACAAAAGTTGTTATTGTTGCATGAACGGTAGCCCCTAGCAGAATTTTTCGATAGTCATCTTAAAACCAGAACTCATTCATTATGGAATTTTAATGCTTTGAAAGACATCATCATGCTGTGCCATTTTTACTTCTTAATTTAAACCCTTGGGGGTTCGTAAAAGCCCCCACATATATTACTGATGATGTCATGTAATTAAAGTGAGGGTGTTTGCTGACATTTTGGAAAGACAGTTTCTCCTGATAGCTAAAACCTGTAAATTGCTGCTGGTGGACCCTGAGGATCCTTTCAGATAAGCTAAAATAAGAGCATAATTGTACTCTTTTTTTAGCTGCCTCTAAGGATTTTTGGGGGTTGGCAGGGTGGTGGTTAAGGGCTGCGGACCAAAACAGTGGGGGGAGGAAAAGATGAAGAGGAGAAACAGATCCCTGACCCATCTAATAAGGCCAGCTTGTTTTTGTCACTTACAGATGAACTGCTTGTCTTTTACACCTCAGGCTCTGTTGACAGTTTAAACAGACTTCTACTACATATTTAAAAAAAATGGATGAAAATCTCCTTTGGACTCCGGCCTGCTTTGTAAAGTCTGATGCAACCTCTGTCAGCAACAATTGACGTTATCCTGTTTATCATTACAACTATAGAGTTCCATATTAGCCTCATATCCTGAATATTGTCCACAGTGGGACAGTCATCGTATCCGGGATACTTCAGGTAAATGCACCTTACTACAAGGGAAACTTTGTCACCTTCTTTACCAGAAGAAAGAAAAAAAGAGGAAATGTTCCAAAATTAGAAACCTTCTTCTGTCATAATTGCAGGTCACTAAGGTCACAGAGAGAAAGACTAGAACTGGTCTTCCTTCATTCCTTTGAAATTACAGCTCTTATGGCATCACCGCAGGATCTTACCAAACTGTGTAATGAGAGCCCTTCTCAAACCGTTAGTGCTGGTGTGTCGCAGAGCTGCATGTAAAGTCGACACCACGTTACCATCGTGCTGAAAAGCAACATTTTGCCACCTACACTACAATATTGGCTGCCGCGAGCAATGGCCACAATCAGCTCCAGAGAGGTGAGACTGCCATTCGTGAACTGCAAAACTGCAAATCAAAGGCAGGAAGGAAGTTATTTCATGAAACGTGGGTGCTGCCAGGTAAACAGAAGGAAAAAGGAAAATGTTTTTTCTGGATATTTTTATAACGACGCTAAACAAGCACAAACAAAAGCTGGTAAGGAGAGATACAAAAGCTTTTATAATGTTGCAGTTTGAGCAGGTTAATCAAATTCTCCTTGATGATTCTTCAGCCTGGGAGCCATCAAAGAGTGAGAATTAATAATAACAGCAAAAATAAAACACGTCTGATATTTTCACATGAAATTACCATAAGGTTTATCGCTTGGCCCTGCTCATCATCTTCTGCTTTGTATGTGAAACAAAAGGTTCAATTTTTTTTAATGTGATGTTGTCCTGCTGGGTTCATCGAGTAGCAAGCTTGCAGTGGGGCAGTTTGCAGCTGAGTGTGAGACACTTTGGATTAAAAAGTTAGCACCTCCAAGTCTGAGGCCACGGTTCTCAGCTGTAAAAAGGTTAACGACCCTTTCTGGATTGGGGCGTCTGAGCTACTTCAAGTGGAGTTCAAGTATCTTGAGGTCTTGTTCATGAGTTGAGGACATTGACAGACTGATTGGTGCCACGTGTGCTGTGATGTGGATTCAGTACTGTCTGTCGTGTTAAAGAGAGATTTACATTTCTATGCTCACCTATGGCTTCGAACTGTGTTTACAAGAATAAGACTGCAGATTCAAAGGGTGGTTGGGCTCACACTTAGATAAGGTGGCAAGTTTAGTCCTTTGGTGAAGGGCTTACCACTTCTCCTCATCGAAAGGAGATGGTTGTGGTGGTTTGGGTATCTGATTAGGATGTCTCCTGGGTGCTTAAAAGGATTTCTCCTGGGATTTTTTTTACCATTTCCTACCAGGAAGAGGGGTACATCTTGGACATATTACAAAACTGAGCTGCTTTTCCACCATCCCTGGACTCGCACCAGTTTGCATACAGGGAGAACCGGTCAACCGAGGATGCGATCGCCACAGTGCTGCACACATTACTGAAGCACTTGGAACACAGGAACACCTATGCACAGCTCCTCTTTGTAGACTACAGCTCGGCTTTTAATACCATCCGGCCATACAAACTACGTCCCAAACTCCACCAACTGGGACTTAACTCCTCTCTGTGCAACTGGATTGTGGACTTCCTCACTAACCGTAGACAGAGTGTCAGAGTGGGTAAGAACACCTCTTCCACCCTTGTGGTCAACACCGGTGCCCCTCAGGGGTGTGTTCTGAGCCCTCTGCTATACACTCTGTTCACCCATGACTGTATTTCCTCCTGCGCGTCCAATCTCATTGTTAAGTTTGCAGATGACACCACAGTGCTCGGACTTATATCCAACAATGATGAGACAAACTATAGGACAGAGGTGCAACAACTCGAGTCATGGTGCCACGACAATAACTTGGTCTTAAACACCAAAAAGACCAAGGAGATCATTGTAGATTTCCGGAAGAGGGGTCATAACAACCATCTGCCTCTCTTCATTGGCAGTGAGGCGGTGGAGAGGGTGAGCAGTTTTAAATTCTTGGGGGTAACTGTGACCGAGGACCTGTCCTGGGGCAACCATATCACCTCAGTTGTACGGAAGGCCCAACAGCGCCTCTACTACCTGAGGAGACTGCGGAGCGCACACATTCCCAGATCTCTGATGTTGAACTTCTACAACTGTGCCATCAGCAGCGTTCTGACGTATGGATTTCTAGTGTGGTTCCCCAGCTGCACCAAGGCCGATCAGCAAGCACTCCAGCGGGTGGTGAAAGAAGCTGGCAGAATTATTGGAACAAGTCTGCCAGAGATCAGTAATATCTTCCCCACTCGCTGTCTGAGGAGGGTGCACAGTATCCTGCGGGACCAACATCACCCTGCGCGCCACCTTTTCCATCTGCTGCCCTCAGGGAGAAGGTACAGGTCTATACAGGCCAGAACATCCAGACTGGCCAACAGCCTGTATCCACAGGCTGTGAGGCTCCTGAACTCTCTGCCCCCCTCTCACGGACAATAACCATATCCAACTTCTTAATAGCAATGAACTGGTCTGCATTGGTGCATCATATCTTTATTCTCTTCCCCCTCCTGCCCCCCCCTCTTTCTTAAATAGATAACTATCATATCTGATATCATATCTCACAGTACAATAATATTGAATGGGTTGCATTGTTGTATTTTGTCATGTTTCTCAGGTCTTTGTCTGAATTTCTACGAACATTATTGCTAAGGATTGTCTTATTGCATTGGAGTCACACTGGGTTAAATATGTACACTTGGGTTTTAAGGGGTATTTATTATTTTCTTCTTTTTTTGGGGTTGTATGGAAGCCCCAAACGCAATTTCATTGTTCTTGACAATGACAATAAATAAATAAATACTAAAATAAATACTAATACTAAATGCTAAACAAAATAAACGCTCTATCAACTTCTTGATGAATTTTAATGAGTCATCTTGCAGTTGTCATTTGTCATGTCTATGTATTACAGGGTTGGAACATGAGTAAGAAATACACAACTCAAGTCATGCTGGCGGACACATTGCCCGGCTTAATGAGGTCCATATCAAGTGTCAGGGACCAGGACGTACTGATGAGAAGTGAGCAAGAACAAGGTATGCATGGACAGAGACTGACAATATGGAATTCATTTTAATTGTACTAGTGTGTAGTGTACAGTTGTAAAATTCATTAATGTGGGGTCATTTTTGTGCACGCCTTCGCAACGATGACGGACAAACTGGCACCAAACGCTTACAATTACTATTGTTTCAGAACAACACACTGGAAATATCTGGACTTTACATCACAGCCAGGAAATAAAACAATACAATAAAACACCAAACAGAGCCAGAAAACATAAAACGCACCAGCCGTCAGCAGCTGGTTTTTAAAGTTTTAAGTGGTTACGGGTGGAGTTTTCCTTCAAGGATTTAAATGGAAGCCAGCGTTGACTGACCTCAGTCAGCTGCTGGGAGTAGAAAGAGGAAGAGGGACAGGCAGTCGGGAAGCATTTTTTCTGGGAACAGCCTTATTGTGGTGTGTGTGTGCGCATGTATGTGTGTGTGGCTGCACATAGTTGGTGGTAGTCATCAAAAGGAGTAACCACAGCTTTGCCAGGAACATGTAACAATGCATCCTGCTGAACTTTCTCCAGGACTCTGTGAGAGAGTGTGTGTGTGTGTGTGTGTGTGTGTGTGTGTGTGTGTGTGTGTGTGTGTGTGTGTGTGTGTGTGTGTGTGTGTGTGTGTGTGTGTGTGTGTGTGTGTGGACAAAGTTTAGTTTAAATCTACATTAGTTAGGATACATGTTTGATCTTTACAACTTCAAAAGCACTGTGATTTTTTTTAGAGTTATGGTTACAATTAAGTGTCGCTATAGGGTATAAACAGCTGGAGAATGTCCTCAGTTCAGTACTAACTATATTAACTATAGAAAGATCAACAAAGTTGTTGGTTCCTGTTCTTTTGTCTCCAAAAAAGCACCAAACACCCCAAAGAGTGTCAGAAAATAGCTTTTATCAGGGCAAGCTTTAGCTCTTACACCCATCAGTATCTCAGTTACTCAATCTGAAAAGGCCAATGCAATGACATTCAAAGAGGAGTATTCGTTCGTATTAGACATTTTTCACTGCACTTACCTTTTTTACCCAGAGTTCACCTGCAGTTGGTGTAGTTATGAAACTGCCAGGCTCACGCTCACTGTCTGACCCAAGAAAATCTCACTGGCATAATTATGTTGTGTCACAGCTTTAGAAAAGATGGAAAAATACTAGTATTAGATGCAAAGACTTTACACAAAAGATGTGATTCAAGGAGTGCATGTGACATGTAGTAACATGCAGTTTTCTTTATGTTTTTTCTCATAGCTGAGAAATTTGCCTTTGAAGTGTGCTGCAAGAAAAAAAATGCTTTCCAGCGTAGTCAAACTGAAACGGCTATTTTAACCCAAACCATGATATTTTCCTAAAGCTAACCAAGCGGTTTTGTCGACTGCATCAAAAGAAGTAGTTTTAGTGACTAAACCTAACCAAACTGCAATTGAAATACCAAGGAGAGGGTGGAGTGGGTGGAGACAAGACTCAGGGAAGGATAGAGTGAGAGTGAAAGGGACATTTTTGAAGATGATAGTGAGACCTGCTATGATGTATAGTTTGGTGATGACAAAATGACAGGAGGCCAAGTTGTAAGTGGCAGATTTAAAGATGTAAAGATTTTCATAAGAAGTAATCAGGATGAGCAGGATGAGGAACGAGTCCATCAGATGGACAGCTCCGGTTGTGTGGTTTGGGAATGTAGTGATTGGGAATTTTTAAGAGATTTATCAGTGTTGGGAATTTTGAGTGTGTTGGTTGTGTAATTTGGTTTCCCCTGCTTATGGAGAAGGGTTTTCACCCACTGCAAACGTGCTCCCATACAGTCCTCCAAAATCCCAACTGCACATTGCTGGATACACTGCTGCGTCCATCAAGTCTGCAGCAGTGGAGTTCACCAGGAAACAGAAAAGCACAGAAGATTCATCAAAGATCAAAAATACAGCATAAAAAGCACAGACAGTGGCTGTAGTCGTTACTTTTCATTGTTCGTAACACTTGGTTTCACTTCAGTTCTTCATTCAACCTCAGTCTCTGCCACTGGCTGATTGACCGACAACAGCACATGCATGATATACTCACAGACTAGACAACATATACTCTGCAGGTAGACACACAACCCCAGCATAAAACAAACATTAGCGGGAGGTGCTTGGGTAACAAAAAGCCATGCATCAGGTGCAGTAGGCCTCTCTCTTTCTCAGTGAAAGAGTCCTCGGAGCTATACAAATGCCATCTAATGCATCAGTGGTAAGTTATACTTTGAGGTTTCGTCTCTTCTGAGTGTTCCAGGATGATGAGTTACTCTGGCTGATCAGTGCTGGATGTTTCCTCCAGAGGTATGTCATAAAAGTTAGTGTTAAAAGTGGTCTTAATGACGTAACAGTTGACTTCTTGTTTTATTTTTCTTGCATAGAGACTAATGCACTTATTCAGTTACTTACTCAAAAACTTGCAGGAGCCTGGGCTGTGTGGTATTTACTGAATACATGTGTATGTAAGGCTAGGATATACTTTCATATTTGTTATATTTATGTTATGTGTGACTCTATATGTTAACTCTTTTGCTCTTTCCATATATAGCCTTCTTTGTTCTCTTGGTATCTTAAAATATAGTGCTAGTGATTCTTTGTGCTGGTGATTTTTCACTTCTTCAGGTCTTCCTGTTGGCAGCCAATGTGCACAATGGGGCCAGTATGATTAATGGTGCCACCTGGTTTTGCAGTTGTATTTAGTGATATGTGAGCGCAATTGCTCAGTTGAGTGGTGATTATAATAGTGTCCTACACTATGGTACAACATCTGCCTGGCCTCTCGTTTCCTAACTTCATCTGTATCAGGACCACTGGATGTTCTTTAAAAAAATATATTCACAGATTTGAATTTCAAACATATTTATATAATCAAGTGAACTGCTTGCAACAACCCTTGTATTGGATATTTTTGCACTGCTGCACTTAGTTAAATCTTAATAAAGCAAGAACTCCCAGAGAAAACAAAGTTGGAGGGACGAGGGTGAGGAGGTTTGGATGTGTGCAGAGGATGGATAATGGACAGAGCTGCCAGGCAGAAGGAAAAGAGGAAGAGCGCGGAATAAGTTACAAATGATGACAGGGATAGAGTGAGATGAGGCAGATGATCAGCTGTGGCAAACCCTATAGAGAGCAGGGAGAGGAACAAGAGCAGGTAATGAAATCACGAGTCAGCATGGTATTTGATTAGACGCAGGAAATAAAGCCTACTCTTCCGTAAAGGAGTATGGTTGAATTTTATTGACTGACCTTACTCTTTATATTACCTCCCCTGACTCTCAAAAAGCCTTTCTGCGTTAAACTTTTTTAGGAAGCATTTCTGTCTGAAAGCGCTACAATTTCTCCACTATTCTTCATCACGGCGTAGACACCAACTCTGCAATATCGGCTGCACTGCAAAGGCAACTCTACTGAGGGTTGGAATGTACATTTAACCAAATATGTGCCATGCATGAGAATAACCACCTTTTAACACAGCTGTTGAATAGTGTCTTATAATCAAATGCAGCAGGTTGTGCAGATGATGTGGTAATATGTCATAATTAGTTATTTGGTTAACATAAAACAAATCTTGGACATCGATGAATATAAAAAAAAGTCCTGTGTTTGCGATTTAATATGTTATATCCTACTTGGCACGTGAGACTGAAATCACATCGAATCATGTTAATACTGAAAAGAAGTGACCTCTCTTATTCCTATTTATTGTCTGTGGCTTAATGTGTTTGGCGTTCTTGTGCCTTCTCCTTCACTTCTCCTTTCCCACGCTGTTAAAACCATTCATTCATGATTTCAGTATTACCACACCCTATTGTCTATCTTATTTTCTTTAGTCAATCAGCAAGTTTCTGTTCTTTAAACCGCATTGCATTTCCACCATTCTGCTTTCAGACATTCTATTGTGCACCAACATCTAGACTCCTGTCTCCTCACATCACCTTCATTTATGGACAACTCTCAGTGAAGATGTCAAAATGTCAAAATGTTGTCATACACTTTCAAATGATCTCACTATACTTAAGGCCCGGTATATTTATCTCTAAGGTAACCAACTCTGAAATCATGCAAACTTTTTTTTAGATGTCCTATCATGTTGTCCTGCAGTGGGAAAGGACTTTGATCATTTTTTGGCACACAAGCTGTCCAACATGTTCAGCATGACGTAACAGCATGCACAGTGGTACACACATTTCTCTACTATTAAAAAAAGTTTGTACCCATAAATACAACTAGATAATTACAAATTATTAATTAAGAAGTTATATATTATTATTCAATAAAGAGATGTTCTCTTATTTTGTATGAACAAAGTTCACAGGACATTTGGATCTGGAGTGCTGAAGATGATCCTCAGGAGTGAGGAAGACATTATGAACACTTAATCGTTTCTGATGATTAAGAACCCTGGAATGTTTTTCCTGTGTTTTCTGTTCACTAACAACTTTAAATATATTATCTCCCCCTGCTGTTAATGCAATTTTCTACATGCGGTAATGCAACTTCTGCATGCATGTCCATTTCACATTTTGGAGAGGCAAAGCATGTAATGAATATAGTGAACCGGTGTGTCTATTACACGCTTTGCCCTGATAGTGGGTTGTCTCTTTTAGGTCTATGGAAACCTCAAAACTGCGTATATTTATTTTTTGTTTATTCTGTTTTTTTCTTTTTTTTGGCCTCTTTGACTGAATATAGTATGTAATAAAAATCACCAGAAAATGTTTCCATTTTCAAATACAATTAAATTTTTATGTCACGAACACATTTATCTTTATGTCAACTTTCAAATGGAGCAAAAACAGAGAACAACACAGTTAAACCACAGCTTTGTAGCCAGCAATGTAATGTCGTGCAAGCCAGTAGATAATAAAAACTTTGTCAGACAACCATCAGAGCAGTTTAAACACATGGATAGACTGTTAAAAATGTTCTTGTGCGCCTTGTGTTACAAGACAGTACAATCTAGTACATCGCTATTATACCTTATATACCCTAACTGAGACGAGTCAGAGCTATAGAAGCAGAACAGGACATTTATCCAAAGTGGGACAAAGCTGAAAAAATTAGAGCATACAAACCTCAGTGTCTAGCAAAGTTATAAGAAAAATACAGCTGCAACCATTGCTGAAGCAGAAGCACTCAGTTTCATCAACCTTCTGCTTGAACACAACTACTTTCTTCTTTGCAGGCCAACGGGTCCACAATCGACCTCAGTAGAAGTCCCTCTGCATACATCCCATGAAGCATGATGTCACTGATGAGCCCAGTATCTGTGCCTCTGCTTTTTTGGGAAAATGGATTGAAATACAGTATTTAAATTTTTAACTTTAAATATAATTTGATAATTACAATACAGTGATATAAAATTATCTACTACTGTAATTCATGCATAATCCTACTTTGATAAACCCATTTCCAAGCCTCCAAAAATGTATCAAATGTATAACATCTGACTGCAAATTTTTTAATCAGATGTTCTTAGAAACCTCTTGGAAAAAACACATGGGTATCATGTAAGTGCCTTTGAGAAGACATATGAAAGTAGGAAAATCCCCAATGAGAATTAACTGACCCCCAAACCCTAAATTGACTTAATCTGAGATAGAAACCCTGTTTTAAGTTCCAGAAAGCATTTTTAGTGAAACCTTGGGAGTTCGTTAGCCTAGCGTTGGTTTTCAGTTCTGAGAACAGAGTCAGTTACTTTCTCTGTGAACCTAATCTGCTCATTGGCAGGTTTCCTTTAACAGACCCTGAGTTTTTTGTAATCTCCCTTCTGCAGAGCTCGAGGCAGCTTCTGAACATGTTGTGTCCTTTTGTCAAACACCCTATAGATGGTAAAGTGTATTAAATTCACTTTATGCATCCAGAGGATGCAGATGTGCTCTGAGTAGCTTGTGGAGCATTGCAGTTTTTTCAGCCCATTGTGCTTCCACCTGGAAGGACGTGGACTACACCAATAAAGTTTTGCTTGTTTGCTTCTGCACATATTATCATTTATGTACAGCATTCTTGATGCATTTAATTGGAGACATTACCTCAGATTGGAAAAAATTCTTTGCTTTGCTTCCTTTTCTTGCCGCCAAAAGTCTGAAAACTGAAAAAAGTGTCCCTCACATTCAAACACCATCTGCAAGCTTATATAATGTTTCTGGGCACAAGCCCGAATTATAATACAGAATCATTAGAATTATTTGGTATCTAGGCTCCAAGCTCATCACTCCCACACAAATATAATACACAGAGAAATAAGAAAATGATGAATAACCATAACCTAAAGCCTACAGGAGAATGCTCAGGTGGCAGAGTAGAAATTTTGCAGCCTAAATACTGTGATCAATAATTGAGGTGAGCAAAGTGTATGTGGCAGTCCAGCTTGAGCTTCCTGCCTAAACTAGCTCACAGGCATCACAACATTTATTAAATACAAGTCTACAGCTATTGTCTTAAGATCTTATACACAGATTTTTGATTAGTTTTTGTTTCGCAGGTGAGAATTTCCATAAATACCAGATTTTGTTTCACTTCTTCTTATGTTAGTGAATGACACTAATTTATAAATAAAAAGTTGGTTTTTGTGTTTTGGTAATGCATAGACTACTCAGAGAAAAGTAAGCAGCCAGGTCTCCTGGCGATGGGAAACTGTTTTTTGTTTAAAATACATTAAATATGACTTTAAAGCAAATGCATTTTAACCGGAGTAATCTTTCGTGCTAGCAACAGATTCGTTTTCGAGACTGAGGGGGAAGCTTCACACTATCAACCATGGCAACAAGGTTCTTTTTTGACCCCTTTCTCTGATCCTGAGCTAGACCCACATCAGTGTTGCAGTTTATACTTAAGTGCTACATATATGCCACAGGTGCATCATAACTGCAAACCTCTGAACCCCTATGTAACCTGTGACATAATGACACATGAACCTTCCTGGAAATGGAACTCCACTCAAGTCTATGCAGCTCCCAACTATTTTGATTGGCCTGTTCGGTGTGGTTAATTCCTTGAGTGCCTCCCATCTTCTTTTCTCTGCTGCTTTTGAATTTATCAGTGAAAGAAAGACAATCAGCACTAAAATATAAGGGCTTGTATATATACTAGAAAGTTCCTGGAGCGAAGACTTGGAAAAAATATCTTTCCCTCTCCAACAAAAAAAATGACCAAAACAAAAAGAGGAGACGCAGGAGGAGGAAAACCTGCACCAGAATTTTATTTGTTTCTCTTTGAAAACAACAGGTTGTCACCACAAGGTGATTGACACATAATGCACCATGCAAAAACATGAATGATGACAACAGTGTCGGACACTTGCATGGGCTGCGTTGTAGGCGCTCAAAAACTTCACAGCAGAGGTCTCAATTAACAGTTACATAGTTCCACAGAAGTCCTGCACACCCATGTTGGGTTTTAAGAGAGAGGAAATCAGTTGCTTGTGCGTGTGTCTGTGTATGTGTGTGCATGTGTTTAAGCACACAATGAGTTGTCTGCTGTGTCAGGGGAGATAAATGAATCCCGACTGGCAATCAATGGAAAACAGAAAAACACTGGTCCACCCCACAGTGTTATCAGCAACAACAACACTGCTGTCTTAACACACACACAGACACATCACATCAATGTATATACACACAGACACACACACACCCACTGATAAGAAAGCTCTTTGCATTATGCAACACGCAGCATCTGCTCACTCACAGTCACACACTATCACTTGATTTCAGACAGGCATCTCACTTCCTCCAGGCTGCTGACACACACACGCACACAGACATGCTCACACAAAGTTACTGAAACTTCTGACTTCTCTTTAAGTTGAAAAACGTTTAAAAGGTAGGTTTTCCTCAGAAAAACTTCCCCTGATATGAATGAAGACATACACATCCCACCACACTAATTTAAGAGAACAATGTTGCAACCACATTCTGCACATTGCTGTTGTATTAACTAAAAAAAATGAGTGAGCACAAAAACACACTGCTTACATGAGCAGGTAAAGACAGACTGTCTACTCAGATATGCCTGCAGCCACAGTAACCATGACTGCTACTGACTGCGGTTGCCTCATGGGACGATCAGTCTGGATGGCCGGACAAAGCCTCCATGCAGCTCTGACTCCCATCATACTGATGCATTTTTGGCAGTCTTGGTGTTGCTATGCACCAAGTAATCAACTGTGGGCCTTGGCAAGTCTTGGAGTCATTTGGAAAATGAACCGATCTTTGCAGTGTTTCCTGTTTACACCACCACAGCGGATCTTAACATCAAACAAGATTTGATTGAAGTGCAGATTTTCATCTTCATGGGATTTAACAAAAGTGTTTGGGAATTACAGTGATCTTTATGCATAGTCCCCCATTTTCAGAAGCTCAAAAATACAATTAACTGACATGCTGTTTCCCTCATTATTCCATGACAACTTAAGCAGATATCTGGAGTTGATACCTGAAAGCTGATTGTATTTGCCAGTTTTTTTACAATAGCAGGTCCAAAGTGATGTCAACACAAGTGATGGAGGCATCATTAGGTTGAAAATCAAAGTAAACCCTCTTAATTCATCCTGACCAAACTGGTTTCATAAAAGGTCGGCACTCCTCAACAAACACTCGTAGATTACTTAATTTAATAGACTACTCATACGATAAAAACATCGAAACCATAATATTATCTCTAGATGCAGAAAAAGCATTTGACAGAGTTAATTGGAAATTTTTATTCGCAACTTTACACAAATTTGGTTTTGGAAACTCTTTCATAAACTGGATAAGAATATTATACAATTCCCCAACGGCTCGTATCAGAACAAATGACCAGACATCCTCCAGCTTCTGTCTCCTGAGGGGCACCAGACAGGGATGCCCACTCTCCCCTTCACTTTTTGCAATTTTTATCGAACCTCTAGCAGCAGCATTTAGACAGGCTACAACAATTAAGGGCATAAAATGTAAGAACATAGAACATAAAATCAGTCTCTATGCGGATGATGTGTTGCTTTTTCTGCAAAACACACAAACCAACCTCTCTGAGGTAATTACTTTAATAAACTGGTTTTCAAGAGTTTCAGATTATTCAATTAACTGGCCAAAATCTACAGTTCTCCCCATTAACTGCTCCTTCCATAATTCTTCCTCTGCCCCACTGCAATCCGGAAATATTAAATATTTAGGTATTAATGTCTCTCCTAAGCTTTCAGACTTAACTAAACTAAACCACATCCCACTTCTAAAGAAAGTAGAAGGCGATCTGACTAGATGGAAATCTTTACCCATATCACTCATGGGAAGGGTCGCCACTATAAAAATGATGATCTTGCCAAAAATAAATTACTTATTTTTGATGATCCCTAACAAACCATCACAAGATTGGTTCAGATCTCTGGATTCATATATTTCCAAATTCCTTTGGAAAGATAAACCCCCGCGTATTAGCTTAAAAACGCTACAAAGAACCAAGGATAGAGGAGGATTAGATCTGCCTAATTTTCACCAATACTTCTTAGCCAACAGGCTTCAGTTCATCTCAGAATGGTTAAAACATACCTTCTTAGTTGAGCCCTGGCTAGATGTTGAACAGGCACTATGCAAGGATCTAGAGATTTCAGACCTACCATTTATTAGCTCAAACATCAAAAGACATGAATGCTTTAAAAGTATCAACATCAGCTTTTCTCTAACAGCATGGTGGGAGTTTCTAAAAATAACGGAGTCTTCATTAATCCCATGCAAACGTACACCTATCTGGAATAACCCTGACATATTACAAAACAATAATATGATTAATTTCACAGAATGGAGTTGTAAAGGAATTAAATACTTAGAACATATATTAGAGGGAACAGAATTTATTCCATTTGACAGACTAGTTGAACAATATGGGATCAACAAGACAAGGTTTTTAGAATATCAACAAATTAAATCCATAGTAAAAAAGAAATTTAACCTCAGTCAAGTTGAATTACAAACACCACTAAGTGCGGCACATTTTCTTACTCTTAAATCCCCCAAATTATTATCTAAAATATACAGAACACTTTCTAAATTAGATGAATCAATATCCCTTCCTACTGCAAAGTGGGAAGCAGATTTATCAGTCAACCTAGACCAAAACTTCTGGTCTCAGATTTGCTTAAAAACTTTTAAATTAATTAAAAATCCCAGTCTGCAATTAATACAATACAAAATACTTCATAGAGTGCACTATACAGGTCATCGGATGTTCAAGATGGGCTTTACATCTTCCAACAACTGCTCACACTGTCAAGGCAATACACCAGACAATTACATCCACGCTCTTTGGTTCTGTCCACCAGTGCAAAAGTTTTGGCGCGAGATATGTGAAGACTTATCAAAGTGTCTGAAATGTAACATTCCAACTTCCCCCTTAGTGTGTCTACTGGGCAGCTTAGATAATGTCACTTCAGAAAAGAATATAGCCCATATGATCTTCACTGCCCTATGCATAGCCAAGAAAACAGTCCTCATGAACTGGAAAAATAAAAATAATCTTAATTCTAACCAATATAGAAATTATCTATTAGATTACATTAGTCTTGACACAGCCTCTGACACCACATTAGATCAATTGCTCTGGGCCCCTTTTATCAGCTCCATCACCTAGTGGGGGTGGGGGGTCATAGTTTGGTCCCGCCTTCACTGTTGTGATTGGTGAGGGGGTAGGGACAGGCTTAGGGCGTCGGGGGGTTCCCCGGAGGCATCTTCCTTGGGGGGCTCAACCCGGGGTAGCGGTCACGTCCGGTTGGGGGCTCTGTTGGCTCTCAGGTGACTGTTTCCTCGCGGCTGCGTGCAGCGGGGCTAGGGGAGGGTCTGTGCTGACGGACGTGGGTTACTGACCTGGCAACCTGGCTGCCCCTGGGTGGGTCCGGGATGGGCGTGAGGTTCTGGGGGCGCTCCGTCTCTGGGCTGGGGCCCGGGCCGGGCCTCGGGGGCTTGGGTCCTGGTTGGTGTGTTGCCGGGGTTGTGGGCGGGTGGGTGCATGGGGGCCCGGCCCTGGAGCAGGGTGCCGCCGGTGCGTCGAGCCGCCTGGGGGGCTCTTCAACTGGTGGGGGGGATGGTCACATCTTGCAGGAGCTTTCTTCTCTTCAGGAACTCTCTGCAGGAGGGGGAGATACAGGAGAGGTGGAGGAAGATCTCAGCCTGGGCGTTTACCGTCTTATGTAGTCTGGAAGATGTGTGGATGGTGGGGTGGGTGCAGTTTTCTCTGTGGTGGGGTTGGGTGGACTGTCCAGGGCTCTGTGGAGCTGGAGGGCGCTACTGCACTGGGCCCCGGTCTGATGGGCCTGGGCCCCCCTTCCCTGGCGGGTCGCGAAGGGTGGGAGTGCCTACTGGGGTCAGCGGGGGAGCTGGCCCCAGGGAGGGGTTACCTGCCCCTCCCTTCCTTCCCTCCCCATCTCCAGCTGCCTCCCTCTTCCCGCTCCTCCACAACCACCCACACATGCAGGGCCTTGGAGTGGGGGTATGTCACCAGGGTGCAGAGGAGGCTACCCCCCCCCCCCCCCCCCCCGTCCCCTTCTGGCTGCCTCTGCCTCAATTTTATCCCACAACTTAGACATTCACATTATTCACACTCTCATTACACATACATATAGGATCTTGGGGGTGGGCACAATCACGGAGTCCAAATTACCATCAGGGTGTATACCTCACCCCTGACGTCGTTGCCCACCTCTCAATTTTAAATACACTTAGTCATTGAGGGCTAGCAGGAGGGACTATGCGCTTACCTGCTGCTCCTTGGCAGGTAGCTCCATGCCCTCCTGGGTTTTAATTGCACCTTAGAACACATATGCATCAACACTACAATGAGCGGGTGGAGGGAGGTTTGGAGTCTTCTCCCACCCCCATTCTCTGCGGCCTGCTGGAGCGGGAGGGCTAGTAGGAGGAGTTGGCCGTCCGACTGCGGTCTGGGGTGTGGGGCCTCCCTGCTGCTGCGGAGTCGGGGTGGTCTGCCTCTCCCCACCGCAGGGAAAAGGGTAACACCACCTGGGTCTGGGTGCAATTCCCCCCTCCAGGGGCAAGGGTACCTAGACCCGGTTTGTAGAGTACGCTTGGGGAGTGTGATTGTGTGTACAGCGTCTCTTTATGTCTGTCTCCACGTTGGTTGAGTGTGGAGTGAGTGCATATGAGAGTATGAGGGTGGGAATGGATGTTTGTGTCTGTGTGTGCCTGTATGTCTGTGTCTATATGTCAGGATGGGTATCAGACGCCACCTCTCTGGGGACACCTCAGGTCCTCCAAGGTTTGGAGGCCTATCTCCACCCACCACCACTTCCCCTGCCGGTGGCGGACTCCCTCAGGTGTCGGTGTGTTGGTGGTTCTTTGTGTCTGGGGGTGGGCGTCCGGGTACACACCGGCTCACTCCTTGGCGGCCGCTTGTCGGGGCCTGAGGCCTGGGGCTCGCTCGGGCCCCTTTGGAGGTGGGGTGCCCCCGGCCTCTCGGCCTGGGGCTCGGTCACTCAGGCACAGCTGGGGGCCGGCGGAGCTCACGGGCGCGTCACTGCAACTCCCCCTGACTTCTGCTCCGCGGCTGCTGGGCGAGCCCTCATCTGGGACTCTCCTCAGCTCTTACTGGAACAGTGGCGCGGCTGCCCCTCTGTTGGTCTTCCATGGTCTCTTGTGTTCTGGGGGCCTCTGGATGTCTGGAGTTTTGATCTCCTCCATACCCGCTTCACACCCTGGAGGACGGGGCTGTGGCCCCCCCACACTCCCTAGCAGATCATTACATGGAGAAACCTTTGGAATGCAAGCATGCTGATCCACACAGGTATGCACACATGGGTATTCACAGACGCGGACTAAAGCTTTCTTGGCTGCTGCCTCAAAGCACACTGTGCGCTGTCTATCTTGCGTGCTGCACAATATCGTTTATTATTTAGTAAATACTGATATCTATGACTAGCTAGTTTATTGTGATGGTGCTTTGTTTTCTCTATTATTATGTTGCTCTTTGTTGTTTGCTGTCTCCTCTGTTTGTTTTTTTTGTTTGTTTGTTTTTTTTCTCCATACAGGTGACCCAGGAGTTCTTTTTTTTTCTCTCTCTTCCCCCCCCTTCTCACCGTCTCTTCTCCCCTTTGGTTTTCTTTCTTTCTCTCCCCCTCTTTCTCTCATTCATTCCCCCTGTCCTATCTATTAAAAAAAAAAAAAAAAAAAAAAAAAATGACAAAGGATGAACTGAAGCTCTGCCATCACGTAATGTCGCATACTGCTGTTTCTGATGTCATTTAGAAAAAAAAAAAAAAAAAAAAAAAATCAAAGTAAACCCATCAGAGAGGTAGCAGACACTGGCCAATTCAGCAGCACCAAAAGGCTTGAATGACAATGGAAGAAAATGAAAGTGCATGATCAGAGAATTATTTCCATTCTTAAACTAAACTAAAAGTCAGGAACATCTTTGAGGAGGCAGGTGTATCATTGTTGAAGTCTACAATCAAGAAAAACCTTCACGAGAGGAAAAACAGTATTTACAGCAATGTGCAACCTGCTGTTACACTTGGGCCAGAAACATCCACAGGAGTCTGATGTTATGGAAAAGTTTTGTGGACATATGAAAACAAAATTAGCCTACACCAAAACAATGGGCTGATAAAAGAAAAACGAAAGGAAAGCTCATGGTGTCCCATTACTTTTGAACCACTTATATCAACCACTATGTATAGAAAAAAATGCAATACTTCAAAAACATTATTATTTGATTTCAAATTTACTTTGGTGATGTGAAAATTCAAAAAAATTGCAAAACTTCCAAAAATCAAAGCCTATGTACAAGAGTATAATAGTAACTTTTATAATACTGTATATAAAAAAAAATCCATCCAGCTTATTGTCATATTGTTTATGTTGTAATCTTACATGTTTTTCAAGCTAGTTCTGCCAGTCACAGACAATGGCCTATCAACCTACCTGTTAGCTGCCTCCTTACTGACAGCTGCTTTAGTGCCTATAATTCAATGCTTTTCTGAACATGAGCATTTAAGTCTGCTTCCCTGGTATCTCATGTACTACTTGAATCACTGTGACTTTTAATTTTGACAAATGGGAAAGCATGAAAGGAGCTGTCAAAAAGCCTTAGATAGTCATGATTAAGACAAACACATAAGGCTGAGAGAAAAAAGAAGATGAGTGACAACAGACAAGATTTTGTACTGATGAGTTATCTATTGCTGCAAATTATGAAGATAGGGCTGAAAAGTCCAGTGCCATAAACATGCCAGTTCATTTTGTGTGGGATTACACAAAATGGAAAAGCAGAAAAAAAATGGACAGATGGATCACTATTCACCTTGCATAACACCTTTACCTTAACCTAAATTGACCTTTGTGTCATTCTTTACCCGTAAACGCAACACAGAAAGTGTGTCACCATCAAATGGCATGCTATTTATCATGCAAGATCATAATACTTGACTGTGAGCCAAGACAGCTTTGCAGTTACGGCCTAAATAAAAATGACTGAAATATCTGTAGTAGTGAAAATATTTTCTGCACTGATGTTAGTGCTACTGTCCGCACGTACTTCTTCTCTTTGTTATAGATTTCTCACCTTGACAGCTAAAAGAACACACTGCAAAAGGACCGCCATACACTTGCAGCAACATTAACACATAGTTTGCAGTGAAGAAACTCCTTTAACCTTTCACTAAAAGAGGAAGTCTGAACTTCACTGACACCACGATATGTGAGAGATTAAGTTTAAAAAACTGCTTTTTAAATGTGATATTGGCTTAAATCTGTTTGGTTTTGTTGTTAAAAAATGTAATATGACTAAGACCCCAAATGCAATCATTTTTTAATTTTATGCCATATACACAGGGTAATAGGTGTAGCATCATCATCATCATTATGATGATGATGATGATGATGATGATTATCATTATTATTTATACTATTAGTAGTAGCAGTAGTCATGATAGTGGTGGTAGTATATGGCAGGTCAGTTGTAGATCTTTTCATAGCTCTGCTGGACTAAGATTTGCATTTCACATGTGATGAAGCAGCAGAAAATCAAACTGCTCTATGAGCTTTGTACACGTATTTACTGAATGAATAAAAACTATGAATGGAAGCATATCTCCCTCCAATCTGCACATATGTACACCCAGCCAGAACTTCCCCATTCATGACTGTGCAACAGGAGGAAGAGGAAGAGGCCTCCATCAGCCAAACTGCCCTGCTTTCTCTTCCCCTTTCTGCTTAAAATAGAAAGTATAAGATGTACCGGACACTTTGTGTTGCAAGCGTGGAGAATGTGTTGCATGCAGACCGCAGGGCGCACATCTCTGTCTCTGAGTACACTCTGTAAAAATGTTGAATTCAGCAGATGTGTGAAGAACTTACAGGAATCATGTGCAATGCTTTCCTTTAAACCACCATCTCTCCCTCTTACTTTCTCTCTTTTTGACAAATGTATGAACTTTGTTATCTAACTGTTAGCAGTTACTTTGTTAAACTGCACATATGACCAAGAGATAGATGTAACATATCTCTGTCCGCAGTTGTAGGAATCCACAACGTGCACATGACCGAAGTCTCGATTTATCATTTGAGAAGAGCAAGAAACTGAAACATTATTTGATGACCATGGTGCTGCTAGCTTTTCTTTAAAAAAAAGTATTTTTGTGTTCTGGGAATATCTCCTGCCTTTCAGGTCATACATGTAAAGCACAAGGCATTAAGTCAGGTACACCCCAAAAGGAGAAGCTGGGATGTTGGGTTGCAAAGTGGCTTGCAATGCAGCAATTGTAGGTAGTCTAAAGCAGTTTCCCCTATTTGCATTCATAGCATATAGGGCAACATCCAAGCAGCATATAGGATGCCCTATATGGTAGCTGGATTTTTACATAAATATCATTGAAGCTGACTATGTGGCCTACCAGAACTGAAACTATGCTCAATTTTGATAAAGGATGCTTGCGATGTTATTATTTTGCTTTTCATTTGTCTTGTCTGGCTAAAGCCAGCACAGTGGTTGGGAGTTTGGAAAGAAGCTGCAAAATTATATGTGTTCACCACCAGATCAGCCAGTAGTTACCCCAGATATTTTATTCTGAACACCACACAGACTCATGCATCTACCTGTTTTCCTTTGCCGTCCAATTCAAGGTTGCGGGGGCCTTTATCCTATCCCAGCTGTCATAGGGCCAGAGACATAGTACACCCTAGACAAGTTACCAGTCTGTTGCAGGGCTAACACAGAGACAGACAACCATTTACTCTCACATTTGCACCTATGACAAAGTGAGCAATTAGTCTAACCCTGTGCATGTCTTTGGACTGCCAAAGGAAGCTGGATTACCTGAAGTGAGACCATGCAGAAACTTCATACAAAAAGCCCCGGTATCAGCAGCTCGGTAGATTTCTGGTAGCAGTGGATCTCCCTCAAACACAGTACACAATTGACCTTGGACCTTAAAGGATGTTTTTGGAACAACAGCTTTTAAGAACCTTACCAGATGTCTCAATGCTGTTTAGACATCTGGCAGAGTTGGCTTTGTTTTTGCATCTAGTCAAAACACCATCAGAAGAATTAACTGCCCCGCAGTTACTTATTTTTTGGCAATTAAGAAAAACTAGAAGAACCATTTATTAAATTAAAAGAACTGATTAGATGATTATGAGTTCCACAGAGTGAAGTGTGACTTTAGTGCTACGTGGTGGGGTCAAATTACAAACATTCGTGAGATTCCAAAAGACTGAAGCAGTTTGTCTGCATTTATCTTTTACTCATCTTTGACCTGTGATATTGCACATCTGGTCAATAAAAATTGGAAGATCACAGTGCTTCTTATGTTCACAGAAGGAGTAATTGATTTCTAGACATGTTGTCAACTAGTCCTTTCACATGTAATCACTGAAGGAGAGTTTGAGTAAAGAATCCATGAATTTAAAGGTCTCCTAGACAAACCAATCATTTTATCCTGTGCTAAAGTAAAAAGGGATTATTTACTTTACCAGGAATTTGAACTAATGGCTTTGCATTGCAACGTGGTAAAGTTGAGCAAAGTTCAAAAACCATTTGCCACACTGGCCTCATTAAAACGAACAAAGCTCTGGTAATGTTGATATTTACAAGGCCTTGGAGTTGCTCACAGCGTGAGGTTCCTGGGCTCCTCCTTTCTGTGTTTTCCGTGTGTCTGGCTTTGTGCCCGGTGTCTCCAAGCACTCCAGTTTCTACCACACTTTAAATTGTTCATAGGTACATATGTGGAGAGGATGAACTGCTAACCTTTGAATGTATCAGTGCTGTGATAAGAACAGAGTCCTTTCCAGTCTGTAACTCTGATCAGTGCAGAAAGAAAAATAAAGGCAAAAGCTCATTTATGTAGATGTCTGGTGAAGTACCAGCGCACAATTTCCCCTAAAAAAATGCAATGACATTTAAATGTGCTCCTGGTACAATTTTTAATCGTTTGTGGTACAATGCAACCCCTTTTTTGCTTTTAAAGGAATAATTTCACAACATTTTACGCTAGTTTTTATAGAAAGAAATACAGCAGCTGACGCAGGACCGAAGCCACTCATCTCTTCCTGCTGACCCTCTGGCTTGCCCCGCTTATAGTATACTCAGTAGTTACACTGATTCTATTGTCACTCAGCCAATATTGTACACAGACATAAACAAAGCACACTGTCCTATTGAGCTGAAGTTAATCTCCTGCAGGCCTCTGAACTCACAGTCACAGTTTCTCCTTTGTATGACTGAGTACCCATTTAGCCCCATGGAGACAATTTTACTGTCCTGTGAGTCCCTCATCACATGTTTGTTTTTTCACTATTAATCATTAAATGATCTAGAACAAGAGTGTACACAATGTTTTAGTAATAATGAATCCATTTAGGGACAGTTGTAACAGGAATTACTTACAGGAATAGAATAAGCACACGTTTCTGTACTTCTGTATTTTCTCTTTTCTGAAGGATATTGCATAATTAAGTCTTCCAATAAAACTTTTGTTACTAAATTCTGAAGCAACCCATGTAGAAAGAACTTTTTGGGATTTTTTCTGATACAAAAGGACCAAAAGAAGCTGCCGTCAGGAGGTAGGTTAAGTGGTGATGATCGAACCATACATGCATGGCCATTTTTGATTTTATTTTAACTTGCCATGGTTTTGGTAAAGACCCTTGTTTAAATTTCATTCTGCCACATCTAAAGGCGATGACACAAGCAAACATTATTCATACAGACATTGTTTAACTTTAAAGGGTAACTATAGTTCATAATAACAGTTTACACAAATGACCTTTGTGGTTGTTTCATGAGGAGGACAGTCCTCTCAGATGATGACCCTACAGTTCCAATATGTGACCCCACAGTTTGCTGGTGCGACTGACATCTGTACACATAGTGTCTACCGGACTTTGCACGATCATTAGTCACAGCCAACACAGCATTAAACAATTTTAAGTTTCAGGAACACCTGAAAACTATTAACAAAAGAACACGATTAAAGCAAGGTGAATTCAAACTTATTATGTGATACTTTAAATGCTAAAATAAAACAATTCATCGCCTACAACATGGCCTAAACTAAGCATTTAAAATAGGTGGGGTATTTGCTGTGGGGAGTACAAAAGCATTATAGCCACCATGTGATTACATGTCGATTTGTACCACAACTTACTGCAACCCAAAAAGGGCAAAAATCTTTCAAGCGTTTCAAGTGACCACCATCTTTGAGGCCCATGTGTTGTATGTAAGGAGCAGTGAAGAAACCACAATTACTTACCACAGCATTTTCACTGGTTAGAAAAACAGAGAGAGAAAAACACACTAAAACAGACAGTTGCTTCATAACCTTAAAATAAAGTTCTCATTGTAATTAATTAAAAAAAGCAAAAAGTGAACAAAGAAACCTTATCTCACAGCAAACCCCCAACTAAATCAATTTCAAATGTATGTCAAGCAGCATGTGTGAAGTAAAACGCAGTTCTTCTTCTTTTTCTTGGTTTATTGGTGGTTGGCAACTAGGGTAGAGGTGCATTACCACTACCTACACTAGTGACAGCGTCTCTCCAAAAAGGTCTTCTGAGGTAAAATTAATCTTCAGTTCCTTTTGGTCAGTCTGAAAGGAGTCATATGACTCTTCCACAGAAAATGATCCCTACGAGCGCCACCTTCTCCAATCAGAGACACTATCAGAGGATGATAAAAGATGACTAGAAATGTATAAAGAACATAGTTTCTTAGTTTAGTTTAGTTTAGTTTAGTACATCTCCTAAATGACTAAAATAATACCTGGACACTCCGATGAGGCACACAGTTCATGCTTTATTCAGTAGTTTCAATAAGGTATGGTGTAACAGCCTGCACCTATAAAAAGTATACTCCCAGAAGAGAGTCTATATCATACCTAACTCAGAACATAACCTGCTCAGGGTAGTTTTAGTTTTCAGTCTATCAGCTGCAGTTTTGCTGCTATTTAAGGATTTGACAGTAGAGAATGAATTTAAAAGGACAGTTTAAGATGGATTATCACATTTTACAACATATTCACAAATAAAACAAGAAAATGTAAAAGATAACATAAAAAATAAAACTGTATAAAAATAGTTTTCATTAGATATAATGATGCTTTGTGCTGCTGGGTACACATGCTGCAGGAACACAAAGTTCTCTTGCCACCCAATAAGGTAGCTGTACAAACTTGAAGTGGACCAATCAGATAGGGAGAAGTACAAACATACAGAATGTTTGGCAGCTAACAATCTCACATGTTAACTACATGTGAAGGAGGCAGACCGTGTCTAAGGCCAGCCACAGTTTTTGGAGCTGGCAGCTTGTTGACGTTCCCAGCATTCCCTGAAACTGGAACTGTGGAAGATTCTCTGAACTTCTGGGACGTACCAGAAGGAGGAGGGGTGGAAAAAGGGCGGGAGATCAGGGTTAGTGCGGTGGAGTGTTCTTACCACTGGACTTTATTTTTAGGACTACAAGAAGAAAGACTGGGAGAGCGAGAAATGCAAAGACAAGCTGCTTCAGTCACATTTTAGAAGAAAATTGACTTATCATCATGACCCCAAGAGTGTTTTTATCATAATCTGCTATATATTTATTTGTGCTGCATCACTTCTGCATTCAGCAGCCACACTTGTCTGAGTTTGCCCAGCAAATTAAAGAAGTAGCTTCTCCTTTAGTGTTCTTCAAATGAAAACCAAAAGCAAGCAAGCAAGAAAAAGCAAGAACACGTGGGAGAGAGGAAGACGATTACATGTCTGCACTGGGTTGGCAAAATGTGTGTTTTTTTTTTGTTGTTCTGGCACTGAGTCAAAACTGTGTTTGACTGCAGACTCTGCAGAGCGGTTAATAACCAGCAAACATTATGAAATAACCAGTGAGAATGTTGTGTTTATCCACTTCTGCCACTCTGTGACTGCAATCAAAATGTGAAAAGGGGCCGCCCTCAAAGGTTAACTATTGCACCTAAAGTGTGGGTTTGCAGCTACGTTGACATTTAATGCAAAAAGCTGGAGTAATCTTTAAACTTGAGTTCGATTTTGACCACTCCTTACTGAATACGTTTGAACCGCCTGCAGGGCAGGTAGTAAAGACGTGCCTTTTACCAAGATGTTCCATTTACCGCAAATTCCCTGGTAACAAAATATTGTTACATTACTGATTATCAACAATAATGAGTTCATGAGGTTGCCAGTCTGTCACAGACCACTATTCACACTTAACTGGTGATGATTAATCGGTAATTTAGAATCACCAATGAACCTAACCCCTGTGGACTCTGGAAGAACATGCAAACTCCACACTGAAAGGCCTCAGCCAGGTGGAGGATTTGAACCCAGGAACCCAGTGCTAACCGCCATTTCACCATTCTGCCCAATAATGGACATTTAATAGGCTAATTGCGTTTATAACAAGTGATACTATAGTTAAACTGCAGCTCAATAAATGAAATTTCTGAGACCTTCTACTGTCTTTTATCATGTTCTATCCTTTATGTTCATAAATACATGTGGTTTGAACATGTCTCTTTTTCTTTTTTATTTAATCTTTGGATAAAAGCATGATACATTGCCTGCATCAGCTGACACTAGTATAGATCAAGATAACTTTTTCCCCACGTGCACACACATGCACACACACCACAATCCATTTGAAGGGGATGTGTTTGGATGCTTATCCATCCTCTCCATATTTGGCGGCTTTTTGCAGTCACACACATTCCCCTGCTGCTCCTTCTCACCACGACTGGGACAGAACCCAAGAACCTGACGACCTCCCTACCCGCCCCTCCTTATCCTGCTTCAGCAGGTTCACTGGGTGATCTTCTGGGAATCAAAAGCACCAGCACTGTTTTTGGACAGCTGGGCAGCGGGAGTATTTCTTTCTCCCTCCAGGAAAAGTGACGAAGTGTTCACAGAGTGACACTGAGCCTGAACTGTGTTTGGCCGCACAGCCATTCTATATTTGTAAGGCTAAATGCCAGCCTGCTCTATATCATATACAACTTATGGAAAAAAATACAAAAAGAATGACCTTTCTCTAGAGTTTACTTTGGAGAAAGTTCCTGTCACAAAGCCAAAAACATGCACCTTTGTAAAATAAAAAAAACGTATTTCAGTGATCCACACGGCACTCTTTCACTCATGATCATGTGTTTAAGCAGAGGTGGCACCAACACTGCTGATTGGCCGGCTATACTGTAGCAACTGGCCCCACCTTCACTCATGCAGCTGTAGCATGCCTCATTCAGAGTCCTCTCCAAGAATAAATGTGCTACTATGTCATCAGAGAGAATATGATGTGTCCAATGCAGCTGAGTGGGTCAGGTCAGTGAAATCCTCCACTCGCTCTATTTCAGGCAGGAATCTGCTGGCAGGAGTTTGCTGCCTCGACACCCCGGAGACCAAAAAAAAAAAAAAAGGCTTCGTCACAGATTCTACACCTGACTCTGCTCTCTAGATAGCCATCCATGCCTACTCCTCTACACTTACATACATAGCTTTGAAGGGCTGTACTGTTCGAGGCATTTGGAACAGTTCCAGATGTTTTTGACTGCTTTTTGAATTGTATTTATATATGAATGAAATATTACATATGGGTGCTGTCTTCCTTAAGCTCCTGTTGTCTAGCAGAGGCCAAGGAGTTGCGCAGTATCTTAGCTGTCACCAGGGACTACACTCTTCTAGACAGAAACTTCAGATGTTGTGTCTGGAAACTGCTGCAGCCAGTCGCCTAGTTTGAGGGTTACAGCTCCTAATGCTGTACCACTGGGACCACTTTGGACTTCCACATCTGCTCCAGTTGTTCCTTCAACCACTTACTTCTCAGTTTTCTCATTCTCTTTCTTTCTGATATTGCTGTCAACTGGGATCTCCACATCTATCAGTACTGCTCTCGTCTGCTTCTTGTCAAACACCGACATTTGCAGTTGGTTCGCCAGCAGCTGCTTATGTGTCTGGAACTGAAACTCTCAGAGGATATTAGCTCTTGTTGTTCTCGGCCACTTTAGGAGGTGTATGCCATCGGGACTTACAAACTTCTCATCCATAAGCAGCACAGATGTGGCAGACTCTCGGGGGAATCTTTGCACAGACAGTCCTGCCATTTTCACGTTCTTAGTCCTAGTCTATGTGTGTCTTGTTCCAGTAGCCCACCTCTTATTATGTATTTCTTGGTCCTCGACATCTGACCCAGTCCTTGGTTATGGCAAAAGGGATAGTTTCAAAATCAAAATCCTTTGGCATCCAGGGATTTATTTTAATATACTTTTTTTTTGAATGAGTCGCCCAGTATTGGAGAAATGCAAGCCTACTGTAAAATATAATGGAACAACGTGCCACTTTCTGTGTGGTGCTCAATAAGCCAAGAAATGCATCTGAAAAAAAAGATATTAGAAAATATCTTGCAGAAATGATCATGGGCTTTTTTTCTTTCTAAATGACACTCAGTAACTGTGGCACCGTGTCACACTGTGGAAACAAACATCCAGCTACTTACAACGCAACTGTATTCAAACACTCAGCTGACCTGTAATGTTAGCTGCAGGCTTTTACGTCAAACTGCTACCAAAAAAGATTTTTTGTAGTAACTGAGTCATGATTTCTGGAAAGAGACGCTGCTGATGAGTTTTTAAAATGCATTTTTGGGCTTTTCCACTACTGTCGGTAGAATGCAGGCTATAGTCAATGTCTCTAAAACGGGGTGCGCCACAGTAATCTAGATGGATAAGGAGCACTAAAGGCCAGAGGAAAAATGCTCAAATTAACTCCTTTTAACTTCTCATAGAAATTTACTCAGTGGCAGCACTTGTTTGGGGCTTAACCAACATGTAACCAAAAGCACACCATGTTCCCTAGCCTTAATCAAACTCATTGAATTTAGGATTGGTCTGTGTCTCCTGTTATGTGTTCTGACCTTTCCTTCTTAAGGTCTCAGTATGTTTAAGTTCAGTTTTCACGGAGTACTTTGTTAAGTTGTTGAACGCGATTTTTATTTGATTCCGTGGTATTTATTGCAGGAAGCCTCACAGGTTGTAAACTCAAGCAGTCGGTCCTTCAGAGCTCTTTAAACACACACACAGACACACACAGTCAGTGCAGAGTCAGGCTGACACAGCTGACGTGGCGTCCACACAGCACGTGGAGGAATGTGTGGAGGGAGGTTAAGAAAAAAAAGGGCTGAGAGTTTTCAGTTGAAAGGATCTGAAGGGGGAGGGCCACATTTAAAGCGCTCTTTCTCACTGGCACACATTTTGAGCCCTTACACAGGCAAAAGCACTACAACCTAAAGCTCATGTGACAACCCTGTGTTTGTATTTTTGAACGCTTATGTGAGTGACTGAATAGGTGGCTGCAGAAAGCTGATTGGCCAGCATGACAGCTGTGGTGTCAACAGCCAGCTTGTGGGCTTTTCTCTTTTTCAAACCTGCCCCCATCATGTAAGCAACACCTTTTGTGCAGCATACTATGTGCTTACTATGTGCGTCATAGTAAACATGAAAGTCAAAAGTCAAAGTGCATGAATTCAACACAGTAAGTTGTGCTTTTATAAGTTTTCAACTTGGAGACAAAAATGTAACTTCTTATTTTTTCAGCATCTCCCTTTAGGGGTCACCACAGCAGATCATCTGTCTCCATCTTTTCCTAGAACCTTCTTCTATTAGTTGATGATCCGCGTGTTTGATTCAGCAAAGACTTTACACTAGATGCTCACCTGATTCAACCCTCATCATTTTTCTGAGTTTTGGTCTGGAACTAGGAGCACACTGGCTTGTGGCCCCATGTGGGTGGATTGTTTAACATCTACAAAAAATCTCCACCACACTAGTGACATATTATTAGTATCAAACCTGAAGCTGCATCACCACCATCTTCCTACAAGCTCCAAATTGTTTGGAGGGGCGTGTTGCGGTCCAGTCTGACCACACTCCCACATTTTTAAACATGCGTACAACAAATCAGCCTGGTTCTTCTCTTTTGGTGTGTGGTAGGTGTATAGCTTTAAATAGTCAACTAATCATTATGAGTACCTCATCTGGGTACTTGTAGCGTAGTACATGTAGCTATGCTTGTTAACATGAACATGTAGGTACTCGAGTATGCGGTATGAGGCAATTCTAAATACCCTCATGGAAGTAGTCAGAGCTGCATATGGAATGTGTAGCATTTTGTTATCTCTTTTCTCCTGTTTTTGTATGTCAGGCTCTGTGGTTTTAAGCTTTGGTTTGACCTTGGAGGTATTTTAACATAGGCTGAATAAGCCACATGCCCATAAATCTCACAAATTCTGCTGGAAAAAAGACAAGTAATAAATACTTGCATTAGCTTTTAAAAGCTATGAAAAATGGAGTTTCACTTCCATATTGTGTAAAATGCACAAATGATTCACCTCTGGCTCCTTGAGAAAATATGCAATGAAGTTGCAAAGTTTTATTGTTGCTCAGGAGGCTCATGTTCCTCACACCCACAACCAGGACTACATTTACATATGCACTTATGAGCCTACAAACATCATGACATTCAGAGGTGTAAAATGGAAGAGAAAAACAATATTCATGGCCAGAGCCTGTACATTCCTATTGGGTTAAAGTAGCAAATAAAACATAATCTGCTTCACCATACAAACCAGTGAAAGCTGCTGAATAAGGTCTAATTTGCTCATGATACCTATGCGCTGGTTGGAGTGCTTTCACAGCATGAATCTGCCCCCCTGAGAAGAAGCTGCTGGAGCCACCATGTCTGCAGATTGCACAGGACAACAGGAGCAACATGTCAGGATCAAACTGCATGATAGGAGTCTGATAATGGCTTTAGTCCAACAGACAGTGTGTCAGAAGCATGAGCGAGCATAGACCATGACATTTATCCTCTGGAGACAAAGCTTGATGAAGATTAAAGCACTCCTTTTTTCTTTTTCACTACTCTCCCTAGTCAGAGTGTAGCCTACTCAATCAAAATCATTTGTAGTTGCCAGAAGATCGCAAAAAGCAGTTTGTAACAGCTAACAAGTTATATTATGTCACAATATGTCTAAAATGCCAAGTTTTAATGAATACATAGAAATCAAACTTTTTTTGTGCATGCCTACACCCATCATACTCATCACTAGATTTGAAGGTGGTAAAGAGTGATGACATCTCCAGTCAGCTCTGACTTTAATTGGAGGGGGAAACTGCCTGTAGGTCCCATAAGGTCTGTTTGACCACTGAAAAACAAGCATAAGAGGGTGATTTTGAGGTCAACTTGGAGCTTTTTTTTAACCTCCTGTAACCTGATCTTAGTGTGAAGCACTTTGTGATTTTTATCTGTAAAATGTGCTATATAAATAAATTTTACTTACTTACTTACATGCAAAGTGTCACTGCTGAATGGCAGGTTTTATTGCCACTGCTTAAACCCTGACTAACTGCTTTGCCTCTCCCCATCTTTGTGCTAAACTGAGATAGCTACTTGCTGAAGAAGTGTCAAATTTAGGGTCATGACAGTGGCACTGGTATTCATATTTCTTGTGAAATAGTAAAATGATATTGAATGGTAGGGTCACATGGTGTGTAAGAGGGAGAAAAAAAACTACAGGCTGGTTTTCTGTGGTTGCCAGTTTGTTTGTAATTGGTAAATCATTTGTTTTTGCAGCTTGTACTATTATCATTCAGGTCCGCCCACTTTCATCTGTCCTGCAGCCCTTCGTGCATTTCTTGATCACACGAGTCCAGACTCACCGGTTCACCTGTTCTCTGTAAAAATGTCTGAAATGTTTCAGTAGTCTTGTCATGTTACTATGATCCCAGATCCTTAAGTGTGTTAAAAACCAGAAAGAAAAAGTAAATCAATGTCAGAATTTTAATATTACATGTAAGACTATCTTAACACGAACTTGGCTTTTGCAGTGTGTGGATGTTGCAGCACACACCTCTAGTTATGGCTGTGGCATATCTTTAAATTATAAGTTGTTAGGGTTTTTTTTATAGCTGACATTAACTGTGGGGATTTTTTAAGCCTCAAGGGTTCTTTAAAGTCATGAAACTCCTGCACAACCTCAGTTGCATTATTTCAAAGACACTTGATCTATTATTGCATTTTTTCCATCCATTTACACATGGTTTTATTGCACTAAAATATTTTCCAGTTGCATATCGGGAAAAATGTTTCCCCTCCTATGACTCTGTCTGCAACAAACAAGTCCTCTTTGTTCTGTTTCAGCTTAGCAGCAACACCATTCAGCAGACCATGACTTTCTTAACTTGCTGAGAAACTACACCAGGAGTTTGTTATCTTAGCTGGCGTACATTTCTCCAGACATGTCTTTGATTAAATAGCTGTATTTTTCAGTCATTCTCCAAGCTAGCGCTAAAGGTCCTTCTTCATTACAGACACCAGCACACTTGCACTCTGACCCAGGTTGTTTTTTCATCATGAAAAGAACAGCCCTTTCGTATGCTGTAGCTGGAAGATGGGCATCTGCAGCATGAATCTTTTACCAAATCAGGCTAGCATAGCGTGCATAAACAGTAGTAAAACTTTAGAACTTATAATTTGTACAACCACTCTTTGCATTTGTTACTCCCTTATTAAGGTTTATGCAGAGCACCGACCAGGATCTACTCATGCAGCAGTGTTTTAAAGTGCAAAAAAGAATCTTATGCTGTACTCCAGGTATTGTTAGCAATACCAATGGCTAGGAAGCAACACACTGACAACCTAGCAAGACATTTTCAACCTACTGATTCTGGAATATGGTCATAAGTGGGACATCATTCCCAGCCTTAACACTCAAGATGTAGCATAAAGGTTCCCCTCTTTGGCTGTTTGCTTCACCTGGCATATTTAAATGGATTTGAGCAGAGGCAAAATAAGGTTTTCTGGACATAGACAAGACTTATGACCCTAAACTTAATAGGGTGTTGTATGTATGTAAAGTGCAGTGCTGGACGATGGGTGGCACGGTGGTCAGCACTGTTGATTCACAGTAGAAAACTATGAAACTCTGAGGCCTTCTCTGTGGGAGTCTCTATGCTCTCATTGTGGCTGTGTGGGTTTAGTTCCTCAATCCAAAGACATGCACCTTAGGTTGCATAGCAATTCCAAATTGGCCGTGGCTACAAGTTAGATGTAGTGCATAGAATAACTAAATGTATTGGTAAATTCCAGTCCATTTCCATAAAGTCAAGTTTATTTTTGATGGAATGTTTGAGACCAGGAACACGCTGTTTACTTTACATGGAACCTCGTGCATTTTTTGGTGCCCATATTATCAGGTTAGGGAAGCCACAAGGTCTGCATGACTGGGTCTCACCATAAATATAAAGTAAAACACCTGGTAAGTTATTTAACCATGTATGTTATTAGATCAGAATCAGGACTGTCTGTGGATACCACACGTTTGAGCCACAGCAGTTCAGTGAGGTGGCCTGCCACGCACAGTTTAAAGGGTACAAACCCTGCTTATAAGGTTTCACATTTTCTGATGAGTTTAAAAGACCACACCTCCCAGTGCAGCATCTTTGAGTTCAGCAGATTCTGTAGTTCTGCTGGCTTCATCATACTGTGACCTTCAGCTTTTTCATTTGAATATCCCAGTCTGTAGTCTGAGCTGTGGTGGGAACATTTTGCTGATTTGAATCACTTAATTCAGTTTAAAGCTCTGTAGCTGTTGTGTCTCATTGTAATGGATTAGCCTATACAATGTGCACAAAGGTAATTGCTCTCATACTGACTTTTTAAATAGGCTTTTAATGAGTAAATAAAGCACAGTGACTCACAGATGAACATGGTCCTTTATAAGTCACCATTGAGGGAAGCTCACTGGTGATTCATTTCAGTCAGCTGAACAAAGACAAAAGACACAAATCCATCCACAAATGCAGTCCAGATGCAGTGGAGTGTTTTTAACAAACACGTGTTTGGAAATGTAAAAAACAAAAACAAATAAACCAGTGAGGATTGTGATGAGGTAATGGAGATCAGGTGTGGTGAATCACATTAACTGATTCACCTCCTGTTTGGAGGAGGTGGGCGGACTGAGGGAATCCAGAAAGGCAGGGAATGTCGGAAAAACAGGGAGGGACCCTGATGCATTAGCATTTTAACAATTTTGGGAAGACGGTGCATGATATAAAGTGGCGCACAATACGGTTTCAGGTGCAATTCATAACAGAATGTTGTAATGAAAAGATGATTGTCCTAGGAGTACAATACGTCATTTACTGAGTACTTTAGAGCTGTGCTCATCACTTTGAAGTAGCACCAACAGGAAACCTACACCCCCACCTTCAAGACAAGTGGTAATTTCATATCCCACTTGTCTTGGTGCCTGTGCTGTGAGGGAAGCTCAGTATAGCCAGGATATCATTTCCTTATTTGGTTTTTCTTACATTACCTTATCAACTCAATAAATCAACTTGTGGTCTCCCAGTGCATGCTCTTTCCCAGTGCACGTTTGCGCAGAAAATCCAAAGAGGTTTCACAGTGCAAATGAATAATACTGGATTAAAGTTGGTGAGCTTTAGACACTGTGGTCAGTAGGACTGGAAAGATAGCAAAATGTCAGCTATAAAAGTGTAGAGCTAGGGATGTCCTGTTGAATTATATTACTATTTAAGGCCTAACATGGCTTTAGAGTTGCCATAAGACTGTATGCTGTATGCTATCAGCACACGCTTGATTTTGGACATGTTTACTGATGCCACGTTAGTATAACAAACCCAAAGTATTAACAAAGAACAACTAATTAATTGTAAAGTGTTTTATCCTAATGTCATTTCATCCAAAATTGTGAAATTACAAGAAAGGGCCTCAAAATCTGACTTTTTGCTGGGTTGACTGAATGGAATATTAGCTTAATATTAGTAGTTGTCTGGCCTGTTTAAGCAATGTTATCCACTCTGAGTGTTAGCTAGTATGATAAAATGACTAAATTAACAAAAATCAGAGAAATAGCTATTTTTTTGTGATATATGGCTATAAATATAGAGTCAGAGAGAATATCTGAAAAAGTCTATAAAAGAATGTTTTTGGGCTTTTCTGTTGAATGTTAGCCTCTGTATTATGTCACAGGTCAGCTGATGGCCAAAGCAGACGGGAGATGGACTCAAATGAGACTGAAACCATGTAAGTTTAAAATACGCAACCAACTCTGAATGTGTGCTATCATACTGACCATGTATTACTATAGTAGAATATAATGATTGCACAAATTCATAGTCACTAATGACACTTGTCACTAGTGCTGGGAGATGCTGCAAATTTTGGTATAGATCTGATACCAAGTAAATTAAGAACAGTATTGCCGATACCGATACCGATACTTTTAACCTAAGGGAGCTTGTGTAGAGGAGAGGAGTCTGTCTTGATGTATTCTGTCATTTAAATCTGCCATAGGCTATAAAGAATTAACGTGATGATATTTCTTCATTTTAAAAAAAAAGATAAAAATGTATTTAACACAGTTCAGTGGGATACAGTGGGGTTAGGTTAATTGGGGATTCGAAATTGTCTGTAGATGTGAATGTGAGTGAAACTGACTGGCTGTCTCTCTGTGTTAGACCTGCCACAGACTGGCGACCTGTCATCGTGGAATTGCAAAAGAGAATGATGGACAGTGGGATACATACTGGACTTTGAGGATAGAAACAAAGTATCGATTCACTTGCGGTAGTATTGATCCGATACTGATACCAGTGTTGGTATCGATACAATCGATATTTGGATTGATCTGCCCACCTCTACTCATCACGTTTTGTTTAACAACAACAACAACAACTAATAATTTCCATAATTTAAGTTGAACAATAAAAAAACCCTGTAAATGCATTATGAGATAATGCATTTACAGGTGCCTACACAGGTGTGTCCAACATTTTCTGCCTTTTCTCTCTCCTAACACTTCTCAACACCACAGGATCCACAGGAGGATTTAGTGGAGGCTGAAGACTCTCTACAGTAAGACAGTATGCTGACCTTGGGTTTTTCAAGTATTACCCGCTTATTATTTGTGTTGTTTCACACAAATGTGAAAGTGTGAATATTTCATGTTTAAAGTATTACCAGAGAAATGTATTTCCTTTTGAAACACTTATCCTCATGCTAGTCCTCTTAATTATTTTGCTGCCAGTTGACATCACTGATTGTCACCTCTCAGTCTCCTTCTGACCTATCAGAAAGTCTTACATTTAAAAGTTGATTTAATTTCTCAATTACAAAATGAATCTCACACATCCTGTACATCACCTACTCTGGAGCAGGTTAGTTTTGCAGCAGAAGTTGCCCTTGTAGTGTACAGTCTACTCTGGTAAGCACCAAATCCATTTGTTAAGTGAGAAAACCCAGTGTTAAACCTGAAGTAACCCCTCCAAGCCCCTAATCCTGTTTCGAAGTACAAAACTCTGTTTTGGCTGCTTACACTAATATTTCTCAAAAAGCTGAAATGTGACCTGGAAACATCCCAGTGTGTAACAGAGGGTGTGTAACTGATTTAACAATAACAGTTTTGTCAGCAGTCTGACCACAGCCAGCCAGACATGTGCAGACTGAATCCATGCTATTTAAAGAACACTGAATGTAGAACTTCGTAATTATGATTATTATTGTTTGAAACATGTATGTTTTGGAAAAACCCGAAGTTCCTCCTCAGAATAGTTGATGGTAGACTGACTCATTAGACAGCTGTCTGTTGCCTTCAGTTCCTCCTTAACAAAAGAAAAAAAATAAATAAAATGAAAAAGAGGGATATTAAGAGTCAGGACTGACTCCTAATTCCTCAAGTTTAAATATAAAACAGCTTGTTAGGATATCATGAAGTGAAACTCAGACAAAGCAGTCTGAGATATGTTTCACTTGGGTTTTTTTTTCTCATCAGAGAATTAAGCAAACCAGCAAAAAATAATAATACTTTGGTTTTAATTAAATAACACCAGTTCTCAACAGCAGTCACTGCAAATGTGTTATATTGTAAGTTTATACCACACAATATTAGTATCAGAACCCTACTGACTACATGATCCTCTATGAGCAAAAACCTGGCAAAGGTGGGGAGAAAAAACTCCTTTTAAACAGGAAGAGATCACCAGCATACCCAGGCTCAGACAGAGGCAGCCATCTGTTGTGACTGGTTGGAGCTTGAAAGACTATGAACAACATCCAAGTCAAAATCCAAACTACGAGAGCAGAAATAAGAGGTGCACGCAAAAAGTCTTGGGTAAATGCATGGGGTGAGACAAAGAGGGAATTGAGAAGAAGTGTTAAGGGCTTCATGGGAAGACCTGCAGTCAGAGCACATATCTGATTATGGATGTGACAGTTTTGACAACAGGAACTCAAACTCAGAATAGGAGCTGGTTTAACAGGAGACGGGCCTGAAAACTAAAAGCTCCATCTCCCATTGTGCTTATAGAAACCAGAACTATATGTATGGAAAATGATTTTCAGCTCAATTCTGGATTTGACAGGGAGCCACTGAGGAGCAGTTAATAAAGGGGAAATGTTCATGTCTTTCTGGTTCTTGTTAGTGCTCTCTGTTTTTTGGATCTACTGAAGGTTTTCCAAAGAGAACAACAAAAAATGACAGTACTGTAGACATATGTCTGTGAAGGTTCTCAGTCATCCAGGTCATCGTAGTCAAAGGAGCTTGCAAAGAAAACCGTCTGGACTTCTTTAAGTTACATGAAGACGTTTCACCTCTCATCCGAGAAGCTTCTTCAGTTCTAAGGTCAAATTTGACCTTAGAACTGAAGAAGCCTCTTCAGTTCTAAGGTTCTAACGTCTGGACTTCTTTAAGTCCAGACGCTTTTCTTTGCAAGCTCCTTTGAGTACTGTAGACAGTATCATTTGTCAGTAACGACATACTAATTATTTTAACAATACATCGAAGACTAAATCTAAGATAACTGTTTAATGTGTGAGTTAAAGGACGTATCCTGATCAACACACTGACTCCAAGGTTCCTCACAATGGTGCTGGAGGCCAGTTCAATGCCTATTAAAGTATATTTCTGAGATTTTGGGAGCAAATGCAATGACTTCATTTTGCTTTGTCTAAGTCTAAGCATTGGTATGCCATCATCTTGAACCAAGTGTTGCAGAATAAGCACTATGTTATAATAACTTCACAAACTATAGAAACAGATATAATGTTTAACTTGTCTTAAACCAAATATCCACTTATACAACTCACAGGAGAAACACTGTTAATTCAGGGAAGGGAAGGTGCACAGATGCATACTATTACGGTGGTCAGGATATAGTACTAAAATGAAAGCACAGTACATAAATGATAGTCTATACAATGGTACAGAAGGGATTTGTAGATATGTTGTAGAAATGAACAGCACGTTTTATATTTACAGCACATTTTATAGATTGTTTGGCCCCACTGGATATTTGACTGGTGCTCTTTTAATATCACCATGTAGCATCTTTGTCTTAAGCAATGCTTAGAAAGCAGAAATCAGGAAATGATCAATTTTTTAAATTTTATTTAACAATATCATGACATTTTCATTACTGTATAGTGGGATTGGGGTGAGTTATTCATATGAGTCAACATGTTAACTTACACACTTTCCTGCACTTAATTCTTTATCAATACCTAGTTGACCAATAACCAAATTCATATACCATAGTAGTTTATAAAAATCAACAATGTGAAAAGTGACATGCTATAAACAGTTTGAAAATCTATAACACTGAACATTTATTTGGTATTTACTCATGTTAAAGTAATGACTTTTTTAACTACCCACAGGAATGTTGGAAATCAGGATGTTTTTTTTCCATAAGCTGAAAAGCCCAGAACAACCTCAGCGTGAGTCATTACAGATCAGAGGCACAGTAATGCCTGAAAAATTAAGAATAAAATGATGGTCAGCTTTTTTTTTTGGTGCTATTTGGTGCATGTTTGATATTTTCCTTTTCGTTGTGGGGAGAAATGAACCAGCTTCGTACGACAACCATGAGTCAATGAAGCTGTCTGTTCATCAAGGGAAGTATGGTCATTTTTAAAACTGTCTGCATCTAGCTGGCAGAGGAAATCGGTAAAGGAAGTTCATCAGTCATCTTGTCCAAAATCCCTTTGGTCCACTTTGTCGCCTGTTACCCTGTGTGATTGCTGTTGAGACTGGACAAAAATGACAGGATACCCAAAGGAGGAAAGGTCCTCCTGTCCATCTAACGTTCACACCAATTACCCGTTGCACCCTTTGTTTGGCTGCGTTAGATGCATATCGTGTTTTTTTATCTAGAACATTGTCTTTTATGAACACTGGCAAGAGGACTTTCCTGAACTTTCAGGAAAGGGGAAGTTTGTGTACAATAATTTTGTTTCTTATTCACTAAAACAAACAAATAGCCAGTGAAAAATGAAAGAAAGCTAAACAATAAAACCCCAACAATCAGACGACCCTCTGTTAGCAAGTACTTGGTGACAATATAATGGAAAACTCCCTTTTAACAGAAAAAAAACCTTCAGCAGAACCAACATCAGGGAGGGGCAGCCAAGACACACTGTGGGAGAGAGCCAGAGATTAATAGTAACTAATAATAATTAAATGCAAAATGGTTTCTAAACACAAGTAAAAAATGCATCACTGGAAGCTTCCAGTCTGGCCTATTTTAGCGCAAGGTTCAGCATCAGCTGATCCAGCCCAAACTATTTGCTTCATCTAAAAGGAAAGTTTTAAGCCTAAAGGTTCCACAGAAGAGAGGAGTCAAAGATGAAGGCTCTGCCTCCTAATCTACAACTATTCATTCATATCTCATGTTGTTGAGCTAATGAGCCAAATTACAGGAGACCACATTATGACAATCCAGAGGACCACAGAAGTAAGTTCACTATGCAACACCATTGCTTTGTACTTGGAAGTTACTTTTGACATTGCAATCTTGCATCTACATTTAGTGTAAACAGAAGGAAAGATTCATGCCAGATTACACTAAAATACAGACTCACATCCTTATTGAGGATCACATCTTTTAATAGCAAGCATAAATGAGAGTAACTAACAGGGCTGGAATAATCCAGAGAATGTTCCACCTTTAGTTAATAAATAATTAGGTCCAATAGGTATTTTAATGCAAAACAGCCTGCTGTCAAGAAAAATACATTTTCATGGGCTCCAGCCTGGCAGTCCTCATAGCTGATGCCACACAGGCAGTTAATGGTTCAGCCAAATAAAACAAATACCAAATATACCAAATATAACAACTAATATAACAAAAAAAAAAAACAAAAAAAAAAAAGGTACAGATGCTGTAAAACATAAAACTACAGTTTTTATTACATTTTTATTTTAAAACGTACATCTGTATGACGTGTTAGTACTTGTAAGTTATCTGGTTATGCATCTCACAAAAAATAGAAGATGTTTATATTGTCCAGGTTATACAGAAAAGTAAATGCAGGTAAAACTGGACAGTTTTACTGTGGTGCACAGTTTACAGTGATGGGCGTTGCACTGTGGTGATGTTTTGGGGTAATTTTCTGGTCACACCTCCAGTGCCTTTTTAGCTTCATTTAGCACATTTAGGACATCAGCAGGTAGTTTTATTTCAGTGAACAACAATGCTGTAACAGTACCAGTGCTTTTTGTATTCTGGGAAGTTAATAGAAAGCCAAACTTAAAGCTTGTTGTGTTCTACAATAGTTTTCAAACACCCAGTGTAAACCTGGCTGAATTGCCTGAAAGGAGGTTTTTTTTTAAATTGTCTGTTAAATGCTCTGACTGTTGTTCAACAACATTAAATGACTGTATTTAAATTGTTAGGTGTATCCTAGACATGCTAAGAAATATTCAATTTGCAGCTCAGTTTTAGCCTTAATGTCTAGACACTTGTGAATCACCAAATCAGTGCTTTGCGCTGAGGGAATTCACCACCTGCTGAAGCAAGTAGATGCGGTTTATATTGAATGTGTAGTAACTTGGCAATTGTGTAATAAGAGATAATCCCACCTGTTATAGATTATTTGTAATTCATCAGATTTTTCTTTTCTGTGTAACAAACTGAGCTCTGCTCTGTCCATTTTCATTCCTGGTTTCCAGACAGGACATCTGGTCCCCAGAACTACTGACTACGCCTTTCATTTTTCTACCAACAAACCACTGTGAGAGGTTTTTCCTGTGTGTGTGTGTGTGTGTGTGTGTGTGTGTGAGAGTGTGCGCGCGCGCGCATCCCAAATCCCAAAGCTAACATCCGAAGCTAGTAGATCCCAGCTGATAGTTCAGCGGTTCGCTCTGATGGCATCACAATCCAGAGACAGGAAGTCGGTGGATGAGTATGTGGAAACACACAAACACACACACAGCTGACAAAGAGAGAAAGTATGGACTTGATGTGCTTTTAAACCTCAAAGAATCACTGGTGTTCATCAGTTTTGATGGTTTTATGTCATTCAAAGCTTTATACTAAAACACAGACACAAGGAAAAAAAAAGACCCTTACAGCCCTGCTGTTGTATTTAATCTAAGAGTACAAGCTGTACCGTAGTAACAAAAATATAACCATAAGGAATTGTACCAATTTAACAGCTCTACACCACGTTTGGCATGTTTGGCTTTTCATAACCTACAATTACCAGCTGAACTGGCACATGGGAGGACTTTGCTCTCAGGGCTTTCTGCCTGTCAGACTTAAGAGATTTTTAATAGTGCTGAATGTGTCCATTCAAACTCAAACCAAGATAATTTTTCTGAATCAAATCAAGTATTTTGATGCCTAACCCTAACTGTGACGGAAAACTTTATTCTTCTAATAGCAATAAAGGTTGCTATTGATTTCACTGAAGCTTGTTGCCCAGAGATTGAATTCTGGAAACTATTGTGATTCCTTTAATGCCATCATTGGGTCAAAATTAAAATTTATTAGCTTTTATGACCAAATACCTATGAAAATGATTAAAATCAGATGTATTTTTTAGTGTTTAGCTCAAACAAGAAGGAGATTGCATATTATATAAGATAGTACAGCACTTGAACAGTTTGTTTAGCATTTTGTAATTTATTTTATTTCCTTGATCCCAGTAAAATGAGCTATCCATACATTACCCAGCACAAAAAAAATATTTAAAACTACTGTCACAATCAGGAAATATGTGCGCTGCACTGTGCAAATGTTCGTGAACCAAAATGAATCTGGATTAAGAAGGTAGTGCAGTCTGCATCATATCTACCTACCTGTCACACCCCCATTTCACAACATGAGGAAACAGCTTTACCTGGAGGTGAATTGGAGAAAGTGGTGAAGGTGTTTTGAGAAAGAAACCTGCAGCACTACGCCAAATAAAGCAGGACAAAATCTCTTTTTTTTGTCACAGTACAATATGAGCCACACTCCACTTTTCCAGATTTTACTGGAAATGTGTTCTTGTAATAGCTTATAAAAAGCACTACATGTACATGGAAGTGTTGAAGTATAGTGACCACAGCACACAAACTATTCCAGGAATTTTGTCCACTTTATCACTGATGCAGTCAAACTTGATAATCACAGTCTAAAGATCACAGGCAAACCTCCCCGAAGAGGGAGGAAGAAGAAAATCTAAGGGTAAGCGAGAGCAGAAGTGGGAGATGTTCTACAGTAACATTTAATCTTATCTCATTTGTTTATAAAGTCGTTCCAGTGCATGCGTCAGTTTTCTGGAAGCTGCAAGGATGGGAAATGGGAAGGCAGAAAAAAGAGAAAACTATTCCTTTTCATTCCACACAGGGTGGGAGACATAATAGTTTAATGGAAGTGAAGTAATGAGATCATTTCTAGAATAACAGCGACTGAGAACAGTTTTCCTTTTTTTCCTTTTTTTTCTTTTCTTTTTTAAACAAAACAATCAGACTCTGTTTCAACCAATTTCTTTGTTTCTATTCTTTACTCCCTTGACTGTTACAAAACATTCTGTACAATTCCAGATCTGGGAAATTTTTCCTGAATCGTATCTGAGGTGTTTTCAATAATCCGAGGGCTAAAGGAAATGAAAATGTTACCTGGTGGGCTGGTGTGTTTGCTGTGTGGACCCAAAAGTAGACACAAGAGAGAGGTAAAGAGGGAAATGGAAACACCTGGGGAAACACAGCTGATAAAAATCAACATGATGCCAGAGGGGAAGCAAAACTAAACACACTGAACATGGAAACACAAGACTTTCAAAATAAAGCAGGAAACACAAAGAGAAGTAAAACGGGACACACATAGGAAGGGGGAAACGGGCAACACCAAAATAATAAACAAAACAAAGCTAAACTGATTAAATAATAACTGAATAAAGACAGTATGACCTCCTTAACTTACTCAAAAACAGGAGAAAACGGGTGATTAAAAGAAACGGCAGCTCATTCCTACCCACTCCACTTCCTCAACTGTCACCAAGTGACCGCAGCCAGCGGCTGCCACAGGTGTACTGCTTGGACGTTGGGAGAAACACAAGAACCTCTCTCGCCGCAGCGCTCCAGCCTCCATTTAATGGGCGGGTCCTCCAGCTGGAACCAGTCACTCCTGAGCTTGATTGCACAAAACAAAGACATACAATGCAGGTTCGTAACATGGGCATACATGGCATGGCTCTGGCCTGGGAGCTCCTTGTCATTGTATGTTTATATGTGGGAAGCTGGAAGTGGTGAAGGCAGCAGGAAGTGCCAATCAGGCCTCACTGACAACAGATCATACTTTAATTAGGTATAATGAAAGGGTGAGCTGGGGTAGAAGTGGGTTGCAAAGCATCTTGCAGATGCACAGCAGCTGTAGGCAGGCTAAAGCTGCTTTCTTTCTTTCTTTGTTTGTTTCCAATACCACAATAAGGCCATGCTGCTTGAAATATCTTAACCCTGCAATGTCAAGTGTGTCATATTTTATACATGTGGTTTCTAGACCTGTACATTATAATTTTCCATTAAAAAACCTGAATAAATTGCACAATATATTGTTATGCAATACACAAAACAGCCAGTTTTAGCAAAAAATATGTAAATAAAACCTCCATGCATCCATCCATCTATCCAGGGTCATGAGGGGGCTGGAGCTTTTTCCAGCAACTACAGTGTGAGAGAAGGGGTACATTATGGTTCAGGCTTTACAGGGTTAAAGTTAGATTTCTTCTTTTTCTCATCTTTGCTGCTTAATCCCACAGACAGAAAACTAGCAGAAAAGGTTTCAATTTTTAATCAGTTCCAGCCTCTACAGTTTGAGCGCAGCACACATCTGGCATTTCCAAAGCCACAAAATACCCTAAACACACGCAAACTCTGTCTGACCTTTTGTCTCTGTGTGTGAAGATGAGCAAAAGTCGATAATGATAATTTAAGGTTATCATAAAATGTGTCTGTGTGCTTGTGCGAGTGTGTGTGTGTGTGCGAGGGGTTTACAGCATGTGAATTCACAGCCACAGAAGGGTGTGTGCTGAAGGGTGGGACACCGTATGAGGTACTGCGCGCGTAGGTGTTTAATTAAGATTTGTTGTAATCTGTTCTCAGACTTCACAAATAATAAATCACACACGAGCAAGAAAGACGAGTTGGGTAAGAGTTAGTTTGTTCCCTCAGTGGAAATGCTGTTATAGCACTTACTGCCAGCAAGTGGAGACCTCAAGTGACTTCATCCACACTGAAAAAGTATGTGAAAAAGTGCACAGATGAATACAAACGTTTCTACAGTATCATAACAGCTTATTTGGCCTGTTTAATTTCAGTATTGGGACATAAATGAGTTTGCAGGAAACTCATAACATTACCCAACACATTAGAGTGTATGAAAATTTCACTCTTTCCTCATGAGATCCAGACAGATGTAGGATATATGCCAGATCTGTCATTTCAACTCAAATTGCAGATGAGATGCAGATGAGGAGTTGCAGTGTGAAAACGGCCGAGCTCAACCCTTCAACTGCACTGAAAAAAATGGCAATACCATGCACACATGGTAAATTTTTTGTTTGTTTGTTTTTTGGGGGGAAATTGCAAAAATAAACAGCTACATTAATACATATTTTAAGAGGTCATGTGATTGTCTTAGATTATCTCTGAGCTGGCAGGATTATTCTGAAAGTTACTGACAAAGTGATTCAGAGCCACATGTGGATGCAGGACTTGAGATGAAATGAGATTTTTAATCTCAATGAGATTTTGTACCTGGATAAATAAAGGACTAATAAAAACAACCTGCCAAAGGAGCATTCTCCAAAAGTCTGAATCTCTGCTGTAGGGACGGAGCCCACTTTTTCAAAGATATTCCCGCATTTGGTGTTTTGATGATGCTGGTCTGGATGCTTAAATAGGGCACGCCTACTCGAACAATTTAGTAATCCCTTGTGTCTGGTGGATCGGGCTTTTGAATTCATGGAAGAGACCACTCCTGCCAGGATAGAAATGTTTCATCATCGGATAGAGGGGATTATTTTATGAAGAGTTCAGATGACTTAAAGTAAATCACAGATGCAATGGGCCATCACAGTGTTAAAGCACAACAAAAAGTGACCAAAGGTTAATCTTTTCAATAAAAAAAAATTATGACTGCGGGTCATCTGACAACATCTGACCAGTGGTAAATAACCTGGCACTTAAATATCACCTTTTTACTAAAAATCTCATTCACAGAATTACACACAGATTAGCAGACAACCTGCTCTACTACCTGACCCACAGCCAAAACCCACAAATCACCCACTATAAAAACAAGCTGAACCCCAGGCCAGCCATAAACTCAACCTAACATAATACATCAAAGCCTGAAAACAATCCCTAAACTTATCTTGATTTTACATCCACGGTGCCACCAGCTGTAAGTGCTCTTAAGCTGCTGACATTTCGCAACTGCACCAGGAGCTGTAGTCAAACCTGACCTCTGAACCCTCTTCAGAAACCAGTCTGACTTGACAGCAGCACTTAATGCAGTGTTAAAAGGTTGTGCTCATTTCAAGCATTTTTTTACACCAGTGTAGGACTTTCCACGCCCAAAAGTCTGAGAGGATCCACTTGGGCATAATGTGATGTCAGTTTAACCATCAGGGCAAATGTTGGGCTCAAATGCGCCCTCTAATTCATTAATTTATTCTGACACATGCAGATACTACATTACAAGGGCACCAATAACACATGCGAAGTCCAGGCAGACATCAGTGAAACAAACAGCTACTTTTCAGTATAATCCAGGGAGCAGAGATCAGGACAATTCAGCCTGAAAACACAAACAACAACGCCTTAAACCTAAGACCTTTCAGGTGTCACATCGTCCCTCAATTTAAACCCAAAGATGGCCTCAGGTTGATGTCTCGACCGCCCAAGACAGAAAGCAGGTAAGCCAGAATAGTAAATATTGTAAGATAACATCCTCCATCCATTCTCTTCTGATTATCCGATTCACGGTCGCGGGGGACCATATTGTTCTAAGTATACAGCTCTCGGCTGTCTGGATCAAGTTGGCCCTAAAAATACTATTAAACACATAATACTTCAAACTGTTAAGCACTAAGCAAGTCTTTTAAGGCTGCAGTGTTGTGTTTGTCATAGAAAACTTGAAAAAAATAATTTTAAAAACTCTGCAATTTAAAATAAGATCATCAGTTCATTAAAAACAGTTGAGTTAATTAAGAAACTGCTTTAAATGTTCACAGATCTTCACCAAAAACACAGTCATGGGTAGAAATCTCTTACAACCACATCTGGATGGGAAATGACCCCACATAAAGTCACGACCCAACAGCTGAGGCAGGGCTTTATGAACTTGAATATGCACTTTTGTTTCCTCTGGGGCTCATTAGGTACATGCGACTGAGTTCACATCACTCACAGAGCACTATGACCCAGACACAGTTATATTTCCAGTATCCAACTACTGTCTGTGGACTGTAACACTGAACTGCTCAGCCTTGCGTGGCTCTGACACACTCTCACACACACAGGAAGTTACTCAAGCAAGCTGTAATTTCATTCAGATGCTCCATCGCTCTGTGTGTGTGTGTGTGTGTGTGTGTGTGTGTGTGTGTGTGTGTGTGTGTGTGGACAGTTGAAACAAGTGGACTGGTTGAAGTATATAGTCGCCATCTAGTGGCTGATGTAACTACTGCCGATTAAGAAATAAGAAGGAAAGTATTTAATACTTTATTATGTAAAGATGGAAAAATAATAATTCAGCAGGACAATTAAAGTCACAAATCCCAGCTCTGCTATGATAAAGGCAAGCCAAATATAAGATGCTCAAATCTCAGGAGTAGTAATTTAGTGCTTTAGCACTGTGTGTCTTGAGCATCTTCCAGGCTTTTGCCTTACTTTGGGGTCAAAATGTTATAATTAAGAAAAAAATGTTAAAAAAAAAAACCCAAATAAAACAAAACAAATTAATGTATAAAGGCCAAAAATAAATAAGGAGGCCAGTCTATGTACAAGCAAAGCCTACCCACCAAAAGTTCAGGCTTCAGCTCTAAGGACTCGGTTTCAGATATTTAGTTCTGCTCATCTCCCTGTATGATGTCTTTGACAGCCAATTAGTTGAAAGCCAGATTAAAGGGAGAGGGAGGTAAAACAGCTTGTTTCAGAGGACAATCTGAGAAAATGCACCACAGATGGTATGAAAGATGGATGTAGCTCCATCACCTACTGGTTTCACAGGTTCTGGTTTGAATCCTTTGAAATTTTTTGCATGCCCAATCTCTGAGTCCTTGCAGCCTGTCATAGGGCTAATGCAGGGATTCAGAGATTTTCAATTGGACATGCAAACAGTTTGATGCGACAAATCATTAGCCATTGAGTGTTTCATAGCACAGATAATCCTCCATTTTTTAAACATAGTATGACAAAAATTTATATAACAGGCTTAATTTCTCATTCGGGATGAGTTCAAATGAGTAACTGAGCCCATAAACAAACAGAGGTCAAGATAAGATCCACTTTCCCATAGACTTCTATAAGACAGGAAGTCTTTTTGGAACCACAGCTATCACCATCAGGTGGCTTTCAGATAGGATGCAAGTTTTAGACACTTCAGCACTGGTTTAATTTTTCGGACATGGAGGCTGTGCCCATGTTTGTCTTTAGGATCTCCACACAAGAACACCAAGGCATAAGATAAATAAGGATTATTTTGAACTGTTGACCATGTAAAGCTAATCTAGAGTCCAAGAACCAAACCATGGAGCTGGAAATAAGTATAATAGCTCCCTATGAAAGATCCAAACTCTGCTTCTGGTTTGATTTGATTAATTGTACAGATTGTACTAAGATTACATTACAATATTAAAACCAGCACAGTGATGCAGTGTTGGCACCGTCCCCTCTCTCTAGGCTTTCCGGCGCCCTCTGCACATGTTAGATCTAAATTGGCTGTGGACGTGGGGGTGTGTAGTATAGGGAGTACCCTGCCTCTAGCATCAACTCTATCCCTCCACTCCCTTCAGTTGGATAAGAGGTTAGGAAAACGGATGGATGGAATAAAAAAAAAAAAACCAACAACAACAACCCACACACAGTGGAAGCTGGTGTATTCAACATTTATTGTCTGTCATTTTAAAAACTGTTTGAGGACAATCAAAATATAAATACATTTCTCTCTGTCACTCTCCCTCTCTCTCACATACACACACAAACACACACACACGACCCCTGCCCCTGATTATGATGTTAAAAGGTGCAACAAAACAACCATCAACAACTGAGAACAACCGGGATCTTTCAAAATCAACCAGATTTCAGAAGCTTTTACACACAGAGAGATCCTTAGAGTATACAGTCATAACAAGCAGGACCCACCACACTGACATGAGCTTCAGTCACAGATTCACACCATGTTTTGCCGTCCTCCTAAGACCATCATGACTCAATATGTGGAACAGTTAAAACAGAAGGTGGGTATAACTTGAACCATATTTGAGAACAAGTTTAAACTTGGACAGTTTGATGAGATTTGATCAAGTAAGAACTGTGAAGAAGTTATTTGCATAAACAAACATCAATACTGGGAGGAAATCTGGTAATGACTTTGCAACTGACTTTTTTTGGCCAACACTGCATTGACAGAAAACTGAACTTTGAGTTTAGAGGTCCAGTGAGACTTTGAGGGTTTCCAGCTTTCCTTGAACACAGCAGGAGGGAGAGCTTCTGATTCCCAGTTCCAAGCTGCAGAATCTAAAGCTAAAGATACCCAACACTGGACTGAAAGTTGGTCTTCCCCCAAAATTATGAAATGAACTAAAACCTCAGTTCAACTCAAGGCTCAAAAAAGCTCACAGCATGTTCTTGAAATTGTTCATCATTGATGTAAGCCGAGCCTGAAAAGATCGTTTCCAAACCAACGATTTCAAACCCAGATTTCGGTTCAGTCTGATGATCTTCAGAATAAACAACAGGGGCGAAGTTCAAACTGGCAGAAACATCTGGACACCACATGGTGACTCAACATGTGAGTCAGGAACAGTCAGACTCAACCCAACATTTACACGCTCTCTTCTTGTGGTTTGAAGCTGCCTGCTGACCCCTCTCATTTAATGACTGAAGCTTTTGGGTGAGAATAACACTCGGGTCACGGGGATGAGGAGGAATATCGTCATCTAAAGCTACTGGCTGCACCAAATTTTTAACATCCGCATTTCACAAACAAACAATAATTTAACCGCAGTCTAAGTGAGCAGATTTATTTTTAGTTACCCCGTTGTATGAGAGAAATAGACAAACCTCAGCAAATCAACCGCTTCCCTCGGTATTCTAATTCAAGAATATCGTTTTTTGTGTTCAAAGTGTTGAACTGTTGGATTCAGCCCCTCTCCTGAGGCAGTGATCAGTGCATCTGCACATATCCCGAAAACAAAAAATGATGGTAAAATCATGGGAAAGATTTCATTTCCAAGTCACATTATGGGAAGAGTCAGGGGTCATTTTGGCCTCTAGGGAGGCAACTTCCTCTAGAACCGTAAACGAATTACAACAATTTTCTGTTGACAGTCGCTATAAAATGTCATGTGACCAAATCTCACTGTTCAGGTTTAGGGGGAAAAGAAAGCTGAATGACTAAAACGGTCAAGGGAATGCTGAGGAGAGGAGGATATGTAGAGTGCAGTCTGGAAGATGTGTCATTAGAACCACAGACCACCAGTCAGCTATTGTGATTCATCTTTGTATTTTCTTTCCAACCCGGTGAGATGTCATAGCGTCGAGTTCTTACACTAACCTCAGACCAGTAATCCTCAGACTCAGATGGTGTCCCTATGTGTGTAAACCTGATGAAAGTCAGACAGATGGAAACGGTGCAATTAAACAAATATTCCAGCAGTAAATCCGAGGGAGTTTTATTCAATCCCCATTAGTTTTCCCTCCTCGGTTATCAGGTGGGCAGAGAATCAGTCCTGACATCTGTTTTTTAGCCGCCATATGTAGAATTTTTAAATTAATGACTCCTTCAACTTCCAGTAATAGTTTTGAGGCATTAAATGTTATAACTGTTAGCAAGAAAGTAAAAATTTTAATCACGTCTTTGAATTTATTTATTGTTCAGCAATTCCAATAGTTCTAATGCTGTGCCGAAAGAGGGGTGAGTATCTGAGACAGCTGTCTCTGATGGTGGAATAATGATGGAGGACACCGACATGAGGCTATTTTAAGTCAACTCAAAAAAGCAGATTGAAAAATCAGACGTCTTTACATAGTGTCTTTAAATTATGTGGGAATATTTGTAGTGCTCTGATTTTATCATTTCGTTTTTTCCCAGCTACACACAGATTGAGGGCTGGGCTACACAGCTTTCATTTATACAACACTGAAACATTTCTGTCATCTATTTAGCACGCCTGTGTTTTACTCCACTCAGGTCTTGCTTGGTTTATAACATGGCCAGGGTATTTATACGAGCTCTGATAAAGACCTGCAGGCCACATCGCCAGAATAAATTGGTGAAAATGACATTTTTCATCTTTTCACCGGACATTTTGTTTATGCGCTGTATTTGAACTTTTAGACATTCAACACAGGAACAACACTGAAACTAATATACTGGGAAAGTGCATCTCAGGAATCAACTAGGTGTTAGCGTGACTCTTTTTTTTGGAGGGACAGAGGGGTTAATTACATTTTAGCAATATTTAAACACTAAATTCATCTTCTCACTTGTACAGAAACAGACATAAAGGGAACATGTGATGAGAATTTGCAAGTCAGACTAAATTGAATATTTTTCTTGTTAATAAATCCCTTTTGAAAAGACCAAAAGCAACAAATGTGTGACTATCTAAATACAAAATACTAAAAAAAAAAAAACCCAACTGCCCAGTTACTTCTTAAAATAGCTGGTTAGTTAGCTTCATTCATTTGATTTACAACTGTTATTCAAAACAGCCAGTTGGCAGCAATGGAGCATGGTTGGTTTAGCTCTTTTTGTGGAACTTGCTGAGAGTAAGAAAGATAAAATAAGACAAACATAACCAAAATAATGAGTTTGTAATCTCAAAAAGTTTGAAGACCAAGACCACGAACTGTATTTTACATGATTGTGACTTTTAAGGCCTACTGGAGCTTCAATTTTATAAAATGTCATCAGTGAGTCCAGGTTACATGAAGTGAATAAGTGATAGATGGCCTGTCTTTCTTATTCCTCTAGACACTGGGGTCAACCACGATTCTCTAACAATCATTCGGTGTAGTGATCTGACAGTGGACCGGTGCGCAGGTCCTTTTTCCCCCCGGAGGCTGGGTGTGCATCTGCTGCTGTGCTTGTAATCAATCACAGAAAAATCAATCTCTGATTCTGTCTCTGTCCTGTGTGGAGAGGAAAATTCAAAAATGCGCAAGTTCCTCTCCAGACTTTTTCAAGAACAAAAAGAGAGGCAGAGAAATTTAAAACCTGGACGATTTAAAACTTCTGTCTCTCTCTGCATTTCTCTCCCTCGACCTAAGAGAAGACAGAGAGATGGAGAGCTGTGCTCCCGCTTTCAAACTTCTCCCTCCACCTTTCTGCCCTTCTTCTCTCTGTCCTTCTGGCTCTGTCATTGTCTTGGTCTGTGTTGCACCGTGGAGGCCACTGGGGAGCGCTGTTAGGATGTCTTCCCCAGCTCTATCTTCTTCTGGATGGCACGAGCTGAATGGTAGATGAGCGAGTCGATCAGACCGGCCACTGCACAGGTCAGGAGGCAGGATAAACACAGAGACACAGTTTGATTACATTTTTAATAATATATACATATTTTATTGCACAGGTAATAACACAAAGCATATGTAAATAGCACCACTGACCTGTAAATACTCCTCCAATAATGGCACAAACTCCTGTTAGGAAGTGTGTAAAGGACCTGAACAGCGAGAGAGAAATTATTTGGTATTTAGATTTGGCAAAAAATACATAATGATATCCTGGTATTCTCGCCAGCCTATCTGAAGGCTAGACCGTCCCCATTTCACAGCCTCGCACTTACAGCCTTCCCGGTCTTTGAAGGACCCGGCCCACGTAGACTGTGAAGGCCGGGTCCTTCGAAGGATGCGGCCTATGAAGGTAGCTTGAGTCTTATAGATGACCTTTTTACATTGTGGCAGAGTCACAATGTAAAAACTTATCGTGTTTGAAAAACGGTCAGCAATAATGAAAGCTACTGTTACAACTTGCCTGTGTTTCTCTGTGAATTTAACCATCATGGGTGACAGCTCATATAAAACAAAGACGCCTGGCAGCCCCTGGTCTCCTATTAGCCCGTTGGCCACTTTCTCGTGCCTGGTCACTGAGAACTGGTTTGTTTTTACCACCTGGTGAAAAAAGTGAAAACCGAAACACAACAAAAACCTGAGTAATCCAGGCTGTAATTTATGTGTTTGTTGTTGTTTTTTAATTAAATAACTTCTTAAAATCACATATTATGCTTTTGGTGCATTTGAAGAGTAAACATAAAGAGACAGTTCGACTAACCTCGCCGTCAGTTTTCACGTAGATGGTAGGAACAATTTTCACAAAATACTGGTACATCATCGATGCTGTGAGGAGGAACGTTTTTACCATTAAAATATGAAAGCAGTCACATTAAAAAACATAATAAAAAAATCTAGACTTCAAACCCAACCACAGCTCTATTCTATTGTCTCAGATATTAAAACAAGTGTTCATGACATGTTTTATATTTAGGACTATTTTTAATTCAGTTTACAACACAGTACAATCTGACAAACCCTAAAAACAGAGTCACACACACACAGTGAAGCTTACAAAGCTGGATCACAGCATGTCAAATAACTTCAAATGAATGCATAGAACTAGTTGTTTGAAGAGTCCTTCTCCTGACAATATTTTTATATTTCAGCTTTGTGCCACTTCTCATCTATACCTCAGGAAATGAGACACTTTCTGCTGGCTGCTAAGATTGATTTCTGGATCACAGGCACTAAGGACAGGGAAGACCAGGAACCGCAAATCCATTATTATATCCCAAAGAACCAAAATGTTTTTGATTAGTAAAGCTTTTTGTCAGAATCTTGAAAATTACAGGAGGGGGTTCTGTACTCAAAACATATTATTTAAATTTGGATTAAATCTACATCACAGGTTTTAAAAAACTGACCTTAAAACAAAGGAGTAACAGTGATGTGTTAAAGAACACAATAGTGTGAATGCATTCACACAATTAGCTGCTTAATGGAAATAAATGGGAAAATTGTATTAAATGTTGTAATAAAACAACCACAGGATGGCGCTGTTTGCTCCCCCCTCCACGTTACTGTAGCTCTTTATAACCTTCCTCTATCTTTTCCTTCTTCCTCTATCCGGTTATGGAGGTCTGCTTGAAAGGCATTTAAAAGCAGCTGCGCTCAAACTCACGAGAAACCTGAAGTTTCAAATCTAAAACCCCCCTCCGTTTTAAACACACAATTAAAGGTAAGCGTGACTTCGGAGTCATTCTTTTTAGAAATCACACAGTCGGTGGGACCAGGCCTCGTCTATCTGTCAAGGCCACAGGTGACGTTAGCATGCTAAGCTAACATAACAAACCACACGGAGAGAAAAAGGTGAATTTGACAGGTTTCGCAAAAAGGAGACCACACTTTCCTTTGTTATCTTTGCTTACATAAGCGCCCTTAAACGGCAAACGTTAACACGCATGGACAAGCTATGGACAAGCTAACATTAGCCTAGCATCCCAGCTAGGGAACAGAGTAAGTCTACGACCTGATTTGTATTAATGCGAGTCAAGGCAACAGATTAAAATGTCTTTAAGCTGTAATGGTTTTAACTTGAGTGACTTAAATTACAGATTAATCTCGGGTATGTTTTTATAATATTTACTGGCAACGATGCACAAGTGTATCCAAAAAGTCAGTAAACATACAGAAATGCGCACAGCTGGAAAGGGTGACGACTAATTGCTGATGGTAACTGCAGAGTAGTGGAACGCGTGTACAACTGGGATCACTGGGTTAACTCTGTGACCTTAAGGCAAAGAAACCCAAAACACAATGTACATAATTGTTATACTTGAATACTTTCATTCCAAAAAACTCAACAAGGTTCTTGCCGCACTTTGTGAGCTGTAATGACGACCCTGCAGTGATCTGAGATTGTTTACAAGCTTCAACCTGAACATTTACCCCTGGCAGCTGCTCACCTACATCCTTGCAGCTATTCTTAGATTTATATTAATGCAGTTTGCACTACTCTTATACAATCTCAATCTTTACTCTTCTTTAACACAATTTTTAGTTATTTTTGTTATCATTCTTGTGCATAAATACAATCTGTTATTATACACTGTACTATTTTTATTTGTTATCTTGCTCTTCTAGCACTAGTTTTCTTTCTATTTTGACATAAATCAGAGGTATTGAAGCCTCTGACACCTGAATTCACAAGTAAAGTTCAAAGCCCTGGTTGTGCCACTTAAAGAATAATATTCTTCAGAAGAGTACAACCCAACATGTAATTTTCTCATATGGGGATAATATTGTTGGCTGATATTGCCAAGAAGATTACGTTTACTGACAGCGCTGGCTGAGATTTATTTCACGATGTTTACATTTTTATGGCTAACATGAGGAAAAAACATCTTGAACAGTTCATGTATTTGGGTACTGAAGTGCTTTTTCTCCTGGCAAAAAGGGGGAATGAATAGCTTTATCAGACAAAACATTTGAATACTAGAATCAGCCCTGAGTTTCAGAAATGGTGAATCATAAGTTGCAATCTAGAACTTGCATTGGTTAATCTAATCAAATGGTCAACAAAAATGATATGCTATAAGTTTTAGTAATTGTAGTGCATTTACTTATATGGCTTTGTAATCTGGAGTGTTTCTGTTGCCACTGTTTCTGCAGATAAAATAGCTAATATTGATGAAATTAGAAAATATTATAATCTCACAAGTCATCATTTGTAAACCTACCACAAGCCGCTTTTCACAGAGTGAATTAAGGATTCCAGAGGGTCTGTTTTACAATTTTTGAATAAGAACAAATACATAAGATGATAATTTATCTAGCTGGTCTTTAACCTGTTTTTTTTGTTGCAATCCTCTGTAGATGCCGGTGGCTGTAGGTCCATATGGCCAGACCCAGCCAAGTTGCTTTGATCGGGTCAAAATGGGCTTCATGATGGGTTTTGCAGTAGGAATGGCTGCTGGTGCCATGTTTGGTACTTTCTCCTGTCTCAGGTAGGTTTGAATTTGGTGTGGGAACAAACTATTTATATAAGATGTAACAGTATTGTGCTGCTCTAAGTGGTAAATACAGACAGTGCATTTTGTGCATCAAGATGTTTTGCTACAATAATTGAAAAGAATCTTATTAAAAATGTGTTTTATGGAATTTTTAAATTTGGTGTAAATGTTGCTTGCTTCAACTAGATGAAGAAATGAAAGCTTTAACATGTATCAATCTTGGGGCTAAATATGGAGTGTCTCACTCTAGGTCACATGAATAAAAAGTAAGACTGTTATTTCTCTTTCCAGGATCGGCATGCGTGGCCGGGAGCTCATGGGAGGAGTAGGAAAGACCATGATGCAGAGTGGAGGGACGTTCGGCACTTTTATGGCCATCGGTATGGGTATTCGCTGCTGAAGACAAGAGGAAAGACCTATATACAAATATTCAACAATGAGACTCTTCAACTATTTCCAGTCACAGCTTTCTGTCCATTCAGTGCTGCCATGTTCTCAGCCAACAGTCTAGTTTTGTCAATAAAAGTTCAAATTTGTGAAATGGTTTTCAGGGGGCATGTGATTTACTTTTTGATGCCTTTAAAACAAACAATTTGTAACACAAGTAATTATATTTAGTTCAGTGACACAACAGGGAAATACTTTTTCTTATCAATGCTGGTTTCTTTCGGTTACCAGCCAACCTTCTATTTTAAACATGAGCGGAAACCTGGAAGTTCACAAATGGCACATCTCTAACCACAGTTAAGAGTTTGGAGGAGTTGATCAATTTGTCACTGAACAGTTGTTTGACAGGTTAGTCCAACTTGGAAACATTAATCTGAGAAGTAAACCCTGAATCGTTTGAGAGCAAGTGCCAGGCTGCTCCTGCAGCACTATTGATATTAAAAACAAGAACTTGTATCACTCACCCTGTGGTGCTGTGACATCAGTCCCATCCAGGGGGTTAACAAGACCGGGGTAATCTTTACCAAATGACAGGTGTTTTATCAGATGGGTCATGTTTATCTGTAGAAAGAGAGATTACAAGTTAGCGGATCTCAGAAATTTCTCTGAGTAACTAGAAATAAGCATAAAATTTCACTGCTGAAACAGCCAGATAGCTTGGACTGTAACATACTTGCAGTATGTATTATGAGAAATGATCAAGAAAATATGTTACTTACATTGTCCAAGCCAAAACTCTGCAGGTCGTGTACTGCAAAAGAAACAAAACCACTTTAAATCACTTACTAAAAAGTAAAAAAAAAAAAAAAATGCAAATACAGGCCATGTGTAGTAAATGAAATAAAATGTGTTCAAATCAGCTTGTGTGATTGAGTAGTGCCCCTTTGTTCAGCTGTTTGACTCAATTTGTGGATGAATCTGTGGCTCCCTGGCACAAAAGTTCATTCCAGAGTTGGTAGATATCTGTCAAATACTGGAGTATCTAAAATGGGATAAATTTAGGGCACTTTTATGGTAAGGAGGTTGGATTTAGAGGGACTGACAAGCAGCAAGTTCTACAATGGCTCCACAGACAAACTCGTCACCTTTTTGGAAGAACTACAATCACACAAACAAGTGACAGCTGCACAGTGCAGAAGCTGATCAGGGCAAACTCTAAAGCAAACGCCAAAGGTTTGAGTTCACCACATGCTTAGCAGTAATGTATTACCCCTTTATTGCAATTAGTACTTGTATGTGCAGTAATAAAGGTACTGGTTTAGTAAATCTTATGACAAAAAAGAAAGTAATACCTCTTCTAATTCAGAAAAGCATATTTAAAATACCTTCTTTTTTTTTTCTTATACAAGCTGTAAGCCTGGTCCAGTATAATAGGTGCCATTATGTATTTGATCAATTTGAAATTTTACTTCTCATACACAGTCAGGGGACTAAAACAGCACAGAGACCAGAAATGTTAGGTCCACAGATGCTTGCCATTATTATACACAATGTAACTTGGAGCTTCGATCATCAAGCAAAGAAGAGGAGCAGTCTACAGATGTCGAGTTATGTTGAACCTACACAATCTTTCCATTTTCAAACTTTAAAGATGATGCTGACTTAAAGGGAGCCGATTCTGCTTTATTCCTGCTCCATGTGTTTTTTTCTTGGACTCTACTGCAGTAGTTTTGCATTATTTACAGTCAAAAATAATTCATCTTATACTGAGTGCAACTCCTCAGTTCGCCTTCTCTGTGAAGTTCTCCCTTCCCGCTCCCTGTAAGCCTGTTGTGCTCACAACTAAAGTAAAAGGACTACATTAGGGACATCCCCCATTTCTAAACACAAAGCCAGTAGGGGGGAAAAAAGTGAAACTGAGTGTTTAGAAGGCGGATCTTTTGTCTCACACCATTACTTGTGTGCTGATCTCATTATTTTAAAGTTCAGCCATGTTTAATAAGAGCGTCCACCAGTGGAGCAGTATATACTGTCATACACACACACACACACGTGTGTGTATGACAGTATATACTGTCACACACACACACGTGTATGACAGCCAATCAGAAAAGGCATAATAGGTCCCCTTAGAAGTAACAAAAGGCTTTACACAAATGTAGCCGGACTCCCCAACACCCATCAGCAACACTCCCCTTGAAATCCAACACTTGTGTTTTTTAGCTCCTGCTTTTTCATCACGTTGCTTAATTATAGCATAGGTATATATATATATATATATATATATATTCACAGTAAGTACACTGCTCAAAAAATTAAAGGAACACTTCTTTAATCAGAGAACATCATCAAGTTAGTAAAACTCCAGTTTTAGCTGCTTTGGTTTGAATGAAATTAACAACAGACGCACTAGAGGGGCAACAATGAGACAACATCCAAGACAAGAATGGTCTTACAGGTGGAGGACACTAGCATTTTTCCCATCTTTTTCATTTCTGACAGTTTTTTGTTATATTAGTGTTGCATTTAGCTAGAGTCAGCATCACTGCTGGCAGCATGAGGAGACACCTGGACCCTACAGAGGTTGCACAGGTACTCCCAACTCCTTCAGGATGGCTCATTAATACATGCCACTGCCAGAAGGCCGTCTCCCAACACAGCCTCAAGAGCATGGAGGAGATTCCTGGAGACAAGCAGTTACTCTGGGGGACCTGGACAGGACTATAGAAGTTCCTTAACCCATCAGCAGAACCGGTGTCGGCTAATTTGTGATGAAGCAGGATGATGACAGCCAGAGCTAAAAAAATGACCTCCAGCATGGCACTGGTCTGAATGTCTCTAGCCAGGCAATCAAAAACAGGCTACCTGGCACCGTGGAGCCTGACTGGCATTTGCCATAAAATACCATACTTGGCAGACCCATCACAGGTGGCCTGTGCTTTTCACAGATGAGAGCAAGTACATGCTAAGCACACGTGGCAAATATGGAAAGGGCCCAGAAAAGCCACACAGAGCTCTACAGGTTAGGCAAAAACACCCTGACTGCCCTTGGGTATGAGGATGAACTCCTTGGACCCATTGTCAGACCTCATGCTGATGTGTTGGGTCCTGGGTTTGATTTTGGAAAAATGGTTGAGCCTTTTTCACTTTTGTTTTTCAGGGTGTCTTTAGCTAATGTGTTTTCCCCACATTTTTTTGAGCAGTGTTCTTCATTATGTGCAACTATTTATTGTAACAATAACCAGGCTAATAAACTGCATTAAAGCTGTTCTTCAAAAGAATAAAAAAAAATAAAATCTGCAAAAAAGGATGGACTTACTTTCCACAGCGTGCACTACAGAAAAAAGAGAAAAGAGTCACAATAGTAATGCAGGTAGACAGCAAACCATGTTACATTAATGTGGTTGGGCATGTCAGTAGGGGCTGCACAACTTTGACAAACTGAGTTTTTATGCTTAATATTTTTAGATTTATAGCATTAAGAAACTAATAACTTAACTCAGGCAATGAAAACAAGCTCTTTGTGTTTGTGGTTTGGCTGTTTAGGAGTATTAAAAGCTTAACTCCATTATACATTTTGATTTATAAGCTTGAGATTTACAGCACAAAAAAATATCCAATTGAGGAGGATTATATTTGTCAGCTCTAAAAGGTTTGAGCCCCTTGTGATTTAGAAAACAGTTTGTATCCTGTCGGAGTAATTGTGCAGTCCCAGACACACACAGTACAGAGGGTTTAAGGTCAGTCCAGGCTGGAGATGATTTGGGACCAGAGTAAGGATGAAGCTGGTTTATTTCAGCCACAGCCTCGCTTACAGTCCTCAAGTGATTCTTGTCTCTTGTTTCTTCTGATAAGCATTTAATATTACACCGTTGAGATTCAGTCATGATCTCACATTAGCAACTTAAGAACAAAGGTCAGTGTTTTATGTTCCAGATAGGAAACTAAAATCAACAGTGGAAAGTGCAGTAAAACGTCAGCTTCCTTCACTGTTTTACCAGCCAGCCAGGTTTTTACTAAAACACATTCTTTATACTTTTAAATTTGGTATTCAGACAGTTTTAGAGTCAGATCAGAAGTAGTGTTGTGGCAGATTTGCCAAATAAAAATAAATGTTTTTAGCATGTGGTAGCTGGCTACTGTTAATTTCCTGCTCTGGTACTCCATGAGGTCTAAGTCATCAATGAGAATAAGAAATGCCCTAACCCACTGTTATTGTGTCTTAGCTGAAGATGTCCAACTTCCACATCCTGATAGTACACATAAGCAATTTTACTAAATGAACCAGTCAAAGCATAAATAGCAACAAGTGTCTTAGACCTCATGGGGTGACTGTACATATGAGGGAAACATTTAGCAGGCAGACAAAAAAAGACAACAACTTCCAGTCACAATAATGAGCAAAATGCATACACAATGATGGCAAACACAACAGAAACACAAGGAAGAAATGAATAAAAGGAATAAAAATGTAGACAAACACTATGTGAGAGGTAAAATGATGAGAAAATTGCACTTTGGCTGAAATAAACTTGCTACGAACAGTTCAGATCAGCTTTGTTAGCTCCAGAAAAAAACTTTGGTTTATCTACAAACTCAAAGTTCAGCTATCTTCTAAAGAGAAACCTCTGAGTACAGAATATGACCCCCATCAAGAAACACTGCAGTCAGCTTTGTAAAACCTGATGTGGGTTCAGTCAAACTCCCAGGCAATGCATGAAAAACAACACGAATGACATGCAGTGTCACTCGTACCTCTTTCCATTAATTGCAAAGCACGAATAACAGAATGTATTGTTTTCTGCCTGTGAAATCATAAAACCTTTTCAAAATAAAAGACTGAAGATTTCAGAACTTAATGGATTTTAGATAATATAACACACTGACCATTGCCTTTTTCAAAATAAAAAAACCAGCCTAAATTTACATTTTGTATCCGCTGACCGGTGAGTCCGTGTCTCAGATCCTGTATTGGTAGACACGATCAGCTGACTGCACTGTAGCAATCCCAGCTACTGTATGTCAAAATCTTCATCACTGAGCTAAAATCAGTATTCTCAACAAAGCAGTCTGAATAGTGACAAATTGCTGTCATATTTATTTCACAAGTAATAAATACTAAAGCCAAAATGATTTATATTTATTGTTATTATTTTACATTTTTCAAAATGTAAAATAATAAGCAAGCTTATTGTGCATGATTTTCTGTTTTTAATGAACAGATTTAGATGTGTGGCTCAATGTGGACATTTGATTGATGGATGGCTGGATAAATGAATAAATACAGACAGAGAGACTGATGAACAAACATACCCATCAAAGGTTTATAAACACCCTTATGATAGCGTCGTAAACTTGTCTGCTAGTCACTCCAAATTTATTTGGAAAAATATAGTCACAGTGATTCTTTCTGTTTAATTTAGGTGTCGTTCAACAGCGCAGTGATGAAATCCAGGTGAAACACTCCAGACTACAGTGTTCGTCTCAGATCACTGCTGAATTGTCTGTGATAAAATATGTTGGGTGTCTTTGCCTATAGAAACATCAATTCATCAAAAAGCTTCTTATTTAGAAGCTTTATGCTTATCTTAGATCCCAACAGTTCTATAGATTCTGGCTTTTTAAAGGTATTTTGGGCTTCTGACTATAATTACATACAAAGCTCTGCCAATTAGTAAAATAAAAATAAACTAAGGGTGTTAAAAACCTTTGGTTAGGTGTGTCTGTGAGCTGAATGGAGGGGCAGCTTACCGTGGACATGAGACTGCTGGAAACTTTTTCCTGGAGCGAAGTGGAAATTTCCTGCCACCTAAAGCATAAAAACCCCACCACAAAACATGAGACATATGTATACATAGATATATCCATTTATTAAATTCACTTTGATAAAAATGTCAAGTGATAGCATTGCAAAGGAGTTTTTGTTTAAACCGCAGTTACATTTATAACATATTATTCCTAGTCAAGTCAAGTCAAGTCAAGTTTATTTATAGAGCACATTTAAAAACAACCAAGGCTGACCAAAGTGCTGTACAGTAAATACAGATAAAAATACAATAGAACACAATTTCGTAAAACACCTCGCTGATCAAATAAAAAATAAATAAACAAATAAATTAAACCTTTCTAAAAGCCAATGAAAAGAGGTGAGTTTTAAACTCCTGTTAAACTCTTTCTTGCAAAAACGCTACAAAATTATTATTTTTTTTTCAATATTATCTTGTTATATTTTAACTTTGCTCAAAGATCATCTCAGATCATCTTCCACACAGTGGTCCCAATAACAGGGCACAACATTGCTGCATTAGGCAAATAAGGCCAGCTTATGACTGAAACTGGTGCTCAAGGAAACGGCGAATTAAAAGACACACAGACAAATAAGAGTGACATTTACTTATGTAAGTCTATTAATAACTTTCAAAACAGTTTCTTCATAGGCTGGAAATTCTGGATCTTGCAATACAAGAACCAGCTACGTCAACATAAAGTTACACAGTTGTGTATCATTCTGAGACTTTCTGAGTTGTGTCATCCCAGGTATGACATACTACTGATGACTACTCATCTCAGTAGTATTCTCGTTCTGAACACTGGATGTCCTCCCGAGAGATAACAAGCCTGCTGATCTTTGACAGCCCTGCCATGTTATTAAGGATGACGTGTAAGACTTCATACCTTGTTGACTTCCAGGAAGCCGTAAACCTGACAGCCTTCATTCTTCTGCTCCTGCATCTTCTGAGTGAAACCCTCTCTTTTACATTGCTCGATGGTGTCTGCACTCTTGAACGCCCAGCCTCGCCGCCGATACGCTTCGCGCACATCATCACAGGTGTTGCAGCATCTGGACACACACACCAAGAAGAACCAAGGCGAGTTAACACAGGGTCATACAGTAAACAGAGACAGAAAGAGCAGCCTGTGTTTGTGTCTTACTTGAGATCTTCAGTTTCAGCTCCGTAGCAGCTCTCGCATCTGTCTGGGTCCAGCGTGCTGGGATCAAACACTTCGCCATCATCAGCCTTACCGAGCTCTGAACAATAAAACACAAAATAATCATGATGATTAGCAGCCAAACAACATCCCTACTTCAGCACATAACTCTGAGGAAGATAAACCCTTTCTAAATTACATAGTTGTGTGTTTTTTTATATATATATGTCAGTAAAGAGACCCAATATCCTGTCAGTAATGCAAATATGACAATATTATAAAAAATATAAGAAATGCTCTTTTTGTACAGATTCTTGTCATCTTCATATATTTGTATTTTGAGGTTAATAATGAGACCACATAAGCAAAGTTACAGATGAAACTGACAAATGTTTCCAATTGATCATCCTTGATCATCCTCAAGTTGAAATCTGATATCAGAACAGACCTGAGCAGCATCTAAGCAAAACAAAAGGTTCAACTGCTCCCATATTATAAGAGCCACAAACAGCTTTTAAGTAGCGGTGCCTCCTGCATTCACAGTATTGTTGACTGAGGTCTTCTATAGAAGAAATACATATGAGCTTATACATCAAAGAACTGTAAGACACTCTCTTTGTAAATCATTTTCAGAATGCTTTCATTCTCCTGGCACAATAAAAGAAAGAAACACTCCCAACAAGTTTCACCATGCATTCCTTTATCTGGGAATTAAAAACACTCCATGCAAACATTTTTCCCAAGTGGTGCTTCCCCAATTGGAATCTTTCATTTTTAGTGTTCTGCCAATAACAGATATCCACCTTAGTGAGAGTGAAACAGTCGACCAATGATGCTCCATTAACAGGAATTTCCCAAAAGTCCCCACAGTCAGTGGTGCTTTCTATACTAGAATGCCGAGAAGCGACTTGACTTCTGGATTTGTGAGCATACGTTTCTTAATTTTCTTAGGGAGTGACAAAACTATAAAATTCCTCAATATTTCTGACTCTGGAAACATTAATAAGTCACAGATCTTACGTGTGTATCAGTGATGCAGGTTGATCACTGGAATGTTTTTATGTTTGAGAAGCAAAAAAAATAAGCAGGAAAATGGAACGAGTTTGCTGACTCATCGTCTGTTTTAAAACTATGCCCAGAGAATTTTACAATGCAGAGGCTCTGCAACAAGAAAACAAGCAAACAAACAAAGGAAAAAACTGAACAAAAACAATCTAACAAAAAAATCATCACATTATTTGTTAATCCACTGCGCTGCCAAACCAAATATGCACACCTCCACACACTGTCCAATCTGCTGAGCAGTATCAGCACCTTAATGGTGAGCGTAACATCAGCTTTTACCGTGCTTTTCTGCCTCCTGGGTGACAGGTTTGAGCTCTTTGTCCAACCGCTGTTTGAACAGATTGTGTTCAACGTCCAGCTGCTGCTCACCAGCCACGTCCATTGCATCTATACTAAGATCTGCCAAGAGAAAAAGCAGATGTAGGTCTTTATCATTAACATATGTTATGATTAGCATGCTAACTTCATCAGTCTGGAGCTTCTTGAGAAAAGAGAACTTACAGGCACACGGCATGTGAGGGAAAATAATATCGATGTTGATTTTGAGTTTGTCTCCCCGTGACGTGTCGACGTACAGCTCAGGATGGACCTGCCGGGCACAGGTGATTGTTAACTTAGTCATCCACGTAAAACAGAAACACCAGTAAAAACAAACGTATTTAATCAGTCAGGGAACAATTTATCTCTGATGCTTTTTGTTTTTTTAAACACCAAAGAAACAGAAAGTTAGTCTTCATTTCTGCACTAAACACAGTAGAGATTCTGAGAAAACCCTGGAAAAAAATTGTTTTTGTTTGTCCTTCACACTTGTGTGTGTAGACTTTTAGTCTATTTCACTGTTTACATGTGCAGACTCATCAGAGCAGTCTAACAGGTATTTCAGGCCATCTTTATCACCACAGTCTGTACCTTTAATCATCGGGAGAAAAAATTAACACAATCAGGATCTTGGAAACCACGTCATCAGTGTCAGTTAACTGGTATCAGAGGAAACCAGATTTATGATTATGGTTCTTTGCAGATAATAAATATGGATTCATTCATAATGGAAATTTAATTGGAAATTTACTTTATCAAGGAGAAATAAACTGAGACACTGCACTAAGCCCCAGTATGAGACTTAAGTTGTCTGCTGTAACCAAAAGTATTCGTTTGGTATCATATATGAGAACAAGAACAAAAATAATCATCATATTTAGAGACAAGGCAGTAAATATTTTCTTACATTTTACTGAAAAGATTTAGCTCTAGTTCTAGAATATTATCTAGAATTTGCACATTCAAAAATGATTGTGAAATTTCTACTAATGAATTTTCTGACATGTTTGATTAGACCACTGGCCTGCACATGTAGAAGCTCAGAAACAAGTGTAAAAAAGCAGATTTGGAACTAAAACCTGTTATTTTTTACTTTGTGTGCCAGGCGTTGGGTTTAATTTCACAGGGTGGAGGATGACACCATCTAAAGAGGACATCAAAATAAAGTGGATAAACTCACCTCTTTAGTCAGATAGTATTGCAACTCAGAGACAAACAGGATTAGCATGATGACACCACTGATTATAGTCACTGCAGAGACAGAGGAAGTATGCATTTTAACACCACACAATATCACATTTCTGTATAATGAGAAAACTCTGAACTATAACCAAGTGATTACATGAAAGGAATACGTGTACAACAATAACATGGAAAAGAAGCAGCATTATTGTTACTTGTACCTTCTTTCCAAAAGTAATCCAATATTCATATATCACCTAATTCTGGCATATACAGACTGCATATATACATACATAATATGGCACTAATAAGTTCATAAACTAGCCTACACCACAGTCAGCTCAGCTGGAATACTGGATAGTACTGAGTCAAAGATCTTCTGCTGAATAACTACATCTAGGTCTAGATATTTTTTGACACCATTACATTTAATATTTACAGAATACATTTAATATACATAATGTACTCAATTGTGCAGCATGGTGGCACAGTGATTAGCACTGCTGTGAAGCAGCAGTGTCAAGGCGATATTGAAATTTGGTCTTGTCCTTTGGCATCACTAAATGACACGCTGGGTCAACAGTGAGTCAGAACTGATGCTCCCAAATGCTCTTTTTTTCAAGGATCATGTTCTAACTTTCCCTAAATCTAAGCAAGTAGTTTTCAGTCCCTAAATCTGAATAGCAAAAGCAAAAACTGTTTGAAAATCAAATGAATTAGCAATTGAGGAAAAACGATGAAAGTGGAAAACACAAAGGTCCAAACGTGAGCCGAACCTCTGTCTACTGTGATTCTTATGTTTGACACCCCTGGTTTAGATGATACAAATACATCCCTCTTCTTCTTCCATATTCACAAAACAATGTGTTTTGACAGTCATTTAACAGTCACCAGTTTAAAAAAATCCCTAGATTATAAATAACAATAGCCCTGTTGGAAGATCAAAAAGACTAAAAAGTCTACTATACCTCACATTATTTATAAATCATCCTCTACACAATTTTAGTTCCTACCAAACTACACAATACTGTTGTAGTTCACACATCATGATAACAAGACTGTCTCTAAGCAAATGTCTGCATACGGCGTTATAATAGATATGTTGTATATAACCTTTCTAATGATGCTTGTCCCATCTCTTATGTTATTGTCATCATAGTATAATTAATTTAGTTCAAGCCTTTTCACGTCTGTTTTTACCTCTTGAATTCCCTCTCTCGAATTAATAGTTTTACTCTATAAAAACCACAGGAGAATGATTACAAACTAGTCAACAGTCTTGTAAAATCATGAAAAATCCCCAACAAGTCCTTCACAAAAAGCCTGTGACACAAACTCCTCAAAATGTGTGATTTTAAACCGGTTTCTCTACATTTGCACCCACACTTTATGCTCAACTGTTCTTGAGCTAGCTGCATCGCTACTCTGTTATCGGAAATGTAAATATTACCGGCATCTATTCTGCTTGATTTCCGGCTTCCCTTGAGTTGCCACAGGCATGCTAATACTGTAACTTTATTCATGTGTACTGTATTTGAGCACTGATAGGAGAAATGAAGCAAATAGCTGTGTTGTTAGCCGCTGCAGCTAACAGGCTGTATGTATGAATGGCTGCTGCTCTGTGACAAATTAAAGCCTCTCACCAGTCGCCCCTCCCCACGTCTTCACTCGGAAATCCTCCAGAGTTTTAGGATAAGCGTCAAACTGCTTCAGTTTATTTAACGTGTCCATTTTCTAAACCTCCAATCACCCGCTACAAAAATGTTACCGACAGATTCCTTCAGACACACACACCAGCCCTCGACTTTCACTTCCGGGACACGCGAGGGGCAAGCTTGGGCCAATCAGCGTCGGCCGCGTATTTTTTTTCTTTCTCCTTGCGTTCCTTGTTTTCTTCATTCAAAGGTCTACCTGTGGACACGCTGGTTTACATACAGTTGCATACATTTTACAACAATAATTACCTTTGTGGTGATTATCAGTAGTTACATTTAAGGCTATTGGCAATCAACAACTGCATTATAATTAACACCAGTAATAAATAAATAAATAAGAAAGAAATATTAACGATTCATTAATACAGAAGATATCAAGAAATTCATTATTTATTTGACTGTGGCCAGTTATTTGTAATTTTTTATGCTTTGATACTTTTTGGATATTTCCCACATATGTTGATACTTATTCATACTTGTTTCAGCTGATGTATCAAATGTCAGGCACCAGAAGGAGCTTGTATGTTTTTGCAGTTCATGTCTGGGTTCAGGCACAGCACTGTGGTTTCAAGTTACTCAGTGGCTCTAATTTGGCTTAAGGCGTAAAAATGCTGTCTCACTTTGTTAGTCCAGTGTTGGACTGGTGGATGGTGACATGTCCAGGTTGTATGCTCTTCAATGCCTGTCCCTGAATGGGTTGAAAAAAACTGAGAAAGAGCCTAAATTATTGATCGTATCTCCAGACTCCCCAGAACCAAATCCAGTGGTGCATCTTTTGAGGTGGAACAAGCTCAATCCATACATCCTACAACCCAGAGAACCCAAAAGATCAGTGCCCATATCGTAACATGAGATACAACACTCCAGAGTCCTGGGTGAGAGCTATTTTGGCTGAATGACAGAGGCCCAGCTTCACTGTTACGCAGTCTTTCACCACCAATAAGGTGGCAAACCTGCTCAAGTCACATAGTTAACTGTTCCTGTGAGACACAGTAGGGATGGGAAAGAGACATATTAATAGTAGGTGTTGCAAAAGTCAAAATCTGAGCTGGAAGCACTACAAAAATTTCATGCTTGAGTGTGGACATAGTTACTCAACATTTGAGGATTTGTGGAAGAGGTGCAGTGGTGAGCACTATTGCCTCATAGCAAGAAGGATTAAGGTTAGAACAGTTTGCATGTTCTCCTTGGGGGTTGCAGATGCATGGGTTTTCTCTGGATGCTACCAAATTTCAAAGACATGTTAGGCTAACTGGTGAGTCTCATCTAGATAAAAATGTTCAAAGCGATGCATAGTCAAAGTAGCATTTAGTAAGGAGTATTTTGAGCTCTCAGTAAGCACAAAATATAAATGCTGGCCCATTGCTGCAAATGTGCTAAAGTAAAGATTCACAGTGCAAAAAACAAACAAACACAAGACTCAGTAGCCTAATCGTTTTTAATCAAAATGTGCATTGCTAATAAAATAAAGACCTATTTACACAGTGAGACACAATAAGATTGTACAGAGACAGCATTACACAGACCGATCTACAGCAGATCTCACTAAACATTTTTACTTCCAAATCTCCAGAATGTCAAACATTATATTTTATCAGTATGTTCAACTTGAGGAATTTATTTTCAGTGCCAAAAAACAATTACCTGTATTTGTACCACTAACTGAGATAAAACAGTGCGAAACAACTCTGACATTAAATTGTCTCCATTTTTTTTCACTGTCATGTTTTTGAACAGAAGAAAGACAAAAGACAGAACCTGGAAGAAACTGATGATGTGTGGAGCAGTAGAACAATAAATCCTGCATAAGAGCAGGAACAGAAAAAGTCCTTAGTCAGCCTTCTTTTTCTGCCTCAACCTGAGAGAGGAGCTCTCTGTCACCTCGCCTGCCCAGCCTGACCTTCAGATGACCAATGACCTCATGTCCGACCCCGAGGTCAGCCACAGCTGTCTGAACCAGCTGCAGTCGGGTTTCTCTGAGCGAACGCCTCAGTTTGGCGCGTCGATTTTGAAACCAGATCTGAGAGAGAGAGAGACTGGGTTATTCTAAGTGGACATTTGATATTTTTTCTTATATATACACACATATATTATATGCACTAAGTCTGCTAAATACTGATACCCTAAACACAAAGCCCCAGCCTTAAAAAAGTAACTACATGACACAGAAACTTATTTTGCAACAGTTAAGATAGTTCTGCTTGGTACTATTTATTAAAACACTTTTCAACAGTGCAGACATGGTATTTCTCATTTTCATAGTTCTGATAGTCTGGGTAAAGATTCAGTTCAGTTGGTTTAGTTGCCGCTCCTCCCTGAGCCTGGTTCTGCTGGAGGTTTGTTCCTGTTTAAAGGGAGTTTTTCCTTCCCACTGTTGCCAAAGCACTTCCTCATAGGGGATCATATGATTGTTGGGGTTTTTTGTTTTCTTTGTAGTATTGTAGGGTCTTTACCTTACAATATAACACTCGTTGAGGCAACTGTTGTTGTTATTTGGTGCTATATAAATAAAACTGAGCTCAATTGAATCTAATTATTTATCAACTCCAACTCTAACATGGCAGATGGCACAGGACTATGTGAAACTTAAGCACACACATCCAGATCTGTTTTCTAACATGTAGTGTTTAAACCTCACAGTTGACCTATAAGACCTGCAAACAGTTTGATGGATGAAATCTAAGGAGTTTCAGGGGAAAAGCACAATCACTGGGTCCTGAAATTAAATATAGTAGGAGCAAGGACAGGGAATGACAAACGTGAAGCGGTAATACATTTGGTTTTTCAATATTCTGTATGAAGCTACCTGTATTCTGTCCTCATCCAAGTTGAGTCTCTCTGCCAGCTGTTCCCTCAGCTGAATACCAGGATAACAATTCACCTGAAACACTGTCTCCAGTATATTCACCTGGGAGGATGCACACAATGATATTAACCCAGGAAAAAACCTGTATTTCCTCCTATAATAGATGGATGTCGTGATTACTGTATCATAATTGAACAGAATTATTGAAGAAGTGGCTGATAAACTGATTACCTGGCTGGTGGTAAAGGCAGTGCGTGGTCTGCGTCCGATATACCAGTTTGATGTCGGCTGGGAGTTTAGCTGCTGCTGTTGTTTTCTGTTCTCGCTCTCCACATTATTTTCTGGTTTAATGGAGAAAAATAAAAGAGCATTTCACATTAATGCGGCAATTATAATCAAACGCAACATTTAGGCAGCATTAAGCCAAATTCTAAAAGTAACACTGGAAGTAAGATTTACTTTTCACACTGATGAATCTTACAAATGCAAAATATGAAATATATAATTTAAGAAAAATTATGTAGATAAATGTAACATAATAAATTATGCTTTACTTTGGCTTGATTTTGAGTTTTGTGTAATGAGCCAGAGAAAGCTTAGTTTAGTGGGTTACTTCCAGTCTGTTGCCACTGCTCAACTGTAAAATAAAAATGAAACCTGGTATGAGGGACAACAAGAAAGGAACAAGCAGGAGAACAAAGAAAGACATGAAAGAGAAGAAAAATGCATGTTCTTCAAAAGCAATGGATTTAAACATAGACTAATAAACTCAGTTTGTTTCCTGTACAGCAATAGGACATAAGGAATCGCCCCCAATCAGGTTTTAAAAAAATACTGAAAGTGTCAGACTGAAATACTCAAAGTTTAGTATCAACTGGAGGATGTTATGTTACAAAAATTACAGACTGAGCAGTTTTATAATGACACAAACATGAATCAATGTTGTGATTCAGTGTAATCTAATTGCAATTTTTTCTACAAAAAAACCAGACAAAAATGAACCTTTAAACCTAAACTTTAATATTACATATGATAACTGGTTTAGTTTAGATTTTTTTGTTTTTAAATGCTTTGGAAATCATGTCGTATTACAGACCAGAGGTTAGCACTTCATCAGTAACAAACAGACTACCCATTACTAACTCTTCAGACCTTTTGTTCCTTACCTGCCCAGGGTCGGTGGAGTTTCAGGCAGTTTCCGGGTCTTTCCAAACCCAGAATCCGATCAATGGAAAATGCCAGCCTGCTTTCAACTGTCACAGACGCCATAATGATTACTCTGACTTATAAACAATCCTGAAAGCCGAGGGCCCCCGGCCTGCAAACAACAATCTTATGTCGTTGTAAAGAAAGAACGAATCCAAAAATCAAGCAGTAGTTGATCGCACTGTGGTCCTTTAGCTCTGTAGTCTAAAATAAACTGAAGAGGCCAGTGCCTGTTTTAGTCTGAGGTGCATGAAGCAGCAGGACAACAAACTGATGACTGCTGGTTTAAATGGGAATGGGAGGTTTACAATGGTCACCAATTAGAACTAAGAAGTCCTTTTTTCCATGTGAATAAGATTCCCCGAGGTTCCACATAGGAGCTAATCTCAGCTAATTGTGTCTGTGTGACCTAAAGACAGCATAAATATTTAACTCCAGTCAAATACAAGACGGCAAAAGTATTTGCAAAATTCACAGGAAACAAAAACAGCTCATCTGACAGCATTTGTGCAAATGTGTAAGTTTCTCTCCCAGATGATAAACTGTATGAGTGTATGTGTGAGATTAGGTTGGGAAGTCTTTTTTTGAAAACTGCCACCATGAAACAAATACAAAGCAACACTGACTCCTTTTCTTCTAAATTAGCAAAGTAGAAAATCAGTTTAGTTTTCACAGTAAAAAAAACCTACATCCTTCTGTTACAAGACTGAGGCAGAAGTTAAACTAATAATAATGATAATGATAATAATGATCCAGTGAGATCCACTAATGCTATTAGCTTAATCTGTTTGTGTTGTGATGCAGATGAAGCTCGTAGTGTCTGAATGCAGTCTGAATCAGCAGGCAGGAAACCCTTTTCAGAAACAGCTTAGCTCCTAATGAAGGCCTAGGGCAGCTTTAAATCAACAGCACACTTGTTTGTTTATCCATGAATGAAAGGTGGGACGGATGTGACTACATGCAGAGAGAAAAGCCACTTAAACTAAACCTCAGTGTGACTGTGGCCGTAGAGTTGAAGCAATATTTCAACATTACTTATCACAAGGCCGGGGACAAAAGAAGAACACCTTCCTTGGCTTTGTCCAAATTTAAAAATAATGAGAAACAGAAATGTAAAAACAGCAGTAACAGCTTCTTGTTTTCTCTGTAAATGGTTTTCAGAAACATTTTCAGCATTGTTTAAAATGGAAAGGTACAAACACTGCCAACTCCCAAATGGCATTTAAGACCCCGTGTGAAATCAGTCTCAGATTTCGTCTGTTTGCACTCTGCGAGATGTGGAGATTCAGCAACACACAGCAGACACAGGGAGCTTTAAAAGAAGGGAATACTAATTATCTGTCTGATTTAAAGCATCAACACTTCCTCAAACACCAGCATGAGGTCGAAGACAGACACACAAGGGCCAAAATAAAACTCTACAACCATCAAACTCTGGAAACAAACACAGCCAACATATAAGCACCACAATTTTTAAACATCAATTTAAGTATGTTATCTTTAAAGCACTAAAAAAAAAAAAGAACGTAATCAACATAATAAGGAAAATAAGGACACACATAGCTTGTGATTCAGGAGGATGACAGGGTATGTGGCTATGTGTGTCGTAAATCTGTCACTTTCAAAGGTATGAATACAGTATACATGCTAAAATCCTAACATTGTGTGTGAGGACACATAGATAACATACCAACAATTTGAGGACATGACTGACACAGTGTGTACTCTAAGTTTTTTTTGTGCATCTGTAAATGCTATTGTTGCTGTGCTGTGTTTAAAATTTAACATAATAAGTGTTTTCTTTGTCAGTCATTTCTGTTACAAATTACATATTTTTCAACTAAATTTGACCAATAAAAACTGATTTTGGTGCCTTTAAAACACCATGATGTCACACCCAAATGCTACACATAATTCTGTTTTGCATTAAAATATCTTTACACTCTACACAGGCCAGCCTTTCTCACTTTATCTCCGCTAGTTCCTTCTGCAGAGCAGCATATCAAAAATCCCTTGCACATTCCAACATGTTCACTAGAAAATGAGGGAGTGACAAATAGTTCATGCCGAGCAGGAAGAAGGGTGAGTTACAATAAGTGAAAAGATTCCTCTCTTAAATAAAGACTGGAATTCATTTAAATTGGCTTTGGAATTTTACTCCTGTTTGCTGAAACAAATGACTGAGACAACCTTAAAATACAATGAAAATAATGAAAATAAAAAAATACATAGCAGTAAACTGGTTACCTTATCTTGTCTTATCTTATCTTATCGTTAATAACAGGGTGGAAGTCTATTTTTGTCATGTGTGGAAGAGAAAGCATATTTTGTTAATATTAATTCCTTATTTTAGCTCTGAATATATGACAGTTCCTAACCCTGTGATGCTAAATGTGTTGTATTATTATTCATTCACTCTGCATCATCAATGTGAAAAACTACTGTTTACAATCACACACATGCAGTTTTTTTCCAGTGAGGAATACATTATACAGAAATGCCAGATATAGCAAAAATTATATTTAATATTGGTATTTAGTTTATTTAAAAAATAACAGAAGGCTTAATAAAAAGTTTGGTTCTCAAATAATTTGAACTGAATTTTGTGGCAATTTTTTCATGGTTCAGCCTTTACAGAGTTAAAGCTCCGCCCCTTATGTAACACACTTGAGATATTCCAGTAACAGTTTGTCGTTTTTCCGCATCTTGCTTTCCACCCCTATCCCCTCCCGCCCAGCACACACACTCAAGTGACTCGAAACTTTATTTAGCTCAGGCAGATCACATCAGCAGCATCTACTGTGAGAGAGCAGGAGGAGGTTCCATAATTCTGGCACTTCAACCTGCTACAACACCGTATGCTGAAGTTTGCTGTAAGTTTTACTGAAGGCATGATCCAAAGGTAAAGTAAATATCAGTGAGGATAAAGTTGTGACTGACTACATTCCTTCTATGCTTTCAGATTCACCCAGAGAGAAATGTCTTTCAGATCAAATGATGATCTGTCCTGTCCTGTCTGCCGTGATATATTTAGAGATCCTGTTGTCCTCTCATGCAGCCACAGCTTCTGCAAAGCTTGCCTGAGGAACTGGTGGACAGAGAAACGAATACAGGAGTGTCCAGTTTGTAAAAGAACATCATCGAGGAGTGACCCAACTTGCAACTTAGTATTGAAAAAACTGTGTGATTCAGTGTTACAGAGGAGACAGAGGAGAACTTCTGCAGTGTCTGAGACCCTCTGCAGTCTCCACGGTGAGAATCTCAAACTCTTCTGTGTGGACCATCAGCGGCCAGTATGTGTCGTCTGTCTGCATTCAGATGAGCACACCAGACACAAATTCAAACCAATTAATGAAGTTGCATCAGTTAACAGAGCTCACCTCCAGAAATCCCTGAAACCCTTAAAAGAGAAACTGAAGCTTTTTTAACAAGTTAAAGAAAACTATGAGAAAACGACAGAGCATATCAAGGTCCAGGCCCAAACCACAGGGAGGCAGATCAAGGAGCAGTTTCAGAGGCTGTGCCAGTTTCTACAAAAAGAAGATGAAAACAGAACAGAAGAGTCAGGAGATTACAGATAAGATTAAGGCTCTGAGCAGAGAGATAGACAGTCTTTCAGACGCAATCAGTGAAGAGAAGGAGCTGAGAGCTGGAGACGTCTCATTCCTGCAGAACTACAAGATCGCAACAATAAGAGCTCAACGGCGCCCCCTGCTGGATGACCCACAGCTGGTTCCAGGAGCTCTGATAGATGTGGCCAAACACCTGGGCAACCTGGCCTTCAACATCTGTAACATGAAGAAACTGTTTTCCTACTCACCTGGGATTCTGGATCCCAACACAACAAATCCAGAACTCGTTCTGTCAGAACATCTGACCAGTGTGAGACGTGAAAGTGAACAGAAGCTCCCTGACAACCCCGAGAGGTTTGATTACTGTCGCATTGTTCTGGCCTCTGAGGGCTTTAACTCAGGGACTCACAGCTGGGACGTTGAGGTTGGAGAAAGCGAGGACTGGTTTGTGGGTGTTGCTGCAGAGTCCATTCAGAGAAGGGAAAGCGCCCGTCCTGTTTATGGAGAATAGGATGCTTTAATGGTAATTACATAGCACGGTGCTTATCGGATCCCTCGTTGGCTCTTACACTGAAAACAAAGCCCAGAAAGGTCAGAGTTCACCTGGACTGGTACAGGGGAATACTGTCGTTCTTTGACCTAGATACGAACACACACACTTTCACAGAGAAGCTGTTTCCATATTTTTACACTGTAAATGTGTATCCACTGAAGATAATACCCAGGAAAATAGCGCTAAAGCCCTGGTCAGACAGTATTAGTGTAGGAGTCTAAATCCATTTTTTAAAAAGTAATTAAAGGATTTCTGTTAGTGTCATATTCAATGTTGTTACGTTTGATGTGATCAATATAAAGGGTTAGCATTTTTAAATTGGTCAGATTTCATAACTCATTAGTTTAAGAAATATTTAAGATTCATATGCAAATTATATATTTTTTGGCACTTAAAGGTGGGATAATTATTTAGTATAATTAATTTATGCATTCTATGTGTGCTTATTATTGGATGCTATTTCTATATAAGGTTTAATTTGGACATGCACTGAGAAAGGGGAAAAAAGGCACTTATTGCATTTTTAAGAATTTTGTAAGGGTTTAATATGAAACGTATCACCGCCATGACGTTTGGAAATATCTTGGTATGAAGTAAAGGGCCTCAGTGAAGTTTATCAGAGTCTCCTGGATCTGTTTGTCTGGAAGTGTGGATTCCATTGAGGGAGGAACTTGGGAGTATCGCGCTAAGGATTCATTCATTAGGATTTACAATTAGTGTTGACTGAAAACCTTTTGTAGCCATTCCAGCTGTCATTCAAATACATTAAATTACAGGTTCTACACCAGCATCACTACATCAATACAATACTGTTTGTTTCAAAATTTATTTCAAACAAAGAAATCTGAAGATTTGCGGCAGTGTCATCTATATAGAAAGAAAATGTAAACGGTTTATGTGACTGATTTCATTTTTCTGTAGTTTAATGAAATACAGAGTTGAATCAGACCAAAGAAGCCATGACGTTTCTCTCTGGAGGTCAGAAGTCGGGAGATTGTTTAATGAATATGTGACAAAGTTTAGAAGCAGAACGTCACAGGCAGCATCTAAATGTGTGAATTTCGCTGCTGTCTGAAATAAAACACATGCCCACAGAAAGGTTCCTTTAAGATAATTTATTTTGTACAATAAAACTGAAGTCTAGAGCATGCTTTGTGGAGAAGACTGTGGAAGAATGACTTCTCACACACCCTGGATGTTTCACTTCTCACCACTTGCATTGCTATTGAGTATCTTACAAAGATGGACAGTCAATCAACTTAGCAGTCAATTGTGACAAAGAGACTGATACGAGATGTCAAAACAGGAACTGCTACCAGTAGTTAACTCGTTGCCGATCAAACAAACTTTGCAGCAGGTGCGTTCAAGAACACCACAAATCTGAAACAAACATGAACCACAATATGCAGGATACTTAACAAAAAACAAAAAATTTCATAATATTTGTTCTACCATGCCACCAGCTTAGTAAAAAAAAAAAAAAAAAAAAAAAAAAAAATCTGTAAGAATAAACATAGTACATCCACTCCAAGTTCTGTTCCACCTCTCAGAAAGGCATGTTTGTGTTTGTCAGTAATTATGTGGCTAAGATCATCACACGGTGAGCATTGTGGGGTCATTGAACGCAGCCCTCTCCGTTTTCGGCCCAGGTTGGGGTGTGTGGGAGGCGTTTTGTTCCATTTACTTAGGAGGCCTGTAGGCGATCTTCCTGCTCTTCAGCACAGACCACCTGTGTCTCTTCATGTAGTAGAGCAGAGGCACAATGATAGCTGAGCCCATCAGCAGCTGATAGGAGAAAGAGAACACAAACATTAACCAATGCCAAGATCCATGCTTAGACATGTTTTCTATGTTTTAAATATTCTTGAGACGACAGGAAGGTCACATAAGAAGTTGTACAGTTTAGTGCATGACATAAAAACTTATTTTATACCCACAACATGTGTCCTGTAAAATATCTTACAGAGTTGCATGTGTTGATTTAATTAAACATATCTAAATTTGGAGTATCACTCAATTAAGAATGGGTGTCATTTTAAGTGCTGGCAAAGACAAAAAATAGGCACTCCAGTTGGTGAGAGGTGTACCTTCAGTCCCATGCGTTTGCGTTGGTCATGCTCGGGCTCAGCAGCCCACCTTAAGAAAGTACACACATCCTTAGCAACCTGACTCATGGTGGCAGGGGTTCCTATAAGAAACCAAGAGAACAGAAACCATCAGCAACACTTTTTTCATTTGTTCCTTCCAACCCCCCCCTCCAAACTGTCATGCTTCATTTATCAATGTAATAACAAATTACTTTGCAATAAAGTTATTGAAGTCATTTATGTGCAGCAAACGAGTTAATTTAACCAATTTAGCGCACTGGAAACACTTAAAATATGCTACTCAACACAGCAAATGGATTCACTCAGGCCTCACTCTGAGTGCCACAAGTCACAAAGAGGCGTCTTTCTGTCACAGCCTCTCAGAATGGTGAACAGATTTTGATCTATAAACGCCAGTGTTTAAAAAAGTAAACCTGCGGAACGACTGGGCAATATTTTCTGCCAGAAAAGGATACATTGAGCAAAGAGCTGCAAGTGTTTTTGAAATCCATGAATTTCAGAAGACTTCAGACAAAAAAAAAGCCAATTAAATGCTTGTTACTGTCTATTTGGTGAATTCCCACATTCATTTCCATCCACCATTATATTTTATGACGATTTTATTTTTTAAATTCGCCTTAGACAATATGATCACTACTGAGCAATCCACCCTGCACTCTTAGTTTCAAACTTGAGTCACAGCTAACCAGACAGCATGGCCCTTGCAGTCTCCTATGCCCCTATCTGGAAGCTCATTAGGTGCCTGCAGTGAAACCCAAAAACACAAGTGTATGTATATTAAAAGGTAACAGGAAAGGCATGTTTTGCATGTCTTCGTTTTTTGGTTCACTCCAACAAACTGAAACTCTTTCTAAAGAGGGGGAAAAAAACAAAACAGAAAATAGTGCTCCCATTTCTGTAGCTGGAGAGAAGATTATCCAAACATGCACCTGCACTTCTTACCATCATCATACTCCAGAATTTCATTGTAGATCGGTGGGGCCATGCCAATAGCCTGCCCAGGGAAGTAGGGGTTGTAGTAAAGTCCCTCTCTCACTATCACTCCTGCAGGAGGGTCGCAGTAACCCGTCAGCAGGCTGAACACGTAGTCTTCTCCTCCGTGTCTGCAGGGAGCAGAAGGGTGAAATGAGTTAATGCTAAGGATACTGCAGATTTTGCACCTTTCAGAGTAAACACAGGTTTTCAGGACTTACCTGGCGTTCACAATGTAGCTAAGGTCTGGAGGCAGGGCGCCATTGTTGGCGGCCCTGGCTGCCTCGGGGTTGGGGTAGGGCTTTGGGAAATAGTCTGACAGCTTTCCTGGCCGGGTGAACATCTCGCCACTCTCATCAGGACCATCAACTACCTCTACCTAAACACAAATCATGAGAAGAGATGGGTCACCACCTACGGGCAGAACTTACTTCTACAGATAAAAACAATGAGACAATTTATAAAAAAAAAAAAGATTCGGTCTGACTAAAATACCATTATGTGATTAAATTAGAATATTGGCAGAATCAAGACTATTCACAGGATCACATCTCCCCACATATAGACTCACCTCTTCAGCGATGGTCTTCACCTCGTCCTCTGTGTGCGACACTCCCACGAGGTTTCTGAAAGCCAGGTATTCCATACTGTGGCAAGCTGAGCACACCTGCTTATACACCTGGTAACCACGGCGAATACTGTGGGAGGCAGAGACAAAGATATGAAACATAACGAGTTATTTTAAAAGAGCTGTCTGAAACTGCCAAAACAGACTTTCAATGAAAAATTCAGTCTGTATAAAGAAAACAAACGTGAATAAAGTGAAATTCTCTGCAAACTCAAGTCTTCAAAGCCAGCTAATTTTTAGTGGCAGTTTTACATTCAGTGCCTTTCATCACTCAAAGGATGTTTACAAGCACTTGAACAGTCTGTATACATTCAACTCACCTAGCATGGTCCAGAGAGGACAGAGGTCCAGCGTGACTCCAGGGGTACTGAGGGGGATGAAGCTCCAACTCGGATGCTTTAACCGACTGGTGCAATATCAGTGCAAGCCCGGCTCCACCGGCTGTGACCACACCCAGCGTTGTCAGGGCAACCTTCTTCCCCCTTGGCAGGCTGGCGAAGGACATGCTGGCCTGTGAATGGAAATAAGCACAAAAAGTTACTTTAACAAACTCATCCAATAAGGGTAATCTACAGCCGACTATCCATTAGATTAAGTTACTTTAAATTATATTAGAGCTGAAATGTACTTTGCTTGGGCATGGCGCCCAAGTCTACGGGGCTACTGGATATCCAAGCACATTTGACAATTTATTTTTTGGTCTGAGTACATAATTATTTTTCAAGTTTACAGTTTCCCAGTGAGGCTAAGGTCTTCCTGCTTTGTGTTGACCTTTTGGCTGGTATCCTTCAACATCACACAGCTCTCTCTGTGGACTACAAGAATAATTCTTGTTCTACTCTGAAGAATTGCTATGAGCTGAAGGCCAAGGCTGAGTAAAACCTGCTGCAGGTAAAGAAGTTTGTGTGCAAGGTTTAGTTAATTGAGTGGCCCTTTTTTTATAATCCAGCCTGGTTGTCCTTATGAAACTGCCCTTCACAGCTGATTTTGTAACCAGGTGTTAATGGCAGCATGCGATAACAGCATCCTCACATCAGCAAAACAAACATAACACACCAACCTCCACCTCTGACATAAAATAATGCATGGCAACATTAATTTAGGGTACTTTATTTTAGTTAAGGAAGAAAATCAATATAGTAGTTAATAGCCTAATGATTGGCATGCATGTCATTTACTAACAGTAATGCTCCAATTTAGCCATTTCTCGCTATGCCCTTCTCCATCTCTACTGGGATACTCCCTCTGATTAAGCATTAGTAAATAAGCAAATAGAGTTTGGGAATCATATCTTCGCAGTCTGAAGATTATATCCCCAATAATCAAAACAAAATGATCTCAAAGAAACTAAAGCTGAAAAACGTCTCCTTGTCCCTGAACTAGGTCACAAGCTCAGTTGGGGCCAAATGACAATTATGTTCAGCTTCTTAGGTATTTTCGGTTATATCCATCGTCTGAAACGCGCATCAGTGAATTGTAGACAGGGCACAGATATTTAGTTTGGCGATTGAAATTGAGGACGGTTTTTATTCACCGGAAGTCCTTTCAGTCCTTGAGATGCTAACTCTTTAGCAAGCTGTTTAGCTCAGCGACTTCAGCGGGTGTCGTTACTGACAGAAGTCAACAATCGCGACCCACGCCAGCTGAGTTTAAATATGCACAAATACAGTGGCCAAACAATTCACATTAATCTTCATGCATCGCTGGCCAACGTATATTTTAACCACGTTGCACGTTTGCCGGGTGCTGGACACGACATCATGGTTTAGCTCACCGGCTAGCTTCCTAAACACATTGAGGAGAACCTGCTTTAAACTGTCTTTGGCATTTCATTTTGGAGATACTGATGCCGTATCACTATCAAGAGGTTATGAGTGATAAAACGTTTAAGAAATTAAAGCTACAGTTGTTGGTCAAATCCTAAAAAGTGTGGGAACACGAGTGACCTTGTCTCACCCCGCTGTCCGCACCAAGCTAACCTTAGCCAAGACACCTCACAGCACCGGTTTTCTATTAAATCGTGTCCTAAACACGTTCATGTGTGATAAATACTACTACACTACCTTGGAGGCCCTGAGAGTTTTCGGGGTGCTGAGGAGAGCCCTCCCCTTCCCCGATAGCACCACCGCTCGTAGCGCCGCCATCTTCTTTGCGGTTCTCGCTCTGCTCTGGAAGGAGTTGAGGCAGATAAACAGCTTGTTCCGGTCTGAAACTTCAAAATAAAGACGGCCAGTGTGAAGCGTTTTGGCCTCAGTTGTCAAAATAAAATCGCTGAGACCATGCCCTCCATATCTACAATGTATGAAAAAACAAGGGAATTACTGAATACTGAGTACGTTCAAATTACTCTAGATTTATTTTGAGTTTTGCATAATTTGTATGCAGTTGGTTTATTTAAGTAACAAATTTCTGACATTTTCAACAGCTAGTTTGCCATAAACTGTGGCATACAATATTTCAGAAGTCAGTAAACGCAAGACAGAATACATGTGTGTAAATAAGCGAGAGAGAGATGTAATAATGAAGCTGCAAGGACAGAGGTAGAAGATTTTAAATACCCAGACAACCACTCACACCTACAGACAGTTTAGAATCAGCAGTTAAACTAATATGCATGTCACTGCACTGTGGGATGAAGCCAGACTGCCTGAAGAGAAAACCCACCCAGACACATAGAACATCCCATCTGGACAGCAAATTCAAACCTAGGACCTTTTTCCAGTGAAGTAATGGTGCTAACCACTACACCATCCTAGTACTATATAATACATTATATAATATAAATGTACATATTTTCACAAATTAAGATATAAGAAAGAAGTAATACAACTTTATGCTTATTTATTTATTTTAAAATAAATACCTCTGCAAGTGGAGAATATGGGCCTATTGCGTATTTATTTTCTTCATACTGTCTCTTATTATGAAGGTAGATACAAAAGTACACCGGATCTATAACATGCTAGCTAACTTGACATAAATCTTACACAACTAATTTACACAACATTTTTTTTTGGGGAGGGGGGGGGGGGGGGGGTGTTAAGTAACGTTTATTTGTAACATTCTGTCATTAATAACATAAAACTAGTATTTACAGATTTTACCCTTACAGCTTCTTTCTGACCAGATTTCTAGCAATGAATGAAATGTAAAGTTGTTGTTTTTTGAAGAAAATGTGAAAATAGCCCCACCTAGTGGCCGCTCCAGGACTTTTCAGACATCCATCCATCCATCCGCTTCCGCTTATCCTTTTCAGGGTCGCGGGGGGCGCTGGAGCCTATCTCAGCTGTCATAGGGCGAAAGGCGGGGTACAACCTGGACAGGTCGCCAGTCTGTCGCAGGGCGACTTTTCAGACATTTTTACCTAAATTGCAAAGGCTGATGTCACACTTCTATCTGCTGCTATTTTAAACTTTTTTTCCCCTGTAGGCTGACCTATGGCACTGTGAACGACTGAAAGCATGGTGAAATTTAAGGCTTTTACTTTTTAAATCAAATAAATCAATAAATCAATAAAGTAATAAGTTATTAATTAAACTAAGATCTTTCAAAGCTACAGTCCTTTTATAACAAGAGCTTTCTTTGTACCCCCTAAACTGTTCCTACATGAAGTCATATTCATGATGAAAAGATTTGTTTTCTTTCTTTCTTTCTTTCTTTCTTTCTTTCTTTCTTTCTTTCTTTCTTTCTTTCTTTCTTTCTTTCTTTCTTTCTTTTTCATGTACTCACTTTATTTATCAAAGTGGCAACAGTGAAGCTTCATTTTAACCATAGGGTCTCCATCCTTTGCCATCCATCCATCCATCCATCCATCCATTTTCATCCGCTTTGTCCGGGGCCGGGTCGCGGGGGCAGCAGCCTAAGCAAAGAGGCCCATCTAATCTAGTCCATCCTTTGCCCTTTATGCATATTTTTAAGGGATTAAAAAAACAACAACAACAATATGAACAGAAGGAATGATTACAGAGAGCAAATTTTCTCACATTGTAGGTGTGGTACCTGCAAATTCCAGAAGGTGGAAGCAGAGTTACAAAAAATAGAATTCACTTAATAAGTTCATAGTAAAAACAAATAAATAAATATGAGCAAAAAATACAATTAAAGATAAAAAACAGTAGATTTCAATACAGATATAATAGATTTATGGGACTTGTTTTTAATTGTGAACACAGAAACAGGAAAATTCTCTGCAAGCATGAAGCTATAAAAACCCAAATATAAACAAAACCATTCAATAAAACCAGAAATATACTATGACCCCCAACATATTTTGAAACAAGTATAAACCGGGGAAAAATACAATTTTTTTTATTGTGTGTAATAGTAGGTGTTATTACAACATGAATGAATCTTGTGTCTCCAGTATAGACATGAGACATTTTTCAGAAACACAGATGAAGAAAGCAGAGCTTATCTAAATAATAAAACAACAAACATCCAGCTTGAAATATTAAGATACATAAAACATCTAACTTGTTTAAATGAAGTGAAGTTCATTGTAAGCTTAACTGCAGATGGATGTTTGCTGTTTAACAGCAGGCAGGTAATAAAGTATTAATCAGCCCCAGAAGTCACTGTCTTTGCTGGTGATTGTTGCTTGAAAGAAAAACTATTCCAGTTCAATTCGGTATTTTTTTTAGTTTACTTCTGTTGCACAGGTACCATTTTGCATTTTTGGGGGAGACTGGCCTGCAAGGCTGTATTTCTCATACCGTGAAAGGTCACCAGAGATTCTTTTTCCTGTTTCAATTAATATTTGTTTTTTGGTTATTTTTTTTCAGTAACATCTGTGCAGTTGTTATCTGGCAGAAACTTGAATGTAAATCTTGCTTCTTCTTCCGGTTGCGCCCTTTAGGGATCGTCACAGCAGTTCATCTGGGTCCACCTCACCCTATCCCTAGCACCCTCTTCTGTCCCACCAACCCTCTGCATGTCCTCCTTCACTACATCCACAAACCAAAATATATATTTTTTGCCTTTTAATTGGCTTTTTTTTTTTTGATAGGTACAGCAAAGGTCGAAAGGAAAGTGGAGGGAAAGAGAGAAGGGAAGACATGCAGCAAAGGGGCACGGCTCGGACTTGACCCCGGGTCACCCGCTTTCAGCCATGCGGCATATGGTCACCTGCTCATCTGATTGAGCTAAACCGGCGCCCGGCAACTCGATATTTAACATCCTTTGTCGAATACATGCACTATTCCTTCTCTGCACATGTGCGAACCATCTCAACCCCATCTCTCTAATCTAGTCAACAAACCTTCTCCACCTGAGCTGTTCCTCTGATGTAATCATTTCTGAATTTGCTCATTCTGATCACAGTGAAAATCTCTGCATCTTCAGCTCTGCCACCTCCAGCTCCACGTCCTGTCATTATTGCAGGTCTCACTACCATCTTGTAATTCTTCCCTTTCACTCTTGCTGCTGTCCTTTAATCATGGCTCCTTTATTGTGGCTCAAGAGTTGGGAGTTTGCCTTGTAATAGGAAGGTTGCTGGTTTGAGCCCTGGCTTGGACAGTCCCGGTCGTTGTGTCCTTGGGCAAGACACTTCACCCATTGCCTACTGGTGGTGGTCAGAGTGCCCGGTGGCGCCAGTGTCTGGCAGTCAATGCGCCCCAGGGTGGCTGTGGCTACAATGTAGCTTGCCATCACCAGTGTGTGAATGGGTGGATGACTGGTTTTGTAAAGCGCTTTGGGGTCCTTAGGGACTAGTAAAAGCACTATACAAATACAGGCCATTTACCATGTTAAATGGACTGATTTTTGTATAGTGCTTTTCTACTCTCGTGAAGCACTTAAAGCACTTTGTACAACATGCCTCATTCACCCATTCATACGATCACTTTCTTATGCTTAAGTGTTTTTCTATCTGATATTCACACACATTCATACTCCGATGGAAGCATTGGAAAGCAACTTGGGGTTAGTATCTTGACCAAGGACATATGGCATGCAGACTGGGGCAGCCAAGGCTCAAACCACCAACGTTCCAATGAGTAGATGGCCTGCTCTACCTCCTGAACACAAATCACCCCTCACAGTTGTCTCCACCTAATCCACACAGCTTGTACCGTGTTGTTTGCCTGTCTTGTGCATTTTCTGTTGCCCTGGATGATTGACTCCAGGGAGATACATTTGTCCACTGTCACTATCACAACTCCTTGCATGTTCATGTTCTCATTCACACACCTTCTGTCTTACTTCTTCTTGCTTTCATTCCTTTTCCCTCCACATAATGCCTCCCCCTCTTCAGATTCTCAGCTACCAGTTCCATACTCACTAAAGATCACAATGCCATCAGCAAACATTGTAGTCCTTGTCTGCCCACCCGTCTATTACCACAGCAAACAAGAAGGGGCAAAAGTCACATCTGTAGAGCTCTTTATGGCATGAAGCCATACAACTGCTCACCGATCACCAACTCTCTTCTTAACCTGCTTCAGCTACTGTTTCCTGTAGCTTCTCCCTCATCAGCATTCTCATCAGCATTCTCCCTCTGTAGTTGATACAGCGCTGCACATCAGCCATGTACTTGAAAATTGGTACCTGTACACTTCTTTTCAATCCCTCAGACATCCTCTTGTTCTCCAGGATTGTGTTAAATAATCTGATGAAAAAGTCCACTGCCTGTATGCTAGACAGTATCATCTAGGTCAACTCCCTGTCTGCTCTTCATAACCGTGGAAACTGGAATGTAAATAAATCTCCAGAATTTTTTTTTTAGCATGTTTGTTAAAAAAAATAAAAAACATATGACACTTAATTTAACAGGTATCTCTTCCACAGCATGTCTTTTGCCCTGTCTTCTTCCCCCACCCCCCTCCCTGAGCCTGATTCTGCTGGAGGTTTCTTCCTGTTAAAGGGAGTTTTTCCTTCCCACTGTTGCCAAAGTGCTTGTTCATACTATCTCTGTTGTTTTAGTGTAGGGTCTACCTTACAATATAAAGCGCCTTGAGGCGACTGTTATTGTGATTTGATGCTGTATAAATAAAACAGAATTGAACTGAATTCAATTGTATGGCAGTAACAAGGCCTGGGTGCAGCTACAGAAATGTTTTGAAACAACAGAGGGTTATTACCTTTTCACAGAGGCCCAGGTATAGACAGCATTTTATTCCCTTTATAAAAGAAATCATTATTTAAAAATTGAATTTTTATTTACTCCGGTTATCTTTGTCTAATATTTAAAATTTGTTTGATGCATGTCTGAAACAAGTGTGATCTTCTGTAATGCTGCTTTTTGTCCCTATGTATGATTCCAACAGCTTTAAATAGACAGTCTTGGGAGTTTTCAGGATGCAGAAAATTACTAAACTAATCACTCGCTTTCTCAAAAAATCAGCTGTGAACATCAAGTACATCATTTCTAAGAGGTCAGAAAGAAATGTCAGTGCACGTGAAAGAGGCCATCATTAGAAGGATATAAAAAATAAACTCATCAGACAGGTAGCAAAAACTACAGGAGTGGCTAAATCAACAATCTGCTACATTCTCAAAAAGAACAAATACACTAGTCAGCTCAGCAACATCAAAAGGCCTGAAAGACCACAGAAGTCATCTGAAGTGGATAATTACAGTATTCCTTTCTGGGGAAGAAAAACCCTTCACAACATGTATCCAAGTAAAGAACACTCTCCGGGAGATAGGCGTGTCATCGTCACAGTCTACAATCAAGAGACACCACCATGAATGGAAATACAGAGGCGATACAGCAAGGCGCAAATCACTGGTTACACTCGAGAAGAGCAGGTTAGACTTTGACAGAAAACATCTAATAGAACGAGCACAAAGGGTGGCATGATGGCTAGCAGGATCACCTCACATCCTGTGTTTGCATGTCATCCCTGTGTCTACGCGGCTACTCCCTGGGTACTCTGTCTTCCTAACACAGCCTAAAGACTTGTATGGGGTTAATTGATGATTCTAAAAACTGACCTTCGGCGTGACTGTGAACTGTCAATAACTGTCTGTGTTTTTCATGTACTCCGCCTGTAACAACTGGGACAGGCTCCAGCCCCCCACAGTCCTGAAGAAATTGCATCAATGGAGTCTACAAATTTCTCTAAATTTCTGACACTTATGTCTTCCAATGGAACCAGGTCGCTAGTGTTTACTGATGATGTGACTGCTGAACGAAGCAGCTGGATGAAAGTGAACACGGCTCTGCTCTCTGCTCAGAATCAGCTAAATGCTACAAGACTCATCAGACAATGCTGCACACATGCAAATGGACAATGACCCAAAGCATACTGCAAAAAACAATCCTACCCACATATTGCCAGTATGTTCAGTGAGCAGTACTCAGATTCAGTTTCTGTAGTAGAAACTGTTCTGATCTCATTGTATAATCAAACTGCCTTGTTGAGTTCTCAGTTCTCACTGAGTAAATATATCCGCTGAAGACTACATTTATTTTTGCAGGTGTGTGTCTGTGTTTGATGAATCAAACACATGATGGGATACTGCACACAGCAGCAGTTTTGCCCATCAAGGCCCCTGATTAAATATGGGAGCTCACTATTGGGAGTGCGGTACTGCTGCTGAACTCTACCATCAGATCAGAGGAATCCATCGCCGCAGTGTTTTTTCATTTAACTCGTACGTCAGGAATGATTTTTTTAGGTCAAAGGATGTTGGTGTGGGTTCATGAACAAAGAGTGGGATGCTTTCATACTTTTATTGATCTGTATGAATTTAACTGAACTCTCAGCGTGACAGTGAGGTGAGCTGCAAAGACACATGAGAATACTAAACAACACCTTACTTTCAGAGCAAGAAGCAATCAGAAGACAGACAAGCAAAGTTCACATGGTTAAAAACTTGCAATGAAAGTAAACATAATAGAGTGTGGAAGAAAAAAGCACTTTACTGATAATCAGAGCAGCTTCTTTCTGTTGGTTTCTGCATTCTGCAGCAAGCAGGCTATAAGACTGCCAATGTTACACTGCAAGGGATAAGAGACTAAGTGAAAGTACCTTTACTGTAGATATTTGTCTTGGGCAGCCAGAGTGGTATTACAAGTATATGTAGATAAGAGTTACATGCTTTTAATGTGAGCAGCTAATTAGTTATCTAGCTCGCAAACTGATGTGCAGTGCACAGCGCGTCTTTGTTTGGTCGTTTGTTTAACAACCTCAAAGTGAGACGTGCATATGTTAAGATGTTAAATAAAAAGAAGGCAGCAGCAGTAATTACACTGTGTTGTTGACCACGCTGAAAGTTGGTTGCATAGCCGTCCGCTGTATCGCTCAGTGAGACTTTCTACTGTACTTGTGATACAAAGCTGAAATCATTTGTTACACACAGATTCTCAGTCTGACCAAGAGTCTCAGCTGTGAGCAAAAGATGACGACCAATAAAATTCCAAAAATATATGTTATTAGCTAAATTGCTGAGGTCAATAGGAAACAATATCTGCTACAATGTTTAAAAAAATGGAGGGATAAAACTTTTCAGTGCCCCACTGGCAAAAGGGATAAAACACACAGTGCAAGGCCAGGGCGAGCTATGTCACAATCAGCTACACTTCACACGCTGACAACTACGACAGGAAACAGCAGTTGTCCTCCCAGACCCACCACCCTGTAAGTAATAAGCCGGCAATCACCCCGGCCTCAGCAAGCCAACTCTGCCTTTAGGCTGTGGTGTATAGTTGGCTCTGGACTCCACAGAGAGACAGAAAATATCAGCTTCAAATGCTTCTTAACTGTACAACTCACAGAGCAGCAAACTGTCCAGTCTGGGCATAGGACATACCTGCACAGAGAGATAGAAAATACAACAGCATTGTTTGCAGTACGGACAATAAGTAGACTATAGTTTGATTGGCTGTATGAAAAAAATTCCATTCTACAGTAGACATGTGTGACACACCATAAGAAAAGCCAGCCAAAGACCCAGACTGAGAATCCAAGCACAGATGGAAGAGAAAAAGATCAACTCGACTTTCTGATATTTCCAATGTTTCTTATCTTAACTCCTCTGTCTATGAAAAATGCAGTTTATTGAATAGTTTCTGATGCATAAACTGCATATATAAACAATGCACTATTTTGCCCGAGGTCTTCACCCAGCAAACCTCTCAGTTTTGTGAGGAAAATCCCCACTCAGCAGAACCACACACAGCCTGGGGGTGCAGCCTGGTCAGTCAGCCAGCGAAATTTGCTCCCTTGGTGATGGTGGCAACTTTTGCATCCTTAGCCTGTGGCAATAACAATGTGTGGTTTGTGATGATCGATGGTGTCTTGTAACCCTTCCAGAGCCTATATGATAAGTTTAATGATTCACAAACATATTACAAGTGAATGCTTATATAACAAAAACAACAATCAACCTACAATGTCAAATCAAATTTGGTGGCTGGATGCATTTCCAATCCTTTCAACCATAGACCTCTATTTAAAATTGTAAAATAATACATTTCGCTTGAACCAAACAACAGAAATATACAGTATTTCCTTCTGTTTCCCATTGCACAATCCTGGTGTGTTCTTTAAAGTAACAAAAACAACCCAAACAACACTCATTAAATACCCCCCAGTATCACTGAGGTGGAACAGGTCTGCCAGCAGTCTTTCAACAGTCATCCTCTGTTTTTGTATTTCAATGCAGGAAACAAAAAATGGCAGTAAACGGAAAAAATAGAAAAACAAAATAGAAGAAAATTTTGAAATGATCATTTTTTGCATTGGAAAACACAAACATGCAAACTTTTACATAAATAACAAAGGCATTGCTTCTGGGAAAGGAGATGGAAGTCAAATTTATATTAATTGCCCATTTTTGCTTTTACAGCGTAAAAAAAGAAGAATTTAGTTAAAAGTTTAATGATGCTTTTCACAATGGATTCTTTTTAACAATTATGGTGTTCAGAAATGTTTATATTCTACCTAAAGACATTATTAAAATGTAGCGTGCCCTTAACATTCAGACAGATTTGCTTTATTTCGGATGCACAATTCAATTTTCCTATTATTTATGAATTTACAACACTTCATGTATTAGTTGCTCTCTAGTTTTGACAGACATTGTTGTGAACAGTGCACTCATGCATTCTGTGCAGCTCTACTCCATAGAGACTGAAGATGAGCTGTTCAGTCATCATTAAAAAGGTTGCGTTGTGCAGATCTTTTAAAAGAGAAAATCTGCTAATTAAAATGAAAATAACCCAGATTAGCATTTGTACGCCGATGGCTGAAGTAAATGACACATTGCATTATTTTATAGTTTTCTGTCTTCTGTTTAGGGGCAATGGTTTTTTGTTCGTTTGTTTTTTTCAGCTACAATATCTCCTTCTTTGAGGCAGTTGAGACTGTCCATAGCAACCATCCAAACTTCCCTCTCTGGCATGGGACAGCCAGAGAGGGACCAGTGTTTCCTTGGTCAATAGTTTAAAAATCAGACTCGGCTTTTTGTCAGACTCAGGGACCACAGTGTTGCCCGGTTTCAAAAATGGCTGTTTTGATTTTCATGAAGGACACGCTCTCACGACTCATCAAGTGATGCCTCTGACTAGCCAGTCGGTGCCATACCATCTGTTGATGCCACGTTTTCGGATTGCCTCAGAACGCTTGGAACCACAGCCGAATAGGTACCAAAAAACTACCTGGTAACAGGTACTACCACCTAATTGAAAACCCTAAAAACTGTGCCCAGCCAAGTGTTAAAGGGCTAACGGTGTCCTTTGCATCATCTGTATGGTGTTGCACTTCTGGTTCCAGTGAAACAGGTCTGCACTTCTATTCTGTCAAATATGGATAACTTGTCATATTTAAATGCATTAAGTATGTATATTTTTTAAAATGCAAGATTAGTGCTAGTGAAGAACTATATTTTAACTTAAACCACAACCATTTTAATAACTATTAGTAGGTATGTTTGTGCTTTGTCTGACAGTGAAAACAAGGGAATCAAAAGGTAAACACAAAACTGCCAAAGGCTAATTTGACCATCAACCTTAAAGCACAGATTATGCATATACAACACATTCTCATTGTGGAACACATTTTGACAAATGTGTCTGTCTCATCATTACTGTCGTCACCATCGTTGGATTTACTGGGTACGGAAATTTTCCCCAGCAAGATAAAATGGTTCAGATTTAGACATAGAATTCTGCATCAGTAAGTTGTGAGGTGGTGAGTGCATATCTCTTATGAGACTCTTTCTATCCTGTTTGGGTTCACTTCTTTCCCCAGGTCGTTATTTATTTATTTATTTTTTTACTTTTGCTTAGTTGTTATGTTTATGAACTAAAGTGAGCTTGGTTTATGTTCAGGAAAATATTATATAGATAAAAACGACACCCCTTCGCAACAGCAACAATCCACATTGAAAAATTATGAATCTAGAGTGATGATCGCATCTCATTAATGTCAGTGTATTATGGTACCAACATTAGAGACACTAAATGAGAACACTTTGTAGAAACATGGTGGACTTTGTGGAAAAAAATCTGCTTTTCTGTTGGTATAAAGGGCCCATTGTAATCCTGACAAAATATATAGACATATTTTTCAGACATTATGTATTGACAATATGAACACCCTAAGTCCTGCACACAATGGGCTTTTTAATGAGCAAGTATAATCTGTAACAGTTGTGAATTGAATTAACTGGGTGGTGAATTGCAACACATTTACAATGAAAGATGCATACAGAAAGAGAGGATTATTAAAAAAATGGAAAAGATCAATATTCAAACAGTGGCGAGCAGAGCTGACAGCTGAAGTAATTATCTCAAATCATTTTCATGGATGATGTTGTGTAATTACAGACGTGCTAGCTGTCGTGAAGATTATGGGCTGTACAGGGTCTGGTTTATTTGTTCATTCAGATGAATTGTGCTGAGATCCTTATAAGCGCTTCTATCGGCACGCGTTACTTGGGTTGTATCAGTTCTGTTGTATAAGTTTAAATCACAGTGAGAGGCTCTTTGACAGGCAAACGTATCTGCTTTCCAAGTCCATGACATCTGAAGCATTAATTATAATGATGAGTGCAGATAAATAGACTTGAAAAGAGCAGGTGACTGATTTAACAGCTACATTTGACAGTACATTTTTCCTCTCAAATGTACCTCGGGGGCAAACTGCCCTGGAGACATTAATGGTACTGTGTTTTTTTTTATGGTTTTTGCTTGAAACTGGTTTTCTCTGGTTTTTGTCCCATAAGTCCACAATTTTTAGTTTGAATTTTTGGTGGAAGTTGCTTTTACAGTTTTTTCTGAATGCTTAAACCCTAACTGTGATTCCTGTAGCACGATCTCTAAAACTATTCAGACTTATAGCAAAACCACTCACTGAGTTTGCAAAACTAAAAGCACAAAAACTGCTTTGCACTCAGTTTGCAATTTTGTAACACACACTTTGCAAAACTGTAGGCACAATTCACTGCACAACACTCAATTACCAAATTTCCAACACACTCCTAGCAAAAGCATACACATGTATGGCTATCATTAACACTAACTTGCCAACTGTCTGGCACACTTTCACATGTGAAAACTTTTTTAGATAATTCGTTCACTTTGCAATCAGCCTAAGCACTATAATACAGGTAAGCTGTGTGTGCGGAGTACAATGGAGGGAGCAGAAAGAGTGAGAAGTAGAGGAGGCCGAGGAAGAGGACGTGGAAGTGAAGAAGTAGGATGAAGAGGACGACAAGGACAAGGAGGAGCAAGAGGAAGACGAGGAGGGGGGAGAGGAAGATGAGGAGGGGGGAGAGGAAGGGTAGGAAGAGTAAGAAATAGAATTGCTGATGACATCAGAGCTACAATAGTGGACCATGTAATCAACCGTGGAATGACCCTGAGGGTAGCTGGCCAACGGGTCCAGCCTAACTCGAGCCGCTACACTGTAGCAAGTACCATAAGGACATCTTGAAATGAGAATCGGTTAGTACAGTCACTTCGCACAAAGATTTGTAGCACTGCCATATGCCAATGAGAAACACACCAATACCATTGATGTAAAAATACTGAAATTGTTACTTTACAGAATTGCTAGATGACCAGATGCTGGGGGCAGAGGAAGCATGTTCACTGCAGACCAAGTAACCCATATAGTCATTATGGCGATTGCAAATAATCCTATACTTGGAAATAAACACTTGTGTTTGTTTTGATGTACTTGAAGTTTGGATCCCTCTATGCTTATGGATCTATGACAGAAGTATGAGCTCAAACTGACATGGCCTACCTTGTGCACAGAGAAAGCAAAAGCCAGATGTGTTTTGTATTCATACCATCAGTGTGCAGTTGGTGCATTGTGTGCTTAGTAGATGATGGCTTGTGTGTACTGTTTGATACGAAAACACCATTTTTACGAAGGTGTGAAGAGTTAATCTAGCTGTGTTTGCTTTTGCAAGGGAACTACAATGTTTTGATAATTGGGTGACAGGTTTTCTTATTTGTGTGTAGAGTTTTGCAAAATTAGCCAATAGTTACAAAAAATGTGCTTAAGCAATCAGAAAAAACTGTAATATCCACTAGATTTTACAGTTTTTTATGATTGCTTAAGCACATTTTTTGTAACTATTGGCTAATTTTGCAAAACTCTACACACAAATAAAAAAACCTGTCACCCAATTATCAAAACATTGTAGTTCCCTTGCAAAAGCGACCACAGCTAGATTAACCCCTCACACCTTTGTAAAAATGGTGTTTTCGTATCAAACAGTACACACAAGCCATCATCTACTAAGCACACAATGCGCCAACTGCACACTGATGGTATGAATACAAAACACATCTGGCTTTCGCTTTCTCTGTGTACAGATGTCAATTTGAGGTCACACCTTTGTCATAGTGTCATGTAAACATACAAGGATCCAAACGTCAAGTATTGGTGTTTATTCACACTCATCAAAACCAAGACAAAGTCAGAACACAAAATAGGAATGCCACAAATAAAAGGAAAAAAAAAGACAATCAGCCTACATCATGTCGTCTTTCTGGGTCCGGCCACAAAATTTCGTCCACATCGCATGCGACATCCTCCAGTCCAAGGCACCGGGGAAAATATCTCCTTGCATGCCGTATCCAGGCCTGACATGATGCCTGGTCAATATCTCCACATGCCTCCTCCATTGCCTGTAAAAGGGCTACCTGTTGATGAGGATGACGGTCATACACTTTCCAGCGCCAGGCAGAGAAGAACTCCTCGATGGGATTCAAGAATGGAGAGTATGGAGGGAGGTTGAGTGCCATGAAGGATGGGTGGTCTGTAAACCAGTTGCGGACCAAAGCAGCCCTATGGAAACTAACATTGTCCCATATGATGACATATCGGGTCTGCTCTGGTCTCTGAACAGTGAGCATGTCATGCAAGGTGTCCAGGAATGCAATAATGTGTGCAGTGTTGTATGGGCCTATGGTTGCATGATGGTGAACAACACCATTTTGGCTTATAGCTGCACACATGGTTATGTTACCACCACGTTGTCCTGGGACATTGATGATGGCACGGTGTCCAATGATGTTCCTGCCACGTCTCCTGGTTTTACTGAGGTTAAAACCGGCCTCATCTACAAAAAGTAGCTCATGTCCCATTGCATCTGCTTCTAGTTCCATCACTCTCTGGACAAGACGAAACAAATGCAACACATCAGGCCCATGCACAGCACTACAGTATGCACTTCCAAATTCAGAACCAATGACACTAGCTTACCTGCACATAGTCATATCGCAGTTGCTTTACACGTTCTGTGTTTCTCTCGAAAGGAACTCTGTAAATTTGCTTCATTCTTATTCTGTGGCGCGCAAGTACACGACTTAGTGTAGAAATGCTTGCACTGTGTATATTTTGAAAGATGGTGTCATCATCCATTATGCGCTGCTGTATTTCACGCAGTCTTATTGCATTATTGGCAATCACCATGTTCACTATATGGGTCTCCTGCTCTGGAGTGAACATTCTGCCTCTGCCCCCAACATCTGGACGTCTAGCAATTCTGTAAAATAACAATTTCAGTATTTTTGCATGTATGGTACTGTTGTGTTTCTCATTAGAGTATGGCAGTGCTACAAAGTACTTACCGATTCTCATTTCGGAATGTCCTAATGATGCTTGCCACAGTGTAGCGGCTCAGTTTAGGCTGAACACGTTGGCCAGCTTCCCTCAGGGTCATCCCATGGTTGATAACATGGTCCACTATTGTAGCTCTGGTGTCATCAGTTATTCTGTTTTGTACTCTTCTTACCCTTCCTCTTTCCCCTCCTCGTCCTCTTCTTGCTCCTCCACGTCCTCTTCCTCCGTCCTCTTCTTGCTCCTCCACGTCCTCTTCCTCCAACCTCTTCACCTCCACGTCCTCTTCCTCCAACCTCTTCACCTCCACGTCCTCTCCCTCGGCCTCCTCTGATTCTCACTCTTCTCGCTCTTACTGCTCCTTCCATTGTACTCCACATGGACAGCTTACCTGTGGCCTGTTCATAGTGCTTAGGCTGATTGCAAAGTGGACTAATTATCTAAGACAGTTTTCACATGTGAAAGTGTGCCAGACAGTTGGCAAATTAGTGTTAATGATAGCCACACATGTGTATACTTTTGCTAGGAGTGTGTTGGAAATTTGGTAATTGAGTGTTGTGCAGTGAATTGTGCCTACAGTTTTGCAAAGTGTGTGTTACAAAATTGCAAACTGAGTGCAAAGCAGTTTTTGTGCTTTTAGTTTTGCAAACTCAGTGAGTGGTTTTGCTATAAGTCTGAATAGTTTTAGAAATTGTGCTACAGGAATCACAGTTAGGGTTTAGGCATTCGGAAAAAACTGTAAAAACGCCAAACCAAAAACTATACATGTTTTCATACACCCAGTGTCTCTTGTTTGTTTCTATGGAAATTGATAAATGCTGTAAATGTCAAAGCGACATTTCCTCTGGACAGAAATGTCTCCCTCTGGATCCTGGTGTACAAGCTTAAAAGGAAGTCTGAAACAACCACACACAAAAAACAACATGCACAAAAAAACATGTAATGCACATTATGGATAATGAGTACCAAATGTACTTTTATTGCTCTGAGGCCAGAAAAGTCACTGCCGCTGGATCCTCCGGGGTGTCCTTTGTTTGAAGTTGCACTGTGTTTTTGTGCTCAGTCCCTGTCATTTGGATCAAAGACAAGATTACTGAGAGGCATTAGCTCATCATTACACTAATGCATGATTTCTTATCTGTAATTTTGTTTTTCTGTCTTTGTATATTCTCTGACAGGCCTGTTTCATATCACTTAATCACATTTTGGCTGACCTGCTCTGTCTTAGAAGTCATTGTTTTCTCAGGGGTTTTTTTTGTGTGTTTGTTTTCAGTCACCAAAGATTTTCCACCGCTCAAATTTTGATATTTGCAATATTGCAATATTGATACCTCTTTCATAAATGATGAACTTCACAGAGCTTTGGTTCTAATGTACTATGCCATGTTATGCACATGGGTATATAAGCTGAATTTTTTATAAGTGAGCCCTGAACAGCATTCGTATGCATGTTCATCCGTGACTGTCTATCAGCGCCTGATGTGAGTACTTACAGTTTTTTCTGAATGCTTAAACCCTAACTGTGATTCCTGTAGCACGATCTCTAAAACTATTCAGACTTATAGCAAAACCACTCACTGAGTTTGCAAAACTAAAAGCACAAAAACTGCTTTGCACTCAGTTTGCAATTTTGTAACACACACTTTGCAAAACTGTAGGCACAATTCACTGCACAACACTCAATTACCAAATTTCCAACACACTCCTAGCAAAAGTATACACATGTATGGCTATCATTAACACTAATTTGCCAACTGTCTGGCACACTTTCACATGTGAAAACTTTTTTAGATAATTCGTTCACTTTGCAATCAGCCTAAGCACTATAATACAGGTAAGCTGTGTGTGCGGAGTACAATGGAGGGAGCAGGAAGAGTGAGAAGTAGAGGAGGCCGAGGAAGAGGACGTGGAGGTGAAGAAGTAGGATGAAGAGGACGACAAGGACAAGGAGGAGCAAGAGGAAGACGAGGAGGGGGGAGAGGAAGATGAGGAGGGGGGAGAGGAAGGGTAGGAAGAGTAAGAAATAGAATTGCTGATGACATCAGAGCTACAATAGTGGACCATGTAATCAACCGTGGAATGACCCTGAGGGTAGCTGGCCAACAGGTCCAGCCTAACTCGAGCCGCTACACTGTAGCAAGTACCATAAGGACATCTTGAAATGAGAATCGGTTAGTACAGTCACTTCGCACAAAGATTTGTAGCACTGCCATATGCCAATGAGAAACACACCAATACCATTGATGTAAAAATACTGAAATTGTTACTTTACAGAATTGCTAGGTGACCAGATGCTGGGGCAGAGGAAGCATGTTCACTGCAGACCAAGTAACCCATATAGTCATTATGGCGATTGCAAATAATCCTATACTTGGAAATAAACACTTGTGTTTGTTTTGATGTACTTGAAGTTTGGATCCCTCTATGCTTATGGATCTATGACAGAAGTATGAGCTCAAACTGACATGGCCTACCTTGTGCACAGAGAAAGCAAAAGCCAGATGTGTTTTGTATTCATACCATCAGTGTGCAGTTGGCGCATTGTGTGCTTAGTAGATGATGGCTTGTGTGTACTGTTTGATACGGAAACACCATTTTTACGAAGGTGTGAAGAGTTAATCTAGCTGTGTTCGCTTTTGCAAGAGAACTACAATGTTTTGATTATTGGGTGACAGGTTTTCTTATTTGTGTGAAGAGTTTTGCAAAATTAGCCAATAGTTACAAAAAATGTGCTTAAGCATACAGAAAAAACTGTAATTAGAAAGGGTAGGACAAAGTGACACCAACTGTTTCTCAAGATAAGTTTTTGTTTGCTTCGAGCACAACATTATGCTGCTGATATGCCGATGTCTATGTATTTGAAATGATTTGATTCACAGCAATTTTTTTTTAGCTATGACTTTTCAAAGTTAAAGTGTTCTCGAGGCTCTTTGCCATCTGTGCCTGATTCATGGTTGGGTGGATTTGAAGTCACATAAGGCTACCAAGAAAGTTACCAATCACAACACAGCCATCTACCTGATCCATCTGTGTGTCAAACCCCAGCACTGAACCCATGTTACACACATGTTACGCACAAGGCCCTGTTCCTTAAAGGGAAAGGCTGGGTCAGCAGAAAGCGAATCAGAGCTCATGAGTTAAACATGAGCATCGCGTGCATGTTGTCACATGGATAAATGAAAGCTTGACTAGACGAATCTCGAGTGATGCTTCAAAGCATCGGTTTTCAACTCTCAGCATGTCAGTTGGTGATATTTAAATGTGTCAGGGGAAGCACGTGTTTCCACTTGTGAGCAGTCTTTAGAAAAAGGTAAGCTAGCGAGTCGCTTCTAAGCTTTACATCCATACAAATGCCCTGCCGGCCATATGGGGAAAGGAGTGGTTTTGATCTTCTGTTTGTCCTTTAAGCGCATTGTTACAGCTCTACAGCAGTAAAAAGGAGGTTGTGTGGAAAGGTTCAGCGTATAGCAAAATCGGATTTGTTTTCACTTAAATGCTTGTACAAATATATACATCCTCGTACATACACATGTACCACATACTTACTCATACCAGTGACTTTGCATGACTTTCTGATGATTTATGCAGCCATCAAAGTGGCACAGCACACAGGATCACTGAATTTATTAACAAGCAGTGTAGACTGAGCTGTGTTAACCACCCAACATCTTGGAAACTCACAAGCAGGTCATTTTGTGTTTGTGACCTTGGTGGATTCTTAATTCAGACGTGTAGAGCGGGCATGAAACTGTCTCCTTCACCTCCCATAACACTGAATAATTAAACTCTGAGCTTTTAGGGATGAACATCATGTGGCAGAGGAGACAGGGAGCAAAGGGAGAGAGGAGAAGTGGCTGGTGGGAAAGGCTTAGATGGCTTCAGGGTGGAGGGGTGGAGATGAATTGAGAAGAGTGTTGCTGTTGTTTCTTGTTTTTGTTGTTGTTGTTATTTTCCATTAAGAGCATGTTTTTGTTATAATTCTAGTAGTGACATGTTTAATTGAGGAACTAGCATGTTTAAAAGAACACGGGATCATAATGTGAGTCTCCAGCAGAGATTAAAGATGTTCTGTGCATTCCATGGTTTGTATTAGTGTCGGCAGTTTAACGCTGCACCTGTTGTGGCTTTAGCAGGCCTACTGTGTGCCGGTGCTTCACTCCCACCGATTCAGCTGCCATCCATTTCTCCTGAGAAACCAGCCCACGCAGCAATTACAGTTTTTTACAGTCGCTAACAAGCGCCTACCCATACTTCAGATACTTTTTCTAAACTCTTAACACAGACCCACACCTACAAAACACAATTGGCCAAATGGATAATATCCTTCCCAAAAATACACTTTGTTAAATATATACTAACTCCTCATTTCAAAATTAGAACACATCGTTCTCTGCACACACTAACTGTACAAAAACACTATAAATCTGACTCAAAATGAAATTAGTCTGTCAAAGAATAACACTTGTTTTCACTTCACAAGGTACATGCAGTCAATCAAAGTACACCAGGTTTCAAAATACTGGCTATTATTGACATTACAAAAACTGCATAGACTTTTATGTTTCAGTTTCACAGGTATTTGCATGCGAAACATGCAATCCACCATATTGACACCAGAAATGTCTTGGTTGGTAACTGTATGTCCACATGTACAGTAATGTTCACATTCAAAAGCATTCCAGTAAAAAGCAAACAAGTTTTTGTTTCTTTACTGTTTACCACAGGAGGTACAGTAGAAACACGGTATGATAGGACAGAGAAAGTTTTACAGTATTGCTTACAGTGAACAAAATATCCATGAAACACACAAGAGCATTCTGAACAAAAAAACAACAGCAAAAAGCCAAGATAAAAAGGGGGGGAGGGGGAGGGGGGCTAAAAAAAGGCAAAAGATTTGCATCTAATCTCTGCGATCTTCAGGGTTAGGCCACATGTTTTCATCAACATCACATCTGATGTTATCCAAGTCGATGCACCTGGGATAAAACCGCCTGGTATGTCGGATCCACCGACATATCATTGCAGAAGCAGAGGTTTTTATACTGTATCTAAGGTTTGGAATATTGTTTTTGCTATTGTGGGATGTTGTGTGTTAACATTCGTAGATACTACAAGAACAGTCCATAGTTTTGTTGGGAGGTATAACTTGTCTGTTAAGAAAATGTAAGCATTGTGGAAATGTGTTCACTGACTGCATATTGGGTGAACACGACATGAAATGTGTGAATGGTATGGCCACAACAGACCGATGCTGTGCTAATTGTGTTTAGAGTTTTGCAAATGTGACAACTGTTTGGACAAACGCTTGTTAGCGACTGTAAAAAACTGTAACTACACAGCTATAAAAGCTGAGAAGACGAGCTGCCCGGTTTCAGAGTGTGAGTGCCAGCTTCAGTACTGTGGTGAGCTTGAGGTGTGTTTCTAAACTGCTAGTGAGTAGCTGTGTTTGTTTGCCTGTAGAGTTTTCCACAGTAGTGCGCTTTGCTTCAGTGCTTTGAGCAGCTGTGAGCAGCAGTTACCTTTTGTTAGTAGAAGTGCTTTTCAATGAACCATTTGTTAACACCTTGGGCTTGCTAATATTTTGTTGTTAGACTGACATAAAATGATACATGTATTTGTGTTGCATACAAATGTTCATTATTTGGATCTTAAATTAATTCTTGTTTGGATTCTGGGCACTTCTGAATTGCAAAGATGCCAACTGACAGATAGATATGTTTTTTTTATTAACTCTTTATAGTGAAACAAAACGCTGGGATAAACACACTGACACAAATAACCACTTATATCTACATATCTTTACATATGTATTGTAACCCATGTCCAAAAAACATGTAACAGAAATTTAGTTTCTCTTGTGCTCTTGTGGGCTTCCCGCATAGCTTCATCTTCTATTTCTGGGAGTCTTGTTCTGACCACATTTACTAGTTTTCCTTATTTGCACTGTAGCTCTCATTAACAGTGATTGTCCTCGACATTAAGACTGGATCTATTTCCCATAGAGGTTGATGTTTGCTCTCAGTGCAAGTTTAAAGTTTGAAATCGCAGATGTGTAAGTGCAAGTGGTGACGGCAGAAATTCAAGAGATCAAAACAGAAAATCTGGACATGACGTGCTCAAGACATAATAAATACAAAAGAGGACACACTCATGTGACACACGGCTGCATTATCTCATCATCTCATGAAGATATGTAAATATTTTTATATATTTTATATTTACACGAGATAAAAAATCATTGACAGTGTCAATGACCACGATTAGTCCCTACGCATTCACATTTTGGCTCCCATATCAGAATTACTGTCTCTCTAAAGACCGTCTCTTGCTCAATCTACTAAACAGTAATTTGCCTATAAAGCAATATTGTAGTAATTAAATAATGGTGATTTGCAGAAATATTAAATCCACTGGACTTCAAAACTATAGAGGAAATCCAGCTGTGTCTTGCTCTCCTGCCCACTGATGCACTTTCAACTTGAACCTATTAGACCTCCACCCATGTAGGACTGAACAGGTGAGTTTTAAATGTAACAGTCACAGAGCAAACTGAAGCTGAGAGCAGAATGAACCACCACTGTGATGTGCTGGTTGTTTCCATTACACGGAGCATTATTGCTGTCACGGTCTATTTGCCTCACCTGTTCGCACACATACTCTAACACACACTCTGCCCCTCAGGCCCAGGGCCGGCCCGTGGCATAGGCCGTATCCGGTTGTTCAGTGATGACGCGACGAATCCTACTTCCGGGTCTAAAGTAGTCTGCGTTTAATATGGCTTTTGTGTTGTTAACATGTTTAATGTTATGTATTTTCTTCTATTTGATCTCAAAAAGCTCCTAAAACAGTCAGTGATCACTGTTGACCTCCCTCGGCTTTTATTACCGCTAATCATTTATTTAAGCTCAGTTTTTAAAACCTTAGGATGTAACTACAGCCCAGCCCATGCAGCAGTATATGAATGACTAACCTCGTATTGTGGATGGATTATCTCAGTTGTTCTCCTGGCTGAAGTTTGGTCCTTTTACAGCATCCTGCCATGCGATTACATTTGTTCCTGACCACCGAGAACACTCACGGTAACTTTTATCGAGTGGAAAAAAAAGTTAGCTTGTTTATATTATGCTAACGTAGCTGTGTCGCTAGCGGTCACGCAGCACATCATTATATACCAGCTAGCCCAACTTCAGTAACCCTACAAACGTTACTGCTGTTTAGTTTTCTGTCTTCATTTATGCTGGAAGTAATAACAGAGCTGTACGTTTTAATTTGTTTCCAAAACCCCGCAGTCAGGACATGCTATATTGTATTTAGATAGAAGCTAGCGAGCTAACTCCCTGCTAACTTCTAACTCCGTTAAATGTCATAAATTCCGTTTTCATGGATGCCTGGATGTTAAACTCAATTGTTACACCTGGGAGAGCAGAACGCTGATCATTTTATTAAAGATGAAAGACTTTAGACAGTTTTTCAACTCTCAGTAATGCCACAGTGATCGTTTGATATATGGACCTGCAGCGGAGTTTAGACCCAGACACGGCTAGTGACGTCAGACTGAACAACCGGATAGGCAAATGCTAAGGGCGCCGTCCATCAGGGGGCGCCACGCCAGTGCCACAAATGTTGAAAAAAAAAAAAAAAGAAGTTGGTACTATTATTTCTAAATACAAAAAATAATCCCACGTTAATTAAAATGCAAAGTAAAGCTTATTTAATAGAAATATTATTTGTTACAACATTACGCCCCCCCTCCCCGCACGGTGCGCCCCCTCCCTTCCCGTATCATGGTTCCTTTTGGACGTCACCACATCAAAAAGTCAACACAAGATGTCAAAACGGCCAAAACTGTCAGGTGCCCAGGGAAGAAAAAAGAGAAAAGAAGAGGAGGAGAAACGAGAAAAAGACAGAGGTAGGTAACGTTAGCCTACATGAAATTATTTGTCTGAATGTGATAGTAACCTAAATTTTTAGCATTAAGCTAATGTTACATGATTCGCTAATTGCTAATCAATAAATAGCTAGTTAACTGTTTTAACGTCAGTTAATATTGTGGAGGGGGCTAAATTGTTATGGAAAATAATAATGTAACGTTAGGTAATTACAGTACTCCCACCTTTCCCACCATTCCTCATTTGTATTCATCTTTCAAGCAGGTGTTTTTTGTTTACATTGTTATTGCCTTCTGGTTAGCTAACGTTTACCCTGCAGGTAATAGTCACTTTTCCACCCCTGTATATATTATAGTTGTAAGCCTAGTTGTTAAAGTGCACATCATTAATGTTAATTAAGCAATATCACATGAGAGGGAATGCTGTTTTTTAATATGAGCACTGCTGTGATTCGGTCAAAGATAATCATAACATAACATTCTCATATGATATTATACTGTTACTTTGCATTCTGCTATTCAGCATTTCACTGTAATGATGACAATAAATTGAATCTAATCTAATTTGCATATCAGTTAACATCATACATATATCTCTTTGGTTTTTCATTTATATTATATCATTTCATTTTATTCCTGGAATCATATGTTTTTATTATTAGACTTTAATTCTCAGTGGTGTCACATACTCCTCTCTTCAGATGCACTGTTGAAGTTTCTAAATCCCACCCCTGGGCCATCTACCACATCTACCGCTGCTGCCTCCACTTCAGCAGCACAACCCAGCCATGATGCAGCAGCATCAAGCGGTCTTCCTGTTGCCTCCACCTCAGCAGCACAACCCACCAGTTTTGCAGCAGCATCAAGCGGTCTTCCTGTTGCCTCCACCTCAGCAGCACAACCCACCAGTTTTGCAGCAGCATCAAGCAGTGTTATTGTATTTCATATATTCATTTTTTTATTTTTTGTATTCATTTATTTATTCATATTTTTTTTTATCTTGTTAATTATTCTGATTGTGAATTTGCTTTCTTTAAGTAAAAAAAAAAGGTCAAAGACAAAGCTATTCGGTTTCTTGTGAGTACATACTCTACACTGCCGATGTAGGGGGGCGCCACCTAAAATCTTGCCTAGGGCGCCAGATTGGTTAGGGCCGGGCCTGCTCAGGCCACAGTGCTTATAAAGATTAAAGGCTTAAATGCAACTCACAGACAGAGAAACAGAATGGTTTGATACATAAATACAGAGGGTGGACATCATTAGTAGAATAATCAAAACACCCTCATTTTTTATTCTAATACTGCACATAAATTAACTGTGTATATATTCTAAAAACACCATGGGTCTTTAGTTACCATAGTGCTGTTGTTACTGGCCGGTAAACCCATGTATTGTAAACCCATTATAAATCCACTGAGTAATAATTTCTGACTTCTGGGAATTTCTGCTAATAAACTAAAAAAATGTTCTTGATTGTAGTATTTTCTCCAGAGCTCAGAAATGGCAGAAAATCATAGAAAAGAAGAAGAAGGAATCCGATTTCAAAGCAATTTGCATTATTCATCAACACCTACTACAAACTGCTGGAGGGAAGGCTCCGGGTTTATAATGAGAATATTACTTAAAGAATAATGCAACTTACCATATGCTGCAACTTTTCCAAAGAACAGCTTGAGCCGATGAAGTAAAGTCTAAGGTCAGCCTTTCCTTCCTCGCATATCTCCTCTTAACTCAATGTCTTTATAACTACATTATAATTTCTGTATGGACAGAAAGAGTTAGGTGGTTAGCACTTTTGCCTCAGAGCACGAAGCTTCAGAGTCCAGAGAGTACATAGCCTCAGGTTCAGTTTCAGCTGAGATGGGCTCCAACTTCCCATAACCATAGTTAGATAAACAGTTAAGAAAAATGATGAACAGGCGGATGACAGATGTAGAGGGATTTACAGCAACAAATGTTACTGTAGGTTGTAATAATCTCTAGAAGCCTTTGGGGTTCGTTTTTTTTCATACGACTGTTAGAGTGCAGAAAGTGTCAGTCACTTTTTTGTAAGCATTAGGGAGAAACTGATGCAAGAGAACACTGTTGGCTGAAATTTATATCCCATTAATACAAAAGTTGATAATATAATACTGTATAAACACTGGAAACGGGTACATCAGTGAGACAGCTCAGGCTGAGTTGGTTTGGACGTGTGAAAAGGAGGAATACTGCATATATTGGATAAAGGATCTTGAATATGGAGCTGCCAGGAAGGAAGAAAAGAAGAAGACCACAGTGGAGGTTCAAGGATGTAGTGGAGGAGGTCATGCTGAGTGTTGCAGTAGGGGCAGGTGATTCACTGAGGTGACCATTAACAGGAGCAGCTGAAAGATATAACTGCTCACTTTTACCAATCATCATTCACAAATACTGAATTTTCTGGTAACTGTTTTCTGCAGTTGATTGTGCAGTGTCAATCTCGTGCTGGTTTTTGACTACACAGAATCAACCTGATCAAAGCCCAGTTAAGATGGTTTAGGTTGCGGCCAGCAGTGGGTGACACAGTGTGTCATAAAACATTAAAACATGGATGTTGCATCTGGGAGGTCACAGCACGGGTGGAGTCGTACCTGACTGCTCTCTCAAGTCTGGCATGGTTGACCAGTATGAGCACAGAGCGCTCTGCCAAACGCCTTTTTTCCTACCACTCACCTACGTACAACTGCAAGAACTGGTGAAGCAAAAAATGAATAACGCTGCCAGTGTGTGTTAGTCAGAACTGTGAAATTGAGTAACACAACACAGCCAGTGTTGTATACACCCCTAAAGTTGCCATTGTCTGTTTACATTAAAGTCTTGTAAGCATGATTGATCAATGGGTAATGTTTAGTCTGTCACATCTCTCAGACATGTAAAGGGATGTAATAATTAGATGAGATACAATGACCACTGATTACCTTCATGTACTTCATAATATAATGGAATGGAGAGTACACATTCTTTAGGACTCACGAAAGAAATCGTAATTAGAAACAATGAGAAACATTGCTTTGCCCTCCTCTGCATCTTCTCAGAGCTTTCCAAATTTATTTTGCTATGCCCCCAAGGTGGAACGAGTGCTGTAATTGGTGAGAACTGTCCCATTTACACACTTAGGCGCACAGCAGGAAGGAGGAAGCTGTTGTGATGTCGATAGCGATTACAGCTACAGGTTAAATCTCCTGAGCCGCAGATCGACCGAAGCTCTCTGCTGACTGTTGTCACCTTAAATGCAATCCGACAAGAATGAGCAGCAAAGGAGAGAAAGACAAAGTTTTACCATGCAGCTGCCACAGTTTGGTCTCTGCTGCTTTCTGTGCTAAGAGAATAAAAAAATGAAAGGAGTCATGTTCAGACAGTCAGCTGAAATCTGTTTCATCTGCACATCAGGTATTTATTTAATTTTGCATTATACATCATAACCAGATCACTGTTTACTTTGCAGCTTAACACAGACATAAACAAACCATAACATGTAGATTGATATTTAGCAATTTCAGGTCGAAGAAGTACGGTTACTTCCTTTAATACTTCCTTACATAAATAAAAGAGCAAAAGCATAAAGGGTCATATTTTTCTGATCACTCTTTGCATGCAAATAATTATCATGAGCACATCTATAATGATAAAAGCCCCATCCGTATATGAAGATCAACATTTGGGTAAAATAAATGAAGCTAAAAAACCTTTTACATGGAACATGACTAATGTACCCCTCTGCTGTTACACCCATTCTTTAAGCAAGAATGGTTTCCTGCTGTATGTAGCAGACTGCAGTGTGGCATAAGCGAGCCAGGTGGGGAACACTTTGACCACACATTGGTGGACATACATGCACATGACCAATAGAAATGCAGAGTGACAGGAGTGGGCATTTATAGCACACATAAAAACCATGAGTGATCATAAAAACTTTTTTGGGGGTCCCCTCAAACCTAGTAGTCAGTGCAGTGCATAATACATTTTATTGTGAAAGGGCTTTAATGCTGACATCCCTTAAACCTGCATTAATGGGTGCCAAACAAGTCGTCTTGCTGCGTCAGGAAAATAACCCTCTCACTAATTAAAAGAAATGAAATCTTATTATTGAATATAGCATAATGCTCCTTTTGCTTATTGGATAAGCAGAAGAAAATTGATGGAGTTTGTCATGTATTATATTATTAGGTTTGCTTCAGTCCACCAAACAATGATAGTTGTTACATCCTTATTTATAGAATCTATGGTACAATTGCAAGAGGTTCCTGACGGGTTACTGGTCGCACAGGATCAACAGCCAGGTCTACATTCTTTCTGCTGGGATCATTGCTAATCCATGAAGTGTGTCAAAGTGAAAGAAGAAAGATTATTGTCAACAACGACCATCACACACGTTACATAACTACATGGAGAGGACGTTGTGATATCTTTAGAGGGTGTGGATTCACTGAGTTAAAATATGGAAACTGTGTCTCAGTAAAAGTGTGTCTGAAGGTGTGTATGTGTGTGTCAGTATCAGGATCAGAGAATGACAGTTTTCCTTTGGCCCAGTCCAGATGAACTCTGATCCTCTGAAATCTCTTTCTTATTGAGAGAACAGTTGGGGGGCCGTCACTGGAGTTTGCTGTGTACTCACCATCACAGAAAACAAGTTTTAATAAGTTACATTTTTTGTCTTCACTGTTGGCAGATCTCGAAAAGACTCCTAGTGCCCAGACTGGACTGTCTCCAACTTCAGCATCCCAGCTGTGAATATCTGAGTTGAAGCCCTCAGAGCCGAGGACGGAAGGATAGAGATAAATCCTTTCAGGGTTTTCGGGAACCTTCTGTTTCCTTGCACGTCTCACACTGGTTAGATTTTCAGACAAGATGAGATCTGGATGAGCAGTGTTTGGATCCAAAATCACAGGAGTATATGAAATAATGTCCTTCATGTTGCTCCAGATGTTGAAGGACAAGTTACCCAGGTGTTCAGCAACATCAATCAGAGCACCTGAGACCAGTTGAGGAACATCAAGCACGGATAGCTGCTGGACTCTTTTCACTGCAGCTTTGTAGTTGTGTAGGAAAGAGATGTCTTCAGCTCTCACCTCCCTCTCTGTGGCTCTGATTGTGCCTGAAAGATCTGCAATCTTTCTGCTCAGAGTTTCAATCTTTACCTTCATCTTCTGACTCTTTTGCTTCTCTTCATCTTTTAGAGCAGCAATCCTGGCATCCTCTTCGTTTTGTAGAAACTGGCGAAGCCTCGTAAACTGCTGCTTAATCTGCTTTTCTGTCTCCTGGGTTTGAACACTAATGTGTTCTGCAGTTTGCACACATTTCCCTTTAACTTCCTCGTAGAGCTTCAGTTTCTCCTTTAAAGGCTTCAGACATTCCTGGAGCTCCTGTTTGTGAGTGTGCGCAGCTTCATTGATGGGGCTGAATCTGTGGTTGACGTGCACTGCTGAATCTCGACAGACAACACACGCTGGCTCCTGATGGTCCAGACAGAAGAGCCTGAGATTCTCAGAATGCACAGTGCAAAGTGTCTGGGAACCTCTTGAAGCTCTCTGTTCTGTGTTCTGTAAATACGCCTCACATAGGTTCTTCAAAGCCAGGTTACGGGGTGGATTACTCTGTAAAGATATCGTCTTACAAACCGGACATTGCTTTATTGGTTTGTCAAGCCACCATCTCTGCAGACAGGCTTTACAAAAGCTGTGGCTGCATGACAAGATGACAGGATCTTCAAAGATGTCATGGCAGACGGGACAGGAGAGATGGTCTTCTGACTGTGTGGTCATTTTCTCTCTGAAAGACGCTTTAAGCAGAGCAGATACACAGATAAAAAAAATCTTAAAGTTCCTTTACCCACCTAATCTTTTTCCCCCCTCAATGACCTCCACAAACATTCTAGTACTCACAGTATCAGGCGCTCTTTTCTGCAGCTCATTTCCAGAGCAGACTTCGTAGTTTATGCTGATAGCGAAAGTAATTATCTGTCAATGTGTGTCTGTATTCTCTGCACAACTGCTCACATGAATCTGTGAATTCACTTTTATTGGTTGCCTCAGGTCGAGTAAGTCAGCAATGGGGTGGAGTTTTATTTCACCCTGTTGTTCTGGCTTTGTCCTTTTGCTGATGCTTTCACAGATGAGGAAACCCAGCTTTTGTGCTCTGGTACAACTGCAATGGTGGAAAAAAATCCCACTGATGATGCAGAGGCCTCAAAAATGCATAAAATCTCATGTATCAAATATGTTACACATCACAATAGATAGATGTATGTGTAATATTTCTTTGCTACGCTTCTTTCTACTTCCTGATACAAATATAGCACTTTCCATTTATTTTAAAGCTTTGAAAACATATATCTACAAATTTATTGTGCTGCTATAATATAAATAAAGCTGCCCTGCAGTATATAAATAATTAAAATGATCCACTTTATATACAAATTAATTAATTAATATGTTTGATCTGTTGTATTGTATAAGAGTATGCATGCTTTTAAGATTTTTTTTGCTTTAAGAGTACTTTTACTTTAGATACTTCAACTCTATTTTGATGCTAAAACATACTTTGACTTTACTACAAATATGAATTTTATTTATATTTATTCATATTTAATTTATAAATAAACTTATAATAAAACTATATTCTTATAAATAAACACTGCTGCTGTAATGGAATCTGAAGATTCATGTAAATTCATGCATTGAAACATTACGATTATTCTGACGGACAGTTGTTAGTTAAGATAGCTGTAATTGTAACTTGTGCATGTTCTGACTTTTCTATTCACTTGTAATTTAAACAAAGAGAACAATGCTCTCTTTACCTTGACTGTAGTAGATAAAGGGCAATGATTTGTCAGTTCGTCAGTTAGGGCTTGGTTACTGGTTACTCGGGACCAGCTGCCAACTCTACATTCTTTTAAGCTTCGCCTCTAGAGCATCTGTAATTTTACAAGCAGATTTACAAACTTAAACTACGTCCACAAGACCCGTTGACACCTTGTAATACAAAACATAACGTAAATAAGAAAAATATAATTAATCTGTCACACACCGAGACCTTTTTCAAATTCACTCTGGCTATAAACAAGTTACAAAACACACGGCTCATTAGTTCTTAATAGGAAAGCATGCACTCCATAAACAACAACAACAACAGAATCTTGATTCTCTGCAGGGGCAAACTGAGTGTTGAATATTGTATTATAAATGACAATAATTCAAACAAATACATTCACCAAAGTGCCAATACAATATACGTCCTGTAGAGTCTTTCAGTGGTCACTTTTACATTACAGCAGCAACACAGCTAAAATTTAGCCTGACTATTGTTTGCTCTAGACCTTCACTTAGGAGAACTGCTGTCATCAGTTAATAAGAAATAGCTGTATTTCTGCAATAATGACTAATCCTCAGTACATGGGAGAACTTCTCAATCAGGTGAGCTACAATGGCAGCCAGCTGCTGATATTGTTGAAAGATTAAATGGCCTTTTACGATTTAAGGTTAATTTGGATAATAACTGTCACAGTCCTGGGTCTGCAACCCAGTGTTTTGAGTTTTGTACTATTATTGATCTTTGATTTCATCATAAGTTTTCACTGCTAGTGTCTTGGTTTCATTTTTCAGTATTTCCAGCTCCCTCGTTCTTTACTATATTATGACTTCTAGTCTTTAGGTTTTGATCATGTGCCTCCCCTGTGTTCTGTGTTATGTCTACACCTTCCTGTCCCACGTTTCAGGCCTCTGTGTTCTGTCTTCATTGTCATCCTTGCCTCCATGTTTGTGTTTCCTGCTTTACTTTGAAAGTCCATGTCCTATGTCAGTGTAATCTGTTTTGCTTCCTCCCGGTCTCTTCTTGTCTGATTAGTGTCAGCTGTGTCTCCCTGCTGTGTGGCATTTCCTCGTTTCCCTCTGTGTGTATATACTGTGCGTGTTGACCTCTGTTCCTCGGCAGATCGTCTGCGTTATCTCTGCATACCTCTGCTCATCATCCCATGTGTATCTCTCCAAGCGTTTCGAGGTTTCAGGTTTTCTGTAGTTCTATGTTTCCAGTTCCATGTCTAGCTGTCCCCAGTTTAGGTTTTCGTTAGTTGTTTTGAAGTGTTTTTGCATCCAACAATAAAGGCTAGCTTTTTGTTTATCCTGCCTCATCTCCGTGTGTCTGCGCTTGGGTCCTCACACGTTTTGCTTCACTAACCGTGGCAATAATTTTGATTATTAAAACAACTTGAAATAAAAAGTAATAATAATGTAAGCTTGAATAACATAAAACATGATGAAAGCTAAAACTAAAACTGTAACAGAAGCGAGAGCAAATGCCCTGCTTGCTGTTTTAATTAGCAACATCCTTTGAGCTGCATGTGTGACATTATGCATTTTATTGATATATTGTAGATTAAAGTAAGTTAACAGCAAAAACAACTGTGCTTATTATAATTTTTAATATACATGGCCAATATACAACAACAAATAACAACTTTCCATATTACAGTCACTCACCATATAACTGTCCTTGCTGATCCAAGATTGAGGCATTAATATCAGTACAATGTGATACATGGGGAGCATGCATCATTAAGGCAAGATCAACAGTCATTCCCAGCTCCATACAGTGCTGTGAAAAAATATTTAACCCCTTCCTGATTTCTTAGTTTTTGCAAATAAGTCACTCTTAAATATTTCCTATCAGGAAACAAATTTTAATATTAGACAATAATAACCCAAGTAAATACAAATTGCAGTTTTAAATGATAATGTTATTTATTTAGAGGGGAAAAAACCTACCCAAAGCCACCTGGCCCTGTGTGAGAAAGCTATTTTTGGTTTCAACATTTAAGCTGAGTTTAATTTCACAACCCACACCCAGGCTGAATACTGCCGGACCTGTTGAATCAAGAAAGTATTTAAATTGAATTCACAACACTTTATTTTTATTCTTTTGATTCTATTAACTTGGCTTTGTATGATTTACAGTTTAATACGATCCTTATTTATCTCACACTGCTTCTTGTTTCAGGCCTTCAGTTCATCATTTTTCTGGAAAAATGGTGTTACCATGAAATAGACCGTCTTAACTACTGAGATTCTGGATTATAAAATATACAGGTTAGTGTTAGTGTTAAATTTAACACATAGAAAGTATCAAATGGAGAATTGTAGTCACCACTGATTGTTTTTGGTCCTACATACTAAACTGAATGGGAAAATCAGTAATTTCTCCCACTGAGAGTGTAGTGACAAAAGAGATTGTATGAGTGAGAATGTAAAAAGAGATGAAAAGTGAAACTGTCTAATTACTGTGAGATAAAACAGTGGATGACTTGCAGTCACATACGTTTATATTTCATATTGATCCACACTTATTCAAGTTCTTTGAAAATTCTACATTAAGTTCACGCCACATGGAAGATACCAGTCCTACTGTGCTAAAAGAAGTACAACAATAACACAGTAGAAATCTGTGATCAATACATGGTGCCTTAAACTGTTATTACAGTGTTGCTGTTCAAAGAAACCGGCTGCTGAGAAACCTTCATTTCTTGGCTCGTATTATTATATTTCTCCTCCTCTGCTTATCTGTAAATAAAATGAAAAGATAATAGTAAAACAGAGAATTCAGACATTTTTTTTTTCTTTGCTTTCCCTTAACCGCAACCAGGTGAGGCAGATGGCTGCCCTTCCTGATGTTTTTGAGCGGGATTTTTTTTAGGCTTTTTTTTCCCATCAGTACTGCCTGACGGGTGCTTATAGAGGCTGGTTCGGCTTCTGTCTTTAATATTGTCAGGTCTATACTCACAATATTAAGTGCCCCAAGGACGACTGTAGTAATCTAGTGCCATAGAAATGTAAGTGAATTACATACTTAGTTATTAATCACACAGCATATGGACAGTGGGAGATTTGTGATGGGACATGTTGACCAAAAAAACTAAAATAAATTCACGTCCTGAAAAAACAACGACATTCTTTCTGATGCTTTGATTCTCTCTACTATATTTTTCTGAAACTTCAACAAAGATAAGAAGGTTTACTTTGCAATTTACACATAACAAATGATTATGTGAACTATGTTTTCCTCATATTTCTCTTTGGATTTCATTTCAAGTTGAAAAGCTTGAGAGCAAATTTAAAGAGCAACATTGTTGGAAATCTTGTGTATATCATGTAAACATTCATTCCTTATTAGCATGTTAGGACTGTTTGATAACTACCTTCACTTTACCCATCACCAGTGGCGTGCTGTGTGAAAGAAGTCTTTGGGAAGTGACTTCTGCCACATGCAGTGCTGCAGGTCTTGCTTATAAAAAAAGTAGTGTAAAGTGAAAGTACATTTCAACAGTATTTCAACAACAATTATTCATATTTCTCACAGCAAACTGGAGGTTTTTCTAATAATAACACAGTAATAAATAAAATAAGGTTAGCATTCAAACATAAAAAGAGCTTTTGAAAAGTTGTCTTGAAAAGTTAGTTGCCCTTTTCTTCTTTTTTTTCCTTAGCTACATTTCACATGTAAACCATTTCAGCTTTAACCCTCATTTTTTCTCTGTCTGTTTCTCTGACTCTGTCTGTTTCTTTGAACTTCTTCATCTGGTCTCCTCGCAGAGTTTTCTGTTTTCAGACATGCTCTAAACAAATTATTTAATTGGCTGAGGAGCATCACATGAGGTGAGTTCCAAAGCACAGAATTGGTTTGTGTGTGTACTGTGACTACTATAAATACAAAGGACAGATTAAGCCTTGTTGTAATTACGCTAAAAGTCACACTGTCACGGCCAGGGGGATCAGTGTCCAGCTGATCAGAGGTTTTTTTTCTATCTTTCTCTCCAAACTTCCACTCTCTCTCTCTCTCTCTCTCTCTCTCTCTCTCTCCTCTATCGCCGGGTTCACGTTGTGGGTTCACGCCCTCGGTGAGAGGAAACACCTGAGTCTAATCAGGGCGGCTAGCATTTAAGCCAGGAGGCGACTGCTGTTCTTCGCTGGATTGTTGTCTGCCGCGCGTTAGTGAAAGTTAAGTCTACAGCTAAGCTAAGTCAAGTGTTTGAAAGTGAACTGTGTAACTAACCTCTTGGATTCCCTCCCTGTGTGATTCTTTGTGTCGAGTGTGGAAAAGTGAACCTGTGGCCGTGAGTGTGGAGAGTTTGGAGAACGCGTGACTACCCCTTTGGATTTCCCCAGAGCCCCGTCCTTCACTTAATTGTATATTGCACTGCCCTGCACTGCCTGTAAAGACACTAGGTGGATTCTGTAAATAAATTACTGTGTACAGCTGATTCTGGAGTCCCGCGCTTGAGTCCTCCCCGTCGAACCGTAACACGTACAGAGTAAAATAAATACGGTGCATCAAAATCTAGTAATAGGTCTGGATGGACCACAGTCCACCTGTTGGTGACCTAGGGTCTACGCTATCTACCCTGGTAGTGGGAAAATCTGGGAATTGTTTAGATAAACATCCACTGTTTGCAATTACCATATACAAATATGATGCTACACAACACAATATGATATGTCTTTTTCCTAGATCCTAATTACAGGGGAAGAAGAGCAAAGGTGCTCAGACCGCTCTGTCTCTAGTCAGTCCCTTTAACTCTTCTGGGTGAATATTGAGGCTTTTCTGAGAGACAGCTGAGAGACATTATCTCTATAATAAGTACGGATTCCCGAAATACCTCATCAGGAAGCATCCAAGTCAGACAAATGTACCTCATCAGTAGGCCCCTCAACAGGAGCTCTAGTCTGCGCCCCTTCTGAGTAACTGAGCTCCTCATCCTATCTTTAAGTGTGAGACAAGACACCTGCTCTGATAATTCGGTCAGTATCCACGGCACATGGCCATCTGTGAGGTTAGGAAAGAACATCAACCAGTAAATCAACAGCACATGCCTTCAAGCTCAGCTTTTTCTGCACCATAACAGACTGTATATTATACAGTAACTGCACTGCTGGATGCTGCACCAATCAATCTGCCAAGCTTTCACTTTTCACTCGTTAACAAGACCCTGAAGTACGTGCTTCCTCCTGTGGCAGCAACCTGGACTCCACTCCTGCACTCCCCCTACTAAGAACCATGGTCTTGGACTCAAAGGTGGTAACACTCATCCCAGACATTATATTATATTATATTATATTATATTATATTATATTATATTATATTATATTATATTATATTATATTTGGGCTCATGTATCCATATCTTATCGCAATTGTATGGTGGCCCAGAGACTTCAAATGCACTGCATCTTAAAAAAAAACTACACAAAACAAGACACCAGACACAAAATCTCACAAAACACAATGCAAGTTTTGGGGAGACAATAACATGATGAATAATGAATAATGTCATCTACAAAATGACAAACTAAAAAATGCAAAGGACTGCACTGAGATACACTTAAAAGAAGCAGAGGCTTTTTCTGTGCCTTGAGGATGACAAAGATGCAAGGTAATATGTGTTTTATCACATTTTTCATGTAATAGTGTAGATACACGTTTGCTATTAGCCACTTACTGTTAGCTTGTCACTTCTGCAGCTGTTCTGTGACATTATTGTCTCCTCCAAAACAATTACGTTGTTCTTTATTAAACTTCTGTTGTGTTTTTGGATGCTTTTGCAGCCTTTTTACTACTGTGCGGTGGTGTTTTCTACTTGGTAGTGTTTTCTTAAGTTGCAGTGTGACCTCTTTGACCTCTCAAGGCCACTGTATATTTGTGTAAAAAGGTCTTTTCAAAGCTTATAGACATTTATCAGGAAGTACACACTCACATCTTAACCGAGTCTTTATTCTTCAAATCTACAACTGAAGAATGAAGACTCGGTTAAATACAATAGTAAAATACGAAAGAAAAAAATTAGTTTCAAAATTTTACATTTTTCCTGTTGTTCAGAAGTAATGCACATGTTCAAATGTGACCTAGATTAATGATAGTTATCCAACCTTAAAGTGTGATTATAAACACAAAACAATATCGTGCAGGATCAGCCTGATATTATTTGTATCCCACTGTAACTTTACTGTATAAAGAGCTAACATCTCCAAAATGTCAGGAGTAGTTAGTCATTACAAGAAGTGTTTGTGAACTAAAAATCAAGAATGTGGGATACTGTTTGAAGAACCCAGCCTGTGCTCCCGCTGACGGGAAAACCAATTCTGCAGGGGAGACCTACCTTGGCATTTGTGCAGGTGAAGCCAAAGGGAAGATATGCTTTTCCTGGATGATTGAGAATGCATCAAGACATGATAGCCTTTAGTTTTTGTACTTCTTATGCAATTGTATCCTCTTCTTTTTTACCTCTTTGTGGCACTTTCTTTGCTCTCCATCTTGTCCGCAGCCATTTCTGCATGTAGATAAATGCAGCCATCCTCATTCCTGACTGCTCAGTTGAATAATTTTCTTCTCCTTGGCCTTTATGTTGAGTGGGAGCTGTTACTCAGAACAAATGACATTTTAGGTCTCTGTTGCTCAGGATGAAGAAATGAGTAGCAACTGGCTCTGTGAAACGAGATGGATCGCACAAGTCGATCAGTCAATCTGCTGGGTTCTGTTAACGAAAGAAAAATCCGATGCAAAATTTATTATAAATTTATTATTTAAATTATGTTAAGAAGAAACACGAATAATGAGTTTGTCTCAAAATAAACACAGAATATTAAAATGTCTTTGTGTGTATGTGTGTGTTAGAGAGAGACTGATTACCTGGAAGCTCTTACAGACAGAGGTGAAATAGAGGGCAGAATGCCTTTCTGGAACAACTAAAGAAAAGATGTAAAATGAGAAAGGATTTGACAGACAGACATAAAGAAAGAGACGAGAGAGACCAGATTGAAAAAAAAGACAAGAGAGAATATTTAAAAAAAGACATGAAGGCATGAAAGAAAACAAGTGTCAAGGTGAAGAGAAGAGAGCAGACAGCCTGCCAGTGACATTCACATCCAAGGCAACTGCTGCTTGCCCTTTTCAACAACGCACACACACACACGCACACAGACAGACACGCACACACACACACACGCACACAGACAGACACACACACACACACACACGCACACAGACAGACAGACACACACACACATACGCGAACACAGACAAACGCACGCACGCACGCACACACACACGTGCGCACACACACGCACGCAGATAAACACACACACATGCACGCACACACACATGCACACAGACAGACACAAACACACACACGCGCGCACACAGACAAACACACACATGCACGCACACACACACATGTGCGCACGCACGCAGATAAACACACACACACACACACATGCTGTGAAGAAGGTGAAGATGTCTCAAATATGAAGGTTGACAATATGACATCCATCATATATGGATGTCATATATGGTGGCTGTCGAGCAGCTACCTTCAAAAGTCAGGTGAGAAGTCTGTCACCGGTATCTGGTTGTCATATTTATGAGGAGGTAGTTGATTGTGACACTGCCCCCTGGTGATAGTAAACACCTGCACAGCTATGTGTAGGCTCTGATGCCGGCCCCTTAGTCACAATTTTTTCAGCCAGGAGTCTGTAGCTTGTGTACCATTATACACACTATTTGACTTTCTATTAAGAACTCCTTTTTAAGGTTAAAGAAATGATTGACTGCACTAAATCACCTTATAAATATGAATCCTTCTTGTGACAAATATTTATCCCAGCTTAAAAAGGATGACAAGCTGTTCTTTACAAGCATCCATATGAGACCAGCTGGGATTGACAGACCCATCTCACACTGTCATAATGTGCTGCATCACAGGACCAACTCCAAAGGACACCTTATACCGTTCACCTTCTTGAAACAGCAGGGGCATGGGCAATGTGGCAGTCTTTGCTTCTCTGGGAATAGGAACAGATTGGCTCCATATGAGATAAAATTCTGATTTGGGACCACAGACTGTTTATAAAAGATATCCTTTCCTGGTCTAAAAAGTTGGTGCAGTTTACTTTTCTGAGTTTGCATGTTTGGTTTCTTCTGAGTACTTGGGTAAAGTAAATAAGTAGTAAATAAGTCAAACTAAATAAGTAAAAGGTATCATGCAGCTTGTAGTATATAGTGCTTACATGGTTTGGAAGACCAAATATGTTCCATATAAATGCCATTTCCTAAAAGGAAACCAATGCAAGAAAAGGCACGGTGAATTAAACCAGAGAAAACAAAATTGCTTTGAAAAAAAGGAAAGAAAATTAGAGCTATAACAGAGTAGTGTTTCAAACTAAAGATGTTGCAAACCTCCAAACTTATTTTTTGGGTCAGAGATTATAAACAGCCTTCTTTCCTGCTCTTTGTTTTGAATTTAATCTGATCATAGGTCGTCACCAATTCTTTGTCTTTTAAACCCTTTCCAGACATTGCTGGCAATTACATATGCAGTTTCTGCCAAGTTGGAAAACAAAACCTCTGATGTATAAGATCTTTATTTATTTTCATGGATCTATTTAATTTTATTTATGAAGTCAACTTATAATACTGGGGTGGCCTTAAAGTTCTTCTTCACAGAACAGAAGACATAAAGTCAGATTAAAAGTGAATGTAATAGAAAACAACTTAGAACAAATTGCAGGAAATGAGGTCGCTGTGTGTGTCTGCATGTGTTTGTGCAAGAAACATTATATTTATTTTCTGACCTCTTTATTCTGTGTCCTCGGGGCTAATGTCAGTATTCAGATCACACAAAGCCATGAAATAGATTCAAACTTAAACACTACATCTTAATCCACCATTTGTTTACCCAACTGAAAATGTGGAGCGTTTTCTACATTTCATACACACTAGACACACATGGCGAATACAGAAATGCTAAAGACATTGCACTCAGTTGTGTGATGGAACAGAGACTTTCAGGTCAGTTATTCAGCCATCCAAGATGAACTTTGCACAAAGTACAGTATATATATGTGTGAAAAACCATATATATATGGATATATATTGTGATTGTTCTGTGGTCTCAAAGGTACGGTGGCCCCTAGAGACAAAGCACGTACAAACTCCAAAACACGTACAAACTCCAAAACACTTGCAAACTCCAAAACACATGCAAATTCCAAAACACAACGGAAGTGCTCCAGGACGCTAGGGGCAGTGTTGAGCTCGATTTGCAAAATAAACGGCAAGTTTGTCTGTATGGGACGGTCTAGTCTCCGTCGCGCTTCCCAGGTTGCCTAGCAACCATGATACTAACCGCTGGAAACGTGTCATACAACTTGGTTTGACAGAAATGAGGGAGAACATATTTTGTTCATTTGTTTGTTTGTTTCTACAAGAGCTTTGTGTGGTTTGATAAGTATCTGAGGCTGAGACCACAGGACAGTAAAACATGATTTTTGGGCTTCATTTCTGTACTGAACAGTTATTTCAAGATTAGTTAGTAAATAACAATTAGCTGATGTTGTTCATGAGACTAAAGTCATATCACTTTGGTAATGTAAATATAATATGGCCAATATTATAGTTATTATATTAATCATTATTAGTTATTACAGCAGTGAACATGAACTCTGTGTCAAATACTGAGCTTCAGTACAGATTCAAGTTGCAGTTATTTATATGTCTTATCACCTTAAATCTTCACTCAAAGACAAGTATCTTTGACAGTGTATATATAGGTGTATCATATATAAGAGACAAATGTTGTTCTTTCAGTATGTTGGCATTACTAAATTTGGCTCATTGCTTACATATATTTATAAAAAGAAAATGTACAAGCTGTGATAACTGTGTCTGATGAAATGAAGAGTAGACTGATATATGAAATATTCCTTTATTGGGTGAGAAAATCAGACCATGTCATAACTGCTTTAAGTCATACAGAATAGATATCAGAGCCTTAAACAGGCTGGCTTCTGCTAAATGGGTCAAACTGGGCAGAAAGTATACAAACACATAACATCCTTATAGAATATGATGTAACACTATAGATCAACTTACCTCAGAATATATAAAGCATATAAACAATTACAGCAATATGATGCAACAAACACAGCAGTGCTACTAATCCAAAATACTCAAAGCTTCATAGAACTGAAACAAACATTTATTTTTAGGTCCATTCTGCTGCTCAAAAGCTCAACACTGCCCCTAGCGTCCTGGAGCACTTCCGTTGTGTTTTGGAATTTGCATGTGTTTTTGAGTTTACAAGTGTTTTGGATTTTGCAAGTGTTTTGGAGTTTGTACGTGTTTTGGATTTTGCAAGTGTTTTGGAGTTTGTATGTGTTTTGGAATTTGCATGTGTTTTGGAGTTTGCATGTGCTTTGGAGTTTGCAAGTGTTTTGGAGTTTGTACGTGCTTTGTCTCTAGGGGCCACCGTACAAGGTGCCTACAGGACTACATTTATAGTAAAAACAATTTATAGATTTTAAGGCTGGTCCACCAATGAATTAATGCATGCAGAAGTTGCATTACCAGCAAAAAACAGCAAAAAACATATGAAGTGCACTCCAGGGTCCCTAATCGCCAGAAACAATTAAGCTAGGTGGCTCATAAATATTTACATATAAATGTGTTAATAATTTCTGTTTAAATGCTTTCCTGAGATTATTTTCAGGCTGACTTAAAATATTTCCCTCTGCTGTTACTGCAGCTTACTGCAACTTTTGCATATGTGTCCATACGAGGCAAAGTGCAAAATGGACATGGTCAACAGCGTGTCTATTACACGCTTTTACCATGCAATATGCAACAAAAATATAATGGACTCTATGTTCTGACACCTTTCTATCAGAACCAGCACGAACACTTCTAGCAATTTGAATTCCAATAGTTCACCCTTACCTTCCAATGACCCCGTCGCCCTTCATTGGACCACTTTTATAGATATTGACTAATACAGACCAGAAACACCACACAAGAACTGCAGTTTTGGAGATGTCTAGAGATCTTAACTTGGCCCTTGTCAGCGTTGCTCAAATCCATACACTTTCCCATTTTCCTGCTTCTAACACATCAACTTTGAGCACAAAAACTAACAAGTGCCATGATAAAGAGGACGAGCTAATCAGAGCCTCATGTCTATAATATGACATACCCCTCCTAATGCTACATCTCTGCGGTGGCAACCTCCCACACCAGATGAATGCATTCTGACACCCCCTAATAACTAGGAATGGATTGAGAACACACAGAAAGCCAGCGGCACTATCCTGACCTCCAGCCTCACAAAATCCAATCTGATAGAGCATTTGCACAAAGCCTAATCTATGGATCTGATTTCACAGCTGTTACAGCTCGCTCAAAAGACCACAACACTGATTTAGAGCCAAAGAAACGCCATTTACTAACAATAAAGGAATAAAAAATGTCACGTTTGAGGAATGAGGAGAGGCAGGGGAAAGGAATGAGAGACTAAGTACAGGAAGAACCAACTTACCAAGCAACCGACAGCAGAAGACACAAAGACACAAGTGAATTGGAAGTTTTACCTAAGTTTGTGGTTAGATTCATTTTGCAGCTTTGCTCATAGTAACAATATCGAATTAAATATAAAAATTATGCTACTGCAGGGACATTTTTGTTACCACTTTGAGCTTCTTCCATGAAATGATGCCTGCATGACTAATCCTGGGACAAGTTAAGGTAAAATGGCTAGGGATTATAAAGTGCCTGGTTATGGGATATGGTTGAGGGTGGTGTTGGGGCATCATTCATCTTTGCACCATGTAAGTCAGCAGAAATGGCATGACAAGGAAAAAAAAAGATAACATGTAAAATTACTTTACATGTCAGTCATGCAACATTTCATGATAGCGGGCTGGCTTTGAATTCTCTTGTACCCTGCCTCTGAGCATATCTTGGTATATTACCTTTAATATTTAAAAGTTAAGGGGAACATTACACTCTTCATGTTTTTTTCTCTTTGTCAGCTCCATTCTGCCTCAGGCTCATCGAGTCACACTTACTTGCAGTGGGAGGTTTTGGGTACGGCTACACAGCAGCTTGAGATTAAACTCATTATTTACTCCCCCTTATGTCAAAAGAGTCAGTTAACAACATACCAACCTCAAAACAACCTCAAAAATGTAAAACATTCAAAAACAATTTTACACAGAAAAAAGAAAAATGTGTGGTTTGTGATGGATTTTGTGTGTGTGACTGGTGTACCTTGTACCTCCATTTTTAACAGGACTACCTTTACACCTTAAGAACTTTTGGCCTTTTTCCCAGCTTTCACATGGCTGCTTGAGGATAGTGTCTTTGTTTTAGACTAAAACTCGCCCTTTCATAAACTTGTGGTTGGGTCCTCACAGTTACTCAATAAACATAAATGTGTATTAGTATTCCATGATAATACTTTATTGTTATCTGAGTCTGATTCATTCAAATAAACGCTTGAATAGCTTGAGGGAAGGAAACAATCCATCTGTGATGAGGTCTGGGTCTGTACCAATGAACATCATACTTAAAAAGAAAGGAGACCATAATAAGCCCTTTTCCACAAAAAAATATTCAAAGACATTATTTTTCAATTAGAGTACATCAGAAGTGAATTAAACCTCTGGGCACAGATCTAGTCAGTTAAGAGGTAGAGGAGGTTGTTTGGTTGATACATTTCATTTTCATCAAACATGTGGCATCCTTTCATTCTTAACACATTACCCAGTCATATCAGTATAGATATACAGAATATTTTTCTTTTTCACAGTTAGATCTGATGTGTATTCAAAGTGTCCCTTCCCATATGGTAAAGATATATATAAATCTTATAAAGTTTGTATCTGTCTTGTGTGAAACTTGTATGAAAAGCATATAAGAGTGAAAACAGATATAAGATCCCTTGAAAAATTAAAATTATATAATGAAACTTGTATGTTTTGGATACTTACTAAAACAATATATGAAAGTAATGAGAAAGTGGCCACTTTCATGAGTAAATCATGTAAACCTTATATGATTTACTCATGAAAGTGGCCACTTTCATGAGTAATCATATAGAAGTTTTTACTATTTCTTTTCCATATGGGTTTAGGAGTCTATGTTAGTCATACTGTTCATTTTGCAAGGGCGTTTCCCTGCCCCAAAGAACTAGACACAGAATGTGCTTCTTTCCTTTGATGGCATGCTGGGGCTCTGCTTCAGATTTGTTATTTTGGCTCAACATATGTTGAACATGTGAAATTAAATAAGTTACATATGTAAGTGATGCAATGTTTGACTTAAAGAATTTTACCTTTCTGGAGAAACATAAAAGTAGGGTGACAGGGGAGGGAGGGGGGTAAAAGAGTAAAACTGTAGAATACTACTACTACTACTGCCCATTACTCCTCCCAGGGTATGGGCTGCCAAAAGTAGATCTCCAGAGTTTTCTGTCCTGGACCATTCTTTCTAGATGGGTCCCGTTGTAGCCCATCTTTTTTGCTTCTGCCTCGAGGTCTCGTCACCAGTTTTTGGTCAACTTACTTGAAAAAAGTAATCAGTAACTAATTACCGATTACTCTCCCCAAAAAGTAATCCTGTTACTTTACTGATTACTTATTTTCAAAAGTAATTAATTACTTAGTTACTTAGTTACTTTTTAAAAACACGATTTACAACCTGAAGAGGTGATAAAGCGATGGATCTTTCAGCCCAATTCTACTTTTTCTGGATAATCCATCATACAAAATGTAATCAAATGGAAAAGTCTCTTTTTAAAACTTTTTTTATTAGTTTTAACCTTTTAACTTTATGCATCAAGCAAAAATTTAATTATATGTAACATTCTCTGACTGGAAGAAATTTTTTTAACATTTAAACTTATTTTCTGCACATTCCAGCACATAAAATATATTTCTTTTGTGTGTTTACACTCACCCTTTCAAATAGATGCAAGTAAAACACAGCAGAAAATAAATAACATCAAAGACTAGCGGTCCTGTTGCTCTATTTTCACCTGTAAAGCAGGAGTGGCATAGGCGGAGGTGTGCTTTGGTGCAGGTGTGCCGCAGCGGTCAGTGGAAGAATCCGCGACTTTCTCTGTGAGTTTCCCATTACGTCGTAGCGCACTCGGTGCTTGCTTGGAAGTTTAGGGGGGGGGGGGGGGGGTGGTTTCGCTTTAAAAAGAAGTTTTCTTCCCACGCACAACGGACACTGTTTTTGTCACTTTTTATGGAATCAAACTCAAAATAAGGTCTGTACTTCCACGACCCGTCTAGGGCCAGGCCATAACATGAGTGAGGCACTCGCTTCCCCCCCAAGACCCAAGCAGCCACAAGAAACAAAACCGGTAGATACAAGGTGATTTATTTACAATGTGAAATAAAGGAACCAAAACGGGAGTGTCAACACTTCAGGGTCAGCCAAGGCCAAAACAATAAACAAAACAAATCTACACAAATCCCGCACCCCTGACCTTACCAAAACAAAGTCAAAAATAAAGACAGAGTCTGACCTCCTTAACTAACTCAAAACAGGAGAAAACGGGTGATCAAAAGAAACGGCAGCTCACCCCTACCCACTCCACTTCCACAGCTTTCAAGCGCACTGCAGCCAGCGGGTGCCACAGGAATACTGCTGGGTCATGAGGAGAAACGCGAGGACCTCTGGCCACTGTAGCACTCCAGCCTCCTATTAATGGGCGGGTCCTCCAGCTGGAACCAGTCACATCGGGCGGTGTATCCATGCACCAATCGGAGCAGGGCCCTGGCACAGCTAAATTAACATAAAAAAACACAACACCTGCACAAAACAAACACATGGACATGCCAGTTCGTAACAGCTGGATGAAGGTGACTCTTGCTTTGCCAATCCTTGCCTTGCAAAGTAGAAGAATGACTCAATAAACATCAAGGCTAGCTGGGTGGGTATCTAGTTGGAGAATGCTTAAAAGAAAAGCACAGCAAATTGATTAATGCATTGTATTTCCTATAGCCCCTTAAAAATAAAAGCCTCCTGCTTATTTGTGAGTAGCAAGCTTCGGATGTGAAGCTGGTTAAAATCTTTGTTGTGCTTCAGCAGTGAATTCACACAAGCTCTGATAGACTTACAGTGGCATGGTGATATCCTGCGGATTCTCTGGCTTCCTGCATGTTAGGTTAACTGGTGATTCTAAATATGCCATAGGTGTGGATGCTGCTGCACTGAATAAAAAGCTGTATGAATATATGGATGCGAATTGCAGTGTGGCGTGGTGTGAATAATCAATAAGACTACAAAATCTCTACATACATGGCATTTCAAAGCAAACAATATAATATCTGCAACCAGACACGAGAAGTACAGTCTTGGGGTATACATGGTACTTGAACATATTCCTCTTTAAACAAAGTGTTTATATATATATATATAAATAAACACTACATCTGGTTTTCTTCACACAACAGTCAAAAGCATCCTTGTTCTTTTAAAATTAGTTGAGATTAAGAAAACCCCAAAAGAAAACTAAAAAAAAAAACAAGTAAGAAATAAAACAAGTAAAGAGTGAAATCCCAGAGGTAGTTAGTTAGTTAGTTAGTATTGGCTGATGTTGAGCTAATGGTGCTAATAACACATTTACTCACTATTCATCTGCTCCTAATTTCTGCTCATGTATTTAGGCCTCTATGATCGATTGCAGCTCGTCCTTTGATAGCTGCATTCTTTTTAAGAGCTAACGTTTTATAGACCTTAGTTTCAAATCATACACTGACATACTGCATCTTTATTCAGCCAACATGTTTATTTTCTCTCACTTTTTTGTTTCTCTTTAGCACTTTGCAGATGAGCACAGAAAACACACTCAGAAATTTGCTTGTATTTTAAGAAAAAAAAAGGTATGGGCATCATTTGCAATATTTTAATATCTTAACTTTATTTTCCCCAGTTTACACAAAGGTTCTCCCTAGCATTAATTTTTGTACCTAAAGGCAATCATGTGTGCCTTTCTGATCTAAATGTAGATATGAGGTAACCTGTATTTGTCAAATAACAAAATGCAATTGGAAACTTTAAAGTTTTACCATTTTATTATTCATTAAAACTAAATCAAAAACATATATTACCTCCTGACAACTTATATTCTGCATCTGTGGGAGACTTTCAGATTTTATAGGAAAAGATGAGACTTTTATTTGGACAGAGTCAGAAGTTAACAAAAGGCCATCAAGCCATCTGCCTTCTTCCTTTTATCTAATTCAGGATCTCAGGTTTGGGAGCAGCTGGAGCCAGCTTTGAGAAGTGGAGTATACCCTGGAAAGGTTGCCAGTATGTCAAGAAACAAAAACAACTAGCCACACTTATGGGATTAAATTAGAAAACACATCATTAAATAACATGTGTATGGTCCGGTCTGTGCTGCCTCTCTGTTTGGTGATAATTTGAGATGTGCTTAGTTATGCACTTTTAAAAAAATGTGTATTGTTTGTATTGTTACTTAAAGGTGCACATTTGTGACCAGAATTAATGACTGACCTCTATAAGGTAGAAACTAAAAGGGTAAAAACACCCCCCTGTAAAAAGTACAAAGTCTATACGTTTTTCCTGCAAAGGTACTATGAGGTGCTTTTCTGAAAGCTGACCTTCTGATATGTATATTAGTACCACGTGAATGCATGGCTACTTTTAATCAGGATGTGAGCTGTCAGGCTAGAGCAGGCAGAGGTTAAACTTTTAATCAGGGCTCACATGATCTGATTGACTAGTGAGCTCATTCTATCATTTGTCATATGTGAATATCAAACTGATGTTTGACATAATGACCCAATTATCCTCTGAAAACAAATCCAATGATTGCTACTTAGAGACTTTTCTGCTTTTACATGGGACACTGCTTTAGATGCAGATCTGGAAACAAGAAAGAAGAAAAACTAAGTGAAAATGTTCTAGAACCAATGTCAGAAAATTAATCAGAGTTATAGAATTACAGGCATTTGCACTTTTTTTAAAATCAAAGAGCAGATTAAAATGCTCATGGACACTACCCAATATAAAACTGACAGATGAAATCTTTTTTATCAGCGTTAGTTTTCAGAGATTTTTCAAACTAAAGTCAACAAAATCATCCACTTCATGTGTTATTATGCTTTAAAAAGCATGGAAATGCTTGTGCAGGCGAGATCTATGTCCCTGCTGTGGAATCATTAGACCAAACACTTTGAAAAGTAATAACTGATGCTTATGGTTTGATGTTTTTAATTTTGAAACTCAGCACGACAGTACGTCGACACTGGAGACAGCAAGTGAAGTGTCAGCAGCTCAGGCCTCTAAATTACACCACTGTCACAGTAATTCGATGACATGTTCTGTTCCATGAAAATTATATTAAATCATATTTATTAAATTCCATATAAGATTTTTTTTGTAGTTTGGTCAGATATTTCTGTATCTGGAAGGCAGTGAGAGTAGTAAGTTAATATCTAGATATTGCACTGCATGCTGAGCTGATATTTCTCACATAAAGAGACCATTTTTTCTCAAATTATTATTCTCTTACTCATGGAAGTGGGTTTGTTTAAGCATAAATGCTTAAAATGCATCAACTAGTTTCAAAATATGACACCAATTGAGGTGATATTAGAAAGCAACAGACAAACTGGAAATACTCAGTGTAGTTTAGACCTCCATGCAGGAGGCAGAGCACATAAAACCTACTCCTTTGTTATAAATGCACTGGATTATTACCGTCACTATTCTCACATGCACAACAAACATCACACAGATTTACTATTAAGAAGTTGTTGTTTTAAAGACTGTCCCGAATTCGAAAATGTGGCACAAAAACAAACCAATGGAGGCCCAGTACAGTGCAATCAGATGAAGAGTTTATTCAGAACACACCATGGGAAGAAGCACACAGCATCACATCAGCAGACTTCTTCGCCCAAAAATACACAAAAGAGTTGCTTTTATAACGTCAGGGTTAAACGCCCCTTCTCGTGTTCTAAGAACATAATTTGCATCTTAAGAACATTATTTGCATCTTTTACAGACAATGATCAATTTTTAGAGCTAAAGGCAGACACAGAAGTTCCTCTTTCTAGCATCTTTTCCAAATATGGCGATGATTTCAGGCCCTGAAGGCCCCCGTGGACTTGCCCTCCTCTCTGACACATCTTCTGTCACCTGTTACTAAGCAAACTCAAATGCAACAGGTTGCTGAATAGATTCAGGCCTTTGCTCAGGCCTGTTCCTAGATTGTATGTATTATATATGTTTTGCAAGCGTGTATGCAGTTTTAACCCTCTATAGCTCCAAGTCACTTACACAATAGATCGTCCGGACATCTCGCCAAACAAGGCTTATGACCTTTCCTTAATTGCCTGAACTTCAACTCTTTAATAAGCACAAAATGCAATGTGTGTGTACAATCATTATGGCTGCACCTGTAATAAAAAGGTTAATGTGAGCAGCAGGTTTAATAACCATCTTAATGCAATATCAATGCTATAGAAAAAATAGGAAAACTGATTTTCTTAAATCTTGCCTCTGACATATGCCCTCCATGGGGCGATCGTGGCTCAAGAGTTGGGAGTTCGCACCTGTAATAAAAAGGTTAATGTGAGGCCGGCAGGTTTAATAATTGTGGCTCAAGAGTTGGGAGTTCGCCTTGTAATCGGAAGGTTGCCGGTTCGAGCCCCGGCTTGGACAGTCTCAGTCTCAGACACTTCACCCGTTGCCTACTGGTGGTGGTCAGAGGGCCCGGTGGCGCCAGTGTCCGGCAGCCTCACCTCTGTCAGTGCGCCCCAGGGTGGCTGTGGCTACAATATAGCTTTCCATCACCAGTGTGTGAATGGGTGGATGACTGGATGTGTAAAGCGCTTTGGGGTCCTTAGGGACTAGTAAAGCGCTATACAAATACAGGCCATTTACCATGATTAAAAAGGCTAAAGCTAACACTGAAACTAAGAAACACTAAGGATTTTCAAACAATGAAAAGTAAACAAAAAAAATCCTCTCTGGAAACAGAAACTAAACTTTTTTTTTTTTTGAATCTGCGTTCGACTACTCCGCCTAGGCTGCACTGTCGAGCGCAGATCCACTGAGCGCTCCACACAGACAGCATAGTCAGAAGGAAGAGCGCAGGGCAAGCTAGCGAGACAGAAGTTAAGCTCTCCTTGCAACATGGCAAATTGAACCTCCCCCACCCTCATTCAGATCTGGTGTTTGGAATTATTTTGGTTTTCATGTGAGGTATGACCCTGAAGGTAAGCGCTCATGGACTAAAGTAAAACAGTATGTTGGATGTGCCATGCAATGCTCAATTACATGGGTGGGAGCTAGTGTGTTAGCGCAGTTAGCTCGTTAACGTGTTGGCCGTCTAGCCCCATGCACGGGTAGGGTTGCCAACTCCCTGAAAAATAAATAAGGGACACCTCGTGGCCAGGGCCGGGCGACCCAATTGTCTTCACCCTTCCCAGTGTGGTGAATTTTCTAGCTCTTTTTTTGTGTGTGAAATTATTTTTTTAACCCTTTGACTTGAATTTGATTTAAGTAGATGTGTATTCTTTGTGATATGAACACATGTGAAACAAATGATCATTTAGCCATTTATTTTTAGCTCAAAATGACAACATTAACACAATAAAACAGGTCTCCTTCTTAAACAGAAGCCTGTCATGCTTAACTTTTGAGAATATAAGTAAATCTTTCTTTAAAAGAACTCTGTCCTGCTTAACTTAAAATAATAGAAAACAATAGAAAGAAAAACATTCTTGTAACAGTGCACATTTAGTGCATTTAGTACAATCGGCTTCAGTTGAAATATTATTTCAGCTTTTCTAATGCTAATCAGCTGCTCCTGTTTGTAAACCCGCTTGTTCCCATGATTACGCATCTTAACTCATCATCATTATTCATCTATGTATTACTTTTATGTATTAGTCATCTATTTGTTGTAATCATCTATCCTTGCAGTTGTTTATTACACAAAATAAATTATATTATCACACTTCTGGCCACATAGCGCTGATATTCACTGCACATGCCCATATTAACTTTTTCCAGCCAGGTGTTTTCCTTTTCCCATTCTTCCCTTTGTCTGAGGGGAACAAACATTGCTGCTCTAATGCTGGGCTTACACCGTGCGGTTTTAGGCCCATTTTGAGCCGATTTTTGAGTGATCGGACCGATTTTGGCCTTCATCGTGCATCGTGTAGTATATGTGGGGTAACGAGAAGTGATTAACACCTCACGACCAGCTCCCGATCATCAATCGCTCGTGAGGTTCTCACCACAGCCGCTCACACTGCTCGCGCGCAAACACGTAAACGTTGGTGTAAAAGATGGAGCAGCACGGCTGTGCAGCGTGTGATCTGGACACAAGCGATGGAGGCACAACTTGTAGAACTTTGGAAAGCTCATCCGAGCCTTTTCGATGTGGCATCACAAAATTATCACGACCACAACAACCGTGAAAACAGTTGGATTTACATTGCTGCTCAATCACAGCTGCCTGATGAGTGTTTTTCATTAGCAATTTAGCAAAGTTGATGGTGGTGGTGTGTGTGTCTGTGTGAGTGTAAGACGGAGAGAGAGAGAGCGCGACAGATTTTCTGTTATAACCTTCATGTTATGGAGGCACAGTGTGAGCACTCAGGTCGCATCAGAGCATCGGGCGGTATAGTGTGAGACCTGCATCGTGACCTACCAACTTCTAACCCCTGCGAGTCAACCGTACAGTTTGAGCAGGTGCTGAATAACGTGACTGAAAAAATCGCACAGTGTTTGCCCAGCTTTAGGTGTACTGTCGTCCGTGACTTGCACCGCAGAGTCGGCGTTTGTTTCCCTGTTGGCCATGCTTCTTGTTGTGGTCATCTGTTGTCTTCCGGTATTTTCTCCGTAAGCGACCTTTCCTCGACCAATGAGATGAGCGGTAATCTGAATTGTCATACTCGAATTGTCATAAGTGTGCTGTCAGCTCATTGGTCACAAAGCAGGAGAGGGGCTGGGAATTATGTTTTCAAACAAAGCGTTAATTCCATTAAAAGTTATAGACTACTTTTGATTCTCACTGTATTACGGGACAAAGTGCGTCCCTTATTAGCTCAATACGGGACGTGTACTTTTGTTTCGAAATACGGGACGATTCCGTATTTTAAGGGACGGTTGGCAACCCTATGCACGGGGCTATCAGGGGTAGCTCGTTAACGGAGATTTGCCGTGTTGTGGCGTTAAGGTCATTTTAACGAGGTTAACCTGAAAGCACTAGTGGGAACACAACGAATATGACTGCACATCGACGTCCCAGGGCTAGCTATTTTTCCAGTCGGGCTACCAAAATCTATCTCTGCCCTGCCCGTCGGGCTATTGTAGGAAGGAAAAATATATGTCAATGCTTTTGCATTCTTTCGGGAATGTAGCTGGGTAATTATGTCATTGGCATCGGTGAGCCACTGTCAATATGTGACATATTGAAATCGCGTTTGAATTTGCGCTTGTTTTTTTGCTTTCACTTTGTATAGAGACCGACAGGACTGATCTGTGAGTGATGATAATTTGTGCACCAATTCCTCTGACATTGTCTTATTAATCGTTAGCTTACTACGCAAACATGACAAGTGAAATCTCCCGCAGCAAGCTTAAACATGTGAGAGGTTGATCGCGCAGAGGATCGCTGAGCATTATGTGAATGCGTGTGTAAAAGCAGCAGGATATATATTTCAGTTCTGCTGAGCCAAATAAGACAGGTCAGGGTGAAGAAGTGACAGCCAAAGAAAAGCTTACCGCAAAACGGAAAAGTTATGACAAATCAGACTATAAGGCAAAAAGAAAGTGCAGCTTTATGGTTTCATGGACAAAATAACTTCTGTGGCTGCGAAATGATGAGCTATATAACCAGGGCTGCACATAAGTGGTCCGCAGGTGCGCATTCGCTGTCAAAATAAAAAACACGCACAAGTGTTAGGGTTGAACTTAAAAACTGTACTTTTGAGTTAAAATATATATTTATAATTTTAATAAATGACAAATTAACTCATTCACTGCCAGCCATTGGCAGTGAATGAGTTAAACCCATTGACTCATTCACTGCCATTGACGGCTATAGACGTCAATCAAATCAAATCAAATCAAATCAAATCACTTTTATTGTCACATCACATGTGCAGGTACATTGGTACAGCACATGTGAGTGAAATTCTTGTGTGCGAGCTTCACAAGCAACAGAGTTGTGCAAAATACAATAATGTAAACAAGCAAAATACAAGAATGGCTACATCTGAAACTAATAAATATATGTACAATATATAATAGTATATGCATTTCTGGATGTGTATACTAAATATTTTTCTACGTGTGTGTGTGTGTGTGTACACATATTTTACAAATTAAATAGAGTAAACAATAAATAAAATATATAAAATATACAGAGTGAGACATGTGCAAAACAGTGGCATTACTGTACAGTATGGAGTGCATAATGTTAAAGTTCCAGTAGTGAAGCTGAGGTGTCTATGACGTGTTCAGCAGTCTGATGGCCTGGTGGAAGAAGCTGTCTCTCAGTCTGCTGGTACGGGACCGGATGCTGCAGAACCTCCTTCATGATGGAAGTAGTCTGAACAGTTTATGGCTGGGGTGACTAGAGTTCTTGATGATCCCCTCCCCGCTTTCCTCAGGCACCGCTTCCTGTAGATGTCTTGGAGGGAGGGAAGCTCACCTCCAATTATCCGTTCAGAGCACCGCACTACTCGCTGGAGAGCTTTGCAGTTGTAGGCGGTGCTGTTGCCATACCAGGTGGTGATGCATCCAGTGAGGATGCTCTCAATGGCACAGTGATAGAAGGTCCTGAGGATGCGGGGGCTCATGCCGAATCTTTTCAGTCTCCTGAGAAAGAAGAGGCGCTGCTGCGCCTTCTTCACTGTTTTGTTTGTGTGTACTGACCACGTAAGATCCTCAGCCAGATGTACACCAAGGAACCGGAAGCTGCTCACTCTCTCCACAGCAGCGCCGTTGATGGTGATGGGGGTGTGTACTTCTCTGCACCTCCGGAAGTCCACTATCAACTCCTTTGTCTTTGCGACGTTGAGGGTGAGATGGTTGTCTTGACACCAGCGGGTCAGGGCGCTGACCTCCTCCCTGTAAGCCGTCTCATCACCATTGGTGATAAGACCCACCACTGTAGTGTCGTCCGCAAACTTCACAATGATGTTGGAGTTGTTAGTGGCTGTGCAGTCGTAGGTGTAGAGTGAGTATAGGAGAGGGTAGAGCAGGGCGATATGGCCAAAAATATTTATCACGATATATATTTGAAAATTTGCGATAACGATATAACCGACGATATAATTGATGCGAGACAAAATACAACTCCACAACATTACTAGCGCAAAAAGACAACCTTCCATTTATTTTCACTTAAACAAGAAGCTGGTTTTTATGTACATTAAAGCTTTATAAAAATGTAACAGTGCAAATGCAAATTCCTTGCTGAAAGTTTAACCAAAGGCATTTCCAGTAGAAATGGGCTGACATATCCTGAGCATAACCATGTATAATATCCACTGAAGTTAAAAAGAGGTGCTTTGCAACATTAAACTGCAGTGTGCAGTACGCATTTTTCGGACCATAAGGTGCACGGGATTATAAGGCACATTAAGCGAAACAAAGCAGTCAGATAAATCAGACTTTATTAAACTCATTCTTCTTGCTTCCTCCACTTCTGTACCATTGATTCATTAATGTTGAATTCTCTGGCAGCTGCTCTATTCCCATGTTGTTGCAGTATATTAATGACTAACCTCGTATTGTGGATGGATTATCTCAGTTGTTCTCCTGACTGAAGTTTGGTCCGTTTACAGCATCCTGCCATGCGATTGCATTTGTTTCTAACCATGAAGAACCTTCACGTTAACTTTTATAAGTGGAAAAGTGTTAGTGTTCGTCCTCCAGCTTCACTGTTTATGTTATGCTAACATAGCTGTGTCGCTAGCGATCACGTAGCACATCATTATATACCAGCTAGCCCAACTTCAGTAACCCTACAAACGTCACTGCTGTTTAGTTTCCTGTCTTCATTTATGTTGGAAGTGATAGCAGAGCTGTACGTTTGATTTTTTTTCAGAAATCTCTCAGTCAGAACATGCAATATCATGCTTAGGTAACTAGCGAAACTAGCGAGCTAACTTCCGCTAGCTTCCTGCTAACTTCTAACTCCGTTAAATGTAATAACTTTTGTTTTCATGGATGCCTGGAAGTTAAACTTTATAGTTACACCTGGTAAAGCAGCAATGCTGATCGTTTTATTAAAGATGAAAGAATTTAGACAGTTTTTAACTCTAAGTGATGCTGCAGTGTTGTTTGACCTGAAGTATACGGAGTTTAGGACCCAGATTACTCCCAGATTTAAGAGCATCTTAGTCCGACAAATACGACAATAACAACGGCCGCTTGCATGTTCTGCAAAAAAAATGTGCTTTGTTGTGTATCTGACGGACAAACACCAAACCAGTTCCACATCACGGAAGTTGCACCATTTTTACAAACCAATTCTGGTTCATCTGTTTCACTCAACAATCGGCCATGTGCGTATGAAAACAAAGGCACTGCGCATGCGCGTTTTACTCCCATTCTGTTGCGATATTTCATTTTCCTATCGTTGCCTAACATTATACCGGTATTACCGTGAACGGTATAATATGGCCCAGCCCTAGGAGAGGGCTCAGTACACACCCCTGTGGAGCACCAGTGTTCAGTGTGATGGGGGATGCTGCCCAGTCTGACCACTTGGCGTCTGTCAGACAGGAAGCTAAGGATCCAGCTGCAGAGGGAGCTGCTCAGTCCTAGATCCTGCAGTTTCCTGTCCAGCTTCGAGGGAACGATGGTATTGAATGCTGAGCTGTAATCTACAAACAGCATTCTCACATACGTGTCTCTCTTCTCCAGGTGTGACAGGGCAGTGTGTAGTGTCAGGGCTATGGCATCATCAGTGGACCTGTTGTGGCGGTATGCGAACTGTAGAGGGTCAATGGCAGTGAATGAGTTAAAAAGGCATGAACATTTTATTTTGTATCGAAAAAATATCGAACCGTGATACCAAAGTATCGAACCGAACCGAACCGTGAATTTTGTGTATCATTGCACCCCTACTCTCGCCCCAGCCGGCAGTCTGTCCTTCCAGCTCGGGTCCTCTACCTGAGGCCTGGGAGCTTGAGGGTCCTGCGTAGTATCTTAGCTGTTCCTAGGACTGCACTCTTCTGCACAGAGATCTCACATGTTGCTCCTGGGAATCACTGCACCTATTCATGTAACCCTTCTCGCTGGGGTTACTTGCGTAATAGCATTCCAACAACACCCTGTTTTCATCTCTTGTCCACCGATGCCTTCTTGTTCCAGTAGCCCACTTCTCATCAGAGTGCCCTCAAGGGGTCTCAACTCCTCAACACCTGACGCGGACCTTGTTGATCCGGGCGACATCCGAGCCGGCATGACTTCATATTAATCTCGCTCACTCATGTCTGCGGCAGGCTCGCTTAACATGGGGGGGCCTAGCCTTAGGAGGGTCTAGCCTTAGGACCCTTCCTGGATACAGACGCCCCAGGCGTGTGTATGTGTCATTGGCAAGTTACAGCTGCTGATGAATGCTTCTGAGCATGTGAGAAAGCTTTGAAAAAAAAATGAAGCAAAAACCTTCAAGCAAACCTTAAGTGTTCATTTTGGGTTGAAAAGGTAAGAGCTGCGTAATACAAACAGCACAAAGCTGTCTTGTTATACTGGCAGCAAACACAAAAGTATTCTTCATAATTTGTATCTGACATGTTTGCTCAATAATCATCAACTTTTCCCCTGTTTCATTTAAAATTCTTCCAATCGTCTTTCCATTTTGCACTTTGCTTTACTTTCTGAATAAAACCTAAAAACCAGAAACAGCCAGTACCTTGTTGTTTTGCATTACCGCCTCATACTGTACATATTCACATTCACCAATCTGAAAACGAGCTATCTAGATTCATGATACTTTTCATAGCCCACCAAATAAGTAGTTGACTGATTAGATACAAAATAAATTAAGCTCACCATTTGATGATTTATTCTGAATCAAAAGCTTAAAGACCCACTGATTCCCCCCCCCCCCCCCAAAAAAAAGTTACTTTATGGTGTGAAATCAGTGCTGCTTCTTAACTACATGTGGTAGAACTACCTAAAACTGATTTTTCCTTGTCTATAGTACACTGTTAAAAAAAACATCCTAAAACAACGGTAATATTCCGCCTTTTTCAAGTGCCGCTAAACATTAAATTAGGAACATGGTAATGTGATTAAACAATGAAATCATCTATAAATAGGAAAAAAAAACATCTTAAAAAAACGGTAATGTTCCGGCAGCTGGGGCGCCAAAATACGACCGTAAAATAGCAGAAAATAACTGTCCCATAAGAATACGGTTATTTTCAGTAATGAAAATAGAGTTTGTTGCGCTAATTTGACATGGGATTCTGCCTTTTCCAAGTGCTTTTAGACATTAAATTAGGAACATTTTTACGTGATCAAACAATGAAATTACCTATAAACAAGGTCACTGAATGTGGAAATATGAATCATAATACGTAAATGTACAGAAATATACAGTTAACAGTTGGTTTAAATAATAATTGATTGCATGCCCTGGGACAGACTGACATAGGCGAGGCTGCCATATCGCACCATCGGCCCCTTTGGCCATCACTAGTAGGCGGTAGGTGAAGAGTCTTGACCACGGACACAACGACAGAGAGTGTCCGAGCTGGGGCGAGAACCGGCAATCTTCTGATCACAAAGCGAACTGCCAACTCTTGAGCCACGAACGCCCTAACTAGCAATGATAATAATACTTATGTGATGTAACACAAGCTTATAGGGATCATGTTATATACTTTTCCATAGCATTACATTTGAATTCAACAGTTCAATATTTCAAATAACGGACAGATATTTGTGAAATCATGATAAATTTGTGAATGTATTTTAACAATCTAAATATGCATATGTACAGACAGATACATTTAATAATCGTGAAAATTATGTTGTATTACATTACACTGATTTAACGTTAATTTACATTCAAAATGTGAAGTCAAAGTCTATTATAATCCTTATCTTTATAATCTCTTCTGCTATTTGCACATTCTTTACTGTAAATTCCTAAGTTAATTTGTAAATTTTTGTAGTAAACTGTAAATTGTAAATATTGTAAAACTTTTCTTCTGTCATTTAATGGTCGGGCATTGTACAGCTACAAGCATTTCACCCCCATGTCATACTGTGTATGGTTGTGTGTGTGTGACAAATAAAATTTGAATTTGAAATTTATTTACGTAACTTTAATGATATTCTAGAAGAACAGAACATTACTGTAAAATGCACAGTAAAATACCTTCATATTAGGGTTTTTTCCTACGGTCGCAGCCATACCCGCCACCTTGTTGTTGTTAGTTCACATTCATTGGCTGATGCTTAGCATCATGTTATTTATATTAATTGCAATTCCTACCGCTACATTTCTTTTTCAAAATTTATAATTAGCACAGCGTGTCCGTGCAATGTTTTACATTGTGGCATGCAGAGAAATCTTAAAAAAGAAGCTCACAGAGAGAGATTGCGCTTGTTATATAAACCCAAACTGGTAGGGGGAGCTCTTTATTAAAACACTTGCTGGTGCTACAATGTGCCTCAAGGTTCAACAACAGCACAACAGAAGTCACTCATGGTACAGCACTCTCTCTACAAAACAACAACTGTCAGTGACTCTGCACCACGGCGTAAACACAACATTCAAGATAACAGTTAAAAGTAACGTAACCATAAACAATAAAACAAGAACATCTAAACAGCAGCACATGTCCCAAGGCATGATGGGAGACATTTCTGGATGTATTTTTACAATCTAAATATGCATATGTACAAAAAAATATATTTAACAAGCAAGTAAATTGTGTTTTATTACATTTACAGTGATGTTACGTTATCTTACATTTGACATGTCAGATCACAGTCTACTTATGTAAATGTAATGATATTCTAGAAAAACAGTACACAACTGTAAAATACAGTAAAATAATTTGACATTACTATTTTTTGGAACAGTGTAACATAAGCACACAAACATTGAAACAAACACACACACACACCTTTTGGACGCTGTCATTAATTCTATCAGTCTCTCGCTGACACACATGCAGACTTGCAAATGTATCTCTGTCACACACACTAACTGGGAAAGATCATTTCCCTGCTTCCTTCATTAATCCTCCCATCATGACACACACATGCCCAAGCGAGTTGTGTTGGTGTTGAAGGAAGTCTGAGCTTCCTGAATGTTCCGGAGGGACCACTCCATTAGATTGTCTGCTAGCAATTAGCATGAGTGCTAATGACAGGACAGTGACTGATGGTGCATGCACATTGTGTAAACACAAAATACACACTGCTATCCATATGCACACCACACACAGACACAAGCTCTCTTTCTCACACACACACACACACACACACACACACACACTGTATTAGTCCTTCATCATTCATCAGCATTGATGCTAGCAATTAGCATTACTGCTAACAACAGCAAAATTATGGAGTGTGCATGTGCGTGCATCCACACACACACAAAAAATACTTCATTATTTCCTCTGTAAGTAATTAGCATTAGAAGTACTGGGCGCTCACACACACACACACACACACACACACACACACACACACACACACACACACACACACACAGAGACATGTTTCCAGGAATTTAGAGGAAAAGTAAAATTTAGTCTAACATTAACCACAATCACAACTTTCTGTCTGCAAAAATGTCTTCACCTTAACTTTTATTTATTTATCTATCTCCATAAGGAAAACAAGACCCCATAATATGTAAACTGTGTAAACACATTTAGGATCCCACTGCATGAGTACAGGGGCGGATCTAGAGAAATTTTCATAGGGTGCCAAGAGGGTGGCAAAGAAATCAAATGGGGTGGCAAAATCAAGGCCTTTTTTATTGCAGGTGGTTACATATGGTTAAAATGATTCAAATGCAGTAAGTATACATGTTTTTCATGTAAATATAGTCTATAACTTAATTATTGTCTGTAGCCCACATAATTAAACACTTTAGTTGCATAAAACATGTGAGTTTTGATTTTATGTACTGTATAGTCTGAATAATAAATAAATATATAGCCCAATAAGTATAAAATCCAGAACGCTACACGACATGGGGCGGTTAATAGTGATGTGCGATACCACTGATTTCCTTTCCGATCCAATACCAAGTAATATTCAGGGTGGTATTGACGATACTGATCCGATACCGATACTTTGTACAAAAACTTATTTTATTTATTGTATCTCAAATTATAGTCAAAGGAGCTTGCAAAGAAAAGCGGCTGGACTTCTTTAAGTTACTTGAAGACGTTTCACCTCTCATCCGAGAAGCTTCTTCAGTAGCTTCTCGGATTGAGAGGACAGATGGTTTGAAAGAGGAGTGAAAGAAGCCATCTATGTCCACTGTGAGCGACCATCTTTGAACAGGCGGTGGTTTACGACACCAACTGTCTGCCATCTATAATCCAGTTTTGAGATCCCTTCCCAGACGCCTTAACGCCCACTCACATCCTGGGCCATCTGACCTTAGGAATTTGCATGATAAGGTGGGGCCAGGTTTCACAATGAACACACCCGAAACTCTGGCTGATTGGGACCCACACCCAGTTTCACACCTTGGCTCAGGCGATTAGAGGATCATCAGGGGGTCCGTTTGTCCCTCTGTGGGGGGTTACTCCCACTAGGTTTATATCTGGGACTCTCCACCATTTGACCTTAGAACTGAAGAAGCTTCTCGGATGAGAGGTGAAACGTCTTCAAGTAACTTAAAGAAGTCCAGACGCTTTTCTTTGCAAGCTCCTTTGACTACGATGACCTGGATGACTGAGAACCTTCACAGACATCTCAAGTGTCATAATGATTACAGGACATCAGATTACTTGTTCTTATCACTTAACAATGCAGAGTTCATCACATAGAAATAAAAAAAAACTGAAGTTGTGCCCTATTTGAACACCTTGCCTGCCTGCAGCACTAAAGGATTCAGTGAGAGACGTCTGTCTCGCCCTAGCAGCGCCTGTCCCTCTCCTCCTCTTCAGTTCGCCTCAACATACGCTCCTCATATTCTGTGATATGATTTACTCTGAGGTGTTTGACAAGGTTATTGATGTTGCCACAACCATACATGCCAACCCTCCCGATTTTTCCAGGAGAATCCCGAATTTCAGCGCCCCTCCCAAAAATCTCCCGGAGCCACCATTCTCCCGAATTTCTCCCGATTTTCCACCAGGACAACAAAATTGAAAAACCATATTGCAGAATTCATAGCGCGGCCCAGCCAATTCCAGTTTCCAACAATGACGGCAGCTACTTAGTTTTAATATTACTCTTAGTTCTCTTTCTTGGTTGCAAAAAAACCTTTAACATATTTTCAGGTGAGAATGTAGCTGTGTAAACTTCAAATATCTGAGCCGACCGACACATCGTCTTCAAACCCCCGCGGTCTTTCGCTACTCGGGTTAAACATGATGGATAAGTCACTTTGATAACTTAAAAATGTTATTGTTTGGCTTTTTCAGTGTTTTATTTGTTCGTGGGTAAATCGGTTTGGCTGAGATTAAAGTGATTAGATTAAATTAAATTAAATTTTATTAATCCATCGGGTGGGTTCCTCCGGGGTTTTCACACAGCTGAATAAACGTCAAACAGAAAACTGATTAAACAGAAGTGTGAGACGGTCGAGAGTTTAAGTCAGCGCCCGGTTATATTTTAGATAGCAAGGAGCAACAGCCCTTTTGAATATCTCCCTAATTCTGAGGTCTCAAGGTTGGCATGTATGGCCACAACACCTCACTTTTTTGCCACATGAGACAACCATGTCTCAGCTGTTTGTGGAGGTAAAATACGTCCACACATGACTCCAATTATGCTCAGCCATTGTTGTGAGTGCACGCCAGTGGCAGCGTATTTCGCACACATAAGTATGAAAGGCGGAAGAGGAAGTAGTTCCTTTGAATGTAGACAATCCGAATGATGTAGTTTCTTTCCACTGTGTTCCTGTTAATGATAAACTACACATTTACCCTAAAGTACTAAAATATCGATATTTTAATGTGAGAATCGATTCTAGAACATAAATGATTGGTATCGGAGGAATCGATATTTCAGGATCGATCCGCACATCACTAGCGGTTAATTTACAAACACAAGTCTAACTTAAGTTTCACACTTTTTTTGTTAGTAAAAAATCAAATTGTTACATGTTTAAATTACACAAAATGTCAGAAATCTGCACTGTCATTAACACAAATTTAAACCTAATTTTTCATGATTTGTTGGATTAACCCTCTGAGGTCCGAAATACAACCGGCTATTTTTGACTGCTTTTGAGTTTACATTTGTATTTCACCCTCAAATTGTTTCAATTTATTTTTTTTCCCATTGCCTTGTTTGCCATCATTCTTTTCAGCTTAACCTCACGTGTCTGAATTAAGTTCTTTTTTCACTAACATACTGCATTAGTATTACTGAGCTGAAATCATACAAAGAACTTAAAATCCTAGTAGTAGTTTTTTTTTTTACTGTAAAGAAAAACACAGACGTGTTGAGTAAATTATTATAACTTGAAATGCAAATATAAATTGTACATTTTGAAAACTTATGCACACATTTTGTAAACATATACAACTAATTACCTAAAAATGCAGCCAATACACCTGCCGAGGTTTTTTTTGTACAACCATTTAAAAATATTACTAAAACTAAAATGAGAGAACAATCAGGTGTCGCAATAAGATGCCTCACAATTGATGTGTGCCAGTAAAACAAATTGTTTGTCCACCAAAAGACAGAGGAGAACAGCACAGGGACAAACCTGCAGGCCTGGCAACAGGAGGTGGTTTTTCGCTGGTTTTCTACTTGGTGACAGTATTTACACTGCAATCTGCCTTTGTGACATTCATTAGTGCCCTCACTGACACGCAAAACAAAACAACGACTACACAACAGAACTACTGCACAACACAACACACTAACGATACACTCCACGCTAAACGTCACAAATCTCCTACATCTAAAAACTCTCTCTCTCTCACTCGCTCTTTCACTCGCTCGCTCGATCAGTCTTGCTGCCTTTACCTTCACTCCCAAAACTTTCCCGTTTTCCTTAAAAACCGAATCCCACGTGACTTAAAAAAAAGGTCGAGATGGTACAATTTCCCACCGATAGGAAAGAAGTGGGTTTTCTTTCTTACTGTTTTCGAGCTTTCCTTAGAAAACGCTTAAAATAAAATTTACAAAAACACACACACACAAAAACGTAAAAACAGTATTTAGAAAAACACATGGCTTATATATATATATATTTATCATAACTCTGGATTTACTGGGCTGTAATTACAATTTAAAAGCCGATGTATACTTTGAAGTCCGAATTTTCAACTTGGGCTAAAATAGAGACTCAGCGTGGCTGCAGCTTGTTGCTGTGTCAGTTTACAGTTTTTTACAGACGCTAGGACACATTTCTCAATACTTAAGTCACTTTTGCAAAACTCTTCACACATTTCTCCTAACTGACCATCAGCCTGGCAAAGCAGTTCATTTCACATTCAAAATGCACTACAACTACCAAAACACTTCATTCAGGTCTCCAATGAACACATTCCTCCAGAACACTAGCAAAGGTTGACAGCCGACAAACACACTTTGTCACCCACAAAACAATGACCTAAAAAACACTAACAACATGTAGCATTACACAGTGTTTTCCTGTGTAAAACAAGGACACATCTCTGTTTATAATTTCAATATATGTTACTGGAATGAATCAGACATCATGTATTTATGTTTATGTATTTTTATTTTTTTGCACTAAGTAATCCCAAAATACAAGAATTTGTATACACACCATCCACTGATACACATACAATAGTAATGCTAATCTACTCGGTCTCCTCCATTTGGCCGCAGGTTCTCATCCACATCAGATCTTATGTCATCTAGGGTAATACACCTAGGAAAGAATCTTCTGGCATGCCAGAATTGAAGGAGTTGAAAAATTGAAGGAGTAACAACTGTGTAGATGTTCATCCACAATGAGAATCAGCTGTGGCTGGTTAAACTGCATTGTTAGATTTAAAATATGTTTCAATAAAATATTGCCGTTGGATTTTGCTGTCTTTTCAAGTTTTGCATTGTGTTATTGTTTTGACCATGAGTTTAACAGTTTTGAAAACAGTATGTAAGCACATGCAAAATGTCCCGTCCGTACAAAGCTTTTTGGCAGTTGTTGTGTCTGAGTGAGAAGATGATTCATGAAATTTGAGAGATGTAGTCATTGAATGCATTTTGAGCCAAGACAATGATAACTGGTCCTCAGTTTAGCCCACATAGACTTCTGTTGTGCTCACTGTGTGAGGAGTTTTGCAAACGTGACCTAAGTATTGGGAAATGTGTCCTAGCGTCTGTAAAAAACTGTAAATCAGTTATTGGATTTGGTGGTGCAGCGTGTCATTCCATTTCCAGAGTGCAACAACCAACCACCTGTGTGAAATCTGAAATTCCTATGGTGTACTCTGGTACAATCATAAGCGTCGCTTGATACTGAAAAAAAGAAAAAAGCCGGTCTGCGCTATGGGCTGAACCATTTGTTAATATTGGAGGGGGGTAACACTATGCAATATATTCAGTTTTAGCATTTATATTCACTGCTAACTGTAACTACGCTCACAGTGTTAATGCTGTCTTTTTTTTTTAAATAAATAACGCTGTCATATTCAAAACTAGGGTGGCACTTGGGGTGGCAAGAGATCATTTTAGGGTAGCACTTGCCACCCCACCCTTCTAGATCCGCTCCTGCATGAGTGACCCAGTTCTTCTCAGAACTTTACCATTGATTGCACAGCGATCAGTAATGCTGCCACTGAGTAGAACGAGGCTCTGGGCGTGACTAAATAACAGATTCAGTTCCCTCTAGACCTCAATGTTAAAGGGTAATCCACAACCATGATTTTATAAGCTTTAGAGACATCCTTCTTTTTCTGTCTCACTTAACAGATGAACCTTTATTTCTACATTAATTTCTGTGCAGTTCACACCAATATTGAGAGAAGCAAGCAAGTCACACTTGGTTACTCACACTCAGAGGAATGAAAATAAACTAATTTGTTATTTATTTTCAAAGCTGATATAAATCTTTCCATCTGTGTCTTAAATAAAGAGCTGGAGCATGGAAGTAATCAGTTTAGTTTTGCATAACGCCTAGCAGGAGGCTCCTTTCAAAGTTAAAAATTGGACTCAACAACCCCAACAAAATTCATTATTTATATTCTGGGTGACAGAGCATTTCTGCTGGAGAAACATAGTGTCTTGGCAATGCAGAGGCATTACTGAGTGTTTAGCATTTTGTTTTTGCAACTATGAGTATAATTATGATAAATACTCTAGATGTGGAAACATTCAGTAGTGCAGAAGGATGACAAGAATAATTCTCAGTCTGTTCTAATGGATCCTTCCATCCATCCAGTGCTTTTTATTTAAGTCCAACTTAAACTGTAAATAAAAGTGTAAATAAGTCATTTTCTTCAGCTGAACACGTGTCACAAAATCCTGCAAACATTGCATTAGTAAGAAATTTTACATTGCATAACTTTTATTTAAGAGCACAATTTAGTGCGCATTTTTTTTTGTTGTTTTCTATTTTGTTGAAAGAGGAGGTTAATCCATTAGTCGGTTTGAACAGCCAAATTTGAGAAGTTATTGTACACTACCAGTCCAAAAACACAGTTATGTGTATAACATAACACATGCAACATACATGTGTATAATGGCAATTCTATTCTATTCTATTTTATTCTATCCTATAACACAAAGACAGACACAGCTGACTCATGTTTATGAGAATGGGGGTGAATAACAAGTTAGTTAAACTTTTATTTTGTTGAAAACCAGTTGTAACTCATTTATTGTACTTTTTTTAAATGTTGCTTTTATTATAGTCTGGTCACATATACTGGTACATTTATTGTTATGAAAGTGCATAAATGGATAGGCAGTAGACCAAAACAACAAAAGATGCAGACCAATATTTCTTGATTGTGCAGGGACCAGAGAGAATTCTTCTCAGCAAAGTAAATGAGGTTAACTAACTCACTGACAGATACAGTGATCAGTGTGTGTTGGTGTGTGCGCACTCTGTCACCTTGACTCTAATTACAGGCAGACATTGTAATAGAGTTCGAGTATGTGCGTGTACAAGATGTATTGCAGGCTTTTCTGTTCATCAGCATGTGCATGTGTGTATGATTGGGTGTGTGGGCAGCATGCGTGTGTGTGCGCGTATGTGTATGTCTATGTGTAATACCACTTAGCATTGCAATTACTGCAAAGGTAAATCACGCCCTGTAAAAAAACAATGTTGGGTATTTCCTGTTGTTGACGTTGTCCGTCATTTTAGATCTACCAGATTGAAACACCGCACACTTTGTATTTGCTGTAAAAAGGTGTGTATTAGACCTTTGATGAAAGATCTACCATCATCACAGTGGGTAAAATGCAAAAAAAATATATATATAATAATTTTAATGCAACACTACATACACTTAATGAGAAAGTACATAGTACAGAATAATCTCTAATTTTAAACTTAGACATAGATAAACAATGATGTTGATGTTGTATATTGTCGCTTTTCCAATAGAACCAATTAATTTTTTTTTTATTATTGCCTCACAATAAATGACTACAAGAAAAATCTTATCATTTAGGTCATTATTAGGGTGCAATCAAAGATGTGATCGGTGTATTTAGTCAAAACTTCTACTTAGCTTAGTGCTAAGTCACACAAATGCTGGACAAAGCACCTAACAAACCATAGTGAGTCTAGTCTCCTAACTGAGAGCAGGGGACAATGCGATTGGCCAATTTGGGTGTTCTATATTTTTAGAGATGGGACCAGTATTTGTTTGTTTTTGGCTGTATTGGGTCAGCAAACAAAAAGGTTGTCTTATACTTACTGATACTATTCAGTGCAAAGATAAATTAGACATTAGGCACAAATTACTTACATGCATACAGTCTTCTGTTGGTCAGTGTTGCTCAGAAGACAAACTGTTCCTTGTCTACAGAGTCTGGATATTCTTATATCTGCAAAGATTATTATATTTATACTGTCAAATCTACACAAATATTATGAATAATAACGCTCACAAGAAACTGGGACTCATCAGCTCAATCAGCCTTCTTAACATATCCAGTTATTGTATCAATGTCAGCCCATCAGAGCAATTACTGATTAGATGGTGTTAATGAACTCTAGGTCTGAATAGAGTCTAATTGTAGTGATCTTTCTTTCTATTGTGAAGATTTAGTTTTGACTAATAAGAGCCTTCTTGAATACATACTAAATATCTGTGGCTAGATGCTACACAGGGCAAACAAATCATTATAAATTGTACTATTGTTGGGAAATGTGTGTGACGGGACTTACAGTCTGTTTTTTATTGATTTTTTTAGACCATTTTCTAGAAGCATTGTGTGGTGTTTCTCAGCTGCAGAGGGAGAGGTGGAGCAGATTGGTTCAGGGAGCAGTGCTCCTTGGAGTTGATTAGCACAGCTGCTGTGCATTAGGTAGTCTTTTCCCTTTCTCTTTAAGCAGCATGGTCGGCGCTGTCATGAGATGGACAGTCCTCATTGGAGCATGGCATTTGTGTTTATTGTAATGTGTTTTCAACTTAAGTCTGTCTCAGGCATGGTTAACTGGATCCTATGTTCCAAAAATCAATCATCTTAAATGCATTATTATAAAATCAGAGAAATGCTTTTTTTTGTGCTTTTATGTTTGTTTGTTTTTGTGTACATTTTTTTCTCTTGGAGATAGTTAAGGGAAATTTAACATGAAATCTAAAGGCAGTTCTCTTCCTGAGAATAAATTAGCCTTTGACGTGCCTGCTGGAGCCAATTGCTCTCACTCAAGACAATGCTTACTATTCTTCCAGACGAGCTGTATTTTAGAGATTGTGCTACTAGAAGTGTTTGTCTGCCCAGTTTCACTAATAAATAGTGCCAGGTCCATTTTTCATGGAAGATAACTTAAACAGTACAGATGAGATTATGAGGGCAGGAAGTCAGACACAGGAATAGTATACACAATCCATTCAAATTTCAAAACCAATAATTATGTACAGACTGAAGTGTAATTAAGTGTAAGTGTTATTGGCAATAAATCTTGCACCATTGGAAAACCTGTTTATTTCCCCTTATTTGAGGCTATATTTATGAGGAAAATGCATTCATAGGTTGAGCAGCAGTGTTAAGTATGTGGGTTTTACCCATGAAAAAATGAAAGAACCATTAACAGCCTGGCATCTCCTCCTCATGCTGGTCACCAGCTTGGTCACAAAAATTTTCACTGGGGTTGAGGTCAGAACTGCAGAAGAGTCAAAAGTTTAGAATTTCTTTTGGTCCATAAATTGATTCCATGATTTCTTTTTAACTCTAATTGCCCATTTGTATTATGCTTTCATTTCAGAGTGTGATGAGACATTAAATTGCATAATGTTCAATAAAAAAGTGGAAAAATTGGGTTGTTCTAAAACTTTTGTTACTTTATTAACACAGTTTCTCTGCTGGATTCCTTAATTATTCATACTGAGGATATGAAACAAACAAACAACGAATTTGTATCAAATGTTGATAAGGTGTACACACCCAGCAACACACTAGGGCTTTAAAGCACAAACATGCTGCACAAAGTCTTCTCAGTTCTTTCTGTTCAGTCTGACCTCCAACCTCTGGTGTCCCCTTTAGAGTCTTCCATCCTTCAAAACTGCTCAGCAGACACAGAGAGGACCATGTGCAAACTGAATCTTTCACTTTGCAGTACAGAGGCTTCCCATCAGTTTTTTTGTAAAGTGTCGAGGTCAGATGACCCTTATTGTATTTTCATGCTTTGCTCTGGGCACTTCAGTGGAAAATGTTTTGACACACTCCCCCTGACGCACTCATAGACAGGAATTTGCATTTGTTTGTGTATGTGAATCATTTTCTATGTTACTGTGGGTGTATGTGTGTTCACCCCAGGCGACAGTTAATAAGATGAAGTATTAATTAACAGTGATGTATTTGGGAACATTGGTTGATTTCTGAACGAAGCCTTACTGGTAAACACTTGACTAATCAGAAGCATACTACTTTAGCCTCTAATAGTAAAATGATAATCAGCTCAGTGGCTGAACAGACACATTTACTTTTTTGGTTAAGCTGAAGCTATGGTGTTACATTACATTTAAAAAATATCTGTACATTCTTGTTGATGCCACCATGTTATGTATGGCACTTGATTATCTGTGACATTATACTTTAATGGAGTTGAAAATCTTTGAAATTGTGACATAAAGCAGTATATGCAGTATAAAGGGAAGCTTTATACTGCATATACTGCTTTATAACACTTCTTTGTTATGTGGTTAACAAAGAAATCTTTCCTAGTTACACATTTCCAGGTTCAATAGCAGCTTTGCTCTGTTCTTCTGCCAGGAAATATTGCAGCCAACAGAAGCCAGTACTTAAAAAAGTTCTCACCTGAGCTTGCCTTGTATATTACACTGAAATGATTACATCCTTGAACATTCAGAGAAACTGATTTGCTTTTTGTAGCTAAATGAAAAAAATATGTTTTTTATGCTCAGTTTTACTATGTTTACTACACTGATGACTTTTCTGCAAGCCTGGGACATGTTTTCAGTGGAAAAAACAGTCATGCAGTCAGAAAAAGTGAAATTGAAAAACAAATTACATTTGATGTCAACAACATATTTGAGTAAAAAACACATTGAAATTTTAATTTACAGCTAATAATTTTATTCATGTGCATGACTGATTTAAAAAGAGCACCCAAGAGAGGCTGAGCCTTAAGGAAAGGAAGACACAGTCTTTCACCACTATGTGAAAGATTGTGTGCGCAAACAGATACACTAAGAATAATATTTCTCAATGTAAAATTGGCAAGAGATTGGAGAGGATTTAGGTCATCACACATCCCTAAAGGACCCGCGATCAGAGATGCCACTGACATATTGCAATGTTTTCATTAAAACCATAAAATACCATTTAATTATAAAGGGATTGCCACTAATACAGCAAATGAGTCTCAAGAGTGCTTAATGCTGAAGTAAAATCATTGAAACTACTGCATACTTTGGTATCTCTGGTGATAAAATGATTGCTGCTAAAAACTGCATTTGTTTAAACATTATATTTTCGGTTATGGATCACTGTAAACATCTTCTTCTTAGCTTAGTGTGCACTCACCAGCCACTTTCTTCTTAGGTACAGCTGTTCAACTGCTCATTAATATAAATAGCTACATTTACAGAAACGGCTGATCTACTGGGATTTTTCCCCACACGATGATCACTAGTTTTTACAAAGATTGGTCTAAAAAAAGGAAATTTCCAGTGACCAGCAGTTCTCTGGGTGTCTGGATGCCAGAGGTCATATTACAATGGTCAGAATACTTTGAACTGATAGGAAGGCAACAGTAACTCCGATAACCACTTATTACAATGAAACATGACGATGAGTTAACTGAACTCAAATTGTGATCTTGAATGCAACCAATAAATCTGCAGTAAATGCATGAAGCTGCTCTACAATATGGTCCAAATCTCCGAGGAATGTTTCCAGCACTTTGTTGAATCTATGAAGAAAGAGTTAAGATGATAAATACGAGAAAGTATTAAGGCAGTTCTGAAGACAAAACACAAGGTGGAAACAGTGATTTGCTGCAGTTATTGGGATGTTTACCTACATTACAGACTGGGCTTGAGGACCAACAGTAACGTTGTCCACATAAGGGGATGAGCAGACTCTTCTTTCAAAGAAATCTCAGATCCTTTAATGCAGTGGAGCCAAACATAAGGAGAGTTTCACTGGTCTGGCCCACTGAAGATTAAAGTGAGCTGTAAGTGGTCTACTATGTACTATGAGTTTGGCATCCCTGATTTAATATGTGCAGCAAAATGCTGAAGATCTTCTACCAATCTGTACACCAGACTACAGACACCTTCTGCAGTATTTTGCTGTTGTCTGCTGGGAGGCGGCATCAATGCTAGAGATGCCAGCAGGATCAACAAACCAATTCCCAAAGCTGGAACCATCACTGGCCAGAATCTGGAGGCATTTCAGTCAGTTAGGGACAAGAGGTCACTGAACAAACTGCTCTCCATCACAGACAATCCATCTCAGCTCCACTCTTCATTCCACACTACTGAGGCAGCAGAGCTCATTCTCCCTCAGACTTCTTCAACCCTGCTGCCATAAAGAATGCTTCAGGAAATCATTCGACGGTTCTCTGTGAAACTGTACAATAACTCTTCTCTCTGTGACAGGTGGACACACCTGTCAAGCATAGCACTCTGTAACATTCCACTGGAGCAGTGGCGGCTGGCCCATAGGGGGCGCTCGGGCTCCGCCCCCCCAAATGTGGAGGAGTAAAAATATATATTTTTAAAAAATTCATCAATGATAGTTTTACTATGTGTGTGCCCATATACAGCCAGGCGTATTTTAACATTTTCACCAGCTGACTCATTAAAGTTCAACCAACAAACGGTGTTTTTCTTCTTCTGGGGCGCTCGTCAAAGCGCCCTTGATATGCAGCGAAATAGCCTATCATTAAATGGTTGCCAGGGGAAAATAATAAATATTTGACCTATCAGCGTCGCTGAATTAAATGGTTTGGGGGCGCTTAAAATTGCGCCCCTGCAGAAAACGCGCGAAGATTTGCTGTTCTAGAATTTTACCTCAGTCAGTAGCCTAAGTGAGCTATAAGGTCAGAGAGAGACGATGGCAGCGGTATTGTTAACGGTTGAGGCACAGCCTCCCCCAAATTCGGTTAGATCGCTTCTAACCTACCCTTTTGCCAGAAGGACAATGGCAGAAAAACTGCAAGTTAAAGAGTTGGGACCTGACAAGCCCGAAATTCAACTAACCCAGGCAACGAAGGAGAAGTCAAAAGCATACAACAGGACTTTTTGTCGGAGTTGGTTCCAGCGCAAGTCGTGGCTGACAGGCTGTGGAACAGCTAATGCACTTTTTTGTTTCCCGTGCATACTGTTCAAAAGTGACAAGTGTGATTTGACGTGGACACAATCTGGACAAACCGACTTAAAGCACCTCTCCGAACGAATCAAGAAACATGAAAGCTCACGAGTTCATATGGACAACAGTGTAAAGCTAGCTGTGCTAGGGAAAACTAGCATAGCGGCGCAGCTAGATGATGGACATCGGATTGCTTTAAGAAGGCACAACGAAGAGGTAGATAAAAACCGTCATATTTTATCTAAAATCATCGATTGTATTAAGTTTTGTGGTGCTTTTGAGCTAGCAATGCGGGGACATGATGAAAGTGATTCCTCAGACAATCCAGGGATTTTTAGAGGTTTAGTCGACTTGATGGCATCAATTGATCACGACTTGAGGCAACACCTTGAAAATGCTACTGTATTTAAAGGCACCTCGAAAACAGTCCAGAACGAGATCCTGGATTGCATGTTGGCAGTTCTGAGAGAAAGGATCGTGGAAGAAGTAAAGGCAGCGAAGTTTTTAGCCATTCAAGCTGATGAAACCACTGACATTTCTACACACTGTCAGTTAGTCATGGTGCTAAGATACATTGACCAACGAAACCGTATTCAAGAGCGTTTTTTTGAATTCATCAAGCTACCCAATGCTTGTGCAGATGCAATAGCCAGTGCCTTATCGGAGAGGCTGCGCTTCATCCTCCCCCAGGGACAAGAGAGAAAGTTGATCGCCCAGGCCTACGATGGGGCCGCTGTAATGAGGGGTACCACTGGAGGAGTGCAGCGTAAGATACAGGACATTTATGCTAACGCTCACTACGTACATTGTTATGCCCATCAGTTAAACCTGGTAATGCAACAAGCAACCTCCCACATCCCTCAAATCAGTCACTTTTTTTCCGACATAGCAGGATTCGCTTCTTTTTTTACTAAATCGAGCAAGAGGACTGCAGTGCTTGACGAGGTGGTGGCGCACCGACTTCCAAGTGCATCGGCAACCCGTTGGAACTTCAACAGTCGTGCTGTGAATACAGTGTATGAACATAAAGACGATCTGGTGAGGTGTTTTCAGACCATCCGTAACAGTGAAGGATTTGATGCCCCTACAAAGAGAGATGCCGGTGGTTTCGTGAGAATGCTGGAAGACGAAGCTTTCTGTTTTTTCCTGGCCTTGTTTCACAAGATAATGCCACATGTAGACATGCTGTATAACCACCTACAGAAGAGAAACATCGATTCTGTCACCATCGCAGGGATCACCCAGACATTCATCAGCCGCATGCAGGCTATCAGGTAGGCATAAAAGCATAAATATGTAACCTAGAATAAATGTTAATTATCTATGCATAGATTCTATCAAATTCTCTGCATATATTCTGTGTTCTGTGACTTAAATGTTTAATGGAATTCAGATAATTTTGATTTATATCAGCCTTTGAAGTAATTTTATGAAAAATATTTGATTAAGTATATTTGATGAAGTATATTCCCAGTAATGATTTGATGTAGCCTATACCATAGGCTATTTCCTGAAATTATGGCCAGGGCCTTTATTTACTTGCACTGGTTTTCCCCCAGCCATTAAACCAGGTCCGGTTATTAATTAAATCCGGTAATTCCCGGTAATTAGAACACAACCTTTGTTTGGTTTGTGTTTGGTTAATATATCCCTATTCAGTTTTCAGAAGCCATTAATGAAACTTATGTATTGGATCAGGGAGGCACTTCCTAATCTGGTTGTGGATGAGGAGTACAGGGGACCTGTTCAAGACCCACCCACAAAGAGACGGAGAACATTGGGGGAAGACAGGCAACACCATTTGGCACTGGAGGTAAGCACTAGCTGCTTGGTCTGATTTAAATCGGATCATCAGATAAAATCTAATGACGATGCTGTCAGATGTCATTTGATATAGTGGTCATGACTGTTTTGTTTTGTTATGGACAGATTTTTTTTTTCAGAATAATGATTAACATGAGACATGTGCCAAAGTCTTACCACTGAATCTAACTCTTACCAATTATATATTATTGGATAGGTGTGCGACACCATTATGAGCCATGCCAAGGAGAGGTTTTCTTTCACCAAGCACCTTGTCAGCGCCACTCTGTTGCAAGGAGACTTGTTCCAACAACACAGCAAAAATTTTCCAGATGCAGCACTACAAACCACAGTGGAAGCCTATCCCTCATTGGACAAAGCCAGACTTAAAACAGAACTGTCCCTGATCTACGACAACGAGGAGTTTCAGAGTTGTAGTGGTGCGCTGGCGCTCTATCAGGTTCTGATGGAAAACAACCTTCAAGACACATTCACCGAAACTGTAAGTCTTCTTAACATCCTCATCACCACACCAATGACAACATCAGAATCGGAGAGGTGTTTCTCTACTTTAAAGAGGATAAAAACTTTCCTGAGAAACAATATGGCTCAGGATCGGCTCAACGCTCTGGCTATGCTGTCCATAGAGAAAAAACTCACACAAGAACTTCCTGATTTCAACACCAGGGTCATCGAGAAATTTGCCACTCAGAAAGACAGACGAGCAAAGTTCTTGTACAAATAAGAACCCTTAACCATATTTACTCTCTTTCTCCATCCCTCTCTCTTTCTCTCTTTAGCCCACCCCCCCAATCAGTTTACAGTTGTTGTTTTCAATAGTTATTTTTCATTCATTCAAAAAAAAAAAAAAAAATCTGTTCATGTTCATTTTTACAAATCTATACAAATGGCCAGAATATGGTTGTTCATTTTTACAAATCTATACAAATGGCCAGAATATGGTTGTTCATTTTAAATTTAAATTAAAATTGTGTTGTTTGATGTACTCATTAAATGGGTCATTTTAGTCGATATCATAAAAATTGCCCCCCCTGAGATTTTTTTCAGGAGCCGCCACTGCACTGGAGTATAACCTCCTGCAGCAGTTTCTTAGATTTACAGTGTACATATTATTTATTAATGTAGTTTGTGCTACCCTCTTGCATAATCTCTGTGTTACTCTTTACTTTTATTCACTTTGGTATATATTTATACAGTGTTGGGAAGGTTACTTTTAAAATGTATTCCATTACAGAATACAGAATACATGCCCCAAAATGTATTCTGTAACGTATTCCGTTACGTTACTCAATGACAGTAACGTATTCTGAATACTTTGGATTACTTAATATATTATCATGCTTTTTACAACAACGTGAATGTACTATTGCTGTGTGATTTATTACTATTACTGAAGGTCCGCGACTCCGAACTGTAGTAAAGGGACCTCTGACTAATACGGCGGGGTCCCTGTCGGCTTGTAGCTGAAAAATAGCTCTACTTTGTTGTGTGGGTCAACTTTTCTTGCGACAGACAGAGAGAGGCGTTGAAAGGCTGCTCCAACGGAACTTGTTGTTTTCGGAGGAAAACACGAACACAGTGTACAGTCGAGTCTTAATAGCTTACTTACAACTGGGCTCGTCAGGCACTCTTCTTGGCTGAAGTGGTTATTATTATATTTACATGCTTCTAGCTCCCGTTTTTCCTCGATGACAACTCGTACCTTTCCACTCCCCTTTTTCTCCCTCCTCGCTCACAGACACATAACGTGTATGGCAGTCCATTCTCCCTGCAACACGGACTACACTGCCCATGATGCTACATTCTTTAGAGCTATGCTTGTAGCATTCTGCCTGTTAGCTTAGCACAACAACAACAACAACAAAGAAAAGGCGCTCTCTCACCCAGGAAACACACAGTCGCAGAGAGAGAGAGCGTCGCCCTGTAACCATGGCAACCGTAACGCTGCCGCCTGGAACAACAGAACGTAGCTGTCAAACAAAACCCAAACAGTCCTGACCCGCGACAAAATGAAACAGGAAAGTACCGCAGTGTAATCCATTTATTTCAACAAAGTAACTGTATTCTGAATACCACCTTTTTAAACGGTAACTGTAACGGAATACAGTTACTCATATTTTGTATTTTAAATACGTAACGGCGGTACATGTATTCCGTTACTCCCCAACACTGTATTTATATATACAATTTTTGGACTCACAGTATAAGGCCCTCATTATGTGCCAGTTGCACTTTTACTCTAAGTATGATATTTTATCGTAGACTGCACTGTTTTTATTCTTTATCCTGTTGCGTTAACCTTTCTGTCAAAAAGCCTCTTGGCTAATTTAGCTTGTTTATTAATGCGGATTGCGGTTTTATCACTGTCTCTTTTTTCAAAGTACTTTGTGTAATCATGTATAGCTTGTTAGCATGAAGACCATTTAGGCTGAACTCAGAGGGCTAACAAGCTGGCTCATGCAGTGATCAGTTTAAGTGCAGTCGACCTATCACTTACATGTAAGCCCCACTCACATACTCAGAGACGTTATAACTGTCAGTGTGGAGCAGAGGGACTCGTATTGTGTTAGCTGCTTGTTAACATCTCCACCTTTTATCTGTCAAATTAGCCATGAAGTCAGAGCGGCAGAGATCATCCCAAAGGAGAGGATGGAGCAGTGAGCTATCAGGACGTCAGGTTCTGCACAAATGTTCACGTCAAACAAGTAATTTCATCTTTTCCCAAATTACTGCAGGTGGAAATATGGAGATAAGCACAGAGAGAATTCACAGAGTTCAGCTGTCACTGAAGATAAATGGGAGAATTTAAAATCATTTAAAGGTGCTGCATGGATCATTTTTTACCACAAGTATATAATTGTCTAATTAGTACTCAGTACTTGGTGCAATTAACTTGAGCAAATTGGATCACGGCATTGATGACTAGCCACCTCTCACTACCTTAAGTGTTGATGTTTCTACAAACCAAACCATTTTTTCATGAAACACTGCTCCTCTTTCCAGCCTTCTTTTTTAAAAAAGAGAAACATGCCTGTATCTTTTCACTTTCATCTTTTCAATTAAATCATCACAGACGACTTTTAATTTTGAGCCAGCGATAATGAAAGCATGTGTCTTTATTAGAATTCGTAGTTTTAGAAAACGACTCTCTTCTTTTTGTTGTCAACATTTCAGCCAAGATCAAGATACACTATAATGGTAGTGAATATGCAGACACCTATTTCACATCCAGTGTAAAGTTTCTTTCTATGTCTTGGGCCAGTTTTCTCACAGTATGGTGGAATATTTAGATTTATGTTGACTTAATCAATGATATTTTAGACAGGGCTTTAGTGTGCTTCCAGCATGTCAGCATGTCACTTCCCATACAGCAGTAGTAGTGGCACATTTTACTTGAGCCACCTCATCTAACACTTACTCATTGTGTGTTATGATTATCCAGCGATCATGTTTCAAATACATGTGGTGTTAAAGATCATGATCCTTGCCATAATTGTTTTCTCTCTCCTCTCTCATCTATCTGTATTTGTTTGTAGTAGTCTGTGTTCATGGGTGGGACTCATCTCGGGTTCCCACCTCTGGTCTGTTATTCTTTGCTGGATTGTTGAACTACACAGTTTGTGAAACCCTGGCTTCTTCTGCTCTGTGTGTTTGTGCGGCTTCTGGATTCTCTTCTCCCAGTGCGGGGTGAGCCAACCCTGAGTTGAGAGAGTGTGTTTTGTGGCTTATTAGATGTGTAGATTCCCTTCCCTCCTGGATGCCTGGAGCACTTTTCTCCTTTTTTGTATTGCATTATTGTGTAATTATTTCACTGTAAATGCACTGAACTTTGATTTCTGAGTCCTGTGCTTGAGTCTAACCTGCTTACCGGCTGTAAAAAAAATCCTTTGTCTCCTCTGTGTAGCATCACCATCAAAAGAGATCTTGTCGAAAAGATTAATGTAGAGTGTTCAGGTACAAAAGTCTTGACCTATACAAAAGATTGAGATCTCCAACTGTATTATAAGATTGACTGCCAGCTGAATGCAAGCTGAATTACTGGCAGCTACTGACAGTCTGCTTTGATACCTTCATTTAATGACAGAATTTACTTAATGATTCATGTTTACACTAAGATGAATCCTATTGATTCAGTGAGTCAGTCAACTGTTTTGTTAAAGCTACATCGAGGCTTCCATGATAGCATTTACTACAGCTTTCAAGTAGCTGTGTTTTGTTACAGCGTGGTTTTTATTCTTGCGTGTTATTACCTAAAACCTTGAACTTAACTGTGGAGATGAGCAAGGACAGTGAAATCACCGCAGAGACACTGAGCAGTAAGGTGCTTCAAAAACATTACGAACAAAACAAGAGTTTATTAAACCTCTTTAACTGAAGGTCATAATCACGTAGTGTCTGTAATGTTACACTACATGGATAAAAGCAGCCCATACTCATTTCTGAGTGTGATGCAATGCTGTTTTTTTAAAGTGAATAGTTAATGCACAAGGTGCGCTTTGGCCCTGGTTTGCGACACACCAGTGAGGAGCAGTTGTCGTTAGCAACTTGTCATTTTTGAATGTGCAGGATTGCTTTTGTGAAGGGGCAAGACACAATTTTCTCCTAATCATAAGCAAGTAGTCTGTAGGATCTAAGCCCCACCAGTATATGAAACCAAATAAAAATCATACAAATAAACAACTGAGGGAAATGAAAGGTAGAAATTTCGAACGCGACATTAACCACAGTGTCGGTCCATCGCTACCCTTCCTGGCTCATGATCCGGTGTGTAAAGGGGGCCATTATCTTTTGGCGGCCAGCATTGCCTCGCTCGATGAATAAAGGCCCTGATGCCAGAAGGCACTATGTGTGACACAAGTGCATCTGACAATCTGGAATTACGTGATGGCCCAGGATGAGAATGTGCTGCATAATCTAAAGAAGCAACTAATATCAGCGTATCAGCTGATATCAGCTAATAATCAGCGTTACAGGTTTTGAAACCACCTTGCAAGTTCTTCTCAGTTAACATTTAAATGATGAATAAATTCAAAATCCAGTTAACTAGCCTGGTGTTTACCGTGTACTGCCATTCAGATCTTACTTTTTGGTTTGCTTTTAACTTTTAGTCATTGCTGAGGTGAGAAAATAATCTATGCTGCTGCACCTTCTATTATGTAATCATTTTTGTGGCACTGTTTAATGATCGTAGCTGCGGCAGACGCATAAAGATGATGACAATTCTTAAAGTTATGTCCAATGTTCTGATTGGTTGACTGACTGACTTTTACAAAATGTTTGAACATCTATAGATCTGAAAACTGTAAATGGAACTGTATTAAACTATATTAAGATGTGAAACTTTTACCGAGGTTATTACAGCCCTGTAATTACAAAGACCCTAATAGATCCTGATGATGCACCTTCTTCCATTTGTCAAATTCAGTGTCTGCCTTGCTAACACACAGCTTTGGTGCTGTGAGACTTGACTGTGTGGATAATTAGAAACTTGGAAAGGTGAGAATAAATAATCTGGCACTCCAGTGACTGTTAGTGTGATGGATGAATGGCTAGATGGCAAATGGAAGGAGACAAGATTAAAAAAAGAAGAATATAGATTATAAATGCTTTAGGAGAGTGCTGGTGGTGAAGGGGACTAATAACTGTATGGATTATAGAGAAACATTAAATACATTGGCATAATATATTGTAAGAACCTTATAAACCTGTCAAAAATGCCCCAAATATGTTATTGGAAAAAATAGCAAGACAGGACCAAAAGTCCAAATTGCAATCTCTTTAATGAAGCCCTCATTTCCAGACAGTGCTAAACAATAAGAAAACTGTCGGATTTGCCTTGCAGGCTGAAAGTATTTGGAACCTCCTGCTAAGTGCAACCTGGGGAAACTGACAAGAGAACAGTGACAAGAAACTCAAACACAGCATGACAAAACCAACAAAGGCTTCTGAGAACTTATCAGGATGCAGGAGCTGTTTGAGTGGACATCAGGGTACAGGATGTCGCTCCTCCAAACCATGCATTTAGAGTTGACAATAAGATATTACCAAACACAATGACCCAGAAAATGAAACAGCGACCCTTTTTAATATTGCAACAGAGATATGCATAAATCTTTAGACAAACTATCCTTCTGAATATTCATCTTATAATCCTGTTTCCACTTCTGCCTCTGAATCACAAGCTGTTATTTGCTTTCTTTGATGGATCTTCTGAGCCTTGTCCATACAAGATGTGGCTGGTTTGCAGCCACTGGTCTCCAGGGTCCCGTCTGGCTTCATCTGACAGTTGGAAAGAGCACTGAGGGCCCTCAAGAGCCTGTCAGTCTGACACCTTTGTCAACAAACCGTTATATTAGCTACAATGATATGCACATATTGTGTGAGTTCATGAGAATCCATGCGTTTTGATGGATTTTTAAAATTATTTTTGGACTTGAAATAATGAAGGTTCTACTTCTAACACTTAGTCTTCATAGTTAAATGTCATGTTCTTTGTGCTAGCGTTAGTCCCTTCTTGCATCACCTGTACCATGTCTTGCCTCTGTGAGCAGTCAGCCTTTGTCTCTTTTTTTTTTTTTTTTTTTTTTCCGCCTGTCCCATTTGGTTCTTTAGCCATCAGAATTGTTGTCTGAAGACCAACAAGGATACCCAATGGATTTACTTTGCCAAATGGATCATCGTGGCATTGCCGTATTGGTCCATTTGGTCGATCTTTGTTTTTATTATTTATTATATTTTATTTTCAGATGTTACAGACGGGACAGACATGAGTGAGAGATAGGAAAGGGAGAAAGAAAGAGGAAGGAAAGGAAAAACAGAAGGGGAGAGGGACAGTGAGAAAGGGGGGGAGAAAAAAAATAAAAATCTCCTGGATCACCTGTTGAGAGAAGAATAGAAAACAAGCAAAAAAAGACAAAAAAACAAAACAAAACAAAGCAACATACTAAACACAACACCATCGCATTAATCTAGCTAAGTGTAAACAGCAGTAAATACTAAATATTCAATGTTGTTGTGCAGCACGCAGGACAGATGTGCTTCGAAGTAGCAGCCAAGAAAGGTGTAATTTGGGTCTACGAGCAGTGAACACCCGTGTGCATACCTGTGTGGATCAGCGCGCTTGTATTCCAAAGGTTTCTTCATGTAACGATCTGCTAGGGAGTGTGGGGGGGCCACAGCCCCGTCCTCCAGGGTGTGAAGCAGGTATGGAGGAGATCAAAACTCCAGACATCCAGAGGCCCCCAGAACACAAGAAACCATGGAAGACCAACAGAGGGGCAGCCGCGCCACTGTTCCAGTAAGAGCTGAGGAGAGTCCCAGATGAGGGTTCACTCAGCAGCCGCGGAGCAGAAGCCAGGGGGAGTTGCAGTGACGTGCCCGTGAGCTCCGCCGGCCGCCAGCTGTGCCTGAGTGACCGAGCCCCAGCCTTTGTCTCTGCATTTGTTTACCTTTGACCTTTGTTTAGTTGATAGTTTCATGTCAAAATCATAGTTTGCATCTGTTTATCTCCTTAGTTATGTATGTATATATATATGTATATATTGTACTATTCTTAGTTAGCGTATTGTCTGTCTTGTCTTAATGTTGGTTTATAATGGAGCACTGTAACAAAAAATAATTTCCCCCAGGGATCAATAAAGTATTCTGATTCTGATTCTGATTATGTCTCTTTGTTTGATACTCTCTTCCCGCAGCAAGTTTATGTGTCGTGAGTCTGGGTCTCTGTCTCTGAGTTTATTTTTCCTGTCTTATTTTGATAGTCTATTTTCTCACATGTGTTATGTTTAGTTTTGCCTTCTGTGCTTTGCCAGTTAGATTCTGTTCAGCCATGTTTATATCATCCGAGTTGTTGATGTAGCAGAACAGTAGTCGGTCCCGCAAGAGTTGGGGTTGTACTTAGTTTTTTGCAGGACTGTATGGCCTGCAAAATGTTAATAATAAGAGCCTGTGTAAAGTTTGCATGGGTTCTATTTTATCCATGCATTTGCACATGCACATGGGCACTACAGTGCTGAGTCCTGCTCCCGCATTAATTCACTGACCAACAGCTGATGGTGTAAATGTAACAGGAATGTACTCAAACAATGCAGGGAAGATGACTGTAGAAATGCAACAGTATTAATCTGTGCAGCTTTCAAAATGTTCATGAGGGAGAATGGATACACCATTTTGTTTGCTTGTGATTTCCCGGCGAGAACAGATTGCATGAATGTCATCTAAGATCTGTCATGATCCTGTTTCTTATTTATGAATATACATCAGTGTAAACATGCTGCAGATTGTAAACAACTTGTAGCTCATATGTACAGCAGATAACTTACTGAACATATATTGGACAAATATTTATTATTTACTTTTGTAGTTCAGGTTAAATTAATGTTCATTTTAAACTGATTTATGGACAAAAAGAAATCATGTCAAACAGAATATAAAAAATGATGGTTCAATTGAGCATGCTGGGGGTTGAGGAAATGAGAAGCAAGAGTCTGCCAGCTAAATCAAATGCATACAAGATAAACACACTAATAGGCTCAGTGAGGTTCAGAGGACTATATGTCAGCTGTCTCTCTGTACATCATGATGTGCTAGTGTTGATCACTGGAGGCCAAATACCTCAGGTGTAATGAGAGCAGGTTTCTAGTTTATAGTGTTTTCAGCAGCTCAGTGTGGTTGTTCAGACACATAATGATGTACATCTGTTCCCATGTTATTGCTAAATTAAAATAATATACAAAAAGCAAATAGGAATTAAAGTAAGTCATGCTCACGCAATATTTTCTGATTGTGGACAATGGAAACTTTACAAATAAACTATTAACAGCCACAGTGTAAGCCAAGAGATGCAATTTCATCACTTTTGGCAGATTATTAATAATTACTAAATAAATACTGCGGTTTCCTTTATTTATTACATTTTCTTATAAAGTGCACAAAGAGCTGTATCATTAAAGAGGCTAAATAGCCATATAATTTTCTCTTCTTATTTAATAGCAACTTTTGTACATTTCTATACTAATAGTGGGAACTATTACAAAATAGAAAATACACTGTATTGTTACACCCACGTCCTCCTGCTTGACACAGTCAGTCAAACTTAAGAAAGATCTCACTAGAGGACATTTGGCTTCCAGTGGTAGGGATCAACATTGCTGTATGTGCACAGAGTTCTGACTGACATACCATTTCCAGAAATGTTTTAATAAAATGTATATTTATCCAGGCTTTCTGGCTCCCACACAGGAATCACAACATATAGACACATAAATGAATGGGAAATATAATAAAGCATATTATGATCATGTACAAGAGTAAGACAGCAGTAAAAGCAAAGGTAATGTTATAAACTCTAATGTGAAGAAAACCAAAATAGAGTGGAAAGTCAATATTAATCGTTGAACTACACGTGTACAACTATCCAGCACAATAAACTCCCTTAGTTGTAACAGGAGCACTTTTTCCTAAAGCTTTTGTTCTTTTAGAAGCTTCAATTAAATTAACCCATGTAATTTGTTTAATGAGAACATAAAAAAGGACACACTGTCTGATAAAGAGGCCAAGAACTAAATAAACAAAGAATACAGCTACACAACAACACGGGAGAACATGGAAGCAGAACAGTAAAATATCTAGCAGCGATAATGCTGCAGGATGTATGTTAATAAATCTAATTACCTTGTTCTTTTAAGTTACCACTGCTTCTTTTTAATACACAATCTCCCCAATCTCTGTGTTAATTAAGGTTTTTGTGACTTGGTGGTCTGCGACTTAAAACACTTGACTAAGAATTTAATGATTGTACAGGACAACATAATTATTTGTAGCATTACTAAGATGGGGCTGTGGTGCTATGGTTGGCTGGGAGTCAGAGTTAAGAGTAGGCTTTATTTCCTACGTTTTCAAGCTTTACATCTATCAAAATTGGGTTTTTTTACTGAGCTCCATGCAGGGCTGCTCAGTTTAAGGGAGTGCTGGTGTCTAACTGGGTAAGAGGAAACTGTTACAAATAAAATGAGAATAATTTATTTTAACACAGTGACACTGGCAGTGTTTTCTACTTCATCAAAATGTAGGAAAAGGAAAGAGATCTCTGGGCTTTAACAAATCTTTATCGGTGAAGGATATCTTTAGCATAGTGTGACACTTTTGATCCACTATATAATTATGATGTTCCACATTATTATACTGAACAGCAGGGGGAAAAGACGAACCATAGGGCTCCAGGATGTCAGTTAAGGCTACAGCTGTCAACCTTAGAAGTGTGAAAGCAAAGGAAGAAATGGCTGTTAAAGCAGTCTTTTTCTTTATTTATGGAGTCATTTAGAAAACTGGTGTTATTGGTGTTACATGTTATATCACTATGGTTTTGTTTTTGTAAACAAAACCCATTAGAACACTCAAACTAAAAATGAAGAAACAATGTTTATATTTATGAGTTGTGATGACTGTGATGATAAAATCTAGCAACCATCTTCAGTCCGTGGATACATCCTGGAGCCAGGCCTGGTCAAAAGACCTATTTGCAAATGTCTAGTAGCCATGCCTCAACCCACATGAGTCTTGTGTGGTGGGTCCACTTAATGGGTGGCAATTTTTACACACAGAAGAAGCTCCAGCAGTCACTTCATTAGATACAATGTAAGTGGTTAAAACAAAATAAGCAGTCCCTTTTCTTCTGTATTCTGTGTGAACATGTGTGCTGAGTTTGTTCTGTAATTTGATGATAACTCTTAAAGCAAGATTATTCACACTTTAAATCACAACTAACCTGTAATGCAGGAAACAGACCTACTCTCAAAGCCTGAAACACTCAAAGGCATCACACTGCTTTTTTAATGATCACAGTCATTAATTCTGTGAGTAAAATGCTGATATCCACACACACACACACACACACACACACACACACACACACACACACACACACACACAAACCCAAAACTCATGAACACACAGTCACATAATGGATGTGTAAGTCAGTCAGACATAAAAGTAAACAAACAGCACAGCTTTAAGCTCTCTGCCACTAATGGCCCTATCAGTCACACATAAACTCAAAAATGCACTGCATGGGAGTGCCGCTGAACTTCAGAGTCAATGATGAATATACTCTAACTTTATTCTTGATTTTCTACAGTGGAAAAAAACACATCTAGTTTTAAGCTTCTCAGTGTTTGAATTAATGACTCGAATGCACAACTTAGAGCTTTTGTTTGTTAACGGAAAATTTGTCGCACAGTTTTTGGCTCAGTCCAGTTGGTTTTTTCACAACTTCACTACACTACTCTCAATTCAGCCAGCGGGTGTCCTCAGACTTTTTTCACGGTCCTTTTGCCTAACGCCACAGTCCTACCTGCTCACCTTTCTTTCAATGTGAAAGTGCCATGGTTTCTAAGTTGAATAAAAAGTGTCCTTGGAGCTGTGTGCAGCAGGCTCTGGGACTACAGTTTTCTCATTTAGTGTCAAAGTCAAAATGTTACTCAGTTCTCCCATATGGCAGAGGCTGGGCACAAGTCAGCTGCAACAGGTGCAAACCAAACCAAACTGGTTTGGATTCAAACCCAAACCCTTTGAATGACAGTACTGTATTTGACCCATCCATCAATCACCTGTGGCATGGCACCATCAGCATAAAAACACTTTGTTTCTTTTCTTTTACAGTTTTTTCTGAATGCTTAAACCCTAACTGTGATTCCTGTAGCACGATCTCTAAAACTATTCAGACTTATAGCAAAACCACTCACTGAGTTTGCAAAACTAAAAGCACAAAAACTGCTTTGCACTCAGTTTGCAATTTTGTAACACACACTTTGCAAAACTGTAGGCACAATTCACTGCACAACACTCAATTACCAAATTTCCAACACACTCCTAGCAAAAGTATACACATGTATGGCTATCATTAACACTAATTTGCCAACTGTCTGGCACACTTTCACATGTCAAAACTTTCTTAGATAATTAGTTCACTTTGCAATCAGCCTAAGCACTATAATACAGGTAAGCTGTGTGTGCGGAGTACAATGGAGGGAGCAGAAAGAGTGAGAAGTAGAGGAGGCCGAGGAAGAGGACGTGGAGGTGAAGAAGTAGGATGAAGAGGACGACAAGGACAAGGAGGAGCAAGAGGAAGACGAGGAGGGGGGAGAGGAAGGGTAGGAAGAGTAAGAAATAGAATTGCTGATGACATCAGAGCTACAATAGTGGACCATGTCATCAACCGTGGAATGACCCTGAGGGAAGCTGGCCAACGGGTCCAGCCTAAACTGAGCCGCTACACTGTAGCAAGTACCATAAGGACATCTTGAAATGAGAATCGGTTAGTACAGTCACTTTGCACAAAGATTTGTAGCACTGCCATATGCCAATGAGAAACACACCAATACCATTGATGTAAAAATACTGAAATTGTTACTTTACAGAATTGCTAGATGACCAGATGCTGGGGGCAGAGGAAGCATGTTCACTGCAGACCAAGTAACCCATATAGTCATTATGGCGATTGCAAATAATCCTATACTTGGAAATAAACACTTGTGTTTGTTTTGATGTACTTGAAGTTTGGATCCCTCTATGCTTATGGATCTATGACAGAAGTATGAGCTCAAACTGACATAGCCTACCTTGTGCACAGAGAAAGCAAAAGCCAGATGTGTTTTATATTCATACCATCAGTGTGCAGTTGGCGCATTGTGTGCTTAGTAGATGATGGCTTGTGTGTACTGTTTGATACGGAAACACCATTTTTACGAAGGTGTGAAGAGTTAATCTAGCTGTGTTCGCTTTTGCAAGAGAACTACAATGTTTTGATTATTGGGTGACAGGTTTTCTTATTTGTGTGAAGAGTTTTGCAAAATTAGCCAATAGTTACAAAAAATGTGCTTAAGCAATCAGAAAAAACTGTAATAAGAGCGCATCAGCTCTAGTGTAAATGATCTTTAAGTGATGATAATATAATTACTTATAGATTCAGGTTTATGCTTAAAATGTTTCCTCTTGTGGACTGCTACAGTAATTATGACTCTATATAAGAGCATTATTAATATACTGAAGCAGACTGGCCTGTCTACCACAAACTGTCCCCACATCTGGCCTCGATTGGAGACAAGAATCCAGATACATGAGCAGATGCAGACATGGCATAAATAAGGCAAGGTGTTCATGCACATGTCAGTACAGTGCTGGTTTTTCAAACTCCTGTTAAGAATTCATTCATCATTAATTCATTCATCTGGAACTAACACTGTAATTTTGTATTCTCTTTTATTTTATATGAGCTTTTTTTGTTTTCTTGTTTTTTTATTGGTTTACATCCTTTGAAGTCATTTTCAAATCTGTCTTTTGTATTCTGTCTTTTTACATGTCTTATGTTTCCTGAACAGGATTTTCCTTGTTGGAAGGTGACATAAAAATTCACTTACATTGCCTCGGGACGCAGGTTCAAAGAGTAAAAATGGTAAATGTTACATGACATAAAGTACACAAAACCCCAAAGGATTCTACTGCCCAGCAGTTGGTGAAATAGTCATGTAAATTTGTAAATAGCTAAATATTTGTAAATCTATTTTGTGTCAAAGCAGCCTCTCAGTTGTCCTGTGCTGCCTCACCACTTTTCTATCTCTCTTTCTCTGTCTTAATGCACAGGATTTTCCTTGTTTAGAAAGTATTGATTGCAAAAAAGCAATTATAGACATTTATATTAAAATTAAACTTTATGTAAATGCTCAATGCTTCATGTAATTTTTTGTTTTTGGTTTAATTTGTGTCTAAAGGTAAATCAGTTGGATACACTTAAATGTTCAAATATGGGGACATAAAATGTAAAGTTTAAAGTGAAACTCTAAACATGTCACCCCTACATTCAATGTGAATGTCAGCATTGTTATGCAGACCTTAAATTACAGCACAAACTAAACACTCATATGGCCACATTTATACATGCACTGCAGTTTTCTATTAGCCAACAGAAGCATTTGTCGAAATGAAAAGCTGTAATCTGCTGTGTGATAAGCAATTGTGCCAATGTGAGGATAGCTGCAAGATTCTGCAATCATTGCTAAAGGATTTCCAGTAGCATCTCCTGCCTATTAGCTGAGACAGGACCATTGTGCTGTGTTTGGACCAGTTTCTCATCAGTTGTACCAGTTGAAGTGCAAAAATGCTGCACTACGGCCATTAAATGAGATAAGAACCCACTTGGAGGTGTAGCAGGTTGTCCACCAGCGATACCTATTGGATTTATAACATGCTAAAAAAGAAAAGCACTTCCACCTCCTTCAACTATAATTCAAAATTAAAATGAAAGAAAGAGAACTGCAAATAGTTTTCTTAACAATGAAAATTTTAAAGAAAGAAGACCCTAGAAAGGCAGCAAACTCATCAGTTTTAGCATGAACCCTTGTCTCAATAGAAAACGGCTTTTCATAGCACCTCTTGGTTAGACACACACACGCACCCCAAAGCCTTTCCTTAATCCACCCTGCTGCTTTCCTTTTCTTTCTTGCAGAACATCTCTTGTTCTCCTCTCCCGACTCATGTAACACCCAAGCTTCGCGATTCTTTCTTTGCTTTCCATCATTAATACTTTTTTTCACCCACATGGTCTCGAGAGCCTGAGGACTTCTGCTGACACTGTCACATTTCTTTTTAATCCACGTGGAGGCAATTGGATAATCTTGAATAATGTGAAACTTTAGCACTGTGGCTTTGACCAAATTTTATTAAACCCGACTGTTGTCACAAAGTGATTTTTCAGTTTGAAATTAGAAAACAAAATGATAAAGGCACACACTGTGCAAACTGAATACTTGTTATTTTTGCGGCAATTTCCTTTATATTGGGTTTTATTCTCGAATTAGCCCAGCTGTGTGCTTGCATTACATTTGCATTTCATTTGATTTGATTGTTGGATTTGCATTAGCACCATTCCAACCCCCCACCCCGCCCCCACTTTGCCTTCTGTCATGTTTTGTCTTAGGTCATATATGTGTATGTATATATATATATATATATATATATATATATATGTGTATGTATATATATATATATATATATATATATATATATATATATATATATATATATATATATATATATATGAACAAAAAAACCAGACTGTCCTGGGTCATAATCCAAGTATGAGTGATATGAAAGTAGTCAACAATATATATAACAATATGATGCCATATTCGAGAGCGCGGATACAAGCGGCAGAAATGAGCTTCCTCCGAAGGGTGGCTGGCCTCTCCCTTAGAGATAGGGTGAGAAGTTCGGCCATCCGGGAGGGGCTCAGAGTAGAGCAGCTGCTGCTCCACATCGAAAGGAGCCAGCTGAGGTGGTTCGGGCATCTGACAAGGATGCCCCCTGGGCGCCTCCTGGGTGAGGTGTTCCAGGCATGTCCCACCGGGAGGAGGCCCCGGGGCAGACCCAGGACACGCTGGAGAGATTATATCTCTCGGCTGGCCTGGGAACGCCTTGGTATTCCCCTGGATAAGCTGGAGGAGGTGGCTGGGGAGAGGGAGGTCTGGGCCTCTTTGCTTAGGCTGCTGCCCTCGCGACCCGGCCTCGGATAAAGCGGATGAAGATGGATGGATGGATGGATGGATGGATGCCATATTGTTTGCATTTATTCTACTTTCATAATTTATCTAGTTTTTGTGCAGTTTGCATTTGAGCATCTGTGCATTACTGTAAGGCCTGTCATCTGTTAATTACAGTCTGCCACAGTTGTCAACATAAAACAAATGTACTTATTTTCTGTTTTATCAGCTGCATATAAAACCAGGGAAAAAACTGCTAGTCAAACAAAGCAGGCTGGGAAATGATGCAGATGTTACAGTGCAAAAAATTTGGAAAGTGGCGTAATTGGCAGATTAACGTTTGATGTTACTTTTGAGCACATCTTACTGAGTAAAGTTAATAGTCACTTAACTTTTATCAACTGTCACAGAAGCGTTTTCCTTTGTACTAACCTTACATGAAATGACTAGTAAGAAAATTCATTTTCAGCCATTTTTATTTTAGCTCAGAATGTGTCAGTACCACAAAAAGCTGTTCCAATTGGGAACCGGTTAAATTCCTTGGAATTGTTAGTCTGATTGTCTATCAATCACGCTCATTGATTCCACTTTCACTTGACAATCAGATGATTTCAGTTTGTGTGCGGGAGGAAGACTTTTATTTAATTTTACTTTTATTTCTATACCATCGCACTCTCGTCCTTTTAAAGCGCAAACTGTGTCCAGGACAGAAACAATTATGCTGCTCACACAACTTTGGAGCTTTACAAGAATGCTAACGCTACGTTAGCCAAGAGCCCAGAGTGAAAGGTGAATGAATGTCGTCCCTGACCCAACAACCAGACCCTGAACTTTGTAAGAATATATTTTTATCGTTAAAGCTATATACCTCATAATTTTCACCACACATCTGTTTTATCCTTTACTTCACACAAATAAGTATTGTTAATAGTTTTGGATGTAGACTGTGTAGATTGGTCTGATACTAACAGACACAAGACCATGACCACCTCTCAGGAATGTGGGTGGTGGTTGTGATGCCTACAAGAACACAGGGCCATAAATTGTGGTGTTAGGGAATGCTCTTTTGCCCCTTCTCTAACTCTACAGGCCTGAACGGAGGACAAGAGGTGGTTGTCATGGTGATGGAAGTGTTGCCTGCAAAAGTGTCATCTACACATAAGGAGATGCCCAGAAAGGTTCAGAATAAGAAACGTTAAATAAGGGAAACTGTCACTTCCCTCCAACTTTTGACCAATCATGTTATCATGTCTGTTTCTGTGACCCACAGTAAAAGTGTTTACTGCCTGGGTGTGGCAGTGTTACGGCCGAGAGGGCCAGGCTGTTTGTGTGGACTCAAATGCAGACACAGAGGGAGGCAAAACGGGCGTGAACATGGTGCTTTATTTACAGTGCCTAGTTAAATTACAAAGCAGGAAACTGTGAAAGCTATGAACTGAGAACTATGAGGCCAGACTATGAACATGAAACTCAGACTGAGTGCTTTCAGATGACCAGATGCAAGATTTCATAGACGGGTCCTGGGGAGGGAAAAAGGGGCAGCGGCTTCGAGGTACACGGAGTCAGCGTTGCAGGTGAAAGTGTCATGCGAGGAGGGGGGTGTCCAGGGGGTCCGGGTGAGGAGTGTCCAGAGAGGGGCCAGAATATACTGGGAGCAACGGACAGGGAGGCAGGCAGGTGAAGTCTTACGATGAAAAAGGAGCAACATGATAACAGAGAACCAACGTCCAGACAGAGATGCGTGTAGTCCAGCTTGTGATGCGTGACGGCCAGGGGTTCCTATGACAAAGAGAAAACACGGTGAGGAGAAATGCAATTGTTAAGGGGCTCTCACAAGAGCTTGGCGGCCTAGCACTAATGTGAGTTAGCAGTAGATCTGGCAGAGGTCTTCTTCTTCTTCTTCTTCTTCTTTATAGGGTTTATTGGCGGTTTGCAAACAGCAAAATGGTGCATAACCGCCACCAACTGATGTGGAGTGTGGACCGAAATGACAAAAAAAAAAAAAAAAAAAATTCAAATCCTCCCGAACAAATGGGTCTGCCTTAAAAACCAAAATACAGCCTGATAACTTTCACTTATAGAGTTCATGCGAAATAAATCAAGAAAGTCCAACTTCACTCTCATATTGTCCAGCTTTTTGATCAGTTGTTTCCTTTCAATATCATACTTCTGACAAAGCAATAAACGTGTTCTATTGTTTCCTGTCCCCTACTGCAGTCACACTCCCCTGTATAGTGTTTTCCTATTAAAAATAATGTGCTATTCAAACCAGTGTGTCCGAATCTAAGTCGAGATATAACCATCTCCTCTCTCCTGTTTCGTCCTGTACTTCTCATTTTCCCCACTTTCCTTTGGATTTTGTAAAACCATCGCCCTTTCCTCTCTTCCTCCCATTGCTTTTGCCACCTTTCCTTCATTTTCTATCGTATTCTACTCTTGAGCTCCGTCCTACTAACACTAATAACCATATCTACCATCGGTCTCCTTGTTGCTTCTTTTGCTGTCCTATCTGCCGTTTCATTTCCTTTAACTCCATGATGCGCTGGTACCCATAAGAATGTGACCATAAGCCCCATCATAATAATTCTGAATAATGTTTGCTGGATCTCTATCAGAATGTCAGGTCTGCATTCTGAGTGACTGTCTTGCAGACTGGCCAGTGATGAGCTCGAGTCTGAACATATCACAGATCTTAGTGGCTTTATTTCTTCAATCCACTGGACTGCTAACAATATTGAAACCATTTCTCCTGTGTACACTGATAAATCGGCACTGATCCTTTTCCCTACCGTGATATTAAATTCAGGAACAATAAATGCTATCCCACTTTGGTTGGCTGTATTCTTTGTATCTGTGTAGATTTTGACATAACTATAATACTGATTAATATATTCCTGCGCTGTATGTGAATTTTAGATAAAACCCCTCTCCTTGTTCTTTTTGTTTAACAATGTGAAATCTACTACTGCATCAGGGAGCATCCATGGTGGTATTGTAGGCAATGGTACTATTTGACTTGTGTTGATCTTGTCCAGATTAAGTTCAGGTGCTTTCTGTCCCACTGTCCACCCAAAGCTCTTCAATTCACTTTTCTCTTTTTCCCAGCATGGTTGGAAAACAGTTTTTGTTGGATGATCTTGACCATGTCCTTGTAAACTTGCCCAGTAATTCAATGTCAGTTGCTCTCTTCTTATTTGTAATGGCATTTCCCCCATTTCTACCTGTACTGCTACTGCAGATGTTGTTTTGAATGCACCTGAGCAAAGTCTTAACGCTTGATATTGGATACTATCTAACTTACGAAGACTTGTTCCGGCAGCAGAATTATATACTATACACTTCGATCAACCCGCTGGTGGGCAGCTCTGAACACCACACCCAGAACACCCTGGATTTTGTTGAGAAGGTGAGAGATGTCATTATGGAGGCAGATGAAACCATGGTCTCATACGACGTTACATCTCTCTTCACTTGCATCCCAGTCACGGAAGCGTTGGAGGTAAAAGAGATTACTGGATGACAACAGCCTCAGCAACAGGACCACTCTCAGCATTGACCAAGTGTGTTTGCTTTTGGAACTGTGTCTTCTTTCCACCTACTTCACATACAAGGGTCAGTTCTACAGGCAGAAACATGGGTGTGCCATGGGCTCCCCAGTTTCACCCATCGTGGCCAATTTGTACATGGAAGAAGTGGAAAAGAGGGCTTTGCTATCCTACTCTGGAACACCACCAAGCCATTGGTTCAGATATGTGGATGATGCCTGGGAGAAAATCAAATCTCAGGACGTACCACAATTCATGGATCACATTAACTCGGTGGAACGACACATCAAATTTACCAGGGAGGATATGAAAAGTGGCAGGTTAGCCTTCTTAGACTGTGAGATTTCCATCAGTAATGGGAGACATCTAAAAGCTGACGTGTACCGTAAACCTTCACATACGGATCAGTATTTAAGGTTTGACTCTCATCATCCACTGGAGCACAAACTGGGTGTCATCAGGACGCTACAACACAGAGCGAACACCATCCCCACAGACACAGCGGCCAGGGAGGCAGAAGAACAGCACATCAAGAAGGCCCTGAGTAAATGTGGTTATCCCACCTGGACTTTTGTCAAAGCTGGAAAGGCACTTAAAGAAAGCTCCAGCCGATCCAGGAGAGAAGGACAACCGCTGCCCAAGTGAAAACCTGTAGTGATCCCATATGTGTCAGGAGTATCGGAGCAGTTGAGACGGATCGGGTCCCCCGACACAAACAGAGTAACATAGTGTACGCTGTTAAGTGCCAGGAGGATTGCCAGGATTTATACATCGGGGAAGCCAAACAACCTCTGCCGAAGCGGATGGCACAACACAGAAGAGTTACCTCGTCAGGCCAGGACTTTGCAGTCTATTTACACCTACAGGCCAGTGGACACTCTTTCAAGGATGAGGATGTACACATCCTGGATAGGGAAGAACGCTGGTTTGAGCACGGAGTCAAGGAGGCCATTTACGTGAAAAGGGAAAGACCATCTCTGAATCGAGGAGGGGGCCTAAGGGTAGGGATGGGTATTGATAAGATTTTCACGATTCAGATTCCATTTTACGATTAGATTCTTTATCGATTAGATTCTTTATCAATTCTCTTATTGATTCTTTTTTTTTTTTTTTTTTTTTAAAGGAGAACACTAAGGTCGATTAGCTTAGAACTTTGTTTTATATCTTCTCTTTGAACAAGATAGAAATTTAGGAGTAACATGGCCTTACAAACCCAACAGTGAGATCTTTAAGAGATCCAGCCTACGGCTCTTCAATGGGGTGTCACAGGGTCCCCAGGAAAAAAATTGTAAATGTAAAATAATAAAATATATTCTTCTGTAGCAATAACAAAGTATAACATAAATTATTCTGTAGCAATTACACAAGAATATCCAGTAATGTCCCTGCCTACAATTAAACACATTCACTTACCGAAAATCGGGGGCATCTGCTGTGGCAAATGGGTTCAAGCCTTTTACCACAAACTTAGTCACTGCTCGGTGACATTCATCTATCCTGGCCTGAAAGGAGACGCTACCGGACTGCAGCGAGAACTGCCAGCATCTGAGCCAGCCAGACTCTGTCTGTCTCTCTCATCATGGTCACCTAAATGCACAGTAATGGCAGGTTTTGTAATAAGGCAGATCGTGCTAGCATAATATGCACTGTTAGTTGATTATTTACCTGCCACATTAACGGGAGAGGACGTGCAAATGTTATTGCTGCTGATGGGTTGATATTCACTAGTCCGGAGCGGAATTAAAACACGACATTCATTTAAGGTTATTGCGTGTTTTGTGAGCAAATGCTTTTGCATATTCGTAGTGTTTCCTCCCTTAAATGAAATATCTACTTTGCAAGTATTGCAAGTTGCCCTGTTGTCATCCGTTCTCGTAAAGTATAATCAAACTTTTGAGCATTTAAGCCGCCATGTTTCATGCCATGATGCTCCGCAACATGGTGACGTCATTCGGGGCGACTGGAATCGATAAGGGAATCGTTTGCAAAAATGGCAAACAATTCCAAGGAATTGAAACAGTGGGAACCGGTTCTCAACAAGAACCGGGTTTCGATACCCATCCCTACCTAAGGGTACATCTGTCGCCATCTTACAATGCTGTGATTGCAGCCATTCTCCAACTACCTGTGAATGGTACTCATGGCCATTGATCAGTGGCCATTGATCAGTGGTCTTTGATCAGTGGTCTTTGATCAGTGGTTGTTGATCAATGGTCATGAGAATTTGCATAATTAAGATTAAGGAACTGACCTCCCAGCCCATTGTTCCTTCAGTCTGCTGGTTTCAGTCATTATGCAAATGTACTGTTTATAAGATTGGGGAAACCTGCAGTCAGCTGAGATTGAAGAAGTCACTTGGATGAGTGACGAAAGGTTTCTCCCACAAAACGCTACGTCCAGATGAACAGAATCAACTTTTGGGGATTATTATGCAGTTCTAATAAAATGTCTTTAGCTGAGTCTCTCAAGTGACTTATCATTGTGTAACATGGCAGAGGGCTGTTGTGAGCGCTGGTCTTATATGCTGGTGACTTGATTGGAATCAGGTGTGAAGGCTGATTGGAGTCCCCGCCTGAAGGTGGAGCCCAGCAGAGTGGAAAAACCCAGCACTCACCCGGCCCATGACAGGCAGCCTTTGTCTCTGAGTCAGAGAGATGGAGGTCCATGGCGTCATGTAAAACTAATGTGAAATGCTAACCATTTGATAATAAATTGTGAAAATGTATAATTTGAGCATATTTGTCTTCTCTCTCGTTAAAAAAAACCAAAAAACTGAAAACTTCAACATGTTTCTACAGGATAATTACTGTAGCGATCGCTTTGAAGTCTCTCTGTGCTGGTTTTCATCTTTGCTTTTTGCTGTCGGCTTTGTGTTCATACCTAAATAATAGGAGAAAGATAATATGTGTGTCCTCATTTAGATATGGATTTGTGTTGACGTGTGGGAGTGTACATTTTAGGTTTATACTGTTAACTGGTAATCAATGACAATGGCTTTCAGGTAATTTTACACAGAAACGCAAAAATAATATAGTGATTAGTAAAATGAATTACTTTCTTCTTGAAGTAATTAAGTAACATACTACATTACTTGTTCTGTTCTGTGTAATACATTACTTTTTTGGGGGTAATGACCCCAATACTAATCACAACAAAGAGGGTAAATACCTCCAGTATAAACATATGACCACCCAGCATGCAATAACTTTGTATGAATGTAAAGTCTCTAAAATGCTGCTTAGCAACAGTGGCTATCTTCTCTCCTCGTGTCCCTCGTCTTTGTCTCGTTCTTTTGTCCCTGTTGTGTATGTGTGTGTGTTAGCAGCTCCTCCTGGTTCCTACACTTTCCTGCTGGCTGTTTACCTGTCGCAGATCAGCTGACCAGACTCACCTGCAGATCGTTGGATAATAAGGCTGCCGACTTACCTGTAAGGCTGGATCAGCCACTCAGCCATAACATACTTGGCCTCAGTCTTGTTGTGCTTTTCAGTCCGTCCTTGCCTTGGAATAATCTGTTTCTGTTCAGACCTTTCTGTGTTTTCTGAGCTCCGTGAGCAATTACGATAGGGTGTGTGTATGTGTGGCCTCGGACAAACCTGAAATACCTTTGCCATCTCACCTGGATCTCAATGCATCACTGCATTATTTCTGTATCCTCTAACTACCCTGCAAATAAACTTGTTAAACTTCCTCCTGTGCTCTTTTTGTCAGTTCATGACAAAATCTCTGTCGTGTTTTTTTTTTCCCAAAGAACTTTCCTTTTTCTGTATGTAAAAATCCCAACAATACATGCAAAACCATGCATGTAAGGTAAGTTCTTACTATTCTGCATCAACAATCTACAATTATTGATTTTAACTATAAAGGTAGTTGGATAAGGTAGTTATTAGAAACTAGCTAATTCAGCTGGACTGCTAAATGTTGAATAAAAGTTTTCAAAGGCCTTTTTGAAGTTGAAAAGTGCAACTCAACAGGAACAACAGTTCCTCTCTGGTTTAATCAAAAGGCATTACTCAGCAGGTGGCTGCTCCCTTTGTGAGTGTCCTTTCACGAAATGTTACTCCGACTCTCTCCTCCCTGGTAAGGAAATTTTTTTTTCTTCCTGCAGAGCTTTACAGCCAGACTGGAGTGAAGCCACCAAATCCTTCCTCCAACAATTCTTCCACCTGCCACCTTCCTGACTCCCCAGCATCTTTGTCTGCATGAAGAGGAGGGGGTGGATTTGGATCAATATGACTCATTCTCTTGTTTCCTTTATCTAAGGCATTTCTCCTTTTTAAATTTCTTACCTCGTTCCAACTTCCCATCATCCTGTCCTCCCTTTATTATCTACTGTTTCTGTTCTTCACTTTTTTCTACTCTGTACTCTGTATTTAACAGCTTGTCATTCGACCCTCTATTTTTCAGACCATTCTTTCACTTTTCACCTTACCTTTCACCCTTCTCAACTCTAACCTTTCCTTGAATATTTTTATCATCGTATTTTCTCACTTGCACTGCCTTTTTTCACCTTCTACTTTTCCTTCTATAAATTAATGATTTCTAGTCATTACTTTTCCGCTCAAACTATCCACTCATTTATACATTTCTTTTACATATTTCTTCTTTAAAGATAGCCACAATATTTCCTGTGTAATTTTTTGTCTCATTGTAATTATACCATCAATTTTACCTGTACATGTCACATAAAATTTTACAAGACATGTAAAAATAACATGCAAAAACCCAATTCTTTTCAAATATAAACATTCACAGAAATTTTAATGGTTTTAAAAAAAACCAAAAAGTAAAGATGATAGTGGTATGATGTTATCATTACTCTAGTAATGCAAGAACTAATGCTTTATCCTGTTACAGACAATACATTTTGAATATGTATTGTGACTCACTGTGCCACTCAGAGTTATTGCATTGCTGTGATGTGTAGTTACATTTCTGGGGAGAAGCACAGGTTGTGAATTTGGCTATATAATAACTGTCTGTTTCTATTACCAGATATGGTTAAAATTTACATTAACTTTGAAAAATATGTCTCATGTTGTTAAAATTTTCAATACTTTTCCCTTAATATCAGGAACGCTGAAGATACAAATTCTATGATTGTATTATTTGTAATTGAACTCATAATTAGGGGGAAAAGAAGTGAGACAATACTAACCAGGACAAAATGGATCATTGCAAAATAACCACACGGCATGTTTATACTTGCCACATCAATATTATAGCAACACAGTCATTTCTTGGTATATGTATGATATGATTTGGATCATACATATATCAAGAAATATCACATATATGGCTACATCAGGATGTTTTCAAGCAATAATTTCTGAAGATTATAGACTGCTTGACAAAAAAGCCTCATGTAAATATTAATAGATTAATGAAAACATATTTTACAATGTCTGCAAGTTCACGTAAAGATGGATGTTATACAGCCTCCAACATTTTCCCAGTATCTTCAGAGACTTTGGGGGAACAGATTAAGGATGCAGGAAACATTGACTTTACAGGAAATATCAAAGGCTAGTGTGAACAAAGTTCATGCAAATGCCAAAAACAAGTCAAAGCTGTTAATTTTTAGACAGCCAAACATCACTTTCTCCGTTTCCTGACACACACAGTAGATGTTTAAATTAATTCAGGGCATCTCCACATTCCTCTCAACTTCTCTATCCCCTAGATTTCAGTGGGGAGATTTAGTTCCCTGTCTACTAGAATAGGATAGAATAGCTTTTTATTGTCACTGTTACAAGAACAATGAAAGGCAGTTTGGCATCTCTCCATGTGTGTGAAGTACACAATAGCATACAGTGGGGCAAAAAAGTATTTAGTCAGCCACCGATTGTGCAAGTTCCCCCACTTAAAATGATGACAGAGGTCAGTAATTTGCACCAGAGGTACACTTCAACTGTGAGAGACAGAATGTGAAAAAAAATCCATGAATCCACATGATAGGATTTGTAAAGAATTTATTCGTAAATCAGGGTGGAAAATAAGTATTTGGTCAATAACAAAAATACAACTCAATACTTTGTAACATAACCTTTGTTGGCAATAACAGAGGTCAAACGTTTACTATAGGTCTTTACCAGGTTTGCACACACAGTAGCTGGTATTTTGGCCCATTCCTCCATGCAGATCTTCTCGAGAGCAGTGATGTTTTGGGGCTGTCGCCGAGCAACACGGACTTTCAACTCCCGCCACAGATTTTCTATGGGGTTGAGGTCTGGAGACTGGCTAGGCCACTCCAGGACTTTCAAATGCTTCTTACGGAGCCACTCCTTTGTTGCCCGGGCGGTGTGTTTTGGATCATTGTCATGTTGGAACACCCAGCCTCGTTTCATCTTCAAAGTTCTCACTGATGGAAGGAGGTTTTGGCTCAAAATCTCACGATACATGGCCCCATTCATTCTGTCCTTAACACGGGTCAGTCGTCCTGTCCCCTTGGCAAAAAAACAGCCCCATAGCATGATGTTTCCACCCCCATGCTTCACAGTAGGTATGGTGTTCTTGGGATGCAACTCAGTATTCTTCTTCCTCCAAACATGACGAGTTGAGTTTATACCAAAAAGTTCTACTTTGGTTTCATCTGACCACATGACATTCTCCCAATCCTCTGCTGTATCATCCATGTGCTCTCTGGCAAACTTCAGACGGGCCTGGACATGCACTGGCTTCAGCAGCCGAACACGTCTGGCACTGCGGGATTTGATTCCCTGCCGTTGTAGTGTGTTACTGATGGTGACCTTTGTTACTTTGGTCCCAGCTCTCTGCAGGTCATTCACCAGGTCCCCCCGTGTGGTTCTGGGATCTTTGCTCACCGTTCTCATGATCATTTTGACCCCACGGGATGAGATCTTGCGTGGAGCCCCAGATCGAGGGAGATTATCAGTGGTCTTGTATGTCTTCCATTTTCTGATGATTGCTCCCACAGTTGATTTTTTCACACCAAGCTGCTTGCCTATTGTAGATTCACTCTTCCCAGTCTGGTGCAGGTCTACAATACTTTTCCTGGTGTCCTTCGAAAGCTCTTTGGTCTTGGCCATGGCGGAGTTTGGAGTCTGACTGTTTGAGGCTGTGGACAGGTGTCTTTTATACAGATGATGAGTTCAAACAGGTGCCATTCATACAGGTAAAGAGTGGGGGACAGAAAAGCTTCTTACAGAAGACGTTACAGGTCTGTGAGAGCCAAAGATTTTCCATGTTTGAGGTGACCAAGTACTTATTTTCCACCCTAATTTACAAATAAATTCTTTACAAATCCTACCATGTGGATTCATGGATTTTTTTTTCACATTCTGTCTCTCACAGTTGAAGTGTACCTCTGGTGCAAATTACTGACCTCTGTCATCATTTTAAGTGGGGGAACTTGCACAATCGGTGGCTGACTAAATACTTTTTTGCCCCACTGTAGGTGTTACTACTGTCCAGGTGTGTGAGGACTGTGTGAAGAGCTGTTATTATGGCATCCTCTGTCGACCTGTTTGCCCTGTATGTAAACTGGTGTGGATCGAGGTCTGCAGGGATGGCAGCTTTAATGTGTGGCATGATGAGCTGTTCAAAACATTTGGCAATTATGGGTGTTAAAGCAACTGGACGATAGTCATTCAAGCAGCTCACTGTCTTCTTCTTGGGCACTGGAACGATGGTGGCTGACTTAAGGCAGGATGGTACTACAGACTGTAGCAGTGAGAGGTTGAAGATGGTGGTGAAAGCCTCTGCTAGTTGGTCTGCACATGCTTTAAGCACTCTACCGGCTACACCATCAGGACCAGCTGCTTTCCTCGCGTTGACTCTGCACAGTGTGGCTCTGACCTGATGTTTCTCAAGCTGGATGGGAGCGTCGTCCCTCTCTGTAACGGCAGGATGGGTGATGGTGTCCCTGTTTTCTTGGTCAAAGCGGGCGAAGAAATGGTTTAGGGTGTCAGGTACTATCATTGTGGCATGTTGGTTTATATTCTCTTATCAGGTTCTGACACTTTTCCTCTCTGAACTTTTCACCTCAGGTGTTTAATAACACTTAGCTAAACCTTTCTGCTCACTTTTCATCTGTTTTCATCTGTAGAACCTCACCTATTGTCCTTTTGGACCACATAAATTCATAATGAGCACAGATTGCAACATTTTGGGGAAAAATCAAAATGGCACCAAATGCTAAAACTGACAAATTGATTGTTTTTGTTATTTATTTAAGAAACAAACTAAGATACAGAAACACTGTTAGCTTCTCTGAGCCAACATTTGTGATATATGGGGGTACATGGGTAGCCTGCACATCTGGGAAGACCTAATTAATACTGAACAATACCTACGGATTTTGCTGCCATCCTGACAATGTTTGTTTTGTTTATTTATTTATTTTATCAGAAATATGTCAACAAGACAGTGCCAAGCCACTTCATGTGTATATGTCAAAAGCTTGCCTCTCTAATAAGAGTGTGGATGCCTACTTGCAAGTCTGGAAAATATTCAAATTGAGAAGAGTAGGCCGTAAACTCTGAGCAGCAACAATGGGAACAAGTTTGGCTTCTAAAAGTGTTGTTAAAGAGAAGAGTTTACCCAATTTTCTAAAATGTTTTGCAAAAAACAAATTTAAAATGAACATATTAAAAAATAAAAAATAAATCGTTTGTTGTCGTTTGTTTGTTAAGCGAAGGGTTTACATGAATTGCCATGTGTTTTTTTTACACTTTACATAGTCAGCCAACATTTTATTTTGAGTCGTGATTCTCAGAGTTTTAAAAAGTCCACACTTTATTTTATGTCTTCATCGCTCATATTCTTCATTTTTCTCACTTTAGCTCCAATTTTGTAAAATATTAAGTTGTCACTTCTTTGGAATTCCTTTCTTTGCTTCCAGGTTTTAAAAGAAGCATCATTTTAACAAATCACATTCTTTACAAACAGCACCAACATACATATATATGAATAAACATCACGGTGATCACCACATACACACAACCTTGGAAGCCTCTGGGTGCCATGGCTACCTTCCAGTGAGCAGATTAAACTGAATAGACAGTAAGCCAGGGTTTTAATTAGTGCGTGAGTGTGTGTGAGACTGCTAAAGAGACACACCTGTCGCCTGGCGGGAACACATTGTACCAACCAGATGCCTGACAAATGCCAGCTTCTCATAGACAAACACACACACGTACTCATGCTTGATTCGTACCCATATCCAGAGCCTGGGGATCAATTTGGGTGTAGTCCCATAAAACAAACACCATGAAAGTGCCCCTTTAATTTATTTCCATTTATTTGCAATTTCCTAATATGATTTCTTCAAACCCTTGTAGGACATTTAATTAGTATAAGAAAACAGCAGATCCAAAATACACCTTTAAGTCAGTTTATACAAGAAGACATGTATAAAAAAAATGAAATGTCAAAAATGCTGTTGAAATGATGTCCAAACAGTTGTTTTTTGTCACATGTAGCTCACAGCAGGATGCTGTAGACTATAAGTTTACGGGACACATGCCCTGTCTATTTTCACTTTGTAGCAGGGAGGTAAAAGAAATGTTAATATATGAGGAGGTGTTGAAAAGTTCAGGTCTGCAAAACAATTTTAGCTTAAAACTATTGAGGAGTGTTAGATGAGTATTGAGGAGCTGTTGACAGTATGGTGGAGCTTGTCTATGTCAGAAAGAATAAATGATTTAACTACTGATAAACCAGCCTTTTATGAACTAACCAAGTTTAGGTATTTATTGGGCAAGCAAATAATTCACCAGCCTACCTTTGTAACCTAGGTGGCCTTGCTAGTCATTAAAGTCACAATTCTAGCAGTAATATCCTTTACATAGTCATTAGCATCTCCAGGTTAGTGATTAGCATTCTTAGACTAGTCAGTATTCTAGCCAGTAACTCTTTTCAGCTCCTCATTTTGTATGTCTGTGTAAGATTGTGCAATTGAATGAATACAATAAAATAATGTACACTGTGTGCTCATTTTATCAATGAAACATCATCATGTATTGCTGTATGAATTTATGACATGATGAAAAATAGGTTACGAGGTTACATGCAAAATACTACTCAGTAGGATCAATACATACTGGGATTTCTGTCCATTTTTTATAGTGAGTTAGATCCTGTAAACTGTTTTCAATTTTCTGTGTTCAGTATCAATTTGTTTCAATTTAAAGCTAGCACCTCTGTGACTCAAGATGGAAGTTTAAACAGGGTGCTAACATGGTTCTCTTGTGCAATAATTAAGTGGAAAAAAAATTGGCCCTTGCTTTTCAGAGAGGAATTCGAAGGCACACATCCTGATTAGTTGGCATCTTCCAGCTGCTATTGTCATCTGTGTTGCCTGTTATTTCCACAAACATGAGCAGATGAGACCAACAAATTGTATTTGTGAACATAACATGCAAATTAGCCTCATATCCCCTAAATTCCCCCACCAGAGACCACCTCCAGACCTGGATGCTGCCCCAGTCTCTGTCCAATTTAGTCTAGAATAGGATTTTCACCTTGCCAGAGTGCCTGTTAATGTGGGTATGTATCCTAAGAACAGTGAGTATAACATGGTAAACAAATACGTAAACGACATAGTAGTTGTTGCTCAAGGACTATAGAAAAAATTCAAAGTTCTCAGATTTTTAAAAGCCAGCTTTGTTGAGCAAAAAAAATGAAGCCGTAGTTGAGATAAACAGAAGTGAGGTAAAGGATTTTCCATTCAACAGCCTAAAAATAAAATTAAAAAATATCTTTAAGCTACTTTAAAAAAGTTATTTTATTTAATTTTAATCTAAGATTGTGACAAATGTCTGTCTTCATATACTATCAGTGAATGTTTATGTCAGATATCTCCCACTATGTGTTATTATGAAAGAAAAGTCTGGACTAAAAGAATCAGTTGAATGTTTATTTACATGTCTGGTACTTTGAAATAAAGCAAAAGAAATTCCCAATGAGTTTGAAATGAAGGGTTGGTAATAAAATAATGTTGAATGTACTGGAATGTAATCTTAAAATAACGGCTGGTTTTTATGTCAATCCAATCTTAAAGGACCAGTAAACCATGTATGTTGTTATGACAACATTAGGTAGGGAAAGGATTTAAGTTTTCCAAACCAATCACTGAAGACCACCACGTTTTGTTTTCACAATTGTTCATGTGTCCTGATATTCACAGGTTACACAAACATGACTTAAACTCCCTGAAAAAATAGGTTGGTTACTGTAATTTCTCATTTGACTCAAAGGTAATGTACTACTTCATGTTGTATTGTCCTATATGTGAAGTTGAAAATAAAAAACACTGAAATTTCTAGAAGCTCTCTGTGAAGTTACTTATAACAGGGTGAAGTTGGTGAAAGGTGATTCTCAGTCTTGTAACCCTTGGATGACCCACAATTTTCCCTGCTGGGTGTAACGTTTGCACTGAGGGACGACAGAAGTGAAAGGTTAACCTGCAGGTTTCCCCCTGATGACACCTCTCCAGCTTTCTTTACAAAGTTAGAATTTTGAAAAGTGCCCTTCCAGCAGTGAAAACTAGAATCAATACAAATGAGTGATGGTGTCTCAATATGTGGGATGAAGGACAAGGCTTAAAAATTCAGCCATGCTTAAAGTGGGACCCCTGGTCACCCAAGATGGAAGGTATTATAGGTACCAACTAGTTTCAAATAACACTGATTTATACTGATTTAATACACATTCAAGGAACATGTCAGCTGCTGTCTTTGTTTTAAGGTTAAGGTTCAACTAGTCGCAATAGGTCGTGTATATCTTTAGTCGTTTTGCCTTGTCTAAACAGAGACATCTGCAACACAGCAGACATTCTGCATAGCTCTCTCCCATATCTTCTGGTCTACATATTTGTAGGTATGAGTCACTCTGCAGTGGAATGATACATAGATCAAAGGTTTTCTTAATGTTATTTGACAACCAAAGAAGTCTGACAGTCGAGGACTTTCATCCACAATTACCTGGTTCCCTGAACCTTTACAGACGACTTTGGAACATTGACAGATCAAAACATGGGTCATCAGGTTTGAATAAAGTGAATACAGACTCATACTGGTTTTATTAAATCAAAAGTGGGAAAATAAGTACTGAGATATTCTGACATCCATGACCATTTTCATATGTTTAACTTGACTCAAACTGTTAAGTTGAATCATCATCAAAATGAAATAAAGTTGTTGTTTTATTGTGTTTTTTTCTTCAGGGAAAAGAACAGGGACTCTTGATTGTAGTTTCTCAGACTCTACTTTGCCCCTCTAATTGCTGCATAAAATCCATATGATGTTTCTTTTTGCATTCCTTTATGTCAAATTATTTGATGGCATTGAACTAACTGCCACCTCCTGCTCCACATTCTTTTTTATGCAGTGAATATCTCTGTCACTATGCTGCCCTCACAAGCTGCAGTTCTCTGCCCGACTGTTTCTTCGAGCTCACTTCAAAAGAAAGGCTGCGGTGCTAATTACTCCCACAAGTGGAACCCTGCTGTTGAGTACAAAGCATGAAGCATAGATTTTCAGCTCTCTTTTCATCTGAAACTCAGAATGGCTCCTCACTCCTTCAACTCACTTGACCTTCTCCCTTGAAGTCATACATCCCTGTACTCCACTTTCACATTGCACCATGTACACCTCTGCAGGAATTAGGCAGTGATCTGCCTCCAACAGTCTCAGCCCAGAAGATCCGCTGTCTCCTTCAGACTCTTTACCAGCTCTGTGATCAGACAAAAAGGAGGGAACTTCTTCAAAGAGAAAGACGAGCATGGTTGTTGTGTTTATACAGTGTTACCCTCAGCAGGTTTCCCTTAATGAGCTTATCCTTCATCTGTTGTACTGCATAGAACAGAGGATCAAGCATTCCTATATTAGCACTCTATACTCTTTAGTGAACTTTGTTTTTACCCCATTGTGAAGCGCAATACCTAAACAATCTCACTAATATTCTTGATATTCACAAAATGCTTTGCAGAAGTTTGGACAAACAAATTAGCCACAACAAATCTACAGTAACATCTTTGTAAAGTTTGAAAAACCGCAGCTGCCATGTCTCACAATTTTGGAGCCCTTTCTTAGTTTACTTGCCAGGTCAGTTTACTTACCAGAAGGGGTAGAGTGACATTTGATGTAGACATTTATCATACAGTCCCAATTGAAAATACACTGAGGATTGCTTGATATATATTTTTTTGAGCTTGATCCCATTACTTTGTACTTTTTTTCTTCTGCCCCTCTCAAATCTTTCACTTATTTTAAAAGGTGGAGCTGTCAGTTTTATGGAACAGTTAGAGGAGTGGAAGTTAACTTCAAGAACAGCAGCACAAACGGTCTGATTTATTAAGATGTGCTGTAGAAGCACAATCAAGAGAAAGATTTAGTATATTTTAGTAAAAGTCACCCTATAGTCCATTATTAGCTGTTCACGCCTGTGACAAAGTGGTTAGGCATGAACTCATTTACCATTTGTCCCTTAACCATTGCATCACTGGGTGTAACCAAATGAAGGGTTTTTCATTTTGTATAGCATTGTTTATTTTCTTTATAGTAGCCTTTTGAGTTGTATTGTATGCAGTGTTTTACTTTTCAAACCATTTAGCTGAGTAAATGAGTTTGTCAATTTCATGCATAAGCTTATTCCTGTTCTTTGTTTAGAATTGCATTGTTTGGTCTGACCTATTTGTTTCAATGGTAGAGACTAACGAGGTGAGGGTGAGGGTAAAGTCCTGTATAAAGCAAGTGGGATTTTTGCCAACCAGGTGGATTGTTTTATGGTAGAATGGAGATGCCAGAAATAAAGTATACGCAAAAGAAACTTAAATAGTCTGCTGATGCTGTTTACTTATCACCTTCCTTGCTGCTTACGTTATGCTACCTCACAACGCACTACCTTTGTCCACCCATCAAAGACGGCCTCTCAAAGTATGTTAACAACAAAACTATGGGAAAATTCTAACAAAGATGCCAAACATTTCCCTCACCTAGCCAATAAGGACAGATTTCAACTGTATGTTGGCAGATATGTCCACACACATATGGTAGAAGGTAAAGATGTAGGTAAGTATACTTTGAACTTTCTTGACTTACTCAAGCAATAATCTAAATTTTTGCATGCAATTTGTTAAAATGCTCTGGTGGGAAGAGCCAAGTGTGCTGGTGAAGTAGCCATTCTAGACTGACTCAGTGATGCGTAATGTTGTTGTAACTTTAAGCATGTGGTAGGAGGTAATGTGCAGGAGAAAGGATTAAGTTCGGGCAAAGTCATCCAACATCTGAAGTTTTTATTTTTTTAATCAGCGGTAACTATTGAAAATAAAGTTATGTCTTTCTATTTAAATATGTCCTTTGATCCTTTCCTAGTACATTAGTCAAAAATCACAGCTTTAAGGTGTCACCAACATGGCTGCCGACTGGAGAGTCCAGCAGTGCAATACCAAATCACTGCAATGCCACTTACAGCATTTTTTTTTGCACTGTCTCCTTGACTAAACTTCCAGTCTAAAACTTTCCACTTCTAAAACTTCAAAATGCTTCCTAAAACGTGTCATTATTGTTAAAGAAAACTATTTGGTTGGGTAACTGTATTGGATTCTTTTACATAATGTAAAATGTTGAAATTAACTATGACTTACGTGATGAACTGGACTCTGTCCTATACATTTTACAATAAGTCTGAGCTTCTATCTCTATACTGCTGGATTTAAATCGCCAATATTTTATATATAATTGCAATTCCTTTTTTTTTTTTATAGCCATCAATGATTTAGATGTAGGTTAATGAAACATTTACATTTCCTCTTGCCACTCACTCCTCCTATTCTCTCTCTCTGTGTGTCGTCCTCAGTGCCAACAGTCTTATAATTTGGTCACCAAAATGCATCAACAGGTGGTTATCTGCTCTGACATTTGACTATCTTCAAGAAGCTGTGGTGTAACTCTGTGAGGCAGTTACAGGGCTTTATCTGTACGTTGTGAGTTGGAGTAGAGTGTCCGGCTCTGCTTGGCATTTTATTTCAGTCAGACACCAAAACGTTGGTGGATGCAAGTTCAGCAGTGGAACCTGTTCCTCTGGGCAGAGACCCACACTTATCACACAGAGGCTTATTAAGTCCCAGAGGGGGAGCACACAGATGCACAGACACATGCGCACACACACAGACACACACACTCAGTGGGACAGAGAAATGCAGATACATGGACCGACATAAGAAATACACACAGACATGCAGAGATTAAAGGACATACTTGCACAAGTGTGTACACCATAGGCACATGTGCTCTGACATCAGGAAAGGACACACACCTGCACAAATTAGAGGTCAATGCAAAGTGAATTCTGTCAGTATCTTGCTCAGGGGAAGTGTTGAACTTTAACATTTATTCATTCTGAGTCATTTTCACTTCTGCTGCTCTGCACTTTAGCTCTCACTGTGTCTAATTCGCTCTTTGTTCACTGTCACCTTACTATCCTACCCTCCTCACAAGGGCACTGGGTTAGACTCAAATGAAGAGGGACACAACGAACTAATAGAGTACATAAACACAACCAATGTTATTCTAATATACTGTTGTGAGAAACTATTTCTGGTGTATTTGGTTTGTAATTAGTTAATATGAATTTTAGCTGTTGATGCTTAGATTCCTTCAATAAATTCCACCTTCATACCAATATTGACAGTATTAACCAGGGCTGTCAAACATCGGGCTCAAAATCAGCCCTGCAGACGCCAACACTAATCCAGCCCACTGGGTGGCTTTGGAAAATGTGAAGGAAACAGAAAGTTTGGATTTTTTAATTGTTTTTTCATAAGTTTTACAGCTTTTCTTACTTATGACTTCCCATGTGGTCATTCATACTACACCAAAGTAATTAGTTTATAGATTTATGTAATTTTACACATTTACTTACTGTAATTTTACATTTACTAGGAAAGTGAGACATACTGTTGAATTAGCACTTTTACATATTTAGCTATCACAGGGATTACATTAAACATCCGCACATTGACCATAATGGCAGTTTCACTGGTCTGGCTCATATGAGATCAAAAATGGGCCCACAATGTAAAATGTGTTTGATATCTCTGACATAAGTAGTATACTGTCAGTGAAGTGGATGGAAATCGGCCAGCAGAGCTCATAAAAGTGAGATCAGTTTTGTAAATCTACAAAGAGCAAAAAAACCCAGAGCAGCAGCATCACTGCCTGCACACAAACAAAACCTAAAGGGTCTCACAATAGAAACTATATTAAGTTGTGATTCTTTTTCTGAAGCTAAGACTCTACAACCAATATTAGGGCTTCCTCCACCTGCTCACTGCCACTTTAACCCCTGACTGTGGTCATTTTCCTGTTTAGATGTGTGGGCAAAGTCTCCCTCTATGTAGGCAACAATGTAATGTAGGTTTTTCTTAGTGGCAACGTGTTCTTAATTTACAGTATTTACAGTCTCCCCTTTGGTGCCACAAACCACACCCCTGAATCACACAGACATCATGGGTTGAAATTTTAGACTACACAGGGTGGCCAAAGCCCTGACACACACACACACACACACACACACACACACACACACACACACACACACACACACACACACACACACACACACACACACACACACACACACACACAGGTAGCAGCTGGCATCATCTGGGATAGGATGAAGCATGTGATCAAAGCTGTTTGTTGCCAATCAGGTTTGTCTTTGATGTGAGCTCCTTCAGGTTAAGACTGAGTCCTCTGAGGGTCCTTCAGCAAGATCCCCCAGCCAGAGAGAGGTAGAGTATGATAATATTTATATTCCTAGAATCCCTCTAGAAGCATGTTTTGTCACTCCAGCCCTCTCAGCTATGCCCTCCTGACATTTCTTGCAGTTATTTTTACAATCTAGTTATAAATAAAAGTGAGTTTTCCATAATTTTAATTTCAGTGGGCACGGGGATGTAAAATTGCAAATAAGTAAACCAAACAAAACAACAGAAAGTGTTTAATAAATTTACCCCAAAATGAGGTTTATAAAAGCTTTCCTCAGAAAATTACATTTCTACTGGGCTTGAATTCTTTAGAACTGGAACTGTAGAGCCTCATTAACAATGTGTGATCAATATCTGTGGTCATACAATGAACATCGGAACACTGAACATCTACAAATGCGCACTTTGTACCTCTGACCACATTGCAAGAGTCTCTTGAATCTATATCATGCTGGTGAGATTTCTATGAATGACCTCACATATAAGCTGTCTTCCTACAGATACTTTTTCAAATTCCACCTGAAGACAAAAAAACAAAACAAAAAAAAAAACTTAGTCTACTGTGAATACCAAAATAGCAAGTATGCATTCTGGGCATATCTTGGTACTCATGGCCATTGATCAGTGGTCTTTGATCAGTGGGTTTTGGTCAGTGGTTGTTGATCAATGGTCATGAGAATTTGCATAATTAAGATTAAGGAACTGACCTCCCAGCCAATTGTTCCTTCAGTGGGCTGGTTTCAGTCATTATGGAAATGTACTGCTTATAAGATTGGGGAAACCTGCAGTCAGTGAGACTGAAGAAGCCACTTGGATGAGTGACAAAACGTTTCTCCCACAAAATGCTACGTCCAGATGAACAGAATCAACTTTTTGGAGACATGCTGGGCATAATTTATGCAATAGTGTATGGTAAACTGGCATAATGTAGAGTCAGCTGAGGACATAGAGACATGAGATTTACGGTGTCATTTTGGTAAAATGTACTTTTGGGTTGCTTTATTTACAAACCCACTAGATTAAAAAAAAATCAAGAAAAATGAAAAAAAATAGAAATACACACTCTTGGGTAAGAGAAAGTCCTTACGGGCAAAAATATCTCTGCACAGAAGAATGGAGGAAAATAAGTCTACAAAGACAAAAGAGAATTGGAAAAAAGGACCCACATGACATCAAAACACAGCTCAGATTGAGTCTGGTACACAAGTAAATAATGAATGAAGGAGATAAAGTAGCTTTGATGCAGATACTGACAACCAGAGAAGGACAGCAGATATGACCTGCAGAAAAATGTGTTGCACATTCCACATAAGGTTTCTGTGGATGAGGTTTTTCAGATAACTTACCATTCCCCAGTACCAGTTACTCTGCCCACGTCTGCCAAAGCAGGGCCCAGCCATAGCCTGCTTTTACATCTGTATCTATCCAGGGCCTGCTATCGGGTCCCCACCAGTGACTGCTGCTCTGCCTGAGCCACCAGATTCTTCAGTAGATTCTGTTTCTGAGTGTCCTGCCACAGTCACCTGATTCCATCCCATCCAAGAGTGCCTCGTCTCCTCTGGCAGCCTAGCACCCTGAAGGCTCTTGTCTTCTATTAAAATACCGGCCGCCAGCAAAGCCTCTGGAAAAATTCGGTCTCCTTGTTGGTTAAGTCCTTGTCGACACTGGCTTCCTGCTAATCCTTCGCCAGGAGCTCCATCTCCTCCACAAGAAACAAAGCCAGCCACCTGAACTGCTCCGTTTCCACTCCCAGTCCTCTGGCTGGCCCGCTGATCTGTTTTGCCTCTTCTGCTGTTTTTCCAGGCCTGAATCAGTCTAGGTTTTGACACTGGCCTCCAGCCTGGTTCCCAGAACTGCTCCATTGCCTTATACTTTTCCCCGTTTTGACTTAATCTGGTGTTTAACTTTTGCTTCATTATTTTTCCAATTTTTTTTATTGGATAAAAAAATGCATTAACTCAAGATAAAGCATACACCGACTAATTATATTGCATGGTTAGGGCTGGATCCTCCAGATCCTGAATCTTCCCTTAGTTACACTGCAATAGGTCTAGGCTGTTAAGGGTTTCCCATGATGCACCAAGTGCTTCTTCTTCACTTGCCTGCTTCACTCACTATGTGTTTATACACTACTCTGCATGTATTCATTAGTTATTATTCATCTCTGGCTCTCTTTCACAGTGTGTTTTTGTTCTGTCTTCCTCTCCTCACCCCAACCAGTCATGGCAAATGGTGCCTCTCCTTGAGCCTGGTTCTGCTGGAGGTTTCTTCCTGTTAAAAGGGAGTTTTTCCTTCCCACTGTTTCCAAATTGGTTGGACGTAATAATGTGATTATTTCTAAGTTATTATCATCACTTAATTACCAAACTAGAGTAATATTAATTACTATTACTTACAATATTAATTAGTAATATTCACATATTAGAATTTCAATTGTAATAACCTCATAATAATAAAGTAATACTGGCTGATGTTTTAGCATATTTGGATAGTATTCTATATTATAATGCTTGAATGAATCATACCTTAGTTTCTCAGCTTTCTCTTTTGCTTAAAAGCAATGATGTAAATATAATGTTGAGTGCTCATTATGTTTTTCACAACTGTAAGGAAAATGTATTACAATTGCCCTAATATAAATTAATTTAATCTATTTTCATAATAAACCAAAATAACTGGTGCACTTTTTTTTACTGCTGTGAAAGCAGAGTGAATTGTGGGACTACTGACTGAAAGACCTTTAATCTTCCCATTTAACGTTAGGCAATGCTGGAAAGAGCCGCCTGCCAGTAGGTGGCAGACTGCTGGCTGGTTTACTATAATATCTATAATAAAATATCCCTCACTGTTATTGCTGTTGGATGTTATTGTTGACTCAGTATGTTCATATTCTGCACTAACATTTCTTGGATGGTTGTGACTGAAGCTTCTGCTATACCTGTGTGCTCTAACTAGGGATGGGTACCGGTGTCCGGTGCCATGATGGCACCGGTTCTGACATAAACGGTAGTAACCAGACCGAAAAGCAGCGCACATTTCGGTGCTTTATTTCGGTGCTTTTTTTTCCTGAGCTGTGATACACTTCTAGCCAATCATTTTACGTTTCCGAGGATAGTGTGTGAGTGTGTGTGAATGGGTGGATGACTGGATATGTAAAGCGCTTTGGGGTCCTTAGGGACTAGTAAAGCGCTATATAAATACAGGCCATTTACCATTTAGTAGGCGGGCCCAGGTACGTACGTTCTTTTAGAGCAGAGCTACAGATTAAAAATGTCCAAGGCGAAGCGGTCAAAAGTCTGGCTGTACTTCACAGCAAAATATGCAAACTCAGCAGCCTGCAACAAGTGCTTTAAGCTGATACTGTGATACTGTCAAAGGAGGTAACACCTCAAATCCGATGAAACACCTGGCGACGTATAGCGTTTTTTTTAAAAACCCAGAAATGCGCCGTATTTGATAGCTTGCTGTGAGACCTCACACCGAGCACATCTACTGCGGGTGGGTTGCCTGTTATGCAACATCCCCCAAAAACAAGTCCTGGCCCCTAGCCCTGCCAGTGTAGCATAAATGATGACGGATGATGATGGCAGCAGCAGCCATTCTTTTCTGCGTGAGTAGCTTAATGTTGTTCGTGTGTAATTTACGTTGAGTAGGCTAACCACGTTATTACATTAATGCATGTAAGGTGAACTAGCAAACATCATCATAGCTACATGAGGCTGTCTTCTTGTTTGATGGCAGATACTCCCTTCACCCTGGCCAAAAAGGCTAAAATGACCAAAGAAAAAGTGGAAAACAGTTAAACATGAGAGGTTTAGGACAAAGTTTGTGTTTTTTCCATTGTTTAAGCACTGCTTCCAGCCAAGAGTGATACCATATATGCCCCATAGCTGCAGAAAAGGCTAACATTGTTATCTTTTTACAAAAAACAGCTGAACATGAGAGGTTTTTGGACCAATTTTGTGTTCTCCATTCTTTAAGCACCGGTTTGAGCACCGTTTGAGCACCGGCACCGTTTCAAAAGTACCGATTTGGCACCGGTATCGGATAAAACCTAAACGATACCCATCCCTAGCTCTAACGATCTTCAAAGTCACTTCCCTTTTGCAAATTGGCCACAAAATACAAATTAGTAGTCACTATTCAGAATTTCTGTACATGTTAAAGTGCCTACTTTCAGTTCAGTATGAATACAGTATAGATGCTGCAAACAGTTTATTGTAAACTGACCAATGAATGACCAAGAAAACCTAAAAAAGTGCATTATAAATATGGAAAAATGAAATATAATCGTTGTTTCCTGACATAAACCTAATGCATATACAAATCCCCTCATGTACAGCTCTGCTTAAAAACACAGTCTCAGCCGTCAGTCCATTACATGCCATAAAACTTTTAAAAGCAGAGTCTGCCTCATGTGTGTATATGACACTAAATAACATTAGCACACACCCAATTCATTGATAATTTATTGGAAATGTTAAAACCACCAATCCACTCACTGCAAGTGATTTTCCCTTTCAACTCTCTTTTCCTCCTTTTTCTTCTTTGTCCATCAGCCCTGCACAGGGATAGAGGGATGTTAGATTCCACGGAGAAGATGTGTTGGGATGAACAAAAGCTCTGCTCCTGGGAGAAGCAGAGCAAACATGGTTGGACTGGACCTACTGGGATAGCTGATAGAGAGGCAAAGCAGCGGTGAAGTGTTTTGATGCTGGGAAACCTACCTGGATAAAAGGAGTATATGCTCTTACTGTATATGCAAGAGTATATACATCTGCTGTTGTGGTTGGAGGACTGGGCTGATGTAAAATTACACAGTACAATAATAGTCAAAGTCAAATTTATTTATATAGCACATTTAAAACAACCACTGTTGACCAAGGTGCTGTACATTTAATCCGATGGACGGATCAATCGGTGGCCGCGTTACAGGACGCACTCGATGACGCAGACTGGGGCATGTTCAGAAACAGCTCCGATGATGATGTCAACGTGTTTACGGAAGCGGTTGTGGGATTCATCGGGAAACTAGCGGATGATACCGTGGAGACAAAGACTATCACAACGTTTCCCAACCAGAAGCCGTGGGTGGATAAAACCATCTGCGACGCTCTGAGATCCCGCACCGCTGCCTACAACACGGGACTCATGACGGGGGACATGGACCCGTACAAAGCCGCGTCATATAACGTGCGGAGGGCGGTGAAAGAGGCGAAGCAGCGCTACGGGAGGAAACTAGAGTCACAACTCCAACAGAGTGACTCTAGGAGCCTGTGGCGGGGACTAAGGACAATAACGGACTATAAAGCACCAACAACCGGTATGACGAACGCGGCCGTGACTCTGGCAGACGAGCTGAACACTTTCTATGCTCGCTTCGAGGCTGCAGCTAAGGACTCCAACAATGCTAGTGTTAGCGGCGCTAACGGCTGCAGACAGGAAGATACTGCCAGCACCGGAAACGTGCTCGTCATCTCCGAGCATGAAGTAAGGAGAGCCTTCAAGAGAGTGAACACCAGGAAAGCAGCAGGACCAGACGGCATCCCAGGTCGTATCCTCAGAGACTGCGCATACCAGCTAGCTCCTGTGTTCACTGAGATATTCAACATCTCTCTATCTCAGTCGGTGATCCCCACATGCTTCAAAGAGTCCATCATTGTTCCTGTCCCGAAGAAACCCCACCCTGTTTCTCTCAATGACTATCGCCCTGTAGCCCTCACCTCAGTAGTGATGTAGTGCTTTGAACGCCTGGTCAGAGACTTCATCATTTCTTCACTACCAGACACACTGGACCCACTACAGTTCGCTTACCGTCCAAATCGTTCCACAGACGATGCCATCTCTCATCTCCTCCACACATCACTCACTCACTTGGACACTAGAAGGGGGAATTATGTTAAAATGCTCTTCATAGACTACAGCTCTGCATTTAACACCATAATTCCCTCCACACTCACCACCAAGCTGGAGCATCTGGGACTCAGCTCATCTATGTGTCAGTGGATCTCCAACTTCCTAACTGGCAGACCACAGGCAGTAAGGATGGGCGGACATGTCTCAGCCTCCACCACTCTCAGCACTGGAGCCCCCCAGGGGTGTGTTCTGAGCCCCCTGCTGTACTCTTTGTACACATATGACTGTGTGGCCACTACCAGCTCCACCACCATCATCAAGTTTGCTGACGACACCGTCGTGGTGGGCCTGATCTCTGATAACAACGAGACGGCCTACCTGAAGGAGATTAGGAATCTGGAGAACTGGTGCCAGAGGAACAACCTCCTTCTAAACGTCAGTAAGACAAAGGAGCTGATAGTGGACTTCAGCACTAAGCAGGAGAGGAACTACCAGACCCCCGTCATCAACGAGTGCCCAGTGGAGAGAGTGGACAGCTTCAAATACCTCGGAGTTCACATCACGCAGGACCTGTCATGGTCCTGTCACATCAACACCGTGGTGAAAAAGGCCCGACAGCGTCTCTACCACCTCAGACGCTTGAGAGACTTCCAACTGCCCTCCAAGGTGCTCAAGAACTTTTACTCCTGCACCATAGAGAGCATCCTGGCGGGAAACATCTTAACCTGGTTCGGGAACAGCACCATGCAGGACAGACGAGCTCTACAGAGGGTTGTGCGGTCAGCTGAGCGCACCATCCGCTCCGAGCTCCCTGACCTGCACTCAATCTACAGCAGGCGGTGCTGGACCAAGGCCAGGAAGATCGTGAAGGACCTCAGCCATCCCAACAAGAGACTGTTCTCTCTGTTGAGGTCAGGGAAGCAATTCCGCTCCCTGAAGACTAACACAGAGAGACTGAGGAGGAGCTTCTTCCCGCAGGCGATACGGTCTCTCAATCACACCACCACACAGTACTGACCCACACATACAGTTCTTACACACACTGGACATTCTGGACATTGTTTTCACTTCATTACTTAAATCACGCTGCTGTTATTGTGTATATGCTGCTGTTATTGTGTATATATTTATTTATATTTCTTCATACATTCTTATATAGTTCTATATTGTGTATTTTGTTGTACAGTTATTTTATTTTCAACTTTAATTTATATATTTTATCTTATTCTCCCAGTTAAATTTACCCTTCATTCTAATTTGTGTTGTACAGTTATTTCATTTTTAACCTTAATTTATATTTTATTCCTTCCTAGTTAAATTTACCCTTTTTAATTTTTCATATTTATTTCCTATCTTATTCATAGCCTTTTCCTTTTTTGTTTTCTTTAGGTCACGAGCAGTTGTCCAAGCATTTCACTACATATCGTACTGTGTATGACTGTGTACGTGACAAATAAAATTTGAATTTGAATTTGAATTATTAAAAGTAATCATTGTTTTTATTTTTTGTTGTTGAAGTTACATTTATATGCTGGGTTATTAGGAAGTGTTGGGGTGAATAGTTGAGAAACTACAAAGGGAAAAACTGTCAGACCGCAGCTCACATACTGAGTCTTTTGTTTGAGTTTAGTCAACTATTAAACCAGCCAATAAGATAAGATAAGATAACCTTTATTAGTCCCACACGTGGGAAATTTGTTTTGTCACAGCAGGAAGTGGACAGTGCAAAAGTTATGAGGCAAAAATTAGAATACAATAAGAATAAATACAGTACACAACTGTACAGAATAGAATAAAATACTATATACAGTAGAATACAATAAAATAAATATACAATAAGATAAAAATAGAATACAAATACAAATACTATATACAACTGAGTAAAAATACAACGATGACAGAAAGGATTATTGCACTTAGTATTATTGCATATGTATGGATGTGTGTGCTTGATCAGTTAAAGTCTTTATTATGGAGTCTGACAGCAGTGGGGAGGAAAGACCTGCGAAATCTCTCCGTCCCACACCGTGGGTGCCGCAGTCTCCCACTGAAGGAGTCTGCTGTCACAGTCTGCTGCATGGGGTGGGAGACGTTGTCCAACAGGGATGACAGCTTAGCCGCCGTTCTCCTGTCACTCACCACCTCCACTGGGTCCAGAGGGCATCCTAGAACAGAGCTGGCCCTTCGGATCACCCTGTTCAGTCTCTTCCTGTCCCCAGCAGAGATGCTGCCGCCCCAGCAGACCACACCATAAAAGATAGCAGAAGCCACAACAGAGTCATAGAAGGTCTTCAGGAGTGGGCCCTCCACTCCAAACGACCTGAGACTCCGCAGCAGGTACAGCCTGCTTTGCCCTTTCCTGTAGAGGGCGTCTGAGTTATGAGTCCAGTCCAGTCTATTGTTCAGATGAACACCAAGGTACCTGTAGCTGTCCACAGCCTCAATGTCCATACCTTGGATGTTCAGTGGTTGCAGTGGAGAATGCTTGTGCCTGCGGAAGTCTACCACCAGTTCCTTGGTTTTACTGGCGTTGATCTGGAGGTAGTTCAGCTGGCACCAGTCCACAAAGTCTTGGGTCAGACCTCTGTACTCCTTGTCGTTCCCATCAGTGATGAGGCCGACTATTGCAGAGTCATCAGAGAACTTCTGCAGGAAGCACTGGGTGGAATTGTGGGAGAAGTCTGCAGTGTAGATGGTGAAGAGGAACGGAGCCAGAACCGTTCCCTGTGGGGCCCCCGTACTGCAGACGACCCTGTCCGACACACAGCCCTGAGTCCTCACATACTGTGGTCTGTCGGTGAGGTAGTCCAGGATCCAGGTAGTGAGGTGATGGTCCACTCCAGAGTTCACCAGCTTGTCCTTTAGAACCGAGGGAAGAATGGTGTTGAAGGCACTGGAGAAATCAAAGAACATGATTCTCACAGTGCTTCCAGCGGTCTCCAGGTGAGCGAGGGAACGATGTAGGAGGTGAATGACGGCATCATCCGCTCCAATGCCAGGCTGGTAGGCAAACTGAAGTGGGTCCAGTGATGAGCTTATTAGGCGCCGAAGCTGAGCCAGGACCAACCGCTCCAGGGTCTTCATCAGGTGGGATGTCAGAGCCACCGGCCTGTAGCTGTTGAGGTCCTTGGGGCGTGAAGTCTTTGGCACTGGTACAACACAGGAGGTTTTCCAGAGCTGTGGGACTCTTCCCAACCTCAGGCTCAGGTTGAAGAGGTGCTCCATCACCCCACACAGTTGGTCCGCGCAGGACCTGACGACCCTCGAGCTGATGCCATCTGGACCCGCTGCCTTCTTGCCATTAATCCTCCTCAGTTCCCTCCTAACCTGGGTGGTTGAGAGAGACAGGCTGGAGCCTTGTGTTGAGTGTGTATTGGATGCTGCAGTTGGGGGTGGGGGGGAGTGAGCAGGGTGAATAGAGGAGGTGTGAAGTGTCTGAGGTGGAACAGCAGCAGTGGGGGTGGGTGAGTCTGCAGCCGATGTTGCAGACTGCCTCATGGCTGAATCAAATCTGTTGAAGAAATGATTCAGTTCATTTGCCCATCTCACATCCCTCCCAGGCAGAGAGTTCTGCTGTTTGTGGCCCGAGATGGTTCTGAGGCCTCTCCAGACTTCACCAACGTTGTTTTGTTGAAGCTGGTTCTCCATCTTCTGCCTGTAGCTCTCCTTCCCATTCCTTATCAGTCCCCTCAGCTCTCTCTGCACCCTTTTCAACTCCTCTTTGTCTCTGGATTTGAAGGCCCTCCTCTTCTGCTTGAGGACGGTTTTAATTTCTGGGGTAATCCAAGGTTTGTTGTTGGAGAAACACCGTACAGTCCTAGTAGGTACAGTGTTATCCACACAGAAGTTTATATAGTCAGTAATGCATGTAGTAAGGCTGTCGATGTCCTCTCCGTGGTCATCACAAATCACCTCCCACACAGTCGACTCAAAACAATCCTTAAGAGCCTCCTCGCTCTCCTCTGACCATCTCTGTACTGTGCGTGTGGCTGGTGGCTCCCTGCGCACTAAGGGCTCATACACAGGGACAAGGTGCACCAGGTTGTGATCAGATCTGCCCAGGGGAGGGAGAGGTGATGAACTGTATGCCTCTTCTGCATTGGCATACAGTAAGTCCAGTGTTTTATTGACTCTGGTTGGGCAGGTCACATACTGGGTGAAGGTGGGCAGTGTGGAGTCCAGTGAGGTATGATTGAAGTCAATGGTGTTTTGTTAACCTCAGTCAAGTGCTATGAATAGCCAATTATAACCATATAAAACAACAAGACAACAAGACAACAACAAGACAACATTTTTAGTAATGGCCTTTTACAGATTGTTTTACTAACAATAATTTTGATTTTGTTAAAACCTCAATTTCAAATGTTTTTAAGAACAACACTTTAAAAGTGCTTAAAACAAAGAAACCCCTCCCAGCAACTAATCAATTACTAAACTTTGGTTAAACATTAGTTTCAGTAAACAATATTTCATTAGTGAAATACTGAACAAAAACAGGAACCACTACAGTTCAATATAAGGAGATAGTTCTGGGCAATGGCATGGGGCTAGACAGAGGAGGTGCAGCAGTTCGAGAGAGCACCTCGGTCACAGCGGAAGGTCTAGTGCCAGAGGCCAGGCCAGAAACAGATAATTATCTCACTCTTGAAGCAAGGAAACTGCTCCTCCAAGATGATGTCTGCTGGGTAGCAAGCAGGTTGTAGGTCCAAATACAGAACTCAGGATTGGAAGTGGAACACACTGGAAATCTTGTGAAACATGGAGCATGGAGCACAGGAGGAGGATGTGACATTGAACAAAGAGTGATGCAGACAATAAATACTCCGAAGATAATGAGGGGAGTGGAAACAGGTGAGCTAAGACTCATAGGGGAAAACTAAACAAGGGAAGATATGTCTGTGTAGGTTCTCAATCATCCAGGTTATGGTATTCTAAGGAGCTTTGAAAGAAAGTGAGTAAACTTCTTTCAGTTTTGTGAAAATGTTTCACTTCTTATCCAAGAGGATTCTTCAGTTCTAAAACCAAATGTTGGAGAACCCCGGGTATTCCAGGTTTCAGAAGCCACTCAGATGAAAGGTGAAATATCTTCACAAAACTTTAAGAAGTCCAGTCACTTTCATTGCAAGCTCCTTAGAAAACAAGGGAAGCAAAACTAAGAGCGCACAAGTTGAAGGAATAAAGAAAATAAAACAGAAGGTAACTAAACACAAAACCACAGAAAGACAAAAACTTGACAGGACATGGGAACACAAACAAAGGATGATGGATGATTGGGATAGAATACAAAACAGACCTAACCTTAATAAAAGGAAAACTAAGGACATCAGGAACAAAGGACAAAACAACAGAGGAATTACACCCAATGTGACATAAAAGGAGAGCATAGCTCCCCCCGAAGGGCAAGAGCTTTGGTTGTAGGGTGTCATATTGAAAAAAAAGTGTGCTGCACCACTATCTCCATGTCCTTTCATATGATACATATTTCAGTGGTATGGTCCTCGTCTGTGGAACAACCTGCCGGAGGAGCTCAGGGCTGCAGAGAACATACATGTTTTTAAGAACAGGCTCAATACCCACCTTTTTAATTTAGCTTTTACCTAACGTTTATTTATTTTATGCTTATTTATTATATCCTGTTATTCTATTTACATTATTAATTTAGGTTTTACCTAATATTTATTGATTTTATTCTTATTCTTCTTTTTTTTTAACTTCTTACACTATTTATATTTATATTGTATCCCATTCTTATTTATTTTATCTTTTTATCCTGTATATATTCTTATTGGGTCATATCTCCAGTGTTTCCTCGGAAGGGGCTCTCTGCACCGGGGCTGTGATCGACCGTGGCTGCTGGGGCTCTGCCGGTCTTCTCAGCCTGGCTGGGGGGCTTCTTTGCTTCCCTCCTGCTGTGTGCCCAGCCTGGTGGCTGCGGTCTGTGACCGGCTCCCGGTGCAGACGGCTCCCTGTGATAGTGTTTCCTTACCTGGCTCATGTGTGCCCAGCCCAATATACTCTTTAGGTGTGTGTGTGTGTGTGTGTGTGTGTGTGGGGGGGGGGGGGGGGGGGGGTGGTATGTATTCACGATCATTTATGCTGATGAGAGTGTGGGGAGTGAGTTGGAGGGCGGAGTGGGGTGGGCTGCTTTTAACCATGCAAAGCACTTTGTGCTACATTTTTGTATGAAAAGTGCCTTATGAATAAAGATTGATTGATTGATTGATTGATTGATATGTACATACATATATTTGATGCAATTTCTTGAAATTTTTTTAAGGTCAGCTTTGACTTTGGGCACTAATAATAAAGGTAAAGGACAAATGTTTACCCAACCTAGGTACTCGTTTTCCCCAAGGCCTAGCATATTCTTATGAAGGTTGAGAAGATCCATCAAAATGTGGAATATATAAATTTTGGAGTGACTTTTTCACCAAAAATAAATCATCTCGAACTATTGTCAGTATCTAGCATCACACAAAATTTGAAAATGATATCTTAAAAACGGTATACTAGACTGCTAGCAAACAGATAGGCAGGCAGACAAACAAACAGAAACATTTACTTACTTACTCTCTTCAGGGGCAGAAAAATACCTGTGTGTGTGCGCAGCCATAGATTATTATATCCAAACTAATCGGTTTATTAATTCGGAACTCTATTTTGTGAAGTATCTACATGGTGTATTAATGTGTATGAATGTAAATCAAAGCACAACTGCTTGAAATTAAACTTCAACAAGTCTAACCAAAACTATGGGACAGGTGAAATGTGTTTTCACTTTGGTGAACTGAGAAAATTTTAACTACAAAAAACTGAAAGTTAAACAAAGAAAGTCAGCGAGGGAATTAGCAAAATGGAGGAAGAAAAGATTTATGAAGGGAAAAGACAGAAACATAAAATACTGACAGGCAAGAGGGACTGATACACAGCATCAGACCAAGCAAAACAACAGATGGATGATTGAATAAGATAAGATAAGATAAGATAACCTTTATTAGTCCCACACGTGGGAAATTTGTTTTGTCACAGCAGGAAGTGGACAGTGCAAAAGTTATGACGCAAAAATTAGAATACAATAAGAATAAATACAGTACACAGCTGTACAGAATAGAAAATAATATACTATATACAGTAGAATAAAATAGAATAAAAATATACAATAAGATAAAAATAGAATACGAATGCTATATACAACTGAGTAAAAATACAATAGATAGGACCAAGTCAGACAGACAGATGAAAGACACAAACAGCAGGCCATTACAATTGACAAAAAGGTCAGATGATTTAAGAGCCATGAACCAATAAATCAAACTGAAATACATTCACTGAGAGACAGGAAGCAAACAGAAGTAATATATAACGGATGATGGAGAGACATTTGTTAGAGGAGATGATGGAGAAAGTAGATGATTAATGTGTGTTTTTTTTCTCTAAGCCAGCTCATCCCGGCACTCAGTAGATACCAGTGATGGGAATTCCAGCTGTTTTTACAGAACCGGCTCTTTAGGCTCGGCTCACCAAAAAGAGTTGTCTCTTTCTTCAGGTTGTTTTGTTTCTTTAATTAATTCATTATCAACAACAATATAAAATTATGCACAAAATGAATTACTAATGTAAAAAAAACAGTGTTTCTTATTTACATATGTTTATTATATAAATCTGCTTTTATTTATTCACTCCACATAAAATGTAAAAAAAATAAAATAAAACAACTACAATTCATCTTCCCGCAAAAACTGTCTCATAGAGCTCTGGGTTGGGTTTAGGTGGTTGTGGTGGTATACTGCATGATGCTGTAGATACTGCAGCAGCAACACTTGCAGTAGACACACTGGCACCTTCATTAATATCACACTCAACTGTGTTTAATCTTCCCATTGCACTGATGGGTGGACAGTTCTCAGGTGCCTGTGCAGGTTGTCTGTATTCTTTTCTGGCAGACTCTACACTCTGCCTTTGTATTGTGAATAAAATTGAAATGGTTCCAGATTTTGCTTATTGGTGTCACTCATTTTCTTTACTATAGCTTTCTAATGTGTCAGTGTTGTCTCTTGTTGTTGCTCTATTTCTCTCTCTACCTCCTGCTCTGTTCGTGTGCTACTGCTGCTGTAAGTGTAACTACCGCCCCTCCCCTCGCTGCTCAGCGTAAACAAAAGGCACAAACACATATTGACCAATCATGTGCGGCGTGAAGCGGAAAAAAAGTGAGAGCAAGAGAGTGAGGGTGAAAGAAAGAAGAGGAAGAAACAACAAACAAACCACGGCTCCCAATAAGGAGCTATTACAGTTAGGTCTGTAAGTTCAATTTGCCTCTGAACGTCACCACAGTCAATTTAAAAACAAACAAGATTTAATTCAGAGGGATTGACATAAATATTGTATTAACTGTTATTGTTGAAAGAGTTATTGACATTTTGATCCATAGACTCAAATTTTCAGAAAAAACAAAACCTAATTCAAGATCCTAAGAATTATCTTAATATTTAGTAATAATACTAATTCTAATCTGGCCTTCCTGTACTAAACCAGTGGTTTGCACCTTGTTGCAAATGCTCTGTATTTACACTGGATAACATATTGTGAATGCTAATGAACAGCTATCAAGTAATTTATTTCAAGTTCATTTTATCTACCTAGCCATGGAATAATGCGGGGATATGTCTTACTTAGCTATACAAATCCTTGTCAGTCAATTATACTGAAGTCTGGACTTCGTTCAAAACTTGACTGTTTGATTTTTGATTTGATTCTTACACACACAAAATTGTTACTGAAGTTTCTTTTTAATTTCCTAAAGTGTTTTCCATTTCACTAAGGTCACTACAATTATGGCTACAACCGAGACTTAACTTAGCCATTTTGGAAAATGTTTCCTGAAGAATTTCACCATCTAAAATGAGACCTTGAACAGCTGGAGCAGGGGACACTGACTGCAGGATGTTAGATGGTAGGTTAGGAAATCCTTTCATGCTTAATTTCATGATGTAGAGTCAGATTCTGGTATAATATTAAATGTTGACTGAGCAGTAAAATCAGAACAAATTCTTGTTTATCTGAGTCTAGATATGTCTTTCAAATGTTCTTATTCTAAGTAAATCTCATATAAAGAATATAGTGGTTGAAATTATATTCCTCCACCATAGAACTGCCTTTTAAAAACATATTGTGGATTACTTTGACTCAGTCTTACATAAAGTTTCTGGAAACAAATTCATCTTTATCTATTTTGACCACACCGAAAAGTGCACGTAGATTAGAAATAGACAGAATACATGTCAGGAACTTCAGAAGCAGATCCCTGTGCAGAAACCCACAGACTTAATGATTCAAAAGTATGTGAGGTGCACATAAAGTCACACAGTCACATGAAGCAATGTTTAACAGAAAGTATGGCTGGGCAGCAATAGATGAACATAAACCAGCCATCTGACAAATCAGGAAAGGAAAGTAAATAACAACAAGTATAAACAATTGAGATAATCAGATTGAAGGAAAAAGTAAAACAAGACACCAAAGGAAACTAGCAAAGTAAAACAGGAAACAACAAGAAAAGAAACAGTGAACAGAGACAATGGAACATAGACCAGGAAACACTGAGGTGGCTAAAATAAAGAAACAGAATTTAAACAAAAACTAAAGACATGAACTAAATCTGTTCATAAAACAAGATTCTAAAACTTGGAAACCTAACTAAACCTTGTGACCATGGCACAAAATAGTGAGAGATGGTTTGGGAGAATGCTTCTTTTTTCAGGTGATTTACTGACTGCAGAAAATACAGAATAATGGTACCAAGCAACAGTTCTTACAGGCTGAGATGCTGTTTTCTAAAAGCATCTCCAGGGTAAGATACATGCAAATTCCATCTAAGCACTGTCATTAGTTTTCATAAGGGGAGCTTAGGTAGCTTTCACTGAACGTGAAAAAAAAAAAAGAACAATCACTTGTGCAATTACTGATTGAGGGAACTAATAGCACTGCATATAAAGGCTGCAAAAAGCGTCATAGACAGAATCTCATATTAAAACAGTTCCCCATCAGACCGATGCATTATTTTTTATCTGAAGGCCGAATTAGAAAAAATTCTGCTAACATGGAGAAATATGATCTGAGGGAATCTTGTTGTTTTTACCGGTTTTGAGTTAGCATGGTATTTTGAAGATGCTAACGGTGATCAGTAAGACAGATACCAGTTTGATGTAGCACATGAAACTCATTTTCAGCCTCCATGCAGTTGTTTACCCGTGACTGAAGAGGAACAACATTCACTTTCCTGTAGACAACTAATCATAACTAGCACTTGTCTAATCTGCGCCCAAAACCTTACATTACCATTAACTAAAATGTTATTCTTACTATAAAGTGTTTCTTCACGTTTCTTTTTGTCCCTATAAGAAAGATAAGTCCCTTCAAGTCCCCACAACATTAGTAGTATCTAGTCCACACACGCACACACACACACACACACACACACACGGAGTCAAAAGTTAGCCAGCAGGCATGCATGTATTACGAGACTTTCACACCCACTATTTGATCACACACAGTGCACAGAGATATACACACACACTCTCCTCCCTTGACCAGAGGGAGAGGGAAGCAGCACCGATTAGCAGAACAGAGGTTTTTACTCTGCGGGGGAAGCAAAACTCGTTTAGCAATCATATTACTCTGCATAATGCTCCATTAATGACATGCTAATCATATGTAAATTAGATGCTAATTGAGCAAGATTCAATTCCAAACCAACAGATGGTTCCCATACTGCTGTAATGGAGCCTCTGGTGGCTGTTAGAGTGAGTGTTTGTGTGTGTGTGTATGTGTAGGCAGGTATATCTGTTGGATGGTTGTGAACATCTACAGAAAAGAAAGAAAGAAGGCTGGGGAATGCTGGGTGAAAGTGGCTGCCGCTGAGCGCTGCACCACTTGTTATTGCTTTGGTCGCTAGCACATGCTACTGTGGCCTGTACTTTTCATGGAAGAAGACAACTTGTCTTTAAACACTTGTCATCAGTGGTAGTGAAATTTGAGAAAGTGAGACTTAAATAGTTGCAAAAGGCTGCAAACGTTCACCATCAAGGTAACAGTTATGCCTTGGTCCAATCAGTGTGCTTCAAGAGGTGAAATTTTCACTTTGAACGCAAATGGCATCTAATTCCAGTATTCCTTTGCCTGTATCTTAATGTGAGTATCTTAATGAGTCGTCTTGTATCCATGTTTGATCTTCACTTGTGTCTTGTTCACTCATCCCTACATATTCTACAATATGCTCCAGTCTTCCTTGTGTCCTTTGTCATGGCGTTTAGTCAGTGTGCCTCTATATTTCCTGGTATCATACTGGTCTTTTAAATTTGGTTCTGAACTTTTTGTATTTAGTTCAGGACTTTGATGACCTGCAATAAAGGCTTATCTTTATTTAGAATTTAGTCTGCAGTATTGTGAAATATTAAAAAATAAAAAAAATTAGTGAATTGATAAGCTGAAGAGAAAACAAAACAAAGCAAATAAGTCACATTTTTAGAAATATATATTTGATGATTCTAATGTATACAACATACATTTTATGATTACAACGTTCTTGGGTTTTTCCAGTGTCAATTTATCATGAGATGAATTTAAGAAAAAATATGAACAATTATTCAGACAGAGCAGCTGTCCAAGTCCATGAGTATACACAGATATACTGGAAATATACAGGGGAAAGGCAAGTTGGAACACAACATGACACCACACTGAACACCAGCAAAATGAAAGTTTAAATACACACATGCGGTCATTAGGAAGACGGTGGTGATGAGACACAGCTGAAATGAATTAACTCAATGAGAGAGGAGAAGTAAAAACTAGAGACAATGCACAAGAGATGAGTTAAAGACAAGGTAAAACAGGAAGTAGCTAAGTGCAGACGGCAGACACACATGGCAGATTAACTCAGGAATACTGGTGGAGGCTAAGGAAATAAAACAAAACTATGAACTTCCGATGAAGAAACAACATAAGCCAGGGACCAGGGCCCTGTGCTTCGTACGTCGCTTACTACATCCAAGATCAAATGAAACATCCAAGACCAAACCATCGCGCTAACCGTGAGCGCGCTAATCCGGTTCCCCGAACACACCTGCTGTTGACGATTAGTACAGCTGGACGCAGTAATGTGACATCACTGGGTGTCGTAAAAGGGGCTACGCATCGATAGTAGAAACATTGATCGGCAACCCTCTGATTGGTCGGCGAAAATGTCGACGGAGCGCGCTCGGCTCGGTATTTTTCGGCAGCAGAGCAAGAACTCTTGAGTGAGGGATTTCAGGAGTTTCAGAGTTTAATCAGAATGCAAGGGAACACTGCAAAGGCTGCAAAAGCAAGGAGAGAGGGCTGGCAGGAAGTTGCTGACAAATTAAACTCGTAAGTAATTTAATAATAACAATAATAATGGAGTGGATTGATATAGTGCTTTTCAAGGCACCCAAAGCGCTTTACAATGCCACTATTCAGTCACTCTCACATTCACACACTGGTGGAGGCAGCTACAGTTGTAGCCACAGCTGCCCTGGGGCAGACTGACAGAAGCCAGGCTGCCATATCGCGCCATCGGCCCCTCTGGCCAACACCAGTAGGCGGTAGGGTAGATTTATTATATTACACTATATTATCCAATATTATATTACATTATATTATAATATGTTATATTTTATCCTCTTTCACATTAGAGCCACGACAGGACCCACTAGAACATGGGAACAGGTAAAAGTGAAATATAAGAATATTCTACAGAATGGTAATATTTATCACTTATATTGCTTTTCATCTCTTGGAAAGAGACCCTGGAATAATCTGTTTGTTTATAACAGCAACCAAGAAAAGGGCAGAGCAACAAAAGACAGGTGGTGGTCCTGCACCCCCTCGTCAACAAGTTGGTTAAGTAAATAATACCCTCACGGGAAAATCGATATCTCTCTATGAGCACACTGTCGCGCTGAGCTAAAGGATCCTGTCTGTCCCGCAATATACGCTGAATTCTGAGGACTCTCCTTATCAATCTTGCACCTTCCGCAATGGGTGGCTCGCGTATACGGACAGGACATGGCTGCGACAGACTTCCCAAATCCACCTTCGCTTTTATAGCCGTGGTCTCTCATCTTGATTACACGAAGTAATTTACAATTGCTACTCTGAAATATGAATTAAATCTGTAATAATCACATACATGTAATAGAATGTTAATAGTACATTTCCCTTTTTTAGGAAATGACCTGTGTGAAATCAATAAATGGATCAGGTGCTGCATTGTCTTTAGTTACATTGATGTCATTTATTTATGGTGAAACAGTGGTGGAATATCGCTGTTGCTTTCGTATGAATGACGCGGGCATACCTGCGTGGCCGCGATCTAATCCTGTTTACATAAAGTAAACCTGCTCCCCAGCAGGTTTACGCTTACGGCTCTGTTGCTATGACAGCAAGTCCCGGATGGGCTTCGGGGAACCGAACGATCCAGGATCACGCGAAATCGTCAACAATCTAATCCAGCTAACTCACTTAGCGCGGTACGAAGAACAGGCCCCAGGATGGGGTGTATAATTGCTTACATGTGTTTCAAAATAAACACATGTAAGCAATATATGTGTATGTATGTATATATATATATTTTTTCTAGATTTTGGCCAAATATACCAGTGAAAAAGTAATTGAAATAACACTAGAACATGTCCATTTGCATTGTAATTTATAATGAGTAGTGTGACCCGCACACCTACAGTAAAGTCATAGTGTACGTTAAATGTTTTCCATTTTTATATAAATCAAACCCACCATACACATTCATTCTGTCCATTGATGTGTTGCTTGTGTCTAGGATCTGTTCACTGCTACAGGATGTAAAAATTATATTCATTCATATTAGAGATAAATATTAATGATATTAATATTCTTCTATAGTTAGTTATCATTAAGTCTACTATAAAATTAAAAGACATATGAAAACTTTATTCTTGGCTGCTGCTCTTCATGACACCTAGTTATAAGAACAAGGTCCAGAGGACTGAAACAGGCGAGCTCTGTCAAGAGATCAAAGCACAAATAAGTGAGGAAATAAATCCGCTGTTATGTATTCATGAATTTGTTTCATAATATCTACAGCTGCTGTTTTGCACTGTTAAAATTATTAATGTATGTTCCAGTCGGGAGTTGAACCCTCCCTCCCTCTACAATCCATCATCCAAAGAGATCGCAGCCCTCTTCAAAGCCCTCTTTAATTACTTTTATTTTTTAAAGCTTGTTGTGGAAAATCAGAAATATAACACTTGTCTATTGGATTGAAAGTTTTACAAAGGTCCATATGTGCTGAGTTGGCAGTGACATGCCTGTCTTAGTAATAGCATTGGATCCCCTTGGAATGAGCAGACAGGAAGACTTCTATGGTCAAAACAATACTAGGCATGCTTCCATGGTTGTAAGAGATGTCAGTAAAAATAATATGATTTCAAGTACAGTTAATAAGCTCAAGGCAGGGTGCTACTTAACTGCAGGAAAGCAGTTTTTTTAACACATGCAACCTGCAAAAATTCTGTTTTTTTTTTTTGTTTTTTTTTTTTGTTTTTTTTTTCTAAATGACATCAGAAACAGCAGTATGCGACATTACGTGATGGCAGAGCTTCAGTTCATCCTTTGTCATTTTTTTTTTTTTTTTTTTTTTTTTTAATAAATAGGACAGGGGGAATGAATGAGAGAGAGAGGGGGAGAGAAAGAAAGAAAACCAAAGGGGAGAAGAGATGGTGAGAAGGGGGGGGGGGGGAAGAGAGAGAGAAAAAAAAAAAAAAAACTCCTGGGTCACCTGTATGGAGAAAAAAAACAAAAAAAAAACAAACAAACAAAAACAAACAGAGGAGACAGCAAACAACAAAGAGCAACATAATAATAGAGAAAACAAAGCACCATCACAATAAACTAGCTAGTCATAGATATCAGTATTTACTAAGTAATAAACGATATTGTGCAGCACGCAAGATAGACAGCGCACAGTGTGCTTTGAGGCAGCAGCCAAGAAAGCTTTAGTCCGCGTCTGTGAATACCCATGTGTGCATACCTGTGTGGATCAGCATGCTTGCATTCCAAAGGTTTCTCCATGTAATGATCTGCTAGGGAGTGTGGGGGGGCCACAGCCCCGTCCTCCAGGGTGTGAAGCGGGTATGGAGGAGATCAAAACTCCAGACATCCAGAGGCCCCCAGAACACAAGAGACCATGGAAGACCAACAGAGGGGCAGCCGCGCCACTGTCCCTGCAAAACCTGCAAAAATTCTGGCTTTAAAAATCCTTGTCAGGTCATTTGACTTTGTGGGTTAGATGAGAGACTTTGTGCAAGAGAAGTGTGGCTGGAAAATAATGGGACCAACCAGAAAGACTGTCAGTTCTCACTAGCTGCCTGGGGGAGGCAAATCACCCAGTACAGTGAGACTAGCACCATTCTGAGATCGGGTTTAATCATTAATTAGCTACACGATGACGAAAATGGCTCCAAGAAAAGCGGAAAGACTGGCAGTCTGACATCTAGCTATTTTCTGTTTTGTGCAGATTCACCAAGGTGCCAATCTCACACATATTCACTATTAAATTTAAGCTTGAGTCTGTTTTCTGCTTCTTAGTAAGCACCCAAAGCAGGAATTTGTGAGTCAGTAAATTTAGTTTTAAAACATGGAGTACAGCTCTGAACTTTTCTGGACAATATCTGAAGGAGATGCATGTAAGGATGCAACTAATAAAGTGATTGTACTGAATTGTACTGTTGTGAGTGTAGCACAGATAATAGCCTGTTGGATTCACAGCAAGGGAGAGATTGTCCTGCATCCCACTACTTAAGCAGCAGCTCTGCCAAACCAGAGAATCTCCATTAATGCTGAACATGGCCAACGAAAACTCACACATATTGTGTGCATGTGAGAAAAGATCACGTTGGACAATATCCAGGCCTTATTTTTGCAACATTTTCCACAGATGTATGAAAAGAAAGAGTTTTTCAAATTTGAGCAATTTAAAGAAAACAAGTATTTTGATATCTTGCTATAAATACACTATTCAGCTCCTCGCTGAAATTACAGGGAGTGCAGAATTATTAGGTAAATGAGTATTTTGTCCACATCATCCTCTTCATGCATGTTGTCTTACTCCAAGCTGTATAGGCTCGAAAGCCTACTACCAATTAAGCATATTAGGTTATGTGCATCTCTGTAATGAGAAGGGGTGTGGTCTAATGACATCAACACCCTATATCAGGTGTGCATAATTATTAGGTAACGTCCTTTCCTTTGGCAAAATGGGTCAAAAGAAGGACTTGACAGGCTCAGAAAAGTCAAAAATAGTGAGATATCTTGCAGAGGGATGCAGCAGTCTCAAAATTGCAAAGCTTCTGAAGCGTGATCATCGAACAATCAAGCGTTTCATTCAAAATAGTCAACAGGGTCGCAAGAAGCGTGTGGAAAAACCAAGGCGCAAAATAACTGCCCATGAACTGAGAAAAGTCAAGCGTGCAGCTGCCAAGATGCCACTTGCCACCAGTTTGGCCATATTTCAGAGCTGCAACATCACTGGAGTGCCCAAAAGCACAAGGTGTGCAATACTCAGAGACATGGCCAAGGTAAGAAAGGCTGAAAGACGACCACCACTGAACAAGAGACACAAGCTGAAACGTCAAGACTGGGCCAAGAAATATCTCAAGACTGATTTTTCTAAGGTTTTATGGACTGATGAAATGAGAGTGAGTCTTGGTGGGCCAGATGGATGGGCCCGTGGCTGGATTGGTAAAGGGCAGAGAGCTCCAGTCCGACTCAGACGCCAGCAAGGTGGAGGTGGAGTACTGGTTTGGGCTGGTATCATCAAAGATGAGCTTGTGGGGCCTTTTCGGGTTGAGGATGGAGTCAAGCTCAACTCCCAGTCCTACTGCCAGTTTCTGGAAGACACCTTCTTCAAGCAGTGGTACAGGAAGAAGTCTGCATCCTTCAAGAAAAACATGATTTTCATGCAGGACAATGCTCCATCACACGCGTCCAAGTACTCCACAGCGTGGCTGGCAAGACAGGGTATAAAAGAAGAAAAACTAATGACATGGCCACCTTGTTCACCTGATCTGAACCTCATTGAGAACCTGTGGTCCATCATCAAATGTGAGATTTACAAGGAGGGAAAACAGTACACCTCTCTGAACAGTGTCTGGGAGGCTGTGGTTGCTGCTGCACGCAATGTTGATGGTGAACAGATCAAAACACTGACAGAATCCATGGATGGCAGGCTTTTGAGTGTCCTTGCAAAGAATGGTGGCTATATTGGTCGCTGATTTGTTTTTGTTTTGTTTTTGAATGTCAGAAATGTATATTTGTGAATGTGGAGATGTTATATTGGTTTCACTGGTAAAAATAAATAATTGAAATGGGTATATATTTGTTTTTTGTTAAGTTGCCTAATAATTATGCACAGTAATAGTCACCTGCACGCACAGATATCCCCCTAAAATAGCTAAAACTAAAAACAAACTAAAAACTACTTCCAAAAACATTCAGCTTTGATATTAATGAGTTTTTTGGGTTCATTGAGAACATGGTTGTTGTTCAATAATAAAATTATTCCTCAAAAATACAACTTGCCTAATAATTCTGCACTCCCTGTAAGCTCAGTCAACAATCAAAAAACGTCTTTCATGCTCATTCACGTTGCTTTTTCTTAGCCCCCTTTGTGTGTTGTATGTAGCTGGTAATGTGAATGCTTTGCAATACATTCAGCCTTGGAACCCAGAGGAAGAGTTAAAATGTCAGTAGGTCTCGATTTGACAACCTGACAGAGCGACTTTTAGAGGGGAAAAACAACTCAAGGTTCTTTCTTCAATGCAACACTGACATGTAAAATTGCCAGAGAATTTCCAGTGAAATGCATTTATTTGTGACGGATGTTTGCGTGTTTGTGAGTCTGCAGCAACATGAAACGCAACATGCCCACAAAAATAAAAGGTGCAAAGCCTAGTTTCAACAGAAACTGACTGATTGAAAGAAAATGGTTTCCTGAGTTTTGCGTTTTTCTGTGTTTCTCTTTCTCACTTCACACCCACATGTAACAGCAAACAGATTAGCAAGGAACAAAAGGGCAAGGAAGAGGTTCACTGTGGTGAAGAGACCGTGTGAGTAATATGGGGGCGACTGAGAGAGAACCACCACAAAACCCTTTCTGATGCAACTTTTAAAAAAGATCACATAAGATAGCATTTTTTTCCTTTATAAAAGTGCATTACTACTTTAAAACATATTTAATTACACAATGAAAAAGTACTTCAGAGGGCATATTTTATTATTCAAACGCCAGTAATTATTTTTTGTTTGTTTTATGTAGATGAAGAAAACCTTACTTTTTCAAACACACTGTCCTTTGCAAAATGCCAACTTTTCTAACTTCCTAAGTGCCCATTTACCCATTTTCATGCCATTTTTCACCTAAGTATTTTGCCTTTATTTTCGATAATTATGTTTAAAAACAGTAATCTATTTTCAAACCCACTGCTCCCCACCGATCTGGTTTCATTCATATCAGTAATTGTGTAATGTTAGGTTAAGAAAATGTAGATGAGATGGAAACATTGTTAAAGGTTTATATATTAGATTGGATCTGTTTTAGTTTTCTTCCCTAAAAAATGTTAGACCTCTTTAGAATTTTTGTTGTTGTTGTTTTGTTTATTTTTTGGCAGGAAAAAAATGTTAAAGCCACTTTACTGTATTTCCTACTTGTAAGGAAACATGATATAAAAGAGACTTGTTCTGTAAAACCCAGGTTTCGAGTATAAGTGTAAATATTTGTCATGACTGAAATACGAGCAGTTTAGGTTATGAAATGATCAGAGTTAACTTCCTCGGTGTCTACATTGATGGTTCTTTTAAATTGAATAAGCAGGTGAGTGCAGTAGTTCAGTCCTGCTTCCTTCAGTTAAGACAGCTAGCCAAGGTAAAGCCATACCTCCTGGCTAACGTCTTTGAACGTGTTATTCACCTTTTCCTTACTTGCAGATTGGACTACTGCAATTCATTGTATTATGGTCTAGACCAGGCCACCATCCATCGTCTTCAGATGGTCCAAAATGCAGCTGCCCGCCTGCTAACTGGTACCAGACGGAGAGAGCATATAACCCCAGTTTTAGCTTCTTTACACTGACTTCCTGTCTTCTACAGGATCCAATTTAAACTTTTACTTTTTGTTTTTAAGTCACTTAATGCCCGAGCCCCTCCTTACCTGTCTGAGCTCCTCTCTGCTTATGCTCCAGGAAAAACCATGAGGTCTAGCTCAAAATTAATGCTGCCCATATGTCAGCATGAACACACTCACTGACATAACACATGCCCTTGCCCATCATTAAGAGCTTCATGTCTAACCCAATCGTTATACTCACTTTAACTTAAACATACTTCTAATATTAACATTTAAGCCATGTGTTTCAGCCAGCCTCTTGAGGAAAAAAACTCTCCTTATGGAGAAAACCTTTGAAAAGTATATATGTTTTCAAGTGAAAATGTGACTGTTTCCCAGAAGGTTATTTCTCCAAAAAGTGCCCATTTTCCAAAAAGGTATGAAAACCCACTTTTCATTAACCTATAAATAAAACAGCACGTGTATGAAATCATCCATATTAAAAATATGCGTTCTTTCTTACATGCTGTAACATTTTATCATAAGTATAGAAGAAGCACACGCGTGATGTTATGAGGAGCATTCCACCTCTCCCTGCTTGGTAAGATTATTGATGGCAAGCTGAGCAATTTGTCTTTTAAACGAGACGCAAAAATATCTTTTTACTCTGAGGATGCTCACATTGCAATTACGGGCAGCTTATTAATGATGCTCAGATGTGGAGAGAGAATTTCTGCTCTCGTTTATTCATCACACATGACTTTTTCTCCCACAGAGGAATCACTGCTGGCACAAATGGACCAGTCACAGTTTATTCATTCACAGAGCACACATTTTTTTCACTTTAAAAGCCAGAGTCAGTGAAAAAGGATGAGTGGTTAAAAGGTTCTGATAACAAAGGAACCCATTTGCTTCGGTTACCTACAAATTTTCACAAACAACATGTAAGCTCAGCTGTTATTTTACTGTAAAACACACTAATAGGATCAAGTTGGGATTTTTTGTGCCACATATTTTTGTTGTCTACATTATCGATCCACTCATTGTAGATCAGATCAATTAATTTGCACTTAACTAATTTTATATCAGACAAATAAATATTTTAGTCACTATTTTTTTCTTTCAATTTGATAATAAACCTTCGGACAGTCTAAATTAAGGTTTTATACTGTAAAAGTATACAGCTGTCGCTTTATTCACAAAATGTTTGCTAAACAAAACCACAAACTTATCAACATACTTGGGGAAAATTAATTTGTATTACATAAGCACAGCTTCTGCGAGGGGGGTCCTCTTGTGGCCTCCAAATCGAGGCAAACGAAGGCTACATTTAGATGAGCTTTAGAACTGGGACTGGCCCCGCCGGCCTGTAATGATGCATTCAGCCTTGAAATGCAGACTTTGGCTTCGGCTCTGAATTGTGATGAAGCATGTGTATGCATGCACACCTGGAAAGTTTGATGCTCTTACTTGAGAAATAGGCAGCAGCAAAAACAGTGAGATAATCTGGATATTCTGTCCACATGTATACACCATCGGGCAGGCTGAACTGTGATTGATTGGCTAATAGCAGCTGGCTTTTGCAGGATCCTTGTCTGAGTAATAGGCGTTTCTACTGTTATGAACTTTATATGTCCAATAGCTTAATAAACTGTCACTTGATACAGTATGCCATTGCACGTTTCCATTTATTTATATCAATAACTAAAATTTTACTCAAATCATTTTAAACAATAGGTCATATTGTTTGATTCACATTTTAATGTCCACTCTGTAGAAATGTAGTTGAAACTTTCAGATCAAATAATTTATTATTCATATTAAAAGATTTTTACTATTTTGCATTAGTATGTCTTACTTTGATCCTGGTATATATTGCACTTGGCTGGTTTATCAGGTGCAACTGTTCAACTGCACATTAACACAAATATTTAATTACCCAATCATAGCAGCGGCTCAATTTATTGAGGCATCTAGGTGTGGTCTAGACAACTTACTGAGGATTAAAATGGATGAAGGACGGTAATTTAAATGACTATCAATTTGGCATCTTTGTTGGTGCCACACAAGCTGGTCTGAGTACTTCATGAACTGATGATGTTTGGACTTTCACAACCAGCCACCTTTATGGTGCAAAAAAGAGAAAAGATTCAGTGAGCAGCAACAAAATACCTTGTTGATGCCAGACATCAGAAGAGAATGGCCAGACTTTGGGGAAGAAAAAAATTAAGGTTAATTACAACCAATTTATGCAAGAAGAACATCTCTGAATGCACAATATGCAGCAGATGAGGTGCAGCACCAGAAAACCCCATCTGGTGTTTTTCGTGGACTCGTCAAAATTAAGCAATAGAAGATTGGAAAAATGCATCCTGATCTGATGAGTTTGCATTTCTGCTGTGCCAGTCATGTGGCAGAGAGAGAATTTGGCCTAAAAAACATGGAAGCATGGACCCATTCCACCTTGCTGGTGGTGATGGTGTACTGGGGAACAGTGTTGGGAAGGTTACTTTTAAAATGTATTACAGAATACATGCCCCAAAATGTATTTTGTAACGTATTCCGTTACATTACTCAATGAGAGTAACGTATTCTGAATACTTTGGATTTCTTAAGAAATGCAGCATATCAGAGTATTGTGGGCGCCATGTCCATCCCTGTATGACCACAGCATACCCACCATCTGATGGCTGCTTCTATGAATAACATGCCACAACATAAAACTCAAATGTTTCCTAATATAAAATAAACAAATCCTTCCAAAAAAATGTTTGGATCCAGATCTTGATCTTGCTATGTTTGGTTCCAGGATTTTTACCTTAGAGTTTTTGGTTGCTTTCTGTATGTTTTATTGTTTGTTTGTTTGTTTGTTTGTTTTTTTTAAAGAAATCTTATTTTTTGGTTATTGCTAGGTTGTGGTTTGATTCCTGTTTTTTCCATTATTCCAGTAATGGGATGGGTAAAGTTATTTGTGAAATAGAAATACAAGAGGCCTGCACTACAAAGCAGGATTTGGCCTTATTCAGGTAACTTCAGGGTTAATCCTGGGTTATCTGTAGAGAAGGCAGATCACTGTTTACCAGGGTATGCTATGGTAATTAATACTGCAGACCTCTATTGGAGGAGGTTTTGTTAGAGATAAGATATCAACAGTTAGTACCTTCCAGATAACTGATCAGTAAATGGTGATTTCCTGTCACCATTTCTCGAAGAGCCCTTTGACCTCTGTGCACTAATAGCAGGAGGGTGTAAAAGTTTATCAACAGCATCTAAAGTCTGTATTTCCTTTTGAGCATCAGTAATAAATATGGATTGTTAGACACAACTTTCTTTCTTTCTCCTGTTGGCTTCAAACAATTTTACAACTGTTTTATTCAATAAGCATTATGAGGCCACTGGGGCTCCAGTTGAAAGGATAAAACCTAAAAGTGTCTTACACACATTTAAAGGTTTATTTAATGGAATACTCAAGTTATAATCTGTCAGATTTTCCTGTGTCTTAATGAGAGAAATGTGATATTTATAAGTCAACTTATACACTGAGCATTTTTGTCAGCTTTCTTTCCTGGCATCACATCACTTGCTTTGTCTGCAGCAGCTGTTTGTATTATTTATTTAACCTCCTAATATTTTATACCTCTTCAAATCAGCCGCTCTGCTGCCAGTACACTTTCATATTTCCATATTTGTGATTGATGATATGCTGCCAATACCACATCTTTCATGTGAACACACGCATGGCTAGACCAGGAAACCCTGGGTTTAATAATTGAGATGATAACCACGTTTGTGTGACCTCGAAGCCTGACTGGTGATGTTATGACATGTGAAGCAAAATAACTCCTTGGTTATGCTGAACTACAGGGTTGGTTTATTTATGTTTAGTTCCTTTGGTTTTTATGTATTTTTAAAAGATTATTCTCACTCCTCAGTATCCCTAGTCTTGTGTTCAGTGTGATTTAGCTTGTTTCTGTGTTTATTTTAGTTCTCCTGTTATGTTTAAAGATGACGCCAGTGTACATGGCTTGCCATCCTTGGCTGTACCTGGTATGCTGCTTTTTACCCCCTCTACCTTTTTTTATGGACCTTGGCATTGTATTTTTTTTATCCTTTTAGTTGTATGCTCATCTAGTGGCTGTGCACTGATTACGTAAGACAGGCAAACACTTAAATCTTCGACTCTCCCATTCGTCTCGGGCTGATCCTTGCTGTAATCTGGGCAACGCCACCCCGCCACAACTGGACCCTCCAACCAGCTTCTTCCACCTACCCCTTCCTTGGGGTAGGTGTCTTGGGGTGACTGTGCGTTTGCTCTGGCTGCCCCGGGACTGTGGAATAACCTCCCTCTCACTATCCGCGCCTCTGATTCTGTTGCATTGTTTAAATCACGACTAAAGACCCACTTGTTCAATCTTTCCTTTCCTTCTAGTTAACATTTGACTTAGGATTTTACATTATGTACTTTTATGCTTATTTTAATTCTTTGTTTGATATGTATCTGCTGCTTCTCCTATGTATCAGTGACAGTGATCTGCTTGCATACCTAGTACTTGCTTTGGTCCCATTTCTTTTACCTTTCTTTTATTCTATACATTTACTTGTTAAGCACCTTGGTATACCCTTGGTTTTTAAGTGTGCTTTATAAAAAAAGATTATTATCATTATTATTAGATTACTTTTTACAAACTTTTGGATTTTTTTGTTGATGAAGTTTTGTGATTGGTTTGGACTTTGTGCCTTGGACTGCAGAGATGGGCAGTAACGCGTTACTTGTACTGACCTTACTTTGAGTTTGATTCCATAAAAAGTGACAAAAACATTAGTGTCCATCGTGCGTGGGAAGAAAACTTCTTTTTACAGCGAAAAAAACCCCCTAAACTTCCAAGCAAGCACCGAGTGCGCAATGACGTAATGGGAAACTCACAGAGAAACTCGCGGATTCTTCAACTGACCGTGGCACACCTGCACCAGGGTAAACCTCCGCCTACCGCAGTTCTGCTTTACAGGTGAAAATAGAGCAACAGGACCGCTGAGTCTTTGACTTTATTTATTTTCTGCTGTGTTTTACTTGCATCTATTTGAAAGTCAGAGAATGTTGCATATAATTAAATTTTTGCTTGATGCATAAAGTTAAAAGATTAAAACTGATAAAACAAGTTTTAAAAAGGGACCTCTCCATTTGATTACATTTTGTATGATGGATTATGTAGAAAAAGTAGAATTGGGCTGAAAGATCTATCGCTTTATCACCTCTTCAGGTTGTAAATCGTGTTTTTAAAAAGTAACTAAGTAACTAAGTAATTAATTACTTTTGAAAATAAGTAATCAGTAAAGTAATGGGATTACTTTTTTGGGGAAGTAATCAGTAATTAGTTACTGATTACTTTTTTCAAGTAACTTGACCAACACTGTTGGACTGTGCAACTCAATCTAATAAAAGTTTCTTTGGCTACGTTCACACTGCAGGCGAAAGCGCATCAAATCAGATTTTTTTTTTGACCCTATGCGACCCATATCCGATCATGCTATGACAGTGTGAACGGCACAAATCCGATATTTTCAAATCCGATCTGGGTCACTTTCGTATGTGGTACTGAATCCGATACATATCCGATGTTTCAGAAAGCGACTGCTGTTTGAATGGTCTAGTCGCATTAAATCCGTCTTTTACGTCACTGACACAAGACAGACGCCAATTATCAGCACTGGAGAAGCGCCCGATAAGACATCGCGAACGCTTCCTGGCCATCCCGTGTAGATGTCAGTGAAACTGTTGGGAAGACAACGTTGGAGAAACGTGAACATTTTATTTGTACTGTATAATCTGCAGATTGTGACAGAAATCTGCAACTATCCTTTGAAGCACCGCTCATCTCTAAAACAGCAATACGGATAATTATTAGTTTATCTACATTATTATGTAAATAACAAAATAACTTAAAGCAAAAATTGGGAAACGTGAAGTCCGAAGTCTTTATATTAAGGGCCATCAGTCAAACAATATTGTTTGCTCTGGGTCTAAACAGAGCGCGTTGTGTGACATCTTCTTTTGCGCATGCGGGCCGCTTTGAGCGTTCACACTAGAGCGCGTTTGCTGTCGCATTTTATTTGTAGTGTGAACGAGCAGACAAAAAAATCGGATTTGATCAAAAAATCGGAATTGAGCATTAAGACCTGCAGTGTGAACGTAGCCTTTGTTTGTTACTATCTTCTGCTTTGGGTCTTGCACTCTTAAACCATCATCAACAAATCTATCACCTTTAAGTTGGTCCAGACATATCGTAGTGTAAAAGTTGGATTCAAATATGTCCCTAACTTTTTCAACAATACTTCTACAGTGCAAAAAGACAAACCGAGCGCATTACTTGATCGCCTAAACTGAAGTGATAGATGTACATATTTGAAATTACGATAATAGATAGATAGATATCCTGATTCCATTCAGGCAATAATGTCATCAGGGTGTGGCTCGTCGAAAAGTTTATTTCAAAAGACTCAATTAAAATGTGTTATACCCTGAATAGCAGCGGGTTTTATGAGAGCACAGACAGCAGAAGCACCAAGCAATGAGGCGTTAATTTGAGGTTGGGGCACAGAACGTATTGGCCAAGTTAAATTCAAGACATTGTTTGTATCAGTACTGCAAGGTCGTGTTTCAACACTTAATTAAAATGGTGTAAAGATAAAAATAATATTTGATATAATACCAGTAAATGATTGTGTTCACATGTGATGTATCTAATATCTAAATATTTTAAACAATATAAACCAATTTGCCAGGAAACTGTCCCACTGGTGAGGTAGCAATATCTGTGAGGCACAAGCAAAATTTTCACTACACAATTATTTGTTCAGCAGCAGGATATCTTCAGAACACCATATTGTCGGTCTGTTTGACCTGTCTGCCGTATCTCAACTGTCTGTCTCGATGAGAGCATGAGATACTGGCCACTGTCAAGACATTAAGAAGTTTGATTTCAATGTTTAAATAAATTAGACACGAACACCATGACACTGGAAAAATAAATCAGCATAAGGGAACAGGAAAGTGACACTACTAAAAGAAACAAGAGCAAGAGCCCATATGGATAAATGTTTTCTGATAGATTTGCATTTTATTTTACTCGATTCACCTTACAGTTCTAAGCGCAAGTTCATGCAAGTTCTTTTTTCCCCCCTGCAGCTATTCCTGTATTAATTTTTAGCATTCCTTTTTCGATGTGTACCAGCTGCCTTTCAATTTATTAGGAAAGTGGGACCTGCAGCTCAGCCTGGAGTGACAAGAAGATTAGATTTGTGGAATTTGTTTCACTTCACTGCTGTTGTTGTGGCTTTATTTTTCAGCTCCATTAGTAATGGTATTGTCTTAACAAGCAGTCCATTGTCATACTGATTATCTTATTGTTTGCAGCTGCTGGGATGAACTCAGGGTGTATATACAGAGAGACATCACTGCTGATATTTCATGGAGACGGAACGATTAAGGGGGTTTCCAGGTTGTGCTAGAGGCTGTTGTACATATCCCTTTTTTTTCTTAATGATAAGTCCAGTTGTTTACGGTGGTATGCTATTGCTATTCCTGTGGTGTTCTTTAACAAAGCCCTGCTTCTGAAATAGTGTGCTCCCTTCAAATGCTTTTTTCTTAATAACTTGTCTCGGTTATACTTTAATCCATACAGTGATAGTAACCACAGTATTCACCAAATCACTCCCACTTTTGCACACACTGGGGGCTCTGCCACGTGCCGGGTGGTTGTTGGGCACCTGGGACACTGGGTCCTTTGTCTGTGGTTTCTCTGGGGGTTCCTGCCCTTTGACTTTAGGTGCTCTACCTGGGCCTCCCTCTTCCTTCTGCTGGGGTGTGCACGTGGTTAACACCAAAATGTGTGACCCTAGGTCTTCAGTACTCTTGGGAGGCTGTGAGGATGAGCTGCAACTCCTGGACCTTTCTCTTTCTGCCTCTGGTTTCTGGGGGGCATTGCTTCAGTCCCTCATCCTCATTACAAGGAAGAGTTTTTCTAATATTATAGCTGATTAATTTTTTGTAAAATCAGCTGCTGGTACAAGAAATCAGTGTGATTGGTCTGCTATTGCCAACCTCAACCCTTTTCTTTGAATGTGCTCGTATCTAGATCAGGAAACCATGGGTTACCTTAGAGGGTTACCACTTGTTCCGGTCGCCTGTGTTAGGGTAAGTGAATCCAGATAACAGAAAGACACTCTGGTGATGTTGAACTGACGTCATAGTACGGCGCCCAGATTGCATTCCCAGGTGTGTGGCTGCACTGAGCAGGGGTTTTCATCTCATAGCTGAGAGGTTTGCTAGGATGAAAACTGGAAAGTCTGGTTGCTCTTAACTGCATCCTTATTTGGCTGTTTCGGGGACTGACTTCTTCCCAGACAAGTGGGAAGAAGTCAGTCAGATGAGGTCCAGCATTTGTTGCTGACCAAAATACCTTAACCAAAGCCACTCATTGTCTGAAGACATGGTGAGGGCCTCTTCACCTTTTTAATGCAGCTGCTTATGCTCTTCCAACACATTTCAATAGAAAATGTAATGACAGTATGATACAGAACTCATTTCTGCTGATAGAAAAGCTCCCCAGAGTCATATTAACTGCATGAGAAATAATCTGTGATCCTCTCAAACCACTGGGGAATGTCTTTAGCTGTTCTGACACCTCATTAGCTTAATCTAGTGCGTTCAACTTTTCAAGAACTGGAAGGCATCAACTCTTCATCACCTCCAAACCTTTGCTTTTTCTAATAAGATGTGTGCACAGCTGGTGGAGAATATACTGTAGAATATAAAGGGTGACTGTGGATCCAAGAAAAGTATCTTGGCAACCACTGGTTTCTTTGGAGTGCCTGGCTCTGCTCTCCCAGTTCACTTTAGTTCATTTTAGTGGCTCTTTAGATGTGTATAGATTAGAGATGGACCGATCCGATATTACGTATCGGTATCGGTCCGATACTGACCTAAATTACTGGATCGGATATCGGAGAAAAATAAAAAATGTAATCCAATCCATTAAATATCACGAAAGCACAAAACTTGCAACACGCCGTAACTCACCTCAGAACGTTAGCACGTTGGAGCAGTATGCATCACGTGATAGAGCGGCTGTGGCATGCGGGACCTGTCGGTGGTCTAGATAGCATGTGGAGCTTCGCTAGCAACCGGCATTTCATCTCCGACAAAGTTATCCCCGAGAGAAGTAAAGCAAGTGTGTAAGTCCATCTCTGAATGTTTGTAAAGCATTCCTGCGTTAAGCTTAACGAGCGACTGCCTCTCGCTCTCCGGCTGCTACTTCAATCATGAAACTGCTTAACGATCAGCTGATCGGCTTTTCTGTCGCGAGTCCGTGTCTCTTGTTTGCTTTTGGCCCACTTTGCACCAGACAGAGGAAACCAGCGGCTGAACAACAGCAGCACGTTTAAGCTTGATCAGCTGTTGTTAGAATGTATTTAATATTACTTTCTACACCAGGATCTTTTTCTACGTAGCTGACGGCTGGTAACTGTGCAGGGGCGGATCTAGCAAAGTTTAGCCAGGGGGGCCGATAGGGCATTAACAGGGAAAAGGGGGCACAAAGACATACTTTTCTTTCTTATTCTCATTTAAAATGTCTAGCTTTTAATAAATAATTATCTGACACCCAAAGTTTTAATCTGATGTAAAATGTATAGAAGTCCATTATTGTATATAGTGACTATTAAGTCTAATATATATACCCTAGTAAGCTATAGTACTTTTTCCTTTGGGAAGGTACCATCTGTGCAGTCTGCAATTTTGTTGAAGAAAGATGTTGAATCTATTTAATATTTCTTGAAAAATAATTGATTTCTGTGCATTTATTTTTTCACACTGCATCAAATTAAGGTTGATTACGTCGATTAAGCATCATGAGGTGGCGCGTGAGGGGTGGTTCCCTATTTTTTATTTATTTATTTTTGTTGTTGCTGGGAGTTGGAACCCTGTTAGTTAGGTTGCTTAATATTTATGCTAAGTACTCTTTAAAATACCAGAATAGGGAGGATGGTGTAGGTTTAAGTTTATTAGATTGATCAGTATTGCTGAACTATGAAATTTTTTTTGCATATAGGTATAACAGAATAGCTTTAGTGTAGTTGTTGTTTTAAACTTGAGTATGAACATATACAAAATGCAGCAAGATATTTAAAAAAAAAACAGTTTTGTTGATTAAAAAACACTATATCGGATTCATATCGGTATCGGCAGATATCCAAATTTATGATATCGGTATCGGTATCGGACATAAAAAAGTGGTATCGTGCCATCTCTAGTATAGATGAAGGAGTTGATCAAACCAGTCCTGTAATTGGATGCAGTTTATACTCACAACATGCCCTGCTTTCGGAAAAGGATTTTACGCAATTGAGGATGCATTCCACCTTCAGGAACCAATCTTAAAATTCAACATTATGATCCAGGGGACCAGTCCTCTTGGCTTCCAATTGGTAAATGATATGCTCTGCCACCAGGGCCATAGCTGCCCAGTCCTAATGGTTACTGTTCAACTTACTGTTCAACAGTAAGAAGTAGTGTTCTACATTTAGGATTGCATTTAAAAATGTGCATGTAAGTACATTTCCAGATGCTATGTATAATTATTAAAGAAAGAAATCTAACTTGTTGGGACTCTGTAAATTGATGATTTGGGCATTGAATTGAGTAACTCATTATGGATGGAAAATTTCTTAATATGTTATATAATTATTCATTATAAGACATTATTTCTTGCTTAATTTGATTAACAAGCTGTCATTTTTCTGGAAGTATTTCAGATGTTTAATGTAAAAACACAACAGAAACATACTTTTTACATTAGCGCCATGAATGTGAACTATTTCCAAAAACGTAGTGGCAGGCATGCGAATCTGATCTAACAAAATGACACATGCATACCTACTTTCACTCTGTGTATGGAGAGAAGACAGACAGACTGAGTCAGCCAGGCTGGAGGTGACTGGATTGAGAATGAGCAGACTTGTATTGCGCTCTGGTGATTCTTCCCCTCTTCAAGGCTGAGTGAAGGAGTCAACACCACTGCCAGCTGCTGAATAGCCTTTCTTTGTATGAAGAGATGTTTTTGGTTTGTCTTCAAGGACAACTGTGAACAGAGTCATAAACAAGCCAAGAAAACTTTTCTTCTTGCTCCAAAATGTAAAGGGGTAGGTTAACACAAAGATAAAACTTAATGGCAGCGAGAGAAATGAGGCTTGCAATGAATCACAATACCGACCTTACGATCATTACATCATACCTCATATGCGTCAAACTTCAATAGAAAGAATGCATGATATGCTGAACTTTTATCATCCTTACACACAGTACACTTTCTGTTGATGTTATGCCTCCCTGTCAATGCAATTCTATCCTGCCAATGCATACATCAGGGCAAGGATGCAATTTTCATTTCAAATTCAGGAAAAGCCACCACAGAAAATTGACAGAGCTAACACTAAGAACCCAGCTAACATGACATCCAGGCCTGAATAGTGTTTGAAAAGTTTCATCAGAGATGTAATTCTGATGTACACAAAGTGGGGGGAAAAGTTAGATGCATCAGTATATTTATATATAAATGTTAAAATAAGCTGAAATTTAATGGCAACTTGAGATGTTAAAATGGTTGCAAAAAGTGAGCCGCCAAGTTTGGTAATGTGCCCACTGAAAAAGGAAACGTCACTCTGGAAAACCCCTTTCAAACGCAGCAGTGAACAACCTGTAATTGCCTTTTACTGCACTGATGTAGCAGAGTGGCAAAATGTTTTGATACACTGAAAAGTGGCCGTAGGTAAAAGCAAAACAGACAATTATGTTGGCCTTTGGTAAACAAAATAATGATTATTTTTAACCTTATATAACAGCATGATGTGGCAAAGAGGGAGGTGGCAAAGGCAACAAAGGGCACATAATGAGTTTCAAGTGAGATGCTGAGAAATGAGAGAAAGACTTGTAAGGCAAGACAATGGATGTGATGAAAACTAAAAAGTAAGGCAAGTGTGTAAAGATGGACGGAGTACTTTGAGGAGCTGATGACTGACGAAAATGAGATAGATGGAGGAAAGTCATTGAATGGAATTTTTTTAATGCATGAGATCAGCATATATGCATTTTTTTTATTTACCAGATAAACATAGCAACGACCTTAGAATTAAAAAATAATCCAACAAATCATCACATTTCTAAAGTGCTAAAGTTCATAGTCAATATTATGAAAAAAAAAACGTTTTAAACTATTGCAAAATGTTAAGTTTAAAAGTAAACCAGTTATACAGTAAAATGCATATTTTACCATATTTTTAAATGATTTTTAATTAGAAAAGCACCTGCTACATAAAGATTACTTTCTGGAAGGTGTATTCTGAACACATTTGGAGCACACATTGGATCAAAAGACAAAATAAATCAGAATCTTCTTGAAGAAATTCTAATTAAAGCCAAACACCATGTAGTGACTGTAGTTTAATACATTGAGATTTTTAGTAGATAAGGTATAAATTTGAACATGATGATGTCACTTCGTTCTCGAGTTATCACATTCAAAAAAATTTGGCTGTCCATGCTGCCAGCTGCCTGCCAGCTCGGCAGGGTGACAACTATACGCCATCAGCGTGTTACAGCTGAGGGCTACAAAGTATTAAGCTAAATAAATGTCCTCCTATGGTGGATTACTATATATCAACTTAGAAAATGATGGACTTTTTTTCCTGCAAGATGTCACAGACAGTATCACGATGCAAAGCTGTAATTCAGCAAAATGAAAGAAAAAGCTGCACAACTAACCTCTGTAGGGAATTGTGATGTCAGCTATCAGGGAGTCTCCCAATACTTTGAATTGGTTCACTGCTTTTTATTCTGTAACATAACACAATGCTGTTTGGATTAATGAAAAACTGGAACAGAATGGATTACTGTCACATGGAGAGTTGTGAGTACTGTAATAGGATGAGTGTCAGGAGTGCTGAACGTCAGTATCAGATTTAAATGATGTTCATGCTGTGGGCTGTTTCAAGATGCAACGGTAAATATCAAAGGGAGAGAAATTTTTTTTATCCCTACCAGAGATGATTTTTTTTTTTTTTTTTACCAGGGGCAGGCATGTGTAGACAAAATGGGGGGATTTTTCCCTGGGTGAATAGCGCCCTGGTTGCAAGTGTTAGACAATGTCAGAGTCTAGTGCCTTCAAGTCCACATGCAACTCTAACCACACCACAATAACAATTCCTAGGTGCGTATGTGTCAGTGTGTTTAAGACCTATCCATCATGTGTCCCACTAGATGTGGTTATCTATCATGTAATATGGTGTTAAAGAGAGAAAAATGTTCACCCTTTTGCTACATTCTTCTTTCCCCCAAGGCAGCCAAAACACACACACACACACACACACACACACACACACACACACACACACACACACACACACACACACACACACACACACACACACACACACTTTTACTCTCACTCACTAAATCGCCTCCTGAAATGAATCATGGGATGTCAAATGAGACCCACCACAATCAGTCAACCTGCTTAACAACCCAGAGGGAGCACAGGGAAGGTGGGCTTCTAGTAACAGAAATGCACACAAACTGACACACTTTCATGATACACATAATATTGACAATGTTGCCACACACTTTAAAACACGCCCACATGCAGACAAGCAGTATCATTTACATAGTCACTATGTTCCCTTTAACACACAATTATTCACTTTCATCTCATTGTCTTGGTCTCTTTTCTATTTTCTCTTGATCTCTCTTCCAGCACACACACAGTTTGTGTATCTGACGGCAGTAGAGGTTTCAGCAAGTTTTCTCTGCTGCAGATGCTGAGATGAGTTCCCTGCTCTAATTGAATAATAAGGAAGCAGCTCAGGAGGGAAATCATAGCAAACAACAGGAAGTGCAGACAGAAGTATGGTGTGTGTTTATGAATATCTACAGAGCATCCTCTTTTATTTTGCATTTAAACAAAATGCAGTCCATGTTATAGCCTATAAATTATATTATTAGAGAGGACACCTGGAATTTTTCACTTGCAGTTGCTTTTTGGAACACCATGACACGCTCAACATAACAGGCTTTACCATTAGTTATGTTGCCCTTGTAGGTATTTGTGCCCAGTCTGAGACTTGCATATTAAGTAAATGCTGGGATGGTTTGATCTGATTCTTACATTTTTGTTTTTTTTACATTTATTCCTTTTTTTCCTGGAAAACACTGAAAAATCCCTGATAACATGAAATGATCATAGAATATCTGAACTTATAACCTGTAGTAGCTGAAAACCTCAATAGCAATAATAACTCAAATTTCTCAGATATTCAGATTTTTCTTGAAGGTAGAAGTTAAAACTTTATTAATTCCCTAAAAGAAATCTATTTTTTACACTTTACCTATCCTAAGTATTATGAGGGGTGGACAGCCTTGCATGGCACCTGGGAACCAACTCTAGTTCTAAGCCTTTGCTTTGGATGGTGGGAGAAACCATAGCTCCCAGCAGAGCCTGTGAGGCAACAGTATAATCTATTGAACCACTGTGCGGTTTCTGCCACTCTGATATAACAATCAAGGCTTAAAGGGGAGACTGTGCTTCTAGAGCACTGGTTATCTGGGAAGGTTCTCAGTCATCCAGGTCATCGTAGTCTAAGGAGCTTGAAAAGAAAAGCGTCTGGACTTCTTTAAGTTGCTTGAAGATGTTTCACCTCTCATCCGAGAAGCTTCTTCAGTTCTAGGGTCAAATGGTGGAGAGTCCCAGATTTAAACCCTGTGGGAGTATCCCCCCAAATAGGGACAAAGGACCAGGTAAAGGGTCATCAGGGGGTTCTTTGTTTATTTCCTTTACAGTGGCCACTTCAATCACTGAAAAGCACTTTGGAATGAAAGTTTGGAGCACTGTATTATCACAATTTTCTTTTGTGTTTAGAAAAGTATATGAAGCTTTCATTATATTTACTGTGTTTTCTCTAAAATCAATACATTTTTTTTCTCATGCCTACCTCATCTTTGCATTTTCCTTTTCTCTTACTTATTCTTTTTCTTCTTCTGTTCTCTCTCCTTCACTGTACTTCATATAGTCTGCTCAAATAAATTACAGGAACTCTTTTTAATCAGAGTATAGGATCAAGTCAATTAAACTCCTGTGCTATTGATCTAGTCAAGTAAGGGGTTGTTAAATCAGTTTCTGCTTGGTGTTAATGAAATCAGCAACAGGGTCACTAGAGGAGCAACAATGAGATAACCCCGGAAACAGGAATGATTTTGCAGGTGGAGGATATTGACAATTTTCTTTCCGGGGTTGCCAGTTCACAATTTTGCATTTGGCTAAGGTCAGAGTCTCTGCTGGTAACTTAAGGTAATACATGGACCCAACAGAGGAAGCCCAACTCTACTAGGATGGCACATCAATATGTGCCATTGCCAGAAGGTTTGCTGTGCCTCCCAGCACAGCCTCAAAAGCATGGAGGAGATTCCATGAGACAGTTACTCTAGGACAGAGCTGGACAGGGCTGTAGAAGTGGAGGCCCTTAGCCCATGAGCAGGACTAGTATCTGATCCTTTGTGAAAGGAGGAACAGGAACACTGCCAGAGCTTAAAAAAAAAAAAGACCTCCAGTAGGCCACTGCTGTAAATGTCTCTGACCAAGCAATCAGAAAATCAGACTTCTTGGTGACCTGAGGGCCCAACATCCTCTATTGCCCCCTGTACTCACTGCCTGGCACCATGGAGCCCAACAGTATCATAGGGTACTAACATTGGCAGGTCCACCCCTGGTGCCCTGTACGTTTCATAGGTGACATCAGGTTCACTTGAGAACATGTGACAGACATGAAAGGGTCTGCAGAAGCCTTCAAGAATGTTATACTGCCATAACATTGTTCAGCATGACTGGTTTGGTGGTGGGTCAGTGCTGGTCTGGGGAGGCATATCCATGTCCGGATGCAGAGACCTCTACAGGCTACAGCACAATGACTGTCATTAAGTATTGGGATTAAATCTTTGGACCCAACGTCAGACTGGCACAGTGGGTTCTGGGTTTCTCCTGGTCCACAACAATGCCTGGCCTCATGTAGCCCGAGTATGCATCAGTTCTGGAGGATGAAGGAATTGATACCATTGACTGGCCCTACACTCGCCTGACCCTAAAGCCAATAGAACTCCTCTGATACATTATGTTTTGGTCCATTTGACGCCATCAGGTTGGACCTCTGACTGTCGAGAAGTCCAGTGATGCCCTGATGTTCTTAGGCATGTGTACACATGAGGGCCAAACACGCTACTGAGTACCATTTTGAGTTGCTGCAATGAAATTTCAGCAATTTCACCTTGATTTTTGTGGTATATATTGTATATATTGTATATATTGTATATATATATATTGTATATATTGTGGTATATTGTACATATATTTATTAGTTTCAGATGTAGCCATTCTTGTATTTTGCTTGTTTACATTATTGTATTTTGCACAACTCTGTTGCTTGTGAAGCTCGCACACAAGAATTTCACTCACATGTGCTGTACCAATGTACCTGCACATGTGATGTGACAATAAAAGTGATTTGATTTGATTTGATTTGGTTTCTGAATAGGGCTGGGCGATATGGCCTAAAATTTATATCGCGATATAATTTGAAGCACATGCGGTAACGATATATATCGCGATATATTAAAACTGACTCGCATGCCAGATACATTCCCGAATAATACACGCATTTCAAAAAAGTACAGAATGCCATTTTAAAGAACATTTATTGTCAAAACTTTTATAAAATATTTTATAAATTACAAAACTTTTCAACTTTACAAAATTCTTAAATAACAAATAAAAATGACACTAAATGTGCAAACATTTTTGAATAATAAATGGAAGTAAAATATCAGTAAAACACAAAATTCTAAATTGTGCAAAATGTTAATAAATAAACATTAAATTTCTCCCTGCTGTCCTGATCACGTATTTATATTGCACAAAAAACAAAGATGCACATATCTGAACTGAAAACCCTTCAAGTTTTTTTTTTTTTTGTTTGTTTGTTTTTTTAACTTTTATTGCCAAAAATAACAAGGCAATTCACATCGACAACATGACCTGAGACCAAATCTGCTGCATATAATGGTGGGGGTTATTCAAAAACTTAATTTAAAAGAAAAAAATATATATATACACATACAGTGGGGCAAAAAAGTATTTAGTCAGCCACCGATTGTGCAAGTTCCCCCACCTAAAATGATGACAGACGTCAGTAATTTGCACCAGAGGTACACTTCAACTGTGAGAGACAGAATGTGAAAAAAAAATATCCATGAATTCACATGGTAGGATTTGTAAAGAATTTATTCGTAAATCAGGGTGGAAAATAAGTATTTGGTCAATAACAAAAATACAACTCAATACTTTGTAACATAACCTTTGTTGGCAATAACAGAGGTCAAAAGTTTACTATAGGTCTTTACCAGGTTTGCACACACAGTAGCTGGTATTTTGGCCCATTCCTCCATGCAGATCTTCTCGAGAGCAGTGATGTTTTGGGGCTGTCGCCGAGCAACACGGACTTTCAACTCCCGCCACAGATTTTCTATGGGGTTGAGGTCTGGAGACTGGCTAGGCCACTCCAGGACTTTCAAATGCTTCTTACGGAGCCACTCCTTTGTTGCCCGGGCGGTGTGTTTTGGATCATTGTCATGTTGGAAGACCCAGCCTCGTTTCATCTTCAAAGTTCTCACTGCTGGAAGGAGGTTTTGGCTCAAAATCTCACGATACATGGCCCCATTCATTCTGTCCTTAACACGGATCAGTCGTCCTGTCCCCTTGGCAGACAAACAGCCCCATAGCATGATGTTTCCACCCCCATGCTTCACAGTAGGTATGGTGTTCTTGGGATGCAACTCAGTATTCTTCGTCCTCCAAACACGACGAGTTGAGTTTATACCAAAAAGTTCTACTTTGGTTTCATCTGACCACATGACATTCTCCCAATCCTCTGCTGTATCATCCATGTGCTCTCTGGCAAACTTCAGACGGGCCTGGACATGCACTGGCTTCAGCAGCGGAACACGTCTGGCACTGCGGGATTTGATTCCCTGCCGTTGTAGTGTGTTACTGATGGTGACCTTTGTTACTTTGGTCCCAGCTCTCTGCAGGTCATTCACCAGGTCCCCCCATGTGGCTCTGGGATCTTTGCTCACCGTTCTCATGATCATTTTGACCCCACGGGATGAGATCTTGCGTGGAGCCCCAGATCGAGGGAGATTATCAGTGGTCTTGTATGTCTTCCATTTTCTGATGATTGCTCCCACAGTTGATTTTTTCACACCAAGCTGCTTGCCTATTGTAGATTCACTCTTCCCAGTCTGGTGCAGGTCTACAAGACTTTTCCTTGTGTCCTTCGAAAGCTCTTTGGTCTTGGCCATGGCGGAGTTTGGGGTCTGACTGTTTGAGGCTGTGGACAGGTGTCTTTTATACAGATGATGAGTTCAAACAGGTGCCATTCATACAGGTAACGAGTGGGGGACAGAAAAGCTTCTTACAGAAGACGTTACAGGTCTGTGAGAGCCAAAGATTTTCCATGTTTGAGGTGACCAAATACTTATTTTCCACCCTAATTTACGAATAAATTCTTTACAAATCTTACCATGTGAATTCATGGATTTTTTTTTCACATTCTGTCTCTCACAGTTGAAGTGTACCTCTGGTGCAAATTACTGACCTCTGTCATCATTTTAGGTGGGGGAACTTGCACAATCGGTGGCTGACTAAATACTTTTTTGCCCCACTGTATACATACATACATACCAATACCTAAGCACAGATGTAACAATGTTAAGGCTTCAATGTCCTTTCAAGATATTTTATAATTAGTCTCCATTTTTTCTCAAAGGTTGGCACTTTTAGTTGTAGTTGAGCTGTTATCCGTTCCATCGTATAGACATGTCTAGTTTTCAGAAGCCACTGGGCAACTGTGGGTGTTTCTGGTTTGAGCCAGTGAATTGTTATCATTTTTCTTGCAGTCATGAGGAGGAGATGCAGGAGAAAGTGCTGAAAACCCTTCAAGTTTAACAGGTTTCTTTTCTGTTAAATATAGAACAACAAATTTCAAACTTACAATGTGTATTGGATATACGACACAACATCAGTATTTATGGTTCTTGCATGCAGGACCATAAACTAACTTTCTTGCACATTAGAGGTTGTTCGCCAGGAACACAAGTTTGTCAACCGTCTCTGGCTTTAGTGCAGATCGTTGGCATGTTACTATGTTGCCACTGGTGCTGAATGCCCTTTCTGAGGGGGCACTCGTGGCAGGAATGCAGAAGTATTTCCTGGCTAGGCTTGCCACCCTGGGAAAATTAGCCTGGTGCAGCCTCCACCAATCCAGTGGGTCAGCTTCTCCGTCAACATCCAGTGCCTGCAAGTAACTCTTAAGCTCAATTTCAATCACTTCTCTGTCAGTGAGGGCAGTTGGGCCAGGCTGAGAAGATGCCTTTTTGAAAAAGTTGCCCAGACTTCTTTTACTCCTCTTGGGTTCTTTTTGGGCTTCTCCAGCAGTGCTTGTGTGTGATGGTGGTGACTCAGACACAGCTTGCATCTTTAGCAGTGACTGAATGTCATGATCCTGGGTCTGTTGACCCAGCGTTTTGAGTTTTAGTTTATGTAAGCCCTTCAGGTTTCCTAAGTTCATTTGTTATCATGCCTAGGTGTTTCTAGTTCTTATTATTTCCCCCTCGTGTTTCCAACTATGTTAAATCTCCCCTGCTCTTCATGCGTTTCATGTCTGTGTCTTACGTTGTCAAGTTCGGGTTGTCATGTCTATGTCTCATTATGTTTCCTGTTTTATTGTGAAGAGGTCTGGTGTCTCTGTGTTCATCATGTTCAGTTTTACTCTCCTACTGTGACGTCATTATGTTCATGTGTGCCAGCTGTTTCCCCATGTGTTCCCACTTCCCTCATCATCCTCCTGTGTGTATTTAGTCCGTGTGCTTTCAGTCATTTGTTGTCAGGTCGTCTGCTCATCCATGTCTCATCTCCAGGTACCCATGTCAGTTCACTATGGTTAAGGTTTTTCATGTTTTGTTATTAGTTCACCCAGTTTAGGTTATTGTTTAGTTTTCACCGATGCCCTATTATTTTGTACCCTCGTTGCTAGTCTCAATAAACGGCTTGTTTTGTTAATCCACACCACGTTTTGGTCTGCGTTTGAGTCCTCCTCTGCAACACATACGGTCTGCCCCAGCCAGACCGTGACAGCGAATTTCTGCTGTTGCTTTTGTTAAAATGAACTCTCTTCGGTTATCAGCTCTATATGATGATTGTTACGCCCTTAATCTAGGCGTGTAGGGACGCACATAAGGTTGGAGGAGAGAGAGACAAATCCCCGCCTTGGTTCCCAAGCCAAACATCCAAACCAGTTGTGAGTAAAAAGGTGATTTTATTTAAGGAAAAGAAGCATAGCTCCAGGGTGAGCCCAGGCCAAAATAATAAACAAAACCAACTAAGTCCCACCAAAGAAAACTAACTAAACCCTAGGAAAGAAACAGAACAAACAAATGACAGCACTATCCCTCGCTCCCTAACCCGGAAAACAGGAGAAAACGATTCCAAAAGAAAAGGCGGCTCACCCCTTCCGCTTCAGCCCACGAGTGCCTAAGCTCTCAGCTAATGCACCAGGAGCGGCTCCAGCAGTACACGCTCACACAAATACACAATAAAAGTACAGGCTGGGAAAACCAGGGTCAGGGCCGCGTCGGCTGTCAAGCTACTCGCTCGCTCCACTCTCTCTCCCTCTCTCTGTGGAGCTGTCAGAGCGGCTTTTTGAAGGTAGTCACCCGCTCCATGGTCCAATCAGCCGCTCACTACTCTTCATTAGGGGAGGGACCTGGAAAGAGTCTTAAGCACAGTACAGAAACACAGAAAGAAAACAGCCCACACAGGGTCCTCATGGCCACAGCCGTAACAATGATCTGGGTCGACAAAGGAGACCATATCCAGGAGGTCATCAATTGCAGGGTCTGAGTATTTCTCATTTAAATACTTGAGGATGGCACTCTTCATGCCCTTCGTCAGTTCTGTGTCTTCATCAGCTAGAGGAAGAACTGTGTAATTTAGGTGGAGCACAGGTTTGACATACGAAACACTAACATATTCTTCTCCAGACAGAGCATCTGTGAACTCAGAACAGATAACAACTGTGAACAGATTCTAACACGTCAATGTCCTGCCAAGTTGGTACCAGGTGCCTGGTTTTTCTATCTGCCTTCAGGACCTGTGATATGGCCTTCTCCTGTTCAAGTACCCGCTGAATCATCTGTTGTCGAGACCCCCATCTTGTTGGCGTTTCAGTGATGAGGCAGTGAGGAGGCAGGTTTAGCTCAGCCTGGGCATTAGCCATTTCTCTCTTCCTTTTCCAAGTGTAAGAAAAGGCACTCACTATTTTCTTGCACTTGCCAATTGCATGTTCAACACAGGTGTCTTTCATGCTTCTCTCCAAGGATAAAATTGGAAGATATTATTATTAGTCCCGTTACACTTGCACAAGATAACAAAACATCAAATCAAATCAAATCAAATCAAATCACTTTTATTGTCACATCACATGTGCAGGCACACTGGCACAGCACATGCGAGTGAAATTCTTGTGTGCGAGCCCCACAAGCAACAGAGATGTGCAAACACAACAACACAAACGAGCAAAATACAAGAATGGCCAACCTGAAACTAATAAATATATGTACAATATATAATAGTGTATGCATTTCTGGATGTGTATACTAAATATTTTCCTACGTGTGTGTGTGTGTGTGTGTGTGTGTGTGTGTGTGTGTATATACACATTTTTACAAATTAAATAGTAAAAAAAAAAATAATAATAATAATAATAATAATAATAATAATAATAATAATAATAATGAAATATATAAAATATACAGAGTTGAATATGTGCAAAACAAGTGGCATTTATATACAGTGTGGAGTGCATAATGTTGAAGTTCCAGTAGTGAAGCTGAGGTGTCTATGACGTGTTCAGCAGTCTGATGGCCTGATGGAATCTGTTTGTACATCTGTACAAACACATCAACAACATATACAAATACCGGTGCTGGTGCCCTACCCTCAATTTTAAATGCATATAGACACTAAGGGTTTTCGGGAGGAGCCGTGCTGCCCTCTGAGAGGAAGCTAGTACCATGCTCTCCTGTGTTTTAAATGCACTTTAGAACAGCACACAGCAACACTACATATGAGCGGGCGTAGGGAGGTTTGGGGTCTTCACTCACCCCGGTTCTGTTAGCCGTCAGGGCTGGGGGGCTGGGAGGAGGTGCTGGCCGTCAGATTGGGGTCTGGGATGTGGGGCCTCACTGCCACTGCAGATAAGGAGGTGGTCCGCTTGCCTCCACCACAGAGAGAAGGGTTACATCTCCTGGGTTTAGGTGCGGCTTGCCCCTCTGGGGGTGGGGGTACCTGGACCTGGGATATAGAGTATGTTTGGGGAGTGTGACTGTCTGTGCAATGTCTATTTGTGACTGTCTACACGTTGGGTGAGTGCCGAGTATTTGGTTGTGTATATGGAGTGGGAATGCACGTTTGTGTCCGCGTGCGCCTGCTCGTCTGTGTCTATATGTCAGCTTGGGTCTTAGACTCAACCTCTCTGGGTACATCTCAGGCCCTCCAAAGTATGGAGGCCTATCTCCCCTCACCACACTCCCTGCCGGTGGCTGATGCCCTCAGACGCTGGTGTGTTGGTGGTCCTTGTCGACTGGGTCTGGGCGCTCATGTATGTACCGGCTGACTCCTGGTTGGCGGGGCCTGGCGCCTGCGGCCCGGCTGGGCCCCTTCTGGGGGATGGGGTGCCCTCAGGCCTCTGGCCTCTGGGCCTGAAGCTCGGTCCTCTCTGGCACAGCTGGCTGCCGGCAGAGCCCGTGGGCACGCCACTGCAACCCCCTCTGGCCTCTTCTCCATAGCTGCTGGGTGACCTCTCGTTTGGGGCTCTCCTCAGCTCTTCCCAGGAGGGTGGCACGGTTCCCCCCCTTTTGGTGGTCCTCCTCGGGTCCTCGTACTCTGGGGCCTCTGGATATCTGGGGCCTGGATCTCCTCCATACCTGCTTCATGCCCTGGGGGACGGGGCTATGGCTCCCCACACTCCCTAGCAGATTGTTACATGGAGAAACCTTTGGAATACAAGCATGCTGATCCACACAGGTATGCACACAGGTGTACACACGGGTATTCACAGACGGGGACTACAGCTTTCTTGGCTGCTGCCTCAAAGCACATTGTGCGCTGTCTATCTTGCGTGCTGCACAATATCGTTTAATATTTAGTATCTACTGTTATCTACTGCTAGCTAGTTTATTGTGATGGTGCTGTTTTTTATTATGTTGCTCTTTTTTTGTTTGCTTTCTCTTCTGTTTTTTTTTTCTCCATACAGGTGATCCAGGTGTTTTGTTTGTTTTTCTTTCTTTCTTCCCCCCTTTCTCACCGTCTCTTCTCCCCTCTGGTTTTCTTTCTCTCCCTCTCTTTCTTTCATTCTTTCTCCCTGTCCTATCCCCCAGTCATGTCTGTCCCGTCTGTAGCAACCGAAAATAAAATAAATACATAATTATAATAAAGGTCAATCAAGTGGACCAATATGGCAAGGCCATGATGATCCACTTGGTAAAATAAATCCGCTTGGCATCTTTCTTGGCCTTAAGACAACAATTCTGATGGCTAAAGATCCAAACGGGACACACAAAAAAAAACCATATACAAATACTACTGGTATTTATCTAATCCTAGATAAGACTGAACTAATTATTTTATTTGATGATTAAAAACACCACACCATACTTAGTCATTAATATGTAGTATTACTAATATAGAATGTTAAAAGCAATTATACACTGTATAATGATGTAATAATAACACACACATTGTATGTGTGCGCATGTTTGAGAAACCCTGTGATGGGTCACATATAATCAGGGGTTGACTTTTTTTTTGCTTTAGAACTCTAATGAGTACCTACATTGGTACGACATTATAATTGGTACGCACCAAAATTAAAAATGTTTTATGTATTTCGGACATGTTGGAAAGTGCGCACCGGGCTCGTGGTCTCAGTCGTAAATTAGGTACGCATTTGCACAGTAAAGCCTGAAAATTGGTGTGCATTTTGCACATCACTTATGCGCATATTATTGAACTAGGACTAAAAGAAACGTTTAACTTACCAATGGCGAGGTGGAGCCTGTGGCCGAAGCACTGCAGTCTTGTCCAACCGCTCAATTCCACTGCTTTCACAATATTTGCGCCATTGTCGGTGGTTATGCAGACTTGAAATTCATGACTCCAGTGCTTCCTTTAATCCCTGAGATATCTGTTCACCCGTGTGATCCTCGGGGAAATAAGATGTCTGTAGGTCATGTGCTGCACAACTTCCACTCTTCGTTGATGAAGTGGACTGTGAGACTAATGTAAGGCTCCATTGTGCGACTCAACCACAAGTCCGTAGTAGTTGCATAGTGTTTTATGCTCCGGAGTTCTTTCTTCACTTGCTCGCGGACTTGGTCAAACAGTTGGGGCATTTCAGTTTGGTTAAAACGTTTCCCGTCAGGTACCTCGTAATGTGGATCAAGTGTTTTAACCATGTCCTTAAAGCCGCTTTTCTCCACTGTGAGAAACGGCACCATGTCCTTGCACAAGTACACTGTTATGGCATTTGTGATGTCAATCCACCGCTGACTTGTTTTGGCATACGGAGTGCCTTTGGAAAAGGCTTGGAAAATATTGGTCTGCTGGCGTCTAAGGTCACCTTTTTTATTTCCACTCGACTGATTGGGCGTTTGTGCAGTGCGCAGTTTTTGGCTTTCCTGGTACTCCAAAATGTGCTTAGTCTTGAGATGATAAAACAAATTACCGGTATTTCCTGTCTTTGAAATCACTGTCGCTTGGCATACTTTGCAGATTATATTTTTCTGCTCAGTATCTGACTGCCTAAAACCAAACCAGTTCCATATGACCGACGCCACACCGGTCTTTTTTACGAGCACCTCGTCCTCCTCCTCAGGTGTATGCTCCATGCTTGCAGCCGCTGCCATGTTTTCGCCCAAAACAGGCGCAGCTTGATGACATCATCAACATGTGCTATTGTGATAGAGCGGTATAGTCAAAATCTCTATTGTTGGCCAAATTTATATTGTTTTTATCGTATATCGTTTATATCGCCCACCCCTATTTTTGAATGCATTCTTCTGTAGGTTGATCATTTTGATTTCCATAAAACTATGGCACCCACACACATTAGCCAGTTCATATCAGTATAGATATCCAGTATTACTTTTTTCCCTTTGAGATCTGATGTGTTTTCTAAGTGTTCATTTAATGTTTTTAAGCAGTGCACTTAGAGAGCATGGTCTGTGGCCTATAATTTGAATCCAATTACTTGTCAGCATGGCTAGAAGCAAGATCCCGGAACTGAAGAAAGCTTAACATGATCACTTGAAGTTATAAGTTATAAGATTTTGATTATGGTAAGATTTCTTAATATTTCTTTTTTTGGTTTGCTTTTCATTTCCCTACTTTTCCTGCTCTTTAAAGTCTTTACTCTTTAAAATAAATTAACCAGAGACATTTCAGACAAAATATAATTGGTGCGAGCTTGCCCAGAGGTTTCTGAGATATTTGTCTTGGTGGTATTCATGTCTTGTAAATTTTATCTGTACCTCATACAAAATCTGATCATCACTTTTAATGTTTTTTTAACACATGTATCCATATTTCATAGTCTTAAGGAAAAACTGGGGTAAATAGATAGCAATTTACTATTATTTTGTATCACAACAGGTAATGTCTTTTACTTTTCTTAACATTTATCTATTCTGTTTCCCTCCTTTGTCTTTCAGTTTTCTCCTCCTCCATGCTTCAGCTTGTTCCTCCCTCCTAGGAGAAGCTGGAAGCAACATTCATAATGTATACAGCCTCCAACACCAAAGCAGATTTTTCATGCGGTGTTTCTAAGACCAAGGTGGAGCTAAGAAAGAGAAATGCTGTGTGAAGGGTGCATGAAGTATAAACTCAGTGTTCTGGGGATTCACATGTGGGGGAAAAAAAGGTAGTTACAGTAGACTTAATGTATACAGTACAGTCCCGATCAAAAATTTAAGACCACTTGAAAAATGGCAACAAAAAAAAATCATATTTATCATATATACACACATATGTATGTATATATGTATACACATATGTATGTATGTGTATATATATATATATATATATATATATATATATACACAGTGTTGGGAAGGTTACTTTTAAAATGTAATTCCACTACAGATTATAGAATACATGTCATGGTCCTGGGCCATGTGGGCCCAGTATTCTTAGTTTCTTGTATTTTTGTATTTCGTTCCTTATTTAGGCCATGTTTCCTAAGTTGTCCTGTTGTGGTGTTCCTTATTTGACTTCCCCTTGTGACTTTTATCCCCTGTGTGCCCCTCTATGTATCTGTGAGCCCTCATCTCCCCTCCTTGTGTTTCCTTCCATGTTTCCCCAGCCCACTATGCCTGTGCTCTCTCTCTCCTCCTGTTTGCACCTCTGTGTACTTCCTGTTTTACTTTGACAGTCTCCCGTCAGTGTTGTTTACTCCTGCCATGTCTTGTTATGTTTATCTGTGTCAGCTGTGTTCCCATGTGTGGCCACTTCCCCTGATCATCCCTCTTGTGTATTTAGTCTCTGTGTTTCATGTAGTCTGTGTCGCGTCATCTGTGTTCTCACCCCCATGTTTTCACGATCAGTCTTTTGTGATCATCTTCGTCTCAGAGTTCTCTTAGTTTGTCACAGTATTAGTTTTCCCAGTTTAGTTATAGTTTAGCCACGCTATCCCTGCTGTGTTTGTATTCCTGGTCTTCAGTCATATTAAAGGCTCGCTTTCTGTTAAACTCACTCCCGTCTACTCACTTGTGTACGCTCCTGGGTCCATTACACACACCACCGCACGGCCTGCCTCTGCAGACCGTGACAATACATGCCCCAAAATGTATTTTGTAACGTATTACATTACGTTACTCAATGAGAGTAACGTATTCTGAATACTTTGGATTACTTAATATATTATCATGCTTTTTACAATTACATGAATGTACTGTTGCTGTGTGATTTATTACTATTACGAAAAATAGCCTTACTTTGTTGTCTGGGTCTGGGACTCGAGCTTGAAGGATAGACCACCTGCAGGGGCAAGAGGGATATTTTTATATATAGTATAATTTATATAAATATAATAAAATGTATATAATTTATATTTTTGCTATTGTCTGAACTTTATTTTCTTTATGGGCCAGTAAGTTGCCTACATATGTAGTTGCCCTATTAATTAATTGTTAATTTAATACCAACAATGGGGGCTAGTTGGACTTTGGGTAAATGGTAAATGGTCTGTACTTGCATAGCGCTTTACTTGGTCCTAGGGACCCCAAAGCGCTTTACACTATACACAATCATCCACCCATTCACACACTGGTGATGGCAAGCTACAATGTAGCCACAGCCGCCCTGGGGCGTACTGACAGAGGCGAGGCTGCCGGACACTGGCGCCACCGGGCTCTCTGACCACCACCAGTAGGCAACGGGTGAAGTGTCTTGCCCAAGGACACAACGACTGAGACTGTCCAAGCCGGGGCTTCCGATTACAAGACGAACGCCCAACTCTTGAACCACGATCGCCCCAATCGTATTTAGTTGGGTAACTAAATACTGTCTGAGCTTCTTTTCTATTTATTTTGCAACAGCAACCAGCAGTTACTAATGCAAGGTCTTACGCTGGTCCATTATTTTCTTGTAATCCTGTATGAGTCTCTTTATTTTTCATCTAAATGTCTTTGGTGTCTTGTGGATGCCTAGCAACAACTTGAGGGGAATTGTGGATCTTAATATTATACTTTTGTGAATAAAAATCAATAGTCCCCACTTCTTGCAATACAGAGAACAGAGAAAAAAAGGGTACTGCTTTCAACAGTTATTATGCAAAACTTATTTCAGAATGCCCATGTACATTAAATATTCATCACTTTTTTTCCCCACACCTTAGAAATCAAAGGCTTCATTTTTTTTTCATCATGAATCTTTTTTCTTAAAAAAATCTGCTAGTTATTTTTCCACACAAACCATGTTTTCCTAAACATCCTTACTTAGGTTACTGAGCTTGAGAGAGAACCTAAGAAAACGTTCTACTTCAAGAACAAAGTACTAAGAATGTACCTACTGCAAAATGTGACTATGTATTACTAAAGTCTTTCTTGAAAACACTGCAAACTGCAAGCCCAAAAAAGCATGAGGACTTCTATGATAGCAGCCCTACTGAAAATTGGGTTGTCATAGTCCTGGGTCTCCAGACCAATATTTTCAGCCTGTTTTGGACTTTTTTAGTTCTTTGGAATTATGTTCAAATTCTCCCCCCTCAGTTTTGTTACTTATATTTCTAGTTCTTGTTTGTCTATGTTTGTGTCTAGTGTGTTCTACTTTCGTATCTGTGCTTCATATTTCCTGTATGAAGTCAGTCGTGTCTCTGTCTCCACAGTTGTGTGCCCAGTTGGGTCTGTTTGGTCACCCAGTAGGGTTGGCCGATATGTAAAGATTTTCCAACCGACAACTGTCAGTCCAATAATCAACGAAGGGCGATATATTTGCGCATGCACAGACCTTTTGATGGGAGGAGCAATGTAATCATGGACGGACCGATTTGTGCATTTACAACACAGAAGAAGTCCAAGCATTAGTGATGTGCGGATCGATCCTGAAATATCGATTCCTCCGATACCAATCATTTATGTTCTAGAATCAATTCTCACATTAAAATATCGATATTTTAGTACTTTAGGGTAAATGTGTAGTTTATCATTAACAGGAACACAGTGGAAAGAAACTACATCATTCGGATTGTCTACATTCAAAGGAACTACTTCCTCTTCCGCCTTTCATACTTATGTGCGAAATACGCTGTATAAATGTCTCACAGCCACTGGCGTGCACTCACAACAATGGCTGAGCATAATTGGAGTCATGTGTGGACGTATTTTACCTCCACAAACAGCTGACACATGGTTGTCTCATGTGGCAAAAAAGTGAGGTGTTGTGGCCATACATGCCAACCTTGAGACCTCAGAATTAGGGAGATATTCAAAAGGGCTGTTGCTCCTTGCTATCTAAAATATAACCGGGCGCTGACTTAAACTCTCGACCGTCTGTTTAATCAGTTTTCTGTTTGACGTTTATTCAGCTGTGTGAAAACCCCGGAGGAACCCACCCGATGGATTAATAAAATTTAATTTCATTTAATCTAATCACTTTAATCTCAGCCAAACCGATTTACCCACGAACAAATAAAACACTGAAAAAGCCAAACAATAACATTTTTAAGTTATCAAAGTGACTCATACATCATGTTTAACCCGAGTAGCGAAAGACCGCGGGGGTTTGAAGACGATGTGTCGTCGGCTCAGATATTTGAAGTTTACACAGCTACATTCTCACCTGAAAATATGTTAAAGGTTTTTTGCGACCAAGAAAGAGAACTAAGAGTAATATTAAAACTAAGTAGCTGCCGTCATTGTTGGAAACTGGAATTGGCTGAATTCTGCGATATGGTTTTTCAATTTTGTTGTCCTGGTGGAAAATCGGGAGAAATTCGGGAGAATGGTGGCTCCGGGAGATTTTTGGGAGGGGCGCTGAAATTCGGGATTCTCCTGGAAAAATCGGGAGGGTTGGCATGTATGGTTGTGGCAACATCAATAACCTTGTCAAACACCTCAGAGTAAATCATATCACAGAATATGAGGAGAATATGTTGAGGTGAACTGAAGAGGAGGACAGGGACAGGTGCTGCTAGGGCGAGACAGACGTCTCTCACTGAATCCTTTAGTGCTGCAGGCAGGCGAGGTGTTCAAATAGCGCACAACTTCAGTTTTTTTTTTTATTTCTATGTGATGAACTCTGCATTGTTAAGTGATAAGAACAAGTAATCTGATGTCCTGTAATCATTATGACACTATAATTTGAGATACAATAAATAAAATAAGTTTTTGTACAAAGTATCGGTATCGGATCAGTATCGTCGATACCACCCTGAATATTACCTGGTATTGGATCGGAAAGGAAATCAGTGGTATCGCACATCACTACTGATCAGTGTCAGTTTAACTGTAACACATTCATTATTTAGATCCAGCAGAGAAATAACTTAATGTAAAAATGGCAGCCCACAGGCAGGTTTATAGACATATATGCATGCATTATGAAATTTATGTATCCCAGATAATTGGTATTCATCTAGTCATGGCAGACCCACCCCTTCCTCCCAAGTTAACTGCAACCCAAAAGAACTAGTGGGGCTATTTACACACTCACAACCAGTGTGGGGTAAAAAGAGCCACCAAAAAGCTGTCAGCCACAGATGTGCTAGAAGAGTTAGAAACTCTACTTATGGAGAAACTTTCTAAGTCTAACAGAGGACAGGTACTCCTGCCCAAATAACATGATATAACCCCACATACAGCCCAGCCATAAAGTGAACCAAGTCATTTAGTTAAAGACAGCATGGGACCAAATGCATGTAACCAGCCTGCATCAACCTGACATTTCTTCCTCCTGAATTAAATGAATGAATGGATGAAAGTTAAATGACTACAAACCTAAAGCCACTAGTTCCCACACTGGAGCTCCCTGACACTGTGTGTTAACCGTATTTAGCTTGTATCAACAGTTGTAACAGGCTAAGCCACCTGAGCCACTGCATTGAATTTGTTCCTGTCTTAATGATTTCAGCTGACTGGTTTCAACTCAGATGTTCTGCTTTTTCATTTCAGTAGATCAAAGCAGCTCGTGCTCCTTCTGCTTCCAATTTAGAAGAAGAAGAAGAAGGCGAAGGCTTCAGCAAAGTGGCGTTCATGGTCTCAGTGAACAGTCACGGTCACACACTGCATGTGGTTTTAAAAGCAACATGTCTGTTCACCACAACAATGGAGATGTGTAATATTAGTGCAGCTACGGTTTGTTTTTGAGCATCAGTTCTGTTTTCTACTTTGATCACTTAGACCAAAAAAGTGTTGTTTTCAGATTATTTCTTTTACATCTATTAACCACCTGTTCATTTTTTTATTACAATTAGTTTCACATAAATGTTAGTGTTTCCTTTATGATCTTTTAATGCTTACACTACACTGTACACGTCTACATTAGAGACATTTCTGTTACCTGTTCCTGTTGACTCAGAGTTGTGAAATGTTCTTTTATTTGATACACAATATGAAGCTCATAATTTTCTTACAAATAAAACTCTAATGACAAACATGAACATCTGTGCTTATTTCTGAGACATGAGTTTTTGAATGTGTTCATATTTAGTCAGTGTGCATCTGTCTGCTGAAACTGTAATGGTGAACCTGAGGTGATGGTCAACAGAAGGCAAATATATATCAATATAAAACAATATTGACGTAATGTCTTTACCCTCTGCAGCGTGTGGACGCAATCACCTTATTCACTGTAGTAAACGTGCACCGCTAGCTCACGTGACTGACTGTCTCCATGGTTACATCGTATATTATTAGCTATGTTAACAGCTTCCAAAGATGCCGCCATAGCTCTCTACAGCTGTAACACTTAAACACTTTGCAAATCATTTCACGTGTTTGATAGTTATGAAGACAGAATATGTTTTTAAGGTCATGCTAGGCGGTTGCTATGGTGGTTGCTGTGGACTCGGGTGGACCGCGTCCGATTCCTGTTATTAGCTGTCCGCCGTAGGGAGGCTGCGTTCCATTTACAAGTAGTGACAGTCTGCCGCAACTCGAACTCAAACCCCGCTTTGTTCTTTAATTATAGGCCTTTTATAGCCGTTCATGACACGCACATACACACATAAAGCACTTTGCCTCACCATGAGAATGCAAGTTTACCTAACCTAACCTTAAAGTATCTGATATAGGATAGAAAAATGAAGCAACCAGAGATTTAATGATGAAGACTCTGGGTTCTGTAGTTCACGTTTTACAGTCCTGAATGACTCTTTGCATATGATTTATTGAAGAGCAGTTTAGAATGCACTTTACATTTAGACTGTTGCTGTTTCATTTTTTACATTGTTGCCGTGTTATGTCATGAATAAGGTTCACCTGCTGGGGGTTTGATGGATCAGCTGGACAATACAGTCAAAGACAGACTTCATTCATCATATGCAAGAATCCTAGTTGGATTTTTGTTGTCACTCGTGTTTTTGAACCAAATATTGAAAACAATTCTGACAGACTGGATACCTGGCCAGGGTGTACATTACCTTGTACTCAAGCATCCCAGGACAGAGCCCTGCCCCACCATGAGCCTGGGTGGATACGTGGTTATAATATAAAAGGACCGATACTGAATATGAATATTTCATGAAAATTGAATTATAATACAAATTAGTAATAAGGGTTTCTCTGCGCCCTTATCTACCCCATACTCAAAGAGCTGCGGGCAGAGAGGGTGACAGGAGAGGATGGCATTGAAGAGAAGATGCTCGGCTTCTGGAGTCTCCTGGTCCTGTCAGTAGGATGCATCTGCTGTGTCTTCTCGTGGATGCTCACTTACCTTGACTCATTCCAGCCTGGTATGGATTTCCCAACACTGCGGACAGTGGCCCACGTCAGAGACGTTTAATATTGATTACATATGTCTGAATTGCTAACCCTAACCCTAGCTCAACAGACCACAATGCCCTGGACTGTCAGTATTATTACATGCTGTGAACACAAGTACCTTTGATCACAGTTTATGTTGTAAAAGAGAAGGAATATTGGAAAAAAGATCAACATTGTGATATTATTTCTTCCAAACTGACCAGAAACATGCTTGTCAGACTCTCACAGCAAAGGATCAGACTCACTGTGCATGACGGCTCAGGCCAATGATGTCTGTTAGATTGCCAGTTGTTTAGTGCTTCTGTACAGTTAGGGTCACCGTCTCTATTTCAGAATAATTAATATGCGGAAAACACAAAGTTGATTGTCTTCCAATATTCTAGCATAATTAAAAAACTTTGACTTTGTAAGTACATATTATTAGTCCTAATGCCAGTATGAGTCTTCATAACTCCTGCTTTAAAATACTGAACTTTGAAATTGACCTGATGAAAGATCATTTACAGTGGCACTCTGTCAGGATCATTCTGACTGTAAGATCACTGTATTAATCTGAATCCTTCTGAAATGTGCTGTGAATGAATGCTGATGCAACTCACTGTGGGAAAGCTGTTAATAAAATGAATCTGTGACACATGCAACACATTCACAGAGGAAGAGGACACAAAGGGAGGACACGCAGAGGCTGTGTTGAAGTCAGAAATCCAAATCTTTATTAAAAAACAGGCGGCGGTAACAAACAGGAAGACAAGCAGTCCATCAAACAGTCTACAGGGTCAAACATTCAGAGAATTCAAACAGCAGTAAAAAATAACTGGAACTGAAAAACTTAAAGCAATGTGTGACGCAATAAAAGGAAGCAGCGCAGTATATTCACTGAATTATCATCAATTACAAAAGAGAAAAACCGATTTCTAAGGATTATTTTCTTAAATGCAGTTAGAGTGGCTGGTAAAGATGGAAACATACAGAATGTAAACTGTGTGAGTTTGTGAACTTTGTTAGTAACAAATGAGGTAAAAAAAACAACAACCCCAAAACAGACAAAACAGAGAAAGAGGCTCTCACTATTCATTCATAATTAGAAAGAAACATTCTGGTCGTGGATTTTTACAGTCTTAGTTCCGCTCGCTGTCATCATTATAATCATCATGATCAATGGCGAGGTCCTGAGGTGGGCGGGGCTGTCTCTGGTGATGTCACCATGAAGGAACAGCATCTGGCACGTGTTGGTGAAACATCCCAGTACGCTGGTGTAGTTTCCTCTCCAGCTGTTTGACATGTGACACTTGAACATTAAGGGGAAGAAGAAGAAACAGTGTTAGGTCAGGTGACCACATGGTTTCTAAAGTAACTGACAGGAAGTAACCAGGCCGTTAGAAATGGATGGCATGTGTTTAGAGTTACTGGAGTTGGGTAACTCTACTTACCAAAAGCAGCAGCACACAGATGAAGGATCAGATGCTGAATGTTGCAGGAACATGCTCATGTGTGGTGGTCATTCAGTGCTGCAGGTTAGACAGTCCAAGACTGATATGCTGCCCATCTGAGAGTTTGAAAACACACATGCAAAGATTTATTTTGTGTTACAGTCAAAGTTGGATGTTCATTTTTGTCCTTTAAAAATGTTTGTGTATTTGAAAGCACTAACATTTAAGGATGACTTGGATCGTCTCCTTTAAAGGGGAGACAAGTGTATCCACTGATCCACGTCACTTTACCTGGATGATGACTCCTCCCCCCTCACTCAGAAACACTCCTAATATAACCAAGCAAATAAATAATATTGAAGATTTACTTACATCATTACAAAAACAGCAAAAACATCTTCCTTTGATTCTATTTCTCCATTCCTGCTGAACATCAGGCAACAAATATCTCAATAAATCACAGTAAAATGTAAAGCACGTTTTCTCTGCTTTGTCTAACCTCTGCAGAGCCTCTGTCAAGAAAAACACATCTGTAAGCATAAAACAAATATACATTTCATAACACGTCACTGGACAAACCTCGGTCAGCTGATTTCCTCTGTGCAGTGCAGACGAACATCAGTCAGCAAGTCAAGGTGGTGAGATGGACTGGTGCCCTTTGTGACTCTGCTGGTTCTTCTAAGGAAACACCACCGTCTCTCCACACTGTCACCATCTGTGAGCACAAACTGCCGCTCTGCTCTGCCAGCATGTAGGAAATCACATATCACACACACAGGGGTGAAGAAGCATCAGAGCTCAACTTTGGATACTTCAGATCAAAGCAACTCTTAGTTTCAACAATCAGTGAGCAGACAAACAATGATACCAAACTGATTCTGTATGAATACAATATGGTATTTTCAATACAGCTGTCAAATTAATTTATTAAAACTAATACAGATATATGTATATATTTTTTTGATAAATTAGTTTGCTAAATTATAAGAATATATATTTTTATTTTTTTCATTTAACAATTGCAACTGAAAGAAATTAAATATTGAACAAAAATATATTGTCACATTCTGAGCATGCTCAGCACGCTGACAGACTTGAAGTTGCTACAGATTTTAAGAAGTGATAATTATAGGGAAGAAACTTCTCTTTTTCATCCGTTTAATCAAACATTTGATGCCTTAGATGTCTCAGTCCTGTAGCGTTCTGCAACTACAACTAACCTGAGGCTTGGATTTGGCTGCAGGTGCCCCTGTACATCCTTCTCAGCAGCACACATGTGGGTACCATTTAATCCCACTTCTTCCTGAGCTTTGCTTCATCACAAGACCAAAGGTGGCATCACGTGTCAGTCTTATCATCATCCAGAAGAAACATTTGAAGAAACATCATGGAGAAGAAACATTTACGCGCCTCCTGGTTTTGTTTTCTGATCCTGCGAAAAGACTGAGGACAACAAAGCCCAGAGAACACGAGATACACAACATCCAACATTCAGACTCAACAGCCTCCATAAATGAAGACCACCGCGTTTGTTCAGTTATAGTAGATATGAGCATACTTCACATTACTGGGTATGAATAATAATGAGGAGGCAAACTTTGAAGATGCAGAGCATGATGTCCCACCATCAGACTGTAAACAAACATCCACCAGGCTTCTTTGTTGCCAAAATTGATGATTCTCCCATCAGGGATCAGTAGAGTGTATTAACCTGTGGTATAAGCAGCAGTCACTGAAATATTACTGTTTCAGATAAGAAATCTAGCACATAAAAGCCAGGGTGGGAGGGATCTCTGCAAACTGACTTAACTCTGCAAGTGTGAAGCTCAACAAAAATCTGACTCTCCAGTCACAGACAAACAAAAACTCCAGCTGGGAGATAGAAAACGCTGTCTGGGTCTTGCTGGATGTTGCTGGTCAGAGTCCCACATTAGCAGAGTGCTTCTTGGTCCCACTGACCCATGTGGACAGTGACTGTGGAGAACTGGGGCCCGTTCTTCGTACCTCGCTAAGTAGGTTAGCCGGATTAGATTGTTGACGATTTCGCGTGATCCTGGATCAGTCGGTTCCCCGAAGCTCATCCGGGACTTGCTGTCATAGCAACAGAGCCGTAAGCGTAAACCTGCTCGGGAGCAGGTTTACTTTATGTAAACAGGATTAGATCGCGGCCACGCAGGTATGTCCGCTTCATTTATACGAAAGCAACAGCGATAAATAAATAACATCAATGTAACTAAAGATAATGCAGCACTTGATCCTTTTATTGATGTCACACAGATACATACAGGTCATTCCCTAAAAAAGGGAAATGTACTATTAACATTCTATTACATGTATGTGATTATTACAGATGTAATTCATATTTCAGAGTAGTAATTGTAAATTACTTCGTGTAATCAAGATGAGAGACCACGGCTATAAAAGCCAAGGTGGATTTGGGAAGCCTGTCGCAGCCATGTCCTGTCCGTTTACGCGAGCCACCCATTGCGGAAGGTGCAAGATTGATAAGGAGAGTCCTCAGAATTCAGCATATATTGCGGGACAGACAGGATCCTTTAGCTCAGCGCGACAGTGTGCTCATAGAGAGATATCGATTTTCCCGTGAGGATATTATTTACTTAACCAACTTGTTGACGAGGGGGTGCAGGACCACCACCTGTCTTTTTTTGCTCTGCCCTTTTCTTGGTTGCTGTTATAAACAAACAAACAAACAGATTATTTCAGGGTCTCTTTCCAAGAGACTAAAAGCAATATAAGTGATAAATATTACCATTCTGTAGAATATTCTTATATTTCACTTTTACTTGTTCCCATGTTCTAGTGGGTCCTGTTGTGGCTCTAATGTGAAAGAGGATATAATATAACAATATAATATAGTGTAATATAATAAATCTACCCTACCGCCTACTGGTGTTGGCCAGAGGGGCCGATGGCGCGATATGGCAGCCTGGCTTCTGTCAGTCTGCCCCAGGGCAGCTGTGGCTACAACCGTAGCTGCCTCCACCAGTGTGTGAATGTGAGAGTGAATGAATAGTGGCATTGTAAAGCGCTTTGGGTGCCTTGAAAAGCGCTATATAAATCCAATATATTATTATTATTATTATTAAATTACTTACAAGTTTAATTTGTCAGCAACTTTCTGCCAGCCCTCTCTCCTTGCTTTTGCAGCCTTTGCAGTGTTCCCTTGCGTTCTGATTAAACTCTGAAACTCCTGAAATCCCTCACTCAGGAGTTCTTGCTCTGCTGCCGAAAAATACCGAGCCGAGCGCACTCCTTCGACATTTTCGCCGACCAATCAGAGGGTTGCCGATCAATGTTTCTACTATCGATGCGTAGCCCCTTTTACGACACCCAGTGATGTCACATTACTGCGTCCAGCTGTAGTAATCGTCAACAGCAGGTGTGTTCGGGGAACCGGATTAGCGAGCTCACGGTTAGCGCGATGATTTGATCTTGGATGTGTCATTTGATCTTGGATGTAGTGAGCGACGTACGAAGAACGGGCCCCTGTTCTGGAAAACAGAGAAGAGAATTAAAATAACAAAAAGCCAAACAGGATTTCCACAAAGACTCTCTTGGAATCAGCAATCAAAAAAATCACTGGTTCATATTAAATATGAACAGGTTCCTTAAATGTGCGCAGTTCAGATCTGATTTAATTTAATTTCCTTCACACAGCACATTCGTCCAGGCTGACAGGTAAACATAGAATTAATCTCAGGTAACATGACTCATAGTAGAGTTTCAGTAAGAAAGACTGCAGGCTCTAATATTATTACCACACAATCCAAGGACACACCGACAGCTCAGATTTGTAGAACTATTTAAACAAATGTCTTCTGAATATTCAATTCATGTTCACAGTGGGAGGGGGGGGTGTGTCGTGGAATTTTTTAAATAAAGTCTGCAACACAGAAAGAGCTGTGATCAAGCTTTTTATTACTGCGCCAACACACATCAAACATCACAGTTCAGTCATGTCAGCGCTGCCACAGAGGTCGTGCTCCTGCTCCTTTATGCATTCCAAGGAAGAGGGAGGAAGTTAAACTGATCCTACCACACTTCACGTGTCTCGCTATGAAACCTAACAGATCAATGGTTAAGCTGTTTTGTGCCCTTGGCCTTATCAGCACCTGTAAAGGGAGTTGTTTTCTCAAACTGCTGACGCTGAAGTAAGTTCATCTAGTTTTAGAAACTTTCACTGAACAGTAACAGTGTCACAACTAAGCACATGCATAAGCACTTAAAATACTTTAAATGAGAATAACAGAACATTTCTATTACAGAGGCTAGAGCCTGTCCCAGTACTCATAGGTAGAGCACACCTGGACAGGTCACCAGTCTGTCAGAGGACTAACACAGAGACAGACATCAGAGTAACAAATCTATTTAAAATTAATGTAAGTTTGCTGCAGCTGTATGTATGAACATGTGTTTCTGTGCTCACAGTCCACCTCTCAGGAACCTGCAGTTCACTTTTAGTCTACTTTAAACAGACCTCACAAAAGGCTGATGTGGCTGGATCAGTAGTCTGATTTAAGTACGATACCTTTGGCCAGGGATTCATCTGGTGCATCGCTTCACTGCAGTCTTACGTATTTTCCCCACACCTGAATAAAAAATACTGATATATACAAATAACAGCTTCAGCTGATGCAGCCTGACCCAATCCTAGATGTTCAGCACACAGAGACACAGAGGTGCTGTTTAAAGTTTAGTGATAACCTGAGTCACTGATCATTTGCAGTATTACAGAGTCTGGCAGTCTTTGCATGATGTCCACGTCACTAAGTTTCTAGCTGACTCTCAGGTGTGACAGGTGTGCCAGCAGGAAAGAGTAATAATAGCCTGCATCCTGAGGTTTGTCATGCAGGATTAAAGGATCCAGGCTTTGTTCACACAGCTAGGATTGTATTTTACACTGACCCTGGGTCAGTATAAGTATCATACAGTTTAAACGAAGCACTGAAACTTGCACATATTTATTACAGATGCACTGAAGCTAATCGAGATATTTGCTGTCAGTCTGTGGCTGCGATTAATCACTTTACTGAAAACTTTATCAACTAGTAACTTCATCAGTCATGACAGAAGCTAATATTTCTGTGCTAACATCGTTTAACCAGTAACAGCTTTCCTCCAATATAAGCTAACGTTTACACCGTAACTTTAAGCTAGCACCATAAAGACGGTAAAACACGTAATAACATCTACAAATGCATCTTACAGCTGTTATATTAGCACTCGGTGTATTACTAACATAACCACATTAACATTATTGACACTCGCTGACTTTTAATAGTCATTCTATAAATGCTGTCCGTTTAAATGGTCTTACCTGTACACACTGCATATCCACCGGATTCCAGCCAGAGTGGATTCTGGAGTCTTCCACGCTCCTGTTAGTGATCCTCCATCTGGATGGATGAGAACAACCTTCTGAACAATCTAGCAGGAGATGGCCCATATCTATGGGACAGATTTGTGCTAATAACGCCCATTGTATGGACTGATAACAGCCGAAGCGGGTGAATAAAGTCACCCAGTAGCTAGCTGTGCCATTACCCAGCATACATCACTCCCTCCGTAAATGCAATAAACCACACAAAAGTATTGTTCTACCTGTTTTTCAGGTAGTTGTTTACATTATATAATTTATTGTGTTCTGTATACGTCACTACAATGTGATTTGGAAAATGTCTAAATATACCGACAAAAGGCACTTCCGCGGACCCTTCACGTCAATTCCCGACGCGAGAGGGGTACCCTGTGCGTCCATAAGTGCAGCAGAGGGAGCCTGACCATGCGTCACACGTTTGACGAGTTGGGAGTGAGAACGTGTTGCTATGTCACATCTACACCAGTGTAGACAGGCCCACAGTTGGAGAACCACAGGTTAAGGGGAAGGGTCCACATATATGGTAGTGTGTCAGTAGTTTTTGTAAGAGAGACAGTTTGTGAGCAGGGTTTTTTCAAGGTTACGACTTAATTTGGGATTAAGGTTTGAATTAAGTTTTGGTAAGGGTTAAGCTAAAAGTTGAAAAAGATTGTCTAGTTGTGATCAGTAAGGTTAGAGTAAAAGCTAGGGACTGCTTTATGTTAGAGATGGCACAATACCACTTTTTTATGTCCGATACCGATATCATACATTTGGATATGTGTCAATACCGATATGAATCCGATATATTCGGATGCATTTTTTAATCAATAAAACTGTTTGTTTTTTTTTACTATTTTTCTGCATTTTGTATAAGTTCATACTCAAGTTTAACCCTTTAAGACCTACCATAGAACCAAGTCCGCCAGAGCTTATATTTTTGCATGTTTTAGTGCCATTTTTGGGAGCATTTCAAGTTGATATACATCAATACAACCATTATAGCCCAAATTTTAATAATATGTATGCATTAAGTGCATAGTAATTACATAAATTGCAAAAAAAGTGCAAGAAACTACAAAAAAATTAAAATTGTTTTGTTTTTTTTTAACATATGTTTCTAGTTAGAGAAATTTAAGAGGCTTATCCCTCAAAACTGTAAATACAAAAAGTTGCACAAAATAGTTTCCCACCACAGGAAATTTATTTTAAGTGTCTTCATAGTTTTATTTTCATATACTGCAGGAAAAACGAAAATAAATATTATTCATAAATTTGCAAAAAAACAGCATATGCATCAAAATAAACTATTTCCAGCAGTGCAATATGAGTCCTAAGCATCCCAGAAACGACACAGAAAGTCATAAAGTCAAACATAACTTTTAAAAACACAAGTATAGGCTCATAAGGCCCTGATGGTAAAAAACTACATTTCTGCAAAATGACACAACTTCTGGTTTTGGGCAGGTCATGGCGGACATTTGATAGTTTGCGCTGATGGATGTAGGAAGTGTTACAAACAGCTGATCGGATCGGCAAAGCATGTTTCTGGAATATCATTTTTGTTGCTGAAAGTGCTTTTTTATGCAGTTTTTGCAAAGCTATATGTGGAATGAAACTGTGACCTAGGACAAGCTGATGGCATAAGATCTAAGTACAACTCCTCAGGTTTCATATGCAAAAAAAATTTATTGCGCTAGCTTACGTGGTTGCAGTGCTACCGGGATTTAAAAATAGTTACGCAAAACGGAACGTGTCCGCTCCGACCGGCTTTAAAGGGTTAAAAAACAACAACAACAAAACACTAAAGCTATTCTGTTATACCTGTATGCAAAAAATACACTGCACCCAAAATATTTCATAGTTCAGCAATACTGATCAATCTAATAAACTTAAGCCTACACCATCCTTCCTATTCTGGTATTTTAAAGAGTACTTAGCAGAAATATTAAACAACCTAACTAATAGGGTTGCCAAATCCGAGCAAAAATAATAGGAAACCATCCCCCACCCTCCACCTCGCGATGCTTAATTGACGTAATCAACTTTAATTTAATTAAAACTTTGGATGTAAGATTTAGATAATTATTTATTAAACGCTAGACATTTTAAATGAGAATAAGAAAGAAAAGTATGTCTTCCTACCCCCCTTTCCCTGTTAACGCCCTACCTGCCCCCTTGGCTAAACTTTAGTAGACCCGCCCCTGCACAGTTACCAGCCGTCAGCTACTTAGAAAAGGATCCTGGTGTAGAAAGTAATATTAAATAAATTCTGTTAACAGCTTATCAAGCTTAAACGTACTGCTGTTGTTCAGCCGCTGGTTTCCTCTTTCTGGTGCAAAGTGGGCCAAAACAAACAAGAGAGACGGGAAGTTTCATGATTGAAGTAGCAACAAGCGAGGGAGGGGGAGAGAATGAGAGGCAATTGGTTGTTAAGCTTAATGTGGGAGTGCTTTACAAACATTCAGAGATGAACTTACACACTTGCTTTACTTCTTTCTGGGATAACTTTCTTGGAGATGAAATGCCGGTTTGGTAGCGAGGCTCCAAATGCTCAACCAGACCGCCGAGAGGTCTCGCACGCCACAGCCGCTCTATCGATACCGATACGTAATATCGGTCCATCTCTACTTTATGTCAGTGAGTACTAACTCAAAGACAGATGTAAGTGTGTGTGTGTGTGTGTGTGTGTGTGTGTGTGTGTGTGTGTGTGTGTGTGTGTGTGTGTGTGTGTGTGTGTGTGCTAACCTAAGTAATTCTCCAACGGAGCAGGAACTGGGGTAGCCCAATAGCCTACAGTGATGTGAACCTCGTTAATTACCCCTCTGTCTTTGATCTCAGCCTAATGAGCAGAAAACGAGGTGATAACGAGCCTAGATGAGCTTTTTGAGACTTTCAGCTACTAATCACTCCATGGGAAAAAGCTGCTATTTGTGTGCGTGCATGTGAGTCTGTGTGGTGTGATAGTGTACTATGTAGAAAGGTACTGGGAAGGTAACGGTGGTAAATTGAAAGTGGTTTGCAACTGCTCCTGAATGTGTGGAATAATTCTCCAAATATCCCAGAAAGGTTCTTTTCAGGTTTTCAATGTTTATAGACTGATCCTTGAAAATGTAACGGTTTGCATACAGAGTGCTGACTGCTAAAGTTGTCTGAAAGTTCTTTAGAAGAGGTGAGATTAAGGCTTTAAGCAAACGGTGGTCTGCCAGAGACTTTGGATAAGGTTATTGCAGTCATAGTCTTGGAAATTTTCCTATATGTGATGTAAGAATGGAAAACAACAGTCTGCTTTCTCTTGATAGCTTCTCAATTGGTTATACAGCACCAGAACTGCATTAATCTACAAAAAAGGGGGTTATGAAAATAATTAAAAACTGACCAGTAAAGAGCAACATACAGTTACTTTAATGTGCATTACTGATTAATTTCTGTGTGAGAACCTTTAGTAGTGGCTATTTGGCAGCAAGTGAGCTGTAGAATTCATTGGACGCTGATGCTTTTGTCTTTTTGTTGTTGTTGTTGTTGTTGTTGTTGTAGTAATTGTTCAATGGCATCACATAAAACATACATCTTTGGCCCTTTGGCACTTATTAGTTAATACTTACTATGTATTCACAGCTTAGCATGGTTCTATATTCCATTCACTGAAATTGTCTTTCTTTAATCAGTTGACACAATAATCAACAATAATAAGAATGAAATCGAAAGTGAATCGTAAGTAGTGTAAAATCACTTGAGGCCCATGCATAGTTACTAAATGTTATGCATCTCTTGGATATCCTTTTTTACTTAAAGATCAAATTTCACGTTTTTTTTTTGTTTTTTTTTTAAAAGAAGGTTGTTCTCTTCTTACTAACCAAAACACCTTTTATATTTAATTTTTATAGGAGTTTGAAAAAATCTAATGAGTGAATCCTCAAGAAGTCTGTGCAGCAGAATAAAATTGTGTTTGCTGAGATGGGATGGTTTTTATGTAGTGGCGTGCCCAACAAGAAAAAGTGTAACTTCTTCTTTATCCCTCCCTCTCACTTACACATTAACAGCAGATAAACCAAGAGAAGGGAAAGGCAAAGGATCTGAAAATACTGACCTCATCTTTTTCACACAAACCTTTCAGGCTTACATGAATAAGAATTCTGCAGCAGTTTATTCATTTCCCTTTCCATATTTTTACCTTTATTGCTCTACATGCACAGCCAAGTGCCACACCATGAAAATATTTGAAGTCAATTCAGTGTTGTGAGTGGTTGTTTGTTCTGTCTGTTTGTTATTGTAGGTTTGTTTAGTTTTTTTCCTCTTTGTAAGACTATTTTGAACCTCAGTTATAACAACTTTTTGTCATCATCAACTTTTCTTTTTGTCATAATTTTCTTTGTGGTTCTTTGCTTATTTACACCTTTTTGATTTCTCACCCTTTCACCTGTGCCTTGTTTTCAGATTTGTTTTTTATTATTAGGACAGTAAGTGACTTTGTTGGTTCTCTGTCCATCTGTTTTACTCATTTACCTTCTTGTTCAACCATCTTCTTTCCCTGCAAAGCTCCTTCTGTTAGCGTCTTACCTTCTGTGGTTTGGCTCTGGCTCTTATTGCTTTAACCTGTCAGTGGTCTCCATCATATTTCGTTCTCCAGTAAATTCCATTAGAATTTCTCTGATTTCTTGATATACTTCACTCATGCAAAAACGCACCTTCTCTTTCACCTTCTAAGTTTTTCCATATAAGCACATAATAAATCAACAGGTGATAGCAGGTGTTAAAATTAATTAAATAAAACCCTGGATGACATTGACAGGCTGAGGCTATACCATGTCAAAACTAATAAATATAGTCTCTTATAATCTCTTTCTGAATATTATGCATATTTCACTGTGGACTGAGTGTTTGATACTTTCACAGAATTAATATGGCAACATGTAGTGCTTCATAATAAGAAACAAATATTCACAGAAATTTCTAGAACTTGAGCTTCACATATCCTTAAAAATTTCCCTTTATTAGATGCGGCTTTGTTTAAAGTAAACAAATCTAGAACCAAACATCTTCATTGGCAATTGATGAACAGAAGGGAAAATGCCTGTCGTGAGTTGTCTGACAAACCTGGCCTAGATTTTTCGCTACAGCTCTGACACTAATCAGCCAATGAGGGAATTCAAATAGTGTTTAAACAAACAAAAAAAGACAAACTACATCAAAGATGTTCAACTGTCAGGCAGATTTCTGGTTGAAGGTATCGCTCCATGCTTGCCTTCAGGGACTTCGATATTGTGGGATTTTTTTTATTTTTATTTTTTTTAAAGAAGTGGCAGAAGAAAGCAAACTTTAGTAAGCAGTTTTCACAGTAAAACAATATAAGTAAGCAATACTGTTTCTTGCCAAGTGAAGCAGAAATCTCTCGTGGCTTGAAACTATAGAACTTTTTGAACTAATGACAATATATATATACAGCATGCTAAAGTGCAAATCTGACAGTTTCTTTTTTGTTTTTGTAGCTCGTTAGTTTACATTCACCAGTTTAGCATTTTAATATTTAATATCTGATCACTGGGCTTCTTGAAGAAATATTTGTCTTTCTTCCTCTTACCTGGGTACATTAGTCATGAATAACCTTGAAAGTATTATTCCATCTTTTTATGATTATATGAATATTCATCAGTTGACCAGTTATAGAAAACTAATAACGCAGAACTCAATCATAAGTATACATAAAGAAGCAGGAGTAAAGATCATTGACATGCGTTTTTTTTCCTCCGTTTTTTTTTTTTAAGAATTCCTGTTGCATTTTCAGCTTGCCTTCCAGTTCGCTGGAAGTTTGTTTTATGGTGGGTGAGCCACAGTTCTTTCACTTGTCAAATAATCTGAGATTCAAATATTTATATACCTGTGAAGCCCTGTCTGATCAGTTTTTGAGCCTGTGGTGGATTGTGAGCAGAGTATAGCCCTGCTGTTTCCTACCATTCTCTAAGAAACTGTACAATAACACTCTTTTCTATGACAGGTGAACACACCTGTCAGGCATAAGATTCCACACACATATATCTGTATAATACCTTCTTACAGCTGCTTCTTAGTGTTATAGTGTACATATAGTTTATTATATAATTTTGCACTACTCTATTGCACATCTCAGTGTTACTTCAGTTTAATTCAACCATGTTAACAATCTTTGACAGATAATGCAGTACACTATGCTTCATATAATGAGCTCATTCTGGTACTTCTGGTACAAGCTAATTTCTTCACATATTCTTTCCAGAAGTAGGTAGTTTTTTTTTTTTTTTAAAGATGTGTTAAGGAAAACTCTTATCTGGCGTTCTGGTTCTTGACAAGTGTCCTTGACTTGGTTAGATATTAGATATTGTAGAGGCTTCCTTTTTTGGAGAGATTTCTGAGCTGTCCACTGCAATCTTTCTTTTTAAGAATGTTTCAGATTGTTGATTTGGCCACTCAAAAAGTTGTGTTTCTTTGCAAAGTTTATTTTGGTTTTTAGCCTAATGATGGTTGACTTCATTTGCAATGATATCATTGGACCCTATAGTGTGAGTTTGAGTAAACAGCTACCAAATACAAGTTCACTACTTGGAATCAACACAAGATCTTTTATCTACTAAATTTCCGATAGACTACAGAGGGAAAAGGTCACAATTGGCTATGAAACTGCTCGTCAGGCAATTGTCCAATTATGTAGTATTTACAAAAATGACTAATTCCTTAGCAGATGATGCAGTACTTTTGGTAAAAGCCTTGAATTAAAGTTGTTCTGGTAGGATATAGAGTCAATCATTAAAAAATAATTACAACGTCCAAATACTTGCCCCAAACTATAACTTTAACCTGTGTGATTAGTAGGGATGGGTACCGGTACCCGGTGCAATTATGGCACCGGTTCTGACATAAACGCTAGTAACCAGTAGTGATGTGCGATACCACTGATTTCCTTTCCGATCCAATACCAAGTAATATTCAGGGTGGTATTGACGATACTGATCCGATACCGATACTTTGTACAAAAACTTATTTTATTTATTGTATCTCAAATTATAGTCAAAGGAGCTTGCAAAGAAAAGCGGCTGGACTTCTTTAAGTTACTTGAAGACGTTTCACCTCTCATCCGAGAAGCTTCTTCAGTAGCTTCTCGGATTGAGAGGACAGATGGTTTGAAAGAGGAGTGAAAGAAGCCATCTATGTCCACTGTGAGCGACCATCTTTGAACAGGCGGTGGTTTACGACACCAACTGTCTGCCATCTATAATCCAGTTTTGAGATCCCTTCCCAGACGCCTTAACGCCCACTCACATCCTGGGCCATCTGACCTTAGGAATTTGCATGATAAGGTGGGGCCAGGTTTCACAATGAACACACCCGAAACTCTGGCTGATTGGGACCCACACCCAGTTTCACACCTTGGCTCAGGCGATTAGAGAATCATCAGGGGGTCCGTTTGTCCCTCTGTGGGGGGTTACTCCCACTAGGTTTATATCTGGGACTCTCCACCATTTGACCTTAGAACTGAAGAAGCTTCTCGGATGAGAGGTGAAACGTCTTCAAGTAACTTAAAGAAGTCCAGACGCTTTTCTTTGCAAGCTCCTTTGACTACGATGACCTGGATGACTGAGAACCTTCACAGACATCTCAAGTGTCATAATGATTACAGGACATCAGATTACTTGTTCTTATCACTTAACAATGCAGAGTTCATCACATAGAAATAAAAAAAAACTGAAGTTGTGCCCTATTTGAACACCTTGCCTGCCTGCAGCACTAAAGGATTCAGTGAGAGACGTCTGTCTCGCCCTAGCAGCGCCTGTCCCTCTCCTCCTCTTCAGTTCGCCTCAACATACGCTCCTCATATTCTGTGATATGATTTACTCTGAGGTGTTTGACAAGGTTAGTGATGTTGCCACAACCATACATGCCAACCCTCCCGATTTTTCCAGGAGAATCCCGAATTTCAGCGCCCCTCCCAAAAATCTCCCGGAGCCACCATTCTCCCGAATTTCTCCCGATTTTCCACCAGGACAACAAAATTGAAAAACCATATTGCAGAATTCATAGCGCGGCCCAGCCAATTCCAGTTTCCAACAATGACGGCAGCTACTTAGTTTTAATATTACTCTTAGTTCTCTTTCTTGGTCGCAAAAAAACCTTTAACATATTTTCAGGTGAGAATGTAGCTGTGTAAACTTCAAATATCTGAGCCGACCGACACATCGTCTTCAAACCCCCGCGGTCTTTCGCTACTCGGGTTAAACATGATGGATAAGTCACTTTGATAACTTAAAAATGTTATTGTTTGGCTTTTTCAGTGTTTTATTTGTTCGTGGGTAAATCGGTTTGGCTGAGATTAAAGTGATTAGATTAAATTAAATTAAATTTTATTAATCCATCTGGTGGGTTCCTCCGGGGTTTTCACACAGCTGAATAAACGTCAAACAGAAAACTGATTAAACAGAAGTGTGAGACGGTCGAGAGTTTAAGTCAGCGCCCGGTTATATTTTAGATAGCAAGGAGCAACAGCCCTTTTGAATATCTCCCTAATTCTGAGGTCTCAAGGTTGGCATGTATGGCCACAACACCTCACTTTTTTGCCACATGAGACAACCATGTCTCAGCTGTTTGTGGAGGTAAAATACGTCCACACATGACTCCAATTATGCTCAGCCATTGTTGTGAGTGCACGCCAGTGGCAGCGTATTTCGCACACATAAGTATGAAAGGCGGAAGAGGAAGTAGTTCCTTTGAATGTAGACAATCCGAATGATGTAGTTTCTTTCCACTGTGTTCCTGTTAATGATAAACTACACATTTACCCTAAAGTACTAAAATATCGATATTTTAATGTGAGAATCGATTCTAGAACATAAATGATTGGTATCGGAGGAATCGATATTTCAGGATCGATCCGCACATCACTAGTAACCTGACCGAAAAGCAGCGCACATTTCGGTGCTTTTTTTTTCCTGAAATGTCATACACTTTGGATTCTAGCCAATCATTTTACCTTTGCAAGCGTAGTAGGCGGGCCCAGGTATGTACGTTCTTTTGGAGCAGAGCTACAGATTAAAAATGCCCAAGGTGAAGCGGTCAAAGTCTGGCTGTACTTCACAGCAAAAGATGCAAACTCAGCAGCCTGCAACAAGTGCTTTAAGGCAGCGGTTCCCAACCCCCGGGCCTCGGACCGGTACCGGTCCGTGAGTCGTTTGGTACCGGGCCGCGAGAGTTGAGGCTCAGGTGTGAAATGTATAGTTTTCAGGGTTTTTATCAGTTTTCAGCGTTATTTTGTTATCGTTTTTATCGTTTACTCGGTTTTCCTGGGTCCTTTCATGTGTGTTATGAATAAATCTTCTTTTTTTCGGTACTGGTACTAGTTTTATTTTGTTGTATTTATCCGCGACACCTTAAAGGCCGGTCCGTGAAAATATTGTCGGGCATAAACCGGTCCGTGGCGCAAAAAAGGTTGGGGACCGCTGCTTTAATGTGATACTGTGCAAAGGAGGTAACTCCTTGAATCTGATGAAACACCTGGCGACACAGCATTTTGTTAAAGCCGAGAAATGCGCCGTATTTGATAGCTTGCTGAGAGACCTCACACCAGGCACATCTACTGCGGGTGTGGTGCCTGTTATCTGACCCGGAGTTAGCAACATTCCCCAAAAACCCAAAGACGAGAGTCCTGGCCCCTAGCCCTGCCAGTGTAGCAGAAATGATGACGGATGATGATGGCAGCAGCAGCCGTTCTTCTCTGCGTGAGTAGCTTAATGTTGTTCATGTGTAATTTACGTTGAGTAGGCTAACCACGTTATTACATTAATGCATGTAAAGTGAACTAGCAAACACCGTCGTAGTTACATGAGGCTGTCTTCCTGTTTGATGGCAGATACTCCCTTCACCCTGGCCAAAAAGGCTAAAATGACCAAAGAAAAAGTGGAAAACAGTTAAACATGAGAGGTTTTTGGACAAAGTTTGTGTTTTTTTTCCATTGTTTAAGCACTGCTTCCAGCCAAGAGTGATGCCATAAATCCCCTATAGCTGCAGAAAAGGCTAACATTGTTATCTATTTACATAAAACAGCTGAACATGAGAGGTTTTTGGACCAATTTTGTGTTCTCCATTCTTTAAGCACTGGTTTGAGCACCGTTTAAGCACCGGCACCGTTTCAAAAGTACCGGTTTGGTACTGGTATCGGATTAAACCTAAACGATACCCATCCCTAGTGATTAACTAATTTCACTACACAAACGGCAGTTGCAGTTACCACAGAAACAGCCACAGAGATACAGCACGAATGGGACATTTTCAGTAAAAAAAACCCCCAGATAAATAAGAAAAGTTTTCAGCATCATTATCTTTAGAGAATCTGGTTGTTTATCTTTGCCTAAAGGTTGTCAGTTCAATCAAACACCTCCACCTGCTCAACATTTATGAACAGCCTGTTTTATTTTAATGTGTTGTCTGACATCTGCCAGGATTTAACCACCGATCTTTTGTTTGACATTCACTGGAGATGAGGGTTGGATCATCTTTATCTACCAGGTCCTAATTAGTATCATCATCTTAAGCATTACCAAAAATGCATATAATTATAGCACTATTTGGCTATATTGATACTGGTACATTTAACAAGTCTAACCTTGAATTACATTCATTAGCCATGGCCATGAGGTGCAGCAATTTCATCCTCTGCTGATTGATTACCCGTCACGTTTCTCTCATAGTGCAGGTTTACAAAAGTAGAATGGGAGGTAGAGCCTTCATCTATCAGGGCCCTCTCCTGTGGAATCAGCTCTCAGTTTAGATTCAGAAGACAAAAACCCTCCCAACGTTTAAGAATCAAAGTTTGGCTGCAATAGCTGTATTTGATCTCAAATCATGTTTCCCTAAACCTAACAAAATAGATTTTTTTTTAGCGAAAGTAAAAAGGCTATAGATAAGAAACAGTAACAGGAGCACACTTTCAAAGATTGAATACATATTAGAATTGCAGAAAAAATGAGACTCACTCATAATAAGACCTTTAAAATCTTTCCATATCTTCTATTTGCATTTCTTATTCTTTAAAACTCTTCAATAAATTCCGGTGTACCAGACGGGGCTTGTTAATAAATTCTTGTCATCACTGCCATGATAATGTTTATCTTCACAGTGTTGTATTTATCTTGATCCAGCTTTCTATGCCTAGTCTATTTAAATAGACTTCTCATCTCAGCAGGATAGTTAACGAACAACACATAAACCTTCAGAAAGCTTTAAGATCAAACTCAGATTTCAGTACATTTCCCAGGGCAAAAAAAGGTTAAAAGAAACTGTTGCTCTATCATCTAGTTCCTACCCCTGATAGATTATTACTGGACATTTACCACAAAAAACCCCAATTCTTTAAATTAAATTAAAAGCAGCCTGGATTAGTGCTACTTATGTGGTGTTGTGCAGCCATATATGTTTTTGAATTCAATTAAGGTGAAATTAAAGAATTAATAAAGTATTTAATCTTTTTAACACCATGCTGTCAAGTTCTGAAAGTATGGTGTTATGTTGGATATGATGAATGGGAGATAGTCTCATTCAACAAGACATATTTTCTAAGTGTATTTAGATAGTATTCAGTGAAATTCATAGGAGGTGAACACTGTAGAGAACTGAAGGATAACAAGAAATTCTGATTACCGTAATAACTTAAATAAACCAGACCTCACAGTCTTATGTGATGCATTGAACTGCACATCTGTTAATCAGGTGGTTATGGGATATCAGAAGTGTGATCCCGTTCAAACATATTGAACAACAAAAGTGCAACGCACCTGGTCTGAAAGCAGAATGTGTCTCCGCAGAAAATCACACCAAAGAGCTCTAATTTATGTATCAAATGTGGTCAAAGTACACTGAAAAAAAAAGTTCTTTCAATTTACTTGATTTTATTGTGTACATCGGTCCCACATAATATGAATAAGTATGACTGACTTAATTTTCCACTTTCCCTCAAGTAATTAATGCTTGTCAAATCAAAGTATTTTATTTACATCAGATTACTTAAAAAAATAATGTTTGATGTACTAATATTAATCTGTTATCATAATATCAATGTATTGCATAATGTCAATATATTTTAATGTTTAACACCAACTTATTTTTATTTGCCAGTGGTATGCAATGATATTATGTAATGTAAACACATTGCAATTATGTTCCTGCAACCCAACTTTTGGCTTTAAATTCTACTTAATTTTTTCAATTGAAATATTAACTGATCATTATTGACAAAAAAAGGCAAAGACTGTGAGTGCTACTGAACAATTCACCTTTATTAAACTGTAACAGCAGTGAAAGCAGCAATTCTGCCATGAACAAGTCCAAAATCACATCCATATAAACTTGTTAACACATTTTTAAAGATAGCCTGCAGAAATAACTGAAAGAAAAAGTTAGTTTGAGAATATATTTGCAAATATTTCACAAAAAACTGACCTTAGCAGCAAATAAAAGAAATTGCTTATAGATGATCCTGTCATCTCTTACATATAACATTTGTATTAATTACACAATTGAAAATGTAAACTAAATTAAGACTACCTAAAAAAAAGCAACACGCTTTTATGAATAAACAGATTTACACAAATATAACTTGTGTACTATTTGACAACAGTTTCAGCTTCTGTACAAGTATTTATCTGTACAAGATTTCAAATAAGTTAAGCCTTAAATGACATTGTTACATAACTAATACCAAACACCTACATGAATTTTAATCTTCATTTTAAACATGTAAGCAGGACATTAAGGTTGACTTAGAACATATTGCTAAAAATCGTCAGTAGAAATTTCTTACAACATGATACCAAAAGGAAAAATCATCCTGCATTGCAGTCACATGAGGGGAAAGCAATAAAAACATAAGCAGTATAACGTTACTGAACACAAAATGAAAAACTGCAAAGAATTGCAGAAGTGCAGTCTCTGACTTCTCAATGAAACAGATGGTTTTTGAAAGCAAGAACTTTAGAGAGTTTAGCTCCATCCAGTTCCATGAAAACCTTCTGGAAAACATCAAAGTTGTAGCGAAGGTCCGCAGGGTAGGCAAGGTTTAATGTATACATTAGTCCAAATAGCATTATCACAGCAAATGCTACATTATCCAAATTCTTCGCCACCCTGATGCCTGCAAGGACAACTCTTGTTCATCTGCTGAAGCTTGATCTTTAAGAAGATAAATTCAAACAGTGGTGTCTTCAACAGTCTCACTGATGGCATGTTCTTCCATGCCCTGTAAAAAAGAAGCCATGTTAGTCATTTCATGCCAAGTAAATAATATGACACTGTGGAAAGTCCGGAAAAAAAAGAAAAAAAAAAGACAAGTACATACCACATACTCCCGGATAAGCATGCCAGGGTCTTCACCCATGTAGATACACACTCCCTTGACACACTCACGTTCAGCATCAACATCTTCACACTGAAATGAAATGTATGTAATTAGCATCTTCATTCAGCTCTTGTCCTTCATTTAAGTTTTAATAGTGTACTTTGCATGAATGTTTTTAAAGTAAAGGCACACAAATTAATAATAGGTTTACTGGCAATTAATAATAAGTTGACAAAGTGAAGGTTAAAAAAACAAGCAGATGTAAAAATACAATATGAGAGAATTTATCATGGAAAACATTTGAAATCTTCCACAATTGTAAAGTTTCATCCAAAGAGGATCATGTTAAGTGAATGTTGAGGCTTAATCACTTACATTATCCACACAATTCTTTTCAGTATTAGTCCAAGCTCTCCTCTTGTGTTGACCAACTTCACCAGGTTGTCCAAGTGGAGATCCAGCTGAGCCAGGAACTTTGTCTGAGGGGGGATGGTGGCAATTCTCTTCAACTCAGCGTTGATCTGAAAACATGAGCACAGAGGAATGAGCTTTAAAGGTTTAATACCTGGAAGAAGGCTGCAATCACTCATGCTGAAGAAATGGGCTGTCAAATAACAACTGTGCCTTAACCATTTAGGCTAATACCACAAGAACACCGTGTATGAGGCAAACCTTACCTCATGGAAATCAATTAGAGCAGGCCATCTTGCCATGAAAGCCTCCACCATTGGTGCATCACGAACACCTTCATGTCTTCTGTATGAAAAAGTCTTTCCCATCTTGAGTTTCACCAACTCTGTTACTCTTTTTTATGTCCAAGTCTGAAACTGCCCTGAAGACAACACTGTCTCTTGACTTCAACGATGAGATCCTCAGTTGATTCAGGTGCTCCATTAGAGAGTGAGCCTTCGACAGGTTCCGTCAGCCAAAACAGTCTTTAGGACCATAGGACTCCCCATAGGACTCTGTAGGCAAAAAAGAATTATATATTCAGAAAGAATCCTTTCAGTTTAGTTTTCATAAAGCTATCCATACCCAATAGTCAAAGTTATGTGTCAAAGTGCTGTCCAAGATAAAGACAATGTTGGATAACACCTCCCACCCACTCCATGACATGTTGGTCAGTCACAGGAGCTCGTTCAGTGAGAGACTGAGATTACCGAAAAGCACCACTGAACGACACAGGAAATCATTCCTGCCTGTGGCCATGTCCCTGTACAACGCATCCACTTAACACTGTTTGCTGCTACAGCTACACATGTTTCTTTTCCAAATATTTATTTATAAGTGACTTATGTATGTATGTATGTATGTATATATATGTATATATTGTACTATTCTTAGTTAGCGTATTGTCTGTCTTGTCTTAATGTTGGTTTAAAATGGAGCACTGTAACAAAAAATAATTTCCCCCAGGGATCAATAAAGTATTCTGATTCTGATTCTGATTCTGATTATAAAGATCAGACATAAAAAAAGAAGAATTTATCTAATGAAATACATGCGACTGAACCTATTACACTTATATGAACACCTTTTATTTCTATATGCCTTTTTAAAGTCACAATGTGGACTGATCCAATCTCATAGTTAACTAATGGATAAGTATCAAGGAGTTCACAGAGTGAAATGAGAGTGAATAATCTTGTGGATACTGGGCTGAGCTCAAAAGCTGTCGTGCTCTCTGTACCAGCCACCAAGCTCTCTGACAATGTAGAATATGCTGTGGTACAATGCAGATATGGTTTTTCAGTATTCTGGCAATCCACCTGCTGCCCTTTGGGCCAGTACCATTCCATTTCTATAAGTTATGCCCTTTAATGTCACACACTGTGCAAGGTTGACCTCTAGAATGTCAGGGAATATGTACCTAATGACTTAAGGTATCTCCTCTTTAAGTCTTTAACTCTTTAAATCCACCAGAAAGGCCGATACAGCTGAGCCCTCTAATTCAGAATTGCCAAGCGATGGGGAGTTTAGATGGTAAGCTATCATCATCTGATGTTTTGACTTCTGTAATCATAAAGGTAAAAATTCCACCATCACAAAAAACATTAATTTTAATTGAAAAAAGGTATTCCAGTCCAGAAGAGCATCAATGGTTTCTTTAAAGTACCAATCTTTCCCTCATTTATATATAATGTTTTGAGAAGCAGCTCACATATGTTCTACACAAAGTAGGAAAAAAAAAAGGGGGGGGCTCCTAATTTTTGTTAGGACGATGTTGGAAAATTCACAATACATCACTTAATAAGACATAGTCTGTTGAACAAACTTATCTCCTTGTAGATATCTGCTGTATTATTTGGGCTTGACCAATAGAATAGTCAAGTAAGTGACACTTCACCTAAAACAATGACTAAATGGAAAAATGATTTGGCATTTATGGGCACAGGTTCTTAAACCCACGTCTAAGGTGGCAGGATCCTTATTATAACTTGAGTGCGTGTCAGCAGCAAGAATTAAGGTATGGCACTGTGGGGCTCCCAGCTTCTTAAACTCTGACGGTTACAGCCGGACTAATTAGCCACTGTAGCCATAACTAGCACGAGTAACACAAACACTATTGCACTCTCTCAGTGACGTTTTAACTTGCTAAGCCATCAAAAACGTCAGTGCTCTCTGTCACATGCATAAATTCCATATCTGACCGACAACAGCTGCTTTCTCCCGACTATGTGCAATTTGTTAATATTTTTCAGCTTTAGCCACAAAGCTAATACCAACTTTAGCTAGCACTGTAAAAACAACATGCAGATGCATTACAGATTACTTTTCATATAGCATGCACTACAACAATTCTGTGAAAACGTACCCAACTAAAACAAATGTATTTAAATTACTTACCTTCTCACTATGCCTGACTCAGTGCCAAAGGTTGCATGTGGCTGAACAGTCTTCCAGAATCTGGCGGTCAATTGCGCTCTCCTTAAATTATGTTGTTGTCTTATTGGATAAGACTCTAGGTCTTATTATCCAATCATATTTAGTTGTTGTCTTTGAATATATTGCATCATTTCCGGTTGTGGTCAAACATGATTACAATGGTTTTAGTATTCTAATTTAGTCACTTTAAATCAATGCAAGAAAAATTAGTAGTCTCAGTATTGTTTATAATCAAGTAAATGGTACTTTATTTAATAATGTAAATAAGAGAAACATGAAAAGCTAGTGTAGCATTAACTAAATTCATTTGTGCAAATTCAAAAGCCTGCCAATTCCCATTTTTTCAGTGTACTGCTTGATGATGTGGTGCTTTTCTCCCCTGCATGTGTGTTAAATTTATTGTTTCTAACAGTCAGTAGTTCCTCAGTATTCTGCAAATCAATACACTGTAATTCAGCAACAAAGGCAAATGAAAAGCGTACCTGACAGGAACTTTGACCACTATTGAAGACTAAAAAGCACCCAACTTATCTATTAGACAACACTATATTGTAACACAGTTTTAGAGCCATCTCTCTTACTGAGATCTGGGAGCATGGTGAACATGGTGACATTCTTAAATGTAATAAGATGAGTATCAGTAAGAATTTCACCTGGAGGTAAAACAGTAATTTAAAAAAAGCTATGCAAAAGTATAAATTATATTTTATATTTGGATTCAGTCTTCTGCAGTCATCTGAGTTAAATGTAATTATTTTGATACTAAAAACCGTAGTTGAAGAGTTTATCCCTAAAACATTCAATTGTATGTATTCTGAGGAAATTCTGGGATAAAAGGAGATGATCTAAAGCCATTTTAAAGGCTGTCTGGGGTGATTTAGTGTCATTACTGAAGCTGGATCTATTACACTAAAGATAATGAAAGTCATAATAGCTTTTCACCGTGTGTGTGTGTTATCAATCGATCACTCTGTCATCTGGTTCACTTTTTAAAGTGAATTGTCAGTGAAAGTGATGAAAAAGTGGACCAAGAACACATTTAAGTGGCAAGTGCAGGAGTCAATCAATCAGCTGAATATTCTTTTTAATTATACACTAACATTTTCCACAATTTTGAGTGTTTCATAAGATCTTAAGCAAACAAGAACATGACAGAAGGCTGTCTCACACAGCGTTTGGCTGCAAGTGTCCTGTCCCGATCATGCATTTACTAACAGGTCATCAGAATTAAAATGGCAATGTACAACTCCACTCTCCTGCAACACCTCATTTAGAGCAAAATTCTGTAAATGCGTACTTCTCCCAAGGCTGAGCATTCCCCTGACACCATGAAAAAATTCAGTCCCTAGTTCTTGAATTATCTGGATCTTTGACAGCTGGCAAATTACTTCAATTTAATTTGTATGACATGACATAAAATGCCCAGTGATACTGTATCTCTCAGTGGTCAAGAGTATTTAGAGAAATTCCTAAATCCATCGGCAGAATGATTCCAAAAATGAATGCCATCTAACTTGGGCCAAATCCCATCTTTAGTAAAACTTTCATACAATTCACCCCATATTTTGAGTGATTCAGGTAGAACAGCGGCCCCAACCCCCAGGCCACGGACAGTCAGTGAGTCGTTTGGTACAGGGCCGCGAGTGTTGAGGCTCGGGTGTGAAACTGATGGTTTTCAGGGTTTTTATTGGTTTGTAGCGTTATTTTTTTATCGTTTTTATCGTTAACTCGGTTTCCCTGGGTCTTTTCTCGTGGCAAGACAAAGTGAACAACCACATAACCTTGTAGGCAGACTCCACTAATGATAAAGCAAAGCAAATATAGACTTTGTAGCAGCCTTCCAGATCCACACATACTGTAAAACACTGGATACATTAGTTCTATTTGTAAGCACACATTTAGAATCAGAATCAGAAACTTTATTGTCATTGTCACAAGAACAACGAAATTAAGAATGGTCCCCGATCATTGCATCATCCCTAGCAATATCAAAATATAAATTTAGTTTACTTATGCATTCATACCAGTTCATTACCTTGTTTGATTTTTGACTAAGCGTTGTTTCTTTTACTTGCGTCTTACCTGCCATGATCCCTGGGAGTTGCAGGACAAAAGGTGGTGGCCAGGGTTTGAAGCCATTAAATACAAAGAGGGATAACTGGACCGCACCACCACTTCCTGCTAAAGGGGGAGAATGTGTATTTTCTTTAATTAAAAAAAAAAAAGCTTTTGTATTTGATTGGATATTTGAGTTTAGGGTTCAGTGGTTTTGATTTTCTTCTTTGGTGTTTATTTTATTAACAAACTAGACTGTAATGCATCATTTTTGTGGTTTATGATTGTGTTTTGTTTCTGATCAGCCATTATCTATACCCTTCTTGTGTGTCGTTTCCTGTTTGGGTCAGTTATATTTGTTTGGGCAGTTGTTTGGTTTGTTAAGTTTGTAGTTCTTTGTCTGAGTTCAGTTTTGTTTCTTTGACCTCTTTTATAAGCTCAACATTTATTACTTTTGTAAATATAATTTTTGGGGGTTAAATAAATGAAAACTCTGACTCCTGCAGTTTACTTTTGTGTGTGTTTGTGTGTGTGTGTGGATTTGTTGTTGTTGTTGTTGTGCCTGTCCCGTTTGGATCTTTAGCCATCAGAATTATTGTCTGAAGGCCAAGAAAGATGCCAAGAGGATTTACTTTACCAAGTGGATCATCATGGCCTTGCCATATTGGTCCATTTGATTGACCTTTATTATAATTATGTATTTATTTGATTTGATTTTCGGTTGTTACAGACGGGACAGACATGACTGGGGGATAGCTAGCAGTAGATTCTAAATATTACATGTTCTTGTGCAGCACGCAAGATTGACAGCGCACAATGTGCTTTGAGGTAGCAGCCAAGAAAGGTGTAGTTTGTGTCTGTGAACACCTGTGTGCACACCTGTGTGGATCAGCACGCTTGAATTCCAAAGGATCTGCTAGGGAGTGTGGGGAGCCATAGCCCCATCCCCCAGGGCATGAAGCAGGTATGGAGGAGATCCAGATATCCAGAGGCCCCAGAGTACGAGGACCCGAGGAGACACAGACAAACAGGCGCATGCAGACACAAACGTGCATTCCCACCCCCATATACACAAACAAATACTCAGCACTCACCCAACATGGAGACAGACACAAATAGACACTATACACACATTCACACTCCCCAAACATACTCTATATCCCAGGTCCGGGTACTCCTGCCCCCAGACGGGCAAACTGTACCTGGACCCAGGAGATGTAAGCCTTCTCTCTTTGGTGGAGGAAAGAAGACCGCCTTCTTATTTGCAGTAGCAGGGAGGCCCCGCATCCCAGACCCCAATCTAACGGCCAGCACCTCCTCTCAGCCCCTCAGCCCCGACGGTTAATAGAACGGGGGTGAGTGAAGACCCCAAACCTCCCTCCGCCCGCTCATATGTAATGTTGCTGCGTGTTGTTCTGAAGTGCATTTAAAATACAGGAGGGCATGGTGCTTCCTGCCAGAGAGCAGCACAGCTCCTCCTTGTGTGTGTGTTTTTTAAGGCATCTTAACACATGTAAACACTGATGGACAGCATGTAAAAAAAAAAAACAGAAAAACAATCTCTATCTTTGTGAGCGCTTGTGCTGCAGAGTCGCTCACACATTTTAATACACAGGCAAAGTTTCATACATTCCATAAATGTTCCATTCGTACTGGTCAAGTCTTCTCCAAGGTTTTTGTCATAAATAGCACTGACATTTGGTTTTAAAAAGAGCTTTAATGTTTGAGTGAGGGCTAGTATTTAAATCTTAGTGCAGGCTGCATGGAAATTTAAACCTGACATTTTTTTTTAATCAAGCACTGATATTTTGGCAGATCCTCAGTTCTTCAGTTTACTGTACTTTCTGGAAAGTCACTTCAGAAAGTACAGCCATAAAGTCATAAACATATTCCATATCCTTTGCAGCTTTGAGACATCTGCCGTCAATGCAATATGTAAAGCAGTGTGTGTGTTGACAGCAGTGTGTTTTTCAGTTAAATTCTCCACAAAGCTGGTAAAAGGTTGTGACTGAACCTGCTTTTTATTGAAAATAAATAAAATGTTCTGTATGTAATTAAAAACATAAAGTCTTGGCTGTGTCACTGATACATTCTTTTATTTGTCTTTCAACACTGTCATATGTTTGATTCAAAGTGCTGGTGCCTTGGATTTGAAAATCTGATCCAATCCTTATGGTTTCCCATAGTGAGGTAGTTATTAAATAAACATGTTTACACTTTGCCTGACACGGGGTGCTATATTCAACAAATGTCTCTATGCCTCACCTGATTTAAGTCAATAAACTTGACCTGACTAATACAGCATCCTATCATTAGTGATAACTGATAACTTTGCACTCCACTTCCACTTCAAGTTCAATAAGGAAGATCTGTAATCACTCATCTGGCTGCTTTCCTTGGTTTTCAGCTGCTACGCTGTTCTTTACATCACTTCAACTTTCCCACGCTGTCAAACTCATGACTGACATCATTAAACTAATCCAATCATCTTCTTGCCCACCTACTATGAGTCAGTCAGCCTCCTCACTGTGTTCTTTAAATTTCAGTGTTTTTCCGCCGTTCTCCCTTTTAGTCTCTGATTCACTCTCCATCTCTCCATCACAGCTCCACCCAAGCCTCCATCTTCATCCATTCTTCCATGATGATTTTCAGACTCTAACCGCCAAATAATTGATCTCAATGAGTCAAGTTCTGTTCTTCTATATGATCTGTACTTATTTAAAATTCCACGTTTTGTGTTTTAAAAAGGTAAATGTAAAAACTAATATGGTGTATAGTGGTTTGCACACACACATGACAAAGATATACCATACCAACTCCACAATCATTCAGTCTTTTTTTTCCTTTTCTTTTTTTTATCATCAGTGTCTGTAAATGAAATGGTTGCTGTGTGAAGCATTTCTGCATGACATTGATTTTTATTGGTGTTTTGCAAGGTTACCTGACTGTGACGAAGATAGACTAAAAGCTGTGAATAGGGCTGGGGAATGTATGTGGGCTTTAGATGATGATGAGATGAGATAGCCTTTATTTGTCAGTTGCAGGTCTTTTGCCCACAACCGAGATGACAGATCTTGCCGACCGTACATACAATACAAACATCACATTGGGGAGACAGGTCAGGCTAGGTAGCGAGGAAAAGAACATCGAAATGTGTAACACAAAAGGATAATACAGGAATGCACAGATAACAACACACCATAGCACAATAAACACAGACAAGCAACATGGGAAAGAGTTCCAGTGTGTACATCTGATCTGGGACCGCTGCAATCTTTCGACTGCGCCTCCAGCTGACCCGATGTCCACATCAGAGGGGAGGTAAGCGTTGGAGGTGGCGTTGGATCCGGGGTAGGGAGGGTGATGCGTCAGTGAGTGCTTATCAGCATCAGTATATGTATGTGTTTGTGTGTCCATAGTTCAGCTGTGACAGTGTCCTTCGCCCTGCCAGGCTAAGTAAACAGTCTTCCAGCCAACCCAGGTGGCCTTGTAGGGAATGGGAAGGAACAGACTCAACACAGTCGTTATCAGGGAGTTTTTGTTCAGCTCCAGCCTTGAGCTCCGGCCTTGAGCCCACAACTGGCGCTGAAGGGGTAGCCGCATTATGATGGTAATTTTTCTTTTGCAACAACTCATGAGAATTTCAAAGCTGTTCTTTAACACTCCGACACTGGTCTCTCAATCTCCCGTTGGAGAACCGCGAGCTTCCGCATGATGGTATCAAACTTGCACTCCGTGGTCTTGTCATTCCTTTGCTCAGAGAGCCGATTCTGAGAACTCACGACTGCAGTGAACTGTTCCACAATGTAATACAACTTTCGCTCAAAGGTATTCTGAGCAGGCCTCTCCTTGATGTAACCCAGTATAAGCTCAGAGGTGTTATTCTGAGTATTCACGGCAGCTGTAAGCGTCTCCAAGGTCTTAACCATGCTGCTTTCGATGAGCCCGTTCTAAGAAGTCGCGCCTCGTCCCATCGTTTCAATCCCAGCGGGCAGCCTTGGGGGGGGTTTGAACAGCCGGTTCCGCTTTCTTAATTCTCCAATAAGCCAGGGCCAAGCCAGCTCCGATCAGCAAGAACCCTGTTATCATGGTTCCGAATAGGTAGATATCTTCAGCGTCCTCGATCGACAGTCCCGCCAGGCACACGACCCTCCATTTCTGCCACCCATCCATCGTGTATCCAGCGGAGAAAGTCCCTCCAGGGCACTCGGGCTCTCCCGAGCCCAGACTTCTCGTTGAGAAAAGGGTGTCAATAGCATTCAGAGACCAGTTGATCAAATCCATAATTCTCTTTAGGTTTTAGAAACAGACTGTGAGAGAGTGTTCCAGGGAAAGTAATACAAAAAAACACGAGACTAGACAAGGACATAAGAACTAAGCAGGGGAGATAAGGGAGAGGAGAGGAGAAAAAGTGCGTCCGCCTCCTCCGAGAGCCAAAAGTGCCTGAACATATCAGTGAATGTGTTGTATCAGATGGTCAGATGGAGAAAATTAAACTGTCATGTTCCTGGAGACGGCTACATGCCGGCACAATGCACACCTTGTTCATGTGCACTGCAGGCTGACATAAATGCAGTATATTGTGAGAAACAGCATGTGCATGATGATTTTTTAAAATCATTTTTAAAAGCAAAAGAATAATAATACACTTAAATATAACCGCACATGTGTTTAATCCCACTGACCTTTATTTGGTATCATGGAGATGCAGCTATGCTTACATTCCATTGTCAGACATTAATTTCAGTCTGGGAGCTTAGAGAATATGATGGTCATTTGAGTGGTTAGTTACAGAATTTTTGGCCTATCAGGCACGGTTTAGGGATTTCAAAGAAGCAACCAAAAGATATTTGTATAAGAAGTGGGAGCAATCAGCTCCTTCACAAAGCTAAATAACCAACGTACAATAATAAAAGTTGAGAAAAATTAACAAAAATAGAAAATAAGAATCAAACTAAACTGAAAATTATCAAAGTGAAAAATTATAAAGCGTCACATTCAAAAACAATTAATAATAAATACAAATATTCAAAACCTAAAAGAGGCTATACTTATATTTTAAACTTAATTCTTTATATTTATCCCACTCTTCTCCAATATAGGATCCTAGCTGCTCAGCAGTGACATTCTTTTATGTTGCATTTTTCATTTTGTGATGTAACAAATGTTTTTAGTTGTTCTGGTCTCCAGGCTGGCCAGTTCAACATGCAGACTCTTCTACTACGAAGCCGTTATAACAGATGGTTTAATCTTGCTGAGATATGCAAGACCTTCCCGAAAAAGATGTCATCTGGCTGGGAGCATAAGTGTTGCTCATATTCACATATGGCTTCTTCTTTAACTTGTGTTTGTGAATGGCACTGTGAACTGTACTCACAGACAATGTTTATGTTCTAGAAGTGTTCTTCAACCCACACAGTGATTTGCATGACAGAATCATGCCTGGTTTAAATGAAGGGCATCCAGAAGGCCCCAAATCATATCCATACAATATTGATTTTTGGCCTTATTCCTTGCACATATAGATTTCTCAAGATTGTTGGACTGTTTTTAGGATATTAGGGACATAATACTATATTTGAAGACAAAGACTTGTTACCACTTAACCCAATTAATTGCAACATATTGCTTGAGCTTTCTTTTAAGTACTCCTTAATTTTCCAGCATTTTATTTCCTCAGGTCGTAATTTTTGAGACATGTTGCTGCTGTCAAATTCAAAATACTTTTTGCGAAATAGGAACATGTCTCAGTTTAACATGTTTCTATGTTCTGTTGAAAATAAATTTTGGTTTATGACATTATTGCATTTGGCTTTTATTTACATTAATTTTAACAGTCAACAGGGCAAAACTCAAAGAGATTTCTAACCGTGTGGAAGTTTGTGGGAAAGTTAGTTTCCCTATGACCTCAATAAACACTATCTTGATGAGTTATGGGCTTGAAAGCTTGTTTCAAGTTTTACTGATTACAAAATGATATTGATTTTGTAAATAATGGCCTTCATTACAGTCAGAATTGACGATTAACAGGGGTATGATGAATAATTTCACTTAATTTCACAGTCAGACATGTGCTTGTTTTCTCTGACTGACTAAACAAGAAGAAGATGATGAAAAGAAGTTTGTGACTATGGAAACACTTAGCTTCAGGCTGCACAGGCTTTGACTAACCAGTGGCTATTTTGCACATTGTACAAAATATACCTTCATATGGTGGTGGTGGAGCAATCAGCAGCCCATAATATGTTGATTGCCAAGGTTACACTACATGATTCACATCATTTCCTACTAGTAGAGACAGCTCAGTGAGTCTTTATGGCTTATGGATGGGCCCATTGTCATCCTGGAAGAAGGTACTTCTGTCAGGATATAAATATCTATCTATCTATCTATCTATCTATCTATCTATCTATCTATCTATCTATCTATCTATCTATCTATCTATCTATCTATCTATCTATCTATCTATCTATCTATCTATCTATCTATCTATCTATCTATCTATCTATCGAGTGTGTGGTCTAATCACATCATATGCACTGGCTGTCTCGGACATCTAAAAATGTACCATACTGTACAATGTAATAGTATAGGATTGTTTTTACATTCAGACAATAAATGATCAAAGTTGCTGTTCTTCACTCTCATAAGAACATGAATTCAATCTTAAAACCTCTGAAGGAAATATTTAAAATCCTGGATTAATTATTATTTAAGATTATTCAAGCTTTTCTATTTATTTATTTATTAACAAGAACTAAAATGGTATTACAGCTCAGGTCCTCTCTTAGCCATTTACTCTAAGTGGAGATTAGGTAGATGTTGTATAATGACTGACTTAACAGAGTTTTTTTTATTGACTTTGATGTTTAACTTTCTTTATGTATCAGGTATAAAGGGTTAAAAAATTAGCACTGAATATACTGTTCTGTATACTCAGCCTACACTTGGGTTTAATAATCTGCTCACAAGCCCACTTCTCTGGCCTGTATATGTGTTCCCATCAATTTATTTTCAGGATGTTTTTTATGCCTTAACAAGATACTCTTTGTTGTGTGTCTCACATCACAAATCAAACCAGGAGACATTATTAAAGTGAAGTTAAGCTTTATTCACACCAGGCAAAGCCCACTTGCTTACGCACAACTTCCTCAGCTCATTAGGCACCAAAGTTGCCATCCCAGACATATTTTTGGGAACACTAACTTGTTAGGAAGCTTTTAGGGGGAAAAACAAAGATGTAGAATTTCCTGTCTAATCTGTGTAAAAGTTTCTGTGTAACATCCTCTAATTGGGGCTAACTGAGGAGAGAATGTAATTATTGTCTTTTTTTATCTGTTTTGTTTTGATGGCAAGATCTTCTGTGTGGTGTTAAATAGGTAAACTATATATGGCAACTAAATAAAGCTGTTTAAAATTTGGTTTCATATGGCCGATTTGTCCAGCTGAAATTATATATTTCTGCAGTTATTTTACATAAAATTTCTTCATTAAACTAATTTTTTTTTTAAAAAGCATCAGCATTAGTATCAAAAAGAAGAAAATTCAAGACATTAAAGTTCATGCAATAAAGAATGAAATTGTGAAATGTGTTGCACCTAATTTTAAAAGATTGGTTGTGATTTCTGGGCTTGCCCTGCATTTCTGCATTTCTCACACTTGTGTATTTAGTTGTATATTGAGTTTTCCTTTTTTTAATTAGCTGTGTTGGTTTTTATAATGCTGTCAATGCGCCATCAAATGAGACAGTTCTTATTACCAGAGTGTCAAATAGTGCCATTCTGTCAAAGCAGTGACATTTCGCGAATGCAAACAAGCTGTCCTTTCACGCCTGTGCCAAGACCCACCAGGAGCCAGATGCATAGCACTGTGTGTACACATTATCATAGCTTATAACAAAGGAGAACAAAACAATCATAAGAAAGGCAAATGCAAACCCTGCAAAATTGTTTTTTACATTTAGTCCCACCTATCCCTATTTTTCCTGCTCCTTTTCCATCTGGTCTTATATTTCCATCCATATCAGGCTCGACTCTAGAAAAATGAGTGTATGCATCATCTGAATTATGTGTGCGGTCCACACTTTTTACTGCAGACACATTCTTTATAAATGGCCGTTTATGTCTGGGAAATGGTTGCGGTGATAGTGATATGGGTCTCAAGCTCCAAACACATAATATATGGACACTGGTAAAGGATGCCTCATGATTATGTTTAAACTGACTGAGAGTGGCTGGGAGTCATTATTCAATGTGATGTTTAGGGCACCCAAAACCTTTAAGTAAAACAAAATGACTTCCAATGAGGACTGTGGCTGGGGACCAACTTTGCCAAACAGGAGATCGCTGGTTGGCAAACTTGGACATAGTCATGTTTTTGTTTTTTGTTTTTTAAAGAGGATCTCCCGGCATCTAAAGCCAAAGATCATTTTGCACGAATGTTTGGAATTCCAGGCATATCTGACAGCATTTGGCACCTTACAAAAAAAGATGTTGGTGAAAATGGCAAAGGACATTTTTGCCTGTATGGATGTATCTTCTTTAGCTATAGTACTCTAGTCCAGCGGTCCCCAGCCGGTTTAATGTCATATTTCCATGGACCAGCCTTTAACGTGTCGCAGATAAATACAACAAAATAAAATGATACGACCAAGACAACAACTGTGGTAAATATAATAATAAACGCAAATTCACCGTATAATTGTGTAACTGTATCAGCAGCATCCTCCTGAAATGCGCCAACAACATTGAGAGTAACAGCCTCCTCTCTGCCCCTTAATGCTCTCTGGTCACTATTGTAATGCGTAAATATTACTTTCGAAATAAGACACATAACTACAACACGGGAAAACACCCAGGGAAACTGAATTAATGATAAAAACCCTGAGAACCATAAATTTCACACCCGAGCCTCAACTCTCGCGGCCGGTACCAAATGACTCATGGACTGGTACCGGTCCATGGCCCGGGGGTTGGAGACCGCTGCTCTAGTCTGTCAGTGTTATTGTATAAATTACTACAATCTTAAACCAAAGATGAAAATGTTACTTTCTAAAATTTCTTTTACTGTACATCTGCAGAAATCACACACTCCACTGACACCCACAGCTGTTAACACTGTTAAAGGTCTCCCTGGACTACAGCACACACCTGTCCCATCTGTTTTGTACAGTAAAATGTCACTTGGAGGACATAGAGGGACGTCTGCCCATAAGAAGGTCTATGTTTCTATAAAACTTTAATTCACATGTATTTTCTTATGTTTCTGGACCATCTGGAGGGCCAAAGATAAACTTGTCGAGCAAGGCAGGCATTTTTATATTGATAGCAGAAAGCAGGTCAAAATATTTTCACCAGAGCTTAGGGGACCTTATTGGAGCTTAATGACTTGTCCAGTCAGATTTCCTTTCATAAATATGTGACCAAATGTTGAGCAACTGGATTATTTACTTATATTATTTAACAGTAATATATATTAGGCCTAATGTATTTTGATGGATGGCTAAGAATGACAGACCATTAAAAGCAATTACATGGGTACATTTGGTCAAAGACTGTTGTGTAATGTTTTTATTTTGTTATAAATGTAAAAAAAAAATTTTTAGGTTTTATTTGTCCTCGATTTAAAATGTCACAAATTTGTTGCTATGCTTGGGTTTCTTGTTTATTTGGGTTAGCAATTAATCAGACCTTCCAGAGCCTTCATATTGCTTTTCAAAGCAAACAGCTGTATTAAGAAGCTCTCTTTCTAACTCCTCCAGTCTTTTTTTGTCTGACAAAAAAGGGGAACAGCATTTGGATTCAGAGAACTTTGTTTCTTTTGTGCTTTGAAATCGGACTTCTCACTGAAGAAAATCACATAACTTGAAGAATCTCCTCAGCTCACTGTCTTTGTTGAGTGCAGCACCGAGTGAAGGAATATGAGACAATATATTCTGAGAGACTTTAATTAAAACATCCAGTGTGAAATCCCTCTGACTTATACCATAAAAGTGACTTTTAATCTCATATTTCAGTAATGCATATTTCATTTTTGTCTGCCTGCTGTTGTTGAGTTATTACAGTTTTTAAAAACTTAAAAGATACTTGTGATTCTGAGGTTTCTGCATTATATTTGCAGGTATAGTTTCTAAAAAAGCACACTGCCTGCTAAAATAAGTGGTGCCAGGAGCTTGTTGATTTTGCCTTTTAAGGTAAACACATTTCATTGTAATGTTGAGCCTTTGTTAAATTACATTCATTCATTCATTCTCATCTGCTTATCTTTATCAGGGTCCCAGTGGTGCTGGAGCCTGTCCCAGCTATCACAGGGTGAGAGGCGGGTATGTTGCAGGGCTAACACAGAGAGACAAACAACCATTCATACCTATGTGCAATTTAGAATTACCAATTAACCCAACCACTGTTAAATTACATATGACAAATAAAATTTAAATAAAACTGAAACTGAAATAGAGATGTAAACAAACCCTCCTGGTATTTCTTTTCTCATTTTGCAGTGTAGAATACAGCCAAAAGGTTTCAACACTGCCAATATGATGGTCTCAACCATTATACACTCTTTGTTCTCTCAAAGGTCAACACTGTCAAATCAAGCTTGCAGTTGGTCAGTAGCACATTCATGTAATAAAGTTTACCAGAGTTCATGCTTTCATTTACCTTTGGGACTAAGCCTGCTGACTGGGTTGATGCCACTTAAACAAATGTATTTTTTGGTATTGATGTAGTTCAAAGAGCTTCAAATCTTATCATAGAAGAAAAATAACATTGTCTTCACTACTCATACTGGAAAGTTATAGCCATCTTTTATATACAGTTCATGTGTTAAACATTAGCGTTCATTTAGTTGGCTTTCTCGACAAATTCCATTAAGGAGAGTAAATCTAGCTATAAAGCATCAGCTAGATTAACACAAAGGGGATTCCAGAGTGAATGAAGTTTTGTAGGACTTTGTAGAAATTGACTGGTTCACTACTTAAAGACTAGTAGACTCTTATTTATATAAATGCATAAAGTATATGTCTTTCCATCAAGGTGAACAGGTCAGACAAAGCAGTATATTTTGTAACACCAACATTGGCTCATATTTTGACTTACTCAGTCAGTTACAACTGTCTGCTTGTATTTTCTTCATGAACGTGGCTGCTCAAAGAGCAGGGGATGTTCTCCTTCTCTGCATCTGTTTTTCATCCTCTCTGGCTGTCGGTATCTTTCACCGTCTCCGTCTGCTGATCTGCTTCTTCTTTCTTCCCCACTCACTCTCATTTTAACGGCTCCTCTTTTTGCCCTTGAATGAAAGAAAACAAACAAAAAAAAAACCCAGAAACAAACAGCACAACACAATAAACAACCTTGCTCTTCCTGTCTTCGCATGCCTCTTCTCCTTGTCTCAGCTGAAATGTTTTCACAGATAACCGTGCTCGTGTGTATATGTGTGTTCAGGATTGCCCTTTGGCTTTTAAGACTTTGCAACTTCACTGATGTCAACAAAACAAACAGCTTAATGCTTCGCGTTCATAAAGTCTCCCTGGCACCTTTGCAGCAGCAGTACAGAGTAAACAAGAGTAGCAATACAAACAGGGAGACACTTACTGTACATAAGATAAGATAAGATAACCTTTATTAGTCCCACACGTGGGAAATTTGTTTTGTCACAGCAGGAAGTGGACAGTGCAAAAGTTATGACGCAAAAATTAGAATACAATAAGAATAAATACAGTACACAGCTGTACAGAATAGAATAAAATAATATACTATATACAGTAGAATAAAATAGAATAAAAATATACAATAAGATAAAAATAGAATACGAATGCTGAGTAAAAATACAACGATGCTAGAAAAGATTATTGCACTTAGTGTTATTGCACATGTGTGGATGTGTGTGTTTGTTCAGTTAAAGTCTTTGTTGTGGAGTCTGACAGCAGTGGGGAGGAAAGACCTGCGAAATCTCTCCGTCCCACACCGTGGGTGCCGCAGTCTCCCACTGAAGGAGCTGCTCAGTGCTGTCACAGTCTGCTGCATGGGGTGGGAGACGTTGTCCAACAGGGATGACAGCTTAGCCGCCATTCTCCTGTCACTCACCACCTCCACTGGGTCCAGAGGGCATCCTAGAACAGAGCTGGCCCTTCGGATCACCCTGTTCAGTCTCTTCCTGTCCCCAGCAGAGATGCTGCCGCCCCAGCAGACCACACCATAAAAGATAGCAGAAGCCACCACAGAGTCATAGAAGGTCTTCAGGAGTGGGCCCTCCACCCCAAACGACCTGAGTCTCCGCAGCAGGTACAGCCTGCTCTGCCCTTTCCTGTAGAGGGCGTCTGAGTTATGAGTCCAGTCCAGTCTGTTGTTCAGATGAACACCAAGGTACCTGTAGCTGTCCACAGCCTCAATGTCCATACCTTGGATGTTCAGTGGTTGCAGTGGAGAATGCTTGTGCCTGCGGAAGTCTACCACCAGCTCCTTGGTTTTACTGGCGTTGATCTGGAGGTAGTTCAGCTGGCACCAGTCCACAAAGTCTTGAGTCAGTCCTCTGTACTCCTTGTCGTCCCCATCAGTGATGAGGCCGACTATTGCAGAGTCATCAGAGAACTTCTGCAGGAAGCACTGGGTGGAATTGTGGGAGAAGTCTGCAGTGTAGATGGTGAAGAGGAACGGAGCCAGAACCGTTCCCTGTGGGGCCCCCGTACTGCAGACCACCCTGTCCGACACACAGCCCTGAGTCCTCACATACTGTGGTCGGTCGGTGAGGTAGTCCAAAATCCAGGTAGTGAGGTGATGGTCCACTCCAGAGTTCTCCAGCTTGTCCTTCAGAACCGAGGGAAGAATAGTGTTGAAGGCACTGGAGAAATCAAAGAACATGATTCTCACAGTGCTTCCAGCGGTCTCCAGGTGAGCGAGGGAACGATGTAGGAGGTGAATGACGGCATCATCCGCTCCAATGCCAGGCTGGTAGGCAAACTGAAGTGGGTCCAGTGATGAGCTTGTTAGGCGCCGAAGCTGAGCCAGGACCAACCGCTCCAGGGTCTTCATCAGGTGGGATGTCAGAGCCACCAGCCTGTAGCTGTTGAGGTCCTTGGGGCGTGAAGTCTTGACCTGTGCTTTGATGGGGTGAGAGTTAGGAGACGGGTTGCCAATCTATTCGAGGGCCAAAACAGAATGAGAGACAATCCTCACACTCATGCTTATGACTAATTTAGAATAGTTAATTATTTACTTAATTAATTAAGTATGTCTTTGGACTGTGGAAAGAAGAAAGTACATGGAGAGAACATGCAAACTCCACACTGGGAGGTGATAGTGCTAACCCCTCCATATTCTTTATAAATGTTTACCTTTCCCAGTTATAGAAATCATTTTTGCAGTAACCTTGTTTCATAGCAAACTGGGACAGAACAACGTAACCACTTTTTTAAAATAGTTTGATCTTTTATCATCTGTGGACTATCAAAACCCTAATCTTTGCTTACTAGTGTACACTGTGTAATTAACCACATCAATCTTTCCTTGTGCTGCAAAGCCAATTCTGCTCATATCCCTTTTCCAGCACACTATAGACTTTCTTGTTAAATGAGAATTGCAAAATCTCCCCTTCAGCATTGCATCACTTCAAAGAGTTCTAGATTTGATAGCTTATCAGACAGCTGCTCTGTTTGAATGGAAGAACAGGTCAACAGAGTTTATGGTGATGTCCAGAGTAGGGTGCAACTAACAAACTATATCCCCTTGTTGAAACACCAAATTAGAGGTGATTCTAGGATCAAAGCTTCAGGTGGGCTAAGCACCCAGTCACAATGTCATGCATACAGTGCTTTGTAATTAATATTAATAGAATAAGGTATTTGCAAACAAACTGGATCCTTTTTACTGTTACATATCTAAAATTAACTGGGCACATATTACTCTTACCTTTAAAAGGAATCTAATTGGTTGGATGATCTTTTCTAATGTTGAAGAAATGATTCTGAATGAATAATCATAGTTCTAATATAATACACCAGTTTTAGGGTTATCATATCTGAGCCCAGGGGGTCAGTTGTGTTGATTAAATGTAGTAAATTAACAAACAATTTGTAGCAAATTAGATTCACAGCATTGTTTCAGTCTCTCAAACACATAACTGCAGTCTATTTTACTTTTCATGCTTTTACATTAAAGTTTTTGAATTTATACAAACCCTTCTTTTATATTACACAATAAAGACACGATCCCAGGTACCCAGCTCTGTGGAGGATAGATTAGCAGTGTCTCACTCAAATCTATTAGCAGCCATCCTGTTCAAGCCATGTTCAGAGTGATGTGAATCCAAATCAGTGATCATCAATGAATGTGGGTGAAACAGAGGATACCTCAGCTTTATAACTTTTGATGACTCTGACTAGTCCACTCCTATCTGTTTCTTTTTGCGCTCTTGCCTTTTTGCTGTCTTCATCTAGCCCCCTCTCTCTGTTCACCCTCTCTATCCTCTTTTCTCAATCTTCATGCTGTCATCCAATAAAGAAGCATTTTTACATAACTAAATTCGCTAGGAATTGGCTGCTGGCCATTGACACATAAGATCTTTCTGACTTGCACTCTGAGGCTCTGCAATCAGTAAACAAACAATGAAGCCCAATTCGGCCAAACTAGAAAACTTTATTGAACTAATAAAATAAAACACACCAGCTCACTGGCTGGCAACTTGTATTATGGTAGCAGATTTATAGCTTATAAGCTAAAGTTATCTAAAAAGCTCTACTGCATTACCAAATGTTTTGACGCTATTTAGAGAACAAATATACATAATCAGCTCTTTCTGTAACCAAATGCAGGGTCATTGCTGTGACCCCCCAGAACCACTTGCACTTCTGCTTGTTGAAGTTTCAGGTAAAGTGTACTTTGAATAATCTCTTCATTTTCTTTTAACAGCAATAACCTTGTCGTGTTTATTACTAAGAAGCCACAGCGTGTGAGAGCTATGTAACATCATGACATCAAGAACAAAGAACATTTGACCTTGTTTTCGTTGTAACTTAAGCTGACAAAATAGACCATTAGAAGATGATGTCAGAAAATACTAGTAAAATACGTTATTATTGTTACTATAGTGTTTTTGAGAGGCTCTATAATGAAATTAAGGGATGCTTGAGCACCCATTAAAAAAAGGTCTAAATTCGCCAATGCACTAAACCAGGGGTGTCCAGTATAAGGTGCAGAGGCTAGAGTCAGTCCGTCACAGACTCCAATCTGGACCATAAACTTTTGATTTTTGACTGTGTTCATAAACTCTACATCTTTATGCAGATGAAGACCACCCCCATGGCCATTCATAATACAGCAAAATAATTAAGTAATAGATCAACAATTACATGATATTTTTTCCCTATGTAAATGTATGATGTTGTATTTTTTTTAACAATGGGTCCACATTTTTTAAGCCTGTGTTCTGTGAATGAACAATGAACAATGCTTTATGATTACAGGAAAATCTGGGCAGTTAGCTACCAGCAGCTATGGAAAATTAGACACATGCAGTAAATTTTCTTTCGTTTTTCCTTCTAAGTGAGTTTGTCGTGCACTTTTTAATCCAAGTGCCAAATTACCCACAGAGCTCCCAGCAGCAGCAGCAGCAGCTCCCCCTCCCTGCCCGTGATCAGTGGTTTGCTCCAGTCGACACGCTGCTGCTGTTTGTCGCAGCTCCAGCGGCTGCTCTGCCACTCAGAGCTTCAGCCCGTTTACCGAGCGCACTCCGGACGTCGTCCCCGAACGCTGTCAGCTCTTCTCACCTTCTCACCGTCAGCCTCTTTCAGCGTTTTTACCTCCTACGTTGGAAGGTCAGTTCTTCCCCTCCTCTTGTCTTCATTTTTTCTTTCTTTCAGGTTTGATATCCCTTCTTTTTCTTTTTTTTGTCTTCTTTTTTGTCCCCCTCATCCCCTTGTTTTTTAGCTGTTGGATTTCTCTGTTATCCTGCAAGTCTTTGCCGGAGCTCTTTACTCTCTGCTTTGTGTTGTTGTTGGAGGGAAAACCAGTTTTATACCCTTTCTTGTCTTTATTTTCAGTTTCTTTTTTTTTTCGTTACGTTTTGTTCACTTTTTAAAAAAAAAAGAAATCTGCTGTTTTTTTAATCTCTTACAGAATTTATTTGGATTTTCATGAGTTTGGCTCTTCAGTTTGCCCACCCCATCGTAATCACACAACATCTTTTTTTAAATTCTTGTAAAGTCCAAAATGGATTTTTATGTATCTTATATTTGAATGCTGCGGGTGCAGCATGGCAGATGTGGGGATGCTGGTGCTGCTGATGATGGGCAGGTGTTTCATGGACCGATCAAATTCCACCGAACTGCTCGTGTCTCTGACGGGACTGCTTTTGCCCGAAGAGTGATCTCAGTTCTGTGAATACGTGTTTGCAGCTGCACACAGACAGAGACACAAACAGACACTAAAGTCTGTTTTACTGTCGGTCTTCGTGAAGCAGACCTGGAGCTGACAGGCTGGGTTTGTTACTCTGTCATGTCCTGTTCAGCGTTTCTGGTGTGTAATATCAGCAGACTGGCTGTTTGTTCCTGTTTTTGCAGATATGAGCTTCAGTGCATGCTGAGAGCTTTTTTTGCTCTTGTAAACCGTCACTTGGCTCCTTTAAGAGCTGTTTTGACATGCACACTTCATTCTCAGATCTATTAATTTGGTAGCAAATCTTGTATCTAGTTTAGTTTAATATTGGTAATATATTTCAAACTTACAACAACCAGTGTAGACTTTTGGAAGCTGTCTAACCTGAATACACCAACCTGCCGTTGTGTGTACTGGATTTTAAAATCAAACTTCTTTTTCTGAGCCAAAATTAAGTCAGTGAGAGTTTAAAACAAAGAAAAACATAAACATTTGCTAATATAAGAAGTAAGCGAAGGTGTAAATTTATATAAACAGTTTGGTGAGACATCCATCTCCTCAGCATACACAGAAAACTTTGTATCAAGCGCTTCGTAAGTGATTAAGATTTTTTTCTATTTCCCATTATTATAGGCAGCATTTTTTTATTCGTCTATGCTCTTGACAGTTCAGTTACTTATCAGATCAGTGAAGATTCAGGCTGCTGCAGCTGTGCTTGATTCTGCAAATGTGTTTCGTCATATTGCCAGAGAGCACTTGTAATAAATTTATGATTCTGGGTTAGTTTGTGTTTCTCAGTCTGTCTGTTCTTGATGAGAAATTGGATATATTTGGAATTATAATCATTATGTTTCAATTACTGACAGATTCTCAAAAACAATTTAATAATTTGGTAGCCACAATATTTAACATTTACTCTCACGTATCTGATACTCTAAAAGCTCCACTGATTAATACATTTGTGTATTTAAGTCTTGCAGGTGCTTTCAAGAACTGTTTGCTTAAGAGTGGTTGTGGCTCAGGAGGTAGAGCGGGTCCTCTAGTTTGTATGTCAAAGTATCCTGGGGCAAGTTACTGAATCCCAAGTGGCTCCTGATGCATCCTTCAAAATGTGTTCGTGAATGTTAGGCAAAGCGCTTAGCATGGAAAATACCCATATGGAAAAGATATATATAAATCTTATAAAGTTTTTATCTGTCTTGTATGAAACTTGTATGAAAAGCATACAAGAGTGAAAACACATATAAGATCCCTTGAAAAATTATATAATGAAACTTGTATGTTTTCTATACTTACTAAAAAATATATGAAAGTAATGAGAAAGTGGCCACTTTCATGAGTAAATCATATATGTTTTTACTATTTCTTTTCCATATGGGTATGCTTATATCAATGCACAGGTATGAGAACTGTGCTTGTAGTGATGACTGATGGACTATGCTGAGAATATTGTTGAAACCAGACAAAATTCTCTCTCTTTATACATTTCTGAGGTTTGCCTCTTTGCAGAGAAATCAATCAGTTTGCAGTTTGACACAAACACAAAACTCTGTATTGTCTGGAGGAGAGAGACTCGTTTCTTGGTAGAGAGCTACTGCTCACCTGTTTTATAGAATTAATTCCCTGCGGGGGAAAAGTATGGGTAAGGCTTGACATCTTGTTCGTCAGGATGTAATTATTAGAGCCAATGCGTGTCAGCTTTCTTGCACATATAAAACGTTTCAAATTATTAATAAGTTTAAAAAAGTTCATTTACTTTTCAAAGTCAGTGAGGCAAATGCTGTGACTTAATGTTGTTTCGCCTGCTCGGATGATTATGATAACTATCACATACTACATCATTCTAGTATGTGAGTGAGGTTAACCAGGACTCGGTACCCTCTCACTGCCATAGACGACATCATTTTCTGTTCATCCTAGAAGCGAGGAAATAAACTCCCCGGTGTGTCTCACTCACCAGCAGCAGTGGCTGTTTCGATTTTGTTTATGTGTCACACTATGTATGATATATGGGTAGAATAGTGCTACCTTAACCCCAGCACACATATCTAATAGCAGTATAAGTGGTCACAAAATTATATCTTTGTTTAGTCCTGGTTCACTTGTCAGTGTTTAGTGCTTAGGCATGAGTCCTGGCAGGTGGTGTTTTCAGGTGAAAAGCTTTTATATGCAAAATGGAACTAAGGAACATATCCTGCTGAATAACAAAGCACGTTAGGTGTTAATTGCAAGGCTTTGAAGGCATTTTTGAGCCTTACTGTGCATTCAGATTAAGAAAGGCATTGTATTTAAAAATGCTTTATTGATGGGTGCATGACTGAAGCGCAAGAGAGCGGATGAATTGCAATTCAAATTCGCAGGTTTTAAGGGTTCTCTAATACCCAAACAGTGTTTAATAGTTTATAATGATATGAGGTATATTTTATAAAAAAGCTTGCACGTATTTGATAGGCCGGTGGTGCCCATGTCACTGCACTGTACAAATGTACAGTGTATGTATTTATTGTTTACTCTATTTAATTTGTAAAATATGTGTACACACACACACACACACACACGTAGAAAAATATTTAGTATACACATCCAGAAATGCATATACTATTATATATTGTACATATATTTATTAGTTTCAGATGTAGCCATTCTTGTATTTTGCTTGTTTACATTATTGTATTTTGCACAACTCTGTTGCTTGTGAAGCTCGCACACAAGAATTTCACTCACATGTGCTGTACCAATGTACCTGCACATGTGATGTGACAATAAAAGTGATTTGATTTGATTTGATTTGATGTAGAACTGTTTTTCTTTTTTAAACTGTTCAGTTCTCTCTGTTTCCTCAGACATCTCTGTGCAGACCTCTGCACTTATTTGCTGAAAGGTTTTTTAGTCCGTGAATAGCCTTTAGCATTTAAAAAAAAATCTCACCCCACAGAGTTGCATGCAAACCTTCAGATCAGTTAAAAGCAAAAAAAACCCAAAACAGGTGAGATGAAAGGTTCTGACAGCGACAATATTGCTCTTGAAATTAGCTCAGTGAACGCAGACTCACAGCTTAGTGACATAATAAAACCTGTCACAGTGAGAGCTACAGCACTGTGAAAATTAGATGCTCTTTCTCTTTTACACAGTGTTCTTGTTCAGCATTCAGACAGCTGTATTGATAGAAAAAGAGAAAAATGAAAACATGGATGAATAAATAATGATTCTGAATTATTAGAATGGTTTTGTTAATTATTCAGTACCTCTGAGCTGATGATAAATAGATGTTACTGCATTTTGGCTCCATATGTAGAAACTCATTAGTGTTTGTGGATGGTAGCATAATTAGTGATTTTTTCCTTTCTGGGGTTTAGCTATGTATATATATATATATACACAGTGGAATGATCCAGTATTGTTAAGCATGTATACACCAAGTTAGAGAGAAATCATTTTTATGTCACATTTTTTTGTTAAATATTGTTCCATATTTATAGCTTCTTTTTTTTTTTTTTAGAAATGTTGTGGCAAGGATCCAAGTCATATCAAAAGATCATGAATTAGCCAAATGAATTTTATTTGTATTTCTGGTAATCAATAGTAACCGAGGTTTATTTAAAAACATTTCATTTAAAACTGTGTATTAGAAATGTTACATGTAATAATAATAATGGATTGCATTTATATAGCGCTTTTCGGGACCCCTCAAAGCGCTTTACAATACCACTATTCATTCACTCTCACATTCACACACTGGTGGAGGCAAGCTACAGTTGTAGCCACAGCTGCTCTGGGGCAGACTGACAGAGGCGAGGCTGCCATATCGCGCCATCGGCCCCTCTGGCCAACACCAGTAGGTGGTAGGTGAAGTGTCTTGCCCAAGGACACAACGACCAAGACTGTCCGAGCCAGGGCTCGAACCGGCAACCTTCCGATTACAAGACGAACACCCAACTCTTGAGCCACGATCGCCCAGATGTACATAAACCATGTTCTACATTGATATTTTTGCTCAACTTATCAGCACCAGTGGAAAAAAATCTATTAGTCTTAATTACAATTTGACTTTTTTTTATTTTTTTTTATTTATTCCTCTGTTTAATTACTATAGGTCAAGCTAGCATTGTCACACTAGAGGTATATCATTTCAGTAAGGCAATAGAGTATGTTAATGCTGGTTTTGTTCACATTGACTGTGGATAAATAACAAAGTTTGCATGTTATGCCAGTTAATATAGTGGAATACTGTGGGGACGGCACTGGGTCAGGGATCAGCTCTGAACACCTTGCCGTTTGCTGTGGTGTTGAACAGGTTGATAGATGAGGTCAGGCAGGAGTCTCTGTGGACTATGATGATGGCAATTGTATGTAGTGAGAGTAGGGAGCAGGTTCCTGGAGAGCTGGAGGCATGCTCAGGAGAGAAATGTAGTTCAGTAACAGCAAGGCTGAATACTTGTGTGGAAATGAGAGAGAGGGTAGCAGTAGAGGTAGTGAGGGTGGTTGAGTTTAAATAGCTGGGGTCAACTATCAGAAGAAACATACACTGAATGAGTTAGGTGAAGAAGAGAGTGCAGGGAGGGTGGAGTGGGTGGAGACAACTCTCATGTGTGATTTGTTACAGAAGGATAGCAGCAACTTCAATGGCTGGATTCAAAATGAATGAAAAAGCATTCAATGTGAAAAGAAATACTTTCGAAATACAAGAAATTCTGGCTCTTTAGAAGCAAAATATAAAGAAATGAGGGGTGGCTCAAGATGTTTGCACAGACATTCATACAGTACTGTTAAATATCTGTGGCAAGGTGTGGTTTGTGGCTCAGGAGGGGTGGAGGAGTGGGTTCAGGGTGTGGTGTCAGGGGAGGCTGACACACACCTGAGCTCCATCAGCTGATCGTGTCTCCCTTATAAAGGATGTGATGGGACCTGAGGTGGGGTGTTTTGTGTGTGGGTGGCAGCTGGAAAGCTGCACCCGATTGATGAAAAAACCCTAAACAATAAAACGTGTAGTAACTTGCAAGCTGTGTGTGCAGGTCCTCATTCATGTCACAGTATCCTTTGGTCCATAACTAGGATGCTGGATGTGCAGTTCCCAAGTAAGAGGAAAAGAGAAGACTGCAGAGGAGGTTAATTGATATAGGGAAGGAGGACAGGCAGACACTTGGTGTAAGAGAAGAGGATGCTAGGGATAAGATGAGATGGAAGAAGATGATCTGCCTTAAGGGGACAACTGAAATGAGAAAAAGACAGTTCTCAAGCCTACACATGCATTTTTTAAGCACAAATTAATAGTACAGGATAGAAAGTTTTGCCTAGGATTGGATAAGCAGAAGAAAATGGGTGGAAGGATACAAAAGGAGCCCGTCTCAAGTGTCAAGTGTCACTCTACTGGAGAAAGTACAGTTTTCACACTTAGATTGCATTAGATTTATTTTCCGGTTCCCGGAGCTGCCTTTTGGTTGCTCAATGGCACTTGGATTTCCATTTGGATTTACTGAAAGTTCACATATTATAGCAATGGCTATGATGTCAAATCAGTCATATTTGTTTCAGGAAATGATTTGTTGTTGCTTTGTGGCTTTAAATTATTGAAATGACTATAAAAGAAAGACGTACAGAAGGGTGAATGTTCACCATTTTGTCTCTAGTTCTCTGTGGCAGTAAAGCTGTGGGGTAAGTTCAGTTTTTTGGTCGAGCAGGCTACTTTTTTCTAGTGCAGGTGTCACTCCAGATGTTTTTCTCAGAACTGGATCCTATAACATAAATGTGAAACGTAAAACCTGCTCTCCTTTGTTTCTTGTTACCTTCCTGTCCTCTTTGGTAATGATGGTAATTTCCATGTAGAGATGGCAGCACATACACCAAGGTGCAGATATGTTTAAATCTAGAATCAAGGCAAGACTGAATCAAAAGTACACCAGTTTTGTTGATTGGAGTGTACACAAAACAGAAAATTTTTTTGACACCTACACATTTTTCTTAATTGACCTTTTTAATGTGTTCTCAAAAACTCTTTTTGCTCTTAAAAACGATGAAGCTTTTTGTTTTGTTGTTGCAGTAATTCAGTGGATTCTGGTTTTTCCGAGAGCCATTATAGCTGCTTGCAGCTGTTTGATGACACATGAGAGAATACAAGGACTGAAGCCATCAACGTCTGCGATTGTAAAGACTGTCAGTGCTTCCCTCAAGCCTCAGCAGCTTATATTAATGCATGAAAGGGCTGGGAGTCAGAATGAGAGATGCCATTTGGATGAAAAAATATTTCAAGAAGTGCAATATTAAAAACAGAGTTTAAAGTGGCAGCTAAAATTGGCAGGTGGACGATGTATGAATACAAAAAAAAAAGTGAAGCTGGCATTAAGGAAAAAACAAGTCAAAGGAGAGAAAAATCAAATAATGCGCAGGAGAGTGGAAACGATATGTGACAAAGTGGAACATGTGGTTAGATTGAAAATATGTAATTTGTCAAGTTAATGAGTTCTTAAAGTGAGGAAAACATAGATGTTTTTTTGCGAGCGCCTTGATATGCTGGATGGTTTAGGGACAATTTGGATTCATTAGCTTGCTCATAGACACTTTTACAAGTAATTAGCGGATGACTAGCACTATTCCCTAAACCAAAAACACCCAAAATGTAGTTCTACTAAGATCTGTTTAGTGGGAGGAAGAGAAGTAAGTTGCAAGATTGTGATCCAGGAGGCCATAGTTCAGGTCTCATTTTGGAGTTTTCACCTTTTTCCTCTTTCTCCTTCACTTATTGATTACATTTAGAAACTAAAAAAAAATGTGGTGATGTTCAGTAAAACTTCAGTTTTGTTCTTTCACAATAGTAACACTCCATGTAGAACAATTATGCTTCCTGGGTGTGTTTATAGGTGATATCAAGGAGTGTTTTACAGGCGTTCACATGCATGGGGTAAGAGTTAAAGATCTGCCACATTAGTGCAATAAATATCACCAAAATATCAGAGTACAGTTTTTCTATCTGACAGAATGGCAGCATGTGACACCCTAGAAATGACATCATCAATGTTTACTGGATAACTAGAGCAGAAAGTGAGCAGAAAGCGGGGGGGCACGAGATGAAATACGCATGCAAACAAGCCATATTAATGTTCTTCTCTGTTGCATGACCTTGACTTCAATTAGGCTTCTTTATTAAATACATTGGCACATATTTTAACTATGCATGTGATATGATTTATCCTTTTGTTCTATGGGAGATGTTAACTCTCTTTTATAGATTGCACACAGCTGAAACACATTCAACATTAAACACATACACTGACCCACTGAAGCTTACTTAGACACATCACATGCAAACAGACTCCCACTCACACAGGTCTATCCTTTTCTCCCCTGGAGACACTCACACCTGCATGCAGACGGGATGCACTCTAGCACACTTAGCCAGCGGGCAGATAATGGTAGTGTGGCACGCAAACCTTTCTTTCTCACTGTGATAAGTAAACTTGGGTAATACGATGCATTCTGTGATATTCTACTGAGAAATGTTTTTATGTCCATTAAATGAGCTAGAATATTCAGCCTGTGGGCTTTTGACCTGATTCATTAATAGCTGTCAAGCTTTATTTTGGCAAATAGATTGTCTAAATATTTATATAAATTTCCACTTTTGCTTTTTGAGTTAATTGTTAAAAATGAGATTATAATGTTGCTGTAGTGTAGTGGTAGTGGCAGCCATCCACTGTGGCGAAGCAGTAAAGAAGCAGTAAGAATGGGATTATACTTGCACAGTTTGCATGTCAGACGCTCAGATTGTGTTAGATTTCCTAGATTTTAGGTCACTTATTTTTGGTATACCGTATTTCCCGGACTACAAAGCGCACCTGAATATTAGCCGCACAAGCTAAAATCAGGGGAAAATCCTGTTTTGTACATACATTAGCCGCACCTGACCAAAAGCCGCAGGTGTTTCAATATTGACTTATCATATGTAAGAGAATATGCACAAAGCGAATTGTCAGGAAAGAGATGGCTGTTTGGAGACACACCCCTTTTATTAATATTTTGAAAATCAAGTTATGGGTACATATTTGCACATGTGCTGTGCTTCATAAATGAGTAACAAATGTAGTACATAACAGTAACCTACAGCACACCAGAAAAATAGATTCGGACTACCTTTTAGGCTCAGGTGCAGTGACACGGCTTTAACAAGAAGAAAAGTCAGTCATTCACCACCATCTTCCTGCGCACTAAAACCACCAAAGTCCTCTTCTCCAGTGTCGGAAACGAACAGGCTCAGGATGGCTTCGTCATCCACTCTCAGCTTCTTTCCTTCGTTGTCACTTTCAAAACCAAAGATAATCCTCATTGTCATTGTCAGTGTCAGAGTCGAACACCCTCTGAAGGGCCGTGGCGGTGTCCTCCTCTTCATCATGCAGCAGTCCAGCCCTTCGAAATCCGTTGGTGATCGTGGATGTTTGCACACTTTTCCACGCTGTCAGAATCCACCGGTAGAGTTGAGCATAACTTGCTTTTCGCAAGTTTATCGCCGCTCGTCATCCACGACTCCCGCTGAATGCGTAGCGCTACTTTGAAGTTTGTTTTTCGCGCTACTTGTACGGCACTATGTTGCCTGGCGGATGGACATGTGACCAACATACCACTCTTGAACCCCGATCCTTCCGCCAGGCAACGTAGTGCCGTACAACAGCGGAACAAACAAAACAAATCGTCTTACGATATCACAAAAATCACGGACAATCTATAGAAAAGCCGCACCTGACTAAAAGCCGCAGGGTTCAAAGCTTGTGCAAAAAGTAGCGGCTTATAGCCCGACAATTACGGTAGTTTAAAAAACAGTTTGTAGAAACATAATCCAGTTAATTCATATGTCTAACACAGCTATCAATCATGATAATACTCCTGTGAAAGGGGGCTGTTCTGAAAACTCTGATGCGCTTCGCTGCAAGTTTGTTGTCAGCTACTCAGAAAAAAAATATGTTGTGCCCGAAACGACCGTGTTCACAAATTCCTGTTTTATAATGCGGTTGTTTTTCCTTTGTTTGTTTGTGTCTCTTGTGTTTGATTTTCTGACAATGGAGCTCATGAATATGCCTGTATGGTACACTGACTGGTGATGTTCTTGGCTGGCTGGTTGTTTACTGAATAGTCAACTGAGAGACTGCTTTCTCTCCTCTGTTTGCCATCTTTGTAATCATCTTCCTTTTCTCTCGACTCTCTGGCTTTGCCAAAACTTTCAGTTTTAATGCCATTAATGCTCTGTAGCTTTGCTCTATGTACAGATACTGTGTGTGTGTGTGTGTGTGTGTGTGTGTGTGTGTGTGTGTGTGTGTGTGTGTGTGTGCGCGCGCGCGCGCGGTCAGGAGTCAAGAGGAGTCCTGACATTTAAGAACTCAGCCACCTTCGTGATTCAGCAGAAACAGATGGAGAGCTTTCTTCCTCCTCCTTCTCCTCCTCTCCATCATCTGCTTATTTCTTTTATCTCTCATCCCCTTTCAGTGTCTCTTCTCACTCTGTGTACTCTTCTCCATCTGTACTGTCTCATTTGTCACATATTTCACCAGTTTTCTTTAAGTTGAACACTTCTGATAAGTGCAAATCCTAAATTTTGATGTTCTGACTCTATGAATTCTCCTCATCCAGTGGGAATGGTCTTGGTAGTTTTTAGTTTGCATGTGAGTGTAAGGGCTGAATGACACATTGACTGCGAACAGGCCATTGTTCCACCAACAGAACTGCTTAGTGAAAAGCAAGATTTATATGAAAGTGATGTAAATGTCAATGGCCTCATAGTTCTATAGCCACTGCATTGTACAGTTTTCCTTTATAATGGAGAGTTAAACCAGCAAACGTGTCTACTAAAGCTATAGCTAAGTAAGTAGATGAGGTAATTTACTATAACACATAATACACAAAGTAGAATAAAAATACATATTATTTTACAATGCAAGACTTAAGTACAGCATTTAGACTAAATCAACTGAGTGGTTGATGAGACAGAGACTGAAATGTTAGCATGGTTGCCAAGTAGCCTGTTAACAACAACAATAACAAAATCTAACTTTAGCATTATAACATCTTGATCATTTATAACATTTACTGCTGTAAACATTTTAGCTGTGGGACATAGTACACGATGACTATGCGAGTTGTCTCATTTTGTTTTCCTTCACTGAACATAAAGTACAATAATTATAGTAGCACACACTCATTGTCAGCTGATTTAGGTTTGCCTGAACTCACATTTATTTCCTTATTGAGCTTTTAATTAATAAACTACCATATAACTTTTTTTTAAAAAATTAACCATTAAATATTTACTTGCCACAAAAGCACAAAAATGGAAATACATTGCGCTTTTTTTCTATATCAGGAAAGATATACACATACAACATTTACTCTCTGACTCTTATGTGATGCTGGATGTAGAGAGGAATGACTAGGACAAACGCTGTGTAGTTTAACTTGTAAAGTGAAATGGAAAACAAGCTTGAACTAGAGCTGTCCAGTGAAGCAGATGATGGGAAAAGGAAAACAAAGAAGAGTGACAAGAGAAAAGGAGGGACAAAAAAGAAAATGATTACATTCAAAAAAGAGAGAGAAGATGTGGGAAATGGAAGGAAAGACGAGACAAAGGCAGAGCAAAGGAGAGTAGGAGAGATCAAAAGAGATACTAAGAAGAGAAAAAAAAACAAAGAATGTAGTGGAAGGTAGATAAAAACTTGATAAAAGGCATAGAAAAGGAGGAGGAAAGAGTAAGCCTAATACTCAGTATGAGAACGCTCTGTGTACTTTCTGTGTATGTACGTCTAATGACTGATAAAGTGAGGCTGGTGTTGAATTATAGATGCATTTGAGATCAAATTTTTATGAAAATGTTACTAAGCCATTCAAAGATTAGCCAAACAACCTAAAACATGACCTGAAAGATAAGAGGGGTGAGGCAAGATAAAAAGGAGAGGTGGAAGAAATAATTGATAGTGGTAAAATAAAGAGATCGAGACGTATGGAGGCGATAACAGAAATGCTTTAGCTGAGAACAAAAACAGATGAACAAAACAAAAAATCCAAACACTTCTTTACTTTACTCTGGGTTGCACAAGTTTGCAGCTTTCTGCAGACACAGTTGTATTTCAATAGCATGAGAAAGAAAGATGGGCGAGCCAAGAAAGACTTGGAAGTGTTGTTAACGAGTCTGTTAAAAAGCATGTGTCAGAAGAAACACTGATTGGTTCAGGCTCATTTCCCAGTAGCTGTGGAACTGTAGCGGAGGACACAAATGCTCAGCTTCATTTCTTTCTGTGTTTTGACCTTATACAGTTAAACTGATAAGCAGCTAATTATTATGACCCTTGTCCAACACCCTGACTCCCAGCGCAGGCAGAATCCTTGAATAAATGGGGAATTTTGTGTGTATTTACGTGTGTATAGTCTAATTACACTCCCCAGGCATTATAGGTTATTTGCATTAATAACATCACTGTTGCTAATTTCCATTTAACAGACTCATTATCTGTTTAGCATGGTCTCTTTTATTGTTTCAAACTAATTTGCTGAAAACACTGCTGTTCCAAACAAAGCACTAACAATGAACACGGTGACAGTGAAATATATGTTATATATCAACGAAAATATGTGAAGTAATAAAATATGCGGTCTCACCAAAACAAGATCATCTAATGTGCTTCCCCGTGTCTTCCTTTTCCAGTTTGCCGGCTGGTGTTAAAATAAAAATTACATTTAGCAATGGAACATGGATTTATACAAAATATAATATAGTTACCATCTAGCCTCAGGAAACAGTTTGAGCATGCTAGAAGGAAAAAACCTGTGCTTTCCGTTGATGTTTTACTCTATTACTCAGACACATACAATTTTAACGTTAATTTTCTTCTAATTTATAGAGTGCAGAGAGCAGAGCAGAATGCTCTATGCTTCTGCTGCTACATTGTGCTGTGTACATTAAGTCGTGGCGGACATCCAATCAAACATTCATTTGCATGGAGCAAGTACAGTGTGAACTGAAGAGGATCAAGTGGAGAAGCCTTGGGGGAAGCTGGAGGACATGGGAGCTGTTGGAGGAGATATGGTTATTGATGCTGATAAATATTCCAGCGCACAAGCCTTTTCACAAGTTCATGAAAACACTTTTTCCAGTTGTTTCCACCAGTGGGGCTCTTCCACTCATAGTGCTCCACCAATGGAAAGTTTCCACCTACAGTGAGGATATTCTACCAGTGAAACTCTACCGGTAGCAGGAATTTCCAAAACCAGGGCAAATGCAGGATCCCAAATTAAATCAGCCAATTCCAGCCAATGTCAATCTAAATCAGTTTAACATACAGCAGCATCACATGGATCTGCAAAGGCAAATTAGTAAAATCCAAGTCAGGGTATTTGGTGGCTTTTAAATCCAAACAGCTTCTATTTGTTTGTTTAATATTGTGGGTGTCCTGGTAGTGACTAGTCATGGCGTAATTCATGTTAATTGTGTTTATATTTTTGTTATGCTAACCTATCCTGCAAATGTCTTTTTATCTACCAGTGTAAAATAATGTTATTCCACTCACAGGATCCTCTAATCTGTGGGCTCAACCATGTTAGCTGGGAGTCTGGTTGAAAATGCCTCAGACCAGTTTATCCTGTGAACACATGAACCTGATTAATGGTGATTTAAGGGAGATCTGGCTCATTATATCGCCACTCTCAATTTCCCCAATTCCATTTAGTTTATTTCTTTCATTTCTCCACCTCTGGACTGTATGTTATAAAATAATCTAAAGAATATTTTGTTGGTTTGAGGACATTTCATTATAGTAAGGTTTGTCCCAGTGTTTGGTTCTAGTGAACAGTTTCTGTAGGGTAGTCTTTCTCTGTCTGTGATCATCATTACAAATGTGATGTGGATAGTTTGGTGTATTATAGACATCATTAGTACAGTTGTAGCCGCTAATTAAATAAAAACAAACAAACTAGAAGAGAGACTCATTTAAATAATCCTAACTTGGTGATTTAACGAGCTGCCCATTCTAAAGGTTTTATCAAACCACTTTTTAAATGTCATTTTTGTCATAGTTCAGAAAGGCAGCATCATGTTTTGTTTTTTTAATGAGTATTTCTAAGTTAGTACTTGTTACTTGTGAGGGTAAGAATATTGTGCAGAGAATTATACTATTGTTAGCCTGTGCACTAAGTGACACCAGCCACCAACAGGCCTCACACCCACACAGTTTGACTGACAGCTGCTCCCTGCAAAATGGGGAGAAGCAATACAGAGGAAAAATGGATTTCTAGATATTTCTTTGACCTTTAGTTCATGCTAACTAACTAAGAGAGGTGTGATTGTTAATGATGATAATTATCAGCCAGCTTCATCATTTGTATTTTTTTCAGTGGCTGTCTGCACTTCTTTGCTTGGCTGCTTTAGAGATGCATCTTGTTCCATAAAGTATTGCCCTGTCATTCCCAGCAGCTCAGCTGCTGCCAACTGCTTTGGCTCCCATTTCCTCCATCCATCATTCAGTCATCCATCCTAAAACCTCGTCCTCTCATCCAGCCACCAACCACAGTCTATAGAAACCAATAGAGTTTATGTGCGTCTATCAGGTTAGTCACACTGATGTGAGTGTCTGTGTATTATTTATCCATGTCTGCCTGAAACATTTAGTCCAACTGCAATAACACTAACGATATATCAGATTTTACTGTGTCACTTTATCCTGAAAAGAAAGACTGTTGGCACTATTACTGGTGCGAACCCAGCTGGAGGTTTTCTGAATGTAACTTTTCTGTTGCAATTTAAAACAAATATAACACTAATATACTTGGGGAATTTCCCATTTGAACATGATAAAAGCTAAAGAAGTAATGTGTTAACATGCTTGGTTCATAATTCAGCAATGGCTAGAGGAACCACTCGTAATTTATTCTCCTGTGTGGGGAGATAATTGATTCCGATGAAATTGACTGCTGCACCACGTAGAGATAATTTGATCGAAAGTGCACTCTTTTATTTTGTGTGTTTGGTTAAATAATTCACAACATCAAACGTCATCTGCATCACTTAATCATTGTTAATGGAAAAAGAGATCATTTGTTTTGTGCATAAACTCTCATCAGCACATTCAGTATGTAACAGCAGTTGGGTGGCTGGCAATGTTGTGCAAGTTCACAATTTGCAAGAATTTGCTCAAAGCTCATGCCGTAAAGATTAAAGTCAACTAGCTCACCATTGTCATTCATAATTCAGAGATCAGTACTGAGTTCACAGTCCCAAAATTGAGCTGGTTCACTTTAATGTTCGCATATTCCTTCTATATGACCTGCTCTGTGCCAGCACAGCCTGGAATGATTGAGATTACTACTGTGGAGTCACAGATTCATGTTTTTTTATCACTTAAACAATGATGTATTTTAATGAAGTAGGACAAATCAAAATGGACCTACAAGTTGTCTGTTGTCTTAACTTTTGCTAATGATTTTTTTGTATGTTACAAGACCCAGCAAACACAATTTGCATTACAATGTGAGTTTTTTTCATGTCAGAAGTCTTCAATTATGCATGTATGTTCATATGACCCCTAGCTAACATTTCTCAAGTGCTACTGGTATGAAAGCAGTTATCTATTCTCCTGTTTAAGAAGCCGATTACTCAGTATAACAAAATTTGTCACTGGCCTTATAAGTGCATTAAATACTGACATATATAACATGTAATAACTGGTGTAAATGTCTATTTTAGATTAATTTGATTTATTAAATATGAAGACATTTTTGCATTCAAACGTCAAACTGGCATGATTTTTTTAAACCACTTAGGTAGTTTAATTGCCTCTGAGCCTGCTGTGAGGAGAATAAATGTTTTTCATGAAATTAGACAAATACCCCAGGGGTATGATGATACTACATTCCTCAGATAATAAATTAACTGAAGAAGTATAACGTTTTAAAAAGATTGCCCTTCCAATCCCCATGGTGGAAATTTGCTGGTCAGCAAAACTTATGAGTAGTTCCCCCCTCTCTCTAAAAATATATTTTCTCTGTGAAGGAATGAGTTATCCTTTTCCCCGAGGAGGCTGAGTGGACCACCATCCACCACAGGTTTTTTATTAGCAGCTTTGATGGATACAGTGAGGAGGCAGTAAAGTAGGAAAGAGTGCAAAGATAGAGGTGGAGTTTTTGTAGTTAACTGCAAACTTCCATCTCACAGTGATGTCCCACAATCTTAATAAGTCTTAATAAATAGTCATTTATTAAGATGTGTGTGCTTAATGGGCAAAATTAATGAATGAATCGCTGAATTTGCTGAAACTGTCTATTTTAGGAGTGATTGGGGAACTCTGTATATGGCAAGAATTCTCATCAAAAAAGGATAAAGGCAATTATGCTTACTCTCTTTGGAGGGGGTTTCCAGTAAGCAACGCACTTCCATTATGGAACAGCATTACTTACTACACTTCTTGATGGGTTCATTCTTCAGAGCCTCCCTGTCTGGAAAATACCATTGCCTGTTAAAACCAACACCACCAGTTTGTTTTCCCATGGCCTTCCAGTTCCCACAAAATACCAGCGTATACCCGCACTGCTTACACATTTTTAATTTGTATTCTTAGTATTACTTCAGTGACTATACAATCAGCTTTATTTATTTACTGCATTAGTTATTGTGTAATGGTTATTAGTAGGGGTGCAACGATATTCGTATCGATATTGAACCGTTCGATACAGTGCTTTCGGTTCGGTACGCATATGTATCGAACAATACAACATTTGTAATTTATTTTATCAATTTTCCTTCTGACGATGCTGTCTGTGTTGAGCGCTCAGTGAATCTGCGTTCGACTACTCCGCCTAGGCTGCACTGTCCAGCGCAGATCCACTGAGCGCTCAACACAGACAGCATCGTCAGAAGGAAGAGGGCAGGGCACCTCCCCCACCCTCATTCAGATCTGGCGTTTGGAATTATTTTGGTTTTCATGTGACGTATGACCCTGAAGGTAAGCGAGTCATGGACTAAAGTAAAACAGTATGTTGGATGTGCCACGCAATGCTCAATTACATGGGTGGGAGCTAGTGTGTTAGCGCAGTTAGCTCGTTAACGTGTTGGCCGTCTAGCCCCATGCACGGAGCGATCGGCGGTATCTCGTTAACGGAGATTTGCCGTGTTGTGGCGTTAAGGTCATTTCTTTTTTTTTTTTTTTTTTTTTTTATTAAATGACATCAGAAACAGCAGTATGCGACATTACGTAATGGCAGAGCTTCAGTTCATCCTTTGTCATTTTTTATTTATTTTTTTTTTTTTAATAAATAGGACAGGGGGAATGAATGAGAGAGAGAGGGGGAGAGAAAGAAAGAAAACCAAAGGGGAGAAGAGACGGTGAGAAGGGGGGGGAAGAGAGAGAAAAAAAAAAAAAACTCCTGGGTCACCTGTATGGAGAAAAAAAACAAAAAAAAAACAAACAAACAAAAACAAACAGAGGAGACAGCAAACAACAAAGAGCAACATAATAATAGAGAAAACAAAGCACCATCACAATAAACTAGCTAGTCATAGATATCAGTATTTACTAAGTAATAAACGATATTGTGCAGCACGCAAGATAGACAGCGCACAGTGTGCTTTGAGGCAGCAGCCAAGAAAGCTTTAGTCCGCGTCTGTGAATACCCATGTGTGCATACCTGTGTGGATCAGCATGCTTGCATTCCAAAGGTTTCTCCATGTAATGATCTGCTAGGGAGTGTGGGGGGGCCACAGCCCCGTCCTCCAGGGTGTGAAGCGGGTATGGAGGAGATCAAAACTCCAGACATCCAGAGGCCCCCAGAACACAAGAGACCAAGGAAGACCAACAGAGGGGCAGCCGCGCCACTATCCCAGAAGGAGCTGAGGAGAGTCCCAGATGAGGGCTCACTCAGCAGCCGCGGAGCAGAAGCCAGGGGGGGTTGCAGTGACGTGCCCGTGAGCTCCGCCTGACCGAGCCCCAGGCCGAGAGGCTGAGGGCACCCCACCCCCGAAGTGGCCCGAGCGAGCCCCAGGCCCCAGGCCCCGACAAGCGGCCGCCAAGGAGTGAGCCGGTGTGCACCCGGACGCCCACCCCCAGACACAAAGAACCACCAACACACCGACACCTGAGGGAGTCCGCCACCGGCAGGGGAAGTGGTGGTGGGTGGAGATAGGCCTCCAAACCTTGGAGGGCCTGAGGTGTCCCCAGAGAGGTGGCGTCTGATACCCAACCTGACATATAGACACAGACATACAGGCACACACAGACACAAACATCCATTCCCACCCTCATGCTCTCATATGCACTCACTCCACACTCAACCAACGTGGAGACAGACATAAAGAGACGCTGTACACACAATCACACTCCCCAAGCGTACTCTACAAACCGGGTCTAGGTACCCTTGCCCCTGGAGGGGGGAATTGCACCCAGACCCAGGTGGTGTTACCCTTTTCCCTGCGGTGGGGAGAGGCAGACCACCCCGACTCCGCAGCAGCAGGGAGGCCCCACACCCCAGACCGCAGTCGGACGGCCAACTCCTCCTACTAGCCCTCCCGCTCCAGCAGGCCGCAGAGAATGGGGGTGGGAGAAGACTCCAAACCTCCCTCCACCCGCTCATTGTAGTGTTGATGCATATGTGTTCTAAGGTGCAATTAAAACCCAGGAGGGCATGGAGCTACCTGCCAAGGAGCAGCAGGTAAGCGCATAGTCCCTCCTGCTAACCCTCAATGACTAAGTGTATTTAAAATTGAGAGGTGGGCAACGACGTCAGGGGTGAGGTATACACCCTGATGGTGATTTGGACTCCGTGATTGTGCCCACCCCCAAGATCCTATATGTATGTGTAATGAGAGTGTGAATAATGTGAATGTCTAAGTTGTGGGATAAAATTGAGGCAGAGGCAGCCAGAAGGGGACGGGGGGGGGGTAGCCTCCTCTGCACCCTGGTGACATATCCCCACTCCAAGGCCTTGCATGTGTGGGTGGTTGTGGAGGAGCGGGAAGAGGGAGGCAGCTGGAGATGGGGAGGGAAGGAAGGGAGGGGCAGGTAACCCCTCCCTGGGGCCAGCTCCCCCGCTGACCCCAGTAGGCACTCCCACCCTCCGCGACCCGCCAGGGAAGGGGGGCCCAGGCCCATCAGACCGGGGCCCAGTGCAGTAGCGCCCCCTGGCTCCACAGAGCCCTGGACAGTCCACCCAACCCCACCACAGAGAAAACTGCACCCACCCCACCAACCACACATCTTCCAGACTACATAAGACGGTAAACGCCCAGGCTGAGATCTTCCTCCACCTCTCCTGTATCTCCCCCTCCTGCAGAGAGTTCCTGAGAGAAGAAAGCTCCTGCAAGATGTGACCATCCCCCCCACCAGTTGAAGAGCCCCCCAGGCGGCTCGATGCACCGGCGGCACCCTGCTCCAGGGCCGGCCCCCCATGCACCCACCCGCCCACAACCCCGGCAACACACCAACCAGGACCCGAGCCCCCGAGGCCCGGCCCGGGCCCCAGCCCAGAGACGGAGCGCCCCCAAAACCTCACGCCCATCCCGGACCCACCCAGGGGCAGCCAGGTTGCCAGGTCAGTAACCCACGTCCGTCAGCACAGACCCTCCCCTAGCCCCGCTGCACGCAGCCGCGAGGAAACAGTCACCTGAGAGCCAACAGAGCCCTCAACCGGACGTGACCGCTACCCCGGGTTGAGCCCCCCAAGGAAGATGCCTCCGGGGAACCCCCCGACGCCCTAAGCCTGTCCCTACCCCCTCACCAATCACAACAGTGAAGGCGGGACCAAACTATGACCCCCCACCCCCACTAGGTGATGGAGCTGATAAAAGGGGCCCAGAGCAATTGATCTAATGTGGTGGCAGAGGCTGTGTCAAGACTAATGTAATCTAATAGATAATTTCTATATTGGTTAGAATTAAGATTATTTTTATTTTTCCAGTTCATGAGGACTGTTTTCTTGGCTATGCATAGGGCAGTGAAGATCATATGGGCTATATTCTTTTCTGAAGTGACATTATCTAAGCTGCCCAACAAACACACTAAGGGGGAGGTTGGAATGTTACATTTCAGACATTTTGATAAGTCTTCACATATCTCGCGCCAAAACTTTTGCACTGGTGGACAGAACCAAAGAGCGTGGATGTAATTGTCTGGTGTATTGCCTTGACAGTGTGAGCAGTTGTTGGAAGATGTAAAGCCCATCTTGAACATCCGATGACCTGTATAGTGCACTCTATGAAGTATTTTGTATTGTATTAATTGCAGACTGGGATTTTTAATTAATTTAAAAGTTTTTAAGCAAATCTGAGACCAGAAGTTTTGGTCTAGGTTGACTGATAAATCTGCTTCCCACTTTGCAGTAGGAAGGGATATTGATTCATCTAATTTAGAAAGTGTTCTGTATATTTTAGATAATAATTTGGGGGATTTAAGAGTAAGAAAATGTGCCGCACTTAGTGGTGTTTGTAATTCAACTTGACTGAGGTTAAATTTCTTTTTTACTATGGATTTAATTTGTTGATATTCTAAAAACCTTGTCTTGTTGATCCCATATTGTTCAACTAGTCTGTCAAATGGAATAAATTCTGTTCCCTCTAATATATGTTCTAAGTATTTAATTCCTTTACAACTCCATTCTGGGAAATTAATCATATTATTGTTTTGTAATATGTCAGGGTTATTCCAGATAGGTGTACGTTTGCATGGGATTAATGAAGACTCCGTTATTTTTAGAAACTCCCACCATGCTGTTAGAGAAAAGCTGATGTTGATACTTTTAAAGCATTCATGTCTTTTGATGTTTGAGCTAATAAATGGTAGGTCTGAAATCTCTAGATCCTTGCATAGTGCCTGTTCAACATCTAGCCAGGGCTCAACTAAGAAGGTATGTTTTAACCATTCTGAGATGAACTGAAGCCTGTTGGCTAAGAAGTATTGGTGAAAATTAGGCAGATCTAATCCTCCTCTATCCTTGGTTCTTTGTAGCGTTTTTAAGCTAATACGCGGGGGTTTATCTTTCCAAAGGAATTTGGAAATATATGAATCCAGAGATCTGAACCAATCTTGTGATGGTTTGTTAGGGATCATCAAAAATAAGTAATTTATTTTTGGCAAGATCATCATTTTTATAGTGGCGACCCTTCCCATGAGTGATATGGGTAAAGATTTCCATCTAGTCAGATCGCCTTCTACTTTCTTTAGAAGTGGGATGTGGTTTAGTTTAGTTAAGTCTGAAAGCTTAGGAGAGATATTAATACCTAAATATTTAATATTTCCGGATTGCAGTGGGGCAGAGGAAGAATTATGGAAGGAGCAGTTAATGGGGAGAACTGTAGATTTTGGCCAGTTAATTGAATAATCTGAAACTCTTGAAAACCAGTTTATTAAAGTAATTACCTCAGAGAGGTTGGTTTGTGTGTTTTGCAGAAAAAGCAACACATCATCCGCATAGAGACTGATTTTATGTTCTATGTTCTTACATTTTATGCCCTTAATTGTTGTAGCCTGTCTAAATGCTGCTGCTAGAGGTTCGATAAAAATTGCAAAAAGTGAGGGGGAGAGTGGGCATCCCTGTCTGGTGCCCCTCAGGAGACAGAAGCTGGAGGATGTCTGGTCATTTGTTCTGATACGAGCCGTTGGGGAATTGTATAATATTCTTATCCAGTTTATGAAAGAGTTTCCAAAACCAAATTTGTGTAAAGTTGCGAATAAAAATTTCCAATTAACTCTGTCAAATGCTTTTTCTGCATCTAGAGATAATATTATGGCTTCGATGTTTTTATCGTATGAGTAGTCTATTAAATTAAGTAATCTACGAGTGTTTGTTGAGGAGTGCCGACCTTTTATGAAACCAGTTTGGTCAGGATGAATTAAGAGGGGGGTCATTTTCTCTAATCTCTTTGAGAGAGCTTTGCAGATTATTTTAAGGTCTACATTTAAAAGAGAAATTGGACGATAGCTTGAGGGAAATAAAGGATCTTTGCCTGGTTTTAGCAGGAGACTAATGTTGGCAGAATTCATATTTGGTGGTAGTCTGCCCTTTTCCTCGATTTCCTGCAACATGCTGTGGAATACTGGTGCCAAAATTGTCCAGAATTCTTTGTAGAATTCTGCAGGGAAGCCGTCTGGACCTGGAGCCTTATTATTGGGCATACTTATCAGGGCTTCCTGGAGTTCACTTGGCGTCAGTGGCGAATCCAGTTCCATTGCTTGACTGTCTAGTAATTTTGGAAGAGTTACGTTGTCAAGAAACAGATCAATTTCATTTTTAGATGGGTTTATTTGTGGTGAGTATAAAGTTTCATAGAAATCCCTAAAAATGTTGTTTATTCTTCCAGGATCATATATTGTGTTCCCCGATAAATCTTTAGCAGCACATATAGTTGTTTTTTCTTTATTTATTTTTAGCTGGTTAGCTAGAAATCGACCTGATTTGTTACTGTGTTCAAAATTCTGCAAGCGAAGTCTTTGTATAAGGAATTGTGTTTTTTTATTAATAGTTTCATTTAATTCTAGTTTTGTTTTGCATATTTTGTTCAATGTTTCCTGATCTTGGTGGGACGCGTAGGCTTCTTCTAGTGATTTGATGTTTTTTTCTAATTCTTGAATATTTTTGTTTTCTTCTTTCTTTTTGTGTGATGAGAAAGAAATTATTTTACCTCTCATCACAGCTTTCCCTGCTTCCCATAGAACAGAAGCAGATATTCCGGGAGTGTCATTAAAGTCTAAATATGAAGTCCATTCCTTTTTAAAGTATTTAATAAAGTCTTCATCTTTAAGTAGTGATATATTAAATCTCCAATTTTTACTTGGCGTAGTATTATTCTTGTGCATTAGTGTTAAAGATACAGGAGCATGATCGCTGACAGCTATAGGATGAATCTCAGTGTCTGAAATGTCACACAGCAGTGAGCTGCTGACCAAAAAATAATCCAGACGAGAGTAAGAGTGATGAACATGCGAGAAAAAAGTATATTCCTTACTGGTGGGGTGAAGAGAGCGCCATGCATCGCAAAGACCAAAGTCGTTCATATACTGTTTGATTATATTTGTGGACTGCCAATTACGCTGAGTTCCTGTTGTGTTGAGCCTATCCATTTCTTCATTTAGTCCAAGGTTGAGGTCACCGCCAAGAATGAGTGTGCAATCAAGGTGTTCAGAGAGTGCACTAAAAAAACCGTGGAAGAATGAGGGTTCATCAACATTTGGACCATATATACTAACAATACATAGTTTTTTGTTCAATATTGATAGTTTAATAATTAGAAATCTACCCTCTGGATCTATAACTGTATCGAGTACTGTAAAATTAACATTTTTATGTATTAAAATTGCTACTCCCCGTTGTCTAGAATTATAACCGGCTGCAAACACGTTAGGAAACTCAGGTGTTTTAAGTTCATTTAAACCTGTGACAGGTTTGTGAGTTTCTTGTAATAAAACAACATCTGCCTGTAGTTTTTTAAGCTGGTTAAATATTTTTAACCTCTTTCCTCTGGTGCCAGCTCCATTTACATTCCATGTGACAAACCTCAGCATGCCCTTAATTGTGCGTGTATGTTTAATGATGTATGCTGGGTGTTTCGTTTAGACAGGTGGAGAGAATATGGAAACATCCCTTGTTTGTAAATAGAAAGAGAAAAAGAAGTGTGGTGAGAGACTCCATAAGTCTGACTATGTGTGTGAATATTCACTAATATGAACAAGCGTGGCTTGCTTATGTGTCCTGCAAGTCTGTGCGTGCTGTGAGGCTGTTGTGAATGTGCTGCCGTTGAGCTGATGTGTTTGCGTGATCGTGTTGTGAAAATATGGAGAAATAGAGGGTGTTGTTTGTAGGTGAGTGGGGGAGTAGGTGACCACAGCAGTGAAAGACAAGAGAAAGAAAGAAACCACATGAACTGTGAGCGACAACAAAAAAAAAGAAACGAAACGGAAACATTCCAATTAAAGCAATGACGGAGGGTGACGGTGTTATATCTGCTATGACATCCTACTGATATTACTAGGTTAAACACATTTTAAAGGAGAAAGTGTGAATGAATAAGAAAAGAGTGTAGCGGGTTCTTAGAATCGCTGAGCTTATGTGAGTGCGTGTGTAAAAGCATTTCAGTTCTGCTGAGCCAAATAAGACAGGTCAGGGTGAAGAAGTGACAGCCAAAGAAAAGCTCACCACAAAACGGAGAAGTTATGACAAATCAGACTATAAGGCAAAAAGAAAGTGCAGCTTTATGGTTTCATGGACAAAAGAATTTCTGTGGCTGCAATATGATGAGCTAAATAACCAGGGCTGCACATAAGTGGTCCGCAGGTGCGCATTCGCTGTCAAAATAAAAAACACGCACAAGGGTTAGGGTTAAATTTAAAAACTGTACTTTTGAGTTAAAATATATATTTATAATTTTAATAAATGACAAATTAAAAATGCATGAACATTTTTTGTATCGAAAAAATATCGAACCGTGACACCAAAGTATCGAACCGAACCGAACCGTGAATTTTGTGTATCGTTGCACCCCTAGTTATTAGTCAGACAACAGCGAGTCTTAAGATTATTTTGTTTTCAATAATTCTGACTGCCAAAATATTAAATTTAATCAGCTGTGTTTCTGGGTAAGAACTGCAGGGATGTGCCAACTATTCTCTCCCCTCTGTTTCCGCATTATCTTCAAACAGATGCCATCTCCCTGCAGTCTGTCTCCATGCTCCACTTGCCTCTGTACATTTATGAAGCAGATTCATAAAGCTCTGGAACAAGTGCAAGATTTTTTGCTTCAGCTGAAATACTTTCAACTCTGGTAAATTTGCAAATATTGTGACTTTCCATGCTTCTAATAAAATTAGTTTGACATCTGTCTGACCACGCAATGTGACCAAATAAGTCAAAATAAATTCCTTCACACTTCCTGACCAGTGCTCACTGAAATAAACTCCCCAGTCTAAGTTCATCAAAGCTTTCCATCTATTTAACAGTATGCAGTACAAAATTTAGAAGACATTCTAGCTGTCTTAAAATATACTGTAAGTTATAGTATGTTGAATGTTTGACCTTACTTTAATTATTCTCTTCTACTTTTCTTAATCAAAGACCATAAAAAGTGAACATAATCCGAATCCAGAAATAGAAAGGATGTTGGGAAGAAAGTTTCCGGAAAGTGCTCTTCATTCAGACCGAATCCTTTGTCCGTTTGCTCTGTCAGTTTGAATTAAAGAGTTTTAAAAAGTCCTGCAATTAAACCCAAATATTTTTTGCCTTGGTTTCCAATTTCCTCACTTTCAGTGAAGGAACAAATGAATGAATGCAGCAAAAATGTAATGAAATCATGAGAAATGAAATGATTTCGATTTTATATTACCACCACATAAAAAAATAAAAGGGTAAATAAAGGGAAGAAGGAACAGAAGGGAAAAAGAAACAATGGGGACAATGATCTTGTGTCAAATTCAATTTGGAAAGTGAAGGAATGAAAACTGGGCAGCAGTTCCAGAATGTCGATAATTATAGAATTAGTATTATGATCCAGGTGTTTCCCTCCTTTAACAAATGTATAGTAAACTAATAAATGCATACATTTCAAATTATTTGAATCTAGTACATAAAATGTTAAAAAAGTTAAGGTTCCATTAAAAAAAAAGAAAAAAAGAAGTAAAATAAGGACTTATTTTACCTCTAAGATAGATGGCTCGATCACAGCAGCACAAGAACAAGTCCTAAACAACAGATTCATTCAGGCAGGAGGCTATCACACCTTTAGGCTGTGCAGAGGTGCCCCAGAGGCAGTCCAAAACCCAGTAGAACGAACAGGATGTAAGATGCAAGCAGGCACAGTGTACTCTAACTGGGATAATGGGCCTAGTGTAAGATTAAATGACCCCAAGTCCCAATGGGAGACAAGCTCGAAAGTGGTTGAGAGCAGCAGGACTAAGATCCTGGGGGAGTTTAAATTCCAGACAGACGAGCAGCTGCTGGGTAACCAACCAGACATCGTGGTGGTTGACAAAGAGCAGAAGGCAGCAGTTGTGGCAGTCCCAGATGATGGTAATATCATAAGGAAGGATGATGACGAAAACTGAGAAGTACCAGGGGCTAAAGAAACTATTGGAGCAGATGTGTAGGGTGAAAGTGGTCCCAGTAATAATAACAGCATAAGGGGTTGTAACCCCCAAATTGAGAGATTCCAGACACAAAAAAGGAGTTCTCTGTCCTGACGAGTACAGTTGTAGGAACAGCTAGCATACTGGATAGAACCTTTATAGAGTCCGTATCTCCATTTTGGACGTGTTTGGGGTTTTTATTGTTTTAATGGGCAGCTGGGGCTGAGGTGATAAGCAAGTTGTGAAAACTGAATCTTAAATAGTTTGATACCTAGCTCCTCCATTCCATAAGTCGAAATGTCCTTGGGTAAGATACTGAACCAGAGATTGCCCCAGTGAATCTGTGAGTGTGGACACGATGTGTAAAAAGCTCCTAAAGACAGCGATTAAACCATGAATGTGTATGAATGGCTAAATCTTCAGTAACAGAAGAAAATGCTATATAAATACCAGTTCATTTACCATTGTTTAACATAGTACATGATGAGATTTAAAATTAACATAAAAGTGCTTAAAATGGGTTTCTGTGTAATACGAGAGGGGTTTAAATACTTTTAAATGTGTAACACATTTTGTTAGAAGCATACTGAGGTCTTAAAATTTGGGCTGAAAGGCAGCAGCTCATGTCCATTGACTCCTACTAAAGACTAATTTAGAGGTGGGTGCTAGGCAATCTCAGCCTATGACGCATCCCACTGCACACTCTGGCAACAAATTAAAAGGGAATGCATTAGCTTATAATCACCTGCTAAGTCTAGAGAGGTTTTTAATGTTTTATTCATCGATGAGTCATAAAATTGATACTGTTTAAAATAAAACGCTGAGGTTAGTCTAGGTACCTGAGCTACGTATAAATGTGGGTGAACTGTAGTCTATGTGTGCGAGCCTCAAGTACACAGGCCAAAGAATACATTTAGTTTATCTCTGGATACTACATGCTTAGGACATGTGAACGTGCACATTTCATCAACTGGGGAAAGCAGGGAGCATACATGAATACAGGATAGTTTGAACTTTGAGATCATCAAATATAAAGCACCAAGCTTTTAATTTGAATCTTGTCTGCACTGGATTTTGGCTGCCATGATTTATGTATTCACTGTTACCCACACAAAGACTTTACTTGGGCAAGCTGCCCAGGTATATTGGTGGATGCCGGAGGATATTTTGCGATTTTTTTTTTGTCATCTGTTCGAGACAGCATGATCAATTTGCTCTTGGACAGTCGTTTTGAAGAAAGGAAACAAGGAAAGTAAGAATTAGTCGTCTAAATGAGTTTGCTTAGTTTAGCTGCACCAGCAGCTGTTTTCTTGCAGGTGTGTGCATGCCTCTGATGTGTGCACTTGCATATCTGTGTGCTGTGCTGTGCCATGCCTCAAGTGCTGAATTATAGTTCAATCTGGTTCTGCAGCCTCCTGCATTGAAAAGGGCCTCACAAATCATAGACTACATCCACACACGCACACACACATGGGGAGGATGGTAATGTAGGACCAGGATTTATGTGGCACCATTTATGTACAATAATGTGAATCAAGCTCAGACTCTTGTTTTGCCTATTTTCAACAAAGAACTTCAGACTCAAATAGAGGGGCTAAATGGGTTTTCTGATCTGTGCAGCTGATGATGATTTGCATTTTCTAAATTTGTGTGTTACAGTCAGGAGTGCTGTGGACATGCCACTACCACTGTTAGCGTATCACAGGGTGGAGTTTGCTCATTCATTTCATTGTGCTCACAGTGTTGGTTTACTTTGTAACACAACACAACAACATGTGGCAAAGCACATGTCAATCTAAAATGTTGCACATTTCTGTTTATGGTAATTGAATGAGTGCATTCTTGTTCTGTTTCTGGTCTTAACCTTACATCAGTGTTAACATATATCCAAATCTATCTAATACTTTGGTAGATAAAGTAGACTATTTCTGTAATGACAATGTATAATCAATATATGCTGTCAAAGTCTTACTCCCTAATTGAAATGCCTCTTTTTTTGTATTGTTGATATCAGGTTGAAATTTAACCTGAAAGTATTCTTTTTAATGTAATAACTTTTATCCAGGGTCCCATCATAAAAATCAGACTGACTGAAGAAACTTAGCAGCACAGTGGTACAAAGAATATTAAGGGTTGTTAATTTTTGGAGCTTCACATGCCGTTATAAAAACGTGTAATACTGTGTAACAGAACTTCTATGGCACCTATAGTGGACACTTCACTGAATTACCATTTGCTGAATGACCATTTCCTTGAAATGGTCATTCAGCAAAGTAAATGACCATTTCCTTTAACTGCATTCGTTCAGATTTACGATGTTTCTCACTGGAAAAGGGAGGTCTGACTTTATTGGCCCCTAACCAGTCGCTAATGATGAATCCTTCATGTCATTTTCAGTTGACAAAGACTCAATGAGAGTGGTTGCTTGGAGCATTTAACATAATATTGTTCACTCTGATCGAAGAAGTATGCAAATCAAGACTTTCAGAAAGCCAACTTATCAGCATGCGGAGGTGTTTCTGTCTTATATTTAACCCCATTTTCAGGATACTTTGTAAGTTATTAAATTGTAAGCATAGCTGGGCATCAGTGTAAAAATATCTCTGTATTTTTAATCCTGAATGCTCTGATTGGTTTTTACAGCCAGAAGATGCTGCTGTCATATTCATAACACCCACCCCATTTGGATGTTATTCTTTTGACAGAAGAGTGGATATAAACCTTGAAGGAAATTATGTGCAACACACTATTTACCTTTATATCTTGGGTTACACTGAACATTGAAGCCTCTAGAGGCCTTTAGGAGGGATTTAGAATTTGAGTCTTGTATGCTTAGAGCCAGTGAAATAAAATGTTTCATGCTGAATGAAATTTGTCTTCAGTGTAATGTGTCAGTTTGAGCGTGGAGCAGTATGAATGTAAATTTGGTTCAAAGGATCAAACAACATGTATAAAAGATTTCAAATGCTAAGGCCATGGGGATGCTGTGTGTTTAATGTGCAAAATGAGTTTGAAATGCATGAGCTTGTGTAAATTTGTACATTTGTAAATTGCTCAAATACAGCTTGACACGTCCTTTTTATGCTGTTCTGTGTGTGGAACTTTCTATACTTGGGAAAATGAGCTCATTTTTCATGCTGAGCATGGTATGTGCAACTTAAGTTGCAGTACCAGCAGGGGGAGATAATATATATTTATATATTTAATATATGTAAAGCCAAGAAATCACTAGTGACCAAGGAAGGTATGAAGTGGATTGCAGGGTTCTTCTATGCCAGAAACGATTTAGCTAGGTGGCTAATATGTATTTACATGGAAATGTGTTAGTAATGTCTGTTTAAACACTTTCCTATGATTATTTTTAAGTTGGCTTGTAATTAAATTATCTCTGTCTGTCTGCTGGTACTGCGATTTACTGCGACTTAGTGTAACTTCTGCATGCGTGTACATTTCATGAATTAGAGCGTGACATGGACACAATGGACTGGTGTGTCTGATATATGCTTTGCCTTGATACTGGGTAGGTATGACTTTTAACAGTGAATCTGTATCATTGTTGTTTAACCCCAAAATGGAAAATAATTTTTATTTTAGAAACATGAACTATTTTATTTTAACATCCACAGTTTTGTATAATTTTAATGATTTAGACATAACATTACAACCTATTGATTAGAGTAGCCATATCTGTCTTCATGCTTCAGAATTTTGCATCATTTTTCTGTCCTGGTGTAGACACAATTGTTCAGGTCTGAAAGTCAACCTGTGTGCTGTACAGCTACAGCGATTGCAACCACCGGGACTCTTTTTTTCTTTTTTAACCAGAAGAGCCTTTAGTACTGAAGAAGAATGTTTATCCCCTCTCCTAACAAAGTAAGATTGTGTTTAATATAACCAGATATGAAACCTCAATCCTTGTTGTGACATTTCAGTTTAAGCCTGTGTGGTACACACGGCAGCACAAAGAAAAGGCGATGCTCTTTGATTAAAACTGTGACATTCTGGGAGGAAAACTGAAGACAAGGCTGTCAAAATTAAAAACGAGCGAACATACAAAGGGCGCTCTTCCTTTAACTTTAAAGCACTTATTGCATGAATAGTTAATATGGCATCAACACAATCCCTTCATTATATACACACAAGACCAAAACTGCCTTTTAATGAAGAAAGTTCCACAAATTGTTACATTAGCTTTGTTGTGAATGTTACTTTTTGGTGGGGCTAAGAAATCACCCAGACACTGCTTTAAGGAAAGGAAACAATATTCTTTACTTGTCCTCAGTGTCAGCTAATCCAATAAGACTAAAACCAACAGTGTGATTATTTCAGCACTGCATTGTCTGTTGCACTCAGCTCCAAGGCCTCTCTGAACTAGTGATTAGAAAATGACATCAACTGAGTGAATGATTGCGTGAAGCTAATGATTGGATATGATGTTAACGTAGCAGAAAGTAAACTGTGGAGTCATTCCACGTATTTATTCCAGCTAAATTTCCATATTAAAATGTAGGCCTTTGTAAAATGAAAAATCACAGACTTTAATAGGAATGGATCAGCCTCACAACACTACCAGATCCCTCTGCTACATCTCACTTTGCAGCACTTCACAAGTACTTGGCTGTGCTGAGAAGTTGAACTACGGCACCAATACTGAGTTTGAGAAGCAATTAATATATAACATATAAACGCCTAAATTGTCAACTTGTTTTTGCACCTTATCTTAAATCCTTTATTTACTTATAAATGCTTATCTGTTAAAATAATCACATCACTGTACAGTCGATTGCTGAGGTCTTCAAATATTTACTGACTCTGCCTGAAGGGCAAATCCACAAATCCAAAGCAAGAAATTAAATTATACACATGAACACAAAACTGCACTTCCTGTGTTGCACTGTTGGCATCTAGTTCTGAAACTCATTAACAAGATTCGATTAGAACGAGAAAAAGGTCAAAACAGGGAACAGACGGTCCTGATGTTTTGAATGTGACACAAATCATGTCAAATGTTGTTCTGAAGAATTTGAATTAACAGGCTTTGTCACTCAGAAATAGAGATGGATGTGAAAACAAAGGGTACAGTTCTGCGAGAGCGAATGAGAAGGTGAGTGTGCCTGTGTGATTATACTAATCAATGACAGCTACTTGTCAATTTCAGAGTGGCACATCTTCTTTGGTCATACTGAGAGTTTTGTTTTGGAAACAAAAATAGGCAATCGAGGGCTTTGGATTTATTAGTTGTACTCCAATAGATATATTATTTTCTATACTTAGTTGCTAAATGTATCAATCTTGTTTCTGACATAAAATGCCTCATAACAATTTGTGTAATTTACAGATAAAAATTTAAATGCCTACACTGAATGTTTTTGTCGGGGCAAGCCGTGTGAATTATTAAAGGACCCAAAATGCAGGTGGTTTCTGAGGTGAGCGAGCTTTTATTGTGACGATGATGTACAACACAAAAAAAAAGGGTGGCGAGAAACAGAACGGAAAACACTCTGAACTGGGAAAACTAAAACTTAAACAACAAAACTAGAACACGAATGAGAGTACCTTGCAGGGAGAATGTCCAGGAAGATGGAGGAAAATACACAGAATGACGGGAGGAATAACACAGACAAACCAGCAACTACTACGACAGAAGACACGACTTAAATACACTCAGAGAAACACAGGGAGATTACACACAGGTGGGGGACACAGCTGGGAGTGATTAACGTGAGGAGACCAGGGAGGCAAACTGAAAACACTCACAGGTCGTGTCCAAATTCATGGGCTGCATCCTCCTGAGGACCCGGTCTACGTGGGCCGGGTCCTCAGAAGGTCGGGTAGGCCGGAAGTAAACGGCCGCGAAATTGGACGGTCTAGCCTTCTGATTAGCGTCACCGCTGTCTCAGTGGAGTTTAATAAACTCGGTCGTCTGCTCCTTGCTATCTAAAATATAACAGGACACTGGCGTAAATTCTCGACTGTCTCATACTTCTGTTTAATCAGTTTTCTGTTTGACGTTTAGTCAGCTGTGTAAAAACCAAGGAGGAGGGGGATTAATAAAGTTTTATTTTATCTAATCTTATCTAATAACTTTAATCTCAGCCAAACCGATTTACTCACGAACAAACAAAACACTGAAAAAAGCCCAACAATAACATTTTTAGGTTGTCTAAGTGACTTATATATTACGTTTAACCCGAGCAGCGAAAGTCCGCGGTGATGTGAAAATGATGTGCCGGGAGTTGTGCCGTTCTCGGCCGCATCAGTAACCCTCGAGCTCCCGGCTAGCTATCGAGCTGGTGGGTAGCAGACGCCTTCGAAAACGTCGACGCACTTTTGCAAATATGCGATATCTTGATAAACCGAGCAGATATTTGATGTTTACACAACTACTTCCTCGCCTGAAAATATGTTAAAAGTTTATTTTGTGACCCAGAAAGATTAGTATGAGTAATTTTAAAACTTAGTAGCGGCCGCCATTGTTGGAAACTGGAATTTGGCTGGGCCGCACTATGAATTCTGGGATATGGTAGGCCACAAAGGACACACCCGACCCATCCTTAAAATTCGGGGAAAAGGAGGACGCATTTGTCGGCTACATTCGGAGGAGTCTACGAATTTGGACAGCCTTCGGCGCGTCGCTGTGACGTAATCGGTCTACAAATGCGGCCTCAGGAGGATGCAGCCCATGAATTTGGACACGACCACATAAGACGCAGACCTTCACAATAAAACAGGAAACACATACACGTAATGACACAACACACAGACTTAACACAGACAGGGGGACACACAACATAGGAACATGAAATGGGAAAAAAGGAGACAGAAACCCATAATAATAATAATAAACTTAACCATAAACACTGAGCCACAGACTCCGAACCATGACAGTTTTATTACGATGCGTTTCCACTTTTGGTCTCACTAGCAAAAATACCTTTCTCAGTCATCCAGGTCATGGTAATCTAAGGAGCTTGGAAGGAAAAGCGACTGGACAAAAGAAGACCAGTCGCTTTTTATGCTCATGTAAGTTAGTCGTGTTTGAGTACTTTGCTGGCACTATACGTGTGCACAAGTGGCACACCGCTTTGGCTACATACTTAGGTTTATCTCTTTCATCCCAACTTTATATTTTTTTAGCGCTGTCAGCCTTAACGCGCTGTCATCACGACTAACGTGATTAACAATTAACCCATCTGGAGCACAGACAGAGTCAAAAGTTTGTTCATTCTGCGCTCCAGATGGGGTGAGCGCATTAAAATTTTTAATCATGATTACCGCGTTATCGCTGACAGCCCTAATATTTTTGGGAAATTAGTTCGTCCATGTTTGGACTTCTGTGTCGTAAATGCGCAAATCAGTCCGTGCATGCTTATATTTCTCCGCCCATCAAAAAGTCTGCGCATGCAAGAATGTATCGCCCATCGTCGATTATTGGACTGACGATTCTCGGTTGGAAAATTTACATATCCCCCAACCTTAGTATATGAACAAATATTGTTTATGTTACAATAACATAATATTGTTTTGTCAAGTTTGACTTCATGAATGGTAGACCTCTGCTTTACCTTGTAAAACCTTACCTGCAACTGCACCACCATCTCTTACTCCCCACTGTGAAATTTCTCGCCAGACATCAGGTGTGAATAAGCGTTGCTACTCTTCTGCAACTGGCTAGATTTTCTGCAACTTTTGAAAACAAAACCCAGAGGACATGCAGCAGACTATGTCTCTCTCAGATGACATGAATTAAAAAGAAATTAATAAAACAGAAACAAACAGACAAAAAAAGGCTGATTGTTGTCTTCAAAAAATGTTGGCTACCCTAGTTTTGAGCAGACCTGAACAGTTTCCATTGTAAAATATTTGAAAGGTACAACTGGGACTTGCGCTAAAATAATTTGTATGATCGACCTGAAATTTCAAATTACTTGGCCTTATCTAAAAAGTTTTTCTTTATAGTTTCAATACCGAGTTGGCAGCAAATGGTAAGTTAGCAAGTAGCTTAAATGTGTTGTTACACATGGCTCTTTGAGTACTTGGTAAGATAAGAAAGTCACTAGATAAATACTACTGTATCTCTTATTTATGCTCCTTTTCCTAGTGTACTAGTGGTAAATGTCTAGTGGTACATCTAGGGTAAGACAAGCTAAGAAATAAATGCATCTTCAGATTTCATCAACAGAAGGACTGTAATCTGAGATCTCAGTTATATTTATTATTATTTTGGTTTTCAGCAGTAGAAGTAAAACTTTTATGAAACTTTCTTTTGCTTTTTTAATGTTTCTCTTCTTTCTTCTGTCCAGCTTATAATTTGTTTGTGTGTATGTTGTGTAAGTCCTGAGCACATTTCAATCATCGTGTGTTTTAGAGATAATGAATTATTTAAGATACCACTCGACAGGGTAGCTAGGCAGGGGCTAGAGAAATTTTCTTAGGGTGGCAAGAGGGTGGCAAAGAAATCAAATGGGGTGGCAAAATCAAGGCCTTTTTTATTCAAACACATATGCAGGGTTACATATGGTTAAAATGATTCAAATGCAGTAAGTATACACGTTTTTCATGTAAATATAGTCTATAACTTAATTATTGTCTATAACCCACATAATTAAACACTTTAGTTGCATAAAACATGTGACTTTTGATGTTATGTACTGTATAATCTGTATAATAAATAAATATGTAGCCCAATAAGTATAAAATCCAGAACGCTACACAACATGGGGCGGTTGATTTACAAACACAAGTCTAACTTAAGTTTCACACTTTTTTTGTTAGTAAAAAATCAAATTGTTACATGTTTAAATTACACAAAATGTCAGAAATCTGCACTGTCATTAACACAAATTTAAACCTAATTTTTCATGATTTGTTGGATTAACCCTCTGAGGTCCGAAATACAACCGGCTATTTTTGACTGCTTTTGAGTTTACGTTTGTATTTCACCCTCAAATTGTTTCAATTTATTTTTTTCCCATTGCCTTGTTTGCCATCATTCTTTTCAGCTTAACCTCACGTGTCTGAACTAAGTTGTTTTTTCACTAACATACTGCATTAGTATTACTGAGCTGAAATCACACAAAGAACTTTGTGTCCTAGAACAAAGAACTTAAAATCCTAGTAGTAGTTTTTATTTTACTGTAAAGAAAAACACAGACGTGTTGAGTAAATTATTTTTATAACTTGAAATGCAAATATAAATTGTACATTTTGAAAACTTATGCACACATTTTGTAAACATATACAACTATTTATCTAAAAATGCAGCCAATACACCTGCCGAGGTTTTTTTTTTTGTACAACCATTTAAAAATATTACTAAAACTAAAATGAGAGAACAATCAGGTGTCGCAATAAGATGCCCCACAAATGATGTGTGCCAGTAAAACAAATTGTTTGTCCACCAAAAGACAGAGGAGAACAGCACAGGGACAAACTTGCAGGCCTGGCAACAGGAGGTGTATCACTTTGCTGGTTTTACTTGGTGACAGTATTTACACTGCAATCTGCCTTTGTGACATTCATTAGTGCCCTCACTGACATGCAAAACAAAACAACGACTACACAACAGAACTACTGCACAAGACAACACAACACACTAATGATACACTCCACGCTAAACGTCACAAATCTCCTACATCTAAAAACTCTCTCTCTCTCACTCGCTCTTTCACTCGCTCACTCTGTCTTGCTGCCTTTACCGTCACTCCCAAAACTTTCCCGTCTTCCTAAACAACCGAATCCCACGTGACTTAAAAAAAAAAGAAAAGGTCGAGATGGTACAATTTCCCACCGATAGGAAAGAAGTGATTTTTTTTCTTTCTTTACTGTTTTCGAGCTGTCCTTAGAAAATGCTTAAAAGAATTTTAAAACACACACACACACACACACAAAACGTAACAACAGTATTTAGAAAAAAGCATGGCTTATATATATATTTTATCATAACTCTGGATTTACTGGCCTGTAATTGCAATTTAAAAGCCGATGTATACTTTGAAGTCCGGACTTTGGGAAAAGCGCGATGACGTGTGTTTGCGGGTCCCACGAAAATTCAGAAGCAGATTTGCGTCGTGAAAACTCGTCAAACGCGCGTCAAAGTAGCGCGTCTGGTGCGTTTGACGCGCAAATAAAAATACGCGCGTCAGTTTTTGTGTTGCATTTTGTGCATTCACGTGTATCGCGTCTACTGCTCGAGTTGGAAAAATCTGAACTCCAGCATCAATTCGCGCCGCGACAACCAATCAGTTAGCCTGGTGATGTGGCTCTGACCTAGGTCAAAGGGGCAGGTCCAGCCAAAGCCCATCATACTTCATTCAATATGGAGGAAAGGCTAATAAGCGTGGTTGCAAACCACCCGGAGCTGTACGACACCCACTGCTTTCTGTACCGAGACAGGAATAAAAAGGACCGAGCTTGGAGGAAGATATGTGAAGCTGGCAACCTGGTAAGTTCATTCATTTCTCTTTTGAAATTTTTGACTGACCCGGGGAAGCACTTTGAGAATCAACTTGTGAGAACTGTGAGTAATATTCATGTGTTTGTGTGGAAAAAAAGTGTATAAAGTGCGTGGCGAGGGGCTAGTTATTCTGAGAACCCCTGCTGCAATAAATGAGGGACCACTGTATATACTTTCTCTATGATTATTGTTTTCAACCTGTTAACATTTAATATTGTCCTGACAGAGCCATATGATTCTGCAGCAGAGCCATCACCTGTTGCTTCTCCTGGCTCCCCAGTCCCTGGTCCCTCCACTCCTGCTGCTGCAACCACAGGTATGAAATTGTAGCAACAGATGTACAGCAGCACTGATAACTTTTTACTCTGTTAGATTCCCTTGTGATTGATTACCTTCACTAAATATCTACAACCAATCTGTTTATATCCTGTTTTTTTCATTGTTGAAAATGAAAATCTAGGTCCTTTTTATTCCTGTCTCTCTGTAAATGGTTCTATTTTATATATTTATGTTTAATGTTTTTCTGTTTGAGAATTTTAATATTATTTGAAATAAATTTTTGTAATGACTAATGTCTCAGTTCTATTACACAGCAAATATTGGCACACAGAATTAATTTCATATTATACTAATGAAAAAATATACTACTATATAGGAACATAGTGAAGACCAATTATTTAAGAGAATAAAGAGAGGTTAGTTTATTTTGGAGTAGAGCTCCATTTATTAAGAAAATTTTAAAAAGGCAGGGTTGTAGGGAAGTCAGTGGGTCTTCAAACAGGCTATTCTTTTGGCTGCCAAGACACTGCTCCCTCCGCCGAGAGGTGGGCCATGAACTTCTCCCTCACCAGGACAGCCTCTCTGGAGGAGTTGTTGGCTGCTACACGACCCAGGCCTTTTTTGAAAAATTAACCTGTGATAAGACAGCATATCAAGATAGAATTGTTATTATAATTCACGTTGGACACGCGTCTAGGTGCAAATTTGCATGCGTCAAGTTAGGGGCGTCTGGCACGTTTTGGTCGCGTCTATCGCGTTTGGTGTGAAAACACCGTAAGCATCCCTTGCTACTGAAAAAAAGAAAAAAAAAAACAACGGTTTGCGCTATGGGCTGAACCATTTGTTAATATTGGAGGGGGGTAAAACTATGCAATATATTCAGTTTTAGCATTTATATTCACTGTTAACTGTAACTACGCTCAAAGTGTTAATGCTGTCTTTTTTTTAAATAGACAACACTGTCATATGCAAAACCAGGGTGGCACTTGGGGTGGCAAGAGATCATTTAAGGGTGGCACTTGCCACCCCATGCCACCCTTCTACATCCACCCCTGTAGCTAGGTAGCAACATTGTTTCAATTTAAGATGAGGATTTACTCAAGAGGATGCGAAACACATTTCTCTCTTGAGTGTAGACAGTTTATCAAAGAAACTGTGAGTTTTCTTTTAGGTGTACAGAAATTCTGGAGATTGCTTGATACAAAATAACCTATACCTTTATTATAACATGTAACTACACCTACGTTGTTACACAGTCTGTAACTAAATTTACAAGCTGCTGTTGTGGTTTTTCGTTTTTTAATTGTGTCGATGTAAAACTCCTGCAAGTTATGACAAAACAGTGAACAATGTATGAAAATATGATTAAATATTGATATGACTGGTAATAAATATATATTGGTGTGCAATGGCTATTTGACTACCATGTCTTTTTGTTTATTAAGGACACTGCTGGAATAGTGTGTAGCAATTGAATACACATGTATTTATATTATTTATTCATCAAGGTCAAATGTTAGCATCCTGCATGTAAACAAAGTTTCTCCCCTTTTCATTGTATTTCAGCAGCACTCCAGCTTGTATTATCTTAATGACAGAGTTTTGACTCTGATTGTGTGAACATGCAGAAACAAAATCTATTATCAAGCTGTGAGTAATGAATAGACATAAATGTGTGGGTCATGTGTTGTGTTGTTAATATGGATTACTCAATCATATGCGTTTGGGAGTGAGGTTATTGAATTTGATCCACAGAGTAATGTGTTCAGGCAGTGAAAGACTCCTCATTGAAATGGGAAAGCCTTGACCTTTGTGGATGCATCTGATTACTGTCGGCTTCACTTTATCACGTTTGCGTGTGTGTGTGATATGCAAGGGCATAGTTTTGGCTTTTAAAGGTGAAGAGACAGTGAAATTAGGGTTTTATAATCTGATATTATATCTTATCTATCTCAGATGGATAATACAAGATACATCTTTGTTATATCGTATCTTCTATATCTTATAATATCATAATGTTATGATGAGACTGAAGAAGTCACTTGGATGAGTGACAAAATGTTTCTCCCAGTGAAAACGTTATATCCAGATAAGCAAAATCACCTTTTGGGTTTGAGGCATTTTATTAGTTTTGAAACAATTTAGATAATTCATTACAGACTGTAAAGATAATATATATTTATAATACACTAATAAACAAATGGCACAACAACGCAATACCCAATACATGTAATACATGTGGTGGTTTTACATTAAATTCTATGGGTTCAAAATGGTGCACTTGTTGGTTCTAGGTACAAATGGTCTTTTTTTTTTTTTTCTTTTATCCTACACTCCCTGAATTTCAGCATCTGATGACTAAACCCATTTTAAGAAAAGTTATGAAATATTAGATGATGGGATTTTAATTTAACACAGTTATGGGATTTTTTTTTAAAGCCCAGGGGTTTAATGACCTAGTTGGCAATTCTAGTGTTAGCATACACTAGAACACAGTGATAGAACATAAAACACAAATCACACTACATAAAACATGTTTAGATGAAAAAAATAAGCATCACGATCTTTGTGATAACGATAAATAGATGATTGCCGTAAAGGTTCTTTTTCAAGCTTCTTTTGTTACATGTCACAATTCCTGCATGTATCACAATATTTCTGACTCTCTAATCAGTTGAACAGCATATGTTCTTCTATTCAAGATTTTCCCTTATTAAGCAGGGTTCTTAACAAGGCTCCATGATGAGCAGTTTCTGCCTTAGCGTTGTCAGTGTCGGTCTATTGACTTAGCAGGCTGTTGCCCTCACAATGGTGCTGACAGCCCATGTCTGCCTGGATGGTGCCCAGATGTCAGCAGGGGGAGCTCAGCTTGGAGCTGGAAGTTATTTCTGCTTCTGAAATATAATAATTTTATTTACAAAGGGTGCCATGGTGGTGCTGTGGTTAACACTGTTACAGCAAGGAGGTTCTCACTTAGAACCTATTGGTCAGCTCAGGTTTTTCTGTGTGGAGTTTGTGTCATGTCCCTGGCCTGCGAGTTTCCTCCAGCACTAGCCTTTCATATATACATTAGACTGATATCTCTCTCTGAGGTCTATGATGATCTAGTGTCCTGGCCAGGGTAAACCACACCATTAACCCTTGGTTGGATAACTGGTTAAAAAAATGGGTGAATGGTACCTTCATTAACTTGAACTGATTGCAACCTGACCTGTTGCTGTTGTGTTATTACTTGTGTGTTCATGAAATGAATGAATTGCAAAAATAAGCTTACATTAACATTGCCACCCTCTATTTTAAATTATTCACTAATGCTGCTTGGCTCAGGCTTTACAAAAAAGATTGATTTCATATCACGGTAAATCTTTTGCCTCTAAAAGACTAAATTCAACTAATTGTAACAATATTTATTTGATTAACGCTGAGCAAAGTTGCAGAATCCCATTGCTCACCGTTGGAGTGGAGCCACTGTGAGTCACTTGAGAGTCTGGACTTATATAAATACTTGAGCTTTTATGAACCATAAAAACATAGAGCACTTTGTTGCATTTGTGGAGTATGTGTGTATGAGTTACTTGAGTGATTCATAATTAACCGAGGAACATAAATTGCTATTTGCAAAGTTAGGTTATAGTGGCTCTTTGTTTTCGTGCATTAGTTTTCAAGAATTTGTGACACTGTACAACTCATACAAAACGTCAAAGGTTTGCTTCACAATAGTTAGTAATCTCTCACTCCATCTTCAGTTTATTTTCACTGACATTTTCAAGTGCATTAATTCTGAAAGGTAACATGCAATAAAAAGGCACCTCATAAGAGTACTTTACCGCTCTATTTTCAGTGTTAGTTCACTGTTAGTGTGCAACAGCTGTCTATGAAAAGAGTTCAGCAGCTGTGTCCAAACCTGTTTTATTATATTATATGTTATACTGCCTAAATTTAACCAGCAACTGAAAGTTAAATTTTTTTTTTTTTTAAATTGTGTTAGCATCTACAAACGCAATTTTAAGTTGTTGTTTTTTTCTTTGAGCTCTTTGATTTGTCACCTTATAAGCCTAATGCTGTGAAACAAGGGCAGTCTGACTCAAATGCTATTATTATTATTATAAGTAGTAGTAATAATAAGTATCTTAAAGCCTGTGACACAAAGATTTAAATATTGCTGTCAGTTTAGTTATCATGTGACAACAATGCACCATACTTCAGTCCTGATAGAAAATGTATGCGAATCTGTACACGGAGACTTGTTTATTTCCTAGCCATTGCGTTGCCTTTACCTCGTTGTTCAGTAATAGTCCTTCCATAACCTTATCTTCCTGTTTAATATTACAAAACAAAGAAACTGCTTCTTTTAATTCAAACCATTTTTTTCTACACTTATCAACAAGAACATTCAGTGACAACACAATCTGTCCCGTTGGAGTAGTGGCGTGCATCAGCCTGAGCCTTTTCTGGTGAAAAACACAGGAAGTTACCGTGTGATTGTTGTCTTTTTTTCCCTGTTATTTATATTATGTACTCAGTATGTTGTCTTAACACTGGCATTTAATGCTTCAGTTTGAAAATAGTAATTATATTGCTTGTATATAAGATGAGTTTTTCCAAACAAATATGTAAATGAAACGCTTTTCATCAGTGTCATTGTGCTAATACTTCTATATGAACTAAATGGAACACAAGGCCGAACCAAAGTTAATTTGCCAAATGAACGTGAAGAAGCAAATGAAAATAAATCAAGAAACCTTGAGATTCATTCGTCACTGTATCGTGTCTCAAAAGGAAAAGAGGAAGAAACACAGCTGTGTGTCTTCACTGACGTTATTGGCTACCACCAATTATATGGCCAATATCAAGCTGAAAGGTTCTTCCATGAGGAGGAAGTTTGTCCCTTCCAAGAAAATTTTTTTCTCACAAGGATGCAAGGAGCTCGGGTAGAAAAAAAGCTACTGTAAATAGAAAAGGTTTTTGAACAACTTGACTGTAATTAAGGGTGGGGCTAGATCGTTTAAGATGATTTAGAAGTTAGAGATTTGTGAGTTTAAATAGATTTGCCAGCCTTTGTGGTGCCAGCTGTCCTGTCCATTTTAAGTGCTTGTAGTAGATGCTGACTCCGTCCATCGAGTATTTATGTGTATACATTGCCAGGAAACACAAGTGACTGAATACCAAGTGAGTTACACACACACACACACACACACACACACACACACACACACACACACACACACACACACACACACACACACACACACACACACACACTATTTATTTGTTATTGGCTACAGTAATGAGACGAGAAATACACAAGTAGCTCTCATCTCATCGCTGTGTATGTTTGTGTGTTTTCTTGCAATTACAAAGGACAAATAGCCAATACCAGCATTTTATTATGTGAAAGAGAGAATGCATCACAGAAAGCCATTTTTTTGGTGTTTGGATGAGTTTGATTCAGACTAACAACCTTCTGAGAAACAATCATTGTTCTTTGCTTTTCCCTATCCTCTCTGTTATGCCTCTTATTCAGAGCTGCAGGTCACAGGCAGGATTCAATTTAAATCACTAAAGCGCTCAGGGACATTTGGTTTGCACACAGGGGTTGCAGTGGCAGCACAAAACACAGACATAGAAATAGAAATTAAAAACACAACCACCATAACGACACACAGAAGTGATGAGAGCTGACAGGGAGGTAGGCTGGATGTAATGAAACAAAAGGTTTGCATATCTGTTGCATATCGTGAGTGTGAGCTATGAACACTTGCATTGTTCCTCTGGGCTTTTATTTAACAAATATAATTTATATATCCCAGTGGGACTTATTTCCTTTTTTGTGCTTTTACTTTGTGCTAATGTAGACTTCACTGTTTTGGGTGGCTCTTTCATCTTAATATGGTGATATTTTCTCTTAATGTCAACAACTTCTCATAAAACATTACAACTTATCATGTACTGACACTTGGCCAGCATCCCTATTGTACTGCAGCGAGTAGTGTTAAAGTGTAGTGTAAAACAGCATTTTGCATTGTGAAAAATAACAATTTACAACAGTGCTTTTAGTCGGCAACTAAGTCAGCAGAAGCACAAATCATTGGACCTTCAGTATTCAACATTTTTGACTTGTTTTCTGCCACTGAATACATGAAGTCGTGGGAGTATAGTTTCTAAGGAGAGATGTCAGACCCTTGGCCAGCTTGGAGAAACAAAGGTGGCTCCTCTAGTAACAAGATGTTACCAAGTCAGCTATGTCGACTTACACATATTCCCTTGAAATATCTATAGACATTACAGCTTTCGCCAGACTTGCATGCTTTAACCAAAACTTCTTCCTAAATGCTACTAATAATCTTATATTTATACACATGCTATTAATTCTGACACAAAATGTGTTCTTAATAAAAAATTGTTAAGCTATTTGCTAAAATGCTAGTGCCCCGGCAGTTAGCTGTAGCTGTAGCTGTGAAGTGACTCTTTGTTTTGCTGTCATACCTGTAACACAGCCCAAATTTATGTGTTCACATTCATGCACTGAGCTGCTGCACTTGACATCCACAATGTCTTTATGTCATCTCATCTTTAATAATATGTAAGAGTATAATAAAGATTAGACAGTAGTATCACGACATGGGAATGTACAGATGTGGAGAAAAGTATTAGCCCCACTATGAATTGTAATTTTTTTAGAAAGTATAAATTATTTTTATGCGCATGTAAATACAGAATTATTTCAGAAAAAACCCCATCAATTTTGAAAAACAAAACAAAACAACACAACACAACAATGCGCTTTAACTCTGTAATGCTAAAAGCTTGTAAAGTCAAGTTAAACTGAGGGTCATCTTTCAGTTTTACACCATATAAAGAACTTCAGTAAGGGTTTGAGCTGTCACTTGAAAAACATTCACGTCATGAATGAAAAAAGAAAAACAGTTTAAACTAGAGAAAGAGAAACGTTGATTCTTCTGAGCGACAAAGAACTGGAATGAAAATGAGAAACAAGAAATTCAAAGAGAGCCACACAGTATGGTAGAGGTAAGTGAAAGATTTCAGTGACTGAGGAAAGAAAACTAGTAACAGATGTGTCAGAGCAAGAGACTGATTGCAAGTAGTTGCAGTGACCAACCACTCACCCAGAGGTTAATCGTGCAGGACCGACAACCTCTGGGCAACCACGTTTGTTTGGAAGACGACTGAACAGTTTGCCTGGTGGAAGGAAAACTGTCTCAGTCTGACTTAGAATAACTTCATTCACTCACAAACAGATTGGTAAAGATTTGCAATTAATCACCATATAATTTATGAACGCAGAGTGACTGACTTTTATTGGTTACAGTATGTTAGCAGTTTGCTCTGAGGAGTGCAATTCATCTGTTCCATAAAATAATGAAACACACAAAGGTTTGTGGGCACAGGTTTTACTGTAAATTGTGCTAAAAATCACGTTTTATTTTGCACCAGATATTCATGTAATAGTTGCCACTAGGAGTATTTATCTGGAATGGAGAAGGAGATGCTATCGGAGTACTGGAATAACTGGCACTGGTGTGTAGAACCAAAACTTTGACTCTGTCCTGTTGCTCTTTACTCACCAGAGTGTTTCTAGCTGAGCCACACAGAACAGCGTGAGAGTAAGGGAAGAGGAGAATCCAGATACAAGATGCATTCAAGGATATATCTAGTTTACCTTTTTCAGAAACCTTGGCATCATTTTGGACAGTGAGCTCAGTGTTGATGGTCGTTTTAAAAGGTCACCAGAACAGCTTTCTGTCACCAGAAAAATGTATTCAAAGTTAGAAAATTCTTAGCTTAAACTGACTCAGGTGGTCGCGGACACCCAACTTTGTGAACACAATAAGCTGGGAATGATACTACACCAGATTTTCATTTGCTGACACCAGATGTGCTTCTACTAAAAAGGTTTTTTGAAAATCTTGTGAATACAATCACTCGAGAAAGATGTCAGCTAGGATTTTCAAACTGATACCATAGGTGCATCTACCAGGAGGCTGAGGAGTAGCACTGGTGACCGACAGTATTTTGTATTTGTATTAAGTTTAAATATAGTGAAATGTGCTATATAAATAAAACTGCCACTTTTACAGTGAGCATAGCACGTTCCAGTGTTTCCAGTATATCTACAGAGATCACCTCACAATGAAAACCTCTTTTCTCAGCCATGTACATGCATGGAGCGACATTCATGCTTCTTTTCTTACTTTCCTCGATATCAACAAGAATGTGTGTTAGTGTGTTAGATTAGTTTCTTTATATTACAGTATGTTACAATAATATGCAGAATATTCCCAGCCACAAACTTGCATCTTCAGACACAATTGCAGTCAGACTCAAGAATACACACAGTTTACGGTGCCAGAATTAAATCCCCTGTCAACTTAGTGCTTTGTCCAGCTGTACTACTTAACTTCAGTAGTTAACATGCAATGATGCCAGTTTAAAAAAAACAACATTTGTTTCTACTTTTCTGCAGCCCATCACCCTTTTTTAACCAAATCTCCATGCATGGAAGGAGGCAGCTTTAGGGTTGATCTTTTCACTCAGGAGCGTAGCTGTTCTTCTCGGTCTGCCCATGACGGTAGCTGCGTGTTACTTGCAAAGCCAACAAACCTTATGTGTACAATTTCCTCCTATATGTCCTCATAGCAAGGCTTTCTAAATACATCAGTACTGTCATTCTGACCCTATTAACACACCTGAAAAACAATTCAGCCAGAATAAAGAATGAAGCACCCTGATAACAGAAACCCATTGCAAGTAGGGAACTGGTCAGCAAATTGATTTGCCTTATTTCACCTGCAAGTACACAGTAATGCTGATTCAGAAATTACTATGACAAAAGTAACTCAACAATATACACAAATGGAAAATTCCCTGTAATATTACTGGTGGAACGACAGAAGCAATTTTGATTACCCAGAAAAACAGCAGTTTTCAAAATTAGTAGGAGAAACAGATGGGGAACACAAACACCTTCTGCTTATTTCTATGGGTATGTAACGGAAATAAACTTTATACATTTTAGAAACTGATATTCATAATATAAGATTGAGAGCAATGGCTAGACGTGAAGATTTGTTGATATGTGGTTTAAACAGGAGGTACAAGTAAACATAATCCGTTATTAACATGCTGTTGATCTGTGCAGTTAGGATTTCCCTGTACTGCCTATGCCTGCTGGATTTGATGTGGAGCATTTCAAAAGAGGGATGTTTTTCACTCTTTCTTTACTGTAATGTTCTCAGCACTGGCCTGTCAATCAAACTGTGCTGGCGTACTTGGTACTTTTGATGGTGCCGCTTGAGTTTCGGTAGATGGCATTTGTTCTCAGACATGGTGGAGACCGCTGTGCACGCTAACTACACTGTGAGTCTTTGACTTTGTTCTGTCACAGAATCACTAGACTTACTTTTTTCAGTTTCACTACTTTTCTGTCATAATTTTGTATCCAGAACCTAAACCTTGACCTTCTTTCTTTCACACATATTCCCACTCTGTTAGTGCCTTATTCAGCAGTTGTCCCTAGCTCACACCCTGGCATACATCAATACACTTACATTTCCTTTTTTCCCTGTAATTTCCCTCTGTAACCTTTTTACCTCATACCAATACACAGAATCCATCAGGAAGAGGTCAGAGGGTCACATGACGCCCACACATCTCTCGCTTTCATCTCCAGGGAATCCTAAAGGGGTAAAAAAGGTGTCATTTTAGCACCAAAGTGAGCTGATCCCATTATTAATAACATTAGGTGAAGTTAATAGGCAGGCATAATTCTCCAGATGCGGATGACTTCATTGGAGAAATTGGCCTAGAAACATTTAATTTAAGTACAAATTACTGTGGAAGTTTCTCATTCTGCTAGCAATTTAACAGAAAATAACATAAAATGGCTGTGCAGGTTATGATGAAGCATACAACGAGGGGGAAGTAATTGAAAAGTATTGTCCTTCAGGAAATATAAATGGGGTGAAAAAGACAAGAGAGAAGTATCGAGAAGGGAAGAGAAAGAAGGAGTGATGAAGAAAATAGAATAAAAGGACACGTTTCAGAAATAATAAATGGGCTAAAGCCAAAAATAAGATAAACAGCAGGAAAAAATTAGGAATAAAAAAAAGTAAGAGGGCAGGTGGCAAGAATGGAGAATGACTTTGATGATAGACAAAAGGGAAGGGGATGTCGAAGCTGAACACACAAGAGAGAGTGTCATTTTATATGTGTGTGTGAGGGAAAATTATATTAAAACGGACATACTGCTTAAAAGCACTTGAACTACCTTAAACATACATCTTCTAAAGTGACTTTCAGAGCTTCGCTTTTTGATCTGAGTGTGGTTACAACAAAAACAGCCCTTGTTGCACAAACCTGAATAATTCAACATCTTTAGTTCTTGCAAAGTGGAAGCTGCATGATGGCCACAACTGAACTAGACAGTGAGGGCACAGTTCCAGCTGTGCCTTCTGCTTTAGAAACTCTCACTTGAAGCATCTTTGATGTGTCGTGATCTCTCTGTAAAAGCACAACCATAAAAGTAAACAGCTTAGTTAATTAATTTTTGATGTTGTGTTTTTGTGTCTCCGCAGTCTTTGCTCATAGACACTTAAGTTGGGTCGAGGTTAGGGAGCTGGGAGAAAGAGGAGTGCTTTATTAAAATTTATGTCATGCATCCAACTTTCAAAAGGTCCCCAGAAGCCATTCATAGTTGCTGACTAGCAACATCTTGTGATCTTTGATGAACTTTTGTGTGCTTGCAAAGTAAGCTGTTAAGAAGTTAAACTGCATTATAACTGTGATTTTTGAAAGAATGCATTTGTAACATTGAATATTTCTATAATTGCAAGCCAAGTTTCTACCAGCATCTGATTATGATTATGCCTGTAGAATCATCTTTTTAGCTTAGGGTTTACTGCTGACTGTTTTTAGATTGTAAAAAGTGACCTCATCTTTCCTTCTTTCAGCAACTGCAACTGCAAATATTGTTAGTCCAAAAAAAGTTGTAAAATAAGGTATATGCAACAATTGCAGCATTTTGCAGCCTGTTTATTTGACTATGTACTCGTATTTGTGGGAGAAGACCCCATTTACAAGACTTAGTGGATTATATAGGAGTTATGGTAGTTAGTTGTTTAGGATTTCTGGTGACTCCCAAGGTCAGCTATAGGGAATGGTTACTTGCTTAGAATGCTATAACATGTTAAACATAAAATATATCTAATTAAAATCCAAGATACTGTATTTGTGCAAATGTTCTATTAATACTTTAGTTGTAAGTAATTATTTGTAATGCAAAAAGAAGAAAATTATCCCTTTTCGTGCTGTTACATTGCATTTCAATATACAGTGCCCATCTTGGTATAAAAGACATATCCAGATAATTACAGGAATAGTAAATGGCCTGCATTTGTATAGCGCTTTTCTAGTCCCTAAGGACCCCAAAGCGCTTCACACTACATTCAGTCATTCACCCATTCACACACTGGCGATGGCAAGCTACATTGTAGCCACAGCTGCCCTGGGGCGCACTGACAGAGGCGAGGCTGCCGGACACTGGCGCCACCGGGCCCTCTGACCACCACCAGTAGGCAAACACGGGGTTAGTATCTTGCCCAAGGATATTTGGCATGCAGCCAGGAGGCAGCCTGGGATCGAACCACCGACCTTCTGATTAGTGGCTGACCTGCTCTGCCACCTGAGCTACAGCCACCCCTAGTATTCTTTATTTGCATAAAAACCTGCATAGTTGCCTTTTAGCAAGTCTCTAAACTTCTCTAATGGAGTTGCGTACCTGACAAATAGACTGTGCTTGCAACAAGAGAGGTCAACTTCAGGTGTACATGTCCAGCAGCGCAATGGTACTGGGAACCAAAGACCTAGTGCTTAATAAATTATTGTGGGATAAATACGAATTAAATAAGTAATAAGGTTTGTACTGAAAGTTTAATACTGCAGTAATGTGGGTATTGGTGGTGAAAAAGGATCATTGGTTTCTAGCGGCGTTTGATCCATTAGTTCATAGCCAGTTCCCACCAGAGTACATTTACAACAGGCTGGAATGAGAAGATGAATTATTAAGCCCAAATAGAGACAAAAGAAAAAATCTTCTGACTGCTGCTATGGTGCTCAGCTTGCACTGCTCAGAGGAAAACAGCTTACTTTAATATGTATGGAAGAATGACATATACAAAGAAAGAATAAGTGAATGATGAGTGAAATGGAAGATCAAAACTAGTTGTTTGATAAAGGTTATGTGAAAGTCTGGACTGGGACCAAAAATCAGCCCTGGGATTTTTAGTTAAGTTGGCCTGTGATTGGTCAAAATAGCCCAAATGGTCCAATTAAATATGTCAAATCCTCAAAGCACTAGTAAAGCTACACGAGTAGTAGTACATGAAAAAAATATAAACAAAACAAACATAAAACAAATATATGCATATATGTTTGATACCGAAAGAGTTTGTCTTTTTGATCAGATTGGTACGGCTGTTGCACTGCAGTGCGGCATGTGACAATTAAAAGTTAAAATTAAGTCTTTATCAACCACACCTTCCACACTAAACTTGGTTCTATGAGGTGCATGAGCAGGGTAGGGGCCTGGCAAATGATCACCAGACCAGCCCTGGTTGTGTGCACATCCTGCAGCAAAGGTGGGTTTAAGACACTCGTCCCCACAAATTTGTGTTGTGAATGTCAAATACCCAGCTTGCTTTTCATCAGTTGCAATGGATCCATTGTATAGCAGCCTTTCAAGCCTCTGCTGTCTTATATTTTATATGTTAATCTTAATTTATTACATCTCCAAGAGCAATGACGCAGTTTGAACATATGGTTGAGCTGTGAAGGGTTTAACATTTTGGAGAAGTACTACAACAACCTCATTTTGGTTCCAGTTGATTGCTTTTCATTTCCCATCTGTATTTGTATTCCTCTTCTCTCACTCCTTGGTGAATTGACCCTTTGTTTTGTTTAGTGATACAGAGATGAAGCTCAGTTTGAACCATAGTTTGATTTAAGAAAAGATGTTGTGTCCTAATCCCTTCAAACTCTGGTTGTGTTTGATAGTGATGTGACCTAACCCCTTCACTGGAGCACAACAGAGGTACTTTTTTATTTGCGTTGTTGTTTCATCATGCATTTATGAAAAACAGTATGTTTGCGTGTGTTACTGAGTGACATGCTACTTCTTCGCTTCAGTGCTTCGTGTGGCAACATGCATGCATTCCTCCCTTGAATAACTCTTGCTGTTCTTGTTTCTCTTCTTGTCTTGGTGAAATAAACAAGGTTGTTGGCATTAACTGTGACCACAAACCAAAGACGTTATTTACTTTGTGAACAGCGAGCATTGTTAGAAGGTAGGAATCATAATGATGAAGAAAAGGTTAAAAAGAGCTCTGAAAGTTTTACAGAAAAGAAGAAGAGCGGGATCAGAAGCAGCATACGGAAACAATAGATTTGCATTTACGTAGAGGTTGTTAGCGAGCACGCACAGAAGAGCCAATGTTAGAAACTCTTTTGTGTTTCTTATTACAATTTTGTAATGTTCTGCAAAGGATATTCATATTATATATTGTGAAGGATGAATAATTTAACTTTTTTAGTATGTCGCACAACATAAAATTAACTGTTATCTTAATCAGGTTCATGTTGTAAGGCAAAGATCTTACTATAGAGATAGAAACTCAATGATCCCTGTAATCAGAGATTTTTGGGTGGAAAAACTCATTGGGTACGGAGTAAAGGCAGTGAAAAACAAACAGGCCAAAACACAAACCATGCTTAGAAAACCGCCTTTTCCTGAAAGTCGTAAAAGCTTTATTCAACACAGCAGTTTAGTTTTCAGCATTCGAAAAACTAAAGGCTGCTTCATCAAAAGTTTTTGTCTTTGCACCTGGGTAAAATACTGGAAGCATGCCAGACTTGATAAATGTTTTGAAACAGTAGTGAGGAAGCACGTTAGGAGGAAGATAGGTTAGTGGATGATGCAATCACCAGACCTCCAACCAAGAGACAAGAATGCGAGTCTTCTGTGGGATCTTCACTTTGTTCTTCGAGTCTCTCTTTGTGGGATTCCGCTTCTCATTTTTCCTTTTTCTGATCAATGATGTGCCACACTTTTAGTAATTGGTCTGAAATTTGCAACTGTCCAAAAAGCATTTTCACACTGAAAAATGAACAGAAGCCTATTTCACATTAACAATGCTGCCTTTTTTAAACCAATGTTTTTTTTTCTCTCTGCTGTAGTGTGGGGAAGGTTTCTCACCTGTACTTTGGTTCAGCATCAAGCTGAAAAGTGTAAAGGATCTGGAGCAAAAAGCACCCACATAAACTGTGTTTCTCCTGAAATTAATTTTCAGTTCATTTTAATCACAGTTTTTTCAGTTTCACTTAAAACATAATAAAGTATTTTAAGTGTTAGTATTACATTTTTACATTCATATTAGTCTTACATTTGCACACATTAGTATTTAATGAACAAACGGAGCTGTAAACACTGTGGGTTTTTTCATTCGTTTATGTCTGTTTAATTAAATCATTTATATACTTTATAAATGATGGATTAACATTTCTAAATAGAGTATTTTGTCAAGTGCAAATCAGTTATTTAATGGGTAATATTGTCAATTAGCAAATTATTGAGATGCACAGATCAAATGGGGGTGAGCGTTCAATTTATTGAAAACAATCACGGTGAGGAAGCTACTCATTACTGAGTTCATGTTGGGAACTTCTTGGGGATTCCTGTTCTTGGGGATTTAAATGTTGTTTTCAACTGCATCTACAAAAAAATGTTTTGTCTCACTCCCATTTCTTCCTGTTGCATTTTCAAGCTCTACTTGGAACCTTGTTAAGATCCAACCATGAAAAATATAATTTTTTGCTATTTTTCAAATGGTTTTAAACTTTTGATCAGGACTACTAGACCATGGGAACATGAGTGCCTGTTTTGGCTAAGCATTTGACCTTGACCTTTAATGTTAGTGACCAAGGTCAAAGATCTTGAAAAACAATTAAAACATATTGAGTATAATATATCATATCAAAGGGCATGGAGAGAGCTGCACAACACACTTCTAATTTTTTCTATAGAATGCCCTTCAACATCGCAATGAGGCCAGAAAGTTTGGCAAAATTGCACACTGCATAAAAACATCTTAAAAAAGCAGGTTTTTACATCTTATAGAAGCCAAATATTTCAGACAGTTCTGCTCCAATCATAGGGAAAAATATAATAAAGCACACTATTTTCATATGTCATGCTTGAAGGTCATAGGTCAAAGGTCAAGGTCACACAAGCCAGGATCATCTCCAAAATTTAAAGCAATACATTAGTCATTCTGGGACATAAGCACTTTCTTTGTTTGAGCTATTTTTTCAATATATTGTTTCACTTCAGAATGACATAAAAATATATACTAGACCTGATTTCCAAATTACCAATGCTGACATTAGCTACTCCCTCCTGTTCCCTTAGGTCCTCATCCACCGCTCACCTTATGGTTCCCCTTGCCCGTTTCTCCACTATGAGCAACAGAGCTTTCAGCCGCTCTGCTCCCCAGCTCTGGAATTCACTTTCTCCTGATATTAGAAATACCAGCTCTCTTCCCTTTCAAGTCAAAACTCAAAACCCATCTCTTCAAACTGGCTTACTCTCTTTATAATTAGTCTTAGTCTCCCATAATTTCACTGTACATGTACAGTGACAATAAAGGGCTATTCTATTCCATTCTATTCTATTTAAACATTGCCTCCAATTATTGTCTAATGTTGTTTTTATCCTTTTTACTGTTTGTCTTCTATGCTTTGTACAGTGACCTTGGTTTTTAGAAACAAAATGTAATATTATTATTACCATAAATGATCTATAAAAACTGCTGATGCCATCAGGCTGATGTCAGCATGTTGCAATAAAAACATGATAAAACATCAATATTTTAGTAAATTAAATAAAAATGTATTCAAAAGAAGCACTTTTTAATGATTAAGAAATTGGCTCATTTGCGACTATTGGTGATTCAAATTTGTCTTGAAATGTAATATAAACAATTCTGCTGGTGTCACTCTCTGAACAAAGAGTGTATAACCACACAGTGATGCTCCATGTCCTGTATTATTGGGGGTAATGTTGTGCTGAAGTGCTTAATATTATATTGAGAAAAAAACCCTAAGTCCCATGGAAATACAGACCTATCAGTCACAGATTTGTCCTTCAGCATTATAATGTGATCCAAAACCTTGAAAGAAAAAGCTTCAAATATCGGAAGAGCAGCATAATTTCCAGACATAAATCCTATCAAAATCAAAGTGTCAAACCAAAGCAGTAGCTACATTTGTGGGAACTTCAGCAACAGTTTTGGAATGAACTTTGCATTGTAGAAAGGATTCCACAGGGATGTGTTCAGCTGCTGAATGAGAAAAGCCTTTTACAGTTACTGGAGTATATTTATGCATACACAGTACATATTTCTACATCACAGGAAAACTTTCAGGGTAAGAATGGCAAAGAGACAAATGTGTTGGTTTTGCTTCATAAAGATATTAACATACAGTGGGGCAAAAAAGTATTTAGTCAGCCACCGATTGTGCAAGTTCCCCCACCTAAAATGATGACAGAGGTCAGTAATTTGCACCAGAGGTACACTTCAACTGTGAGAGACAGAATGTGAAACAAAAATCCATGAATTCACATGCTAGGATTTGTAAAGAATTTATTCGTAAATCAGGGTGGAAAATAAGTATTTGGTCAATAAGAAAAATACAACTCAATACTTTGTAACATAACCTTTGTTGGCAATAACAGAGGTCAAACGTTTACTATAGGTCTTTACCAGGTTTGCACACACAGTAGCTGGTATTTTGGCCCATTCCTCCATGCAGATCTTCTCGAGAGCAGTGATGTTTTGGGGCTGTCGCCGAGCAACACGGACTTTCAACTCCCGCCACAGATTTTCTATGGGGTTGAGGTCTGGAGACTGGCTAGGCCACTCCAGGACTTTCAAATGCTTCTTACGGAGCCACTCCTTTGTTGCCCGGGCGGTGTGTTTTGAATCATTGTCATGTTGGAAGACCCAGCCTCGTTTCATCTTCAAAGTTCTCACTGATGGAAGGAGATTTTGGCTCAAAATCTCACGATACATGGCCCCATTCATTCTGTCCTTAACACGGATCAGTCGTCCTGTCCCCTTGGCAGAAAAACAGCCCCATAGCATGATGTTTCCACCCCCATGCTTCACAGTAGGTATGGTGTTCTTGGGATGCAACTCAGTATTCTTCTTCCTCCAAACACGACGAGTTGAGTTTATACCAAAAAGTTCTACTTTGGTTTCATCTGACCACATGACGTTCTCCCAATCCTCTGCTGTATCATCCATGTGCTCTCTGGCAAACTTCAGACGGGCCTGGACATGCACTGGCTTCAGCAGCGGAACACGTCTGGCACTGCGGGATTTGATTCCCTGCCGTTGTAGTGTGTTACTGATGGTGACCTTTGTTACTTTGGTCCCAGCTCTCTGCAGGTCATTCACCAGGTCCCCCCGTGTGGTTCTGGGATCTTTGCTCACCGTTCTCATGATCATTTTGACCCCACGGGATGAGATCTTGCGTGGAGCCCCAGATCGAGGGAGATTATCAGTGGTCTTGTATGTCTTCCATTTTCTGATGATTGCTCCCACAGTTGATTTTTTCACACCAAGCTGCTTGCCTATTGTAGATTCACTCTTCCCAGTCTGGTGCAGGTCTACAATACTTTTCCTGGTGTCCTTCGAAAGCTCTTTGGTCTTGGCCATGGCGGAGTTTGGAGTCTGACTGTTTGAGGCTGTGGACAGGTGTCTTTTATACAGATGATGAGTTCAAACAGGTGCCATTCATACAGGTAACGAGTGGGGGACAGAAAAGCTTCTTACAGAAGACGTTACAGGTCTGTGAGAGCCAGAGATTTTCCTTGTTTGAGGTGACCAAATACTTATTTTCCACCCTAATTTACGAATAAATTCTTTACAAATCCTACCATGTGGATTCATGGATTTTTTTTTCACATTCTGTCTCTCACAGTTGAAGTGTACCTCTGGTGCAAATTACTGACCTCTGTCATCATTTTAAGTGGGGGAACTTGCACAATCGGTGGCTGACTAAATACTTTTTTGCCCCACTGTATAAAAACCTATAGCTATTATTCAAACAAGTCAGTTCTATTTATTTGCACAGACACAGTGGATTCCTCTAATAAAGTCCTCCCCTTTTTGCACTCCTGCTGCCTTTAAATATAAACCGTTTTCTTAAATACCACCACACACTCATACAGAAAATCTTGATCATAAGAACAGCTGTGGTTTTATATAGATTAAAGTAATTGTACATAAAGGAACTGAATATAAAATGTATGCACAAACAATGAATGTATTCTGAACCTAATTACATGCTGTTTGATTGGTTTTACAAGAGTAAAAGAATGTAACACCAGTGAAGGAAGGAGCATAAGCAAACATCTGAGAAGTCTAAAGCTCATTTTTGCGAGTGTTTTAATAGAGAAGCTCCTGAATCATCACATAGAAAAAACAGAAAGGCTTTTCTAGCTTAAAGACTCAAAGACCGAATCTGCTCCTTCTATCACAAGAAAAAACATCCTCCCAAGAACAAAATAATCCTTATTTACATTACTTTAATTGCTCCTAGTGTAATTCATTTATGTCTGTTGCTTATTGGCCCTGGCTGTAAAGTGCCAAACATCCACTGGAGCAAATCTCAAACCCAACCCCAGTTTTTCTCATTCTAAACTCACTGTACATACAGTGGGGCAAAAAAGTATTTAGTCAGCCACCGATTGTGCAAGTTCCCCCACTTAAAATGATGACAGAGGTCAGTAATTTGCACCAGAGGTACACTTCAACTGTGAGAGACAGAATGTGAAAAAAAAATCCATGAATCCACATGGTAGGATTTGTAAAGAATTTATTCGTAAATCAGGGTGGAAAATAAGTATTTGGTCACCTCAGACAAGGAAAATCTCTGGCTCTCACAGACCTGTAACGTCTTCTGTAAGAAGCTTTTCTGTCCCCCACTCATTACCTGTATGAATGGCACCTGTTTGAACTCATCATCTGTATAAAAGACACCTGTCCACAGCCTCAAACAGTCAGACTCCAAACTCCGCCATGGCCAAGACCAAAGAGCTTTCGAAGGACACCAGGAAAAGTATTGTAGACCTGCACCAGACTGGGAAGAGTGAATCTACAATAGGCAAGCAGCTTGGTGTGAAAAAATCAACTGTGGGAGCAATCATCAGAAAATGGAAGACATACAAGACCACTGATAATCTCCCTCGATCTGGGGCTCCACGCAAGATCTCATCCCGTGGGGTCAAAATGATCATGAGAACGGTGAGCAAAGATCCCAGAACCACACGGGGGGACCTGGTGAATGACCTGCAGAGAGCTGGGACCAAAGTAACAAAGGTCACCATCAGTAACACACTACAACGGCAGGGAATCAAATCCCGCAGTGCCAGACGTGTTCCGCTGCTGAAGCCAGTGCATGTCCAGGCCCGTCTGAAGTTTGCCAGAGAGCACATGGATGATACAGCAGAGGATTGGGAGAATGTCATGTGGTCAGATGAAACCAAAGTAGAACTTTTTGGTATAAACTCAACTCGTCGTGTTTGGAGGAAGAAGAATACTGAGTTGCATCCCAAGAACACCATACCTACTGTGAAGCATGGGGGTGGAAACATCATGCTATAGGGCTGTTTTTCTGCCAAGGGGACAGGACGACTGATCCGTGTTAAGGACAGAATGAATGGGGCCATGTATCGTGAGATTTTGAGCCAAAACCTCCTTCCATCAGTGAGAACTTTGAAGATGAAACGAGGCTGGGTCTTCCAACATGACAATGATCCAAAACACACCGCCCGGGCAACAAAGGAGTGGCTCCGTAAGAAGCATTTGAAAGTCCTGGAGTGGCCTAGCCGGTCTCCAGACCTCAACCCCATAGAAAATCTGTGGCGGGAGTTGAAAGTCCGTGTTGCTCGGCGACAGCCCCAAAACATCACTGCTCTCGAGAAGATCTGCATGGAGGAATGGGCCAAAATACCAGCTACTGTGTGTGCAAACCTGGTAAAGACCTATAGTAAACGTTTGACCTCTGTTATTGCCAACAAAGGTTATGTTACAAAGTATTGAGTTGTATTTTTGTTATTGACCAAATACTTATTTTCCACCCTGATTTATGAATGAATTCTTTACAAATCCTACCATGTGGATTCATGGATTTTTTTTTCACATTCTGTCTCTCACAGTTGAAGTGTACCTCTGGTGCAAATTACTGACCTCTGTCATCATTTTAGGTGGGGGAACTTGCACAATCAGTGGCTGACTAAATACTTTTTTGCCCCACTGTAGACTAGGTTGGACTTCGAGCTTTTGTATTTTGTTTATGACTGAGCAACAGTAATAATGATTATGGTAATTAATCTTGTTGTTACAATATTGGTATAACTTGTCTCATTCTTCTCTCTGTATAACTTGCCTCTTGGTTGCCTTGGCAATGCCAACTGAACACCCATCGAATGCCAGTCACTCAGTTTCACCGTACGTAATGAACGCTTCCTGACTTTCAGTCTCCCTCTCCTGTCTCTTCACATTCATTTACTACTTCCCATGTTCTTCGCTGTCTTTCGCCTTTGCCTTGTTTGCCCTCTTCCCTTTTCTATGCTGGTTTGCTCTTTGCATTTTAAGCCATCACTCTTTGTTCTTTTTGGTTGTTTTCCACACCCACTTTTATTCTTCTTGCTCCGTTTTAAGACACTTCAGGGTGTATCTGTATGTGTGCAACCACTCAGTGTATTTACTTGCATTTAAATGTTTATAATATAAACAGGATTTATAAATGTTTTTTCAAGGAAGTGTGCATACATAAGCAGTTTGCAGTATATGTGGGTTGCCACACATAGAGGAAAAGCGCCATGACTTTGCATCCAGTTGCCTCATTATGGTATTTAGTCAGGCTTATGTTTAAGCATAAGGCTGCGGGATGGTATGGATCTAATCCTGTTTAAACACATCCTGTGCTTGTGTGTTATTTGAGGCTTAGTTGTGTGTCAGAAAGTAACTTGTGTTTGAGTCAAAAACTGAAACAAAGATAGAGACAGAGAAAGATCAAGGATATAAAAATAACAGGGTTAGAGGCCACAGAATCGGTGCACATATCTCAAGCACTTTGTGAACCTATTTTTGAGAAGCAAACTATAAATAAATGTAATATTATTTATTATCTTTTAAAAAAATTGATTTAGTTCCAATGTGAACTCTTTATGTGGTGATCTTGTGATCCACAACGAGCCTGTGCGTGGTTCACACCCAGATTGTTAAAGGCAGTGTGAGTGCAACCCATCAGTGTAATAAGGCAAGACAACCGTACCTCATTTGAGTTAACCCTTGGCCTCTGTCACATTATTGTAGGGCTTTCAACATAGTCACTATCTGGACCAAGACTTCCTATTTTGCTCACTGGTCTATGACTGTAGATAAATTCAAAAAGTGAACAAAAAGCTTACTTGTAGTTGGATGATAGCCAGTAGTTTCAAGATGGAGTTTTAGCAAAGACAGACTCTTGTTCTACCACACAGATTGGTTATATTGCACCCAAATCCTGCTTAAAGTGAATGATCAATTAAACTTGGCCACAAATGGAAACCAAATTAGTTCCAGTACCAAAACATTTGTCCCTGAAAACATATATTTATATAAAGCTTTGTGTTTCTAGAGATTACTGAGGAAACAACTTCCAAAAAGAGCAAATATGGAAGGCCCTTGGTGGGTTTATAATGGTGAATGGACTTCACTGAAGGGATGAAAAAATGTCTATAAACAAAAATAACAGAGTCAGATGTACAAAAAATTTGTGCAGAAAGGTTCATACCTCACATATTTCAAGTTATATATTTATACTATGTTGTAAATAGTTGTGTACATTTGGGTTCTCTTTTGTTGCATACTTTATTAATCCCCTGTAGGGAAATTACTCTCTGCATTTAACCCATTCTCTCAGTGAAGCAGTAGGCAGCCACCAATCCAGCGCCTGGGGACCAGTGTGTAGGGATGGTACTTTGCTCAGGGGTACCTCAGGGTAGCTGTTCGGTGAACCCCGACCTTTTGATCATGGGGCGAGCGCTCTACCTGCTGAGCTATCTCCTCCCTTACTTAAATATTAAAGTAGTTATTTGGTGAGATTAAAAAAGAATTTGGTGGCACTTGTTTATCTTGATGCAAGATAACTCTTTGTGTTCTTTAAATAATACCAAATGACTAATGCTGCAGCTTCTAAATTCTCTTACTACAATAGCGAAAAATAATAAAGGCAAAAAAAAAACACATTTGAATTGATGTTTTGCTTTTGAAATAAATACAAACTATCCTGAGCAGCAAACTAACCTTTAAATTTTATACACGGTCATGTTTCAGCAGGACGATGCTGTTACAAATGAATGCCATTTCACCTGGATGAGGGATTAGTATCTAAATCAGAAAGAACAGATTTGTGGTGTTGATTATTTAATATTTGTGCTGTTTCTGTTGCAATGCTATATGGAATGGCCTTCATACCCACTAAAAAGTTTCCTCTCATCTAATCTTACTCCCAGAAAAAAAAAGAAAAAGAATGAAGGCTGGTGATTTTGGAGAAAAAGAGAATGTGGAACTGAGGTCAAATGGGCCCCACACCTTGTTTCTTACTTGACTGAACATTCAGCATTCTTCACCCCAGGGCTCTGTCCACCATGTCCATCTCTCTGCAGGTGTGTGTGTGTGTGTGTGTGTGTGTGTGTGTGTGTGTGTGTGTGTGTGTGTGTGTGTGTGTGTGTGTGTGTGTGTGTGTGAACACAAAAAACAAATACTGTCATGGTCCTGGGCCATGTTGGCCCAGTGTTCTTAGTTTTCTTGTATGTTTGTATTTTGTTCCCTGTTTAGGCTCTGTTTCCTGAGTTGCCCTGTTGTGTTGTTCCCTGAGTGCTTTCCCTTTGTGACTCTCACCCCCTGTGTGCCCCTCTGTGTATTCATGAGCCCTCGTCCCCTTTCGTGTTTATTCCGTGTCTCCCCTGCCCGTTATGTTGGTGTTCTCCCCGTGCTCTCTCTCCTCCTGTCTGAACCTCTGTACTTCCTGTTTCACCTCTACCGTCAGTGTTGTGTTCACTCCTGCCATGTCCCGTGATTATTATCAGTGTCACCTGTGTTCCCCGTGTGCTCCCACTTCCCTCGTTAACCCTCTTTGTATTTATGTCTGCGTCTCCCTCAGTTCTGTGTCGCGTTCTCCCTCATGTTGTGTGTGTTCCTCCCTGTGTTTCTTGGCGAGCTTTGTATTTAGTTTTCCCAGTTTAGTTTTGTATTTCCTACGTTCTGCCTCTCCAGCATTAAAGCTGTAATTTTTGAGTTCATCCCCGTGTCTGTGAGTTTTGCATTTTGGGTCCTCCTCCTGCCTGCCACACAGCGATCCATGACAAATACTGAAAGGAAAAAGGACAGAAAGGAGCATAAGAATAGGACAAATAAAGCAGAAGTTGAAGGACAAATTTTAGATGATGCTCGACAGAGTTTGCGATTGCCCAAATAATACTTGCACATGTAACAGGGTTAAGATGAGGTGACGAGATACACTTGGTTGAGAGTAGTGAGGTTGAATATTTTAAGAAATTTAAAAAAAGGGGATTGTTAAGGAAGATGCAATGCAAACTTGAGTTGTACCCTGTGGCTACAGTGAACGCATATTTTCAGCATCTTTATGTGCAACACACTGTGGCTGTGAGTCACAGGCAAAACAAGACAGTGAGCTTTAGTATGTGGACCCAGCATTGCACTGTGAAGTTTTTCCACTGAGTTTATGTAGCAAAGTTAAATTACCGTGTACAGACTGCAGTAAACTATATGTGTGTAAAGTTACTAAGCAACTGCCAGTTAGTACGAACAACAAATCCTGGAGACATTTCCCATATTCTCATAGTATCATTTAGTCAAACACTATATGATTCATATGTGTGTAAAAAGGGATGTGCACACCTCATGTAAAAAAATAATGACTGGCCTATTTTTACTCTTGAGAAGAACATTCCTGAAGTGCATATGTACCACTTACACTCTGGTATAGCCTCTTTCATTGATTATCAATGTTACAGCATCTGCAGACGCTACATGCACAGGGTTACTTTAAAGATTAAACTCATATCCAATCCACCCCCACATCCCCAGTCCGGTATCTACTACCTTACCACCTCGCACTGCATAATATCATTGTACTTCCTGCATTAGTAGTAGGGAACGTGGGCATTTGTTAATGTAAAACCTGTCCTGTAGGATCATCCAGTATGAAGAGTTGTCCTTGGGAGATGGGGAAATGAGTAAACACAGGAGTGGTTATGAATTTGTGTTCAAATTTTCCTTCAAGGTGCCCCATAGCATTTTCTTGATTACATTCAGTTTTACTCACCAGAAGGCTTTGTATTTATTTTTTTTGTTCTTTTTTTTGTTGAAACCTATCAAAAAAGTTCTGCCAGTGGTTTGCAAAGTTGCTTTGCTGTTTTTGTGTATTGCTTACCAATATGAATTATTTTCTAAAGTGTAATGTGAATATATTTTATGCAAAATCTGCATCTGCAAAGTGGCAAGCAACTTGAGGAAAAAGTGAAAAAAGAATCCCACTCAGGAAGTGTTAAAATTATTTAAAGTGGCGTGTGCTTAACAAATATGTTTAAGCACATGCTAACAAACACTGGACTGAGCATCTTCACCTAGGGTGACTGCTTTTGAGACACAGATATACAAACCTTCAGCCAACAAGGGAGACCCAACGATCATAAACGGCATTAGTTTTCAACTTTCTCATCACTCGATCCAAACCTGAAACAAAGAGGCCACAAGACAGAATCTAATGACTTTAAACTGACAGATAACTGGACTTGACAGATTTTTTTTTTCAAGAATTAATCATTCAGACACACACGGTACAATTGTAGCCTGTGGTAATATAGATAAAAATGCAACAACACTGAGATGTCCATTTTAATGATTTTGAAATGTCTGCATGAAAAATACAGACATAAATGCTAAAAGTGCCCATCAATTACACACACACACACACACACACACACACACACACACACACACACACACACACACACACACACACACACACACACACACACACACACACACAGAGTCAAGACTGTGATTTTATCCCCGGGCTGTGGTTCCCATTAACATCCTGTATCTGCTGCAGTGTTAACCGCCCGCAGTGCCAATCAACTGGAATGCCAATTTATAGCCAGTGGCAGGAGCCGCAGTTGTTGTATCTTACTATCGTAGTGGTTTTTTTCTTCCTGTTTCCTGCAGGGAGAAAGATGGAGAGAAGCACACAGACAATCAGAGGATTGTAGAGGGAAAGATAAAGAGAGGACATGGGCAGAAAGAAGTGGTGACACATTTAAAAGAAAAAATACACATTTGTGGTGGATTGTTGATTTCATATAAAGTAAGTTATTCTGCGCCAGTGGAGAGGAAGCACAAGGAATAGTTTCCTGCAACACAGGAAAAAGTTCCTCTGGCACTGCAGGAAACTGTAACTTGGAAAAAAAAAACATGCACAAAAACTAAACTAAATTTTATTTTCCTCCATTGTATTAGGTAGAAACAAAAGTTTAGAAATAGACCAACTAAGGAGTTACAGTGGTCCCTCGCTATGACGCGGTTCACCTTTCACGGCCTCGCTGTTTCGTGGATTATTTTTGTGTGCAATTTTGCATGCTTTTTTTTTTTTACTTTTTTACACAGTGCATTGGGTTCTGCATCCTGATCAGCTGTAAACCACAGTCAATCAATCTCCTCCGTGCCGTGTCACCAGTACAGTACAGAATGCGTTCAAGATTGTCAAATTTACATAAATCTTCAATCGCTAGCAGTGTGACTCTGAAGTGCTGTACTGTATGTTTGTAAGTTTTCTCCTCAACAAAACACAACAATGTCGACGAAACATTTTGCACCATCAAAGGCAACCGTAGTAGCACCTGAAAGGCAGAAGAAGATGCTAACCATCGCACAAAATGTTGGACTTCTGGACATGCTATAGGAGGGTAGAAGTTACCGTATTTTTTGGATTATAAGGCACATTAAGTGAAACAAAACAGTCAGATAAGTCAAACTTTACGCAACTCATTCTTTTTGCTTCTTCTACTTCCGTACCATTGATTCATTAACCCTTTAAAGCCGGTCAGAGCGGGCACGCTCCGTTTTGCGTAACTATTTTTAAATCCCTGTAAAACCGGAACCATGTAAGCTAGCGCAATAATGTTTTTTGCATATGAAACCAGAGGAGTTGTACTTACATCTTATGCCATCAGCTTGTCCTAGGTCACGGTTTCCTTCCACATATGGCTTTGCAAAAACTGCAGAAAAAGCACTTGTAGCAACAAAAACATAATATTCCAGAAACACGCTTTGCCGATCCGATCAGCTGTTCATAACACTTCCTACGTTAGAATAGACATCAGCGCGAACTATCGCATGTCCGCCATTACCTGCCTGAAACCGGAAGTGACATAATTTCGCAGAAAATGTAGTTTTTTACCTTCGGGGCCTTATAAGCCTATACTGGTGTTTTTAAAAATTATGTTTGACTTCATGCTTTTCTGAATAGTTTCTGGAATGCGTAGAACTCAAATTGCACTGCTGGAAATAGTTTATTTTTATGCAAATGCTTTTTGTTTGCAAATTTGCATTATAATATTTATTTTCGTTTTTCCTGCAGGACATAAAAATTGGTGTATCTCAAAATTAAAACTATGAATACACTCAAAATACATTTATTGTTTTTGGAAACTATTTTGTGCAACTTTTTTGTATTTACAGTTTTGAGGGATAAGCCTCTTAAATTTCTCTAACTAGAAATTTATATAAAATTTATGTAAAAAAATTAATTTATGTAAAAAAAAAAATTTGTAGTTTATTGCACTTTTTTGCAATTTATGTAGTTATTATGGACTTAATGCAGACATATTATTACAATTTGGGCTATAACTGTTGTATTGATGTATAACAACTTGAAACGCTCCCAAAAATGGCACTACAGCATGTAAAAATATAAAGATAAGCTCTGGCGTACTTGGTTCTATGGTAGGTCTTAAAGGGTTAATGTTGAATTCTCTGGCAGCTGCTCTATTCCCATGTTCTGGACCTGAAAATAGGGTTTGATCTTTGGTTTTATTCTATAATACTGGACCTTTCTACGAAGGTTTGAACTTTGAGGGTGTTTAAACAAGAGAGAAAAGTGTGAAAATGTTCATCCCTGTCTGAGAAAAGTGTATAAAGTGTGTAGTTAGGGGTTTTACAGCCTTAAAACATCTATAATAATTGTAAAAAATAAAGTTGGCTACTTCGCAGATTTCACCTATCGCGGGTTATTTGTAGAATGTAACTCCAGCAAAAACCAAGTAACCAACAGTAACCTACATTTTTACATTGTTACCCTTCTTCCCATGTTAATGAATACTGTGTCACAGGCTGGGTCTGTGACCTAGCATTTTGAGTTTATTTTGTATTTTTGATTTCTTATGTTATATTGGAAATATGTTAAGTTCTCATGTTGCTGTTAGAAGTTAGGATGTAGTTGATTTCATTCTAGTTTTTGTTCTTCTATTACTCTATGTAGTCTGTCTTGTCCTCAGTGTTTTATTGTTAGTTATGCCCGTGCTCTCATCTCCCTTATCTGTTCTCATGTGTCTCTCCTTGTGTTTTATGTCTGTTCCATATTGTCAGGCTTGTGTTGCAGTGTCTACATCTCTCAATGTTTCCTGTTTTATTTTGAAGAGTCGGGTGTTTCCATGTTGTATGTGTTTTGCTATACTTCCCCTGTGGCGTGTTTCCACTTCCCCTGAGGAGCTCTTGTGTGTTTTTAGTCTGTGTGTTTTCATTCAGTCTTTGTCAGGTCGTCTGTCTATCTCCCTCCATTTCATGACTCTGTTGAGGTCATGTTCATGTAACTTTGTCAAAATTGTCATAGTCTAGATTTTTCCAGTTTAGGTTTTAGTTTAGGTTTTGCCTCCCGCTGTGACACAACGGGGCTGATAATTAACAAAAAAAATAATCTAATTTGGAAATAAAACAGAACTAAAGTTGCCTCATAACTCAGTGTGATTGAGTGTTTTCTATTTATTATCTGTGAAATCTCCTTTATCTTTTATTATGACACTGAGAATTTCCAGGAAAAAAACAAAAGGCCATTAAATGAGCACTGAGTTCCCATCAGCCCCCCTGTCAGCTGAGTTTGCCTGTTATTTGTTTGTTTGGTTCTAATTGGTGCAACATCCAGCCTCAGCTTTGGGCTGCGATTGTGAGAGACTGATCACAAAGAGGCTGCAGTATAAGCAATATGCCAACTACACTGTTTAATGATGAGTGCCAGGAGCGTGTGCTGTGCAGTCTCTCTCTTTCTCTCTCTCTCCATATGTGTGTTTGTTTAGAGTGCAGCTATGCATGTTTGTTAAGAAAAATAATGAATATCGTGGTTCTACATAATAATGAAGCAATAAATAATAAATGTCTCAAAAGACTGGAATCTTACTCTTACATCATTCTTATATCATTCAGTTCTGCTGTTATTTGTTTCAGAAGTCACTTTTCATATCGATAGTTTTATTAACTCTAAATAAGCAAAAAGAAAAAATTAATTTTTTTGACTGCTGTTAACTTCAGAAGTAAAAATGATCAAATTAACTTCATGAGTTTATATTCAGCAACTTGTATAGTCTGATTCCATCACAATCAACTGACAACAGAAATACTTTGTAAAGTGTCTCTATGCACACTCATATTTTAGATGAAACTTTCATATCAGACGTCATTTTTAGAAATAAATCAGTTGTTCCTCTGAGGGAGTATGGTTTATGGTTATAATAAATATCAGAGAGAAACTCAGATGTGGTTCAGTTTTCTACAGGGGCTCTACTATTCATTCTTTTGAAACCCATGGTTTTTATCACATGTTTGGCTCTCTCATCAACCAACCTCCATCCGCAGTTCCCCAGCAAGCAACACACTGCATTCTAACATCACCAAGGTTAGCTATGAAATAGATTGAGCACTTTAGAGAATAAGGAATTATATATTTTTTTGGTTATTTTAAGACAAAATCAGAGCTATCACTGCAGTCAGACATGAACATGTGCCTTGTACCATACCAATAAAAAAGATGAATGTCTGATTTAGACAAGTGCTTCTCAACCTATTCCTTGCATGTCCTACTTCATAAGCAGAGAAAGGTTCACAGGCCACACTCTAAAATTTCTATTAACAATAAAAATAACTAAATAAATAAATAAAAGGAATCTTATACTCAGCTTAGCTTCACCACACGTTCTCATCTTGGTTACTCTTCTGTGATTTTTCCCAACATGCCAAAGAAGAGTTAGGTTAGTCATTATGAAAGTTGTTATGAAACTTTTTTGGGGTTCAATTTGGTGTTGATGTAATGTGCATGTAATGGATACATAGTGGTGATTGTGTCTATGGAGTTAGGTTTTCTTTTGAGCACTAAAGTAGCTAGCTTAAATGGCATTGGTCAACTGTTTCTATCAAAAATAAGTTTATTATTTATTTATTTATTTATTTATCGTGATTTTGGGGACTTATTTCAACTTTGTATTGAGGCTGAGAGAAACAAGGAAACAAGGACTGCCTTCCATTCCAAAAAGACACACTGGACCAGATTACAGCATGCTGTCTTTATCCTTTCATGTATGCTCACAGTCTCCAGCATCCTTCTGCATTCTGCCTGGATGTCCTCACATTTCTGCACTTTTCCTGGGTGAAACATTGTATTATTGTTTTTTAGCTGAATACCAAATATCTGTGTATGATTTGCAGCAAAATAGTAAAAGTAGTCATTTTTGTTATTAATATTACACTGGAAAAATGTTTTCCATCATTGTTATTAGGTTTGTATAAATATGACTGCTAAACATATTTACAAAAAGGCTTTTTTAAACTGTTTGATATTTGATATGAAGACATCAAAAATATACAAACTAGAGATATAGAATATCTTTAATTTTAACATATTTTGATGAGAAATATCTTAAATCATGGTGATTTTAAAAAATGTCTAAGAATTATATTGATATAAAAATAACAAAAGCATGTCTTCTTCAATTATGGGGTCCATCTTTTGTGGGATTTATATTTCTCCTATATAAGTATCATAACCCCAAATCAGGATAGCTCCTGATCTGAGCATTACCTCACAGGATGTAGCACAAGTTTATTCTCAAGAATCCCAAATACATTATAATACTGCCTATACCTCAGGCCTCAGTATTCCAGATGAAAAACAAGCTAAAATTAGAAAATAATTGAGATGTGTGCTGCGCATGGGCTGATGTCAGGTCAGAAGCAGCTGATGAGCCCAGCATTGCAAGTCCATCTCAGTTTGTTTTGATTGGAGTGGACTGCAAATGGCTTGGTTAGGAGAGACAGAAAGGAATCAGCTGCCAATGACAATTGACTTAGACCGGCACTGATCCATGTGCAAGACAGAAAGCACTCAGCCTTCAGTATGAGTGTGTTTGTGAGGGATTCGGTTGAAATCAAGTAGCAATGGAGCATTTGTTTTTAAGAATGAGTGTGTTTTGGTGCGTCTAGGTGAGTAGGCTATGTTAAAATCCAAAGTATCCCCGTGTGGTAATCACGCATGTATGCATGGGTGTATGTTGATTATGTGTAAATGTAGTGTGATTGAGCAGGAATTATAATCAGAGCTTTCAAAGTTTCTCATTAGAATTCAAGGTTGCTGTAAAACATGTCCTTATACTAATGCATGAGAATATGTCCACTGACAGTGACTTTAAAAAAACAACACACTATATGTGAGGGAATGCAAAAAATAACACGACTCTTCCCACAATTTTACTGTTTTTAAGTGATGCGGTATGAATAACGACAAAGTCTGCATTTGTGCTAATGAAGCAAATCAAACACAAAATTCCTACTTTTCAGTTCATTTGTTTGATGGGAAGATTGTGATGCATCTTTAACCTGCAAAGCCCACACTCAGCTGTAGTGTCTTCTGTCAGTGCTTAGAAGAAACGCTTAAAAAAATGCACTCTGTCATGGAAATATGTTAAAACAGGTCACTACAGCATAAATTCCATCCCAATTGATGCAAGGTTTGGAGTACATGTTATTTTACCAGACAAATCCAGAGTGGACGGATTTTAACAGCTCAGTCTTTAATCTCCTCTAGGGTGCTGAATTAAGTGTTGATCCCATAATCCACAACTGCAAAGGTGAAGGTGGTGAAAAACAAGTAAAACACAAGAAAGAAATCAGTTTAGACAAGTCGTATGTATATAAGGTATTTATAACTGTACTTTTATTAATCAAGGACACAGACCTCGGCATATTCAGGTGTATTTCTGTGGCCATGTAAAATATTTCCGCTCACTTTGATGAAAGCACAGTAGTTACCACACAGACATGACCCTCAACGGCCATCACTATGGTAAAGCCACAAGACACACTCTTGACTTAAAACTAAAGCATTTTCAAAGCAATTTAATAATGTCTGATCACATCTAATTAATCAGTTCACTACTGCTTACATTTTTTACTAATGTTTATTATATGACTACCACAAAGCTACACGTGAAATAACAGGTTAATATGTTCAGCTCCTGTGCTCCCTTGAACAATGTCTAGTGAAAAGAAATTGAATTACAAAAAAAGAACCAGGGTTATTTTATTCAGCTATGAAGGTAACATGAACTGAGAGATAAGGGGTTCAATAAAAAGCTTACAGCTGACCAAAGGAGGCAAACTGGTTGCTAAGCTGCTAATTCAAGTTGATGAATGTAAAAAATGTTCATCTTAATTTGGCTCTAAAAGGAGTACACTGCAATTCTTAAACATTATGGTTAGACTGATTTTCATGTTAAACACTGCTCAGCTTGTGAGAATGGTGGTTGCTTAGAATTTATATGGGAGACCCTGCATTATGCACCGGAGGTGTGGCTCTTTGATGATATGGTTGTTTACCAAGCAGGAAGAGCAATGGATGTATTTATTTATTGGTCTGATGATTTAATTTTATCAATAGACAGACTGAAAAATGATGATGTTGTTGTGTCTCGTTTCCTGGTGCCTCAGTTGTGAAGAATTATTATGCTTTTAGTCCTTCATTCTTCTGATGGACAAAGAAGAGCAACTTTAAATCAGGAGTGATTTCAAATGGTTTGTTTGGCTTGCTGTGAAAAAGGGCCCTTTTTTTCATTATACGACCTAAGAGTAAGGTCTACTTTTTGAGGAATTTGGTACAAGTACAACTTGATATTAAATCAATAAAAACTGCACAACTGAACTCGTGCTTTTATTTACTTGACTATATTGTACAGCAGTTTGTATATTATGATTTGTCAACAGTCAATTTGTTGTACTCCACTCCAATGCTTTTACAATAAAACATTTTTGAAACAAAGCAAAGTGAAGAGCTGGAGGGATGAGGCAGGGAAGCCTTGATGGAGAGAAAAGGACTGAAGGTGGAGAAAGAGAGAGAGAAAGAGAGAGAGAGAGACAAAGAGAGGTAAGGCTGTAATGAAAGAGGTATTGATTTTCTATAGAGGCTCTTTAATCAGAAGCTGTACTGACACATCCTGCTGGAGGATATATACATGTGTGTGTGTTTGCATGTTTCTGTGCAGGGCCAAGTATATTCAAATACACTTCATTTCATTGTAGACACTTTCAGTTTGTGTCTGGGTTTCATGTTGGTTGTGTGTTCCAGTGTGCATGTTTGTTTTTTTTTTTTATATATATGTCGTGTGTGTGTGTGTGTGGGGGGGCAGGCAGTAGATAGATAGATGAGGCTGCCCAGTAGATGGATGAGTGGAACAACCACTCGTTCATCATCTGGAGAACAAGGAATTCAGGAAATGCTGTGAGAGAGAGGGGAGGGGATACAAGGGAGGGAGGAAGAGGAGGGATGATGATGAGGATAGAGGAGAAAGGGAAGGTGCAGAAGGAAAAAGAGTTGCGACAGTGTGAAAGAAATGAATGAAAAGAAGAGAATACGGGAGTAGGAAAGGGAAAATGGAGGAAGAGAGAATGAAATGCAATTAAAAAGTCATGAAAAGGGGAGACAGGGAAAATCGGTGGGTGAAAAGAGCAGAAGTTTAAAGGGTAGAAAATCAAATGGAGAGGGACAGAAGAAGAAGGAGAGGGTTTTATGAAACAAGAACTCTAGGGAATGTTAGAAGAGAAAAAGGAGGGATAATAAGGAAGGAAAGGAAGAAAGAAGGGAAAGTCAGGGAGGGAACAGCAGACATGACAGGAAATGAAAAAGAAAAATAAGGTGAATCACAACATTATGAAGAATTATAAAGTTGGTAGATTAGTTAAAGATGACAAAAAAAAATAGGATTTTGGTTTTTTTGCTGACTTTTTGTCATTTACATTTTAACTAGTATAGCTATTGGTATTGATTCACTTCTTCAGGGTATCAGAAAAATCAATTAGCAGCACCTTGATTATTGATGATGTGTGGGTCTGTATTGGTTTAGAAAATTATGTGCTGCATTGTGATAAAAAATGTAAAAGGTTCTCTAGAAAGACCTAAAATAGACAGTAATTCATTCAGTATTTATTGTTGATTTGAATGTGCAATATATGCTGATTCTCAAGCTTGTGCTTGAGCTACAAACTAACTGGAATTTTGCGTACACTTGTGCGTTTTTAAAAATATCATCATGAATGTTGGAACTGAAAAAAAGTGAAATGAGCAGATAAATGCAGCCCGAATAGGAAAGTTGGACTACAGCCATTCCACCTCTAGTCAGCTCAAAATGGAGGCGGATACATTCATTCTTGAGGATCTATAAATTTTTTATTTAATGAAATGTAGGTTGCCCTCTTATTAATTGCCTACCTGAGCTCATAGTGAACAGATGTTGAGTCTGCAGTGATTGCAAAGCAGAAAACAATGCAGTATTGATCCGTTCATTGGCTTCCCTGGTTCCAGGAACAACAGTTCATTAATGCAGTCTAAGAGGGACTATCTGTCTCTATTACTGCCTTGTTGGCCTGCGTGGCAATGATTTATAGGCAACCTGTGGACGCAGTGGAGACAGCTAATGTTGCCCTGAGTGGGAATTGAGGACTTATCTGTGGTGAAGCCTGTGGTGAACGGTGGGCTGTCGAACATGTAACTATCACCATTAGAAGCTGTAATATCGTCAGAATTCTTTTCTCAGCCACTTACCAAACACATGCAGCTTCTATAACTTTTTTCTTTTATTTCATTCATTTCTTACTTGCCTTTCTTATTTAGTGCTTTGCAGAATTTAAAAAAAAAATGGGACAGTAAATAATAGCTCTTCTTGCAAAGGGTGCTGGACATCAAATAATTGCCATTGTGCCAAAGGTCACACAGTGGTAAGTAGAGTTTGCAGGTAGTTAGTGTAAACTTGAAGCTAGTGTTGTTGTAACTTTATTTGTTGCAACAGTTAATTGTGCCTCAGCAATAAGTCTCTTTACACTGCAGTGATACTGTATATCTGAAGGAACTTACCTTTTTTCTTGTTCTGTTTTCCTTGACCGTTGTATTGTTTTGCTCGAGGCCTGACTGGACTTAGACTGTCCATTTCTTCTCTAAAATTGTGGGGAGTTTATTTTATATTAATTTAAGTCAAAGAAACTTGGACTTAAAAGACTTTTGTGTGACAATATGTTCATGGTTGTAAGGGAAATCTTTTTAAACCTATTGCAGGATTGGACCAAGTGCATCCCAATGAATATGGTGAGGAAATTTAATCAAATGACAACAGTAAGGATAAAAGCAATGCATTCATTTAATCCCTGCACTCACACACTTACATGTTTAATACATCTCAAATTGTTCTATACAAAGACAGCATGCTCCAGTGGCCAGTATTTAGTGGTATATTAACTCATTCACTGCCAGCCATTGGCAGTGAATGAGTTAAACCCATTGACTCATTCACTGCCATTGACGGCTATAGACGTCAATGGCAGTGAATGAGTTAAATGGCTTACTCAGTGAGACCTCAGCACTGGGATTTTTAGCAGTTTGCTGGTGTTTTACTTCTTCTAATTAACCACATTTTATGCCAGAAAATCGTTCTAAATTTTTTACATCGAATTTCAAATAACATCAGATAAATAGCAAATAACAATGCCGTGCTCTTGCAAGTAATGGTGTTTATTTCTAGGAAGTTCAATTTGGTTGGACACTGTAAAATGAGAACTATCTATACTTTGGAAACTATTGAAATATGGTGCCCAAAACCCTGAAGCTGCTTTTAAAATATTAAACATACATCATCGCAGTCTGATGTTCAAAGCACTCCAGAAATTATTTTATGATGAAAGGCTGTAATGTGCTTATTGTGGTCCCTGTTGCCTGAAGAAAACAAACCACCAAACAACAAAATGAGGCCAGAAATGAAAGGTACCCTGCCACCGAGTTTAGAGTGGTGTTAGAGTAGTGTTTTCCCTTACTATGAAAGTCACAAAAAACAAACAAACAGAGTAAGACTGGAGGAAAGGCAGCAAGAGTTTTCTGGTAATTGTTAAATTATCCATTTTGTTTATTTTCCTTTAAGAAATTAAAGGATCACACTCATTTTCCAAAATACATCTATTATTCATTGCAGCTCTCTCGCTCCACAAAATTCGCTGGCGAGTCCTGAATCAAAAGTTGATATACAAACAAGTCGTGCATCATCAGACTGTATTACTGATGGCAATTCTCACAATAAGAATTACAGTCTATACCACGTGTTCTCAAGCCTTTCATTTAGTGCTGAATCACAACAGCTGGATACAGTTAATGTATTTTGTAAAAGTTCTTCAGTCATTTTGGTCAAATCAATCTGCAATTAGAATAGTATAATTATTCAGACAGGGATGACTACATGACAAGTGTTTTTATTGTAACACCTTATGTGATTTTAAAATCTAATAAAAGCTTCAATGAAAGTAAAATTTTTTTTTTAAATGAAATCTAAACAGAAATGAGAGAACTTAGAAATCACCCAAAGACTCTAAATAAAAATAAAAACTGATGCTAATTACAAATGTCACAATCTTTCTTTTTTCCTTTTTCCATTTTGATATTTAGTTTATACCTTTCTGATTTAGTGTTCAGGCTTTTGCACTTCGTGGTGTAAATAATTGATTTCTTGTGTTTTTGTTTATTCTTCACTCACCTATACTTTCTTATCTCTTAATGTCAAATTGTCATCTCTGTGTTCAGTATTTCATTTAGTTATTTCCAGTTGTACTTGCATAGTCCTCCGTCTTCTGTGCCTTGTTGTTAGTTTTATTTCCTTTGTGTCATTTGTATTGATTAGATTAAGCTGTTCCTCATTTCCCACTTGTATCCTCGTTTGCCCTGATTACCCTCAGTGTCTCTGTATGTATATATAGCCCTGCTCTTGTGTTTATTTGCTGTGTGTGCTTGTTGTGTTAGCCTGCACTGGTTGTTACTGCTTCATTGTTTCATGCCTGTTTGAGTTTTGTGTACTATCTGCAGCCAACCTTAATAAAGGCTAGTTTTTGTGTTCTTTTAGCTTTTGTTTTGAGTCTCTTGTTTGGGTCAAATTCCTGCAAACCATGACAGCTATATTAACCCAGCTTGTAGTTCTGATGAGCACCTCCCTTAAACTAATTTTTGAGCCACTTTTTTAGTTATTAACACATTCATACTGAAGATGAAGGTAATTAAATTATAATTTGTATGACATATTTAGAATCAGAATACTTTATTGATCCCTGGGGGAAATTTTTTTTTTTTTTTGTTACAGTGCTCCATTATAAACCAACATTAAGACAAGACAGACAATGCGCTAACTAAGAGTATTAAACTATACTGGGTGGCAGATTAACAAACCTAAAGAAGCCTCCTTCAACTCATCAGCATATAATTCCTTTAACTTGCCTTTAAAGAAATGTGTAGCACAGCCAAATGCTATATGCATCCATTCACTGAACCTCACCCAATACCCCCAATTTATGCTATACAACAGGGGTGGGCAGCTCAAGGACCGGTGCCCTGTAGGGTTTAGATGAGTCCTTGATCCAACACATGTGATTTAAATGGCTAAATTACCTCCTCAACATGTCTTGAAGTTCTCCAGACACCTGGTAATGAACTAATCATTTGATTCAGGTGTGTTAACCCAGGGTGCTAGCTAAAACCTGCAGGACACCAGCCCTTGAAGCCTGCAGTTGTCCACCTCTGCTATACATGCTTTCAAACATTAATTCATTGCATTCAATTCTTTAATTGTGTACTATTTTTTTTTCAGTCATTTTTTAATTTTTTTTTTTTTTTTTTGTTCACTTTTCCTGATAATGTTTGACAAGCAATAGATACTGTCTTCTTCCAGTAAGAGTAGAAAAGGCAACAGTGGCACTTTTATTGCACGAAGAAAACCATCAGGTGGGCGGCTGCATTCTTTCTCTAACAAAATGGATTGTGATATGAACTTCACTATACCCTCACTGGAAGACTCAGAGGCCAGTAATGGGTTGTTGTGATCAACTCGACTTGTATGTGGTTTTTGGATGACTGCTGTAAATGTTTAAGATTCTGACTGCAGTGAAGTGTAATGAATCTTGAATGGACTTCATATTCATAGTATATTTATCATCCTCAGGTTATAGTCTAACGAGATACTGTTTCTATAGTAACAGATAAATGGGCTCTCCCTGTTTTCCTTTCTTGCTCTGGACTCCAAAGCCACATTTCTCTGCACAGTTCACCAAATCTCAGTGATTCTACATGAATGCAGCTCGTAGGCTGCTGGGACTTGAAGTGGCATCAGTCACATGGCTCTGTGCTGATCTGTTGGTAAAACAATGGGGGGGAGGTGGCGTTAGGAGAAGGAATGACAAACAAACAGGGCTAAAGAAAGAGACGAAGAAAAATGCAAAAGGGTACAGGTGGAGATGGATGGCTTAAATAGAAAGTGTTGTTTTTATCCTTCACTTCTCAAACTGAAAACTTGAGCTTAACTTACAGTGTTTGGTAAAAAAAAGTTATGAGAATTTTAACTTTGTTTTCATTTAAGACTCCATGGTGATTCAAAATTAGAACGTGAAATGTTACATTTTAACCGTGTGAGTGAGTGATGTTTGGCCAGTTCTTCCTTCAAAAAGACTTTTAAAGGCTGTTTTTTAGGGTTAAAATTACACTTGGGTCAAATTAGGTTAAGGTAAGGTAGGGCTAGGCATTTAGCTGTAACGGCAAAGTTCAAAATAAACCAGGTGAGATTAAACATGTATCAAGTACAAAGATGTGAGTTTTTGTTTTATTGTCATTTTTAATAAGCTATTTGCATTTCTTTGAGTTAGGCTCTTAACATGTAATTTTTATGATTTGTTTGTGAATTTCCAGTCTTAATTCCATGCAGATTTGTGTGAAGTGTGAACTGGTGTGTATGTGCAAGTGTGTGTTTTAGCCCAGCCTCTAGCCTCGCTCGGGGGTGCAGCTTGACTCTTCAGTTATACATCAAGCCAAAAACCCAAGTGAAAGTATATGTCTCTGTGCCTTTCAAGGATCTGAGTTTATCCTCACATCCAGCCACAGCTGTTACCTCAAGCAACAATTCTGTGTACATTTGGGGCTGCATGAGTACTTGTGTCATAAGGTCTTGGGCTTTAAGAATGGACTGGGTAGGGAAAAAAACATCTCCAATGAAGGAATTTCAACTAGCTACCAAGGTGGTTTTTTGTGTCAAAGTTTAACGTGTGGTTCTGCATATGCATCACTACAAATGCACTTGTTTATATTTGAGCTCATGCACTCATCAAATGTTACATTCACCAGATTTAGCTAATCTACTGAAAACATAAAAATAAAAGTGTGTGTGTGTGTGTGTGTGTGTGTTATATATGTTAGAGAGTGAACGAGAGGGAGAGAGTGATGGAAATATTCCTTATGCCTGTGGAACACATCATCCATTCAAGTCCAAACATATATGCGTCCAAGAGAGCGCAAGGTAAGAAAATAATTGCCAGCCTCTGCTTGAAGGTCAAATGTTCAACATATTCAACATGGGTTGTGGCTAATAAATAATGAGCCTAACACTGGTTCGACTTAAATAAACCTTTTCCTGTTATTTAATGGGCACATCTCATACACACCATGACAGTGTATCACCCTGTGTGTGTGTAGGGGGAGTCTTCATTTTACCACATTAGTCCAGTTTTGCCTTGTTATCTCTGACAAACACCCATGTTTCCTTTCCCTTTCCCTCTTTCTCTTTTTCTCACACACTCACACGCACAGAGCAACAAATGCACAAAATAGCTGTATTCACTAAAAAGGGTTAAGACACTGTCCTTGGCAGTTCAAAAAGTTCAGATCCTTCTTTCATACATACCCAATGAGTTGAATACCAGCTCCACCTCAAGTCTTCCCACTGCTGTTTGATAATCATTAACTGTCTAAATCTGTACCATGCTCCTTCGTGGGATGCACTGTATATATGTTTAACTACTGTCTCAGAAATTAGCATAGAATCTGTCATACCGACATACGCAGCTCATGCAGCAGACTCATGTGTGCAATCTTACACCCACCAACTGTATAGGTGGTTAGCTACTAAACAGAAACTTAAAAAAAATAGGACTAATGTGATTAGAGGTGATTTAGATGTCTTGAGTTTGCAATCCTCAGTTACCCAGAAATGAGCTCAACAGCTGTGAGGCATTAACTGCAAATATGCTGGTCACCCTTTATCTTAAACTCTGCCCGAGGGCCTTTCCCTACAGTCTGGCATTATAGCATTATATCCTGGAGTCATTACACGGATGGGTAACTACTGAAGACAGATGAGAGCAGGAGCGATACTGAAATGGGCAATATGAATTGTATTTAAGTTACTTGCAGTATTGTTGTGCATGGCTGTCAAAAACAGATTATACTTTGGTCAAATAATCTATCACTTCCTGTGCAATTATTACTTATTCTCACTGATTTCATTATCCTATTTCTTCCCTTTCTTCAATGTTTTATGCTGCTATCTGTGATTTACTCTTAGGTTTAAGGTTAATATTAGTTTGATAACTGAGACAAAATTGTAACAGTCTTGGGTTTAGTACCTCCTGCTACTGTATCAGCCAGTGGCATCATGAAGAGTTTGATGGTCATTGCAGAACTTCTTGCAACGCAAAAGTCATACACGATTCGTTTTCTGTATACATTATTCTATACATATTTGTACTCATATAATCTTTTGTTAAATGAATCCTTTAAAAGGAGGAGAGCTAAGCTAATCTGCAAGCCTGGCAACTCCAAAGCCCAGATCAGCCGATGGCTAAACTGATGTTCTTCCAAACAACCGATTGGCAGATCTTCTCGAGGGCCGCTGTGTAAACTGCTTTAAACTGCTTTAAACTGCCCATAGTTGCTTCAAACCCAAAAGCCCCTTTGCAGCCTCCGCTTTTTTATGCTATATCTGAATCATGTCATGTCTGTCATTATGATGTCTTATTCTACTGTATGGGGGCCTCAATGCCTCAGGCTCTCTTCTTCTATTCTTGAAATTTACTTGGAAAGGTGTAAAGTGATCTCTTGGGAACTGTTTGGACAAAGCTATATCACCAAATAGAAGTTGCTAAATACGGAAATAACAATCCTTTTTGCTTGTTTTCCAGTACTTTTTTTTCATAACCATCATGACAAGTCTCTCTCTTTTATAGAGAAAGAGAGACCTGTTTTCTCAATAATGCAAAGCTCTTGAGATGCAGAAGCCATCTTTATAGTTTTAAAGGTCAATAATGTTTGTGAACGTATCTGAGCTTGAGCCATGGGGCTGACTGTGAGAGTATTGACTGTAAGCCCATAGTGATTCTTTCTATCACAGCATTACCACCTTGGGTTGTGAGCACAGTTTGTCGAAGTAACTCTAATCCCAAATGTGCTGCTGTCTCATCTATTTATCATTATGAAGTGTTTCTCCCTGCTGCCTCCCCTGGTGGTGAAATGACCTTTCCTCACTGTGGGCAGAATCACCCGTCATCTTCCAGACTGAAATTCAACTTTTTATGATATAATTCACATTGTGGTCTCCCTTCCGAGTCACAATTTCTTTCAATTCAAACACACTTCTCTGGCTGATCTTCCTGAAAGCATATCTCTTCCCTTTTTCGGGCGCTTCACATGATCAATATTTGTAAGGCAAGGATTTTGAAACATAACATAATGAACTGGTGATCATTTAGACTGATTTTAAAATTGCATCTAAAGAAGTGTAGGCCTCATTCGTCTAAGTTAAAGTCAGTTTTTATGATGCAACAACAAGAAAGAGACTGGCATCCATGGGAGGATTCTAAGGTGAAAAACAACTGCAGAACAAAAAGAACATTTTTTACTAAGCTCGTGTCACATTTGCCAAAAAAACATCTTGATGATCATCGAGACGCAGACTTCTTGCTGTTGCCTCACAACAAGAAGGTCCTAAGTTTGACTCCACCACCAGGCCGGGGCTTTTCTGTTTGGATGTTCTCCCGGTGTTTGCGTGGGCTCTCTGGCTTCCTCCCACAGTCCATGACATGCAGTTAATGGGGTTAAGTTAATCAGTGATTCTAAATTACCCATAGGTGTGAATGTAAGTGCAAATGTCTCTCTGTGTTAGCCATGTTTCAGGCTGATGACCTGTCCAGAGTGTACTCCATGTCTCGCGGTAGCTGGCATAGATATCAGCCCTCTTGTGACCCTGATAAGGATAAGCAGAAGAGAATACATGGATCCAAAGAGGACTGGACCAAAATCCCTCCCCAGCAGTATGAAAGAGTCAATTATCAAATAAATACTTGAATGCAGTTCTTACTGGGTGGCACAAGTAGTTATTAGAATTTATTCTATGGGCTTTTTCACATAGGGCCTGTTAAAAAATGAAATCATTATTTAAAGAGTGCATTTTGTGTATACTCTAATATTCAAATTTGTTTGATGTAAATGTGATAAATATGCAAAAAAAAAAAAGAAATCAGTATGAGGAAAATACTTTTTCACAGCACTGTATCTACAAAAGTAACATGAATTAAACATGGGTACGCTGAACGAAGCCAAGATCAGCAAACAGGAAATTACATAATGTAGGATGGCCGTGAAATATATGAAATCACGCCATGGATCATACTGTGTATCACTGAGGCCCAAGGGTGACTGCCTTAAAAACCTAATCTTTCAACAGTATTTAACTTGTCAGCTTGTCTCAGACATTTGCCTTGTTATGTTTTATTTGCAGTGGATTTTTTTTCTCATCCATTCCCATACGTTTCCAGTTGTGTCAGAACTATGCTTAATGGTAAAAAAATAATCATTGATATCAGCATCAAGATTTTGATGCATGCAAATTGTGTGTGTGTGTGTGTGTGTGTGTGTGTGTGTGTGTGTGTGCGCGTGCTAAAATCCTAATTATGATATTTCCAACAGTGCCTGGAGATCGCATTTGTTCCATCATTATAATCACTAATTAATCACCAATTACCGTATGGTGTTAGCTTTAATTGCTAATCCTGCACACATGGGATCACTGAGAGAAACTGTGTGATTTTTTTAATTTTTTAATTTTTTTACAGTTATGTGCGTGCACATGTCCAACTTTGGTATAATTAAACACTCAGGAAATAAAGCTAATTTTAGTGTAAAGCTGGGCTTTTCTCTTGCAAGACTCAGAAGGTGGACATTTTAATGAATGCGCATCGTTGAACCTGGGGAGCTTATCTGCATGTTAATCCTGCACACACAGAGCAGGGAGTAAGTCCATTTCATATTACTGTGGGGTGATTTGACTTCATTGATCTGCACTGGACTTGGCACAAGGTCAGCTTAATCTCGCAGTGTCTGTATCGTTTGCTTTAGAGCACCTACCATGGATGCTTGTTTTTTCTTGAGGTTTTGGGCACTAGGTCAAGCCATGACATGAGTTTTCAGGGAAATAAACAGTGTGTCAAATGTGGTTAATGTTTTATTTCTACAAGATGAAAAGAGTAAAAATTCCAAATATTAATGACAAATAAAAATTTAAATTAACACATTACTTTTTTTAAATAGATAAGCAGTATGTGTATGTGTGTCATTGACATCATTGACACATCATTGAAACAATTGTATTGTTTTGGTCTAAGGTTTATTTGTCTTTTTGATAGCAAGTATGACGCTCTTTTGAAGACTTTTGTGTGCAGAGGAACACAAACTGGCAACAGTGGCAACACTGTGACATCCTTAGAAAATGTAAAATATTCATTTTTGAGAATCTAAATCTGTATTCAAATATTTCTCTTGTTTTTATTACAGTTCGTAATACTGCGCCTCTGCCATTAAAAATGTTATACAATAAAGGAGTTTTGGGAAGAAGTTGGAGCAATGATAAAGGAGATTTTGTCAATTAAACTTGTGATGGATCCCAAACTTTTCCTACTGGGATTATATCCTGTAGGGTGTAACATAGATCATTTTGAAAAAATCTTCATAAACATGGGAATACTACAAGCAAAGAGAGTGATAGCTCTAACGTGGAGGAGTCTTGGCAAACCAAGTATTTCACATTGGTTCAAAGAATTGTCTTTATGTTTACCATTAGAGAAAATTACATATACTCTAAAGATAAACAAGAAATTTTCCAGAAAATTTGGGGGCGCTACATCCAGTATATTTGGAATAAAGATCTATCTGGTTTACTGTGTGAGACAGGGACAGCCTAGCTATTCCCTGTACAGGACCACAACCATATGCTGCAATCTGAAAATTATTCTTTAAAATCTGTCAGAGGTCTCATGGACTCAAGTGCTTTCATTGAATGTACCTTGTGTTTCGTTTATTGTGTAAATTTGTTTGTGCATGTACTTTATATATGTATATATGTAAAACTTTAAGAAACATAATGTTGAAAAAAAATGTTATACAACTTAGCTCCATACAGATGTGCTTTGAGCTTTGAGGTTGATTGCTCTGGTCACAAGATTTTCAGAAAACTTGCTTTGACCTTGAGGTCGAAATAACTAAGATTCAAACGGACTTTTACGGCTGAGTGGCAAAGATGCATCCCTGACATGTTATCTTCAGACGTGATCTTAAAAGAACTTTGTTTTCAGAATCACTGCAATAATTAAGGTTGTGATCCAAACTGTTTAAAAAAAACAAACCAACTATGCCTTGAAGCTCATTTTAGCTTAAAAGCTATTATTGATATTAAAATTAGAGTCAGTTCTCAGATTCATTGGATGCATGTGTCATTGAGCCAAAAAACTCAAACAGAGGATGTTAATTTGCTTAATGAACTTGAGGATAAGCAGAGACATATAATGTGTTTGCATTTTGTTGTTTAATGCTTGATAATGTTGATCCTATGACCCTCATCCAAGTACAGTGAGAGCCTCTTCATAGTGCATTGTGTACATTTTGTATAACCTTTTATGCTAATAAGATGTGTACCAGCACAGGAACACTTGTTATGTACCAGAAAGCTATTTCAGGAATTCTAGGCTATTTCAGTATCTACATACACTGTCAATCAATTATTTTTTTCATCTTCCTTTTGCTGAAAATATACTGTATGACTATAATTATGTTGTTTGTATGCTTTCATGCTGTAGTATGAACTTATTACCAGTTAAATGCCTTGCTAATGGTATTGTGGGATGGATAAGACTATAAACATATTTCTAGTGCCTAAAATTTTTTGTAGTAATTTACATCTGTGGGATGTTGATAAGTTCCTGCAATAGAGTGCAGTAATGCTATATTAATGGCAAACAAAATAAATAAAATCCCAACCTTCACTTCAATTCAGTTCAGTGCAATTTGGCTTTATTTATATTGCGTCAATTCACAACAACAGTTGCCTCAAGGTGCTTTATATTGTTAGGACCTTAACCTTGTTATGTATGCGCAATTCAAAACAGGTCAAAACCTGTTTACATTTACCAAAGTCGTCATTCATTTTTCTTAATGCATTTACCACCCCCCACACACACCCATACACATAAACACACTGGATGTGCTGGATCAACACTATTCTGTTGTCCACTAATTGTGGACCTCTAAAACAAACAAACACACATACACACACATGCACACACAGCCATAAACACACACAGGTCCTCAAGGCCAAGCTCAATTTGATTTATTAGAGTTTCACCAATCAGTTTTAAGACAGCTCTGTCACTGGGAAGGTCAGTGGAGAAAGGACGAGAGATCATCAATGCACACACACACGCGCACATGTACACAAAGGAAGTTGGTTTTACCTGACTTTTTAACCTTTTAACTTTTCTCGAGTTGCAGGTCTGAAACTAAAAAATTGGTTTAATACTCACAAACATGCCCCCCCCCCAAACTCACACAGGCACACACACACACACACACACACACACACACACACACACACACACACACACACACTCAACAGTGCTGAATCATAAAAAAAATCTTGCTTCCTAGAACTCTAACTCATTGCTGGATATTTCTACTGATAGAGAGGAAAGGAGAAGATATACCATGACCAAAGTTATAATTACAGAAAAGTGTACACCAACATATTTATCAGAATTACCTTGTTTTTTTTAATCACTTGTGCCTCTTTGTGTATTATACAATATGCAGTGGGTGAGGGGTCATTGTTCTAACCAGTATTCCAATGTCCATACAGAAGGTCTAAGATAACTCAAAAGTTTTAAAATCAGGATCCGCGCAGTTTTTTCTAACCTTGATAATTGATGAGTCTGACAAAGCTTTGAATATTTGTATTGTTCTGGTGTTTGGCACGATTTCCAGCCCCCACAGAATTCTTTGAGCTCCTTCGTCTATTATACTTAGCGCTGTTTTCTGTGTACCAAAGTTCTTCTGTTTCATGTCATTGCTGACAGAACAACAAGTTACATTTTTCCATCTCCTGTCTGCTGACTCATCTGTCAGTTTTCACTCCCACTACTCTGCTATCAGTAGTTTACATAAATCACTCACTCATTTGCATGATTCCCTTGGCTTTTTGTAAATGCCAAGTTTATATCTGAATGTCAAGTACAATGAAGCCATGATGAATCAAATTTCAAGTGAGCAATGATCTCCTGGAGCTTTACAGCGGTTTGTGATAGAAGTAGTTAAAAGTTCTTCAATGGTGGATAAGTTACCTGAGATCTCCTCACTTAGGGCTTTGTTTAGGGCTTAAACTCTAACACTGGTTTTGGACACTTTTAACTGGTATGAATCAAATATCAGCAGTTCCTGTTTGCAAAGCAATCATGGGTGTGGAGGACAGTAGAAGTATCAGTACTTTGACTCTAAAGAAAGATTAAAGTGTTCCTAAACTTTTGATTAAGTTTGTTTGGTTTCACATCCTTCCGTGCATGTGCAGTATTTGGACGGGCGGGGGGCATGCACCCCCAAGTTTGTAAATGTGATAAGTCAAGAACAAGGTGACATAAGACTTTCAAACTGATACCATAGGTGAATCCCTGTGGCCTTGAACCCAAGTTTAAGGTCAGAAGTCACATTTCCTGAAAATCCTGTGAACTCAATAAATTGAAAAAATGAATTTAATTTGATACCACAGCTGCATCTAGTTCAAATCCCATGGCCTTGGCCTCAAGATCAGCTTTTCTGAAAATCCACTAGGATTTTCAAAACGCAGGTGCATCTACTAGGAGGCTGAGGGATAACACTGGGAGCTGCCAGTACTTTTATTTTTGCCATCAGCATTTCTCTTCTCTCCCCTTCTTTGTTTTGATGCTTCACTGTCCACACACCTGTTCTGTTTTTCCTCGTTCTTCTTCTGTTACTGATTGATAGTGTTTTTTCTTTGACCCTTTTAATCTTCTTTTATGTTTTAAATGTTTTTTACTTTCCTTATTTATCATTTTTTCCCATCTTTCATGTTACTCATTTATCCAGCTGTTATTAACACAGATAAAAGGAGGAGATCACTTTGTGGAGAGGGTGGTGATTGCTACGTGATGCTTGTTATATTAGTTTTCAAATTCTGCTCTGTCATCGATTTTGGTTGTCTCGTGATAAAACAGCTGCATTTTGGGCCACCATAACTTATTGGATCAGATCAACATTGTTGCTTGTTATCATTGTTTTTCTAGATATTCAGATTAGACTGTAGCTGTTCTTTCCTTTTCACTTATGGAAGTGGTTAGTAATTACATATAATTATAAGTAAATACAATTTTAGTCTCTGTTTTGTGAAAGACTTTATTAGAGGAATGAGAAGAGCTTAGTTACTGCAGTTATTGCTGATCGGCTGTTCTTTCAGTATTTGTTGTATTTATTCTCTTTAATTAATGAATCTATAGGAGAAGAAGAAGACTGAGTGGATTATAGAAAGTGGTTTGAACCTAAAGCAGCATAACTAACAAATGGTTTAGGATCATCTGATCCCGAAATAAAAACAGGCTTCATCAAAGAAGAAATGTTTATACATGTAGATGAATTTTTGCAAAAAAGAACTTTGAATTTTAGAAAATAACCTTTCAAATCCTTGTAATGAGTCATATCATGTGCACCGATGTCTTTAAATCTGTATGAATAATGATCGAGTGCCTGTTTATTCAACAAAGAAAACTAATTTTCTTTCAGTCTAAAATTAAAGGCCCAATTTTTATGACTAATGAAGTAGAAAAGAAGTGGGAGGAGAGGGAAAAAACTTAAGAAGAATTCAGAAAATAATCAGCATAACTAGAGTAATTGGTTGCTATTGTGTGGAGAAATACATACATATACAGCTGTTGTCTGTGTTTTTGATGGGACATCAGTCTACCCTGAATTTAGTGTGTTGAAAAGGAAGAATGTTGGTAAAGAAATAAGCATTTACCTCTTTGCTCAGTTATGAGAATAATTCTTAAATGTCTGTCAGTGAGACTCCTGCAGCTGTCCTCTATTATCTGTCACTGAAACTGAAAATGTATCTTCTCTCTCTCCAGATACTTGTCTGTCTACATTGCTGCCTTCCAATCCATCCATTTGGCACTTACCTCCATCGCCATTCTCTCCAGGATGTCACTGAAGGTACAGACCAGTAATGTGACCAACAAGACAGACCCAAAGTCCATCAATTCACGGGTGTTTATTGGCAACCTGAATACAGCGGTGGTCAAGAAGTCTGATGTTGAGAGCATCTTTTCCAAGTATGGCCATGTGCTCGGCTGTTCTGTGCACAAGGGCTATGCCTTTGTCCAGTACGCCAGTGAGAGGCATGCCAGGGGAGCTGTGATTGGGGAGAACGGCAGGGTGCTGGCAGGACAAACACTCGGTGAGTTGATGTGAAACAGCATGTGAATTGTAGTTTTACTTAATAAAAAAAGATGAATAAAACTTGACTTTTAGGACTTCCACATTGCGAAAAGACACTGTTGGTCTTTTGGATTAGATATTCAGCTGAAGCTTGTAACCCACAAAAGGATTGATAGATTAATGGCATCAGAATCTACAGTTTTGTTATAATAAAACTAACATCCAGCAGCTCTGACTACAACAAAACTCTCTAACCTGTGACAACCCTTAAGCATCATTACATTCAATTTCCTCTTTAGTCTGTCTGTCTCTCTCTCATATTTTTTTGTTTTTGTTATTGCGGAGGAAAAAACCATATCAGAGGAGCAAAAACAGTTAAGCGGAGTGTGCCTTTAAGCTGCTGGAGTGATTTTCTCCCCCTGCCTGGTCCCCTGGCGAAGCAGGAAGAGACGAACTGTCAGTGAGCTGGTGTGAAGAACTCGACTGGTTTATGCTCAGTCACTGCAGGGCTTCAAGCACATTTCTTTAATAGCTTCTCTCAGTGCGGCGTGTGCGAGAACGAGAATGTACGTGAATGAGTGCAACTGAAAGAAGCATTTCTCTGTGTGTGTGTGTGTGTGTGTGTGTGTGTGTGTGTGTGTGTGTGTGTGTGTGTGTGTGTGTGTGTGTGTGTGTGTGTGTGTGTGTGTGTGTTTATGTGTAATGGAGGATAAAGCTGTGACAGCTAAGGGGTCTCTAAGTGATGCTCTCTGCACCTCTGCAGCTTTTGTGTAGGTGTGCGTGTGTTGCTGTAGAAATCATATAAAAGCCATCTTCTTTTTCTGTACCAAATATCTTTTCATTCTCTTATCCTGTCTGTTTCCCCCTCTCTGAGACACTTTTTAAACATGGCCACTACCTTAGGGATTCAGTTTCCTTTTTAACAGAAGACTCAAACAATGCATCCAATGACATGAAGACAGTTTATTTTGAAACTGTCAAAAGACAAACTCTGCTAACAGACTGCTTGAAAAAATAGAGTCATAAAAAAGCAAAAAAATGTGCAATACAGCAGAAAAAAGAAAATCATCATAAGAAGAATCATGCAATTTTCAGACACAGTAAAATTAACAGTTCACCTGTAATACAACCACTCACTAGAATGGGTTTCAGGAGACTTGGGCAGCCTGAGGTCTACAAAACAAGCTGTAGTCCTCGAATTCTTAAATCATATGAATTTCCAAGTATGACAATATTCCTGAATCATGGTCAGTAACATCACAAAATCAGTTATGCAGCAATTAAAAATGCCCCATGAGGTTTGCTTTTGTACATTTTAACACACGTGCAACATGTTTGTCAGTTATCAAAACCATTCGTATTTAAATTCATGGGGAACATACGTATATACATATACATATTATATACCTATGTGGTATGTGACTTTTGTTGCTATGATGCCAGGTCTCTCTTGGAAATGAGATTTTTAATCTCAATGAGATTTTTTACCTGGATAAATAAAGGATTAATAAAAACATGAAGTATATTGCACTCATCCTGTTTGTTTCCAACTATTTAAATGTTAAATTAAAAAAAGTAAATCAATAAGCAGAATATAGAATTTGGCTGATATATGTAGCTGCCATAACTTTGCTTATAGCTAACTTTATCTGCACAGTATTAGTTAGTTTGTAAGAATTAAAAACAAATTATAATAAATAAACTCTATAAAAATAATCAGCATGGATTACTTCACATATGCAGGCATAACCACATATTATTATTACAAGAATTTATGTATAATTATGTCGTCCGAAAGTGTTTTCATAAAATCTGGTGTCACCTTTCTCTTCTCAGTCTAGTCCAGCGAGGTAGGGAGGAATCAGTAAGCTGGTTTAATACTCACCTAAGGCACAAAGAGTACTGTACAAGGTATTTGCCTCAGTGTTGTCCTCAAACTTCTGTAAACACTGTAAAACATGAGAAAAAACCCAGCATGTTGTGTCATCAAACTAATATTTTGACCTTTTGCTTTAGATAAAAAGACAAAGTTAGTGCTCCACCCAACGTTATCATATCAGCTGAGAGTAGTATTGATTCATAAACCACTATTCTAACAAACTACTAATTTTAATGCGCTGATCAGCTGACATGAGGTGTTTTTACAGACTGAAATGACTTGCTCCTCAAAGGGGCATTGTGTGTGTGTGTGTGTGTGTGTGTGTGTGTGTGTGTGTGTGTGTGTGCTTGTGTTTCCCTTACAGGCTTCCTCTTTAAATAGCAGGACCTACAGGTAAAGTCAGTGAGGCATATGGAGCAGCAGGTAAACTGTGTGTGTGCGTGCGTGTGTGCGTGCTTGCACAGTTTTTCACTAGGTCATAGAGGGGAGGGTATGTGTGTTTGTGTGTTTCCTGCAAACCAATGGACTCCAACCATTTTCACACCTGGCTGGAGTCACAGTTCTGGATCACTGCCTCAAACTCACACACACACTCACACACACACACACAGGCACGTGCACACTCTCCTTCACGGTGAAGTTAAAAGGCTTGAATCTGTAGCCTCTGGTTGCTGAAAACTCACTTTCCGTCCTCATCCTCGCTCCATCCTGTTATTATCCTCAGTGGATGCTTTTTCTTCATCTTTCTTCATCTCTGTCTTCATCTTTCAACATTTCTAAGATAAAAACAATTGTCTGCAAAATTTAGTAACTCCGTGTTTTCCATCACTGTAAAATGTACAGGTTTGTTTTAGGCGATAAGACCTCATGTAAGTTCAGAAATGTTACATCTGCCTTCGTAGTATTTGCTACAATTTGCTTATCCGTCAACTTCAAATCCTTTTATATACTTTTCAACTTGTGGTGATGTCTTTATGCTTCAAGTGCTGCCTGCACTACATAAAATTTAACAAGACAGGAGCATCACCTTATATTCAAGCAGAGGAGGATTTAAGGGGGGCTGGTATTGGATGACTAGCATCAGCTGCTTTTTTTAGTAGCTCACAGGCACTGGCTCATTAGCAGTTTGTTGATTAACAATCATACTCAAACAGATGAACAGAACGGCCAGTATGAGCTTAGACTGTTTGCTCTCCTAAAATGCTCGTGTCACCAGCGTTTCCGGTTGCTTCCTCTGTAACCAGCCCAAACAGCTCTCCATGTAACATTTTGTTTCTGCCTTAACTCACACTGCATTACAATAATGTTATTAAAACTACAATATTATTACATATTGTTTTATCTGATTCTTTATTTAATATTTCTGATTTTAGCAACGTGCTATGTATCCTCTCCTTGTAGTCAAATACGATCACAAACTAGTGCTAGTAGTTTTGCAGAACTGAGATCACAATATTATTGATTTATTACTAATTTAGCTTAAGCAACAGCAATTTTAAACTAGCCGGTTTTCAGCAACTTTTAATTTATTTTATATTTGAGTGTATTTTACTGCTTTACTGCATTTGTCTGAATTTTTACTTCAGTAAACTTTACAATCTAAAGATACTTTGGAGAGTGAAAAAACCCACGTGAACACTGCACATCAAACCTGAAGAGGTATTTTCCCAAGTTGCCAGTAATTTTTGCTTGGAAATATCTAAATATCTCACTAATTTGTGAGAGGCTGCAGTATCAGTGCTTGATTCCGAGTTCTGGGTTCCAGTCTGATACAAATCTGCTGAACCTTTTTCGTCTGTATGGAGTTTGTTTCCTCCAGTTTTGTAAGGCTTTCATAGAGATGCTCTGGTTTACTCCTACAACTAGAAAGTAAATGCTGTTCTGTGATAGACTGGTGAGCTGTGGTGCTCCGTGACCCACTGCATGCTGGAATTGACTCTGGTGCTCTGGTGACCTTGAACCATGAAGTGATTTAGAAATGGATGGATGGTGATTCATCAGTGCAAGTTCTGTTTTCCCCCTCTGTTAGCAGACTAGCCATTAACCATCTACCCATGCTGGGTGGAACTAAAGCAAATGAGCTCTAATATTCTGTTAAATTTAAGACCACAACGTAGGAATCAGCTCATGACATTTTCATCATTCATAATGACAGATCCTTTGTTTTCCTTTCACTGTGTAATTAACAACACAAATTTGAACCAAAAAAAAGAAAACCTTCTCAACAAACTGTCTTTAATAATCTTACAGTGAGGACGCTTTGTTCTTAGTTTCTCTACTATTTCCCCCCCCAATTCATTCAAATCATTTTGCCTCCTGAAAACATACATATTCCATTAATCCTAACTTGGTGTAATTAAGTTTTCATACTTTAGTTGATCATAATTACTATTGCAGTATTTACAAAACATTAGAAGAACACAACAATTATTTCAGGACTTGAGGGGAGAAAAGTGATTTACAGATTATAGTTGTTGCCTCAAAGGAAGATGATACTGGGTTAAAACATGCTTTCCAAGGTTTGTTTGGTTGTCAGTCTGTCTTTGTTAGACCTATGGTTGACAGACAACCTCTTCAGGGTATAGCCTGCTTTTATCCCAGTCAGCTGAAATCAGGCCCTCCACGTCTTTAACTGGATGTCTGATTCAGAAAGTTTGCTGACAGTTTCTTTCTTTTTTCATTTTCTTTCATTTTATTTGGCCTACAAAGCAGCTACATATATTTTTAATTGCTTCTACAACCATGTAATTATTGTAGAGCATGTACTTTGGATGTACTGTTATATTCCTTTTTGACATAAGAGAATGAGCGAAGTAACAAACACAGCTGAGGGGTTAGTTTCTTGTTTTTTTCCCCTCCCCTTCTGCACAGTAAGGGGAACTGACCTAACAGCTGGCACTGTTATTGTTGTAAAATAGCTCAACAGCTACCTCTAGTGGAAGTTACAAGATAACACAGGAACTGTCTTAGATCTAAGTTAAAGGCACAGTTAAAGGTACAGATAGGGTTACTGTTTTGTGATCTAGCTACAATACTTTTTAATGATCGATTAATGTAATTTTATTTGGTAGTTAACAGAGTGTTTGTTCTTTTTTATATATATATATATATATATATATATATATATATATATATATTCCAGATATCAACATGGCGGGAGAGCCAAAGCCCAGACCCAAAGGCCTGAAACGATCAGCAGCTTCTCTCTACAGGTACACACTGCTATTTATCAGACTTATTGATTATTTGATTAATGTGTCACTCAAATTCCTAAGCAGCTCTTTGAGTGTTTCGGGAACTTGCTAAAAAGCTTCTTTTTAAGGCCAAGGGATTGATTAGGAAGCCTGGCAGAGAGTAATGTGACCACAAACGGTATTACTACATAAACAAATGCACACACACACACACACACACACACACACACAAGGAAAGTTGTAGTATAGCATCAAAACCACCTACAATGCATAACAACAATTTTCCTTGTGGGATCAATAAAGTTTCTATCTATCAATTTGTAATAAACCCACAGCAGACCTCAGGCCTTTCAGCACTTTATTCACAGTTGCTTGTTTACACACTGGCTGCAGCTGTTCAGCTCACAGCCACATACTCCAACAACAACAACACTCAGGACCCAGCACAGCCTCACAGCCTTTTAATACAGGTGCGGCGTGATAACTAATGGCGCTCAGGTGTGTCCGCCTCACCGCAGAATATCAACCGACCACGCCCTGCCGCACTATCTATAAAGAAGTAATGAGGACTAAGAAATCCTTATTAAAGTCTGTTCTGAATGATTTTATTTTATAGTCTTTTCTTTATATTTAAATTGGTGCAGAGTCATGTTGTACGTCACTCTACCATTTAAACCTGTCATTGTCTGAATACTAATGTAGGCTCATAGCTACCAACTGTCATACTGTGACGCTGGTCATTTTTAGTGATAAAAGGAACAGGTTTATTTTTCGACCTGCTGCTCTTCACTCTGCTTCTCAGGACATGCTAACAGACTGTGGATGCTAACAGTAATTTTAAAATATGTGTCATAAATGCACTCTTGGCCTCTACCAGTCTGTTTGAAGATCTATTGTCTCTTGTTTTATCTCTGGTTTGAGTACCTTTTGTCTGTTTTTCTGGTTTCTTTCCCACACAGATTGTAACTATTTTATACACTCTTATTTTTCATTTGTATTTTTAACTATAAACTGCATTGAAAACCTTTTTTTTGTCATATTATTGTGCTTTATATGCAGTTTCATGCTCGTGTAATGAAAAATACTCTATGACTCTATGTTGTGCTGTGCTTTTTCTACCCAGCGGCTATGAGTTTGATTATGACTACTACAGAGAAGACTTCTATGACAGGTAACACATGGACTGTTTTCAGCTGTCAGCAACAGGTTAATCATGATAACCCATTTAGGTAACACATGGACATCTCTATCCAGCAGTAACAGAGAAAGTATGGTTTTTAGGCCTTTTATTGGTTTCCAGTTGCAGATATATATATATATATATATATATATATATATATATATATATAAATTAAATAAAAGAAATTTGTAAAGGTGAAAATATTGGGTTGGATATTTTGATCTATAAAAAAAATGCCATAAATTTGAAAAAGTTACAGTATATCACTTGTTTCATTATTTTACAGTTCCCAGTTTCTTCCCAATAACCGTGACCACCCTTTACTTATCCAATAACACAGTCCCACCCCCCCACCCCCCATCTATTAACCACCACTTTGCAATACCAAATTCTATGTGTCATAACCCAAATTGTATATACATAACACTATTATTTACATATTTACTTTTTAACAGCGGATTGTATATTTGCACATTTTATATTTTTTTTCTGTTAATACTGTTGATACGTATATACTGCTGCAGAATTGTGCTTCAATAAATTATTTCTAAAAATTTGATTTCACATATGTCAGCCTAACAATTTAAGAACCATAAGGTGTGATCTAAAGTTTTTGACTTTAACGTAACTGATTTAAATCAGCTTTCCCATTAAGATTTTCCAGTTATACACTACTTTCAACTATTTTTAGCTATTGTTATTTTTAGATCATTCCCTTCATGACCGCTTGCTCTTCCGTGTCTGCAATTTCACTCTGGACAAACAGCAACTTCTGTTTCAAATGAACACAAATTACGTGTGGAGGATCTTTCTGATGATGATAGTTCGGTTTCTGGCTTTGACCCAGATGTTTTCAGCAGATTTTATTATTGGAGGCCTCCAGGCTGAGACTGTCAAAGCAGAGTTCTAATACTCAGCAGAAATGACCTGTGTGCCAGCACATTGAAAATTCAGGACTTTTTTCACCATACCGTTTGCTCATCATCTGTCTTACATACCAGTTTTTGCATCCCAGAGAGTTCTCCTTGTCCCTAAAATAAAAAGTCAAAGCTAAAGTCTTGATGTTGGAATTTCATATAAAAGAACCAGAACATCTCCTAATGACAAGCCACTACTGAAAATGCAAAAATGCACGCCTTACTTCACATCACAGAGTCCAAATGCTGTGATAATGGTTAAACAAGGTCTTTTCTCACTGTTTCATGTGCTGGGTCGGATCTCATTTAGTGGGAACAGTGGGGACTTTTATACTTACTGATGAACTGCAGCTTTTTTGAAGAGACTGATTTATATTACGGTGCCCACTGTGGAGGCTGTCACAAATCCTTACAGCAGCAAGATTCTATGAGCTGATATTTATGACAGCAAAACTTGACAGTTGATCAGATTTAATGCTAACACAGCAGGAAGACTAACAGTATCTTTCATCATAGTGATAAGATCTACAAGATTTCAGACAGAATCTTTCAACACAATATTTTCCTCCTTAAGAGCATTTTTTTCTTTTTCTTTTTTTTTGTACCTTTCTTTCAATTAATGTTAGGTTTGTAGCATAAACCTATTCGCTGGAACGTTAAGACAATATAATTACACTGCTAAGCAAGACACAAATAGGCAAAGTTCTTCATGTTACTCGTGCACGGGAGAGAACCGGACAACCGCTTGACTCCAGTTGGTCTCGTCCGTCCTCCTGTAACACTGCCCTTTTATTGAGGTTACATGAATATGCATAGGTTCATTAACATACGACGTCTACATACAAACAAAGAGTACCTTGCCTGTGTGTGTGTGTGTGTGTGTGTGTGTGTGTGTGTGTGTGTGTGTGTGTGTGTGTGTGTGTGTGTGTGTGTGTGTGTGTGTGTGTGTGTGTGTTGCTGATCAAAGGGTTAAACATCCTTGGTCAGGAAGAGGGTAGCCTCCCCCTCACCCTAGATGGTTCATCCTAGATAACACGGTGAGGAAGTCCTGCAGTTCATCTAAACAAAGAGCACTTAGACTAGAACAGACGTAGCTACGTTAATCCTACCATAAAACAATAAGACACGGTATGACCTCTCATGCTCCCAAAGTGCTGTCTAATACACACAAAGTTTGCAGACTATCAAGGATCAAAACCTCTACCAATCTACAACTAATTACAAAACTCTAAGCATATATAAGTAAATATTTCTAAGCATAAATGACAATCAACAATACAAATCTAACAATAAGTCTTATCAGAGAAACATCTGGTTGAATTTAGACAATTTGAATTGACCTCTGCAGTCATGTCACAGTGTGGTAACTATTACTGCTCTGACAAGACCAGGTGAAAGTCATCATCAAAGGCATTGCAGTTGTGGTTAAAAGAAAAATAACTTCATCTGTACACCAGGAATTCCTCAGACTCTAAGCTAATTGTTGTTCCAGTCATGTATGTCTGAAATGATTTTATTCATTAGTGTTAAGGCCTTCAAAATAAAATTTTTACATATTTTTGTTTGGTTTTGCTGCTTTTTTCTTGTTGAAAAGAATAAATAAAGTTTTAGGGGGAAAAAATAAAATTTGGAATAGGCAAGATAAGTCACAAAAAAAAAACAAACTGGAACCTTTTTTCATTTTATTGAAGAGTCTGAGCAATCACTTTCAGTTCACCCTGGAAAAAAGTGAATGTAAGTGATAACAACCTCTTTAAAAGTTATTTGGAGGCAGGTATTCCATTTAAGGAAATAAAATTTAAAGTGTGGGTTGTAGAGATGGCCCTTGATGTGTCTGCTGTATTTGATCTGGTGTGAACCATCCCCAATCTCAATTTCCAAAGGACATTAAAGGAAGAATTGTTCTTGACATGCAAGAAATTTAATACTGTTATTATTCGCCTACTCACATCAAAAGCACAATAAATAATCCTAAAAGACATGAGAAACAGCTAAAATAAAAAAAATAAAAAAGCAGAAACCTCTACAATTTGCAAAAAAACCCCAACTTCTTTCTTGTTTTTGTGTTTTTTAAGCTTTAAAATAAAGGATACCACGAGTGAAAGATATATCAGTTTTACAAAGACTAAAGGTTCCACAACACTTCAAGACAAAAATAAAAAAATGAAGTGCACACCATTAACGAAACTTCATCGGAGCTGTTGTACTTCATTTGCTACCTCAAGGCTTCCACGCCATATAATGGCTGAAGGTGGTGATGGTGAAGCTGTTTGTGACCTGACGTTTGGGATAGTTTCATGATGCACCAAGACAGAAAAAGAAAGAAAGAAAAACAAAGCACACAGGAAAAAAGAAGAAAAATTGATCTGTTGATGATCTGACTCCAGATATGTCCTAGAGAGGAAAGCTTTAAAAGGATATGCCAGAAATAGTGATGAATTGAAATACTTTTTTGGAAGGGAAATGGTCTAAAATTCCTTCTTGTCATTTTTCAAGGTTCTGCAAACAGCATCAGGAAAAATCCTTTGAAAGTCCTTTGAAAGTGGTGGCTGCTAAACTAGGTTCTGTTCTATGAATCACTAAATTGAAGGGTTCATATAATTTTTTCCAGACTTTACTGAGTGATGACGAAACTGCATTAAAAGGCACGAAAATTACAGCCGTTCGCGTGTAATGACACTGTATTTACATATAATTGTGACAATATGAGATAAGACCATATTAAGCATATTCACTAATCTTAGTAACTCAGCAAGCAGGGAGGCTTTTCCTCTTTCAACTTTCAACAACTACATGTGTGAGCAGAACAGAAAACAGAAGTTGCTTGGTGAGAAGAATCTATGATAATGCATCCAGATGACACTAGATGTTAAAATAGTATCTGTATCCAATCTTTGCATTTACCCAGAGGAAAGAAAATCACTAAAACAACAGGGGGTTATTCGGTGTCATTATATGTTGAGGTTTTTGAAGCTTGTGGTACCAAGCATTCGTGTTTCAAGATGGTCATGCTAACAGTTTGAAATACAAAAGTCTAATGGAGTGAAGTGGGGGTAATTGAGGTTTCTCCGTCTCCCAGAGAAGAAGACCAGTTGCGTTTATTAATCCTCTTATACATCACAATTCCACTAAAGTTTACCTCTAAACAAAGAGTGAACTGAGAATTTTGCTCTCAGGGGTGTTTGAACACATGGCTAAAATGTGGGCTAGTGTGGGATGCTTGCCTTGGGATGCTTCCTGTAACCCATGCAAACCCTTTCTTTCACTATTTGGGTGACAGAAAAAGATATGTTTGCCTTTCTGTAAAAGTTACCGCACACCACTGCTGTTTAGTGTCAGATTATCCCAATAGAGCAATTCGCTCTTAGAGTACATGCTTACTTGTGGTTCTTGGAGCTGCTAGAAGCATAATGGAAAGTATAGCCTACAGCTATTATAATTTTCTTTCTTTAAAAGGCAAGCCTGAAAGCCTGTGGAGCAGTTCATAATTTGGGTTCAGATACCAGACACCTTCCGCGTTAAACTTTGTTTTTTTATTAAAGCTTATGGTTAGGTCAGCTAGCCCTGAGCCATCCCTTAGTTATGCTGCTATAGGCTTTGGCTCCTGGTGGACTTGATCCATGATGCACTAAGCATTTCTTCCCCTCTTGCCTGTATATACTTGCATTACATTTATATGTTATGGCTGCATGTCATGTCACAGCAGATGGCTGGGTTAGGGCCCTGTCTGTGACTGTTGGAGGTCACTTTCTGTGAGAAGGGAGATCTTCTTTGCCAGTATTGCCAAGTGCATGCTCATAAGGACTTTTCAGATAGTTTCCATCTAACGTTGTGGGATCTTTACATTGTGATTTGAAATGCCTTAACACAGCTGTTATTGTGAATTGGTGCTACATTATATATTGGCATGTATTCCTTTATCCATACAATTTCCACTTCTAATAATCACCCACACAGTTTCAAATTTGTCAAGTAATATCAAATTTCCACCCCTTCAAAGGCTGACTGCTTTCACCCCATCTCCAGTTTAGAGAATCGAAATCAGCTAAGACAGCTTGTGAAGCATTGGGTTTGAATTCATTTGTGTAAAACTATAAAGAAGGTAAACCTCAAAGCAGCACGAGTCAGCTGATTAAAGCTTGTACACTGGAACTGTCAATGGAAATTATCGCCACTACAACCAATCTTTGTGTTCCCCTACCTGCTGAATCCCACTTTAACTCCTGACTGTACTCTTTTTCCTGTTTAACTGTGGAGGCAAAATCAACTCTATAATGTAGGCAACAGAAAATTAAGGTATTTTTAAATTGTTTTTCACTGTGTCCTACATAACAGATTTAAACTGAGTACATTCATGAAAATTAGAATTTAGATTGGAATAACTTTCATATTCATTTTATATTATTGTGTACTGAATTAATATAGCACATGACAAAAATAGCTGGTAGAATTGTCCTTTAAAGTGCTCCTTTTTATTTTCATACTTGGAGTACATTTCCGAGTCTGTACTTTTTATTATTTATTACTTTAAGTTAAGAAGTTGATTGAGTACTTCAGCTTTTAATTTTTTCAAAAATGTTCTTTTACTTAAGTATCTCTACTTTTGCCACCTCTGAAGTTATTTTGTTTCTAGTCCAGGGTGGTATGATTGTACAGCAGACATCTTTAATGACATTAGAAAACAAGAACTGGGTGAACAAGTTTGAAATGTCAGTAAGTATATGACTTTTGACCACAACTGTTTGCTACAGTATACGTAAATATAACTGAAGTAATGTTGCTTTGTAATGTGTTACACCCAACACTGGTTATGGCATATGCACACTCAAAATCACAGAGTTACAAGGAGAGCGTTCTAACCTGCAGGGCAACTAACAATATTTGGAGAATATTTAATATCACAAGTATATAAAAATTAACTCAGAAGAGGTAGCAGAGAAAATAAGCATCTTTCTACCATCTTATTCTTTCACCAAATTATTAGGAGTGTAAATATGTTTTATGAAAAGATAAAATTCCTATATATTGGAAAGACTAAACTGTAAGCTCTAGTAGGTTGATTTGATGTCACAAGGACGGAATGAACTGAGGTGCAGACCAGCGGGGTTAGAAAGAAAAGTCACAATTTTATTTACACAATCACCAGGTGAAACTATATTCAGTGCGAAGGGTTAAGGATTTCCAGGGAAGGAAGGGAAACAGGTCCAAAAAACACACTCCACGCTCTCGCTCTCCACTCCTTTGTCCGTTGTCGCGTTTCCACACCACACCACATTGCCAGACTTCAGGGAAAACAGGTCAGGAAGCAGGTCCAGGGAATTGAGGTTACTCAGCAATCCAGCAAAGAAGCCCACTGAACCACCATCTTAAATAGTGGCTTGGGCAAAGAATGCAATCAGACAGATCCGTGGCAAGTGGTTGATTACACCAGGTGCGTGGGCCAAGGGCGGGAGCCCAGGTGAGCTCAACCCACGCAGACAGAGGAAAAACAGGAGAAAGAGAGACAAAAACAACATGTGGCCTGAAAACTAGGTCAGACATGGAGACTATGACTCTAACCCCCTTTCTGTTGGAAGACTAGCTGAGGTAAATATTGTATGTGCTCACAAAGAAACTGGAACATACATCTAACCTAGAACTGTCACTAACCAGTTTGGTAGATAATAGTTATTATTTATTTCTTGTCATGTTCCAATATACTGTCACTTGCGAAAAAGTGTCTAAATTTATTTCATTCAGCATGCCATAAAGGATTAATGGCATTTGTGTGGATAGCATATGCAATCCTGTGAACCCAGCGTAAACCAGTTTCTGTGGTTTGGACTTGAAAGATCATTTATACGCACCATCAGTTTGAAATTAAATAAGCACCTCATCCAAGGATTACCACAGCATGACTCTCACATTGCCAACTTATTTAAAAGACAAGTATATCAGAATTGTAGAACGAAGTGGTTGCTTCCTACAACTTATTTAATACTTGTATATACTATTAGGACAATATTTAAAGAACACACATATTTAATGACTTCCCAATTGTAGACCCTATACATGTTTAAAGCTAATCAGAAAGAAACCGATTCGTGTATTTACACCCACAGCAAAGTCAGTGAAGTGTATGCTCACACTTACTACGCATGCACAAGTCATGGTCTTAACAATAAACAAACGAAAAAAAACTTCTCTGTACATCTCTGCCACACCAGCTGTGAGCCTCACGCAGTGTAGATATCTTCTGTCAACAGATATCCTCTTTTAAAATTAAAAACTAAATTTAAAAAAACAAAACAAAACAAAAGACAGCCTCACTCTAATTAATTGTGGCTTTCTTTGCTAAAAATCAGAGCATAGGAACAACAGAGAATTTATGGCCAAATGTTTGTGAACACCCTTGTGTGGCTGGTGAAGATGTTAAAGCTACATTCATAGGACATTCATATGCTGTGATAATAATTCATTGCTCTGGAAAAGATTAGCACAAGATTTTGAAACCTTTCTGCAGTAATGTGCTTTCATTTAGCTACAAGATCATTTCAAAAGTTGGGAACAGGCTCACAGCCTTATCCCAAATAATGTTTGATGGGGATTGATGTGAGCCAAGTTATTCCAGGCCAAACTGGCAAAAACATTGCTTCATGAACCTGGCCTTGTTTACTGTTACAAGTTTAGGATCATTGCACACACAACAACTTGATTGTATTGTGTATTTACAAATAAAGCATTACATCAGTGAGTTTTTTTGTCTAATATTGGCAATGTGCAATATTCCATCTATTACTTCTTTTATGTGACACTTGCTCCAGACTGGATTGTCGTGTTGGCAGACTTGGGAAAGGGCGGGTAAGATGCGCCTCCACACGGAGGCATCCGTGTCCCATTCTTAATCAGGTATCTGAATCAGCCACCTTAACTGGCTTATTTCCAAAGCTTTCCAAAGAACAGCACTGCTACGCAGAATTCCTTCCAGATGTTTACAGTCGTATTCCCAGTGTTCAACCACCCTGCGAAGAAAACAAATCAATAGCTTGCACCCACTCACCTTTTGTCCACAATTTGGGTTCTCAAACCCATTTCGGTCCCTCCAGCTTCGAAACCATAGTTGTAGATTTTTTTCTGAGCTCAAGTGGGCAGACACATTTTGTTAACAGTTGGTGAAACATGCTGACCAGCTGGGCCACAGACCTCAGCACTGATTTACACCCATCCCATGTGTCAATCTCACTTTTTCACTCACATTTTTAAATGTAAAAATATTACAAACAGTCCAGGCTATAAGTATTTTTATAGCTTAAGAGTGTTCAGGCTGAGGCTGTGCACATGTGAAATAAAATACGATGACCCTAAAATTGAAAAATCTGAGTTAAGTGGATCTACTTCTATATCAAAAGTGGACTCTATGAGAGAGAATGCTTCTGCTGTTGTCTTTTTCCCCCATTCTTTTTACTGTATCTTATTTATTTTGAAACTCATGACCCTACATCACCTGAGCTGGGATCAAAGTTTATCCACCTCCTAAAGGGACTTTTTCTGCTGGGGTTTGCGTGGCCCAGCAGAATAGCTTTGCTTTAATGGTGGTATTATGTTTTCATATTACACAATATGATTTACCATTTCATGGTTTTTATTAAGTTAGTGGAGGAAATCGCCATGCCATCTGGACAAATTATGTGCGATGACTATCAGCTCTTTGACTTTACAGTTTTATTGCTATCTGCAAAAATCTCAGTTTATCTAATATCTGAACAACTTCCAGGAGTGTGTAAATCTAGAAGTTATGGACTTTGTTTGGGCGTATTACTGAAAACAGACCAAAAAATGATGTTGCTTGTCCAAAAAGTTTCAAACTGCAGGCTTAGCAGGACATCCTGTGCAGGATAGCACATAATGTAGTAAAACCAAATGGAGGTCATTGTTCCCAGAGTGGTTGAATTAAATCACCATAATCCAGAAGGTTTCTAAAAAATGTCATTATTTTTCATGACCCGAATTGAATAACCAACACATGACATGTTTTCTCCTGGGTGTAAATAAAGATTTTGATTTAAGCAGTTAACTTTTTAACTGTGCCCAAATATGTACTCTGACCTGAGGTTCCTGGAACCCTTTTTCAGACTTGGGACGTTAAATTGTAGTAGTTCATTGCTCTCCCACAAACAGAAGAAATGGCCACATTCTTACCATTTAAAGTAAATCAGTGTGTTACGCAGAATGGGATTATGTTGTTGAGATTGCATTATAGAAATCTGCATAGTTTTATAAATTTATTACTCTTTAAATTATTCATTCTTCTCAGCGTTTAATACATTAAACAAGCAACTGTTGAGTTCCTGCTTTTTATTCAGCTACAGAGATCATTAGAGCTGGCAGTCACATCTTTTGCTTTTAATCTCGGGTTCTTTGGGATGGGAGTAAAATAAATACAAATATATTTAAAAGCAGTAAAATAAATGTATGTAATAGATTATTTATCTGTTTCTCCTAATCAATGCACTTAATAAGGGCTGGCCTTTTCCTCATTATAATTTGTAAAGCTGCTTAAGGTTGTGGACTACACCTGAACCCACAAAACGAGTTCAACATGGCCAGGGTTTCTTACCATTAGCTAGCGCAACAAAATTTAAAACCTCAGTAAGAGATGATGGCTCTCAAGCAGATATAGAAAATATGTAAATGTTTACCTTTTTATGCGATAAAAGACTCACTGGCTTTAAATAGCCTGTATTTGTATAGCGCTTTACTAGTCCCTAAGGACCCCAAAGCGCTTTACACATTCAGTCATCCACCCATTCACACACACATTCACACACTGGTGATGGCAAGCTACATTGTAGCCACAGCCACGCTGGGGCGCACTGACAGAGGCGAGGCTGCCTGACACTGGCGCCACCGGGCCCTCTGACCACCACCAGTAGGCAACGGGTGAAGTGTCTTGCCCAAGGACACAACGACCGAGACTGTCCAAGCCGGAGCTCAAACCGGCAACCTTCCGATTACAAGGCGAACTCCCAACTCTTGAGCCACCATCGTCCATTTAACTGACATTCTGTCCCTACATTAGCCTGGTTGTTGCTAATCTTTGCCAAATAAATAACCAGTGGCAGATATTGCTAAATGAAGTTATTTCAAAACTATTTTACAATTCATAATTAAGAATCAACTTGTTTGGGCCGTCGTAATTCATTTCTGCTCCTCAGCTTATTCTGCTTATTCCAATTTGTTTAAAGACATTTGATGTTTATTGAATTGCCTCAGCAGTTTCACAGCATGAGCTCATGTTTCTTTTATTTGCAGCAACATGTTCAAACACAACTGAGATTTAAAATTGAAAATGTTTCAAAAGGTTTAATTTATTACAGATTTATGTTTGGCTGAACTGTAATGTAACCCAATTGTATTACTTTGGCAACATAACTTTGCATATATTTTTTAAACTTGTGAAACATGAAGTTCATAAATTTATTTAAGCCATCAGCAGACTGTCATCAGGGTGTACCACAAGAAAATGAGGCTCATATGTTGGATTTCAAAAAAGACATTTTTCCTCTGGCTCTTTCTGTGGACTCTTTCATAAAATGATAAAATGATGCCTGCGTAAATTATTTTGCCTTGGAATTTCTAAACCACTTTTATTTAGATGTCATGCTCAATAAAACACAAATGCCAAGCTTTGAAATTACTAAAGGCTCAAAACATTACTAAATCACTGTGTTAAAGCCACAGGGGTAACAAACTACCAGAAGTTCCACACAGAAAGATCAAAAATATTGTTTTTCCACAATAGTAATAAAGTCTTTTTTCAAAGTGTTTATCCTCATAAAATCCAAGTAAACCATTTGCAACAGATGTTTTTCCCAAAAGCTCTGCTGAGAAGTTACAAGGCTAATAGAATACCTTAATAGTTGTTGTTGATTCTTTGCTGAGCAGTTGCCAATGGAAGTACTAAAAAAGCCAGGAACCTAATAAATGTGGCCATTAAATCTTGGTATTGTTTGGGTGATTTTTACGTATAGCTGTGAGCAGCACAGTCACAAAGCCAGACATTCTCAGCTTTACTGTCAGTTTTTGTTTTTTTTTTTGCATAAATTATTTACTTGAATGTACTTTTTTTTCCCGCTTTTTTTTAAGCAAGTTTCCAGACACATCCATATATCCAATCTCACACTGCTTCAGTAAGGCTGTCGAGGTCAAGGCTCTGGGGAGGCCAGTCCATGACAGATGTTGTGTATTTTTCTATCCAGGTATACTTGTACTGTACTGCAGCGTATTTGGGATCATTGTCATATTAAAAATTGAAGCTGTTGTCAATCTAATGCTTCCCAGATGGTGGATACAAATATGATCATACTTTTCTGAATTTGTAATTCCATCAATTTTGACAAGCTTCCCCACACCACTAGGTGAAATGAAGCCATAAACCATGATAGAGCCTCCACTGCATTGTACAGATAGCTATCTGTCAGATAGTTTATTTTAGGCTCCCAGTACATTCTAAGGCAAATTTTTATTCATAAAGCACATTTAAAACAATAAATTTGACCAAAGTTCAGCACATGAAATAAAGGATACAAGATACAACACACACACACATACACCAATAAATATCTAAAAAAAAAAATCAAAAGAATATAAGCGATAATACAACATCTAAAGCTTCCATCTTCTTTTTTTATCTTCCACGTCCAGTTTTCTCAAATTTTTCCGTGACACTCAACACACAGTAGCGAGGTATCCCAGGTTTTATGCAAAATACTATTTTATGCTGTCAAACTGTTTCATCTTTGGCATTTTTCATAGATTCAGCTAAAGATAAATGTAGTTTTTTTTAGCACAACGTCATTTTCAAAACATTGCCTCCTTATTTGACCTCTATTCTCCTATCTCAACATTTCCTCTTGTTTCCCTCCTTTTCAACCCTCCTTTCTATCTTTCTTTACTTTGATGCCCCTGCTTCCTTCTCATTCTTTCTGTCTCCCCTCACCTTCCTCTTCGCAGGTTGTTTGAGTACCGTGGCAGAGTGTCTCCTGTTCCACGTGTGGTGCCAGTCAAACGCCCGAGAGTGGCTGTACCCCTCGTACGACGGGTCAAGTCTCTGCCTGTCAAACTGCTGGCGTGTAACGCCTCCATCCTCCCAACCAGCAATGGCAACAAACAAAGATGTGAGTTTCAACGTGTACAAATGAACCATCAGCCAGTTTTGCTTTACAAGAAGCTGTTGTAAAGCATTGCAGTACCTACACCACATTAATCCACCATTAAAGTCTGATGTGTTGACTTTAGTTTGTCACTGTTTACTTTTCCAAGTAGAAGTAAAAATAAATATCAACATTTTAAGAAAGTAAATATGCACGTACATATATTGATATACAATTCTGTACATATAACTTGTTAAATTCTCAAATTGTCAGTGATATTGATTTTAGGAAAAACACACAGCTCTGTCACCAAACATTTTCCTTCTGACTACATATATTTCTTGCTTTTCTCTTATTCATTATCTCTTCTGGTTACATTTCTAACCAGCTCCACCCTGTCTCAAACCTCCTCTTCATCTATCTTTCAAGCCCTGCTTTTACATGACATTGGAAGGCCAAAACATCAGGTTAATCCTTGTCTCTCTCTTGTTTTTTCTCTTGTTTTTTTTCTTTCCTTTTTTTTACCAGTTGCCCATCACATGAATTGAAAGCATATTCAGATTCTAAACAAATTATGCAAAGGCCCTGTCAGCTCCCTGAATTTTTCAGTCAAAGCAATTTACATGTCACAGATTTAAGTGTCTTTCTGTGTATTCATTAAACTTACATTGCAAATTGTTTTAAAGAGAATAAACAAAAGCCTTTTTTAACTGCAGATTTTTTGGGGATATCAGAACAGGTTTTTTTGGCCTAATGCTCGCTGATATGAACTAAGTTTTGCTTGCAGTTACACAGGACATCCTTAAACAACTGGACCTATGGTCAACGGTATGACATTTTTATATTTCACATGATTTTAATTTGACTATTAATATTTACTACCGCTATTACCGCTCGTTTTCATACTCCCATATAGAAAAAGCCATTCATGCTTTTATTTGCTTTGGAGACTACATCTACTACCTCTTTTCTGGGCTAAATATGAAAAAATTATCTTTCTTGCCTCCAATTCAGAATGAAGTTAGAATGAGTAGAATAACCAGTCCTGGCTTCTCTACAGTGTTCCTATGTACTGTATATTTTGGGATTTATTTTTGTTTTATTTTGCTGATGACTTTCGTAACTTATCTGGGTCTGGCCCCGAGCTACATAGGAGAAATGTTTGCAGCCTTAGAGCTTGAGCTGGGGGCTCTTCTGTCTGTTCCAAATCAAGACTTAAATCTAAAGATGATCCTGCTTCACCGTCAAGGGACCTCAGCTTTAACACAACCCACATGAGGACATAAGCATATTGAGTGTAATGAAATACACTATATAAATAAAATTGCCTTAATAAAACTTTTTTTTTTTACTTTTTTTACTTTTGAATATTTCTTTTTTAAAATTGTTAATAAAGGATAATTAAATAATTATCTAGTAACGGCCCAGCTTTTAGATTTGTATTTACATGATGTGTATTCTTTTCTTTAAAACAATAAATCTTGGTTTTCTTGCTTTTTTTACTTTAGATTTGTGTATCCTGTTTTGCATTCTATGCATTAAGTCAGTAAATTTTTATTTATATAGCAGTTTTCAAGACAGAGATCATGAAGTGCTTCACGACAAAAAAGATACCAGAGCAGTAAAGCAGTTAATGTTAATCAAACTCCAAAAAGATGAGTTTTAGTTGTTTTAGTGAATACTTTAACCATTATTACTCACTTCCATAACAATTTAGCACATTTCATGTAATCTTTAAAGATTTTTTTGAAGAATTGAAGATTTTACCTTTCAAGCTGCGATAAGCTTTTGTGAAGAGGCATCTATGTATACGCCGAATAAGACCAAAATAATAATTTAAGCTCTATCAATCATTTCCAAAAACTAATACATGGAAAGGGTTTTTTTTGTTTTTTTTTAATATTAAAACTATCATAGACAAAGCATAAGCATGGTCACATCCATCACAGCGCTGCCTTGAAGATACTTCCCTCCAGCATGGAAATGGGAAACAGATGACATTTTAACAAACCTTGGATTAAGTTAGGAACTTAGTTGTAGATAGAAGTGATATGAACTTCAGCGACTTCTGTGTCCAAAGAACTTTACTAACCCCCCCCATTTTTTAAAATAAAGAAGTTCTCATCGGTTTTAAATGGTAGTATCTTTTGTTTTCCTGCTCGCTGTTGACCCCCTTCAAGAATATTGTCTGTGCATTTAAATTCAAAAGCATAGTCAAAATTAGTTTATTGCATCAAATACAATAGATGCCAGTATCACATTTAAAATATATAGTCATGTAGCTTCATACAAAAATTATTTTGTTCTATGAAATAAATAAAAAAATGCTGTTACATACAGCTACATGTGGCCTTTTTCTTTTTTCTTTTATAGTATTCAGTTTATTTCTGTTTCCTGCGGCTTTAAGAGAATACTTAAATAAATAATAATACACTCATATTATTAAGTTATCACTGTAACTATAAAAAAACAGTTCTTCTTTTATTAACTTAATGTTTTGTGAGGATAATAACACATAATGTTTTATTTTCAGTTCCGCCATGTTACAGTACCATGTTAGAATACCCAATTCTCGTGCAGCCTTAAGGGTTAGCGGGTTTATATGAGCAAAATGCTACAGGAAACTAATTAAATCAAATTCAAATTTCAGCGGGTCTTTGTCATAGAAAGGAATGGTACATCATTACCTTCGTGGTACAGTCATGAATTGGATCCAGAGTTGTTTTTTTGGTTCTGGTTCTTCTCACACAGCTGTCCAAAGAGGTGACACTCTCCAGAATTCAGCAGGCGCCAGGCGTGGGTTGAACAATGCGGATTAGCTGAATGTTGGCTTGAGCTGACGTCACAGTGTGTGGGCTGGGAGATATTAAAGGCAGATTCTGGGTCCCTTTTGTTTGAAGTCAAATAACTCTAATAAAGTCATTAATCAAAATTAGACTCTTTAAGTGTGAAAGGAATCTCATGTGCTGGACAACAAAATAACAATTCTCCAGATAGGGCAGCAATAATGTAGCAGAAACTGCGTTGCTCGGGTCGATTCTTTGTATTGAATTGAGCTTGTGCTTATTCGAGCTTAAAGATCAAAAAGGTATACATAAGTTAGTCAGAGAGAAAAAGTCAGAGTTTTAGTGATTGTTCATAAAGTCTTCAGTAGAATAAATGTAAGACCAAAATAAAAGCGTCAGACACCAGTGTCTAATACCAGAGATGGAATAAGGCAAAAAGCCATGGCAGCACAAGCAGGCAACGGAAGACTGCCAGGTCTTTTATCGCCTGGGGTCTAGAGTCAGAGCAACCTTCTAAAAGAGCCTGTGTGATAAGGCTTTGGGTTGTGCCTGCATGTATAACTTGTAATGAACAGACAAGCCGTAAAAGGCGGGGGGGATTCTTGGGTTTGTGTGCGAGGGAGAAGGGTGGAAAGAGTGAAGACATGAAGTCCTGGTAACAATTTAATTTCATTAATCCAATCATCGATTTCTGCACGACAAGCCATCTTGTCTACTTAAAAGAAAAAGTGTCTTTTTCCCCAGTCCTTACAGCAACATGCACAGCTTGAGTGCAGCTTGCGTCCAGTTGCTTCTGGTGAAATCTTTACAATCTTAACAGCCATCAAAGGCAAAACACCCATTAGATCTGAAAACTTTTATCTTGGTGATTCTGTATGCTGTAAAAAACAGATCTTCCCTAGAGGTCGTGATAAGTGGTAAAGAGAAACTAATGCCAAGTCACTGCAGCGATGTGTCGATTTATTACTAGCTTCTGGCAGACCTCTTATCTCAAGGTTTGTCTTTGTGTGTGAGGCTGTGTGTGTGTGTGTAAGATCACTGAAAGGTCATCAAAGGGTTCAGCTGTCTTATTTTTATGTCAAACAGAGATGCATCTTTTGGATTTTTGGATCTGTTCCATTGCCTTTGATATCTTTATTGTAGGAATAATAAAGGGAGCATTTTTCCAGACAAAGAGTCTGTCGAAATTCAAAGTAGAAAACAAAAATTTAATTGCCCTATAGGTTTAATAGGATTAAACAAAGAGGGTGAGGTTGTCACTACTACATTACAATAACAATAAACTTTGGCTGAGAGAACCAAATTGTCTGCATTTAACCTTATTCAGGGAGGCATGGCTCAGCAAGGTAATGCAAGCAAGGAAAGAAAAAATGATCTATTTATACAGTATTTTTCACAAACAAGAGTCACAAAGTGCTTTAAAAAAGAGGCACACAAAACTAGAATTTTAATACAATGTAATACAAATACAAATACAATGTAAAACTAAAAGAAAATTTGGACAACGGAGTAAAAGACCAGAAAAGAAGGACGGGGGCAGAAGTGAGGACACAAGAGGTACGCTGGTAGAGTTAAAGGGGGAAAATGGAAGGCTAAATAGAAATAGTATAAAACTTGAGTAGATTTCCTCACATTTCTATCTTCAAAACACAGACAAGCTTTCATCCATTTGATCAGAAAAATCTATTAAGTTTCAGAGAAATACATCAGAATACTTTGATTAAAGAAAAAGATGAAAAAGTTTAACATTTACTGAATAAGACTGTAATTCATCACTTTGATCCACAGCAGGATATTTGTCTGTAATGTCATAAAATCTGGCACAGATGCTCATGAATCCCAACACACGACTCCAGATGTTCTTGGTGATCCCCTGACTTTATCTCCGGTGCTGCTAACACATCAAGTTTTTGACTAGCACATGATGAAGATCAAAATATATTTACGGATTTCCATCAAAGCGATCAGAAGAGGGACCTGATGTAGCCAGGGCCATAACTTTGGAGACAGTGACACATTTCTTGTACAGTTTTGTCGTTGTACATCACCGCCATGGATTTTAAATCAAACGATCAGGATGTGATTAAAGTGCAGATGTCCAGCTTTCATTAAAGGAGCTTAGCAAAAGTTTTGTATTGCCTGCTTAGAAATATGAGATATGAGATCAAATCAAAGAGAATCTAAATGTTTAGGGGGGGGGCACTTTTTTAAAGGAAAAAAGGCGCAAATGAAGCTTCAAAATAGGATCAAAAATGAAAGACATGTTACTGTCATAAAAGGAAAAAAGATAATTTAAACAATAGAGAATGTTTAAAAGTGTGTGGATCCACTGCTTTCTTTGCAGGCTTATCAATCAGGACATGGACACTTACATCCCCTCTCACCTCCCTCCCCTCTGTCTATGTTTGTCTGTGTCTCTCTATCAGCAGTGAAAGGCACAGAGCTTCAGGCGATAAAGTCAGAGTTGACTCAGATTAAAGCCAACATCGAGGCTTTGCTGGGCAGACTGGAGCAGATCACAGAAGACCCACACATAGCTGCCACAGGTGACACCCCCACCCCACACACATACATACCTTACATTATAAATGAAATCATTCAAGGAATTGGAACTCTACAAAACCAGTGCACACTCTGATTATGCTAATCAGAGTTAAACAGTAGTAAAATAGTAATGGTCAACTAAACAAATGCAAACAATTACCTCATTTTCAAGGGGCCTTGACTTTGTCCCTGCGATTTTGCACTAGCTGAGTAAAATCAGTCATTGAACTGTATAGGTCTTCCTTGAACCTTGGAAACCATTATTTGTATCTGTTATTTTTCTTCTTTCTTTTGTGTCTTAGTGCAGCCTTTTCTCTTATATCAACATTGTTTCCACTTCACCTCCAAGCAAACTTGTTTCTTGTATAGAGCAAAGGGGGTCTAGCTGGTAAACAAATAGTATGCAGACTGGAGACAGCGAGCATGAGCCTTCTGATTTAAAATGAGTCTTATTTACTAACATACACATGGCGGTAAGACAAAAATTGGCCGGTGTGCACGTGTCATAAAACTGAGCAATTTTGCATGCAGACTCTTTTTTTTTTCACATCATAAGAACATTTCCATACACATATTATATGAGGGGCCATTAAATTTAGTAATATTTGTGTGCTTACTGAGAAAGCTGCTCAAGATCACCAGTATCAAGGTTAGAGCACAGTTTGTTTGTTTGTTTGCTTTTTGGTGTTTCCAACCAACCTTGGAGTCTGTCCTCTTCAGGAATCAGAATTAGTAAAACAAATAAAAATATTTTCCTGGCAGCCACAGTTTGTGAAGGGAGCAATGGTGGAACTCAGATGTAATGGGACTTTTTCTACTTCCAGAGTAATCACAGCATTTGAATCGTTCCTCTTTTGCATAAAGCTTATGGTTAGGACTGGATCCCTCTAACTAACCCTCGCTTAGTTAAGCTTAAATAGGCCTAGATTACAGGGAGCTCCACACAACGCATGGCCCCAGTTTGTTTGTGTTTGTTTTCCTCACTCACCTCTTTCCACCTTCTCGTTTTTCTGCGTTTGGTCATTTTTCGTTTGTATTGTGAAGTGCTGTCCATTTCAGTTTTCCAGCGTTTGGCTGGATTTGAGTTGAGCGTATAGCCTTGTACACTTCAGAATTCATCCTGTTACTCCAATCATAAAATCTAGTGATTCACTTCCAGAAAACTGTATCCTCCATGCTTATGATCATGAGATGTTTTTTTCCCTTCTCCATACTTTTTTCTTCCCATGATTCTTGGTTTCATCTGTCCAAACATGTTTTTTTTGTTTGGTTTTGTCTCTGGGGTGTGAAGGCTTTTTCTTCTGCATAACCAGCAGTTTGCAGCTTGTTGTAAACCCTCTGTATTTAAAGCTGAATTCTCATTGGAGACAACAATGCCTTCACCCTCAAGACTGTTTTTGACTTGACTAGGTGTTGTGAAGGTTTTTTCTTAACCGAGGAAAGAGGAAAGGGAAAGGAAATTCTTTGATCATCCACTTCAGTTGTCTTCTGTGGTCTTTCAGGCTTTCTGGTCTCACTGAGCTGGCCAGTGAATTATTTCTCCTTTAAAATGTATCACATTGTTAATCTGGCCAAATGTAAAGTTTTTTGCTATCTTCCTGATAGTCCATTTTGTGTTTTCAGCCTAAGAATTGGCTCCTTCCCTGGCATCAACCTCTCCTTGGACTTCATATTGAGAATTTCAGTGGATAGCCAACAAACACAAGTTGAATGCTTTGAATCAACATCATGTGTTATTTTCAAATAACCTCACTAGGCCATGCATACAGTATAAATCAAAGCCTTATAAACGATTTTCTACTTCACCGCTCAACTAAACAAAGTAATGGTAAGTGTTGATAAAATAACCATCGGCCTTTATATTGGAAAAATTTAGAGAGAAAAAAACATGAACAAAGAATCGTTAAAAGGACCGAATTGGTCAAAAGGACTAATCACTGCAGTAAAAACTGTACCAAAATGTGATTACAATACTGACTATAAATAATAATAATAATAATAATAAAAAACGTAAGAAATGCAACGGCACAAGCAAGCAAGTCCAAGATGAGAAGAAATCAGAAACAGTTGACTTGTATCCGTACGAGGAGTCTGGGATGCAGCTTTAGAAACACAAAAATGTTAGTGTCTGTGTTGCCTGATTCCAGATTTCTGAATGGCAGCCCACCTTTGAAACTTTGCCAAACAATTCTGAAGCCTGCTTTTGCTCTTTTCCATAGATTCGGCCTATGCACAAGAGGAAAGTTGCTAAGGATGGCTGGAACCATAATCCATTTGTTTTAACAAGATTACTGATGCTTACTCACTTTCTGTACTTACATGAAGATGTCTCTTGATTTGATTTACTGCAAGAGGGGTAGTAACAATAGCACTTGCCTGACTAAGACCATTGAACTGTTATCCTGCAAAAAAGCAAAGCAAACAAAAATTACTCCTTCATTCTGGATTGAATTTCCATTCTTTCTTTATTATCCCATGAGGCCTATTTTCAAATCAGATTACCCCGTGAGGACGGCCGTGTTTTCTTTCCTCAAAGACATGGATCATCAGCATTTGTAAAATCTGATCTACAGTTTTCGCAGTTGCGACATGTCCATCTCACGTTTGGGTTTCTTGTGTGTGTTCGCGTTCATGCAGATTTGATCAATACAGAGGAGTGCAAGAGTGAGGAGGCATGGCAGGGAGGGGAGGAATCAAGTTCAGAGCTTGAAGATGAGGATGAGCAGAGACAGAACAGCGAAGCTGAAGAGGAGGAGGAAGATGAAGAAGAGGAGGAGGGAGAGCACACACAGGATGACACCCACAACCATATGGTGAGTTAATGTGACAAACAGTAGTGTGATCTGCGGTAACCTAAGTCGAGACTTCTTATTCACACAAAGATGATTTTAGTGCAGGATTCAACCATTTGAGCCCTAATTAGTTCATTTTCATCAACATAATTCAGTTATATTTAAACAGTATCAGTTTATAATAACAGTCATTACAAGATGCCTTATATATAGGTAAATATCCTACAATATTACAGACAGAACTGCAATCATCAGAGTATCTTCTATCATTTTCCCTGCATTACATGCATCTTATTATTTTACACTGATACTACATACATTTAGAGCTTCTGTTGGAACTGCAGGATTTTAAACACATTTAAACTGAATGACAAAAAAATAATAAATAGAACAAAATTACAGTCCATCCCACTATATATATGTATATATATATATATAGAGAGAGAGAGTCATGGGTGGTTTGGATTCATAGGAGTTGTTCAAGGAGAAAAGGAAGCACTGACCCTTTCCTTCTGTCTTATTATCTCATAGTCAGGCATACAGTGGCTTGCAAAAGTATTCGGCCCCCTTGAACTTTTACACATTTTGTCACATTACAGCCACAAACATGAATCAATTTTATTGGAATTCCACGTGAAAGACCAACACAAAGTGGTGTACACGTGAGAAGTGGAACGAAAATCATACACGATTCCAAACATTTTTTACAAATAAATAACTGCAAAGTGGGGTGTGCGTAATTATTCAATACTTTGTAGAACCACCTTTTGCTGCAATTACAGCTGCCAGTCTTTTGGTGTCTGTCTCTACCAGCTTTGCGCATCTAGAGACTGAAATCCTTGCCCATTCTTCTTTGCAAAACAGTTCCAGCTCAGTCAGATTAGATGGACAGCGCTTGTGAACAGCAGTTTTCAGATCTTGCTACAGATTCTCGATTGGACTTTGACTGGGCCATTCTAACACATGGATATGTTTTGTTTTAAACCATTCCATTGTTGCCCTGGCTTTATGTTTAGGGTCGTTGTCCTGCTGGAAGGTGAACCTCCACCCCAGTCTCAAGTCTTTTGTAGACTCCAAGAGGTTTTCTTCCAAGACTGCCCTGTATTTGGCTCCTTCCATCTTCCCATCAACTCTGACCAGCTTCCCTGTCCCTGCTGAAGAGAAGCACCCCCAGAGCATGATGCTGCCACCACCATATTTGACAGTGGGGATGGTGTGTTCAGAGTGATGTGCAGTGTTAGTTTTCCACCACACATAGCGTTTTGCATTTTGGTCTCAACTCCTATGTGCTCTGGTCTCATCTGACCAGAGCACCTTCTTCCACATGTTTGCTGTGTCCCCCACATGGCTTGTGGCAAACTGCAAACTTCTTATGGTTTTCTGTTAACAATGGCTTTCTTCTTGCCACTCTTCCATAAAGGCCAACTTTGTGCAGTGCACGACTAATAGTTGTCCTATGGTCAGATTCCCCCACCTGAGCTGTAGATCTCTGCAGCTCGTCCACAGTCACCATGGGCCTCTTGGCTGCATTTCTGATCAGCACTCTCCTTGTTTGGCCTGTGAGTTTAGGTGGACGGCCTTGTCTTGGTAGGTTTACAGTTGTGCCATACTCCTTCCATTTCTGAATGATTGCTTGAACAGTGCTCCATGGGATGTTCAAGGCTTGGGAAATCTTTTTGTAGCCTAAGCCTCCTTTAAATTTCTCAATAACTTTATCCCTGACCTGTCTGGGACTTCATGGTGTTGTTGCTCCCAATATTCTCTTAGACAACCTCTGAGGCCGTCACAGAGCTGCTGTATTTGTACTGACATTAGATTACACACAGGTGCACTCTATTTAGTCATTAGCACTCATCAGGGAATGCCTATAGGCAACTGACTGCACTCAGATCAAAGGGGGCTGAATAATTACGCACACCCCACTTTGCAGTTACCGTATTTTCACGACCATAAGGCGCACTTAAAAGTCTTAGATTTTCTTCAAAAAGTACGGCGCGCCCTATAGCGCAGTGCGCCCTGTGTGTTGTAAGGAGGACGTAGTAGAGAACACCATGAGAACGCTAAAGGGTGAAGTGTGGGCGCAACCCTGAAAATGGCAAAGAGACACGCTTACGAAGCACAGTTTAAACTGAAGGCCATCAGCTACGCGGAGGAACATGGAAATCAAGCAGCGGCGAGAGAATTTAAGATTAACGAATCGATGGTTCGCAAATGGAGGAAGCTAGAAAACAAGCTCCGGCAGGTCAAGAAAACGCAGCTGAGTTTCCGCGGACATAAGGCGAGGTGGCCCGAGTTGGAGGAAAGACTCGAGCGGTGGATCATCGAGCAAAGAACGAGCGGGAGAAGCGTTTCGACGGTCACCATTCGGCTAAAAGCAGTTTCACTTTCACTTTTTATGAAACGGTGCCATTTTTCCATCCGGACCAGGACTACGGTAGCGCAGCAACTTCCAGCGGATTATAAGGAAAAGCTGGCCATCTTCCGCTCCTACTGCAGCAAACACATCGGCGACAAACACATCCAGCCCAGCCACATCACTAACATGGACGAGGTCCCGCTCACTTTTGACATCCCGGTGAGTCACACTGTGGAGAAGAAGGGGACCAGCACGGTAGCGATACGCACAACGGGGCACGAAAAATCTTCTTTCACTGTTGTGTTTGGCTGCCATGCTAATGGACAGAAACTGCCGCCTATGGTGATTTTTAAGCGACAGACTTTGCCTAAAGAGAAGTTTCCAGCAGGAATCATCATTAAGGCAAATGAAAAGGGCTGGATGGATGAGGAAATGATGAAAGAGTGGCTGAGGGAGGTGTATGTAAGGAGACCAGGTGGTTTTTTTTCCACGCATCACCATCGCTCTTAATCTGTGACTCTATGCGTGCCCATCTCACAGCCGATGTGAAAAAACTAGTGAAACAAATGAACTGTGAGCTTGCTGTCATTCCGGGAGGCCTGACAAAGGAACTCCAACCGCTGGACATCGGTGTGAACCGCCTGTTCAAAGTAAGGCTGCGAGTGGCCTGGGAGCGATGGATGACCGATGGGGACCACAGTTTCACCAAGAGTGGAAGGCAGCGCCGGGCGAGTTACGCCACAATTTGCCAATGGATTGTAGATGCTTGGGCTAACATGTCTGCTGGCACTGTTGTTCGAGCTTTCACAAAAGCCGGCATCATTTCCGAGGAGCTGCACGGCACGGAAAGTGACTCTGACAGTGAAGAAAGTGAACCTGGCATGTTTGATGGAGATTTAGCGCAGCTGTTCAATTCAGACACAGAGGATGAGGACTTCCATGGGTTTGATGATAAAAATGTGAGTACCAAACTTCGTTTTGCTCCTGCTTTATTTTTAAATACGCACACTTGTATGCTTGTGTGTTGTTGATGATGACGATTACTGGTAATAAAAATGTGAGTAAGGTACCGAACTCAGGTTTGCTCCCGCTTTATTTTTAAATACGCATACGGTACTTGTATGCGCCCTATAATCCAGTGCGCCTTATGTGTGTGTTAAATACAGTAATGGCACACATAACTGAGACTGCGCCTTTTAGTACAGTGCGTCTTATGGTCGTGAAAATACGGTATTTATTTGTAAAAAATGTTTGGAATCATGTATGATTTACGTTCCACTTCTCACGTGTACACCACTTTGTATTGGTCTTTCACGTGGAATTCCAATAAAATTGATTCATGTTTGTGGCTGTAATGTGACAAAATGTGTAAAAGTTCAAGGGGGCCAAATACTTTTGCAAGCTACTGTATGTAACAGGCAGCTGACAGAGCAAGCTGCAATCCAATACTCTCTCAGCCCATACACATCGCTTATGCTGCTTGTTAAGGACACGTTAGTGTAATTTCTCATTATGCACAGTAAAATCTTGTCAAAAGAAGTAGTATAAAAATGAACAAATGTCCAAACGAGGAACTCAGTGGAGTTTGTGGTATAAAATCCAAACCCAGAAGGCATCCTTGTGTCTAAAACTTTGTTTTTAATTATCTAGTTTTGTTTTGATTTTACTTTTCGTAGTCTACTCTTGTAGTTATGTTAAGGTACAAAAACTGAGAAAGGCTTAGGAAAAGGTCATTCTTTGAGTTAAAATATACCCTTTCTGAACTTTTACTGTGTCAGAAGGCAAACGTTTTTCACATGCAACAGACTTCTCCTACATTGTTTTTTTTTTTAACTTTAAAAGTGCTAGAACAGTGGCATCGTGAGTGGAAGAAATGTGTCCAAGGTCTCACTGTGTTGATTTAGGATGTAGAGGGGTTTCTGCTGCACTCTGTGAGATATGCTGAAAAATGTTATACCCGCAACATACTCGTTAAGTAATTCAGTGGGATCCCTATTATGCATCAGTATGTGACAACTGGACCAAAATGTATCTGATATACTATACTTATTCCAAAATGTAATGCCTTTTAAGCTGTGGAGCTTAAATGCTAGTAATTTCCCAAACATAATTTAGCTACAGATGACACAATTTGTAATAAAGAATAAGAAAAATCTATCATGTGAAATGCTAATTATATTCACGTTTTCAGTTCCTTATTTTGTCCTAAAATTTTCCATAATAACAAAAACTTGAACACATGTAATCAGTATTGTGTGTGTTTTGACTCTTGGTTGATATTCTGTTCTTTCTTTAATGTATTACGTTTGTGTTCCATTCAGTAAAAAAAAAAAAAAACGATAAAAATGTACCAGCAAAGTCATACTTAAGAGTTTAGTTCATTATTGGATGAGCAAATTGCTAAGCCACAAAGATTTGTTTAAAGAAAAAAATTTAAAGTTCAGTATTTTTGTAGATTTGTGTTGCATTATTGTGATTCTCAATTGTGTACAATGAGGATTCGTGCAAAACATGGCAGACACATTCAGTTCCCATTTATCAAACAACTTTGAAATAACCTGGGGGTAGCTAATCATGTTTGGAACAAACAATTCCAGTCACTACCAGATTTTCAGTTCTAAAGATTGAGTGTTTTAAGACTCGGAGGCAAAATGTCTGAAATGCTTTGAAGAGGCAAGTCATAGTCAGTCTGGACTTCATCTAGTTCAACCAGATGAACTTACTAGAAATTACCAAACAAAAGCTTTGCACTAGTCATGTAAAATTCCATAAATGTCACTGAGAACTAGGCTTTTGATTCAGAAATAGTTTGATCAGATTCACTGGGAGCTCCGCTGAGTAAACTCACCCACCTCAACAAGTGTTGCTTTTGAACTCGCCAGTCCAGTCCAGTCCAGTAAATGAATGATGATATTAAGTTAAAGGGCCGATGGCATTTTAAAAGCACCTTAAATGTGACAGTGGTCAAAGTATATAAAAGGAGTCAGAAATAATATTAAAAAGATGGAAAATCTGAACAATGTGAAACTGTTTTCTCATAAGAGCGGAGGAAATTTGCAATTTGTGCAGGCTTAGGGCAAGAAGTTATGAAAATAACACATAGCACTGTTCAAATGTACACACACACTCATACACACAGCACAGTCTCTTGCGTGCCTTCGTAAATATACGAGTGACTGAAAACATCCATGGTTAACAACATAAATTTAAAGCTGTGGATTTGAATAAGCCCAGGTCCTTATAATGTTACATGGTTTAATCCCCAATTTCTGCAGCCTGCACTGACTATGTGTAGTTACACAGACATTACTGTATATTGTTGTATATGAGGGAAACAGTGTGGCACTCTATGCTATTTATTTTTCTGTCTTTCTTTTGATTTACCTGCACATTATCTACCACATCATAACATATATGACCAGCTGTAACTGTATATTTAGATTCATGTGTGGTTTTGGAGCCAGTATACAGACATGTTCCTCTACATGAGTACTGCTTTGGTGAGAACACAGTGTACAGTATATCTGTATAACATTATTCCAGGCATTTTCTTACACTTACCCAATTAAGGGTTACCTATCTCAACAGCCAAACGGGTACAACCATGGACAGGTCACCAATCTGTCACAGGGGTAACACATCGAGAGGCATTCACTGTACACATTCACATCTACGGGCAATTTGGACTCTCCAACTGACCTAACACTATGCATGTTTTTGGGCTGTGGGAAGCTGCAGTACACAGAGCGAACCCATGCAGACACAGCAAGAACATTCAAAATCCACACAAAGGCTGCAGCCAGATTGAACCCAGGATCTTTTTGCTGTGGGGCAGGAGGGCTAACCACCACTCCACCTTATAACAATATTCAACATAATAAATATGAGAACAGTGTTTACACCGTGTAGTGATCCTCATACTTGTATTCCTGCGAGAGTAGCGTTTTTGTCATCTTAGAAATTCTTACATCTGGATCCGAGTGTTGACACAGCATGCAAAGCCCTCCCCCGCGCCCCATTCGGCCAATCGGATCACCGCTCCATCCTGCTCCTGCCCGCCTACAGGCAGAAGCTGAAACAGGAAGCTCCAACCCGGAGGGCGGTGCACTGTTGGACGGACCAATCGGAGTCTGCGCTGTGGGACTGTTTTGATCACGCGGACTGGGAAATGTTTCACGTGGCTGCTAGGGACATTGATGAGTACACAGACTCAGTCTGCGGATTTATCAGGAAATGCGTGGAAGATGTCGTCCCATCCAGAACAGTTAAATCCTTCCCAAATCAAAAACCCTGGATCAACGGAGATGTTCTCGCGGCACGGAGCACCGCCTTTGCCTCCGCGAACACATCGGACTACAAACACGCACATTACCAACTCCGGAAGACGATCAAAGCAGCCAAACGTGAGTACAGGGACAGGGTGGAGCAACAGTTTGACAACCCTCGGAGTATGTGGCAGGGACTAAACACGATCACAGACTTTAGAGGGAAAACCAGCACACCGCAGACCACGGCCTCTCTGTGTGAGGATCTAAACGTATTCTACGCTAGATTCGACGCAGCGAACACCATGAGACCGGACAGTGTGCGCACCGCGGATGACGTCAGTGCGCACACTGTGTCTGAGGAGGATGTGCGGAAGTGCTTCAGGAAGGTGAACGCACACAAAGCTACTGGTCCGGACGAGATTCCCAGCCGCGTCCTCAAGTCATGCGCGGCTCAGCTGGCTGGAGTGTTCACGCACATCTTCAACCTTTCCCTCTCTCTGTCTGTAGTCCCAGCCTGCTTCAAAATGGCCACCATCGTCCCTGTACCCAAATCCTCCACCATCTCCTCATTGAACGACTGGCGACCTGTAGCCCTGACCCCCATCGTAAGCAAATGCTTCGAGAAGCTGGTCAGGGACTTCATCTGCTCTGCACTAACCGACTCACTGGACCCTCTACAGTTCGCATACCGCCACAACAGGTCCACTGATGATGCCATAGCCCTGACACTACATACTTCCCTGTCACACCTGGAGAAGAGAGACACCTATGTGAGAATGCTGTTTGTAGATTACAGCTCAGCATTCAATACCATCGTTCCCTCGAAGCTGGACAGGAAACTGCAGGATCTAGGACTGAGCAGCTCCCTCTGCAGCTGGATCCTTAGCTTCCTGTCTGACAGACGCCAAGTGGTCAGACTGGGCAGCATCACCTCATCCCCCATCACACTGAACACTGGTGCTCCACAGGGGTGTGTACTGAGCCCTCTCCTATACTCACTCTACACCTACGACTGCACAGCCACTAACAACTCCAACATCATTGTGAAGTTTGCGGACGACACTACAGTGGTGGGTCTTATCACCAATGGTGATGAGACGGCTTACAGGCAGGAGGTCAGCGCCCTGACCCACTGGTGTCAAGACAACCATCTCACCCTCAACGTCGCAAAGACAAAGGAGTTGATAGTGGACTTCCGGAGGTGCAGAGAAGTACACACCCCCATCACCATCAACGGCGCTGCTGTGGAGAGAGTGAGCAGCTTCCGGTTCCTTGGTGTACACCTGGCTGAGGATCTTACGTGGTCAGTACACACAAACAAAACAGTGAAGAAGGCGCAGCAGCGCCTCTTCTTTCTCAGGAGACTGAAAAGATTCGGCATGAGCCCTCGCATCCTCAGGACCTTCTATCACTGTGCCATTGAGAGCATCCTCACTGGATGCATCACCACCTGGTATGGCAACAGCACCGCCTACAACTGCAAAGCTCTCCAGCAAGTAGTGCGGTGCTCTGAACGGATAATTGGAGGTGAGCTTCCCTCCCTCCAAGACATCTACAGGAAGCGGTGCCTGAGGAAAGCGGGGAGGATCATCAAGGACTCCAGTCACCCCAGCCATAAACTGTTCAGACTGTTTCCATCAGGAAGGAGGTTCTGCAGCATCCGGTCCCGTACCAGCAGACTGAGAGACAGCTTCTTCCACCAGGCCATCAGACTGCTGAACACGTCATAGACACCTCAGCTTCACTACTGGAACTTTAACATTATGCACTCCATACTGTACAGTAATGCCACTGTTTTGCACATGTCTCAACTCTGTATATTTTATATTTTTTATTTATTGTTTACTCTATTTAATTTGTAAAATATGTGTACACACACACACACACACACACACACACGTAGAAAAATATTTAGTATACACATCCAGAAATGCATATACTATTATATATTGTACATATATTTATTAGTTTCAGATGTAGCCATTCTTGTATTTTGCTTGTTTACATTATTGTATTTTGCACAACTCTGTTGCTTGTGAAGCTCGCACACAAGAATTTCACTCACATGTACTGTACCAATGTACCTGCACATGTGATGTGACAATAAAAGTGATTTGATTTGATTTGATGAGTTTGTGTTGATGAGGTCCGCCCCGAGTTCCTGAAGGCTCTGGACGTTGTAGGGCTGTCCTGGTTGACACGCCTCTGCAATGTTGCGTGGAGATCAGGGGCAGTACCTGTGGACTGGCAGACCGGGGTGGTGGTCCCCATCTTTAAGAAAGGGGACCGGAGGGTGTGTTCCAACTACAGGGGGATCACACTCCTCAGCCTCCCTGGGAAAGTCTATGCCAGGGTGCTGGAAAGGAGAGTTCGTCCGTTAGTCGAACCTCGGATACAGGAGGAACAATGCGGTTTTCGTCCTGGTCGCGGAACACTGGACCAGCTCTTTATCCTCTCCAGGATACTTGAGGGTGCATGGGAGTTTGCCCAACCAGTCTACATGTGTTTTGTGGACTTGGAGAAGGCATTCGACCGTGTCCCTCGGGGTGTCCTGTGGGAGGTGTTGCGGGAATATGGGGTGTCTGGCCCATTGCTACGGGCCATTCGATCCCTATACAACCGTTGCAAGAGCTTGGTTCGCATTGCCGGCAATAAGTCGGACTCGTTCCTGGTGGGTGATGGGCTCCGCCAGGGCTGCCCTTTGTCTCCGGTTCTGTTCATAATTTTTATGGACAGGATTTCTAGGCGCAGCCAAGTGGCGGAGGGCTTTCGCTTTGGTGGCCTCAGAATCTCATCTCTGATTTTTGCAGATGATGTGGTTCTGTTGGCTTCATCGGGTGAGGGCCTCCAGCTCGCACTGGAACGGTTCGCAGCCGAGTGTGAAGCAGCGGGAATGAGCATCAGCACCTCCAAATCTGAGGCCATGGTTCTCAGCCGGAAAAGGGTGGAGTGCCCACTCCGGGTTGGGGATGAGTTCCTGCCCCAAGTGGAGGAGTTCAAGTATCTCGGGGTCTTGTTCGCGAGTGATGGGAGAAGGGAGCCGGAGATCGACAGACGGATTGGGGCTGCAGCTGCAGTAATGCGGACGCTGCACCGGTCCGTCGTGGTGAAGAGGGAGCTGAGTGTAAAAGCGAAGCTCTCAATTTACCGGTCGATCTACGTCCCTACCCTCACCTATGGCCACGAGCTGTGGGTAGTGACCGAAAGAACGAGATCGCGGATACAAGCGGCAGAAATGAGCTTCCTCCGAAGGGTGGCTGGCCTCTCCCTTAGAGATAGGGTGAGAAGTTCGGCCATCCGGGAGGGGCTCAGAGTAGAGCAGCTGCTGCTCCACATCGAAAGGAGCCAGCTGAGGTGGTTCGGGCATCTGACAAGGATGCCCCCTGGGCGCCTCCTGGGTGAGGTGTTCCAGGCATGTCCCACCGGGAGGAGGCCCCGGGGCAGACCCAGGACACGCTGGAGAGATTATATCTCTCGGCTGGCCTGGGAACGCCTTGGTATTCCCCCGGATAAGCTGGAGGAGGTGGCTGGGGAGAGGGAGGTCTGGGCCTCTTTGCTTAGGCTGCTGCCCCCGCGACCCGGCCCCGGACAAAGCGGATGAAGATGGATGGATGGATGGATTTGATTTGATTTGATTTGAATTCCCTGAAATTGTTTGGAGACACTACTAAATAAATCCTGATACATGCCTTTGCATAATATATGAAACATGAGCACATATGTATATATTTTTAACTGTCTCTTTCAGCTTATACTTGATTAGTTCTACAGATCTCAGTAAAAAGAGAGCTTACAGAATCTTACTTGAGCAAATCTGACTGTCTAAACCAGGGATAGGCAACCTTTCTGATGGCGAGTGCCATTTAAAATTTCCTCAGAAGTCAGTGTGCCATATGATTGCATTAGCAATAAATTTAATAACGCTCTATATGAACAGTTACACAATATATAGAACCACTTTATAGAATTATATTTGTTCGCAGATGTTGGCAGCTATCAGTGAATAGTTATCAGCTATTTTGAAACAAAAAAAGACACTTTTTATCCATAACAAGAATTCCATAACAGCAAATGAACTGTACAACAGAAAATACAAATGCTATTTGGGGTCTCCTCACAACAATGATAAGAAAAATAAACTAAGCCAATATGGCATGTCTGTTAATACACATTAACACACATGTTATGTGATCTCTGGTCTCCCACTCAGAGACACAGGTCTCAGAGTGTCCAGCATTCAGACGGCTACCTGAGGACACTCATGTGAGAGAAAATCTGCTCACACAGACATGTAGAGCCAAATACTGTCAATAAGGCCTCTGCAATGTTCTGAAGACAGTTAAACTTGTCAGGTAGTGATGTCCAGCAGGTGAAAATGCAAGCTCCATGAACACGCACAGCTGTGGATTTCAGCTGCTTCGATGTTGTATTAACTAGCATTAACTCAGCCAGTTAATGCGAGACAAATCTAGCTGCTCATTAAAGATTTCTGGTTTGTTCAGAAAATAAAACATTGGTCCATACACCTGAATGTCCCAAAAATGCATTGTGTCTCGAGTCTACGGATGTATCCGTGTATTTCCGCGTGCTGATGCTGTGCTGAGCGAACAGCTCCTGAAGCTTTTGAAGTGTCGGAGTGTGGAAAGCTAACAACATCCCTCTTACCAGTAGGCTAAGTTATTTTTAGCCAATTACAAGTTGAATCTGGTAGTTGGGGTTATTAGCTAAGATACCGTCATTAAGAAGCGGCACAACTAATGTGTCTATGCGAGCTGATTTGCGATGTGCACCGCTGGCGCGGCCATTTGTTTTTTGATGCACCTTCTCAGATTAATTCACTGCGTGTCGTGCCCAGGGCTGGACTGGGACAAAAAAAAAACAGGCATTTTGACTAGAGATCGGCCCACCAGGTATTAAAGCCATTAAGCCTTTGAATGAAAACAAACGCTGTTGTGACAGTGATGTACAGTCTTGTTGGTATATGTATAATTTCTATACATTTTATGTCAGATAAAAAATTTGGTTGTAAGATTCAGATAATTATTTAATAACAGCCCGACATTTTAAATGAAAATAAGAAAATATTTCTTTGTGCCCCCCTTTCCTTGTTAATGCCCCACCTGGCCCCCCTGGCAACACTTTGCTACACCCGCCCCTGCACAGTTACCAGCTGTCAGGTACTTAGAAAAGGATCCTGGTGTTATTTGTCTCTCAGAAACAGTTCATAACTTCCCTTCAACTCACTCATGTCACCTAAAAAGGTAAACCTGTTTCTCCATCACTTGTTCAGCTCTGATGATTCAGTAAGGACATCTCCTGGTTTCATCTTCATGTTTCCCTCTCACCAGATATACAAACCGACATCATGACCAGCAGCTTTTACAGCTGTGGCTCCAGCAAACATCAGCTGATACTAGAAATTAATATTAAATACATTCTAGCAACAGCTCATCAAGCTTAAATGTGCTGCTGTTTAGCGCGACAACCAGCGGTTTCCTCTTTCTGGCGCAAAGTGGGCGATAAACAAACAAGAGAGAAAAGCCGATCAGCTGATCATTGATCAGTTTCATGATCAAAGTAGCAACAGGAGAGGGAGATAATGAGAGAAGAAGAGGCAGCTGTGCTGCGTAACGACACAATAAATCCACCTTTGTGTCTTTTTCTATCCTAGACAAACTGCGTCCCTTCTCAGTTCAACACGAAACGCGCAATAATTTCTCTGAATGCGGGACGATTCCGTCTTTTTACGGGATGGTTGGCAACTCCACTAACTAACCTTATGAATAAAATAAAGTTCACTATCAGTAACATCATAGCACCCACCCAGCTGTATAGAAACTCTGTCATGCTAGCTAGTACGCAGTATGAGTTATTGTAACTGACTGTAAAAAGGCAGCACAACGAAAATAAACTAAACTTGGTTTATATCTGACCCAGATAGATTGCAGGTCATAACTTCTTACCTGAAGTTCAGTTCACCTGACACTCGGACCAGCGGCTGCCTTGGGTCTCTCCTCCTCCTGCCTCCCCTCTCCCTCATCCACCTGCTGGCCTCCACCACTTGTTAATTTTACTGAACCTGTGGAAGCTCCGCCATAGCCACCATCAAACAACTGAGTTATTTTTACACATGGCCAGCATCTGGCCAATCCACCACCTTTCATTGTTTATATTGTTACAAAAAAAAAAAAAAAAATCATCGGCCCACCGAGCAAATGCCCGATGGCCAGTCACGCTATGGTTGCGCCATCAGTTAACCCTTCGCGTGCCAACTGTGGCACGCGTGCCTAGAGTTGCCGACCCCTGGTCTAAACAAAGTAGGTCACTGATAGACAAGGTAAAGCAAGCAAATCAAACTCTAACACAGATGTGACATGCTGATTTTATATAAATTCATGAAGTGAAATTATTCTATGTTCAGCATTGTTCTATATAATCAGGGAGGAGTTATAATATTTTTTATTTTATAATATTAAACGGAACACCATTGATTTCGTTATGTTACAACATTTTTTGTTTTGTTTATTAATTTATTTGACAATTAAAGTTAACATGACAGAGTAGTCCATCATAGATTTGCTAACTTTGGGGAAAAAAAACATTAAAAGACAGATGGATTATTTTACCTTTAGTCAAATCAGCATTTTCTTTTCCAAAATGCAAACAACTTATGATACAGATGTTTAGTTAGTATATTGAGGCATTCACATTACATTTTTTTTACATTCTTTTATGTTTTTTTTTAACCTTTTCTTCTCATTCTCTCCTTTAATAGTTTTAAATGTACTTTCATATCGTATCAGTGTTTTAGTCTTATTTAACAACAGCAATTTCACTGCAGTCGTGCTGATTAATGTACATTGTCACTAGCAAAAGGTTACACTTCCTTGTGCACCACACAAGAAAGACAACTGCCTTGTTATCAGCAGACAAGACAGCAGTTCACAAATCACTAATAGTTTTATGTGCATGTAAGCAGCGCTGATGACCTTCAGTACTTTTCTGCATTAGCCTTACATTGTTCAGCTTCTTCAATTTCTCCACACTCCCACATCAAAGCCTTTGTACACACAGGGTACCTCGCACCCTGCGCAGATGTAGCACTTCACTTCACGTCATATTTTATGCATCGTGTCCATCATGCTGTTCACATATGGGCTCCAATGTACGCATCAGCATGAAAATAAGCAACTGTGTAATGAAAAAAACAAAACACAACTGAAATTTCAGCATGACAGACAACTATTTTACTATTTATTTATATATTTTTTTAGGTATCACTGTTTTAGAAGCAAACCTTTAGATATTGACCAGAACAGGAGATATGTTCAAGATAATATAAAAATAATCAGTAATAATAATCATCATCAAATTTGTCCCCTATAAGACTTAAGCCATGTTATAGTGTTCTGTGGCACTGTCGTTAGTATGTGGTATTGTAATTTGTCTTTGTCCTATATTTAGAATAACACCATATTAACTACTATTTCTCCTTTGTAAATAGAGGAGAATAAATAACTGAAAGCTAGTAAGCCTGTCACAAATAGATTAAAATATTTTATATCCAGCAAGTCTGATTTACACACCTGATCTTTCCACCATCAATCATGTCCACGGGAAAATTATACTTCTGACATGGATTCCCTGAATTTTTGATACTATTTCAGCTCTGTTTCTAAGTTTCCCAGACTCAACACAACACAACACAGTCATTGTTGTGACAGAGTTTGGTTATTAATTAGTTTTATTTGTGACACTGATATGATTTTGTTTCTATAATTTGGGACATCTTTTCAGTGGAAATTACTAATAGCAGTAATTATGAAGATGCATTATTTTTTACTTTCGTCAACCAAGCTTATACTGGACTATACATTAATGCAACATCCACTGACTATAAATCAGAATCAGAAATACTTTATTTATCCCCAAGGGGCAATAGCATTACTCCCTGCTTAGTTTCTGAATGTTTTGATGAATTTGCATGCACTTTTTCTGAGATAATGATGTTTGCGATGCTTGTTTTGTACCACTTTTGTGAACTATTCTTCCCTCTTTGTCTTAGGTATTAGGAACTGTGGAAGGAGAGACAGAGGGAGAGAGAGAAAAGCACTCTGGACAGACAGAACTAGAGAACAGAAAAGGAAGACCATCAAACAGCAGGGATCATGAGACTCACAAGCTCACTCACTAACACAGACAAAACTGTAAAAACACAGCAAAGAGATATACTTGACACTTTGTCCAAGCCACAGGAAGATAATAAAACAGCAGGTTACTGCCTGAGTGCATAAAATGAATTACACACACTAGCACACAAACACACACATTGATATAAAGAAGACAAAAAAAACCCCAAAAAAACTTAGTGATGGAGCCAGATTCACTGTGTCAGAGCAACAGGGGGATAGTAAAGACAGCAGGCTGTTGTCAAAACACATCTTAAACTGACAGGTTCATTCACTCACAGAAGAGCTCTCTTTGGGAAAGCTGGAGCTTGTCAGACCGTCTGCTGCTTTATAGGCCATAAAATATGACTGAATGGACAACATATAGAGATTGTTATTTTTAGTATAGATTCTTTAATATCAAGGTAAAAAAAATCCCGGGGGCTATTATTGTTGCAGAATTATTTGCAAGAGTTGAGCAGAGAGTTGCATACCTCAATCAGTGTGCGAGTAATCAGATTTGTAAACATGTAAAAAAAATCTTCAAATATGTACTGAGATTTGTTCATGTCTACATCAGTCATGTATTCAATCTGTGTATGTTTGTAATGACATTTGTAATCAAATCCCAGCACGCGTAGATTATCTGTCACATTTTGCAAATCTAAGCATGCACACCAGGACTTTTCTAATCGTTCTGTTACAATTACAGCCTCATAAAATCCCAAATATCAAGTGACAGTGTTCTGCCAGGCCGGGCTAAAATTACAAGGGAAATAGGATGGTAAATGCCGAACATCATGCAATGAACTAAAAAACAACATAAAAAGATGCTGATGAGCAAATATTTCACATGTCCATGTATTCACTGTCGCTTGGTAGTATAGGCTCTACACAAATAAACCAACATGTGAAATTAACCAGACAAGTACACAAAGCAGCAACATTTTACTTGACAGTTTCTGATGGATGGAGTGCTGAAGGGCGTATATATGCTTGGCGATTCATGCTCACACATGTGTGAACATGCATACATACATGCCTCCATGATTGAAAGACTGTAATAGCCACATTTTATTTATCGCAACAAGACACCAACAAGAATGTCGGTTCACATCCTGTTTCTTTACCTGTTGATGAAATTGAAGTCAGCTCTACGTTTTTGCTGTGTCCCAAAGGATGTGGAGACAACTCACTGGATTACTTCAAGTCTAATTTTTAATGTAATTAAAAAATAATTATACTATCAAAATGCATACTTTCATTCTTTCAGTCCCGGTTTTGTTTGGTTTCATAATAATAAGATAAGTACGATAAGTACTGTGTAATGTACAACCGAGTAATGTGACAGAGTGGGGATGCAAAAGAACTTAAAGTGGGAGTGAATATCTGTCCATGTGAAATCATTATTTGGCAATTTTTGGCACATTTTACACAAATATGACATCATTAAGTAGCATCATTGATACAATTACAGTGACTTATTTAAAATAACACAAGCCAGAGTCTTTTAATCAGTAAACAGTAGCTCAGGGGAACATGAAAAATTGGAAAACATCTACAGTCAATCATTTTTCAGTAGATTATAATTTTTACTGTAAATGGAAGTATTACAGCAAAGACTAACACTTCAAATTCAGCTTCTATTTTAAAATGAATAAAAAAATAAATAATGAATTCAATGTCCCATTACAAACTGAGGCTGATGCCCTGAAAATACTAGCTATTAGGAAAAACCCTTTCAAACTTCAGGTTTTTAGCCTCCAACTAATATAAAAGTCTTTGAAACAAATTGGTTTTAATCAACATGTATGATTTTACAAAGAAATTTGCTCAGAGGATTATGGGAAGTATGCTTACAGAAAGACAAACCCCTGAAATACACTGGACTTATCTGTGTCACATTCCAGCTCCTATGCAGCCACCTGAGTTGATTAAACCATCCAAGACATTGCTTGCAATTCCACAAGACATACACCAGTGAATCCCAAAGCATCCCAGAACAGACTTGCAGCTCTACATCACTTAAAATTGTGCCGGCTCTAGTTTTTACAGAGGCCACATCAAGCTGCACAAAGCTGATAAGGAGGCCAGGAGGCTGGGCACAGAAACAGCATGGAGAATCCAGTCAATTAAACAAAAATACATGCATAGTACACTTTGCTTCTAAAAGGCTACTGATGTAGTCTGAAGCTGGGCAACGAAGGCTTTAAGTAACACTGGATGCCTTTTGAAGTCGACAGTTTAGTCACAAGGTGGTCTTTTATATTTTTAAAACTGACCAGATTTTCTATGCCATCCCTGTGTCTGACGTTATGCCCTCCTCGCCAGCTTCTTGGATGCTTCTGAAATGCGCTGTGGTGGGTCCTGGGATGTTGTCTTAAAGCTGTAATGAAACAGAGCTTCATCTAGCGTATTCCCAGGTTAATGGTCATAAAAATCTAATTGAATAAATGGAATGTCAGAAAAAATCATTAGAAAACTGACAACATGTACATTCCTCTCTTATGCATTAGGCCACCATAAACCCTTCTATTTAAAGTGAATACATATTTATTCATACTGAGTAATGACATAGTGTACAATATTAAAACTTGACATTTATGGAATAAAACAACTATTTTAATCACATTGCTCAGTTGATATAAATTTGTTATTAATACTGAGTGAATTTATACAACAAATAAAGTAATAATCCCACTGTAGAAGTTGGATGGTGACGTCATTTAAACCAAGAGGTTGGAGGCCCAGAATGAGTCCTTAACAACCGGACACTGCAGCAATAAACTGGTCTCAGACAACAGTTGATATAATCTTAAACGTTATTGTCTATTATACTATATACACTATAAGATTGTTTTTGATCCTGTCTATTAACTAGTAATTAATTGGTCATAAAATAGTAATTACATAAAATGATTTTTGGTGAAAAATGCCAAGGTTGGAAAGTACAGTGCACATTGTCTCTACCAACGGGAAACAGTCAGGAAAAACATCATTTATTACCCAGAAACAAGAAAAAAAAAGTTTGATTACATAGTTTTATTAAAGGATTCATTGTTTTTATAACATGTATTTGAGTGCACTGAGAATATTTTTGCTGCTCTGTGTTTTGTTTAAAAGAAGCAACATTCATTTACACAATTACTGAAAAACCTGTTTTTTTGTGTGTTTATGGTAAGTCATTCATTTTGGACCAGTTTCAGGAATAACCCTAACTAAAATGATGTGGGGACGCAGTCATGCATTGCTGTAACTGTTCAAGAACTTGGTCATTTTTGCTTTGAGAAGCTCCATTGTGGAAGTGTATTACTGTTGCCTGGTAGCAAAGAAATCTTGAAAGTTTAAAGTATTTGGGATGTTTTGTCTGTGTCTATAGTAAAGGGAAAAATAGGGAAAGAGGTCATAAAAAGGTGGAATATTGATTTTTTTTTCACTCTTTATTGGTGGTGTAAATTTGTCTCTGAATGACTGTACTGCCTCATCACTGTACTTTCACTTTCTGAACCTTTATGATGGCTTTTTTAATCTTTTTTATCTTCTGTTCAATTCTTTTTTATTACTTACTTTCAGATTTCCAAATCTATTGTAAATATTTATCTGTTACTTTTAATTTAATTTGTTACTTTTCCCCTCTTTTCTTGTTGGACATTCTACTATTTTTTTTTCTTTTTCCATTCTGAATCACCACCATGTTCTTTAAATGTCATGTATGAAGAGACAGTATTTATTTTAAGTAACAATATTATTTATATCCCCTTCATTGTGTAAATTAGGAAGCCAGTTAATGTTTGATCCGTATTGATTGTTAAGGTGTAAGGTTGTGTAAGGTTTTTATGGTTATTAAACACCCTTGAATAATCAGGCCTTACTGCAGATTTTTACCCATCACGTCATGTAAAATTGAGCTATGTTTGACTATACAATGATCTCTGTCTTTACTTCTCATCCTAGAATGAAAACTGAATATGAATTGAAAGTGTTTTAAATTGTATATGGCTCTTGTTTCAGGCTCTCTTCTCTTCTCCCCCATTTTCCCCACCCCTACCTGCCCCTAAAGTCAAGTCCATCCCAGTCTGCTTTTTACATGCTGATGTTGGCTTTACTGTTATTTTTAATGACTTGTGTATGATACTGAATACTCCGTCAGCACTGAGGGTGCTGGAGGCCTTTACAACACATGTAAATAAAAGGGTTGGAACTTGTGATTGTTGTCTGAGGACTTTTGGGATCAGAGTCTTATAAACTGAAGTTAACATTCTTAACATTGCTTAAGCAGTGCTTTTTTTCCTCAGTGCTATTCTCTCCATTCTCTCTCACACTTTGCATCTGTTCTTCACATAACTTGACAACCAATTTCGGAAATCATTGCATGCATGTGATGCATTTAGAGAAAATGTCGATTGTACATTTGAAAAAAAAAACAATTAAATAAATAATTCAGAGTTTAATCTCACAATTCTGAAAAAAAGATGTCCCCACTTTTTTCCCATGGTCCTAATCCTCTTCTGTATATATATAATTCAAATAATTAATCATAAAGGAAAATGTGCTGTGTTATAAACTGAATGTATACCAATCAAAATTTTATTTGACCAGACTCCCTTAAACATAATATTTCACACCGTACTTATCCATCAAAGTTATTAAAAACAAATACTCATTGTTCACATCTGAAACAGATTTTTGTTGGGAAAATGTTAGCCAGTGGGCCCACACTGCTTTTTAGGCGAGAATAAAGCTAAAGCAAATAATTCATTAATTTTAAAAGCATGAATGGGCACTCAAAAAGTTACAGTAATAGATTGCTTCTTGATGGAATTATTGATTTCCAAAGCCACAATCAATGCAGTAGGGTTATATATGTGTATATATATATATATATATATACATATATATATATGTGTGTGTGTGTGTGTGTGTGTGTGTGTGTGTGTGTGTGTGTGTGTGTGTGTACATATATACATATATATATTAGGGGTGCAACGATACACAAAATTCACAGTTCAGTTCGGCTTGATACTTTGGTGTCACGGTTCGATATTTTTTCGATACAAAAAAATGTTCATGCTTTTTTAATTTGTCATTTATTAAAATTATAAATATATATTTTAACTCAAAAGTACAGTTTTTAAATTTAATGTTGCTGAAACAACAAAGTAATAAAAAAATAAATCTGTCTGATCGAGAAATCACTCATCTTTGGAAAAGAGAGTTTATTACAGAGAAATGGCTCTTTCCAAAATAAAAGCTATACTATACGCTTCTTCTGGGCTATATTCTCAGCAGCATATTAAACATATCAGGTCCCCATAAGGAGAATCACGTGCTAACGGCTGTCTAAATGACTCAGGTAAAGTTTGTAGCATGCGTGCTTGTTGTTTTTGTCTGCTTCCACTTGTCTTTGCACTAGGATGCTGTCGGAGTAAATCTGAAGTCATATTCATTGTGTTCCCACTAGTGCTGTCAGCGTTAATCTGAAATGACGTTAACGCCACAACACGGCAAATCTCCGTTAACGAGCTACCGCGGATCGCCCCGTGCGTGGGGCTGGACAGCGTCAACACGTTTACGAGCAAACTGCGCTAACACAGTAGTTCCCACCAATGTAATTTTGCATTGCGTGGCACATCCGACATACTGTTTTACTTTAGTCCATGACGCACTTACCTTCAGGGTCATACTTCACATGAAGACCAAAATAGTTCCAAAGGCCAGATCTGAATGAGGGTGGGGGAGGTTCAATTTGCCATGTTACAAGGAGAGCTTAGCTTCTGTCTTGTTAGCTTGCGCTGCGCTCAGTGGATCTGCGCTCGACAGTGCAGCCTAGGCGGAGTAGGCGAACACAGATCCACTGAGCGCTCAACACAGACAGCATCGTCAGAAGAAAAGTTGATAAAATAAATTAAAAATTTTGTATTGTTCGATACATATGCGTACTGAACCGAAAGCACTGTATCGAACGGATCAATATTGATATGAGTATCATTGCACCCCTAATATATATATATATATATATAAAAACACCCAGCACGCCCCTGCGGGCGGTTTATCCTTCAAGCTCGGGTCCTCTACCAGAGGCCTGGGAGCTTGAGGGTCCTGCGCAGTATCTTAGCTGTTCCCAGGACTGCGCTCTTCTGGACAGAGATCTCCGATGTTGTTCCCGGGATCTGCTGGAGCCACTCGCCTAGCTTGGGAGTCACCGCACCTAGTGCTCCGATTACCACGGGGACCACCGTTACCTTCACCCTCCACATCCTCTCGAGCTCTTCTCTGAGCCCTTGGTATTTCTCCAGCTTCTCGTGTTCCTTCTTCCTGATATTGCTGTCATTCGGAACCGCTACATCGATCACTACGGCCGTCTTCTTCTGTTTGTCTACCACCACTATGTCCGGTTGGTTAGCCACCACCATTTTGTCCGTCTGTATCTGGAAGTCCCACAGGATCTTAGCTCGGTCATTCTCCACCACCCTTGGGGGCATCTCCCATTTTGACCTCGGGACTTCCAGGTTATACTCGGCACAGATGTTCCTGTACACTATGCCGGCCACTTGGTTATGGCGTTCCATGTATGCCTTGCCTGCTAGCATCGTGCACCCTGCTGTTATGTGCTGGATTGTCTCTGGGTCATCTTTACACAGCCTGCACCTGGGGTCTTGCCTGGTGTGATAGACCCCAGCCTCTATGGATCTTGTACTCAGAGCTTGTTCTTGTGCTGCCATGATTAGTGCCTCTGTGCTGTCTTTCAGTCCAGCTTTGTCCAGCCACTGGTAGGATTTCTGGATATCAGCCACCTCCTCTATCTGCTGGTGGTACATACTGTGCAGGGGCCTGTCCTTCCATGATGGTTCCTCGTCTCCCTCCTCTTTCTTGGGTTTCTGCTGCCTGAGGTATTCACTGAGCACTCGGTCAGTTGGGGCCATCTTCACAATGTATTCTTGGATGTTCGTTGTCTCATCCTGGACTGTGGTGCTGACACTCACCAGTCCCCGGCCCCCTTCCTTCTGCTTAGCATACAGCCTCAGGGTGCTGGACTTGGGGTGAAACCCTCCATGCATGGTAAGGAGCTTTCTTGTCTTTATGTCAGTGGCTTCTATCTCCTCCTTTGGCCAGCCTATTACCCCAGCAGGGTACCTGATCACGGGCAGGGCGTACGTGTTGATGGCCCGGATCTTGTTCTTACCATTCAGCTGACTCTGCAGGACTTGCCTGACCCTCTGCAGGTACTTGGTGGTTGCAGCTTTTCTAGCGGCCTCTTCATGGTTCCCATTCGCCTGCGGGATCCCCAGGTACTTGTAACTGTCCTCTATGTCTGCAATGTTGCCTTCTGGTAGTTCAATCCCCTCAGTTCTGACTACCTTCCCTCTCTTTGTTACCATCCGACTACACTTCTCCAGCCCGAACGACATTCCAATGTCATTGCTGTATAGCCTGGTAGTGTGGATCAGTTCACTCTTGGCATACAGCTTGATGTCATCCATGTACAGGAGGTGGCTGACAACTGCTCCGTTCCGTAGTCTGTATCCGTAGCCAGTCTTGTTAATGATCTCACTGAGGGGGTTCAGGCCTATGCAGAACAGCAGTGGGGACAGAGCATCTCCTTGGTAGATCCCGCACTTGATGGTGACTTGTGCTATGGGCTTGGAGTTGGCCTCTAGTGTTGTCTATATATATATATATATATATATATATATATACATATATATATATATGTGTGTGTGTGTGTGTGTGTGTGTGTGTGTGTGTGTGTGTGTGTGTGTGTGTGTGTGGTTTGTCTGCGGCTGTCTGTGTTTCCCCCAAGGTGAGATTGTAAGTCATGTACAACCTTTGCACGTGTGAAACCTTTCTATGTTTCTAAATTACCTTCTCATGCTTTTAAAATAAATGATTTGCTGGCAGTTTTTGAGACTGTGCAGCACTTAAATAATTCAGGTTTTAATGACGCCATTTTAACAATTTGACATACTGTACTTGTTAGAGTATAGTGAGTGAAGGTTTTAATTGGCTTTTGGAAAACAGTTCAAATTGGAGGCAGGCTTTGAAGTCACAACCCTCACCATGTCTGATTTTCTAGGTGTTTTGGCCTTTTGACCCACTTAGAGAGTTTCACTTTAATCTGCATGCTGTCTTTACCTGAAACTGAAAAATGTTAATTTCATAACTTGATCTCATTACTTAACAACAAAGCCCTGGGGATTAACGGCTTAAGCCTAGTCTCTGTTATCCCTTGTCGCTCTGGCTGCCAGCTTACTCATTAAACAAAAACATTCAACGATGTAATATTTTGCGTCTCTATATCAGAGTGACACTTCATCCACCACAGCAAAAGCACCAACTTTTGTTACACAGTAGCAGACCAGAGATAGATCCCTTGAGAGAGAAAAAATTCCAAAGAATTTTGTATTTCTTGTGTCATGGAGAGTACATATAAACTGCTACTTGATACTGAAAAATAAAAACAAACCAAAGGAAGCTGAAGTGCAAGGTAGAAGTCCTGAAAAAACACAAAACAATGGCTGATAACTGACTCTATTCTCAGGTTTGTGCAAGGAGTCGACTGTCTACTCTGGAGTCATGGGTATGAAAATGTATCCCATGCCCCAACATTTACAGCAGTAAAAAAAATGTTCACAACTTTCAACTTTCAAGCAAAAATTCTACACGATGGTTAAATGTTGCTGCCCTTACTTATTATTACCATAAAGGAATTCATGCATAAGTTCAGTAAGGAAGATCTGTATCGAAACATCTCTGCTTCCCAAGTATTTGTGGCTAATCTAAGCTTTACATCACTTCCACTTTCCCACGCTGTCAAGCTGATTGTCACGTCAATGCTGGCCTTCTTCAGGCCAATCAGCCGTCACACCACATACTTTAATTCTTCTGTAATTCTCCCTCACCTTTGTGAGACTCACATCCTCCCCACCACAGCCTCTCGCTCGTCATTCAGGCTCCATTCAAGCTTCCATCTTCACCTCCACCACTAGCATCTAGACTCCAGGGGGGTCCTGCCCTAATCCTTATGACCACTGGGATTCCGTTCTGCTTTGATGGGCCATCAGAGTCTAAACGCTAAATACCCTAAACTGAATTCTGCACATCAATAAATCATGTTCGGTTTCTTCTGAGGATCTCTCCTTTTTGAAATACTATCCAGTTATACAACTTATTGTTCATTCATGAATGTACAATGTTGGACCTGATACTATTTATATAGTTCGTAGTTTGCAGTTTCCCATACGAAACACCTTGTGACCAGTGCAAATAAATTATATTGGTTGTGCCTGCAAACTGGCGGTTCTCTTATTGTACTGTGAAAGAGTTTGGCTTTGTAATGATCTTGAAACCAAAGATACCCTGGGATAATGACAGTTTCAGAAATTTATGACAGCTGTCTCAAAATGTATCTGCAGAATGCAGTCTTCTGGGTCTGATCCAGGGGTTGGAGTCTATCCCAGTTGTCATATGGTGAGCAGTAGGGTACATCCTGAACAACCTGCTAGTCTATAACAAGGAAACAGAGAGACAATCAATATAATCAGCATTTTTCTACCAATGATATCTTTCAGACAATTTAAACTCACAAACTGGATTCAAACCCAGGACCTTCTTGCTCTGAGGTGTGTGTGTGTGTGTGTTTTCCTTGGAAAATTGGCTGTACCCTATCATACTTATTATTGTTAAACTTTTATTGTCATTTCTAATATTTGTTTCGACCCACAGTAATATTTTTTAAACTTGAGAACATCTGTTGCTTGTTCATCTGCTTAACTCTTTGCACCTGCTGCTTCTCACAGCAAGAGTGTGACTCATTCCATCTCCCATGACACCACTCGTCAGATAATCTAAACTATGACAAAGATGTCACAGTCATGGCCTGACTATTGCAAGCTGTGTTGTAGTTCAGGTTGTGTTTCATGGACCAGAAACAACTTTGTGCAGCCGATCAGGAGGGATATATCTGTGACGACCTGACACGTGATGGTTGATCTGGAAAGAGTTTTCTCTGTAAGCTCCTCGTGTATTAGATTCTGAATTTTTACACATTTTCTAATTAAAGCCCAGTGGGAATAATTTGATCTCCATGCTTTGCTGAATCTGGCAAATTGTATTTGTATTTAGTTGCATTGTCAAATTATGTTTTCAGCTTGGTGATAATCAGGGCCCATGTTTTCAATGTACACAATCACAAAAGGTTAGCATCAGGGTGAATAGGCAGTGCTGCAGGATTTTAACAGGATGTTTTGGTTTGACTGCGCAAGGAAAAAGAAAGCAGTCGTTTTTGGATCGGTTTTCATGTTGATTTATTGTTAGTACAGTCATATATTCAAGGCTCTGACAAGAGCTCTAGACCAACATACTGGTTGTTATGTCTGACCTTTAATGCATTTCTAACTTGGCAAATTGTTCAAAATTGACTACCTGACATTACACCTAAATCCTGACAAAAGCCCACAAAGTATTTGAGAGCTAGTTTATTTTCAGTCCATCATCAATATGCTAGTTTAAGAAAGTAGTACATCTGTTATTGTCTTCCCTTTTGACATTATCTTTCAAATTGGCAATCACGTAATCTTCATGATTTTAATTTTATGCTCTGGTTCCGCTGGTATTTTGTGTGTGTGTGTGTGTGTGAGAGAGAGAGAGGGTGGGGGGGAGAGAGAGAGAGAGAAAATGCAAATGAAAAACACATTGGAAATCCTTTTGCAGAACCACCATGGTTAAAATGTTAAAATGTAGACCATTTACCATTAAATCGGGGCAGTCAACAGTATGAAAGAAGGTTGTTCCTCCTGTTGCTGTAATCATGTTTTAATTGCTCAGTTATGTTTTAAATATACTCTGTAAAAAAGGTCCTGTATACTTAAAGGGCTGGTTTGAGTATCTCTTTTTTTTTTTTTTTCTTTTTTTTGGCCTGTCCCGTTTGGCTCTTTTGCCATCAGAATTGTTGTCTAAAGGCAAAGAAAGATGCCCAACGGATTTACTTTACCAAATTGACCATCCCAGCCTTGCCATAATGGTCCATTTGATTCACCTTTTATTGTTTATTTTATTTTCACTTACTGAACATGGGACAGACTTGACTGGGGGAAAGAAGGGGAGAAAGAAAGAGGGAAAGAGAAACAGCTGAGAAGAGGGACGGGGGAGAAGGGCAAAAACCAAAAACCAACAGAATGGGCAGAAAAAGAAAAAAAAGAAGAAAAAAAGAAAAAAAAATGCATATATCAATCACCTGGGTCACCTGCTGAGAAAGAAAAAAGAAAACAAGCAGAAGAGAACAAGAGTAATAGAATAAACAACATCACAATGATATATGGGAATATGACAGTAAATACTAAATATTAAACATTATTGTGCAGCACATAAGATCAACAGAACACAGTGTGCTTTGAGGTAGGAGCCAAAAAGGGTGTAGTTTGTGGGTGTGATCACCCGTGTGTACACCTGTGAGCATGGACGCGCTTGTTTTTTTGGTTTTTTTTAAAGGTTCCTTCATGTAATGATCTGCTAGAGGGTGTGGGGGGGCCACAGCCCCGTCCTCCAGGGCATGAAGCAGGTATGGAGGAGATCAAAACTCCAGACATCCAGAGGCCCCCAGAACACAAATGGTAAAATGGCCTGCATTTGTATAGCGCTTTTCTAGTCCATAGGACCCCAAAGCGCTTTACACTACATTCAGTCATTCACCCATTCACACACACACTGGCGATAGCAAGCTACATTGTAGCTGCCCTGGGGCGCGCTGACAGAGGAGAGGCTGCCAGACACAGGCGCCACCGGGCCCTCTGACCACCACCAGTAGGCAAACACGGGGTTAGTATCTTGCCCAAGGATATTTGGCATGCAGCCAGGATGCAGCCTGGGATCGAACCACCGACCTTCTGATTAGTGGCTGACCTGCTCTGCCACCTGAGCTACAGCCACCCACAAGAGACCAAGGAAGACCAACAGAGGGGCAGCCGCGCCACTGGTTTGAGTATCTCTGACCAAACATCAAAAACAGACTTCATGAGGATGGTCTTAGGGCCAAAAGTCCTCTAGTGCAGCGGTCCCCAACCTTTTTTGCGCCACGGACCGGTTTATGCGCGACAATATTTTCACAGAACGGCCTTTAAGGTGTCACGGATAAATACAACAAAATAAAACTACCAGTACCGAAAAAAAGAAGATTTATTCATAACACACGTGAAAAGACCCAGGAAAACCGAGTTAACGATAAAAACGATGACAAAATAACGCCGAAAACCGATAAAAACCCTGAAAACCATACATTTCACACCTGAGCCTCAACTCTCGCCGCCCGGCACCGCTGCTCTAGTGGGCCCTGTGCTCATCCTGGAGCCTGCACTCAAAAAAATAATTCATTGGATGAACGTAATTTTATCTTGCCACTTATATTCCATCTAAACAAATCATGTTATATTAATCCATCTTGATTGTGTTGTGTCAACATGATATATGTGTGTAGGTTTAACATAATATTAACATTAACATTCAATTAATTTGACTTTTGTTCAATCAACATGTTTGCACCACGTTAGTCTAATTAAATTTATTTAAATCCATCTTATATTGTTTAAACGCTTTGGCACATCAAAAATCAGTCTTGTTACATGAACTAGTAAAATATTTGTTTGTTACACCAATGATAATCTTGTTGAATGAATAAAATGTAACTTATATCTGTAGTACATGTTGTATTCATATTAAGTAATGTTCAACCAAAAAAAAATCAATGGATTTACAGCAACTTCCAATCCACCCATCTTCTTAGCCTTATCTGGGCTGCGGAAGTGATAGGGCAAGAGGGACAGGGGTATCCTGGACAGGTCGCCAGTCAATCATACAGAGACAAACAATCATTTGCACTTTAACACCTTTGGGCAATTTAGAATAACCAGTTACTCTTACAACTGCATGACTTTTAACTGTGGAGGAAACTAGAGTACGCAGAGAGAACCCACTGCAAACTTCGCCACATTGTGGATTTGAACCCAGGATCTTCTTGCTCTGAGGCAACAGCACGAACCACCATGGCATTAATCTGTCAATGCAGACTTAACAAAAGTAGGAAAGCTATGCTTGATGATGCTTTATGTTGTTGTTCTTGACAAGTTAAACCATAAGAAATAGTAACAGCATACACGTGGTGTGGTTGTCTTCCTCTTGTAACCCCACTGATTTTCCTGTGGTTTGACATCTAATGTGATCTTGTGAATTTCGTGAGTCGACCCCCAAAATGAAATTGGGTGGTTGTTACATGCATAAGATCCAAACTTGTAATTTGAACTAAATAATTCCATGTTTCTATGGTGAACGTAATTAAATCATGTAGCATCTGCATGAAATTCAGCAACTTAATTTGTTCTTGTTGAGATGACATCATACAATCTAGTAAGAGCGGTTAGTTGCCTGGATCCAGCCACATGGAATTATTTAGTTCAAATTACAAGTTTGGATCTTATGCGTGTATCAACCACCCAATTTCATTTTTTTGAGTGTGATTAAAATTTGCTATAGTATACCAAGTCCACCACTGGCACCTTGTGCTTTTCACAGATGAGTGTAGGTTCACTCTAAGCACATGTCACATATGTGAAAGGGTCTGGAGAAGCCACGGAGAATGAGGCATATTGATGGATGGACACCAAGACTTCAACAGACTCAGCAATCGCAACCTGACTGCCATTAGGTGTCAGTGCTAAATCCTTTGACCCACTGTCAATTGAATTAAGCTCAGCTTTATTTACTATATAGTGCCAAATTACATCAATCATCTCAAGGTTTTTCAAATTCTGCCCTCTGTAGATTGATCATGTTCATTTTGATCAAACTACTGTTCATCAAACTGTTGCATCCTTCCATTCCTCCACTGTGTTTGTGTGTGCAGCTGTGTTGGTGTTTGTGCATTAGCAGGACACACCCCAGATTTCCGCCTTTCGGTTTTCACACGCCATTTTTATGTAATCACGTGATTTTATTGAAGCTGCTTTTTAAGGACGTTAGCTAAACATCATTTTTTGCTAGATTGTTCGCAATAGTTAATGTTTCCCGGCTCCTTGCCTCAGCATATGTTTTCCTTTATCTACAAAAATGTTTCTTATCTTCTTTAACTTATGCTCAGGTTTTGTCTGGTAGACCTGTGGATAAGGAGCGACATGCAGTTATTGTTTGGAGTGAACATTTGGATTGGAGATTTTTTAGACTCTGAGGAAAGCCTGAAGGGAGACTGGGACCGTCATTACTGTTGATTGTTTTTTTATTCACTGTAATTAAATGCACTAAACTTTGACCTAGAGACTGCATTTGAGTCATGCTTATACCAAGAACCTTGACAAGCTCTTGTAAATTATTGATTTGAACTTAAACTTTGATATTTTTATGACCCTTTGCCACTGACAAAGTTAAACAAAGAAAGTGTAATAGACTGTAAAGTTGTTCAGTGGCTTGTATTTTATATAGAGGCAGCATTCAAAGTATTTGTAGCTATTCACAAACAATAGTGCAAATGAATGTGAAAAACATGGATGTCATAAAAAATCTGGATACCTTCATGTCATATTAAAGTTTTCCATATGGTCACTTACAACAAAATTAAGACCTAATTGATTACCACAATCATCCTTAAATTTTTTCAGTCTAGTTAGCATTGCCATGAGCACAAGTCCAACGGTTAACAGTCCAGAGCAAACACTTGTGCTCAATGTGCTTTACCAAATCTGTTGTAATGAACTAAAACACATGAAAGGGGCCAAATCTTTTCATTATAATGCATTTTAGGGCGATCACCATCACTTACTATGACCTTAAAAATGAATATAAAATGGAAATATCACTTTTCTTTGGCGTGAACATAATGTTCATAACAGTAAAATTTATGGCACAGCTGTTAAATGGGTTTATGTTAAATTTCACAGGTGTACCTAATAACGTTCCCAGTCAGTTTGCTTTACGATGCTTTGTCAGCCTCTTTACGGAGGCTTTCCTACACAGACCAAGTTTTTTTTATTTTTTAAAGCATCTCTCTGCTGCTCAAAACATCCTTGTAAACCCGAAAATCACTAATCGTAATCATCATTTCATGTAAAATTACAAGTACATATTTTATAGAGTGCCACAGCATTTGGGTCATATTTAGCTAGATATTATTGCAGTGTCTCTTTACTGGCAACAAGAAATCAAAAGGTCTTGAATCATGAAGAGCTAATTTCTGTCACAATATTTTCCTTACATATCAGTTAAATATATCATATATCTTTACTTCAGCAAACAATCTAAACATTAAGCACTTCTCCTCTCATAAATCAAATTTTTATTCCTATGGCTAGGTTGCGAGTTGCTGGTGAAGCAACCCTCTGCCCTGTGTTGAATGCGTCACTGCACCGGTTGTATTTCACAGAACTTGTTACCTCAGACTCCTCTGACTATTTTTTAACACATGTTCAGTAAGCAGGGTGCTATGCATCAACATGTTGTAAAGTGGAAGAATGAAAGTATTTCAAAATGACATTGTATTTAACACATTTACACATTTTCTAAAAATCCATTGCTTGTGTTTTCTTTCTCTCTCTGTAGCTCCTCTTGTCACAGGTCACAGATCAGTTTGGCCCACTATTCAGTGTGGACAAGATTCCTTTGACATTGCCCTGTGCTCATGTATAAAAATGTCTATATAGGGAATAACAGAAGCAGGAGTATGTATTTATTGGTATAGTATGTCTTTGATTTAATATGTGTTTTCTGAAATTAGCCTCATGCTATTTAATATAACTGGCCAAGCAGCAAATTAAATACTTTTTGACATACTAACTTCTTCATGCCTAAATATTCTTTCTTCTTTTTTTTTTTTACTAAAGGTCACAAGAGGCAACAAGAAACACATTCGACACGCAAAGTCCTGATGTCACATTTAGTGGACTTCTGCTAACAGCTTTGAATAAAAGGATCCATAAAATAGCAAACTAAGAGGAATTTAGTGTGATCTGCTCTCTGTCAGTATTTCAGTATCTTTCGCCTGTCCCTTCAGAACTCAGAACTGCCTTCCAGCTGTCTGTGATAATCCTTCCTGCTCTATCCAACTTTTTTTTCCAAACCAGATGCCTTAACACACACTTTAGACTAGTGGAATGCTGCAAAAATATTCTGACCCAATAAAGTCAGTCTGAGTCAAGTAATGATGGGGGAAATTCTCCTTAATAGTAATTTTGACAACTAGAAATTAAAGTATCCATAAATAAATAATGTACATGTTTATATTTGTAGGAGATCAGAATTTATTCCTTCCTCAAAGTTTTTTCTCCTCATGTGAATTTTATTATTATTATTTATAGCAAACTTACTTGTTTGAATTCAGTGGTACAGATGTTGGACAAATATGTCTGAGCAATCCTGTCAATACTCACAACATGGGATTATTTATTTGAATGTATTTTTCCTCACTGTAAATTGCTTTTAGCTTTTTTAGATTTTCACAGCTTAACTACTAAAAAAAGAAAAGAAAGAAAGCTACTTGCTTAACCTGATAAAATGTTCAAGCTTACAAAATATTGCTTTACACATATGGCACAAATCACAATCATGCTAAAAGTACAATATAATTTACTTTTACCCTCTGAAGTATCTGGAAGTATCTAAAGTAGCTTTTTAGCTGTGTCCAATTTAATTAATTTCATTCAATTTATTTTTCACAGCTGTTTCAACAACAGCTGTCTCAAGGCGCTTATTTGCGTATTTATTGTAAAGTAAAGATCCTACAATATGAGCGAGAGCAAGAGACAGTGATGAGGCACTGAGTGATGGTGAGGAGGAAAAACGTCCTTTTAACTGGAAGAAACCGCTGCCTGAATCAGGTTCAGGAAAGGGCCCTGACCAACTCGGCTGAGGGGACAGAGAAGAGCACAGAGAGACAACGAACAGCAAAGAGGCCAAAAACAAACAAAATGAAAGTAGAGACAAAAGTTAATGACTTGCAACTATGGCGCAGTTTATATGGGTTTTTTTTCAAAGGCACTTTTAAAAAGTGGTTTAAAAAGAGTCATGACATTTAACCATACACTGAAAAAAATAATCAGTGGGATAAACATAAAAAAATTATTGTAAGCGGTTGCACGAAATTAAGTTATGTTTGGTTAACCTTAGTTTTTTATGTTATACCTGCACACATTTTTCTGGTAACACGAACATGACTTTTTTATGTTGTTGTTATGTTTTTCATTCCGGTCAAATATTTATAGAAACCACTTGTTTATCAGACATGAACTTTTTATGTTAATTGTATTGGACTACTATGTGTTATATTGACAAGATTATTTTATGGTAAGCTTATTTTATTTTATAACAAATTTCTAATATATAATATATAATTCTAATATATAATATATAATCTAATATATAATTGAGTGTTCAATAAATAAAACTAAATTAAGGCTGATCTTACTGTATGTACTGTACACTTTCTCTCAATCAAAGAAATAAGCAAAACATTTTTGAACAATGACCTGTATTTTTGAAAATACTACACAGTTGTAAAAATGGACTTTCAATTCAGGCTTCCAAAATATACATGAGTCATATTTGTACAATGCATCTCTTGAAAAACATTCCACAACATTCCTCAAAGTTATCTGCTGGAACCTGAATTCAACATTGTGGGGCCTTGTGACATCGCACTTATGTAAAAAATAGTTTTTTAAATGTAAGAACCATAAGGTAAGGTAATATGGCAACAGGGGTGTAATTATTAAAATGACACAAAGAAGAGACTTAAAATAACATTATAACCCACAGGCACACAACCAAGAGACCTAAACTGATTAGTATTGGCTTGCTTCTAGGGCTGAACGATATATCGCATTTGCGATAATATCGCGACATGATCAAGTGCAATTTTCTAACCGCAAAGGCTGCGATTATACTGCGATTATATTATACAATTCATGGGCTGCATCCTCCTGAGGCCGCATTTGTAGACCGATTACGTCACAGCGACGCGCCGAAGGCTGTCCAAATTACTACCATATCCCAGAATTCATAGCGCGGCCCAGCCAAACTCCAGTTTCCAGCAATGGCGGCCGCTACTAAGTTTTAAAATTACTCATACTAATCTTTCTGGGTCACAAAATAAACTTTTAACATATTTTCAGGCGAGAAAGTAGTTGTGTAAACATCAAATATCTGCTCGGTTTATCAAGATATCCCATATTTGCAAAAGTGCTTCGACGTTTTCGAAGGCGTCTGCTACCCACCAGCTCGACAGCTAGCCGGGAGCTCGAGGGTTACTGATGCGGCCGAGAACGGCACAACTCCCGGCACATCATTTTCAGATCACCGCGGAGTTTCGCTGCTCGGGTTAAACGTAATATATAAGTCACTTAGACAACCTAAAAATGTTATTGTTGGGCTTTTTTCAGTGTTTTGTTTGTTCGTGAGTAAATCGGTTTGGCTGAGATTAAAGTTATTAGATTAGATAAAATAAAGCTTTATTAATCCCCCGGGTGGGTTCCTCCTTGGTTTTCACACAGCTGACTAAACGTCAAACAGAAAACTTATTAAACAGAAGTATGAGACAGTCGAGAATTTACACCAGTGTCTGGTTATATTTTAGATAGCAAGAAGCAGACGGCCGAGTTTATTAAACTCCACCGAGACAGCGGTGACGCTAATCAGAACTAGCCTTCTGATTAGCTAATCAAAACTCTGCATTTATCTAAAAAGACAAGTTGTCACATAAAAATGCTGTCAAAATCTCAAATCTCACAAGGTTACATCCACACAAAGTTGTTATTTTTTGTCATGTTACTATTTATTAGCTATGGGTCCCATGTTGCTGAGCAGTTCCATAGTTGCCCTTACTTCCATACCACCCAAAGCCTGTTTGCAATCACAGCAGTTGCCTCCTTCTGGCCATTTTGCAGTTCTGCCAAATGACCCAGAAACTACATCTATTATTGTCATATACACATCAAGGTCTTTCATTAATACTTAGTTAAATTAGTTAATTTGACCTTTCCAGAAAATTTACCTTACAGAATGTGAGATAACATGTGCAAATCTTCACCCCCCCCCCCCCCCAACAGAGCCCACCCCATGGCAAACTAGCTTATTTAACTGTTTAACTAAAACATTTTAGGTACAACCAGTTAACTAAATGGACACGAGTTTGTTAGTCTGTATTCACTGAGAAAAAACAAGCGAATGTGACTGGGCACACACTGAAAAAAAGCTAATGCACATAATATTGTCCTGCAGCTTAAGCTAGCATTATCGTTAGTTAACTTAAGGAATGACTTGTTTTTTCCATTATGTTGCTCAACAGGAATTCATGAGAAAAACTTCCCCATATAATGGATGTTCTCTTCGTTTCCTCTCAAACATGTAGTTTTCAGTTTACCTCGACAAAGTAAAGCTCAGCACCAAACGTAAACGAAGCAACGACAAAAAATGGCGGACCGCCACAGTGAATTTTCCCTCGCAGAACACGCCCTGGGGGGGGGGTGGAGTTTCAACACAAAACACAACTATTTTCTGTTATTTTGATATGACTGGTTTTAAAAGACTGAACATCCTTCTAAAACAAGTGAAAGGCGTGAGACTTAATTATGTTTAGACCAAAAATATAACTGATTCATGTTGGATATATTTACTGTATTTTTACTAATTTAACAACGTCATCATTGCATTAGTCGCTTTATGCTATAGCATTACGCTTACATTAGCTTGAAGCTCAAGGTCGTCATTTTATTTAATTTCTTTTTCTGGGCTTACAAACAGGACACACAACATTTAGATAACCGTTACACTGAATCTTGGGTCTGTGTTGAGTCTTCCAGCTGCTGACTACAGAAGCTAGATTGACCTTTCAGCATGTTTATAGCGGCTGTGGTTATGTGCTGGTAATGTTACCATGTGTGAGCAGTCACATTGGCAGCAGACATGTTTCAACAAACTAGTCATATCCCGGCCCTACATTAGCTTGTTTAATGGTTAAGACACTGCAGGTACCACCACTTACTACAGACACTGATGCAAGTTTGTAATAGTCTGTTAATTTAGACTGAAAGAATATACAAACAATATTAACTCACATTATATATGTTAATTACTAATTTGCTTATCGCATAATTTCGGTTACCATTAGCTAACTGGAGCCTAACATTGGCCTTTCATGGTTTTCGATAAACAGCCCACATACCTGTAAAATAACAACACCCCAGTAAAAGTCCACATATATAAAGGGTCTACACTCTTTCTCACTGGTGTGTTAGCTTTAAAATCCTATTTACCTTCAAGTGTAAAACTCCAGATGGTAGTAGATTTTCCAAAGCGAGAGACAAAAATGGCGGACAGTGCAGCCGATTTTTCCTTTCCAGGGGGCGGAGCTTGAGGATAAAACACGACTAACTTGTTTCTTTTCAACATGATTTGTTCTAAAAGAATGAATATTCTTAAAGAATATGTGAAAATTAAAAGACAAAAATATGTTTAGATGTGAAATTTAAATTAGTCATGCTGGATATATGAAGTAATTCTATGCAGATTCAACAACCACCCTATTGCATTTTTTTCAGTGTAGAGGTGTACATGACTGGGACAATTTTTTCATCAAATGATGTTTTAAAGAAAAAAAAAATCCTAAAACCCATAGCTACGGTTAGACTGGACTTTTCTGGATTACAGCTCCATGTGCTTTATGAATAGCGCCAGATAAAGAATTGCTTTTCTATAAGCTTTAATTTACATCACAGAGGTCACATTAAAGAGTGGTTGTGCTTGTAATAATAATATAATAAGGGAGCGTAATGTGTGTGCACATTTATGTCTTTTTTGTGCACACAGTTTTAGTTATGAATCTGCATAGTTTTATGTATCTGGCTCTTTATCTAACTAGCCTAATATTAATCTAATATTAATGTGGAACATGAGCAGAGTCTATAAAGAAAGTGATATTACTGTGCCTTTGAAGAATTCAATTGACAATTCACTTCAAGTAAGTTAGAATGAGTTTCCCCTTAAGCATATGTATGAAGCATATGCAACTCTGTAACTGATTTGGCAAGTGAAACATTATTCCACAGAGAGAAGACAAGATAGAGAAGGAGCTGCAAGAGCACAACAGATGAAGGAATGAGGCAATGAAGATAGATATTATCAGACTGAGAGATCATAGAAAAGTTTTTTTTTTGTTTTTTTTTTGAAAGACTGAAGAATGCATATCAATATTAGTCTGTTATTGGCATCCAATAGCATTGGCCAATATGGAGCAATGAATATCAATGGCCGGATCCTATGGGATACTATAATTTCAAATATTGATTTCTGTATACTAACCAGTTAACTCAATGTTTAAAATAAACCTATCAAAAACTGGTTTGGTTCAAATTTGGCTGATTTATGCTGATTGCGTCCTTTGAATGACCAAAATAGGAGAGTTGAAAACAGGAGACCAGGGCAGAAAACATCAAGAATTAGAAAAGATAAAGAAAAATACCTCTTCTGAAAAAATGAAAAACAAAAAAACAAAAAACTTTGTACCATACAAGGTGATGGCCAGGAGCAGCTGTGGTCACTTTTGATTCATTGGAGGTTCAGGGAGGAGATGCTTTTTGTTCCCGTTTACTTCTTTGGGCCAGATTTTCCTTCCAGTGGAAATATATGATCATCCAGGCTGACACTCCCTTGTAATCAATCATCACACGACAGTAGTTATTACTAACATCTCAATATTCCTTATTAGTCATCTCCAAAGGGAATGTGAAAAGTCATGTGTTTATCATAATGTAGCAATTACTTGGAAATCACAACATAAAGGTCCCTGGAAATATCTTTAATTCTTGCTCAACAGGCGGTAATTTAAAACTGGGGAAGGACTCCACCACTGAATTTATTTCCCTCAGTAACAAAGCACAGATGATAATAAAACACTGATTAAACAATCAGTTTAGCATAATGATATGCTGGTGAAGAGAAAATGCTTCTGGAGAAACCTGGGCTTTGTTTTAAATAAGATTTAATTGAACTAAATATATATATATATATTTTTCAATTCATCACACAATTTTATTAAAAAAAGATTGTAGGGTTTTTACCATATACAACGCTTTGAGGTGACTTTTGTGATTTATTTATATATAAATAAAACTGAATTGAATTGAAGTGAACAGTAGGTTGAGATCATTGTACACACAGCTCAGTATAGTACATTTTTAAAAAATTTGATAATAAAACGTGTCCAACAACCAATATTGTCCTGTTTGCAAATAGACTTTTGAGCCCTTTTGAGTCAGTAAGAAAAAATGTAGACATTTCTGTTTAAGTAGAAACAATGTATGTCTATACACCCCAAAGACATGAACTCAAATAAATCAGATTTAGGATTTAGTCACTTTTTTATTAATTTACTTGTAAATGCAAATTCATACACCTTCATTTTAGAAAACAGGCATGATTTTGTAGACTGTGCGCTAAATAGAACAGAAACAATACTTTTTTTTTTCCAAATAATTGCTTTAACATTACAAACATTTAATCCGTAGAAAGCTTAGTAAAAAATACAACCATTTTTAAGTATACTGTTGCAGTCATGCATTCATGTGAAAAATAAATTGATTATTTATGGAGAATGTAAATTGTTTTTATGCATGCTGAAAGCTCAAAGTACAATAAAAACTTGCTTTATAACTTTTATTTGAGAGTTTCCTAGCAGTGCTGTAAGCATCACACCCTGTAAGAGTTTAGGAAAGTTCCCGGTGGTGCAATCCTCTGTGATAAAGTGCTTTCATGCAGTGAATTTTAGGGAAAATTATAAACCAAGGGGGAGGAGTGATTAACCTCTCATGGTGTTCATTGCAAGTGGTTTGCTGGAGCATAAACATTTGTTCTCTTAGCCTGGAACTGGGTTAGGCTGCCGGTGGCTATTCAGCAGCGAGGGTTACCCATTCGGCAGTAACAAACAGTTCTGAACAGTCGACACTGGCAGAAAGCACAATAATCACAGCACACGGTGCCTTGAGATTTACAGCTTCCCCACAGGGAAATACAGTTGGCAGGAGGAGGAGGCCGCTTCTTCACACCATATTTGTTCTGAAAGAAAAGGAGAGAGAGAGAAGAAGAAGAAGTTATAACATAGAAAATCATATTTTTAAAACAGGTTGCTGTAAAAAATTAGAAACAATATGTTTATGGAGTTGCTGAACTGTGCAGCTTACCCCCTTTTTTCTACATGCCTGCACAGAGTAGGAGTTGCTCTGAGTCTCATTGCACATGTGCATAGTGACAATAAAAGGCATTCTATTCTATTCTATTACAAAAAAAAACAACAACAAGCACTATTAATGATGTTATGTTACTGAGTGTTTTGACTGAGAATTGTGGCATTTTTTAAGTGTGTTTATAAAAGCCAGGCACAAGGACCTGAGGCAAGAGAAAAGAACGGCATCCTGACTGCCAACAGAAAACCACACAGGGTACATTTCTGCCCCTTGAGTGCACAGAAGAATGCATGAGAGGAAAAGCATCTTTGCCAGTAAGTTTTTTCCTTTCTCCTTTTCCATGAGCAAGAGGGTGTGATAAGAGTTCCCTTGCTCTTGTCCACCTTTGATTCTCTGGATGCGGGCAGTTCTCACTGTTCTTTCATATGATCAATTTAAAAGGTCACTCTAAATACTGACATGCCTTGATTGGTTGTATGGTTTGATCACTGACACACTGATCACTGGTTGCAACATTCAGTCCAGCTTGTTCAGTTAATGATAGTAATCAAATCATGGTATATTATAAAACGTTTCATATGTAATATGTTGTTATAAATCTTTCTTTTAATTATTGAATTCTTTAATTTTAATTTGGTTGTTTTAACTGTATTCAAAATTGATTTGATCAACTAAATTACATAATTAAACATAGTTTCCATAGCAAGTTCACTTGTGTAGGGTAGACAGTTTTCATTTTCATTACTTCACTTTAAAAACTAGTATATTAAATGAAAAACTATAATATAATGACGCTATATGATAAAAGGTAATGGAACCCAGTATTATATCAATACCATGGTATTATTATTATTATTATTATTATTATTAATAATAATAATAATATTAATAATAATAATAATAATATTAATAATAATAATAATAATAATAATAATAATAATTTTTTGAAACAACCTTTTTCTGTTTCTTTGGTTTCTTGCTCTTCTTTGCAGATTTTGGTAACTCTGGAAGAGAAAATTAAGAATTGCAATTATTAGAAAATGTGTTAGAAAAGAAAAGTGTCATCAGCATAGATGATACATGATGATCCTTTCAAACTTACCTACAATAACCACAGGGGGTGAGTCTATTTCTAGATTTTGAGACAAAGCATTAGATGCAGAAACTCTGCTGGTGGAGAGTCTCTCATCTGGGATCATGTGGGCACAGCCGAGGAAGTAGTCTGTCGCAGCCAGAAGAAAGCAACTTAGCAGCAGTGAGATGTGCATCTTTCTGTGAAAACAAAAACGAGTAATGGATGTCTGTTAGATAAACAGCACATCAGGAACTCACTCTGCAGGAGGGGGAGATATAGGAGAGGTGGAGTAAAATCTCAGCCTGGGCATCTATTTTCTTGTGTAGTCTGGAAGATGAGTGGATGACGAGGTGGGTGCAGTTTTATCTGTGGTGGGGTCGGGTGGACTGTCCTGGGCTCTGCGGGGCAAGGTGGCGCTGCCAAACTAGGCCCCAGTCCAATGGGGCCTGGCCCCCCCCTTTCCCTGGCGGGTTGCAGAGTATCCCTCTTCCCGCTCCACCACAATCACCCACACATGCAGGGCCTTGGGGTAAAGATGTGTCACCAGGGTACAGAGGAGGCATCCCCCCCCCCCCTCTGTCCCGTTCTGGCTGCCTGTGCCTCAATTTTATCCCACAACTTAGACATTCACATTACTCACACTCTCATAACACATACATATAGGATCTTGAGGGTGGGCACGCTACACGGTATCCAAAAGACCATCAGGGTGTACAACCTCACCCCTGGCATCGTTGCCCACCTCTCAATTTTAAATACATGAAGACACTGAGGGCTATCAGGAGGGACTATGCGCTTACCTGCTGCTCTCTGGCAGGTAGCTCCATGCCCTCCTGGGTTTTAAATGCACCTTAGAACACACATGCATCAACACTACATATGAGCGGGCAGAGGGAGGTTTGGAGTCTTCTCTCACCCCCATTCTCTGCGGCCTGCTGGAGCGGGGGGCTAAGAGGAGGAGTTGGCCGTCCGATTGGGGTCTGGTGTGTGGGGCCTCCCTGCTGCTGCGGAGCCAAGCCGGGGCAGTCTGCTTCTCCCCACCCCAGGGAAAAGGGTAACACTACCTGGGTTTGGGTGCAGTTTCCCCCTCCAGGGGTAAGGGTACCTAGACCTGGGGCTTAGAGTACGCTTGGGGAGTGTGATCGTGTGTATGTCTGTCTCCACATTGGTTGAGTGTGGAGTAAGTGTATATGAGAGCATGAGGGTGGGAATGGATGTTTGTATCTGTGTGTGCCTGTATGTCTGTTTCTATATGTCAGGTTGGGTATCAGACGCCACCTCTCTAGGGACATCTCAGGTCCTCCAAGGTATGGAGGCCTATCTCCCCCCACCACTTCCCCTGCCAGTGGCAGACTCCCTCAGACATCGGTGCATTGGTGTTTTTTTGTGTCTGGGGATGGGCGTCCGGGTACACACCGGCTCACTCCTTGGTGGCTGCTTGTCGGGGCCTGGAGCCTGGGGCTCGCTCGGGCCACTTCGGGGGTGGGGTGCCCTCAGCCTCTCGGCCTGGGGCTCGGTCAGGCGGAGCTCACGGGCACGTCACTGCAACCCCCCCTGGCTTCTGCTCCGCGGCTGCTGAGTGAGCCCTCATCTGGGACTCTCCTCAGCTCCTTCTGGGATAGTGGCGCGGCTGCCCCTCTGTTGGTCTTCCTTGGTCTCTTGTGTTCTGGGGGCCTCTGGATGTCTGGAGTCTTGATCTCCCCCATACCTGCTTCATGCCCTGGAGGACGGGGCTGTGGCCCACCACACCCTCTAGCAGATCATTACATGCATCTTTCTTCGCCTTCAGACAATAATTCTAATGGCAAAAGGGCCAAATCCGGACAGGCAAAAAAAAAAAAAGAAAAAAAAAAAGATAAACAGCACATCTGTTTATCTGTAATTTGAAAACAATAACTACATTTTAAAAACATCACTAGAAAAACAGTAAATTGGCCGGATGAGAAGTGTTTTAACTTCAAATAAGCTTTCTCATCATATCTGTTAATGAAAGATATTTATATTTAAGATATTATATTTAATACATGTTTTACTGTGATAAATCTGTTTACTTTATTCTCTGCTTTATCAGTTTGTCTGCACACAAAGTAAAAACAGACAGCAAAGAAAAATGAAATGAAAGTAGCTCAAAAATGATGCTGTTCTTTGAAACACAAGGCAATCCGTATAAGCTCCTACAATGAAATGCAAATATTTCAAGCACAGTCAATGGGTTTTTTTCTCCTTCCATTTTTTAGAAAATAAACAATTGTGATAATGCTTCAGTGGTATTTTTAAAAAAATAAGTTATCCATCTAAATTTTATTAAAGCTTAAAACGTGCGTAAAAAAGTGAATAGTCTCTTTGACTCTCGGGTAGACTGTGCTTCAGTTTTGGTGACTGCTTTTAGTATTTTCTCCATCCTGTTGTTACTGAGCACTGAGTTGCACTCCACCTGGTCACTTTTGACATTTCAGCTGAGTGCAGTCAGGATAATCTACAGAGAACCAGTAATCAATTTTCTTATTTAGGATCGGGGGGATTTCAGCTATTCCAGCAACAACTGAATTTTTGGTCAAGCTGTCTGTCCAACACTAGACAGGTGAATTTCGAATCAGCAGTTAGCTTCAGAAGCATGTCTTTGGACTATGGGAAGTAACCAGATAACCTTAGGGAAAGCTACACAGGCTCAGCAAAAAAAAAAAAAAAGGCTCCACACAGAAAGGCTTCAGCTGAGTCGGAGGTTTTTACTCTGTTATTGTATTTCAGTGTGTTTCAGATTAGCAACAAATACACATTTTACGTTCCAAAACAATGTTTTTCTGTCTGTACAAAAGGTTTTGCTGTATTTTTCATACTGATCAAATACTAATTAATATAAATAACATCATAGATACACTCTGCACAGAAAGCAACAGCTCTGGTGGGGAGTGTAATTTGAACTGTTGGGAAGGATTACTACTTTGAGGTCAGTGAGAAGGTTTAGTCGGGCTCTATGTTTTCCTTTTACTTTTCATTGTGATCATTATCTGGACTTAAATATCACAGTTTGTTCATTTCTAAAGGTTTGGTGTGAGCAGTGTCTATTTTGTTTTCAGGGAAAGGCTGTAAAAATAACTTGCATGCAAATATTTGATGAGGAAAAAGGAAGAAACAAGGAAATTATGAATGTTAACAGTACTTTTACACAGTGCTTTAAAAGTATACATAAAATAAACCTAGACTGAATTTTGTTGTTTTGTTCATACTTATTTTTAAAGTTTTTGTACATCATAGTTGTATGTTACACCTTTTTCTGGCTTTTAATTTAGGATGACTAGAAATGTAAGAATGACCAGTGGTGCAATATGACATTATTATTATTATTATTATTATTATTATTATTATTATTATTATTATTATTATTATTATATCTAATCATATCAGTGTCACACAACCAAAACAAATCTAAATTGTGAAATCTATCCTCAAAAAATCCAAAATCCTAAACAGTCTCATGAATTTTTATTTTATGCATGTTATTCTTAATTTGAGATTGCCTTTCTATTTTTTTTCTGCAAATGAAATCCATATCATAAATGGAAAACACCAACCAAATTCTGTGCACCATCCCAGTTACTCCTTCCTTTGGCAACTGAACAAGAAATTTCCATACCCTCACCACTGAAGTTCACCTCTGTGCTTTAAAAGACATGGCTCCTATAACATATGCTTGAAATATTGTTCAGCTAATAGTTTTATTCATCACAGACTCAAGAACTCTTCCAGCTGATTCTGCCTTGACTTAAATAGCCTAGGCTGTATAAATCCCATATGTTCAGAGACCAAACCAAAATAGTTTTAAAAACACAGTTTTATAGCAGTTTTTTTTTATAGGGGACTTGCCTTTAATATCAGGTTGTTTTTGTACTGACTGCTAGTAGTTTATTTCAATTTAATTCTCCATCACATGGTGGTTAACCTGATTTAAAAACCTGTTTTGAAAAGCATCATCATTTTTATTATTATTTAATATAAATTAAACAAGTTGGGGCATATTTCCTATTTCCAATACAATTTCCAAATATAATTACAAAATTGATTGTAATTAACTATCACAGGATGGTTTTCCACCTTGCGTCAGTCCAGCTTAAAATAGTCCAGGCCCAGCTTATAACTTTTTTTTTTTGCATGGTAAAGGTTTAACTGACATATGTGGATGTGGTGACAAAATGTGTTCACTGACAATGGTTTTCACTACAGAATGGTGTCTGTTTTTAATGCTGTGCTTCGTGAGGGCCCCTAAATTCTTGGCAATTTTATGCTGAGAAATGTTATTCTTACATTATTGAACTATTTGACCACACAGTCTTTCACAGAGTGGCAAACCGCACCCCATCTTTACTTCTGAAACACTCTCTGAGATGCTCTTTTAATACCCATGTTTAATACTCATGTTACTGATTTGCCAGATTAGTTGGCAGATGTTCCACCAGATGTTCTCTGCATTGCACAACTTCCCCACTTTTAATTGCAATTAAATGCTGCTGGCGTCAAATTCAAGACTCGGTAGACATGTTTTTAAAACACAAAAAAAAATGTAAAAAACTGTCACTTATTAATATTTTACAGTGTGGTGACATTTTTGGAAACATTAAGCTCAAATAAAATAGGTGAAATCACTTTCCTTTGCTTCAATCCAGATAATCCATGCTTTTACCCACAAATGTGGATTTCTATTAGACATTGATGGCACTAAATTTACCATCAGTATATATTAAGTTATGCTTTAAGAGGTCTTACAGTAAAGTGACTTGCATTCATTATCAAGAGGAGGTCTGCTAATGTTCATCCTAATCCTTTTCTTGCATTCCCTGCCCAAACAGCAGCTGCAAAATGATTTAATCTCTCAAAGGAGTAAGGGTTGAAAATCACGACCCTTGCCAACTCAAATTCCTGAATACTCATTTTGTAACTAGCCAAAATATGTGGAATAAACAAACAACTAAATCAACTAAAACAATAAGATATACACAAGAATTTTTGACAAAGAAGATCTGAGTCGTTCGCAACTCATGCCAAGTGGACTTGGCGTGAATTCAAAGGTGACCATAATCACCGTGATATAATAAAAACACATTTTAGCACCTTCTCCCACAGATCTGATAGAAATTAATTTTAAATTGAGTACAGTGTTAAGAGCTAAGCATTTCCTTTGAAAGCAGGGCAAACATAAAAGGAATGCCAAACACATACACTAAGTCAAAAAGCACCTAAAACCACCTTAATATGGCTCCTTTCCTGCATCTGGATAGACTTTAGCACGTCAGCTGAGGATCATGGATGCTGCTTCTCATGAGGTTTTGGAAACCACATTATACTGCATTGAGACATTTCAAAGCGGAATGATTTAAAGAGGTGAAATGATGACAGTAAATGCAGAGGGAAGGTTAACAATCAACAAAAAATATGTACAGATGTGCAGGCAAAATATGAAGTGCAAAGTCTTTTTTCTCTCACGGCAGTATTTTGTTCTTAGAAAAAAATCCTAAAAGGTGATTTGTAGGCTAAGACAAGGGTGATACAAATTTCATAAAACTTTAGGAGCATATTTCAGTATGAAGTAGGTCTAATGACTTCTTAAGACATTTTGTTTATATATTTTTGTTATCATCAAATCATCAAATAATTGTTTATTGCAAAGGTAATCATTTATGTGGAAAGAGATTTTTTTTCTTTTCCCGACTCAGCTCATCCAATTAAACTAAATTCAATTTTATTTATACACATGCCAAATCAAAACAACAATCGCCTCAAGGAGCTTATATTGTAAGGCAGGCCCTACAATAATACATACAGAGAAAATCCATGTCTAATGTTGTATTTCTCTTTCACTCACTCTCTTGCTCAACATATGAAGAGTTAGAAAATAGAAAAGCTAAAAGTTACACCCCTGATCTTGTAAGGTTAAATGTGAGGTGAAAGCTACGTAATAATCCAATGATTATTCATGATCCAAGTCAAGACAAAAAGCCTCGAATTCCATAAATATACCAACAGAATACATCAACATTTTCAACTCCATGAACTACAAGGATTACTTGATGAAACACCTCTAGAGAGAACTCCTGAAATAAGTCATTCAAAAGTCATGTGTATTAAAAATAGAAAAAAAAGGAGGTATGTTTACAGCCAAATTCAGCATGCAGTGGAAACACCACAAATCAACTAAAATTATCTTTAAGAGAGCTTTGTGAAAGTAGTTCACCTAAACACAGTCTAACTCTCTCTTATGACAAGCTCCACCAATTTAAAAAAGGCAATTATGATATATCCATAGGACACGAAAAAAAATTTTCTTGAAAAATGCATAAATACAAATCAGTGAATGAATTAATGAATGAACAGATAAACAAACAAATTAATGGCCTATAATTCTGGTCATCTGATATATTTGTCATGTGGTGCTGAATGGAAAGCTCCTTTAAAATGTACCTTTCATGTTGCAATATCATGTTGCAGAATGCCAAATCTTTATTACTGCTGTTTATGTAGTTTAGATTGTGGATTCTATTCCTAAGATGTTTTTAATAAAAACATATAAAAAATAATTATTATTATTTTTGAGAGTTCTGGATCAACCAGTCAACTGGTGCACGGGAATGGCAGCTTTACAACCTAAATTCTAATTTTAAAGAAATTTCTCAGCTTGAACATCTGTTTTGTAGAACAGCAGAGAAAAGCTGCTCTATTTGCTTTTCTCTACATTTTAACCTTTGGCTCTATTTCTAAACAGAAAAATAATCAGAGTCATGCATTAAATTGATATTTGGCAGGTGGGGGGTACTCTAGGATAAGATGTTGCTCTTGAGCATTGGGAAAAGAATTTAGATAAACTCATGAATAAATAAGAATAATTCCTATTGAAAGCGCCAGTAGATTTTCTTTGTATACACACTTTGAGCAGCTGACATGTCCTGCTGCTACTCCCATGTTTCCTGGTGGATTTTAATACAACTGAATTTATCAAATTATAAGCAGGCATTACATGATGACTGATTTCCCACCTTTAGGCACTACAAAGCTGTTATGAAGGTGGAATTCAGTAAGTAAATCACCTTAAATTTGATTTGATATGCATTGCTCTTGATGTCATTTAATTCCGACCATCAAATGTTACTGAGCAGTCCTCTCATTTTTTTGTCCTCTCTGAATGATGTTATCTCACTACCAGAAGGATTACAGTCCAAACAACACAGAAACAGTCTGTGTGTTTGCTCATATTTGTTGAGCTGAAATGAGCTGCTGCATTTGAAATTTCCTGCCATTTATAAAACAAAAAAAACCTTTAAAAAAATACTGCTTCATTTTCCTCTTCCTCTTTTGTAGCTGTTAGCTTCTGTTATTGGTTCCTCCACTTAGGTTCAAATCTTGTGAAGACATGTACATGGAGTAAACTACAGATACCTGAAAATTCTACCTAAACACAGTAATGAATATTTGTACTTTGTTACTTCCCACCTCCTAAACGGACCTGTGTTTGAGTGAGTTTTCATTCAGCTGTGAGATGGTTTTCCATTTGGCTTTGCACACTTCTATTTATCTTCAAATTTTGTGGCACATGTCTATTTCAGGGACATAACATCTGTGTTAAAAGACACAGATGTCATAGCTGTCAAAACTGTCATACTAGACACTCAGAGAATCCAGGGTTTCCTACCTAGCCATAAACTAATTTGCTTACTCAGAGATCTACAAAGATTACCCCCACCTCAACAGGCTGATGCCCACTGTTTTCGCTCTCCTTTTGCCTCTTAAACACACGTGCACCTCATAATTGATGCCTTGTGTGCAGGACGAAGAAAGAATCATATCAGCACAGTATTCTGTTGCTAGAAATGTTACATCATCCCAGATGATTTGTAGCTTAAGGTAGAGTAACATATAACTAACGTTTCAATGGTATTTGACTGATTATATTACAGTAAAGTAGTCCTAACTATGTCAGTTCACTTTTGACTTGCACATCAGTCAACTAACAATTACTGTTATATTACTGTCATACCTTAATGTGGCTAGAAAAAAAAGTTTTTGTTTTTTGTTGATGCCTAAACTCAATTTTCTGCCTTAGATGGTCTTTTATAATTAAGAAAGCAAAGATTTTGGTTCATCTTTTGACCACATATGCACCAATACCACTTCATGATGAACATTTTTCAAAAAAAGATCCCAAATTCACACACCATGAGATGCACACATTCATACCTGGAGTAAGTTTTTTTTCTTTTTTGTGTCATAGTTGGAGAAATTACAGCATTATAGTTGCTCAGAAAAACCCTCTTGACCTCGCTGCTGTGTCACATACTGAACGAATTATGTAATTTACGTACCCCTAAGGTGACCCTTGAACACAAGATTATGCACCTTGACAAGAAACACATTTCTTCTGCCATCACGTTCCCTCTACACGATTAGATGTGTGTTTGTAAGTGCATGTTAAGACTGAAAGGCTTAGCTGCGTAGAAAAAAATGCACACTAAGAGAGGCACACAGGAATGGCTTATCTTATCATTCGTACACCCTTCATGTTCTCTCAAATACACAAAAGAAGAGGTTTCTTTTACAATAATACCAACATATTATTATAAATAGCCAAAGAAAAAAGGGAATCTAAAACTAGAAAAACTGTGCATTAAGTTAATTGAGATAAAGAAAATATGAGGATAAAAATAAGGCAAGGTTCAGCTACACTTTGAATAAAACTGGACTCTCCAAGCTAATCCAATAATTTGAGGTTTTGGATAACGAGCTCAAATTATGTCATTATAACACTACAGTAACTATGTATTTGTATTTTTTAATTAAACAAGTGTCAATACCATCAACGGCTAAATGGACAAAATCATTTGAATGTTTTCTTTTGCTTTAAAGAGAAAAGAAAATCCACCCAATATTTTTCTTATCCATTACAACACGTAGAGAGAAAGTTCACCCATTCAGTTTTAAAATGAAATATTAGCTTCAAATAACCCTAAAAAATGTCCTTTCAATGTGCCAATAAAAATCAAACTTTTAGCCTCAGTCTTAAACACAGACAAACGTTTATCATGTTTTAGGGATAAAGGAAGGTCAGTGCCTTCAAAAACAACTCTTTAAGGCCAGCAGCGTTTTGTGTGTGTGTTCTGTGACGTGTTTCTCATACTTTTCATAATCCTTATCCTTGAGTTTGATTTTTTACCAGATGGATTTGCTCTGACTGTCCAAGTGCCAGAATCCAAAAGAGAGATCATTTTAGATTAAAATGGTTTCTGCGCTTGTCTAAGTTGCCCTGAACTGCAACTGTTTTACTATTTTGTTTTGTTTTTCTTTTCTATTTTTACATTTTCTAGGAGCTCCAGCTTCTAAATATGTTTTTCAGGTTTCAAAATCTGAACGTTACTGGAATATAAAATATTTGTCTTTCATTCATTCATTTCATTCATTTATTTATTCATTTTCAGGCACAACAAATACCTATATTGAACATAAAATACACAAAACAAAAAACAAAACTTGCCTGAAAAAGGAGTGGGACGAAGAAAACTTATTAAATCCCACCCCTATACTCACTCATCAACAAAAAAAAACAATAAACTTCCCGCAGCTACGCCCATCATTGCATACAGACCCATCAACAGCCCCGGGCAGATACAAGCATCTAAGCGGCAGCTCGCAACCAACAATTAGAGCCTTCATAACTGAATACAGAATATATAAATTATAAATTGCATTACCACAGGTAACAGGCAGTAATAACTACAAGTAACAGACACACATACATATACATACATATATATCTACACACACAAGTACATATATGTACATACATACGCACACTTTATTTTTTATTTTTTATTTTGGAATCCATACCAGCAATGGTAAGAGGACAGACATTACAGAGCACACTAAAACCCATCATTGAGTATACTGTGACCAGACCAACTGTTTGTAGAGAAATTTAAATCTATGAATATTTTTGCATTGTTTCAATTGTAAACTCAGACTGTTCCAGATTTTCACACCACATACAGACACACAAAAGCCTTTACGGGTTGTTCGAGTTCTGGGTAATTTGAATTCTCCAAAGCCTCTCACATTATAAACCTTTTCTCGAATTTCAAATCTAGTTTGTAAATTTGCCGGTAAAAGTTTAGTAAAAGCTTTATACAAAATTATGGATGTATTGTAATTAACCAGATCCTGGAATTTAAGTAACTTTGCCTGAAGAAAGAATTTGTGAGTATGATCTAGATAACCAGCCTTGTGAATAATACGCAGTGCTCGTTTCTGTACTGTGACTAATGGATTAGTTGTATTTTTATATGTATTTCCCCACACTTCCACACAATATGTAAGATATGGAAGAACCAGGGTACAGTACAGAGTACGAAGTGCATCTTTATCAAGGAATTGTTTCACTTTGTTCAAAACTGTGAGGCTTCTGGAAATTTTGGTTTTTATGTGTCTGACATGGGGTTTCCATGAAATTTTGTTATCAATTATAACTCCCAAAAATTTGTTTTCACTCACATTATCAATTGGTACACCTTCAATGATAATTGGTAATTCTATATTATATTTTAAATTACCAAAAAACATTGCTTTAGTTTTATTTATATTTAATGATAATTTATTTATGTCCATCCATTTTTTTATTAATTTTAGCTCCCTGTTTACAGTCATTACAAGATCAGTATAATCATCGCTACTGAAAAATATGTTGGTGTCATCTGCGAACAGTATGAGTTTAAGTACTTGAGAAACATCAAAAATATCATTTATGTATACATTGAAAAGTTTTGGTCCCAACACTGACCCTTGGGGAACACCACATGTAATACCAAGTTTCTCTGAATGGTAATGCCCTATGCTAACATATTGTTCCCGACCTGTTAGGTAACTTTTTAACCAGTTACCAGCTTTCCCTCGAATACCATATCTTTCCAATTTATCCAGTAAAATTGAGTGATTGATTGTGTCGAAGGCCTTTTTGAGGTCAACAAAAATACCAACTGCATATTTATTTTTATCCAGTGTATCAGTAATTTCTTCTACTGCCTCAATTATCGCCATTGAAGTGGTTCTTTGCGTTCTGAAACCATACTGACCAACATTTATTATTTGATGTTTTTCAAGGAATTTTTCTAATCTTGAATTAAAAAGTTTTTCTAGAATTTTTGAGAATTGAGGCAGTAGAGAAATAGGCCTATAATTGGTAAAACTGTGTTTGTCATTACTTTTATATAGTGGTATTACTTTCGCAATTTTCATTTTTTTTGGAAAACAACCGGACTGAAATGATAAATTACAGATATATGTTAAGGGACTAGCAATATTCAGAATAACCTGTTTAACTACAGACATATTTATGTCATGATAATCCATTGAAGACTTACTTTTACATTTTAATGTGATATTTATTACTTCTTGCTCATTTGTAGCTGAGAGGAACAGTGAAAAGGGATTTGATTTTATATTACTGATATTTTCATTTTTATGACACGGGATGTCCGCTGCTAGTTCAGGGCCAACATTTATGAAGAATTTATTGAACCCATCGACAATATTACTCATGTTGTGATTTTCACCATTTGCATCAGTTAAAATATTCAGGATATGATGTTCCAGAAGATCCTTGTTTAATTAAGTTGTTTAACACATCCCAAGTTTATATTGTTTTTATTTTCATATAATCTTCTTCTATAATAAAGTTGTTTGCTCGTTCTTATAATATCAGTCAATTTATTTCTATATGCTTTATATCTTTGTTCCACTTCTTTTGTTTTTACTTTGATAAACTGTTTATACAGATTGTTTTTCTTTTTGCAAGCATTAATAATTCCTTTTGTGAGCCAAGGACTTTTTATCTTTTTTTTCTTTGTCATGTGTTCGTTTACAGGACAATGTTTATTGTACCACATAGTAAAAATATCTAGAAAATTATCATAAGCCTTGTCCACATCTGACTCTTCATACACCGAACTCCAATCTTGTTGTGCTAAATCGAAATTGAAGGCATGAATTGCTTCTTCATTTATTGTTCGCTTTGCTATCATGATCTTGGTATCTATTTTTTTTAAATCACAGTCACACAAAGTAAAAACTGGTAAGTGGTCAGTTATATCACAGACAAGCAGACCACTATTAATTTGGAAATCCATGACATTAGTAAAAATGTTGTCAATAATAGTGGCGCTATGTGAAGTTATTCTGCTTGGCTTTGTTATTGTTGGATATAGTGATAAGCTGTACATTGTGTCAGTAAAGTCATCAATGGCTTTTAACCTTGTTGGATTTAGCAAATCAATGTTAAAATCACCACAGATAAATAGTAATTTTTGGTTCACCGAAGCAAACGTTTTTTCTATCCATTCATTAAAAGTGTCAATACTTGAACTGGGTGTCCGATATATACAACTTATTATAACATTTCTCTTTTTTTCATTCATAATCTCAATAGTCAAACATTCCAAAATTCCATCCATAGCCATAGACATAGTTGTTACAACATTATATTTTATAGAGTTATGAACATATATAGCAACCCCGCCGCCCGCCTTATTTAATCTATTCATGTATTTTAAATCATATCCATTCAAACAAAAATCTATTCCTTTATCGACATTGAACCAAGTTTCAGTGATGGCTATAACACTAAAGGGGCGAGAAAATTGTTGCAAATAGTCCTTAATGAAATCAAAATTAGAGTACATACTTCTGCTGTTAAAGTGAATTAATGAGAGCTTCCCGTCTAGGTTAATTTCTTTTTCATATTGTTCCTGAGTGAAATAATTACAATTTTTAACAAAAGAAGAGAGAAAGTTACTTTCAGAATCTATTTCTGGATCTATTATATTATGCTCCTTATATTCACAATCTAGATCAATTACTTTCTGTTGAAGAACTAATTTCAACGTGTCCATGTCATTTCCTGGTGTAATTGATACATTGGTGTCAGTTATACTTGTCCAGATCCTCCATGTTCCTCACTATCAGTACTTTTGCCTCTTCTGGTGTCCCGTTTAGCTTAATGAAAATCTTACAGTTTGTTACCCATGTATGTTGTATTTTACCGTTCTTCTTCAGTTGCCTTGCCTTCCTCGCGATGTCTGCGTTTTTTCGTGTCAGATGCTCATTAATGAAAACGTCCGTGCCTTTCAGTTTGCGTCCTTGTTTCAGCAGTGCGACCTTGTTCTTCCGATTGACAAATCTCATAATGATGGCCGGCAGTCTGTCACTCCTCCTGGGCAGTGAGTGACATGCTTCTATGTGCTCCAGGTCCATCTCTATCCCCTTGCTTTGGAGGAAGGACGCCACCTGTTGCTCTACCGAGCGGGTCTCCTCGTCGCTGGGCTCCCCGACGTTCCCGGCCACCGCGCGCGCGTACGAGCGCGGCTTGATTTTAATACCGCTGATGACCACGTCGTTCGTACGGGTGTACTGCTCCAGCTCATCCACCCGCCGCTCGAGATCCATGATCCGTCTGTCCTTCTCGGCATTTTGGAGGCGTAGCTGTTTTACCTCCTCCAGAAGCCCCAGAAGCAGCTCCTGCTGTGCCCTGACTGCGGCCACGTCTCCGCACAGCGCTCCGAGGGAGGTTTTAATGTCCTCAACCTCCTCTGGTGTTGGGCCTTTCTTGGGTGGTATACTGAAGCGAGAGCACGAGGCGGCCACCACGAGGGACCCGGAAGCGGAATTTCTGATGATGGCGCCTGGCTAGGCCTGCTGGCTGATGGTGGAGCCTGGCTGTGGCCTGCTGGCTGATGGATTATCTGTCATCAACTATTAGGTTGCAAACAAATGCCACAGTATATAACATATGTCATTTTTATTTTTTGTTTATTTTTTGTATATTACCCTTACTTTAGGAAGCACATCACCGAGTTTATTTTATAGTGTTACCTTGAGATAAACTTATATTAGAAATAGACTTCCTCTTTGTTTTTGTACCAAAAACCTTTTTTGTCACTGCTCTTGTTAACGTTTACTCAGAAGAAAAAATTATGTTGTCCAATGTTTTAAAAAAAAATTAGGGGAAAAAAAAGAAGTGCAAGCTTCCATGTTTTTTATTTATTTATTTTTAGAGCTTCTGTAGGCAGTCAAATAGGTCAATCATCTGTGTGTTTTTGTTACTGCGGGCACAGACTATGCAGAGGTCATAATAATATTTTCAAGTGTGAAGGGATAATGAGAACAAATATCCTTTTAAGTGGAATATTTTTAATGCTCATCAACTATAACCATGAAAAGAGGAATGCGTCTTGTGCCTTTATGAAGGGTGGAAAGTATACCTTTAATTATTGATTCCAACATCAAACCAGTTTTTCATCAAATCAACGAATCAAATGCTCAGAGAAACTTTCCAGCCCTTTCCTGCAGCATTCTTCACTTTCACACTGCTGGTTCGTATGTTCAGTCTGTTTCAAATTCTCACGTTCACTAAAATATGTGCATCAAACCTCCACAGCATTCCCATTTTTACAAGCACAGTGGGCTCATTAAAGCCGAACAATGTTGTCTGATACAGCTGGAAACATGCTGATGAAAATCTGATTACACAGAAATGTTCTAATAACTCAATAATAATAATTTAAAAAAAAAAACCCATTTAAACAGCAATGACATGGAGTATTAATGAATGTGTCCATAAGAATGCTCCTGAGGTTTTCGGTGAGACACACCTCTGGGGAAGTCTGTGGGGAACTATTAAATTCAAATTCAAATTCAAATTCAAATTTTATTTGTCACGTACACAGTCATACACAGTACGATATGTAGTGAAATGCTTGGACAACTGCTCGTGACCTAAAGAGAACAAAAAAGGAAAAGGCTATGAATAAGATAGGAAATAAATATGAAAAATTAAAAAGGGTAAATTTAACTAGGAAGGAATAAAATATAAATTAAGGTTAAAAATGAAATAACTGTACAACACAAATTAGAATGAAGGGTAAATTTAACTGGGAAGAATAAGATAAATATATAAATTAAAGTTGAAAATAAAATAACTGTACAACAAAATACACAATATAGAACTATATAAGAATGTATGAAGGAATCTAAATATAAATAAATATATACTCGCATAAGGCGGTGACCGTGTCCGCTTGTGGTGGAATATAAACGGCACTTACAATGACCGATGTAAATTCCCGAGGTAGATAAAAAGGACGACACATGATGGACAGTAGTTCCAGATTTGGTGTGCAGGAGCGTGTGAGAGGAACAACGTTCGCACTGTTGCACCAGTTGTTGTTCACCATTAAACACACGCCGCCTCCCCTTGACTTCCCCGAGTCCCGTGTCCTGTCCATGCGGTGAACCGAGAAGAACTCGGCCGGCTGGATGGCGTGGTCCGGCACCGCTGGGTTCAGCCATGTCTCGGTGAAGCAGAGGAGATTGCAGTCCCGAATGTCTCTCTGGAACTTTATCCTGGCCCTGAGGTCGTCAAGCTTGTTCTCCAGTGACTGGACGTTGGCGAGCAGGATGCTAGGCAGAGGTGTGCGGTGTGCACGAGCTCTCAGCCTGTTCCTGACGCCGGCTCGCTTCCCTCTAGGCCGCCGCCGCTTCCCTTTGTTCTCCCTCGAGATCTCACTCGGCCAGCTCGGATCCGGAGTTAAAAACTTCGAATTGTGAGTACATTGTGTACCAATAGAAACAAGAGTGTCACTGTCATACCTAATGTACCCAATGGTGATGATTTTGCCGATTTAGAAACGCTGAAAACTAACTTAAAAAACAAAGACAAAGAAAAAGTTAAATGCCGTTTCACATTTCTGCTGATTTTCCAGTTGAAAATGAAAAGGTTATATTTGTTAGTACTAAAATCTGACAGCCTTTCATCAGAATCAAATACTGACAACACATAAAGGTGGGGCACCAAATGTGAAGTTCAGTTTATTTCGATTTTCAAAGATGTGATGCAAAGAGTATTCAAAAGTAAGCTACTTCATTTTTGCAGCATGACTAATGCTGCAAATAATCAAATATGGATTAGATAAAATCATAAGGACTGTATCTGAAATTACTGTAAACTTCAAAAGCTGAATGTAAATGAAAATCACTAAATGCTGCAAAATCCTTTACTTTTTAAAAAGTGAATAAAATTCATTTAAATCCACAGTTTTATAGGTTTTACAGTTACAGTATTTTGATTACCTGTCCCCCACACGTGGACATTGTAATACCTGAAAAGTTTTGTTTCTAGATATCACTTCTATAAAACATAGAAAAGAACAAGAGTAAAAGAAAAATCCCCAGCAGACCTCATAACAAAGTTCAGGCTCTCCTGTTCCAAGAAACAACTCTTAAAAAGGCCAAAGTTCAAAGGTCAGCTGCTGAATAATACTAGTGTGGCTCAACCTTTTGTTTGTGTTCGGACCCAGAAATCTGGGAACTGAGAGTGTTTTATCTCTCTCATCAGTGTGTGTGAGGCAGCTTTAAAAGAGAAGACGAGAGGCTTCTGGCAGATTTGGGGTATGACTTCAGGAGGATAAATCAGCCAGACAGTAGTTTTAATGTCTGTGTCTCATCTATCATCTACCATCTGGGGCTACTTTGCACTGCGTGCCTTTTATCTGTTAGTTGTTCCACAGGTAGATGTAAATTATTCTAAATGGCAAAGTGTTTGGAAAAGTGAACAACATTTTCTGATCTTCCTTTAGAATTTAAATATCTTAAAATGAAAATACTACAATATATCAGACCTTCAAGGATTTTTATAATAAGATCCTATTTTTTTTTTCCCATCATGAAATCCAGCATATTAAAGCACTGTAGCCAAGCCACTGTACTACAAACTGCTGATATTTCACACTTCACATATCACATACCCGTGAGTTTAAAAAGCAACAGGAGTTTCATTTTACAAAGTAAATACCAACTTTATTACATTCCCACCATAGCATATTGACAGTAACTGCACGACTGCTAAATTAAGACCTAACATGTCTTGATTTCTGTTCTGTTACAGCATGCTTGAAGACATAGTTATGGAGCGAGAGAGAGAGAGAGAGAGAGAGAGAGAGAAAGTCACAAATTTGAAACAGAAAACTTAAAAATTTTAATATAAACTCGTTACCTGATGGTAAAGATTGAACTGATGTGCTGTTACATCGCACATTTTATACATGTTTTCATGTTCTGCAGCACACCGACTGAAAATAAATATTTCCAACATTATTGCCAGCTAATAATACTGTCTTAATTGTCAGGAAGATATCTAAGAAACCAGAAAACAGACACAGGTAGTATTTTTTTTCCATCTCCTGCTGCTCTATTAGGTCAAGGTATGTAAAGACACAGTAAGAGGAAGCAGACCAACCAGAAAACCATATCCAGCGAAAGCGTCTATGAGAAAATTCTGACGACTGCTTCTGTGTGCTTATTAAAACTAATCAGCAGCTATAAACCTGTTTGAAGATGGCTAATTATTCAAATGTGTGGCAGCACAAGAATGTACTCAACATTACTGAATGACTGTTGCTCCTGTTTTTTAAGTAAGACTAAGCTTAAAGAAAAGTCTGTCTTTAGCGACCGCCACTAAAATAGGAAGGAAAAATGTATTTATTGAGGACTATATTAAGTGGTAGATTACAGCACTTTCTGGTAGCAGATCCACAAATAAAGTGTGTTTGATTTGTCATACATTTATAACAACCTGCCAACTTGTGCAAAACTGCAAAAGAGTTCCTAGACATGACAGAGACGAATAAGCGATTACGCTCTTCTCAGTTTTATTTGATCATAGTATAGAAACATTTAAATAAAGACAAAGTATAAATTTTATTCCTTGTAATTGTGTTAGGAAATCTTCTCCTATTGAAAGGCAACATTTGTTTTTCAACACTGACTTTGCATGAGATCTTTAATCCCTAACCTTGAAATAATCCTATTCTCCTGGGATTATACATGGACAACACAAAATGAGAGAGAGAAAAAAAAGAAGCTTTTTCTTAATATTTTCAATTCATCTTTGTTTCTATAAGTGATATCTTTGCCTGTTGTGAAGTGTATGAATATTCACTATATTGGGAATGTCGCACCAGACAGCGTCCACTGTTGCTAGCGAGTGCTTAACAATCACTAGTCAATACTTTGTATCCAAAACAAAACTGAAACTCTTACAAAGTGTTTATTTTAAGTAAAAGAAACAAAGCATGCAATACGTCGGTCCATCACAATAAACATCATGTACTGTCACACAGGATCCCAGATGGCACTGGCTTTAACTTGCATTGATTGTTTATAGTTTTTTAACATACTAATTATTAGGTGCCATTTCTTAATTAATATTTCTAATATGATTAACTCAAATAATAAATTATAATGTGTTTTTTTTCTCTATTTAACAACCATAGAAATAAAGATAGGAGAAATTATGTTAAAAACATATGCAAGCGCTGAGACACACATATTTATATTCACTCTTTTAATGTTCTGAGGACGATCATCAGTTTCAGAATGTGTTCTTAAAATATTAGTACACTCTGCAGGTTGCAAAAATTCGGTTTAATATTTTGTAATAATAATATTTAATTTTTTAACATATAATCAAACATAATATAATAAATAATAATAATAATAAAAATATTTATATACATACAATGAAAAGACTGTATATTTCATTATACATGTGAACTGTTATGCATACATATTCTATAGGGCTATTAATGTAATGTATTTAAAAGGGGAAATGAACTGGAGAAATTGATCCTTTACGCTATCCCAGCAGCTCAGACTCAGACCCCTGTGCAGTTTTACATATTCAGTCAGCAATCTGCTGATGTGCTGTTCCTTTGGAGGTTCTACTGACATTTCAAGAAGACTTTTAATGTAAATACAAGAAGCATTGATTATTATTTATTTTTCTTATTATTCATTTCAGTGAATGTCTCGGAACGATGATACCTGACAGCTGCCAATAATGGAACAATACGGTATAGTCGATAGATGGAGCCCTGAGAACACTGGCGCTCTACCGGAAAACAAAAATAAATCAAACACATTGACAACTGAGCTTGAACAATGACTAATTTGTTTCTCATTATTGGTTTAAGATTTTGATTTCAGCTATGTAACTGTGTTGTGCCCGTTGTATTTTACAGGCCACAGCTGGGGAAATCCTGCTAAAACAATTGGCACATGGGAGACAACATTTGAAGGATTTTTTAACAAGCTCATAAAGGATGACTACGGCCGAAATCTTGTTTGTGACTTAAAACAGGATTGAGGAAAAACGATCATAAAAAGCATTTTGAAATTTCTCATACATCAGTGATCCAGGTCTCTGAGCCTCAGATGTCTGTGTTATACTTTCGTTACCGTGTCTTTCCGGCGCTCAAACGATTTCATGGAGCATTTCAAACAAAACAAGACAGAAAGAAACTATTTGTCTTACCTGTGTTTGCCAGGCCAGCTGTCTGATAGTATGTCACATTCAGTTTCTCGTTCTTTCTTGTTTCTCGTTTCTCTGCGCTCCTCTTTTCCCCCCCTTTTCCCTGTCTTGCTTCACGTCTTTATTTCTCTGCTACTTTTAAGCAAGTCACCACTCTCCTTTTCTCTCCTCCCTCTCTTTTCCCACACTTCACCTCTGATTTCGTCTTTTTTTTTAAGAATCCTTATTTTTTTTGCCTTGTTTAACTTCCCCCCCTTTAGCTGTCTTGTCCGCCTTCCTCTTTTTCGCTCTGTCTGTAAAAGTTTGCCTTTTTTTTCCAAAACGTCTTTTTATCCTGCCCTCCTCTGTTTCTTCTTTTAGGCAAGGCAAGGCAAGGCAAGTTTATTTGTATAGCACAATTCAACAACAAGGTGATTCAAAGTGCTTTACAGAGACATTAGAAACAAGAACAAATAAAAAGCATGATTTAAAATTGATTAAAACATCTGTTCTTAAGGAGCAATACCTTGCTGTTGATAATGAAGACATACTGGGAGGTTTGTACTGGAGGCGGGACCAGTGCTGCAGTGCTTTGGGGGATGGGAAAGGTCACATTATGCAGAGAATAGACAGATAAATGTAAAACAGACCCTCCAGTGAAGTGCTCTTATGGTAGGCGCTGTCATTATAGCCCTCTTATGCTTAAAAAGCCAGTGTTTGGCCTTTTGTGAAAAATTTCCTTAAATAACTTTCATCTGTTTTATCTGTCTATGATGTCCAATTTAGGAAACTGGCAATCCCCCAGCCTGTCCAGTGTACTTTTGCTTCTGGATGTAATTTTTTGGCATTTAGCGTTCCAATCGGGTCATACAATATAACCTATATCCAGACAACACATTAAGTCTAACTGTAAGCAGGTGCTGATTCTGCTGTGTGTTCATGCTGGAAAAGTGACAAACTCCTTTTCTCAATTCTGTCATCTCCCTCTCATCACCCCCGGCCAGTGAGGCAGAAGGTTGGTCCTCCTGAGAGAGTTCTTCCTTCCCACTGTCACCAAGCACATGCTAATAAGGGGATTCATCTGCTCATTGGGATTCTTTCTTTAATATTTGCAGTCGTCACCTTATATAATATAAAGCTTGTGACTGTTGCTGTGAGCTGATGTTTTTTAATAAAATTGAATAAAATGACACCACTTGGCAGCCATCTTTTTAATATTTCATTTAAACTGTGTGTGTACTGAAACACCAGTCATGTCTGATTAAAGCTGCTTAAAATGATTGCTGATTTTGCCTCAAAATATATTTTAAAAAAAGCTTTGCTTGCCCAGTTCTCAGGGGGAAAAAACACAAATGTTTTGAGATGGAAAGGGACATCTCATCAGAAGCATACCACATAAATTTTTCGAATATGGTGTAAGCAATGTTACAGCATGAGCATGAATGGGTGCCAGTGCAATCATGGTACAAAACTGATCAGATAGTGCTCCACAGTGCAAATGGATAACGATCCAAAGTATACTGGGAAAGCAATCCAAGAGTTTGTCAAGGCAAAGAAATGGGATCGTCTTCAATGGCCAAGTCAGCTTTCACTCAATATAGCATGCTTTTCAGTTAATGAAGTTAAAATTAAAACAGTTAAAATTGAAGGCAGAAAGATCAATAAACAAGAAGCAACTAAAGGAAACTGGCATAAAGGCCTGGCGGAGCATCTCAAGGGAGGAAAAAACAGTATTTGATGATGAATCCGAGACATCAGACAGTCATTTACTGCAAAGGATTTTCATTAAATTTCCATTTTTCATCAATTTTCTGATCAATTTTGAGCATCTGAAAATCATAGGATATGTTTAAAAGGGGCTGTAATTATTACATGATTTATGCAGCATTTCAATAAACCCCTAAATCAAAGCCAGAAATTGCTAATAAATTTAAATTCAGGACTGTTTAAGTGTCAGTTTTCTTTCTTATCTTGTTTTTCATAAATGAAAAGTAAAGTATCACTAAAGATAAAAAGGGGAAATATGACTGTAGCAAATCTTAATTTTTCACAACATGGTGCTAATTTATAAAGAAATCTTTGTATGTCTATGTTTTTTTTTCTTACACAACGTTTAACCTGATTTACTCCAATTAAAGTTGGTTTATTGCTTGGGACCCAAGTAAGGGCAGTGTCCAATTAAGACTAGTTTTATTTCTGGCATCTTCTTCACAGGTTGTCTAGTTAGGAAAAAGAGGGATTTCTGACTTCATCGTCAACATCACAAGTCTCTGTGACTTTGTGATGTAACCAGGTCATAGAACATATAACTTAGTTCATATAACATAGTTTATAAACTGCTGACTCTGATGACTGCTTGTGACAACGTGCACTCAACTTGCTAATGCTGGAAGATGAATTCAGGTCCAAACTTTGTGGGCACTAAATGGATCTACAGAATTGCTTGGCTCTTGGCTCTACTTCCTTGTGGACCAAAGTTTTGGAGAATCAGATGAACAACCAAAAGAGTCAATTTTTTTTAGGTTAATTTTGACAGTCACCATAGCCAGTGGAACCTGTAAAAAGTAGAATAAAGTACCTAAATAAAATTATTATTATTATTATTCTTTTTTTAAATACAGGCTATTCAGACCACAAAATAATATTAAAAATAAAAATAAAATTAGAACAGTAAGACAGAATATAGAAGTTACTGACTTAACATTAATTTGCACTGAATGGGCTCCTTTTTAAAAATAACACTTTTTTTTGTCTTATTTTGTTTTTGTTATTATTTTTGTAATCTACCTGAATTTCATCCATCAAATGAAGAACCCCATATTAAAACGACAAAAATGTATCTGTCCCACTTGAAAAGACTGGTATAGTGATCAGTAAACATCACTGATCTCAAATCTTATGAGTTACTATAAATGACATTAGGAAAACACACGGAGAGGCTACATGTAAAGCAGCTGTGTGCACACACAACAAGGCTTCAAAGACACATATGGCACATACCATTGTTGAGATTAAAAAAAAAACAGAACAAAAAAACCTGACCCCTGCATGCCCACATTTTGGAAATTGGGAAAACTTTGCAACACAGATGGTTTCGCCTTGAACTGAAGCCAGATTTTAATCTCCTCAGATTCAATTTCACTCAGACCAGCAGTGTTGGGCCACCCTTTGTGCTTGTAAGACACTAATTATTTCTTTTAAAGGATAAAGATCAAATCAAACCTTACCAGTTCACATCTGTCTCTCATTTTTAACAAATTATTAAACCACTTTGCTGGTGCATTAACACATTCCCAAACTGTGAGAGGTAAGGGTTTGTCAAACATCAAGAATAACGCCAGGATAGATGAGGTGGGAGTTTGTGCATGTCTTTTCCCACTTATATCTTCATGTGGGTTCATCACAGCCTCATTAATGGAAGGATTAATTGTCATGTGTATCTCAAATAGTGACTGTAAATATCTAATACACCACATAGTTCCTGATATGAATTTGCTTGATCTTTTTGGTAGACGGTGGTGGTTATTGTTTTATAGATATTCAATGTAAATGTTTGGAAGTTACATAATACACACACATAACACACACCAAGAATACCTGTGTAATCAATAAAAGTTATTTCACTTTGATCTGCAAAAACATTTCATTTATTAGGCTTTGAGGCAGACAGATTTTATAATGTGCAGATGTCATGTTAAAATAATTAATTCAAATCAAAATATTTGTTATTCTGTGCTAAATTGATCAATTATCAATTTTCAGCAGCATTAATTTCCCGTTTTATTTGCAAAATTGTTGCATTGTACTGTTAATTTTTTTTAAATATAATTTTCTATCACAACTGTATCGTCATTTCTGATTGGAGTAGGCTGCACTCACACAGAATATTTTGGTGAAAGAAGAGTGATGTGATGCATGGAACACCCATTTATATGTCTGTGTGCACTGACTCCGACCTTGGCTACTGACCTAAATTCCTAAACAGTGAATATACAGTGAATAGCCTGTGTTTCAATTTTACTCTCAATGTGGACTTAAAATCATCCCAACGGACCCTCAGTTGCAATTAAATATGGTCCACAAGATTCTGCTAAACCTCCCTGTAACTGAATGCCTAAGCCTAACCATGTCTAGTTAATCTTGGTGGACGATACTTGCTCTAACCAGCTGATTCAAGTACCCAAGCCAAGTCATCTCTAGTTTAAAGCAATTGTTAAAATCATAAGATAAAAGATTATTCCCGAATTACTTACAAATTAGTATTAGTCTAAAAAAAAAAACATTCCACTTTTTATTCACAGAAGAGTAAAAAAAATTAACTCAGAAGATAATTTAGGTAGAATTCAGACAGTCAGCCAGTTCAATGCCTTTGACTTCTTAGTTTAACCACCTGGTCGATGGACACAGACACTCCATGAATCGAATCTTTTACGAAGTAATTTTCTTTCTACCAACAGCTCGTGCAGCTGCCATCTGAGATTTCACATTCTCCACAGGAACAACATTCAGATCAATATTTAACAGATTGTCCAGTTGTGGAAATGCGATTGATGGAGTGTTAGGATAGAAAAAAGTGATCCCACTGTGTGATTTATATTAGGAAATGTACATGCACCTGCATGCACACCGTTCTATGTCATTTATATCTATCAACTTTTGGTAAGGATCCCACACAAAGTCTTACCATAGAGGAGACGTCAGGTTTTGCTGGGCTACTCTCCAAAGATCGCAGTGAAAGGTTTAAAGTTTAGTTAAAAGATGGCTGGCTCGCTGATCGGAATTAGTCTCAGAAAGACAGGCTGATTTCTGGTCACTTGGGGGGCCACAAATTTATAAACTGACTTGCGAAAAACAGTTATTGTCTTCCACAGGCATGTTATGGGATAGAGTTCAGCTAAATTAAAAAAAAAATAATAAAAAATTCAGATGAGGACACGGCACTGAACACAGATGTCACAGCAGCTGGAAGTTCCTCTCCAAAATTTGCAAAGTGTATAAAAAGGACATGGCCTCTTATAAATAAAATAATCAAATAAAATGATATAAAATAAACTAATCACAAGCTAAACAGGCAATGAAGCAACAAACTGTGAACAGGGCATCCACTGATACTGAGACCCTCTGATGTGTGCTCAGGCTGTAAGACCATATTTAAAAAAAAACAAAAAAAAAAACCTCTTCATTAACTAAAACAGTTGGATCAATGTGATATGTCCACATTATTATACAGAAAATGTAAACACTGATCTTAGATTTTTTTTGACACTATAGAAGATTAATCTGGTATCAAAATTTAGGTAGAAACCTACATGAGACCTTATGAAATTACTCTTTTGACCAGACACGTATCCCTCAAAACTGTTTACTGAAAGTTTTCAAATCTCCATGGGTACTGAAATTGCAGCATATTTTTTTCATGATCTCTGCATCTCCTGTGCAGTTTTGGTTCTGTGTCTCATTATGCGTTAGTGCTCACTGAAGATTCTGGAGGCATGGCCACCAGCTGGAACTGTGACCTCACTATGCACCAGTATCATCATTTCACATCTCCTTCAATACCAAAGGGCTGGTTCTTCCTAGCCAACATTGCATGCTTGTTTCGGCCGTCTCATTGGAAATCTCCACGTGTGTGTTTGTCCAACTTCCTCACAGACAGAACCCAATCAGTGAGGGTGGGAAAACAAGTCTCCCCCTCCATCTCACTCAGCACTGGAGTGCCTCAGGGCTGTGTTTTAAGCCCCCTGCTGTACTCACTGTACACTTATGACTGTGTAGCCACATCCGACACCACCTCCATTGTCAAGTTTGCTGACGACACTGCTGTTGTGGGCCTGATCTCCGACAACATCGAGACGGCCTACCTGGAGGAGATTAGGAACCTGGAGACCTGGTGCCAGGAGAATAACCTCCTCCTAAACATCAGCAAGACTAAGGAGCTGATCGTGGACTTCACTACAAAGCAGGCGAGGAATTACAAACCCCTCATCATCAGTGGCACGCCAGTGGAGAGAGTGGACAGTTTCCGATACTTGGGTGTCCACATCACTCAGGACCTGTCATGGTCCTGTCACATCAATACCCTGGTTAAGAAAGCCCGTCAGCGTCTCTTCTTCCTCAGAAGACTTAGAGACTTCCATCTGCCACTGAAGGTGCTCAAGAACTTCTACTCCTGCACCATCGAGAGCGTCCTGACGTCAAACATCTGCACCTGGTTTGGGAACAGCACCAAGCAGGACAGACGAGATCTGCAAAGGGTGGTGCGCTCGGCAGAACGCATCATTCAATCAGAGCTCCCTGACCTGCTGTCCATCTACACCAAGCGGTGCAAGTCCAAAGCTAGGAAGATTATGATGGACCTCTCCCATCCCAACAATGGACTCTTCTCACTGTTGAGGTCTGGGAAGCGCTTCCGCTCCCTTAAGGCCAAAACAGAGAGAATGAGGAGGAGCTTCTTCCCCCAGGCTATTCGGGGCCTGAACCAGGTGTAGGACTGGACTCTACCACACGTCACCACACGCACCACCACACATTTCCTATAATCCTATAATCCTATAATTCCTATAATTTATAATCCTTATCTTTATAATCTCTTCTGCTATTTGCACATTCTTTACTGTAAATTCCTAAGTTAATTTGTAAATTTTTGTAGTAAACTGTAAATTGTAAATATTGTAAAACTTTTCTTCTGTCATTTAATGGTCGGGCATTGTACAGCTACAAGCATTTCACCCCATGTCATACTGTGTATGGTTGTGTGTGTGTGACAAATAAAATTTGAATTTGAATTTGAATTTGTCTGGATCACTCCTCCATCTCTCCCACTAATACTAGATTAAGTCCGGGATCCTCAGACCTTTATCAGTCAGTGATCTCCCCTGTGAGAAAAAGCTGACTCAGTTTAGGAAGTTCAGTTTACACATCTGCCTGCTCACTCCTCAGGGGAACAATCAGCTGAAGGACAATTCCTTTGATGTCTCACTTGCCTGGTATAAAATCAATTAGGAATAAATCTTAACCTGTTCACTACTGACCTTAAGAAATGTACCTCACGCTTCCTTTTTCTGACTCTTTTGTTAACAAACTCTGTGTTAATAAATCTGTTAAACTTCTCTTGTTGGCTCTTTCTGTCTTATTGTTAAAATGTGATGGGAATAAAATCAGAATATAACATGGCCTAGCATTCCTATACTGTTTCTTTTCATTTGAGTTATTCTCACTATCCTTCATGTTAAAAATACCTAAATGCAAAATGACTTCATATTTTTGGAAATCCACACCCCACTCTAGGACTCTCTTTCTCTCTGACATGTGTGTGTGTGTGTGTGTGTGTGTGTGTGTGTGTGTGTGTGTGTGTGTGTGTGTGTGTGTGTGTGTGTGTGTGTGTGTGTGTGTGTGTGTGTGTGTGTGCTCACAAAGGTAGTTCAGTTACTGTAACAAGCTATAATGTCTAGATGTTAAACTTACTTTACATGCTGGGCCACGTAGAGCCCACTTTGATCTTAAGTGGGTCAGACCAGTATAACACTTTTCTGTCAATACATATTTAATTCCTGAGATAAGTTATATAAGAAAACGAAATGCAATCTTAACAGTGCATCCCAGTTTTTTTTTCTTCATGATAAACAACAATACTGTTGTCAGCAATACTCTTTGAGATTTGCAATAAATAAATAAATAAGTAATGAAGTAATGAGAGTTAAAACCATTTAAACAGTTAAAAGTCCAAAATTTATCCCTCCTTCACATTCTCTAAAACCGTCCAGGTTTGCATCTTTGCTCACTCTCATGTCTTACGATTGACATCCCTGGTCTAGCTAGAAATAGTAGTATTAGTTTTTAAAAGACTGTAAACACTGTTGACTGCCTTAGAAAAGAAATATAACCGTCAGGCAATGTTCCAACTGTACTTTCTGTCAAAATGTCTTGTCAGACAAATAAAGACAAAAACTAACTTGTGTAAGTAATAATAAAATGAGTTTAGCATTCATGCAAGCAAGAACATTAAAGTAGACCTCCCACTATCCAAAGTGTTTATATTTCCTTTCTCAGATGTTAGGATTTAAGTGAAAATCCACAGGGGAGGTTAAAGCTGGAAAACTAAAAGAACTACTAAAGGCCACATGCAGAGTTTTATTCTGAAGAGGAATTATTCACGAGAGCACAGAAGCCCGCCAAAACTGTCGTAGCAAACTGCATCGTTATTAAATAAGGATTACAAAAGCTTGTAGTTAATGAAGAAAAAATGTATGATTACAGCGAATGATGTTGTTTATAGTTGGTCCATTCTCTGAAACCTGTGGATAGACAACACATTTGCTTCTATGTTAGTCGTTTAAATTAAAATTGAGAGAGAGAGAGAGAGAGAGAGAAAGAGAGAGAGAAACCATTAAAACCATTAAAAGTTACTAAAAGTAACAAGAATAATCCACTCCTTGCTTTTTAGACCTTGAATCCTTGTTCTTTTCAAGTTTAGATGACATGTATGCAGGTTAAAATCTTTCAATTTTTAAATTGTTCACATTTTCATCAAAAAAAAAAAAAAAAACGATGATGAACTTCATTTTGGGTTTTCTTTGTGAAGATACTACACTCTCGTAAATTTATGAAGAAAGAGAAGAAGCATGGCTTTACCCTGGACCTCACTTCAGTGCAATTTGGCCAAAGAGTAATGTGTTTTTAAGTAAAAACTCTGTAACCTGCACAGTGATTAAACCATCAGACCAAGACAATGCTTCTTAGTCCAAAAATGCCATGCCAAGTCCAAAAATCATGGCCATCTTTTCTAAAATTTTTACACTGTACATGAGTTTTCCCATGTTATTTTTGCCATTTTAGACATTTTTCAAATCTATTTCCATTTTTGAAGTGACTCTTGCTTATATTCAGGCTGCACATAAAAGATGCATTCAGGTTCCAGCTCCGAAAAGTGAAGTAAGACCAAAAGTGTTTGTAATGGCCAGCGGGGGGGGAAAAGCGGCCCTTGGCTCCCTCGCTCTCTGACCTCAGTAAACACTTTCTGATCAATTAAAGGCCTACATTGTTAGTTTAAGGTTTCAGTTAATTAAATATGATATTCATTTTGTAAACTATGCACCCCATTAATGTCAAAAAGAAGGATGCAGCAGAGTGTGCTTTAATTAGCCCATCCTTCACATTCTTAGTCATGTCTGTTTTTTAAAAGGCCAAGATGGAAACAACAAAAATGCTCAGCTTGAGGCTTTAGCAGTCCTCAGTAACTGGTGATGTCATTTTGGCTACATCAGTGTTCCAACACAGAGCTGATGGTTTCCTCATCGTATAAACTTTAGACCAATTAAATGCAGCTATGTAGGTAGTTTACCATTTCTTTGCTTTGCAGCATGTTGTGCTGGAGCCTCTCAAAATTGCAATCATTGCAAAGTGGTAAAGGTCAAACATTAAAAGTTTGAATTTTGCATGTTTTTTTTTTCATATACAGAGTTAAAGAGCTAAATAAAACATTCATTGCATCAGGAATAACACATATACAATACTCATGAGGGACAATGAGAAGGAACATGTAGCCACTGAAGTCTCTGAAATGTAGTTGTGAATAAAGAAATAAACTATAAACTTTTACAGCTATCTAGCAAGGCTTTAAGGTTTAGATGGTTGATACTAAATATGTACGGGGCAGGTATAACGTTTTTCTTTCGTGGGACCGAACATCTGGGTGATCATAAAGTTGTCACATCTTTTGATACTTGTCTTTTTTCCATTGCCAGCTTTACTGTTGGAATTTTCCTTCAAAAGCATCTCACATCTCTCGCATTCTCCCGTTCACTGGTATACTGAGACTTTTGGCCCTTTATTATTCACTTTAAATCAGCTTTTAAAATACACGCTGGAACTGCTCTAACTGCAGATTTTTGCAGCGTTTTCATCTCCATGGGTCCATTTATTTAGCAGCTGAGCACATATGCATAAGCTGCAGCGGGTCAGTGGGGATTTTTCTTTTGCTTTCTTTAATATTTATATTTGTGTGTTAAGGTTGATACAGTTCATTATGATACTGCGTGCATTCTTCAGTCTTCGTATGGCATGCCAGGGTCATATTTACAGACAGAGACATCTAAAAGAAAAGTGGTTTATGCTTGCTTAGAGACCAAAACAGGATTAATATTTCATTTTTAACTTATTTATAACCATTGCAGCTGTTTGGCTTGACGTTACAGCACTTCTTTGTTGGCACGTCAAACTCAAACCAGTACCTTCTCAAGCATTTCAAATGAAATAACTGCCAGCAGCAGATACTCACTCAAAGCCACGAGAGACTGAATGTGGTAGGAACCAGGCACTCTTTCCTGTGGCTTTGAGACATTTTAATTGCTGTTTATAGATTAATTTTGAAGAATTGTAGCACAACAAAGAAATTCAGCAACAGATGGTTTTGAACAAGCTGTCTGATAGGTTAGATAAGTCATGCCAGTGCTCTCATAAAGCATGCCATTTTGCTTTACTGGTTGTAGCGTCGTAAGTTTACTTTATGGTGCTGTCTGCATAGTTGCTCTGTGTCCAGTAGGATGGTTTGACTGAAGCCAATATAAGTGTGTGTGTGTGTGTGTGTGTTCAGTGAGCTGCAGGACTGCATCAGTCATTCAGTCTGAACTCAGACTAGATGAAAATCACTATCTGTTGTGAGGTTGTTTTGGACTCTATCTTTAGTTGTTATCAGCTGTGCTATTTCTTTCAAAACACCAAACTAATAAAAGTTGAATTCGATTACTTAGCTGTAAGACAGCAATTGCACTTTGTTACCTCTGCTGCTCAGGTTCACCTTGGAATACTCAAATACAATTAACGCCATTCAGTGAGTCTGTTCTTCTAGCTGTCTTCTTAAAAAATAAATAATTGAACTAATAATGTGCATTTGTGTGTGTTTACTCAGCCTGAACAATCATATGGACTGTTTGATCCTTCTCTCTGAACAGCCTGTGCAAGCATTCCTAAACTAAACACAGTGTACGTTTCACCAGAAGCAGATGTGGCGTGGTGTTATGGGCTTTTGTGACAACCAAACAGTATGAATTATGAATGCATTATGAAACTGCACAAAAAATGTATAAGTGACATGTTGGTTTATTGTGTTTACTGTTGGAAACACACATCAAAGTGATCCCTAGTTTGTTTGCGCAGTCACCGGATGGCGTCTGATTGACAGTGAGGAGGTTAATAAGGGGGAAAAGGGAAGACTTTCTACTGTGGAGAAAACCACAATTTACTCTCATTAGTGTGAGAGACCCACAAAACTAAAAAGACAAAAAAAAAACCTGTTACTACATAGTACTGGCAGTGCTTAAGTGTCCTCTGGCTTCTGCTGGATTATGGATTTCACTTCTTACATCACTATTTTGTACAGATATGAATATTGGTGGACATTAATTCTTTTACTTCTCCTTTGGTTCATTTTGAGCAGCAAATGTCTGAAAACCATTGACTAAGAGGCTAGAGTTCAATTATAGTCTTCCTTTTAACTCAGTGTGTTAACACAGCTTTGGTGGTTTAGGCACCAAAGGGAAGTGTTGTGAAAAGATAATCAATTTCATCTAAAAATAAGCAATATTGAAGACATAATACAGTTATCTAGCTCGCTGTTCCCTATCTAAAACAAGCACATGTGTGCCCAGTCACAATCCATGAACAACAAAAGGGTTCATTCACGCTAAATCTCACTTGAAATGTACACAAATGTGGTAGCCGCAGCGCTCATGTCAGTGGGGGGGATCTGGGGTTTTCTCGTGCGTGATTTGAGGTTTAATTTTTCGCTGTAGAAATAAGTTTTCTTCCCACGCAAAGTGAACTGCGGATGCTAATGTTTTTGTCACTTTTAACATAATCTAACTCAAAGTAATGTCAGTGTTTTCAAGCTTTAAACACTTCATGGTCATCCTCTCTCCTGCACTCCATATTATCCATTGTTGATCTACACACGTCTGTTGCTTCCACGGACGCCGCACACTCGTACATCATTGTCATGAGACATTCTCACAAACAAAATCATGGTTTAGTAACGCAGTAACACAGCGTGCTTACGGGAAAGTAACAGTAATCTAATTATTTTTTTGCAATAGTAATCCCCTACTTTACCCGTTACTTGAAAAAAGTTATCGGATTACAGTAACACATTACTTTTAACGCGTTAATGCCCATCTCTGGTCTGCTGTAACAAATAGCTCGGTACATTTAATAAAGCAAAGAGCACTGTGTTGGACCAAAGTCGCCAACTGTTCCATAGCCAAAGACCTATGCTAAAAAGACTGGGACTCTTGTTTTCACCAGTACAACATGTCACCAGACAGATGAGATCAGCTCATATTTCTTCAGTTTAATATTTCCCTCTTTAGAGCTCTCGTGATCTAGCCATATCTTTTGTTTTCCTACCTTAAAATGGGCCTTATAAGCATGATCAGTCTTGTCTACAGCAAGGGGAAAGAGGCTGTGTTATTATACAGGAATCTATTTTTTGTCCTGTTAATTCTGACCATTAATTCATGAATATTGCGTCATCTTCATGAACATGACATTCCTGGTGTTGTCTTTTAAGAACACAGATGCATCACTGAGAAACAGTTGAGGAGGTCATGGAAGTATGTGTGGACCTGTGTGAATCACTTCTTCAGCCAGGAGTGTAACCTTAGATCATTCTCATCTGCTGGAAAAATAGTCTGCAGTTTGGCCTGGCCTCCTACAGAGGAGCAATTGCCACACGTACCACAGTGAGATCAGTGTTATCTATCTCAGTTTCTCTGATCAAACTATGCTTTCGCCCCAAAATGCCAAGAAAACTGGAGAAATGACAAACATGGTGTCTATACAATCATTAATATAGAGTAATGTACAGTCAGTATTGGGAAGGTTACTTTTAAAATGTATTCCATTACACAATACAGAATACATGCCCCAAAATGTATTCTGTAACGTATTCCGTTACGTTACTCAATGAGAGTAACGTATTCTGAATACTTTGGATTACTTAATATATTATCATGCTTTTTACAACAACGTGAATGTACTATTGCTGTGTGATTTATTACTATTACTGAAGGTCCGCGTCTCCGAATTGTAGTAAAGGGACCTCTGACTAATACGGCGGGGTCCCTGTCGGCTTGTAGCCGAAAAATAGCTTTACTTTGTTGTGTGGGTCAACTTTTCTTGCGAGAGACAGAGAGAGGCATTGAAAGACGGCTCCAACGGAACTTATTGTTTTCGGAGGAAAACACGAACACGGTGTACAGTCGAGTCTTAATAGCTTACTTACAACTGGGCTTGTCAGGCACTCTTCTTGGCTGCAGTGGTTATTATTATATTTACATGCTTCCAGCTCCCGTTTTTGCTCGATGACAACTCGTACCTTTCCACTCCCCTTTTTCTCCCTCCTCGCGCTCACAGACCCATAACGTGTATGGCAGTCCATTCTCCCTGCAACACAGACTACACTGCCCATGATGCTACATTCTTTAGAGCTATGCTTGTAGCATTCTGCCTGTTAGCTTAGCACAACAACAACAACAACAACGAAAAGGCGCTCTCTCACCCAGGAAACACACAGTCGCAGAGAGAGAGAGAGAGCGTCGCCCTGTAACCATGGCAACCGTAACGCTGCCGCCTGGAACGAAAGAACGTAGCTGTCAAACAAAACCCAAACAGTCCTGACCCGCGACAAAATGAAACAGGAAAGTACCGCAGTGTAATCCATTTATTTCAACAAAGTAACTGTATTCTGAATACCACCTTTTTAAACGGTAACTGTAACGGAATACAGTTACTCATATTTTGTATTTTAAATACGTAACGGCGGTACATGTATTCCGTTACTCCCCAACACTGTGTACAGTGCTATAAATATGCAAGACTTCCAACCATCAAATGTTACTTATCTTTGGTCCTTGCTCAGTAACGTGTCTCATCTAATAAGAGCATAAAAAAGGCTTGTTTCTCATGTACTTTGCATATAGCTGTATAGAAACCTGTGCAATGACTGAGCATTTAAAGTAGTGTAGAATGACAGCTTCAGCCTGAGACTTCAGAATTATAGGCAAGGATCTGTTCAACGATGTCATCTTATGGAGACCAACCTACTGCAGAGACCTGTGAACCTGTGCAGGTGTCACTTGGAAATACTTCCCCCAGGCCACATGGCGGTACAGGAGTTGTAGCAGGATGCCCTGATGTTGTTTATCAAAGCAGGCATAAAATGTCTGTCTGAGTGGTTTGCTGAAGGGGTGGAAGAGTGTTTTTACTGTGGTTGTCTGTGACAGCTTGGAGTTCTTTCAACCAACTGTTAGTGTAGTTGTCAGAAAAGGAAAACGGATCCTCTTTGCTGCCCTGATCAATGTCAAAACAGCATAATTACTTGTATTTTGGAAAGCTATGCAGCCTTCTCTGATCTTAAGGGACCATTTTTCAGATGGAAGTTATTAGCCAGCTTCTAGTATTTCATCCCGATAATCCAATGTTGATGCTCTGATGACCACCTTCTAAGCTGTTGGCAGTGGATTTCTCAAATGTGAGGAAATAAATGTGTTGACAACAGCAATATATCTCAACTGTGAACTGTTTCCTAACTCATTTTTCAGGTCTCCATTTCTTTATTATCTTAACCACCTTAATCATGTTCAAAAGCTGAGAAACTGCTGTGAATCTGCATTGTGACTATAGGAAATTTAAAGGCTAAGTATTTGTTAATCTCCTGCCTTGTCCTCCTACAAATTCAGTTCATATTCCTCTACATTGGCAATTAAAGATATTTAATATTGGCCTTTTGTCACGGCTGCCGAGGCGAGCCGTGTGGAGTTAGAAGAAGGACCCAAGATGCAGGCAGTGGATGAGATGCCGGTGAGTTTATTTACACAGTGGTGAGAAGGCAAAACAGGCAAGAGGGAAGACAAAACTAAAGACCTGAACTGGGAAAGCTAAATGACAAACCTGAGATGAAACAAAAAAAAGGGAAGAGAGGCAGAGAGACGAGCAGGACACCGAGGAACACAGACTGACGCGGAGTTACACAGACGAACCGGCAACAGGCAGGAGAACACACAGGGCTTAAATACACACACCAGTAATCAGGGGATGAGAGACAGGAGGGCAACACAGCTGGGAGGAATCTGGGCTGACGGGACAGGGGAAACGTAAACTGATCACACTCACATACGACACGGACCTTCACAATAAAACAGGAAACTCAGATACATGGAACCAGACAAGACATTGAACTAAACAGACAGATTCACAAACAGATGGGGAGACACCATAGACAGACAGATACAGACGCAGACTCAGAGGCAGATCGAAAATAACACAGAACTTAAACAATCATCATCTAGAAAATGATAACAAACTAAAAGCGCTGGGTCACCGACCCAGGACCATGACAGTACCCCCCCCTCAAGGGCTGGCACCAGACAGCCCAGCAGAAACGAAAAAACGGACCAAAACAAAACAGAAAACAACCCGACCAGGGCGGGCGGAGGGGGCCCAGGACGGAGGGACAGAGTCCAAAAAGGCCCAGATGGTCAAGTTCAGGAGGCCGACCATGCGAATGGCAACGGGGCAGGTCCGGAGGCCGACCATGCGAATGGCAACGGGGCAGGTCCGGATGCCGGCCACGCAGTAGGCAGTGGCGTGGAAACAGTTCTGGGGGCCGACCGTGCGGACGGCAACGGCGGCGTGGAAACAGTTCTGGGGCCGACCGTGCGGACGGCAACGGCGGCGTGGAAACAGTTCTGGGGGCCGACCGTGCGGACGGCAACGGCGGCGTGGAAACAGTTCTGGGGGCCGACCGTGCGGACGGCAACGGCGGCGTGGAAACAAGTCCGGAGGCCGGCCACGCGGAAGGCAGTGGCGGCGTTCAGGAGGGCGTTCAGGAGGGCGTCCACGGTGGCGGAGATGCCCAACAAGCGGCCTGGCAGATGACCGAAGATGTGGAGGTGGTAGTAGGGGACCTGAAGGCTGCGTGGCCCCTGCAGCCCCAGGCGAGGCGCAAGCTGAGGCTGGACCAGACAAGGCGGAAGCTGAGGCTGGACCAGACAAGGCTGATGAGGATGACGAGGAAGCTGAGGCTGGACCAGACGAGGCTGATGAGGATGACGAGGAAGCTGAGGCTGGACCAGACGAGGCTGATGAGGATGACGAGGAAGCTGAGGCCGGACCAGGCGAGGCTGATGAGGATGCGGAGGCCGGACCAGGCGAGGCTGAAGCAGAAGCGGAGGCCGGACCAGGCGAGGCTGAAGCAGAAGCGGAGGCCGGACCAGGCGAGGCTGAAGCAGAAGCGGAGGCCGGACCAGGCGAGGCTGAAGCAGAAGCGGAGGCCGGACCAGGCGAGGCTGAAGCAGAAGCAGAGGCCGGACCAGGCGAGGCTGAAGCAGAAGCAGAGGCCGGACCAGGCGAGGCAGCAGCTGATGAGGATGCTGAAGCTGGACCAGGCAAAGCAGCTGATGAGGATGCTGAAGCTGGACCAGGCAAAGCAGCTGATACTGAAGCTGAAGAGGAGGCCACTGCAGGTGATGCGGGAGCTGGACCAGACGAGGATGAAGACACGGAGGCTGGACCAGGCGAGGATGAAGACACGGAGGCTGGACCAGGCGAGGATGAAGACACGGAGGCTGGACCAGGCGAGGATGAAGACACGGAGGCTGGACCAGGTGAAGCGGATGAAGCCGAAGCATGCGCTGGACCAGGCGACGCTGAGGAGGCTGAATCCGGACCAGGCGACGGCGTGGAGGATGCAGACGGAGGCGCTGAAGCAGGTGGCGGCATGGATGAAACTGCTGCTGCAAGCGTGGATGAGGCTGCTGGTGGAGCAGCTGGTGGCTGGATGGGCTCCTCGGGCCCCCCAGCTGACGAGGAAGGAGGCTGGATGGGCTCCTCGGGCCCCCCAGCTGACGAGGAAGGAGGCTGGACGGGCTCCTCGGGCCCCCCAGCTGACGAGGAAGGAGGCTGGACGGGCTCCTCGGGCCCCCCAGCTGATGATGCAAAAGGCTGGACGGGCTCCTCGGGCCCTCCAGCTGACGAGGAAGGAGGCTGGACGGGCTCCTCGGGCCCCCCAGCTGATGATGCAAAAGGCTGGACGGGCTCCTCGGGCCCTCCAGTGAGAACAGTCTCAGGACCAGTGGGCACAGGGGCCCCTGGAACACACAGGACAGAACCAGCAGGCACAACCAGCAGGCACACGGGCCTCTGGCAGGCACAGAACAGGACCAGCAGGCGCACGGGCCTCTGGCAGGGACAGGACAGGACCAGCAGGCGCACGGGCCTCTGGCAGGGACAGGACAGGACCAGCAGGCACGGTGGCCTCTGGCAAACACATAGCAGGCTGCAGCTGCATAGAGCATAGACGCTGCTCAGGCAGCGACAGCCGGGTGCGGCCCTCAGCTGGCTTCTTAACCTCCAGGGGTCCGGAGTCTGCTGGGGGCTGAAACCCAGCCTCTGGGGAGGCCCTGGAGTGCACCTCAGTTTCAGAACTGGCCAGCCTTTGAGGAGTGTTGACATTATTACTAGGTGTGTCCCTCTGCTTGGAATGGACGGGCGAGGAATGGTGTTTTTCGGGTTGAATTGACTTGTATTGTTTTACAGGTGGAGCAATTGGTACAGGATGCCGGGCTAGCGGCTGCTGAACAGGAGGCTGGACTAAGGGTGACTGACATAATGGTTGTGATGACAACGGTGGTGGAGGTGGCGACTGAGCTTCTGGCCGGGCGGCTAACTGAGCTTCTGGCCGGGCGGCTAACTGAGCTTCTGGCCGGGCGGCTAACTGAGCTTCTGGCCGGGCGGCTAACTGAGCTTCTGGCCGGGCGGCTAACTGAGCTTCTGGCCGGGCGGCTAACTGAGCTTCTGGTAGATAGTCTTTCTTATTTCCAGATTTTGGTTTGAAAGTCCGGGTTGGCATAACAGAGGACTCGGAAGAGGCAGAATGAAAGCAGTCCTCTAGATCCTCAGAGCGAGTGTTAACGGACCTTGGAGTATCAGACAAAGAATTAACAGTTTCCGAATTACTCTTTTCAAATTTGAATAACCCTGAGTTGACTGGTATTGAATTACTAGATTCAGGAAAAACTGACAGAGTGTTCATGAATGCACGCTCAGATGGAGCAGAAAAAACACTGCGCTCCTGACTCACGGAATCCGCCGGTAACTGACGGCCGTGCGGACGTCGCTTCCGCCTGGGAGAAGGGGCGAGAGTGGCCGGGGAAGCGGACGGTGATGCGAGGCAGCTCTGAAGTGGCTGCTCCTGCTGTGAGGTGGATGGGCTGGGTGGAATGAGGATGATTCCCAGTGCTTTGTAAAAAGCCTGGGCTGGTGTGAGCTGGCCACTGGGGGGCTGCATGTACATGAAACCGTCACTCTCACTGACTGGTTTGGCAAGCGAAGGATGACGGCGGCGTGACCGCCGTTTTGCCCGGAAGGAGGGGGAAGCCGACTGATCGGGCGGCATTGCGTCCAGCAGAGAGTCCTCTGGTGGACTGGGGAGAGAATCTTCCGGTAAGCCAGGCAGGTCAGCTGTCACAGTTGGAGGGTGAAGATGAAGCGTGTTGAGGATGAAGTCCTGTAGGAGTGGGTGAAGTGAATCCAGCAACCAGGGGTGATTGGAAACTAGCCGCTGTATTTGGGCCTCCAGAGCATGACGAAATTCCTCCCCCTCATGCTCTAGCCACAGATTAGTCCATCTGGAAACTGAATCGGTTAATTCCTCCCGAAGCTCCTTGGAAGGTGCGAATGCCGCTGGGTCCATATTTGGCCGGTTCGTACTGTCACGGCTGCCGAGGCGAGCCGTGTGGAGTTAGAAGAAGGACCCAAGATGCAGGCAGTGGATGAGATGCCGGTGAGTTTATTTACACAGTGGTGAGAAGGCAAAACAGGCAAGAGGGAAGACAAAACTAAAGACCTGAACTGGGAAAGCTAAATGACAAACCTGAGATGAAACAAAAAAGGGAAGAGAGGCAGAGAGACGAGCAGGACACCGAGGAACACAGACTGACGCAGAGTTACACAGACGAACCGGCAATAGGCAGGAGAACACACAGGGCTTAAATACACACACCAGTAATCAGGGGATGAGAGACAGGAGGGCAACACAGCTGGGAGGAATCTGGGCTGACGGGACAGGGGAAACGTAAACTGATCACACTCACATACGACACGGACCTTCACAATAAAACAGGAAACTCAGATACATGGAACCAGACAAGACATTGAACTAAACAGACAGATTCACAAACAGATGGGGAGACACCATAGACAGACAGATACAGACGCAGACTCAGAGGCAGATCGAAAATAACACAGAACTTAAACAATCATCATCTAGAAAATGATAACAAACTAAAAGCGCTGGGTCACCGACCCAGGACCATGACACCTTTAAAGATGCAGGAAGAGAGATGGATTGAATTCTACATCGGGTTGTTGCCACTATTACCACAAAACAATGAGTTGCAATAGTGGCAAAGATTTTCACTGCTTAGTAACATTTTCAATAGATTTTTTTCAATAAATTGGCTTTATGACAAAGTCTGGTTGGAGGCCTAGACTGAAAAATAATGTTTTGACAGATGAAGCAGTATGCTATGGTCTAATTATGAACAGTTTTCTCTCCTTCTGCAAGCTTTCCATCTTTCTGGTAGAAGTTAATCTTGATTTCATCTGTCCAAAGAATTGTTTGCAGAATTGTCCAGATTTTTGTAGATATTTTTTAAATTTTTTTGGCCAAGCCAAGTGCAGCCTTCCTGTTCTCAAGTGTACCCAGGGGTGTACATATTGATCTAAAGCCCCCTGTGATTCCATTCATGAAGTTATGATAATGATATTGCTACCTCCTCATGAGTGTTGATGGCTCTGTGAGATGGCATCCGGGCGTCTGATTCTATTCAATCTTTTAAATCACGGCTTAAAACATATCTGTTTGAACTTGCTTTTTCTACCAGTTAAATACTGGCCTTGTTTGCAGTGAGTTATTCTATTAATTTTTCTGTCTGTCTTGCGTTGTCTTGCGTTGTCTATGTTCTCTATCACTGTGTTTGATGGTACAGCTTTACTTTGCTATAGCTATGTGCTATAGTTTACTCTTATTAGTGGTTTTTACCTGTGAACATAATTCCACACTTATATGACTCTGATATTATAGTGTTAATTGTTTTATTCTTTTATTCTTTTATGTAAAGCACTTTGGCATGCCCTTGGCTTTTAAATGTGCTCTATAAATAAAGATTGTTGTTGTTGTTGATGTGTTAAAGGTATTTTTCTTCATTAATCATTTAATTGTCTTTTGTGATTTTTCAGGCCTTTTGATGTTGCTGAGGAGTCGAGTGCATTCCTTCTTTTTGAGAACCTGCCAGATTGTTGCTCCTAAAGTTTTTGCTATCTCTTTGATAGGTTTGTCTTGGTTTCTCAGCCTAATGGTGGCCTTCTCCACTTGCATCAACATCTCTTTGGCCCAAAGTCCAAAAACGTCTTTTCTCAGATCTTTTATCCACCCAATCTGTCATGGAATAATGAAGCCACAGGGTTTACCTGGTCCTGAAACTGCTCATCACTCAATGCTAAATTACTGTGCATAAACATGGCTTTAATTCTTAAACAGTACATTCGATGCTTGCTTTAAAAATCTTGAATTAAAGCTGAAAGTCTGCACTTTGCTTTGAGGTGACTGGTGTTGTGATTTGGCACTACATACTTGAAACTGAACTGAAAATTGACTTTTATGTATTTTTAAAAAATCCACCGTGATGTTGTTTAGAGGCAAAATTACAAAATTGTGTCATTCCACAAAGACATATGGACCTAATTGTATTCCCCAACCTCTCATCTAAGCACTGTTGTTGTATTTTTCCAATATTCTTAATTTCTAAGCAGCCAGTGGATGTTTTCTTTTTTGCTTGTTAGCAATTACTGAAAAAGTCAATTCTGGTATCCTTGAATATTTTATGTCCATTTTTTAACTTGCAATGGTGTATCAGAGCCAAGAAACAGAAGATTGCCATACTGAGGAGAAGTAGTAAATTCTTGAGAAACAAAGAAATAATAAATTCTCTGATATTAAAGTTACAAATTGGTGGGAGAAAAACTAGGGAAAAAACAGCAGACCCACTTAATTTCTCTTTACTAGGTTGACTCCACTTTATCATCCCACTGACACCTTTGAACAGGAAGTGCCACGTACAAACTTTCATGAGAAGCTGCAACAGCACACAGAAGGCCTTATTCTTGGTCAGTACCACATTCACAGGTATGTTGCTTTAAAATCCTAATGCTTGTGAAAAAATTGTGGTACTAAGGTAAAATCGTAAGTGTTTGCATATTGCATCTCGTGCAAGGTATAATTTGGTAAATGCTCCCTTGCAGCCATAATTATGTCAAGTGGCGGTGTCTGTGATGTGATGAGGCTGGCTTGTTCAAGAACACCATCAGTGAAGTGATGGTGTCCTTGAAGGGGGAAAAAAAACCTCTCCCACACACTTCTGAGAATTGTACCGCTCTCCCCTGGCTGTGATTTTTTTCCCCTTGGTCCAGGAAAGGCCCTAAGATGCAATTGTAGATCACTCCACTTCCATTTTGATTATTTATTTGATACAGTTACCATTTGTCCCGGGTATGTAAACTATGTATCTAACTATTCAGAGAAGCTACCATACAATTAGGCTTAATAGCACACACATTTACTAAATGAAAGCCTCTAATGTGCTATTTACAGTTATTAGGACTAATGACTGACACATTTCCACCAACAAATACTGATGTTTCAGTTGATGGCAAAATAAAGTGTAAATGAAAACCATATTGGTGTGTGGAAGACAGGCTTCTGCTGGCTCTGGTGGTCAACTAAAACTATAACCACATGGAAATGCAGTGAAACCTCAACCAGCGCAAACAGTGAAGATAAAGAAAAGAGCTTTCGTTTAAGGAAAAATAGTTGGCATTTACTTAAAATATGACAAACAAGAGATTTAATGATTACCTGCATTATTATAGATCAAATGAAAAGGCAAAATCAGCAGCAGCTGCAACATTAAAGTGATTTGCACATCAATAAATATAATTCTGAAAAGTCTCATTCCACATAATGGGGACACTTACTTTAGTACTTTTATTAAAATCTTTAAAATGTTTTATTTAAATATTTTTAATACAACATGTCCACTATTAAGCTACAGTCAGATTATTACTTTTTCTCTAGTAAACAATCTAAATGCTTTTTTCACCAGTTCTCTACACAAATTTCTAAATAAACATTTTTGTCTCCAGCTGTGTTCTTGGTCCCCTTGAGTCAAACCATTTTTAAAAAATCCTGGAAACACCCATGTTGTTCAGCTGGAAACTTGAAAAACAACTCATCAGATGGTGCAGGATGAAAATACAGCCACAAATTTTATAAGATTGTGTTGCTTGAAATAATATGTGCAGTGCGATATCTGTGTATAATTACATGTTACCTTTGTATGTGAATGTTTCTTGTGTCTTAATGGAAGAACCTGACTGCAAAAGTGAAGAGAAAATGCTTCTTTTAAAAGACTTAGTATTTCTTCTGAGTAAGGCTGTTAAATTCAGTGCAGATAATGGGGATTTCTCCATGAGTAACTGTTACAGTGGATTTTCATCAGTAGGTTGAAAGTTGGCCCTCATATGATGACACCTTGGTGTAAGAGCACCTTTCCACACTATAGAATACAAAACAGGTGTGGCTGTGTCTTCAGCCTGAAGAAGAAAGAGCAGCTTGTCATAGCATGACAGTTACTTTTAAAAATGAAATATGGTCTGAAATTCTCACTCTAGTCACTTCTCTCTGTAGTTTTCTCACATGGCTGATGCAGAGCTGCTTTGGACACCAATTTTAACTCACCTCAGGCTTACAAGGTGATGATATGTCGTGCAAACCTAAACATTTGGGTAACTTATCAAGCATTGTGTCTAAATTAAGCTTGTAATAGATTTACCCAGGTATCCACTTTAAAGGTTCAATATCCTGGAAAAGTATTTCAGTTAAGTTTTGTGGCTTTTTATAGACCTTAAAGTATGACAACAGTTACATTTTTAAAATATATAAAATCTCCAGTCCCACCAAAACCATACTGTGTCCAAGTTTGACAAATAGGTTTAGAAAATGTTATATTTTAACCTAAGTTTAGTATTTGTGGGGCTTGCTATTTGTCCTTAGTTTCCTCAGTGCTGTGTTTAGTAGTTACTCTGTGCATTACTTCCTGTTCTGTTTTTATGTAGAATCTGTGTTTGATGTTGAGTTCGACTCCTTCCTTCCTCCCTTTGATTATCTAATTGTCTTCTCCTGTTTCTTGTCATCCAGCTTTGCTCAGTCCCCAATTAGCCTTGAACCACAAATGAGTTCAACATACCAGACTATCTTTCTATTATCTATAATTATAATTTGAAGCTTTGAAAAAAGCCAGCAATTGCAGAAATGCAATCTATGCAACTCAACAGTCACAATTCTACCTAAACACGAGAGAATCTGATTGCTTATAACTGACTTTTTATTAAATGAATGTGTTAAAGACTTTTTTTATTCTTTCTTGTGAAGGCTTGTTGGCAGTTAGTAAATAATAATCATAAAAACAGACTCCAAATGAAGGCTTAGACTCCACGGAGATTTGGTATAAGGCCTTTAAGGATAAACAGGTGTCCTGTTTGAGAAAATGGAAGCGTATTGAACAATAGCATTGTTGTAAAATTGTTTGATTTCAATTGCAAATGGATTTCACTGTACTCCTAGAGGTCGACCCAGATAGCTGCCTAACAGGGTTCTAGTTGTGTCTGAGCTTTCTTCCTGATGAAGGAGAGTTTCTCCTCTCAGTCTGAGGGTTTGCTTAAGAGGAAATTACTGGGCTTTTTTCTTTGACACCATAAGGTCTTGACCTTACTATATAAAATGCCCTGGTATGACACATGTTGTGAATTGATGCTATCTGAAGTCAACTGAAATATTCACTTTAGTTATTGAAGCCCGTATTGAAATTGTCTTTTAGCTTAGGGAGGTAGGCAAGGCCCTGACCTTAATTAAGAAAGCATGGGTCTAAATTTGTCTGTTTTCTAACAGCACTTTTAAAGGCTAAAAACCCTTTGGGGATGAGAGAGAGAGAGAGCTATTTGGGGTTATTGCCCTGTTTTCTACGATTTGTAAAAATCGTAAAATGTTGTTTATCTCTGTTCTTTCCGAAATGTTGAAACTTTGAAATGCCACTACATTGTATGTTTGCTGCAACTTTGACATCTGGACTGTGGTCAGAAAATTGCAACTGCTGAAAATAGGATAGTTTGTGGAAAGCACTACTGTTAGTTAAACTAAGGCTATGGATGAACTCTTTGTCCAAGTCACACTCAGTGTCACAAGAGTCACAAGCTCTTGTGACTTCATCTTGTGACACAAGATGAAGTCACAAGAGCTTGTTCTTCTGAGATGACAAATCCATCTGTTTCTCTTCTGTCAGTGAGATCTGAAGCTATAAACAAGGGTTTTGGCACCTAAATTTCATTCACAGGGAGCTGGTTCATTTGGAACATTTTCTGTTGCCTCCCAAGCTAGCTCTGTCACTCATCAAACGTGGGATTATAAGGATTTTAAGGAAAAGGTCTCAGCGCAGACAACAGATTTCATCAGCAGTCAGTGTTTCCACAAACAAAGGGGATTAAAGTGGAGTCTTTTTACAGGCGCATGGGCTACAGACCTCCTCTGGAATTGTTTAAAAGTACCAAGTTAATACCTTTGCCTTCAAAACACCAGACATCTAATCCTCATGTATGTTTTTCCCACATGTAATCCTCGCAACAATATTAGTGTGCTTACTTTTCATTAGTGTACTCCAGTGCCATTACAGAATCATGGGCATTCGTTTTAATGAGATGTAGAACTATTAAAGGTCCTAACCTTTCTTAGAAGTCAAATGAGGGTAAGCTTTTCAGTTTGTTTTGTTGTTGTTGTTCAGGTTTTATTACTTCGTCACATTTGCTTTACAGATCAAAATATATACAGTGAACATTGTTTTGGTCTCCTTTGTTGATGAGAACTTTTAATTTGTATAGGATGGTTGTCATTATTGAGGGTTTGTGCTGGACATGGTTTCAATTAAAGCTGAAATATGAGTCGTTTTTTTTTTTTAATTGGTTTTTCTGTACACAGTGGTTTTAGTACTGTGCTATTCATGCACATCTAAGCAAATGCTTAGGGACGGTAGTTTGATGTGCTGGTGGATGTGTTGGTATGCTGATTAATACCACTATGTTAAAAACTATATGGGAAACTTCATTATTTGTAAATCTCCACACCCCAACCCCAAAACACAGAATAGGTGGTGTGTTTTTAATAGCGGTTCCTCTTCGATCAGGTTACTGGTCACTCTCTCTTCAAATCATGTTCCCAGACAATCTTACCATTCGTGACTCAGGTAACTTACCCTGGGTTGGGTTGAATGCTAATATGTACAAGAATGAACCAGGTTTCACTGGCGATTAAAATGATCCAGCGAAGACTGACGTTCAGCTGCTTCCTTAAGAAGAATTATGAAGTAATCAATTGCAGGCATGTGATGACCCACAGGTGTGTGGAAGCCAGAAGGCGATAACTGAGGCAGAGTCTTGACAAAACACTTAAACTAGTACACATGCGCACGCACACACACGCACGCACGCACGCACACACACACAGAGATACTGGGAAAGGAGAGAGGAGGGAACAGAGAACTTAAAACACTATGCAAACAGAAAAAGGCAGGTTCACACAGTGAGGGCTGAGGGACCATGACACCAAGTCTACAATCATTTCCACAAAACCAAACATACTTTTCCTTTTTTTTTTTTTTTTTTTTTTTTTGCCTGTCCTGTTTGGCTCTTTTGCCATCAGAATTGTTGTCTAAAGGCAAACAAATATGCCCAACGGATTTACTTTACCAAATTGACCATCCCAGCCTTGCCGTAATGGTCCATTTGATTCACCTTTTATTGTTTATTTTATTTTCACTTACTGAATACGGGACAGACTTGGCTGGGGGAAAGAAGGGGAGAAAGAAAGAGGGAAAGAGAAACAGCTGAGAAGAGGGACGGGGGAGAAGGGCAAAAAACAAAAACCAACAGAATGAGCAGAGAAAAAAAAAGAAAAAAAATGCATATATCAATCACCTGGATCACCTGCTGAGAAAGAAAAAAGAAAACAAGCAGAAGAGAACAAGAGTAATAGAATAAACAACATCACAATGATATATGGGAATATGACAGTAAATACTAAATATTAAACATTATTGTGCAGCACATAAGATCAACAGAACACAGTGTGCTTTGAGGTAGGAGCCAAAAAGGGTGTAGTTTGTGGGTGTGATCACCCGTGTGTACACCTGTGAGCATGGACGCGCTTGTTTTTTTGTTTTTTTTTAAAGGTTCCTTCATGTAATGATCTGCTAGAGGGTGTGGGGGGGCCACAGCCCCGTCCTCCAGGGCATGAAGCAGGTATGGAGGAGATCAAAACTCCAGACATCCAGAGGCCCCCAGAACATAAGAGACCAAGGAAGACCAACAGAGGGGCAGCCGCGCCACTGTCCCAGAAAGAGCTGAGGAGAGTCCCAGATGAGGGCTCACTCAGCGGCCGCGGAGCAGAAGCCAGGGGGAGTTGCAGTGACGCGCCCGTGAGCTCCGCCGGCAGCCAGCCTGAGGGACCGAGCCCCAGGCCGAGAGGCCGGGGGCACCCCACCTCCGAAGTGGCCCGAGCGAGCCGCGGGCTCCAGGCCCCGATAAGCGGCCGCCAAGGAGTGAGCCGGTGTGTACCTGGACGCCCATCCCCGGACACAAAGAACCACCAACGCACCGATGTCTGAGGGAGTCCGCCACTGGCAGGGGAAGTGGTGGTAGGGGGAGATAGGCCTCCAAACCTTGGAGGGCCTGAGATGTCCCCAGAGAGGTGGCGTCTGACACCTCTCTGGGGCGATCGTGGCTCAAGAGTTGGGAGTTCGCCTTGTAATCGGAAGGTTGCCGGTTCGAGCCCCGGCTTGGACAGTCTCGGTCGTTGTGTCCTTGGGCAAGACACTTCACCCGTTGCCTACTGGTGGTGGTCAGAGGGCCCGGTGGCGCCAGTGTCCGGCAGCCTCGCCTCTGTCAGTGCGCCCCAGGGTGGCTGTGGCTACATTGTAGCTTGCCATCACCAGTGTGTGAATGTGTGTGTGAATGGGTGGATGACAGGTTGTGTAAAGCGCTTTGGGGTCCTTAGGGACTAGAAAAGCGCTATACAAATACAGGCCATTTACCATTTACCATTTACCAACCTGACATATAGACACAGACATACAGGCACACACATATACAAACATCCATTCCCACCCTCATGCTCTCATATGCACTTACTCCACACTCAACCAACGTGGAGACAGACATAAAGAGATGCTGTACACACGATCACACTCCCCAAGCGTACTCTACGAACCGGGTCTAGGTACCCTTGCCCCTGGAGGGGGGAACTGCACCCAGACCCAGGTGGTGTTACCCTTTTCCCTGCGGTGGGGGGAGGCAGACCGCCCCGACTCCGCAGCAGCAGGGAGGCCCCACACCCTAGACCGCAGTCGGACGGCCAACTCCTCCTCCTAGCCCCCCCCCCGCTCCAGCAGGCCGCAGAGAATGGGGGGTGAGAGAAGACTCCAAACCTCCCTCCGCCCGCTCATATGTAGTGTTGATGCATGTGTGTTCTAAGGTGCATTTAAAACCCAGGAGGGCATGGAGCTACCTGCCAGAGAGCAGCAGGTAAGCGCATAGTCCCTCCTGCTAGCCCTCAATGTCTACGTGTATTTAACATTTAGAGGTGGGCAACGACGCCAGGGGTGGGGTGTACACCCTGATGGTACTTTGGATTCCGTGTATCGTGCCCACCCCCAAGATCCTATATGTATGTGTAATGAGAGTGTGAGTAATGTGAATGTCTAAGTTGTGGGATAAAATTGAGGCAGAGGCAGCCAGAAGGGGACAGAGGGGGGGGGGGGGGGGGGGGGGGGTAGCCTCCTCTGCACCCTGGTGACATACCCCTACTCCAAGGTCCTGCATGTGTGGGTGGTTGTGGTGGAGCGGGAAGAGGGAGGCAGCTGGAGATGGGGAGGGAAGGAAGGGAGGGGCAAGTGACCCCTCCCTGGGGCCAGCTCCCCCGCTGACCCCAGTAGGCACCCCCATACTCCGCGACCCACCAGGGAAAGGAGGCCCAGGCCCATCCAGACTGGGGCCCAGTGCAGCAGCGCCTCCCGGCCCCACAGAGCCCGGGACAGTCCACCCAACCCCACCACAGAGAAAACTGCACCCACCCCACCATCCACTCATCTTCCAGACTACATAAGACAATAAACACCCAGGCTGAGATTTTCTTCCACCTCTCCTGTATCTCCCCCTCCTGCAGAGAGAGTTCCTGAAGAGAGGAAAGTTCCTGCAAGATGTGACAATCTCCCCCACCAGTTGAATAATAATAATAATGGATTGGATTTATATAGCGCTTTTCAAGGCACCCAAAGCGCTTTACAATGCCACTATTCATTCACTCTCGCATTCACACACTGGTGGAGGCAAGCTACGGTTGTAGCCACAGCTGCCCTGGGGCAGACTGACAGAAACGAGGCTGCTATATCGCGCCATCGGCCCCTCTGGCCAACACCAGTAGGCGGTAGGGTAAAGTGTCTTGCCCAAGGACACAACGACCAGGACAGAGAGCCCGGGGATCGAACCGGCGACCTTCTGGTTACAGATACGCTTCCCAACCCCCTGAGCCACGGTCACCCACAAAGAGTTGAAGAGCCCCCCAGGTGGCTCGATGCACCGGCGACACCCTGCTCCAGGGCTGGGCCCCCATACACCCACCCGCCCACAACCCCGGCAACACACCAACCAGGACCCAAGCCCCTGAGGCCCGGCCAGGGCCCCAGCCCAGAGACGGAGCGCCCCCAGAACCTCACGCCCATCCCGGACCCACCCAGGGGCAGCCAGGCTACCAGGTCAGTAACCCACGTCCGTCAGCACAGACCCTCCCCTAGCCCCGCTGCACGCAGCCGCGAGGAAACAGTCACCTGAGAGCCAACAGAGCCCCTAACCGGACATGACCGCTACCCCGGGTTGAGCCCCCCAAGGAAGATGCCTCCGGGGAACCCCCCGACGCCCTAAGCCTGTCCCTACCCCCACACCAATCACAACAGTGAAGGCGGGACCAAACTATGACCCCCCACCCCCACTAGGTGATGGAGCTGATCAAAGGAGCCCAGAGCAATTGATCTGATGTGGTGGCAGAGGCTGTATCAAGACTAATGTAATCTAATAGATAATTTCTATATTGGTTAGAATTAAGATTATTTTTATTTTTCCAGTTCATGAGGACTGTTTTCTTGGCTATGCATAGGGCAGTGAAAACCATATGGGCGATATTCTTTTCTGAAGTGACATTATCTAAGCTGCCCAACAAACACACTAAGGGGGAAGTTGGAATGTTACATTTCAGACACTTCGATAAGTCTTCACATATCTCGCGCCAAAACTTCTGAACTGGTGGACAGAACCAAAGAGCGTGGATATAATTGTCCGGTGAATTGGTTTGGCAGTGTGAGCAGTTGTTGGTAGACGTAAAGCCCATCTTGAACATCCGATGACCTGTATAGTGCACTCTATGTAATATTTTGTATTGAATTAATTGAAGATTGGGATTTCTAATTAGATGAGAGGTTTTTAAGCAAATCTGAGACCAGAAGTTTAGGTCTAAGTTAACTGATAAATCCGCTTCCCATTTTGCAATAGGAAGTGATATTGATTCATCTGTTTTAGAAAGCATTCTGTATATTTTGGATAGTAATTTGGGGGTTTTAAGAACAAAACATACTTTTCCAATTTCCCTGCTTGCAGACTAATAACCTCTCTCAATTTTTAATTTCAATGCTAATTTCATGTCGTGAATAATTGAATCCATACCTAGAAGTAATAATTTTGTAAAAATAAGCAATATTATTGCAGATTAACCTATTCAGCAATATGTAAGGTAGAAAAGATTACCTTTTACCTTTTTCTTTTGGCAGACCAGTAAAATGCTGATGTTTGATCAGTGTGGGAAAATGTTACATCAGATGTGGCATGGAGACAAGAAAAAAGAAAACCACCAAAACAAAGAAAGAGCAAAAACACAGCAATGCTGTAGCTAGAGGGGAATGATGCAACACAATTTGAGGTTAGAATATAACAATGTAAGGGCTGTAGTTAAGGTCACAAGTAGTATCTAAATATATAAATCCCCCCTGTTTGAAGCATTTAAAGGCAGTCTTTCCCATGAATTTGAATATATTCATTTGAAGCTTTGTCTCTGCAAAGTAGTAAGCCCCTTCTCACGTGATACCCCAAATGCTGCAAGGGGTCAAGAACAACTCCTAAATATTTTTTTTAAAGTTTCAGAGAACAGTCAAACTAGAGTATGTCACTGACAGTCAGGTTTAACTTTTTCCACATGGTGAGAGAAACCAGGCTTCTGCATTATGCTTCAACTTGGACTCAAACTCAAGAAGCTCCTTTAATTGAATACCGACTGCAGAAATGATTGATACAGTAATAAAATGCATTAACAAATTGTGGAAGAATTTTAGAAAAGTATTCCTAAATGTAAAATTGCTTTGACTATCTTATTGTGTACAATATATAATTTCATCAAATGATTCACATCTAATCTGAATTCAGATTTGAAGAAATCTCTGTGTGTGAAGAACAAGGCTAAAAATCAGTATTAAATGACCATCAGGTGGCACTGTGTCAAAAACAGGCACGATTCTGTCATGGAAATCATTACGTGGGCTCTTCACATTGCCATCGGCAAATGTAGGTTAAAGCTCTATCATGCAAAGAAAAAGCCTTGATGCATGCTCAATCATCCGGGTAAGGAAATCCCAAAAAGTTGATTCTGTTCGTCAGGACGTAGCATTTTCAGTGGGAGAAACACTTCATCAGACTGACTTCTTCAGTATCAGCTGACTGCCGGTTTCCCAAACCCGACAAACAGTACATTTGCACAATGACTCAAACTAGCCCCACTAACAAACAATGGGCTGTAAGGTCACTTTCTTTATCATTAATATGTAAATTGTCAGCAGGGAGTCAAGGAGGCCATTTAAGTCAAAGACTGTCTCTGAATTGAGAAGGGGACCAAAGGGTACATCTTTCATCATCTTACAATACTGAGATTGCAGCCATTTCCCAACTCTCTCTGAATGGAATTCATGACCATTGATCAATGGTTATTGATCAATTCACTTGAAGAATTCACTTGGATGAGTGACGAAATGTTTTTCCAACTGAAAGCGCTACGTCCGAATGAACAGAATCAAATTTTTGGCAAAGAAAAAGCCATCTGAAAATATGATCCAGTAATGCCACTGTCTTTTCTATGGACAAGGCAAAGTGGAAACCTAGGTTCAATCAAAATCTACCCCTCTGATGCGGGCATTCCTTGGTGAATATGGAATTTGCTGAAATGCACCATAAATGCTATATACATGCTTTGGAATTGGCTGGATGGGAGATGTTCCCATTATTGCATATTTTAGTAGGACAAAAGTAGGCTGTTGTTAAAAGAAGATGGGAAGCTGCACAATGATAAACATGTTGCTGTCATTACGTTAAAAATGGCAATCTTATTAAATGCTACATTTTCATAGTTCAAACATTTGATGTTTTCTATGTTCTATTGTGAACAAATATGGGCTTGTAAGATTTGAAAATCATTGCATTCTGTTTTTATTTGCATTTTACACAGTGTCCATGCTTTTTTGAAATTGGGTTTATATTTAAAAATTTTCAGAATTGAGCATCATAAAAGTTCAGCTTTGTTCAAAAGTACATGAAACAGGAGATGTTGGCTGTCCGATTGGCCTCCCTGCTGCTGCAGAGCCTGGGACGGTCTGCTTGCCTCCACTCCGGGGCGAAGGGTAACATCTCTTGGGTCTGGGTGCTGTTTCCCCCTCTGGGGGCGAGGGTACCTGGACCTGGGGTATAGAGTAAATCAAATCAAATCAAATCAAATCACTTTTATTGTCACATCACATGTGCAGGTACATTGGTACAGTACATGTGAGTGAAATTCTTGTGTGCGAGCTTCACAAGCAACAGAGTTGTGCAAAATACAATAATGTAAACAAGCAAAATACAAGAATGGCTACATCTGAAACTAATAAATATATGTACAATATATAATAGTATATGCATTTCTGGATGTGTATACTAAATATTTTTCTACGTGTGTGTGTGTATATACATATTTTACAAATTAAATAGAGTAAACAATAAAATAAAAAATATAAAAATATACAGAGTTGAGACGTGCAAAACAGTGGCATTACTGTACAGTATGGAGTGCATAATGTTGAAGTTCCAGTAGTGAAGCTGAGGTGTCTATGACGTGTTCAGCAGTCTGATGGCCTGGTGGAAGAAGCTGTCTCTCAGTCTGCTGGTTCGGGACCGGATGCTGCAGAACCTCCTTCCTGATGGGAAGTAGTCTGAACAGTTTATGGCTGGGGTGACTGGAGTCCTTGATGATCCTCCCCACTTTCCTCTGGCACCGCTTCCTGTAGATGTCTTGGAGGGAGGGAAGCTCACCTCCAATTATCCGTTCAGAGCACCGCACTACTTGCTGGAGAGCTTTGCGGTTGTAGGCGGTGCTGTTGCCATACCAGGTGGTGATGCATCCAGTGAGGATGCTCTCAATGGCACAGTGATAGAAGGTCCTGAGGATGCGGGGGCTCATGCCGAATCTTTTCAGTCTCCTGAGAAAGAAGAGGCGCTGTATGTTTGGGGAGTGTGATTGTGTGTACATGTCAATTTATGTCAATCCTTACGTTGGGTGAGTGCTGAGTGTTTGTATATGTGTGCATGAGGGTGGGAATGCATGTTTGTGTCTGTGTGTGCCTGTTTGTCTGTGTCTATATGTCAGGTCGGGTCTTAGACTCCACCTCTCTGGGAACTCCCAGGCCCTCCAAAGTGTGGAGGCCTATCTCCCCTCACCACACTCCCTGCCGGTGACTGATGCCCTCAGGGGTCGGTGCATTGGTGGTTCTTGGTGTCCGGGGCTGGGCGCTCAGGTATGTACCAGCTCACTCCCGGTGGCTACTTGGCGGGGCCTGGCGCCTGTTGCTCGGTCAGGCCTCCTCCGGGGTGCGGGGGGCCCTCAGGCCTTCGGCCTCTGGGCCTGCGGCTCGGTTCACTCTGGCACAGCTGGCTGCCGGCAGAGCCGGCGGGTACGCTGGTGCAGCCCCCTCTAGCTTCTGCTCGGTGGCTACTAGGTGACGCCTCGTCTGGGGATCCTCAGCCCTTCCCATGAGGGTGGCACGGATGCCCCTCCGGTGGTCCTCCTTGGGCTCTCGCACTCTGGGGCCTCTGGATGTCTGGGGCCTGGATCTCCTCCATGCCTGCTTCATGCCCTAGGGGACAGGGCTATGGCTCTCTACATCCTCTTGCAGACCATTACATGTGGAAACCATTTGAATACAAGTGCGCTGATCCACACAGGTGTGCACACGGGTGTTCACTGTTCGTAGACTTAAATTACACCTTTCTTGGCTGCTACTTCAAAGCACATTGTGCGCTGTCTGTCCTGCGTGCTGCACAACAACATTGAATTTTTAGTATTTACTGCTGTTTACACTTAGCTAGATTAGATGCGATGGTGTTGTGTTTAGTATGTTGCTTTGGTTTTTTTTGCTTGTTTTCTCTTCTTTCTCTCTCAACAGGTGATCCAGGAGATTTTTTTTCTCCCCCCCTTTCTCACTGTCCCTCTCCCCTTCTGTTTTTCTTTTCCTTCCTCTTTCTTTCTCCCTTTCCTATCCCTCACTCATGTCTGTCCTGTCTGTAACAACTGAAAATAAAATAAAATAAATAATAAAAACAAAGGTCGATCAAATGGACCATTACGGCAATGCCACGATGATCCATTCGGCAAAATAAATCCATTGGGTATCCTTGTTGGTCTTCAGACAACAATTCTGAGGCTAAAGAACCAAATGGGACAGGCAAAGAAAAACAAAACAGTACATTAAACAGTTCAATCTAAAGCATCTTAGAAATGAGAATGTTGACTGCTGACTGGATAACACTTCAGATACAAGCACCAGTTATATGCTTGCACCAGATTAGAGAGCTCATTTTACCTATATGAAACCCACTGGTTAACTTACAAATTATAGCAAATCATTATGCAGCTTTTGAGCCTGAATGTGCTGAAACACCCGTTTTGATTTTGTTTTTTCCCCAGAATAATTAAAGTAGTTGTTGTAGTTTTGTAATATACTTGAATCTAATGCATTTCCACAGCTAGAGTTTGTTTTCTATAGTCTGAATCAGATGATAAGTTTGGTTTCTTTGCACACATAGAAAACTACTTCTCTACAAACCACGAAAGAATACTGAGTGCTTTTATTGGTCAGGTTTTTGTGCTTTACAAAGTTATTACAGCAAGAAGCTACCGTTTTCTGCACTAGTGAATAATGTGGAGAATTTACATCTATTAATTAGAGATGGACCGATCCGATATTACGTATTGGTATCGGTCCGATACTGACCTAAATTACTGGATCGGATATCGGAGAAAAATAAAAAATGTAATCCGATCCATTAAATATCACGAAAGCACCTCACAAAACTTGCAACACGCCGTAACTCACCTCAGAACGTTAGCACGTCGGAGCAGTATGCATCACCTGATAGAGCGGCTGTGGCATGCGGGACCTGTCGGTGGTCTGGATAGCATTTGGAGCTTCGCTAGCAACCCGGCATTTCATCTCCGACAAAGTTATCCCGAGAGAAGTAAAGCAAGTGTGTAAGTCCATCTCTGAATGTTTGTAAAGCATTCCTGCGTTAAGCTTAACAAACGATATATGGAGCGACTGCCTCTTCTTGCTGCTACTTCAATCATGAAACTGCTTAACGATCAGCTGATCGGCTTTTCTGTCGCGAGTCCTGTCTCTAGTTTGCTTTTGGCCCACTTTGCACCAGAAAGAGGAAACCAGCGGCTGAACAACAGCAGCACGTTTAAGCTTGATCAGCTGTTGTTAGAATGTATTTAATATTACTTTCTACTCCAGGATCTTTTTCTACGTAGCTGACGGCTGGTAACTGTGCAGGGGCGGATCTAGCAAAGTTTAGCCAGGGGGGCCGATAGGGCATTAACAGGGAAAAGGGGGCACAAAGACATACTTTTCTTTCTTATTCTCATTTAAAATGTCAAGCTTTTAATAAATAATTATCTGACACCCAAAGTTTTAATTTGATGTAAAATGAATAGAAGTCAATTACTGTATATAGTAACTATTAAGTCTAATATATATACCCTAGTAAGCTATAGTACTTTTTCCTTTGGGAAGGTACCATCTGTGCAGTCTGCAATTTTGTTGAAGAAAGATGTTGAATCTATTTAATATTTCTTGAAAAATAATTGATTTCTGTGCATTTTTTTTCACACTGCATCAAATTAAGGTTGATTACGTCGATTAAGCATCATGAGGTGGAGCGTGAGGGGTGGTTCCCTATTTTTTATTTATTTATTTTTGTTGTTGCTGGGAGTTGGAACCCTATTAGTTAGGTTGCTTAATATTTATGCTAAGTACTCTTTAAAATACCAGAATAGGGAGGATGGTGTAGGTTTAAGTTTATTAGATTGATCAGTATTGCTGAACTATGAAATATATTTTTTTGCATACAGGTATAACAGAATAGCTTTAGTGTACTTGTTGTTTTAAACTTGAGTATGAACTTATACAAAACGCAGCAAGATATTTAAAAAACAGTTTTGTTGATTAAATAACACTATATCAGATTCATATCGGTATCGGCAGATATCCAAATTTATGATATCGGTATCGGTATCGGACATAAAAAAGTGGTATCGTGCCATCTCTACTATTAATCATATTTATTTGGACAAAATTTTATAGTTTGTGCATGCTTCACATCAGTGGTACTCTGCTGCATCCTGGAATGCAAAGTATACCTGGTTACAACAATGCATCTGGCTCAAACTTGGAGTGAACATCTGGCAGTTTGAGTTTGGATCCCATTCTCACCATAAAATAACCACTGTGGTGTTTGTTTGGAACTGGACTGAGACCACCTCCTCTTGATATCTTCATGCGGTTGATTTCCTCCACACACAAGTATAATTACTGTGTTACATCTGCACAAACAAGCTTTAAAGGAACACTAAAGCTTTAAATGGAGTATTTTGACTTTGGGTATTAGCAGTTGGAATTAAAGCAAAACTTTTTATATATTTTTATTCCCAGACATCATTTAAATAAAATCTTTTCATCCAAAATGGGGAAAATCTTTTATTCACTTGTGTTTTTCAAGTGTGATGCACAGGACATACTGTACGGCGTAGGCATCAATATCTTTATAAAGCAAAGGTTATGTGTTTCATCAGTAATACAGCTATTTAAATCATTGTCTATCAATAACAGTAGCAATAAACTATTTTCTGATGTACAACCCACTATTCTTGTGCCACTCCTTTTCCTTTCATTGCTTTGACAGTATTATTTTTTTTAATGTCATATATTTCATGTAACTAGTATTTCAGACACTTTTACTGCTCCAGAGAGTAAACAGTGAAAACATGAAGGTGTCTGTGACTCTAAGATAGTTAACTTATGACATCAAAGATTATTTTTGCCATAATAGGATTGATGTTGGTGTGATTTCTACAATAAATAAGTTACTATGTATTCATGTTGAAATGAAAAGGGACATAGAGACAATAGCATTAAGGGGGTTTTTTTTTTTGTTAAAAAAGAAAAGCAGGCATTGAAAGTTCCCAAGTAGTCACAGTGAGTCTCTTGTCTATTACATGAAGAAATCTGGGGAGACCCAAAGCATGATAGCTGTCTCTTAAGTGTTTTTGGTGTATGGGTTAAGAGTATATAGTCTGAGGGTTTCAGCCTCTGCAGTGAGCATGTGTCTATCAGTGAGAACCTGCACTGTTTACAGCTAAGTCATGTCATATGGTTGCCAAGTGAATTTGCAAAAAAGTTGAATCTGTCATTGTACGGCGGCTGGAAGTCCATTTGAATATTTGAACAGGGGAAGGGTTCAGACATTCGAGATCAAGGATATCGCTGCTCCCCAGGCAGAATGTAGCCACGGAGTCTATCAAAACTCATTAAGTAAGTGTAGAAAAGATGTAAGATGGCAGGAAGTATCTTAATAACGGAGACGTTCCACACATGCCTTTAATTTGAATCATCCAAAATGCATTGTTCATCCTTTTCTGCTTTGTGCCTACTTGATGGATTAGCTCTGTCACCGAAAGGTTTTTGTTGTCTTTCTGAAAGGTTTTAATTTAATTATGTGTGACATCTAACCAGGGGCGATTTTAGCCCATTTTGATGATTGAAATGATTCAAAGCACCCCCAAAGATTTCTTACTTTTTTTGACAATATTTTTAGTTGTGTGACACACTACTAAAAATATAAAAAGCATACAGTACTGTACTTGTTTGAGACGTAACATTTTAACAACAAAAGTATAGATAACCCCCCCTCCCAAAATGGTTTGTTCCAGCTCTCCCCTGCTCTATCGCTCTTGCTGCCAGAGCGATGGTGGCTGAGACGCAGCGGAGCGGAGGTGTAAGTACCTGGCTTAAAACAGGACATATTAGCTGCATTTAACCTTCAGTTACTCTTTATATAGTTAGGTAGGAGTCAGACCATGTTTCTTTTTAGCTGAAAAACATTACACCAGGTAACCTGCAGTGTTGAAAACGTGTTTTCCGACGATGTTTGCTACCCTTCAATCCGTCTTGCTCTGTAGTAAATTCAGCGACATTTCACCGTCCTGTTGCTAACATTGAAATGTATACAGCCTATTTAAAAATCTAAAACTTTAAATTATCCGTAGCCTGCTGTTGTTACCACTGTCCTGTTTGAAATGGATACTAACTAGCTAACTGACTGGATGCCCATTAACCTTATAACTCCTGTTGTGTGTGTGTGTGTGTGTGTGTGTGTGTGTGTGTGTGTGTGTGTGTGTACAGAGCAATGGCGTGTCCAGCGGGGTGGCCTGGGGGGGCACAGGCCACCCCCCAAACCAGACTGGCCACCCCAGGTGCCACCCCAAAGGCAAAACAATACAATTCAATCAAATATCAAATGTCCGATTATGTTTTCACGGTGACGCTCAGATATCCGAGTGTAAGTGAATGCAGCATCGCTTCTGCGCTATGTGCATCACGTTAGCAAAGGTAGGAGAGCCAAGCAAGAAAGACGGCACCGCAGGAAACAATTTTTCGGTGAAAGAAAATGAGGACAGAATAAATGTCCCGGTAAGTAATATTAAGTTTGTTGAGTTTAGTAAACTTCGGTGAAATTAGAATCCCAAGGAAAAAATAACACTTGAAGAATTATTGCAGCCGTCGAATATTTCTGACAGTATGCTACTGAGGGCAGCTAACATAAGAGTTATGAGTTATAAGATATAATCTAAGTCGTAACATTGCTGTATGGAGCTGCAGATTTGGTTGCAGGTTAACATAGCTGGACTGGCCATCGGGCATACCGGGCATATGCCCGGTGACTTATTTTTTATTTATTTTTTGTAAGGGCATGAACAATGAGAGGTGGTGGATTGGCCAGATGCAGGTCGATGTGTAGAAATAACTCCGTTGTTTGGTGGTGGCTATGACGGGGCTTCCACAGAGGCAACAGGTGGATGAGGGAAGGGGAGGCAGGAGGAGAGACCCGAAGCAGCCGCCAGTCCGAGTGTCAGGTGAACTGAACTTCAGGTAAGAAGTTATGACCTGCAGTCTATCTGGGTCAGATATAAACCAAGTTTAGGTGGAGTTTATTTTTGTTGTGCTGACTTTTTACTGTCAGTTGCAATAACTCATACTGCGTTCTAGCCAGTTTGACGGAGTTTTTATACAGCTGGGTGGGTGCTATGATGTTACTGATAGTGAACTTTATTTTATTCATAAGGTTAGTAGAGTTGCCAACGGCTCCTTAAAAATGGAATGGTCCCTCATTCAGAGAAAATATTACGCGTTTCGTATTGAGCTGAGAAGAGACGCAGTTTGTCCCGGACTTTAGCTAGAATGGAAAAAAGACACAAAGCTGGATTTATTCTGTCTTTATGCTGCACAGCTGCCTCTTCTCTCATTCTCCCCCCTCCCTCTCCTGTTGCTACTTCAATCATGAAACTGATCAATGATCAGCTGATCAGCTTTTCTCTCTTGTTTGTTTATCGCCCACTTTGCGCCAGAAAGAGGAAACCAGCGGATATTGCGCTAAACAACAGCAGCACGTTTAAGCTTGATCAGCTGTTGTTAGAATTTATTTAATATTAATTTCTAGTATCAGCTGATGTTTGCTGGAGCCACAGCTGTAAAGCTGCTGGTCATGATGTCTGTTTGGATATGTGGTGAGAGGGAAACATGAAGATGAAACCAGGAGATGTCCTTACTGAATCATCAGAGCTGAACAGGTGATGGAGAAACAGGTTTACCTTTTAGGTGACATGAATGAGTTGAAGTTATGAACTGTTTCTGAGAGATAAATAACACCAGGATCCTTTTTTATGTAGCTGACAGCTGGTAACTGTGCAGGGGCGGGTCTAGCAAAGTGTTGCCAGGGGGCAGGTAGGGAATTAACAGGGAAAGGGGGGCACAAAGAAATACTTTTCTTTGTTATGTCATTTAAAATATCTAGCTTTTATTAAATAATTATCTAAATCTTACAACCAAAGTTTTTATCTGACGTAAAATGTATAGAAATCATACATATACCAACAAGACTGTACATCACTGTCACAACAGCATTTGTTTTCAGTCAAAGGCTTTATGGTTTTAATACCTGGTGGGCCGGTCTGTAGTCAAAATGCCCAATTTTTTTGTCCCAGTCCAGCCCTGCAGGTTAATACTGGCAGTGTCACCATGCCAGCTGACTGGATTTCATCGTCAGCCAGTGTTGTTCTTTATCAATATTACCAAAGTTTACCATAAGGCAGCATAGAAAGTATTTACTTGCTTTCAGGTTTTATTCAAATGTTAGTCTTTTCATTTGTTTCCCCACTTTTTTCCTGTTTCACAATCAAACACCAGTTTGTGAGAAGATTATCTTCTTTTTTTAACAGGCAGATAAAGTTTTGCATTGGCTAATTTGTCAGTTGTTTGTTACAAATGTTCGTATTTTAATTTTCAAAAATGTTTTTGCCCAAAACATATGTGTACTATATGTCAGTAAAAATACTATGCAAATATTGCTGTCCTTGAATGCTGAGTAAACACTGACAAAACACTGATTGTATCTCTTGTACTTTATCAACGCAGTATCTAAAAACTTTGCACCGTAGTGGTTAAAATCTCATTCTAATAAGAGTTAAAAGTGCATTTGGTTATTAGGATTATTGAATTATGGTTAAGGGTTGGTAGAATTTTTTTTTAAACATTATCTGCCAATTAAATCTGCCACCCTTCTCCAAATCGGTGCCCCTACCTGGCCCCCCCAACAAAAATTTTCTAGACACGCCACTGGTACAGAGAGACAGCCAGGTTCATAATGGATATGAGGAAGTTTTTTCAAAATAAGGAGCCACATTCAGGTAAAATTGTAAAATCAAATGATCCGTTAATCAAGGATAATGTTGGATCAGTGTTTCAATATTTATCTTTTATTAGATGTTCATGTGGTTTGGTTATTTGCCTTTTGGTTGAAAGTGGACTTTTTTATTAGTGATCTTAATAGTATTTTTTCATATTAATTTAATTTTTCATCTAATTGAATACAATCTATTTGTGTATGATTGTCAGTCCGAAGAGGGAGAGAGGAAAGAGGGGAACGTGAGGAGAAAGTACAAGGTCAGGAAGAACCAGGTAAGAAAACAGAGAGGGAACAGTGACAGGCACAACAGAACCTGTTAAACTGACAAAGAGAAAAAACCTGATTTTACTCAACACAATCTGGAAGTTGTGTTCTCCCTATATTAAAGCTGCTATACAAAATCTGTAAAACAAACTGGGTTGAAACATTTTTGACCCTCTTTAACGACATTCCAACATAACATTATCATTGATTGGGGAGATTAAAATTAATGATATATTTTTATGTGGTTCAGCCACAACTCTACTAAAACCTCAGCTAGTAATAGGTAGGCCAACTTTTGGACCGTCCAGTTGTCTGTATGACTGCTGCAGTACGTACATCACATTTGCACACTATCAGAAAGTGCCAAACAGCCCTGGTGGAGTGAGGAGCTGTAAAGAGAAGCAGATGCTCTGTTTATATTCTAAAAATGTTTTAAGCTAACTTGTTTCAAAGATTTTGTACAGCAGCTTTAAATGTTTTCCAAAAGCACACATACGCTTATCAGTGTTTCTCAAACTTTTTACAGTGTCAAGCTCTCCTAAGTACCACTATGAAAGCATGAAAGTCATAAATCTTACAACACAAAATTATTATTATTAAATTAGTAAAATTAGTATCTGCATACATTGTATACATTGTATACATTCTACCACAGCCAAAGTTGCCTCCAATTTTATAGTTTTTATTAATATTATGTAATTTATTTGTAACAATTTATTCTGTTTTGGGAGTGTTTTTTATGTATCTGTATTATATTATACATACATATTAAAAGTGAATCTCTGTCCAAAAAATGCACTCAGTTTACTTTTTACTCACTATGAGCATCACTCATTATTCTCCCCCAGTAATTATTTATTTTTTATTCCAATCCATTCTTCTTTAGCAGCATTTAAATAACCTTTATCAGATTTGATGGTTTTGTTACAGACTTTTCAAAAAAGTGTTTTGCTTTTCTTTCACAAATGTGGGGATTAAATTGTGTGAAAATGTACAAAACAGTGATGCCATGTTTTGTGACGAGGACCCAGGCACAGAGAGACTTGATGAATTTAAGAATCTTATGATTTAATAAAGAAATTTGCAGACTTGCACAGAGATGGTAAAATTATGATGACTGATAATGAAGACAACAGACGATGAGGACAGGGAGGAACAGGGGTTTAAATGCACCAAAGTGACAGTCAGAGAGAACTCGGGACAACATTTAAGGATGCAGGGACTGACAGAGACAGGTTTATCTTGCCTGGCTGGGCAGCTCTCTGGGTGCTCAGCACCCCCAAAGCTCTGATTCTAGAATCGCCCCTGCATCTAACAAAGATATAACTCACATCTATCCCTTTATTTAGGGAACAAAAATGTGTCTCTTGATTTGAACAGGTTACAGTCCTCAGCATTGGTACTTCCTCAGTGAACATTTATACCAACCAAGTTTAAAGGAAAATATTATTTTGTTCTTGGCCTGTCCTTTTAAGACATGTGGTTATTGTGCAACCATCTCAAGAGTCTCTCTGGGTTCTTTATGTCTTCAGCTGTAATGTAGATAACAACTATAAAAGCTTTTATATGTGCCAAAATATTGAAATATGTCTCTCAAAATATAAATCCTGAACTTGTAGCTAAATAACTGCACATTTCAGGGTTATTATTATCTCATTATATGCTATTGTATTAGACTTCTTGTCAGGGTCCTGGGTCGGAGTGACCCAGGATCCCTGAGCAGTTATGAATTATATTATTATGGTATGTATATTTGGTGTTGCTGTCCTTCTTCCTGTTTGCGCGCGTGTGTGTGTATATGTGTTTCTGCGGGCGCCTTCAGGCCTGGTGGGTGTGGCCCTGCTGGCGGACTGGCACACGAAGCCACACACCTGCTGCTGATCAGGCCTCGTTGGGGGAGCTACTTAGGAGAGTCTTGGAGCTCCCACCGACGCAGGATCATTTCGTGAGACTTCCCGTCAGTTCTCCAGCTGGTCTGTTTGTGTTATGAGTGGCTGTGTGCAGACAGGAATAGGACCCAAGGTGCAGACTCCGGAGACAGTCGTGAACTCAAAACAGCTTTAATGTAAAACTCAAAATATAACATAACTGGAAAAAATCAAAATAAACTTAAACCAGAGGACTGACAGAACACACAGCTAGGTAAACAGTAGATCACGACACAGACACAAAGAAACACAGGGCTTAAATACATAGAGGGAGCAATCAGGGAATGGGTAACAGGAGGGAAACACAGCTGGGGCAAATCAGGCCTAACGAGACAAGGGGAAGCAAAACCAGACACATTAACATCAGACATGGACTTTCAAAGTAAAACAGGAAACATAACACAGACTCACAGGCAGGCACTATAACAAAGGGAACAGAGACGTGGGACCAGGGCAGACACAGACACTGACTGGACGTGGGAATATAGCAGACAGGGGAGACAGCAACTAAGGAACACAGACAGAAAACCAGAACACTAAAACTCTAACCAAACCCCACCCAGAGAACCTTAACTAAGAATAATCCTAAAACCCGTAAAGAAAAGCTAGAATATAATGAAATAACAAAATCAAAGAACCAAAAAACACAAAACACTGGGTCAACGACCCAGGGACCCTAACAGTTTGTGAGTGTGAGCTTACCAAGTGAACTGAGGGTGCTAACTACTCCCAGGAAGGATTGCTGGACGAGAGGGCAGCAGACACAGTGCACTGGCACGAGGGAGCAGACACATGAGCTCAAACACTGGGAGAAGACACAGAGTGGAAGTCGGGAGCACACAGGGATGTATTATTGTTGTGTATCAGTTCCATCACTGTAAATAAACGCACTGCTTGTACATAGAGCACCGCGCCTGGGTCCTCCTTCCCCCCACCCCCCACGGTTTGCCATGCCAAACCGTGACACTTCTGAAACCCCACAGACCTTGAAACTTTACCAAACAGATGGATGTAGTGGAGATATTGTGTTGAACTGAAATACAATATTTTAACAGCTTTTTGAAATTGGCAAATATAGCATCTTTTCATTTACATTTATTTTTACACTGTTTATTTGTCTGGTACTTACAAAATTAATTCAAAGAACAAATAATTTCACTGGGTATTGATGTTAATGTTAATAAAAAACCTGACATGATGCAAAACTAGTTCAAAATGTCATTGTACTAACTGGCTTCATTCACACCCACTGAAGCGTTTCCTAACAGTATTTTACAACAGACGTTTTCTGCTTTCCCTGAACAACAATAAAGCAGATTTCATGAACAACACAACTGTTTAAATCATTAGCTTGCAGCTACATCGATAATAATAATGAAAATAATAGTAACAATAAAAAGAGAAGCATTAGGATAGAACCTAAGAGTGTAAAGAGTTCTTCTTAGGGTTCCTTTCTTTCTTTCTTTCTTTCTTTCTTTCATTGCTTTAAGGCCAATATTTTTTTTTAAGTATATATTGTAATTCTTTTTCCTTTAACTACTGTGTCAGATAACAGTACCAAAAACAATCCACTAATGAAAAATAACAGACAGCTTCACAAACACAGGCTTCTGACCTCGACTGAGACTGAGACAAAAAGCTAAAAATTCCTTCAGCTGCAAGATTTTTGAGGTTTTCTTGCATGCGTTACCTATTACAAGGCCTCGAGTATTTCAACTGGATTCAAATCTGGGTTTTTTTCCCCACTGGCCAGTCCGTAACAGTTGACTTCTTTTTTCTGAGCCATTCCTGGTTGGATAGACAAGTGTGTTTAGGATCAATCTTACATAGAGACATCCACATTTATAACTTTTCTGTTTTTTTGTAGTCACATTTAAGCCAGTCAGATGCTGAATTATGAGGACTCATATCATTCCCTTTAGACTTAAAAAAACTGACACTAGCGCCTCTCTGTTGGCATGCCTGTTGATAAGCTAGAGAATTGATTCACATGCTGTGTGCCTTTTGCTGGTTGGTTAAAAAAAAACAAGACCGCACAGCTATCATTAAAAAAAAATAACAGAAAAATTGTGTTTTCTTAGTCTTTTTGGCTGCCAAAAGAATGTTTCTGTTAAAGCTTGAGAATTTGCAAGCCAACGTGTTTTGCAATAAATGCTTTTATCCTTCTGGAAGTGATATGATTAGCTCTACTAGCAGTAATTCTGGAGCAAACTGTGACTATGTTTTGAAACATAATTCCAACATCCCTGAATCACAAATAATGATTGATTTGTTTGTGCCAATTTTTCCCCTTATGTAGATCAAAATCTTATGATGATGAAAAGTTCATTGAGGACCTGAATTTTACACCCCTAACTGCATCATCTTCAAGTACTACTTAATATGCCAGTTTTATACTATGGTATAATAGTGCAACCTAAACTAAACTGACTTCTTTGTCAAAATTCTGTATACATAGAAAAAAACAAAAAGGTCTTCAGAGAGTGCACCCTTCTCCAAGGTTAATACTCTACATACCAGTAGCCCTGACATCACATCTGATGAAGACCCTCGAGAGGTTAGTTCTAAACCATCTGCGCCTCCCTGGTGAGGTCTTCATTGGATCCGCTGCAGTTTGCATCGGGGTGGAAGACGCCATCATGTACCTCCTGCACCGAGCTCTGATCATGTTTTTTGATTTCTCCAGTGCTTTCAACAGCATCCAGCCACGACTTCTGAGGGACAAGCTGGAGCTATCTGGAGTGGACCACCACATGTCCCAGAGGGATACATGTCCCTCATCTCTCCTCCACTCGCACACTGAGCACCGGCTCCCCACAGGGCTGTGTGCTGAGCCCCCTCTTGTATTCTCTCTACACCCACGACTGCAGTTCGACCCACAACAACACTCTCGTTATCAAGTTTGCTGATGACACCACGGTAGTCGGACTCATCTCGAAGGGAGACGAGGCAGAGTACAGAGAGGAAGTCCTGAAGCTGGCAGCATGGTGTTCAGAAAACAACCTGGCACTGAACACTAAGAAAACTAAAGAGCTCATTGTTGACTTCAGGAGACACAGCACCGACTTGGCCCCCCTCTACATCAACGGGGAGTGTGTGGAGAGGGTCCACACTTTCCGGTTCCTTGGTGTCCTCATCTCTGCTGACATCTCCTGGACAGACAACATCTCAGCGGTCATCAAGAAGGCCCAACAGCGGCTGCACTTCCTGAGAGTCCTCAGGAAGTACAAGCTGAACTCCAACTTGCTGCTGACCTTCTACCGCTCGTCCATTGAGAGCCTGCTAACCTACTGCATCACGGTATGGTACGGCAGCTGCACCAAGGCGGATAGAGTGAGGCTTCAGAGTGTGGTCAAGACAGCACAGAAGATCATCGGCTGCCCTCTCCCCTCCCTGATGGACATCTATTCCTCCCGCTGCCTCATCAGAGCAGCAAACATTATCAAGGACAGCTCCCACCCTGGCTTCAACATGTTCAGCCTGCTTCCCTCAGGGAAGCGCTACAGGTGCATCAACACAAGAACCCACAGACTCAAAAACAGTTTCTTCCCCAAAGCGATAACCACCCTGAACTCACACATGCACAGATAACACAGCCCCCCACTTCCCACTTCCTCTATGGACCACCACTGTGCAATACCAATTCTATGTGCAACAGCTCAACTGTATATACATAACACTATTTATACCAATTCCATTTGCAACAACTCAACTGTATATACATAACACTATTTATTACATAATACTTAATACTGTCCATATGTACATAGCACTGCAGAACTGTACCCCCCCCCCCCCCCCCCCCCACACACACACACACACACACACACACACCCCAGCATGTTTACACTGAGTAGGAGATGCTCTGTATCTCATTGTACAACTGTATAGTGACAATAAAGGCATTCTATTCTATTCTATTCTATTCTATACTGGACTACCTGACAGGACGCCCACAGTATGTGAGGACACAGGGCTGTGTCTCTGATACGCTGGTCTGCAGCATGGGGGCCCCAGAGGGAATTGTGCTGGCATTGTTCCTCTTCACCCTCTGCACTGCAGACTTCTCCATCAACTCCAGATCAACCTACAGATGTTCTCTGACAACTAGTCGGCCTCATCACAGGTGTGGACGACTCAGTGGATTCTGGACGTTGTGTACTGGTGCCAGCAGAACCACCTGCTGATCACTGCCAGGAAAACCAAGAAGTTGGTGGTGACTTGAGGCGACTGTTGTTGTGATTTCGCGCTATATAAATAAAATTGAATTGAATTGACTTCTGGAGACACAGACCCATCACACTGACACTAGTGAACATCCAGGGAGTGGACATTGAGATAGTGGACTCTTATAGGTACCTGGGTGTTCACCTGAATAATAAACTGGGCTGGAGCCACAACACTGAGGCTCTTTACAGGAAGGGTCAGAGCAGACTCTACCTGCTGAGGCGGCTGAGGTCATTTGGAGTCCAGGGAGCGCTTTTAAAGATCTTCTATGACTCTGTGGTGGCATCTGTCAGTTTTTACAGTGTTGTATGTTGGAGCTGCAGTTTATCACCAACTGAGAAGAAGAGGTTGGATAAACTCATCAGGTGTCAGACTGTACAATCAAAACAAACACAGACATTTACATCAGTGCTGTAATTTGCACTAATCCACCGAACAACTACTACTGTTATAACTTGCACATTATTTTTCTCAGTTCATATTTAAAAAAAAAACCACTATACTTTCATCTTAATAACTGTACAGTACTCGGTTTTTGTAACTATTGTCCATGATGTAAATATTTTTTTCTGTAAAAGTTGTGTGTCTTTCTGTTCTGTGTATTGTTCTGTTTGCATATGTGCTTTTCTTCTGCTGCTGTTACAACCAAATTTCCTCTTGTGGGACAATGAAAGGATTATTCTATTCTATTCTATTTCAACAGAGCGCTAACAGACTGAAAATATCTCAAACATACCTTGAGTTGTTGAGCATTGGCTCAGGGTTTGGGGAGGAATAAAGTTACTATGCAGGTAGTTTGAGGGGGGAAAGTAGCACTATTTCAATAGAACACTGCCTTTTTATAACGCTGACACATCTGTAGAAGTCTTTGTACTGGCTCCTATTCTGGAAAATAAATACAGGCTTTTCTTTAAAATAAAGTATATCCTGTCTCAAGATCAATATAGATTAATAGCCTTCAATGATTGTTTAATACTTTTGTCTTTCTCCAAAATAACAGATTGACCCTTATAAAAATTATATCTGAGCATGAAAAACATTAATGCAATTTTCATCCATTGAAACTTCATAGTACCAGAACTTCCCTATTCACAGGGTAAGCATTTTTACAAGTGCACTTGCATAGTACACACATAGAGAAATTAAGTTAAATTTATAAAAATGCAAAAATATGTCTCAGATTGCAGAGGCATAGTATGAGATGAACAGGACAGACATTTCCTCTACATCCAGAGGTGGATCAAGGAACTTAACAAATACTAAGAAAGTAGCACATGAGTGCAGAATATCTTTAACACATTTCCATTTGTTTTGCAATTTTAAGAGTGAGGTCATGCTTTAAAACTGGCTGCACAAGATGATGAATGTACTCTTTTTAGTTCTGAAGGGACATGGGGGCACTTCCCAAAGTCTGACATGCATAGGTCAAAGTGTCACCTGCGGTATCCTCTTTAGTCATGCTGGTTACCACGAGTGCTGCAGAAGAACTCGACTGTTAGCCAGATACTTAAACTGAAATTACATCTCAATAACTTGGGTGTTAACTCATTCATTACCAAACTGTATGAAATGATGTGACTCATAGTTATAGTATATAAGACTGGACAGGCCTTGGATCCCAAAGTCTGTCCATGAAGCTGACGCTGCATATCAAATGCTAACCCTATTCTAGAAATGAAAAGGAAATTTATTTTGTGTGCATGCGTGTTTTTCCAAGATTTCCAACTGTGTGTGTTCTGCCAAGATATCTGAGAATATGATCCATCAAGACACACAGCAGGTTTGAATGTTCATCAGCGGGACTTGTCATTTCACTGAAGTACACAGTTATGACATTTGATCACAGTGTCAATAATTAATTGCAGAATTTGAAACTCTTGGAAAATCCATCACATTTCTCATTTCATTTTGGCAACAATAGTTGGGCTCAGGCCTTTAGTTCGACGTAAAGGAATTCTTGATGTTTAAGCACATCAAGAGCTTATGGATAATTTCATGTTCCCAACATTAAGGGGAACAGTTTGTGGATGACACCATCCTGTTCCAAAATGACTTCCCAGTAGTGCAAAGCAAGGTTCATAAAGACATGGATGAGTGAGTTTGGTGTGGAAGAATTTGACTGGCATGCACAGTCCAGTCATTTACCTGATACAACACCTTTGGGATGAATTAGAGTGGCTGTTGGACAGAAGGCCAGCTGAGGCCTTCTGCTTCAGCATCAGCATTCCCATAAACACACTGCCTAACTGGTGAAAAGCGGTTCTGGAAGAATTGAGGATGTTATAACTGGGACAACATTGAATTCAATCCAATTCAAATAAACTCAATTACCAACCCTCAAGGAGCTTTATATTGTAAGGTAAAGACTGTACAATAATACATCATATTACACCATAGGGATTGAAAATGAGACTGAGTAAATATGACCTTACAAAACTAATTTCACTGAAACTGAATTGCATAGTGACTTAATGCAAACAGAAAATAGATGTACTTACTGTAACCTTAACATTTATTATCAAAAACACACACACATCTTCACATGCTGCCTCGCCAACAACTTACAGCCATACCATTCTAAACATCCTGGATCTTGTCTAAGTGCTATGTGGGGTTAAGCTTTGTTTAGTCTTTGATGGGAGACTGCCTGCATATACCAGGTGATTACAGCTCAGGGGGGAGAGAAGGTCATCTAATGGCAAGGTTGGTCTGGATGCCAAAAGTGGCCTTGGGCAAGATACTCAAGTGCTATATAAGAGCCGTTTTTGTGCATGTATTCGCATTTCCAAAAAACACACACAAAAATCCAGTTTGTCATACATCATTATGTGAGTGTGTTTAACAGAGTAGATGAGGTGCTTGGAAGTTATGCTGCTCTGCGCTTTGTCAGATTACTACCAGCAGCTTCTAGGAAAAACAAAACCATATGATATTTTTTTAAGTATTATGACTGCACAGAAAACCTGCTAAGTTTAGTCTCATGTGACACAAAAATGTACAATGGTCCGTAGAGCTTATCCTCTTTTAGACACAACATTATTCAAGTAAGAAAACACAACCACATATGGAAATGGACCGCAAAAACAGGAATCTGCTGCTAGTCAAGCCAGCAAACATGGTTGGAACATAAGTGTTATCTCAGGCAAAGCCAAGATTCTACTAGAAACAGACCAGTTATAGGTATTATTGCTCATACAAGGTTATACATATTGATCACATTATTGCAATTAAGCAATAACAAAAAAAAAAAAAAAATACAACCATCTGGCTCTTTGGTTACTAAATGGTTGTTCAGACACTCCGCTCCATTTTCAGTCTTGCATTACTGGATATCAGGTAGCTTTGTACTGTGTTTTTACTTTTTTTCTTTATATTTGATAACTAAAAAAAAATGATATATGCATATATCATAATTACATGTGTGTGAACTTTTCATTTTGATTCTTATTTTTATTATTATTATTTTAGCACAATCATCACCTCTGCTTGATGTTCAAGAAAAATATGACTGATGTTATTCAGTCATATTCAGTGCTTGCTGGGAAGTGTTTGGAGGGTAGAGAAAAAAACAAAGTTTTAATCAAAATCACAGCTGACACATTGTTTTTTGCTATCGTTTTTGCTGATTTAGTAAACGTGTTTCATTTTAATTGTATTATTTCAAACCAGAGACACAGCAGCTCATGAAATTTACATCTTATATTTTTTGTATGTGCAGAAAGAGACATTTCCCCGTGTTGTTTTGAGTCCCTGCACAGTATGTTCTCATGACAAAAGAAATTTTTTTTAAAAAGCTCTAAATGAGGGTTAGGGTTATTTAATTCACAGGCAGTGTTGAACGTCTAGATTCATAGCTTACGGCAGCCTAAGGGCTAAAAGGCAAATTGGGTTGTTTTATGGCCCAACATGTGTCAACTATAACTCTTACTTAAATGTTGTCCCTCAATAAAATCTCTTCTGGGGGGAAGTTTGCACGAATAAGGCCTTTTGTTTTTGCTGATAAATATTTTGACCAAAAAGAGTTGGCTGCCTTAATATAACCATATGTTAAGAAAAGTGAGGGTAGATCAGAAACAACATGTGTCATTTTGGAATGCGCAGACCCATTTTGCAGTGTCAGATTGAGAATTTGTTGAACCACATTGTTAAAATAAAAACACGGAGCTGGGGAGAGGCATAACTTCACTCATCACATAAGAGATAATAAAACATAAAGTAAATGGCACTCAGTTTTTCACATGTCAAACACTGCTCACTGGATTTCCGACCCTGTCATTATTACACCCATGAGCCCGAGCTTGTTCCAAAGTTCCAAAGTCTCAGGATCTGCTTTCGTTTTTCCTTTCAAAAAAAAAAAGAAAAAGAAAAGAAAAGATGTTTATTTTTTCTTTGTCATGATGACCTGACAAAAGACATGGGATTTGCTCACTGACAATTGCACTTGGGTAGAAAGTAACATAGGAGGGCCAAGGAATAAAGGATGATTGCCAGTTTGGCTGAAAATGTAGATCTGGTGGGACACCAGCCACAGAAAAGAGAATAATGAGCTGTCTCAGAACAATATCCAGATCTGTGGCCGCATCTAAAAAATGTAGTTATCATTTTTTTCTCAGGAAAACTATACCCTTATTGTGGCATGGACAACTAACACAAGGGACTTGCTCTATCTGTTGTTTTTTAGTATTGTTTGATACAAGTATATGTCCAAGCATTTACCAGACTGAACGATGTGACAGAAACCTTTGTTTTACCTTTAAATCATTTTGGTCAAAAGCCACTGTTAACTAAACCTTGGAGAAGGAGAGGAAGGAAGTGAAGAAGACTAATCGCACCCTGATTTTCTAAGGGGTCACCAACATATAGTTGTGATACAGAGTAGTAGCTTGTGTCCCACAAAGGTCTCATCTCGGTCTCCAGCTGGGGATCTTTTACATTTAAGGCGAATATGTTAAAACCACTACACCATGGAGCCACACTGATATTATATAAACTCCCCATCAGAGAAGCCCTTTCATTTTTTTTTTTTTACAATTTTAATGGAAATCACACTACAAGTATGTTGGTTTTATTTTTAAGGTACCAGATATTTATTTATTTATTCTTATTTACGCACCTATGTATGTGCAATCAAATGCAGCTGAATTGTCAATGCAAGCATTTTGCTTTTGAGATTCTTTCAGCTGTACTTTAACAAAATTCACTTGTTGACTCAGAATTTGAAACCTTTTTTTGTCTAGCATGTCCTGGTGTTTTTTTAGGTACAGTGTTCCAGGTGTTGGACAACTAGGATAAATGGACAGAAACAGCAATGAGTTTCAGCATTTAAAAAACAATTTTGGTCTCAAGAAAATTGAGACCGATATTAAGGAAGGTGTTTTTGTTGGTTCTGAAATCTGTGAACTGATATTTGATAATGACTTCAAAAGGAAACTGAATCAGCAGCATGCTAAGAATTTTATATCACAACTTTTTTCACAAAATCTGGGCAGTGTCTGCAATAAACATGGGAGAAGATTTCATTGAAATATTAAAGTGAGGGGGGGGAATTACATATAGTGAAGACATTACCTGCAAAAAACTTTTCTTTTTTTTTACTTTTGTCTGCTCCGGGGAACTACAGAAAATAATGAGACAGACTAAATAAAGTGCTAAGAAGAGTTTGGGAAGTGAGAGCAGAAATTCAAGATTTTTTTAGGAAGAAAGGTAAAGACATTGTAGAGCTCTCAGGTGAACCTGACTGTAATGCATTTGTTCAAATCCAAAATAGACTTGATTTCTGTGAATGAAAAAGAAAAATATAAATAAAATATAAGCAAAATAGCAACAGCACTTTGTATGAAGCTTGACTTTTTGGCTAAAATGTCCACATTTTGTTCACAATTGTTTCATGGTATGTTGATTAAACAGTGAGAAAATGCTGCTTATTTCACATTTTTATTGTTTATTATAATTATAGCATCTGCTTTTGCCAGTAGCGGTTCATAAAGAGGTCAAATTAATTAATATTGAGCAGCACTTAGTTCAGCTTAGTGATTCGGTCATTCTCATTAGTCCCAGTTTGTCATGTGGTCCCTTGGGAAATTACTGCATCCCCCTGTTCTAGATCATAGCGATTGAAGACATGAACCATTAACTTTGAAATTCCATTTTGGACTTTTGTCAGCCTCTTTTTTTTTTTTTTTTTTTGCTAATGCTAATGTTAATGCTTTGTGGGTGGTGGTAGCTCTATGTAGCGGAGATGTTTCTTTGCTCAGTGGAAAGAGGTTGTTTCTATGTCACTACGTCTGCATACCACATCTTTTTCTATCTGTGAGCTCATGACCATATATGAGGTAGCTGAACTGGTAAATCAACAGTTTTGCTTTTACACTTAGCTCTCTCTTGTTTTATACTAAGCTGCAAACATATTTATTTGTGCTCTTAAGTTGTTAAGTTGATAATTTAGCTTGAACATTGAGCCTCTTTTGGAACCGACCTTGTATGGTACTTTGGCCTTATTTTTAAGCCCCACCTGGCCTTTACTTGACATAAGTAATCTTCCTGCTGGTTATATAATGGAACTATTGATTTCCCCAAACATTAACTTAATTCCACAGTTATATATATATTATATATATATATATATATATATATATATATATATATATATATATATATATATATATATATATATATATATATCACTATTCTTTCCACTGAGCTGATTTACTGTTACTATTAGCCACAATTTTTTGTTTTTATCCTTGTCTTTTGTCATCTTAACAAACTGTATACGTTACCTATCTTCATCTGCCCCAACTGTTGCTGCGACTTTGTCCTCCAAAAACTAAGCATTCCTTTTTTTGGTATAGGCTGTTCCTTACTATGTCCCCATTTGTGGCAGGAGATTTATAGGTAACATTACATCAAATAAGGTTTCTGGGAACCTGCTCAAGCAAGATTTTTTTTTTTAATCAAATACTCAGCATCTTTATGGAATTAAGCACACAGTCGGGAATGATCTAATGTCTAAGGTCAAGTATAAATTCCATTTTAGAAATGTGGTCTCTGAAGGGCTCATTAAGGCTCCGAATGCAACTTTCACACCATGTAACATGTTACAGACCTTTTCCTAAGTAGACAGGTCAGAGCCTTTGTAGGAAGTGGCCCATGAAGGTGTGCCCATTTCAGACTGACCCCGTCCACAAGTCAGTGTGAGTTTGATTTGTGACAGCTTCTCACATATCAGAGCTCTAACAAGGACAAGCACCAGACAAACCTTTATTATTCACATCCTGTCATGAATTTCATTTGTCACCTAAATACAATATAACTCCAGCATTCAGGAGACTTTTTGATTTTAGACTAAGACACCTAAACTCTGCAAATAGATCTTTACTCTGTGTCTTGGGCTTGGGAAGTGCTCACCAATCTATCGATAGAAAATTCAGTCCAGAAGGAGCAGCTCCTGAACTGGGACACAGCTTGTGTTCTTTTTTTTTTTGTTTTGTTTTGTTTTTTGGGTTTTTTGTTTTGTGAAATGTAAAAAACAAAATGGGTTAATCCAACACAGCCACACCTGCTGCCTCTTAGATAGGCTATGACTGAAGTCCTTGTGTTTTTGATTTTAACAAATTCTGCTTCCAAACAGGAACAGGCGCCTTGGCCCTTCAGATTTGATTTAGTGTCCTTCCCCAGTGTCAAAAAGAAGTTCCACATTTTCAAACCACTAGACGTGCAGAATCCAGATCATTTCAAAGGCCAAAAATTATGCTTTTCATGATTGTTTGTTTCCTATCAACTCTACTGCAGCTCTAGGAAATGCTACATGTTTTAAAAACATACATGGTAAACTTTGTGTGTGTGTGTGTGTGTGTGTGTGTGTGTGTGTGTGTGTGTGTGTGTGTGTGTGTGTGTGTGTGTGTGTGTGTGTGTGTGTGTGTGTGTGTGTGTGTGTGTGTGTAAAAATACATAAAAATATATATCAGGTCAACTGAAAATCTGACTAAAGTCATAATCCAGTCTGTCTTTCAGATTTTCTGAAGGAGATGTCGCTTCTCTTCCTCATTTATTTGTTTATTTATGTGTTTTAACGACACTTCTCCTTCACCCTAGCTTTTGGCTGCAATCCTTTTTCCCAGTTCTGTCAGAGTTTTCTTCCTTTTAAAAGGGAGGTAAAAAAAAGCCCAACAAAACAAACTGAAATTACCCTAGACTGATAGACACCAGCAGTTTCGGCCAAACAACCTAAACTTAATTTGTTTTAACATGCTGACAATGATGAGGAAGAACAAAACTCCACCAGAAGCAGGCTCAGGAAGGGTTATGAGCAGACAGAAAAGCAGAGCAGACAGACACAGCAAACAAAACAAAACAGGTTTGTTACATGCAGTAGCATATGAATGCATATAAGTGATCCCTGCATCGAGGGTGTTTGTCTCTTGAACCCAAACTGAGAGCTGGTTCCACAAGAGAGAGAGCATGAATTTTTTTGCCTCCTATTCTACTTTTAGAAACTTTGTGGACTAGAAGTGTACACTCTGAGAGCTAAGTGATCCATTGAAATACTGGTGCCATATTATCTTTAAAATAGGCAAAAAAGAAAGGACTTTAATAATAGTACGGTTCCCTTATAGCAAAAAGGTCCTGGGCTGGAAACTACCATCTGACCGGGCCCTTTCTGTGTTGAGTTTGCGTGTTCTCTTCGTATCTGCATAGGGTCTTTCTGGGTACTTCAGCTTCCTCCTACAGTCCAAAGACACACAATTAGTGAGGTTAGGTTAAATGGTGATTCTAAATTGCCCATAGGTGTGAATGTGAGTGTAAATGGTTGTCTGTCTCTCTGTGTTAGCCCTATGAGAGGCTTGCAACCTGTCCAGAGTGTACCCAGCATCTCGCCATATAGTATCTGGGGTAGGTTCCACCACTATGACTGACACTTTGACAATGAAACTTAACCGGTCAAACAGTCTTTGTCATTTAAACTCTTGTCAGTATGCTAATAGTACTTCAGTTTTTTCAAGTTTCCCCTAAGAGTCTAAGTGCTCATACGTAAAAGACAAACACCCACATTAATTTGTTCTGTGCTGGAGTTGCCGTGGGTCGCAATGGATCATATGTTTGCTTTAACATCTGGTGTTTTATTACTAGAAGCTGAAAGGCAATAAATACTGATGTACCATAAAACCCTGCAGTCATTTCCCCAATCACTGCTTCACCTTCAACGAGCATTTGAGTTACTCAGCTCCCCTCATGAGAGACCTGCGGCCCTCTGAAGGCAGCTTAGAGCATTAGTCTGAAATGGTAAGAAAAAAGATGCCTATTATATTAAAGAGTGTTTTAATTGGGCTTTGTAATTGTAGGAGAATTGTATAGTAATTATATTTGTTTGTAAAGGCAATAACAATATCTTTGCAGTTAACAGGGGAAGTTGTTGTAATGATTTTTTTTCTTTCTTTCTTTCTAACAATCCACTAATGCACCCAAAGCTGAGGGTGAATTGGAAAGTGATGCATCTGACCTGACATGGGTTAATTTAGTGTTGAAGTAAGAGGATATATTTGCTGTATCTATTTGTCCATATATATAAAACACATTATCCAAAACCTGTAAAGTGACACACTTTATCTGTAATTGCTTCCTATGTGCATGAGGTCTACTGTATGCATGTCAGCGGCGGAGAACGTTTGTAAGCAGCCTGGACCTCACCTTGAGGCACCTGCATATTTTTAAGTCTGTTGGAAAATTACAGGTAACCATAGAATTTTTCTACCCTTCCTAATACAAAAGCCCTTCCAGACCAGCATGTCAGATTCACTTCAGTTAATTGGTCATGTGCACACCAGTTCAATCTCAAGCAGGCCAGTAAAACTATTGCGTGATAATCTACCTTTCTTTTAATGTGAATGAACTGGTTTACAGATCAGAATTTTAATATCTCCTCCTTGAATCGCTACCTTATCGTGGTGAAGGGGTTTGTGTGTCCCAGGGATCCCAGGGGCTATGTTGTCTGGGGGCTTTTGCCCCCTGGTAGGGTCTCCCATGGCAAATTGGTCCTGGGTGAGGGACCAGACAAAGAGCGATTCAGAAGACCCTTATGAAAAGAACATTGAGGGAACAGTTTACCCTGCCCAGGATAGGGTTACCGGGGCCCCGCCCTGGAGCCAGACCCGGGGAGGGTGCCCGAGGGCGAGCGTCTGGTGGCCGGGCCTTAGTCCATGGGGCCCGGCTGGGCACAGCCCGAAGAGGAGACATGGGCCCATCCTCCCGCAGGCCCACCACCCGCAGGAGGCGCCATAGGGGTCAGGTGCATTGTGTGCCAGGTGGCGGCCAGGAGCGGAGGCCCTGGCGGACTGACCCCCGGCTCTGGAACCAGTCTCCTGGAGAGGGGCTGGACTCTGTCTCAGTCTGGAGTTGCCCCTGGTGAGAGGCGGCGGGCTGGGGTGGGTATTCTAATATCCCCTCGGCTTGCTGCCGGTACGTTGGGGTTTTTCCCGGTGGATGAGAGGGTTTGTTCCCTGCCCCTTAGGGTCGGGGAACGGGTCCTGACTGCCATCTGCGCTTATGCGCCAAGTGGCAGTTCGGAGTACCCAGCCTTGTTAGAGTCCCTGGGCGGGGGGGGGGGGGGGTGCTGGAAGGTGCTCCACCTGGAGACTCTGTTGTCCTGCTGGGAGACTTCAATGCTCACGTGGGTAACGACAGCGAGACGTGGAGGGGCGTGATTGGGAGGAACGGCCTCCCAGATCTGAACCCGAGCGGTGCTCTGTTATTGGACTTTTGTGCTAATCACAGTTTGGCCATAACGAACACCCTGTTCGAACATAAGAGTGTCCATAAGTGCACGTGGCACCAGGACGCTCTAGGCCGTAGGTCGATGATCGATTTTGTAATCGTATCAGCAGACCTGCGACCATATGTTCTGGACACTCAGGTAAAGAGAGGGGCTGAGCTGTCAACTGATCACCACCTGGCAGTGAGTTGGATAAGGTGGCGGGGGAGGACGCTGGACAGACCTGGTGCACCTAAACGTGTAGTGAGCGTGTGCTGGGAACGTCTAGCAGAGGCCCCAGTCCGCGAGATCTTCAACGCACACCTCCGGCAGAGCTTCAACAGCATTCCGAGGGATACTGGGGACATTGAGTCCGAATGGACCATGTTCAGCGTCTCCATTGCCGAAGCTGCTGCATTGAGCTGCGGTCGCAAGGTGGTTGGTGCCTGCCGTGGTGGTAATCCCCGAACCAAATGGTCGACACCAGAGGTGAAGGGAGCCACCAGGCTGAAGAAGGAGTCCTATCGGGCTTGGTTAGTCTGTGGGACTCCGGAGGCAGCCGACAGGTATCGACTGGCCAAGCGGAATGCGGCTCAGCAGTGGCTGAAGCAAAAACTCGGGTGTGGGAGGAGTTCCCCCGGATAAGCTGGAGGAGGTGGCTGGGGAGAGGGAGGTCTGGGCCTCTTTGCTTAGGCTGCTGCCCCCGCGACCCGGCCTCGGATAAAGCGGATGAAGATGGATGGATGGATGGAATTTTAATATCTAGTAAGCGGTCCATTTACAAAACAGATAATAAAGAGAGCAAGTTATCTTTAAAAAGTGAAATTTCAACAGTGTATCTTATTACTTAAGCACAACACATCATAATGTATCTGCAAAAGAAGAAAACCTGAAAACTGACTATTTTTGCCCTTTGCAAATCCAGATTGTACCTTTGAATCACTGGTTCTGTTGAGCCGCCTGCTTGACATTCCTCCTCCAGAGGAAAGTCACTCAGCTTGGAAATGTTTTCCGACAGATGTTTAGGACTACCAAAACTAACCTTCTAACTAAATGAATGAGAAGAGAGCCACAAATTTTTATGATCACTGTGGACATGGAAACTGTATGTAGAGACTTGTTAATCAAATCTAATAATAACTGCTTAAAGAGTTTAATGACTTTGAACCAAAACAAGTTTTATATTGCAGGCTATGCTTCTATGGTCTTTCTTATCATTTCTATGTAGATGAAATTCAGATGTATATGTCTTTTAAGCCTCACTGATTGAACAGGTCAAATCAAATCACTTTTATTGTCACATCACATGCGCAGGTACACTGTACAGCACATGCTAGTGAAATTCTTGTGTGCAAGCTTCACGAGCAATAGAGGTGTGCAAAATACAATAACATAAGAACAAGCACAATATAAGAATGGGAAGCTGAGACTTATAAGTATAAATATAAGAATGTATGCGCATTACTGAATATGTATGTGTGTGTGTGTGTGTGTGTGTGTGTGTGTGTGTGTGTGTGTGTGTGTGTGTGTGTGTGTGTGTGTGTGTGTGTGTGTGTGTGTGTGTGTGTGTGTACATATGTATAAAATTCAATTAAATATATAGAGGTCAGCAGTTGGATATTGTGTTCCGGTAAGTGAAGGTGAGGTGTCTATGAAGTGTTCAGCAGTCTGATGGCCTGATGCAAAAAGCTGTCTCTCAGTCTGCTGGTTCGGGACCGGATACTGCGGCATCTCCTGCCTGATGAAAGTAGGTTCACCCTAAATCACTGCTTAACCCAGATTGTTCCAAGGTTGAGACCATGATTATATTTTAACTTTGACATAAAATCAGCTTGGTCAAACTAGAGAAAATTTCATCCATTTGTGTCATTAGATTACTGTGAAGGCCTGTGAGAGCCAGCGAGAAGGGGGAGATGGGTTGTTTTTACCTTATATACTTTATTTTCGTGTATATTTGCACCTTTCATTAAATCATTGCTCCAATTTCCCTTGTTACAGATAATAATGGGCGTGGCTCTAGATTTTTTTACAGTACTCTAAATTGGGTATGGTGCATATTATTGTCCGATAACACAATTCTTCTAGATGTGATAGCAAGAAAGATCTTGTTATCAGAGAATATATGGCACTGAAATGAATGGTTTTCAATTTTATTGAAAAACCATAATAATCCATCCCCAACCAAGTTGAGCTTGGTTGGGGATGAGCAGATTGAACACAAGACATCCTGTGGAAGAGAGCCACAGGAAACACATATTGAGTGAAAAGGGTGAGTGAAGAAGAAACACAATGCACAATTCCTGCAATTTAATTAATTCCTATATGTTATCTGGCTTCACGGATAGATAAAGTTAAAGTGTCATCTGCATAGCAGTGAACATGTATGCTATTTCTTCTAATGATACTGCGTAAGAGAAGCATATATAATGTAAACAGAACTGGTCTTAGCACCGAACCTTGTGGAACTCCATAATTGACCTTAGTGTGTGAAGAGGACTCCCCATTCACATGAACACATTGGAGTCTATTAGATAGATTACATAGATACAAACCACTGCAGTGCAGTACCTTTAATACCTACAGTATACTCCAATCACTGTAATAAAATGTTATCGGCTACAGTATTAAACGCTGCACTGAGGTCTAGCAGGGATGAGTCCACTGTCAGAGCCATAAGAAGATTATTTATAACCTTCATTAAAGCTGTTTTTGTGCTGTCATGAGCTCTGAAACCTGACTGAAACTTTTCAAATAAACCATTCCTCTGTAGATGATCAGTTAGCTGTTTGACAACTACTCTTTCAAGAATTTTTGAGATAAAAGGAAGGCTGGAAATTGGCCTATAATTACCCAAGACAGCTGGGTCAAGTGATGGCTTTTTAAGTAATGGTTTGACTACTGCCAGCTTGAAGGCCTGTGGTACATATTTCAAATTACCTTTACACTGGGCCTGATTACAATCATCATTTTTGAACTTTTGAATCATTTATGACTAATCATAATTCCATGACAGGAGAATGGCGGCTAAGCTGTCATCCCTGTTGGACAACGTCTCCCACCCCATGCAGCAGACTGTGACAGCACTGAGCAGCTCCTTCAGTGGGAGACTGCGGCACCCACGGTGTGGGACGGAGAGATTTCGCAGGTCTTTCCTCCCCACTGCTGTCAGACTCCACAACAAAGACTTTAACTGAACAAACACACACATCCACACATGTGCAATAACACTAAGTGCAATAATCCTTTCTGGCATCGTTGTATTTTTACTCAGTTGTATATAGCATTCGTATTCTATTTTTATCTTATTGTATATTTTTATTCTATTTTATTCTACTGTATATAGTATATTATTTTATTCTATTCTGTACAGCTGTGTACTGTATTTATTCTTATTGTATTCTAATTTTTGCGTCATAACTTTTGCACTGTCCACTTCCTGCTGTGACAAAACAAATTTCCCACGTGTGGGACTAATAAAGGTTATCTTATCTTATCTTATCTTATTTTCATATACTGACAACATTATTTTTAATAGCTTAGTTTAAATTTCAGACATCAAGACTTAAGGCAATCTTAAATTAGCTGAAATTAAAACATCTGAACTGAAGATGAGAGCCGGTAGAAATACACAGTGGAATTGTCGGAAATCCGTAACAATTCGTTTGTAGCCATCCAGAATGCAGTTTCGAGAAGGAAAAAAATGCAACAGTGGATATTTGAATCTGAACGCCCTATTCAACATGTCTAAAATGATATTCATCCTACAGATATCTTCAAAATATTACCAGTGCTGCTATTAAATGTTAAAACTGCTTGCCATGGCTACAGGGGCCTGTGCATGTCTAATAAAGGGCTTATATCATACCAGTAATGTATATTACTAACACATGTCAGTTTCAATCTAAACAGAAAAAAAATGCATCATGCCAATTATTTCACCAATCCTAAGTCCACCGCCCACAACATCCTGAGAGGCGCCCTGATCACAATAACTAAAAACACCTGTGCCTGTGAGTGCAGCCCTCAGTACTTAATGGATTTCAGCACTTTTCCAGGTCTAGTCTGGAGTAGCACATACCTTCATTGAACCACCTGTCCTGCAGATGTTTTTAGGTTAACCCTAAACATTAAATACAACTTCCAGAACAATCAACAGTAAGGGTTAGCATGATAAATCATAACTACTGCATAAATCTAACACACATTTTAGTTTTTCTACCAGCAATTGTCATCGAGGGGGAGCTTTCTGTACACCACTCAAAAAAATGAATGAGGTGGATTGTTCAGTGTATATTAATTATTTATTTTCATTTTACTTAAAATATATGTTTTTGTTAAGTTAACATATGTTTTTCTAATCAAGTCTACGTAATTGTGTCTATTATTCAACGTACATAATACTAATGTGTTACTTGATCGCATAACATTTAAGTCAATTAGGATCGATATACCTTGTATATCCACAAGGTGGCAGTAATGCAAAAACAGTTGTAATGAAACCGCGCAGAACAAGAAGGTTTCACGGCTTGTGCCTGCTCATGCGCAAGACTTCAAATTTAACTGAAAAAGGCTGTTTTGGCGCCAAGCTACTGTTTCTTTGAGAGGTAAGACCACTTTTTTTCTTTGACTATGTTGTGTAGTATCTATATGTCCAGCATGGTTATATTTTGCGTTTGTCTTACAAGACATGTTATATCGTTTGCGTGTGCTTGTTTTACATTAGTTTTACTGGGTCCTGGACATGCTTATTTTGTGGACTGTGTAAGAAACATTTTTATTGTTTTTTGTTTTATTAAGGGATTAGCTACAGGGGTTCATGGGGTTATTCTTTCAAGGGGTTATTTTTCCATTTGCTTTCTTGGGATTCCTTTTCTGTAATCCGAGAGTCGGAAATATCGAATAGGATAGCAAGGATAGCATAAAGTGACATTTAAAATCCAAAAAGTCAAGGGCGAAAGCCACTGTGACACCATTGTTCTGCTCTATCAGTAATCTGTATTATGTAAAAATGGTCTGTAAATACAGCATGTTTCCTAGCGGAGTTATACATATCAATGTAGTTATAAATTACAGTTTGTGAAAGTACACACTTAATTTTTTTAATAAAATTATTCAAGACATATGAGTGGACAGACAATGGAGGTCGACAGACCTGGTGATAATTGCTTCTATAGAAAGTTAGCACATGGCAGTGTCAATCTCTTGCTTTTCTTCTGAGTAGTATTTTATTTAGTTGTAATTCAAACAATAATTTGCTTCTTGAAATTAAGTAATGAATTTCTTGTTTTACTTTATAAATCTCAGATCCTGCCTTTACCTGCTCCCTCCTATACTGATGTGGTGTATGTGGTATTGCTGAGCTTGTATGTGGTATGTGAACTGTTATACTTTTAAAAACAAAACTGTTTTATAAGTTAAGGTTTCTTTTGTGTCCCATGCCCCTGTTATTTCTTCTCCACATCTGAACCATGGTTGCAGTTCAAGGGCCTGAGGCATGAAATTCTTTTCAGATCAGCTGTGATCAATATTTTTTGGAACTTGATAAATAACAATAAAAGCTGTAATGGCTCCATTAGCATTTTGTGTAAATGTTTGTGTTAAAATTATAGCTTTAATGAGGTCTTACTACATTAGTTTTAGTTTGTATATGTGTACATATAGTATGTATATTTACAGTACAGTATGTTGTGTTTGTTGACATATTTTCAGGTGGAAGCAGAATATGTGAGGATTACTACTGCTGCACATGTTCCAAGGCTTTTTACACAACTTGACCAATACACTGACCAGCTCATAAAAGTCTTCAAGAAAAAAGGAGGCGTTGCAGGGAAGAAAATTAGACAAACTTTGGCCCCAGCCACACAGGTGCGTTATTCTGTTGGTAGCAAAATATTATGGCTAATAAGATCATTTTCAAATTTAAACAGCTAGTGTATGGTAGCTGCACAGTGCACTTACATTTATATTAAGCAAGACAAAGTTTGGTACTCAAAACGTTGGAAAATTTAAATTACCTAAACATATGTAAAATCTGATCCCTTGATTTAGGTTAAACCAGAAGTGAATGTTTTTATGTTATGTTTTGAATGCAAAAAAGATGATGTATTAGTTTGTCTTTACCTCCATTATGGACATATATAATGTGGTGGAAACCCTGCCCAACAGGTTAACTATTCATGTCCATGTGATGATTAGTTGGTCTTGTGTACATGTCTATCTGTGCAGTGGCTATGTCATTCATTTTGCGTATAATGTGAGTTTCTGTCATCCTAAAGTATATCTGTTTTCTCTTCCTGTATCTCTGCCACTCTCTACAGAAGGAAAGTATTGAAAAGGGGAGGGAGTGTGTCCTCAGGGCACTACCTTTTTACCTGAATGAAGACCCAAGCATCCTCTTCAAAGAATAATTGGTTGGTAATTTTAGTTTAGTTTTTTATCTGTATTAAACCAAATTTTGAATAACTAATGTTGTTGCATGTTGTAATGTTGTTGTTGTTGTAATTTGCATGGAACCTGTTTAAATGTTTTGGGAAATCTTCTTGTATACCCAAACTATTTATATTTATCGTTGAATCTGTAGTCTGAAATAGTGGCACACTGGGGTGCATGTTCCTAATATTGTGTTTACGTCATTAAAGGGTAGCTTTGGCCCTTTTTCTTTCTTTTTTTAAAACTGGATGCCATTTTTCTATGTTTTTGTGTCTAAGCTACAGCTGTTCAGAGGGAGCTGGAACAAATTACCCTTGCTATCTTTACCATCGAAAGAGCTGATGCCAGCACTCCTCCAGCCGATGTGGGTATAACCATCTAGTGTGTCCTGCATGACCTGGAAGACCTGGCCTCTGCATGTGCACTCTTAATGGGTGGGATATATGCACTGAATCTCAGTTAACCTCAAGACTGAAAGCTTTCTTTGAAGTACTTCAGAAGCTCTTCCTTCATCTGTATGTCAGCAGACTCTTGACCAAGGTACAGTTGCTCAAGAATACACTGAATGAATAAGCCAACCTTTAATTTGGATGATGAATGTTCTGTCAGATGGACAGAAGTTTTTCGGAGGCTGAATGGGAATAAAATGGTAATTTGTAAATGACAGATAACGGGAAAATTACATTTAAGAGAAATTTAGAACATTTTGAAAAGTTTGTAAACTACTACAATTTGAGAGATTTTACTGTTGTGGGGGGCTAGTAAGAGACAATCAAAAGTATTGAGATTTAAAGGATTTAATTGAGAGATGATACTGCACCAGAAATGTTGAAGGGTGGTGTGTATATTAGCGTTCAAGGCATATTGTTATGAGGTGGAAATATGTTCATATTCAGTTTGTGTTACATTGTGTGCATTGTAAAGGTAATTGCAATACATACTAAAAATAAGGGTAAGTTAGGAGGTTGATCTGATATCCTCGTGTTGGTGTTGTTCCCAGATCATCATACTAAATGTTGTTCCAGGATCAACATTGCAAGTGACCAATCAGAATGTTGTGACGTCATACTTTTGCGACTTCGGGAAAAACCGGCGTAAAACAAAAAACTGTACTTAAGCTGCGTGAAACCGCCTCTGTCCGCCGATCAACTGACCCTAACCCTAACCGTAACCCTTTAATAAACAGTAAGCAGAATTGATATTGTCCTTGCAACATTGGAATTTCATAAATGCACGAATGGCTTGGCGCGCAAAAGAATAACGTCACAACAATGTGACAACATTTTCATGATGGTCTGGGAACAACACCAACACGAGGATATCAGATCATCCAAGTTGGGAATGCAGGATGAATGTATATTTTGTGGACTTTTAAAGACGAACAATTGTTTCCATGTTAAAATGTTTACATCTGAAGTTTTTTGCCCAAACACTAGTAAAATAAATGTTGACAGTGGCAAGTGTTAAATGGTTACTGCTGTGCTGTTGCAAAAAAACTGAACGCTGACAAGCTGTTTTATTGTTAGACCATAATGTTGGCATGTTTTGTTAAAGTTTTATTTGGGATGGTGATGTAATTTTCTTTGATTGCTAATATCAGTGGACTATTTATTATTATTATTATTATTATTATTATTGTTGTTGTTGTTACATAAATTTTTTTTAAATTGTGGCTGTTGAGGTGGACACTTCACTTTGCATTGTTAAAGGCAAGCACTTCATTGGCATTGTGTTACTGGACTGACCCTAAGCAATCATTGCAAATAGCAACTTTGCTATCCATTTTAGACACTAAAAGAAAAAAACACTCACAGACCTTACTAGCATCACATGTGCATAACTCAAGTGTCATCTTATCAATGTGTTATGTGATCTTCAATGCGTTTTTTTTTTTTTTCTTCTATTTCTGGTAGATACAGACATTTAATTTAAAGTCTTGATGTTGCATCTGTCTACATACTGTTAATTACTAACCCTAATGAGCTGTTGTGTTTTATTTTGGACTGGGTTTACACAAATGCTCACTGAATGTGTTGGCAATAAAAGAAATTTTAAAAAATAAGTTGGATGTACTTAATTCATTTGTGTGGAACCTGTTGACAAAATAGATTTATGTAAAACTAATTAATAAAGCACAAGGTGGCTGAAAATATAATATTTGAATTAATCTAACTTAAATTTAACATTTTACTGCCACAAATAAGAAATGTGTTGAAGTAACTAATCTAAACTATCTAACCTGAAAATATATCATCTTTGTTCATACAACATAACTTGATTTAGTTAGTCTTAAATATGTCTTGTTAATCTTAAGTAGTTTTTTTAAATTAGATGAACTAAAGATTTTTGCTTTAAACTAACATAATTCAATTTCGTGGAACCTGTTGACAAAATAATTTTAATTAAAGTCAACGTTTCATTTTTTTGAGTGTAGTAACATGCAGGTAAATATACTGTTTCATGAAGCGATGTGCTATAGTGAAATCAGCATTATATGATTAGTCTTGTTACAAATTAATTCCAGCTTTATTCTGGTCACAGTTTTTGTTGCTCCACTAAAGTGGCTGAGGGCCATAAACTGGAATTATAGTTTAAAAAGGAATGGTATTAATTGTAAACTCAGATTTACAAAGTCAGTAACAGTGACCAAGAAATGCTGTATGAATTCTTTGAAATATCATACACGAATCACACACAGGCTGAGGCAGAAGACTTCCGGGAAGAGAGTTAATAGGATCAACTGATCCTGTTTTATTATCAAAGCCATTTAAGATTATTTTATATTTTTAAAGCAAAATGATCAATAGTCAAGCTCAACTTTTTTTTAAAAATGTAAGTCATTGCCATGGTAAATGTATCTAACCTGGTTTACAATTCTCTGGGAGATTTTGAATTTTTTCAAATAAGTTGTTTGACAGAAACATGTCAGGTAAATTAAGGCTTAATTTAAGAATAAACTGCAAATTCCAAGAAGATTACATGAAATGCAGTACCTCTGTTTACTCAGTCGCACACCTCTGGTTATAATGGACACAATGACATAACTGCTCTGTTTGCACTTAGCGTAACCACTGTGCCTGTAGCCAGCTATGAGGTCACTGATGTTTGGACATCAGTGAGCTGAAGTGCAAATCAAATGTAAAATTTAAAAAAAAGGAAAAAATTGTTTGTCCCTGCATTCTTTAGTCTTCTTTTATACTTTAATGTTTGTTAGTTTGTGTCTGCTGTGCTAATAATGAGTTGTAAACATGGGCACATTCATAAACACCTTGCTTTAAGAGCATTTCTTGTATTCTCTGTAATCATATATCTTCTAATTGCCTACAGCAATCTGCTTGTTTCTGATCTGCCAGACTACAAACCATTCTGTAAGACGTTATGCTCTTATCTGTAACAAACGTTTAAAAAAAAGTGACCTGATACAGTGTTTGCTATTTGGCTTTTTACTAACATTTAAATATCTATTAACAGCCAGGGTTGAGTTTAAATCTGGAAAGGTTTGGACATATATAAATAAAAAACTGGGTCTTGATTTCAGCCCCTCAGTTCATTCTTGAAATAATATAGTTTTCTCCTTTTCCCTTTCTTCTGATTGGCTGCCCCTCACAAACACAAGCCTTGAGCAGAAGGTGGGTGTGGCCTCTATACTTATACAGCCAGAGCTGTGTATCAGAGATTACCATGTTCATTTTATGAAGAGTAACTGAGCATTTAGAGCAGGCTGAAACCTGAACCTTTGGCTCAAAAGGATTAGTCCTCATTAAAGTAGCGAATGGTACTCATGGCCATTGATCAGTGGGTTTTGGTCAGTGGTTGTTGATCAATGGTCATGAGAATTTGCATAATTAAGATTAAGGAACTGACCTCCCAGCCCATTGTTCCTTCAGTGGGCTGATTTCAGTCATTATGCAAATGTACTGTTTATAAGATTGGGGAAACCTGCAGTCAGCTGAGACTGAAGAAGTCACTTGGATGAGTGACGAAAGGTTTCTCCCACAAAACGCTACGTCCAGATGAACAGAATCAACTTTTGGAGATTTACTTCCCTGGATGATTGAGAATGAATCAAGATGTATTCTTTCTAGCTAAAAATAAATAAATAAATAATTTAATAAGCTACCATCTATCCTTTGGACTTTTTAATGTCTACATTCTCAGATCAACACAGCCCTGCCCTTCAGCACATAAAAAAGTGGTATAGTATGATGTGATTCCATATTAGCTTCTTGATGAATGTGGGTTGTTGGTATTGAGCCTGGTTCGATGGGCCCCTTTTTAACTTTGAGCACCTGTCCCTACAAACATCTCTGCACGGCTCTGATCTCAGGACTAACACAGACAACCATTCATACTTATAGCCAATTTAGAATCACCATTAACCTAAGATGCATCTCTTTGAACTATGGGAACAAGCCAGGCTACCTGGGGAGAATATGGCAAAATCCACACCACTGTGTGGCCATTTTCAAATGGAGAAAATTGCACACTGATGCACACACTGACTACTTCCAAATGGACCTGTGCACTTTCATCAGGAATAGTTTGCACATTGTTCCGCTGCACCCTTTGCTGGCTTAATGATGCAGCAGTCATTCTGTTATTTACAGGGAGTGCAGAATAATTAGGCAAGTTGTATTTTTGAGGAATAATTTTATCATTGAACAACAACCATGTTCTCAATGAACCCAAAAAACTCATTAATATCAAAGCTGAATGTTTTTGGAAGTAGTTTTTAGTTTTAGCTATTTTAGGGGGATATCTGTGTGTGCAGGTGACTATTACTGTGCATAATTATTAGGCAACTTAACAAAAAACAAATATATACCCATTTCAATTATTTATTTTTACCAGTGACACCAATATAACATCTCCACATTCACAAATATACATTTCTGACATTCAAAAACAAAACAAAAACAAATCAGCGACCAATATAGCCACCTTTCTTTGCAAGGACACTCAAAAGCCTGCCATCCATGGATTCTGTCAGTGTTTTGATCTGTTCACCATCAACATTCCGTGCAGCAGCAACCACAGCCTCCCAGACACTGTTCAGAGAGGTGTACTGTTGTCCCTCCTTGTAAATCTCACATTTGATGATGGACCACAGGTTCTCAATGGGGTTCAGATCAGGTGAACAAGGTGGCCATGTCATTAGTTTTTCCTCTTTTATACCCTTTCTTGCCAGCCACGCTGTGGAGTACTTGGACGCGTGTGATGGAGCATTGTCCTGCATGAAAATCATGTTTTTCTTGAAGGATGCAGACTTCTTCCTGTACCACTGCTTGAAGAAGGTGTCTTCCAGAAACTGGCAGTAGGACTGGGAGTTGAGCTTGACTCCATCCTCAACCCGAAAAGGCCCCACAAGCTCATCTTTGATGATACCAGCCCAAACCAGTACTCCACCTCCACCTTGCTGGCGTCTGAGTCGGACTGGAGCTCTCTGCCCTTTACCAATCCAGCCACGGGCCCATCCATCTGGCCCATCAAGACTCACTCTCATTTCATCAGTCCATAAAACCTTAGAAAAACCAGTCTTGAGATATTTCTTGGCCCAGTCTTGATGTTTCAGCTTGTGTGTCTTGTTCAGTGGTGGTCGTCTTTCAGCCTTTCTTACCTTGGCCATTAAAATAATGGTTGTAATGCATCAGCTACTTCCATTGATGTAAGATTTTACTCAGATCCGTCCTTATGAGAGACTTGCTCCCAAATACACCAAAACGAGGGCACAGTGCTATATCTCTCATTTGTTTACCATATTTAATTGTTCGACTCATTATGTTGTATTTCAGTAAGATTTGCACAATCATGTAAATGCTTGTGTTTCATTTTGTACAAATGGGAACAGCCTTTTCAGCAGGGATTGGAGGCTTGGCTCAGCTCCTGCAGCGCGGCTGTCTGCTTTGGACTTTGTAAAAGGTCAGGATACAGTCTAGTTGCAAAAGCAGAGTTCCAAGCAGTAACACTGAGACGAGTCTCCAGAGTGTCACACGGTTCAAAAACTATCAAACACTGCTGATATCATTCTCTGGTTTTGTCTAGCATCCATCACAGATGTCAAAGTTTAAATAAGCTTTTAAATAAAAAATGAGGTGTCTCCTTTAACTGGTCCTTTTTGACAGCATTCAGTTAATAGGTTGCCAGTGCCTGCTTAAGCTGCTCTTCACACCACTAAAATAATGTATTGTTGAGTTAGGATGGCTAACAGCTGTGCTTGAAGTTGGTCCAAAAAGTAGTTGTTGCTGAATGACCTGAGGTAACTCTGGACCTCAGCACACCAAACAAAGCAGCAGATGTTTTGTCTTTGTTTAACCTTGAAGTCAAACACACTGTGAAGTTGCGGGCTCTGTTCACACTGTTTTTCAAAGTTCAGCTTGTCTGTTCCTGTTTGTCTTTTTTGTTGTTGTTGGTCCCTTTTGCGCCAACATTTCTTTTTTTTTTTTTCTTTTTTTTAAACAGACTGTTTGTTCTGCATTTGTGGTTCTAATTTCTGAATTTTCCTTGAATGCAGCACATATTCTCACGACTGAATCGGTCTGTTGAGCAAAATATATCATTTTCATTTTTTCTGAAATTATACTTTGGCTTGTGAGTCTAGCTTTACAACATTAAGTGATCATGATAATCGGATCACATGACTGATATACAAGGATTACTCTTATCCTTCTGTGCCTTAACAATTGTGCAAGAAAATTGAACTTTTAATATTTAGTCTTACTATAATACAAAAATCTCTGTCTGTCTGCAAATGTCTCCTACATGATCAGGAGTTAACCAACCAAACAAAAGTATTTGCCACCTAATGATTTCTTCCTTTCTTTTATTTTTTATTTTTTGCAAAACATTTTTTTTGCATCTTTCTGACCTTCCCTGGTTGCCGTTTCTGTTTCTGCTGTATGCCCCACAGCAGTGAATGCACATTAATGCTCATATGTCACAGCATGAATGCACAGCTAGATTAGATCTCCCTGTTTCTGTATGTATACTCCAGTTTCCTGCTATAATCTCTAGTCATTTATTTTATCTCTGTGACCTATAATGGACTAGGAGCTTATCCAGGGTGAACCCTGCCCTTTGCCCAGTGTCAGCTGACTCCAGCACACATACACATAAGAAAAAAAAACAAACAAGGCATATTCTTAGTTTTGTATAACAATATATTGGGAGGGGGGGTGACATTGTAAATGTAACTTTTTAAACCATTACCTTAATCTTTAATAGCCTTTTTTTTTCCAAACAAGCCTGTAATTGCAAAGTGTCTTAAACAGCAGGGAAGCTTCAAACCTGCAAACTGAACCAAAAGAAGTTTGTGAGTTTCTCAGACTAGCTTTAAATATGAAGAGTATTTTTAAATGGAGCAGAAATCAACCAGATCCACTGGGCACAAGGCTGATGGAATGGTTTGATTATAGGGCGGAAACAACAGTTATAGACAGCACTGTTGGAATAATGCTCAAGAACAAAGTAAACCAATATAGAAATGACTGGAAAAGGGTTTAGCTGTTACGGGCCATGAAGTGCAGTGGCAGGTAATCTAGAAATGACTGATGATACAGCAAGTATAATTTGACTCTATGAACAAACAGCCAAGAGGCTGCACTTTACTACCAGGTCCTCGGTTTCCAATAAAAAGGCAGCTACACAGTAGAGAAAACTCATGTGTCACCACAGCGGAGATCAAATAGCAGGATGTAGAATACGATGCTTTTAGGAGAAACATTTTGGGATCAGCAGGGTGGACTGATTCCTGCCAAGCGTCGCCATTAATAAAGTGAAAAATACCCACACGTGCACATCAGAGACAGTTTTAAAAAGACAAACTTCAGGACTTATCCAGAGCATTAAGCTAACACAAAATGAAATAACCAAAGTCATTATTCATTCCTTTTGCTAGATATTAATTAGTTTAATGATTGAGTATATTATTTTTTCCATCGAGTAATCAGATAAGAAATACTTTTATCTTATTAATGAGCAATAATGAATAAAATAACAGACAAAAATGGGTCTTTCAAATTGTACTGCTCATTGGTTTCCATGTTCACAACTGTAATTGCAAAACTGTAAGTTAACTACATACAACATATCTCAAAAAACAGTTTTATTGTGCTCACGTGCCATATTAAAATTGCATTTTTAACCTCTGGGGGGTCCTAGAAAAATGCATACACTATCGGACCTAGAGCCACAAATCGACCACGCCCAAAAAAGTGCTATAAAAAATTTATATATTAATATTTTATTCCACTTTAAATTAGCCAATCTTTTAAAACTACTTCTCCCTGAACTATCCATGTAAAGTTTTAATTATATTTCGGGGGTTTTAACCCTTTTAATCGCAGTTTAATTACATGAGCGCACCGTTTTTTTTAGCCCCCCAAAACAAAACGAAATATTTTAAAAAAAAAACATTTGAAGTAATATTTTTTCATTCATTTCATTTATTTATTCATTTTCAGGCACAACAAATACCTATATTGAACATAAAATACACAAAACAAAAAACAAAAATTGCCTGAAAAAGGAGTGGGACGAAGAAAACTTATTAAATCCCACCCCTATACTCACTCATCAACAAAAAAAACAATAAACAATAAATATTTGATTGTTATTATAATTAGGCCTTTAGATGGACTAAAGATTGGCACCAACCTTCATTTCGATCGCCTTTTTTTTTTTTTTTTCAGGACCAGAAAATGGTCTCCAGGCGGCAAATGCTCCTCCTCTAGGCCGAAATCAGTGCATCCTCCCGGGTTAACTCCCGACGATGACCGGGGCATGTTGCGTCGGACCCCTTTTTCCAACACACACGTCCGGTACCACGTCACAACAAATACGTCATTTCCTGTTGATTAAAAAAAAAATGCACCCTCAAACGGTCCTAGGGGCCGAAAATGGTCCCGCCCGATCAGCGGGCGAAGCCGCTGCTGCACGCCGGAAATGAGGCTTCGTTTCCCGCAGGTCTGTTTAAGCAGCCCGCTGTTTTCCAGCCCGGGGTCAAATGTGGAGCAAGGGCGCCACCCGGTGGACAAATAAAAAAATTACAACTCTAAGGCCAGTACTGCAAACGGAAACGGAAACATAACCGATCACGATCGATTTGACCGTAATTTTTTTGCCGTGAAAAATAGCGTTTATAATGGGTTTCAATGGGGCACAAATCGACCACTAGGACCGATAGTGTAAGTTTGTCTGTAGCTTAGCCACTGAAGCTAATTTCCGGAAGTCATACTGAAATTTTAACAGTAAATGTGACCGAACTTTTTTTTGCAGACTTTCGCTATATTCCATTCAACACAGTGCAAATGGCGTGTAAATGAACAATGAAAAATGGCACAAATCAACCCAAGACCACCCAGAGGTTAAAGAATATATGTTCTTAATTCCAAAAATAAATAATCAGAAGTACAGATTCAATTAAATTAAGGCATAAAATAAAACAGCCTTTAGTCTTTTCTTAGAAGGCTTCCTTTCATTAGCAGGAGAAAAAAACAGAACCGGACATAACTGTATCTCCTCATTGAGGCACATTTGGTGTGTGTTCATGTGCATGTGTTTTTGTTCAAATGTGTGTGTCTGTGTGTGCTAGTGAATGCGTGAGTATATGTAAGCCTTTAAAGGAACAACTCAATATTTTGCAGAGTAATTTACTCTATTTAAACTGACGTCTTCTATTATCATCATGGCTTCACATGAGCGTTTTCAGAACAAACCCTGACCTGTAAAGTGCTATTTGCATTTTTCAGTCAATGGATTTTGTTTGCCCGTAACCTGAATGCAACCTTTTTATATTTCTCCTCATAATGTTCTTTAACAATCAGAGAGAAGTGTATTAAACAAAAAGAACCTGGCTGTGAGGTTGAGTTTAAGTCTTTGTTATGACATTTTTGCTAATGGTAGGGTGCCATAAAAGAGGCTGTCTGCTTTCCAATGTTTTTTTGGCTGACACCAAGTGGAACGGCTTAGTACAAACCAGAACTGATGGCAGCCAAGAGCTGGAACCTAAATCACAGTCATTTCAGTTTTGTGGAAAATGTAAAAAAACATTGTCAAGGATTTTCTTGAAACCTGTGTAGCATCTCTATTAAAAGTTGAAAACTCATTTTAAAAAAATAAAAAAAATAAAAAATAAAAAAGACTGAAACGGCAGAAAAAGCAGATATACAACATCAGATCAGACACATGTTATTATGATTCTGTCAGTTTAACACCTTTTCACTCCAAACCAGCATAAGTGGTAAGTTTCATGGTTGATCAGTCATTCAGAGAAAACCTGACTGGAGCTGAAACATAGCCAAGAGACGGCCCGCACTGTGGGCAAAGCATAAATTTTTGTCAAAATACCAAAATCCATCAGCCAAAGTTCTGCTGTTAGTTGAAGAACTGGCAAGAAGCCTTCAAGATCTAAGCTTAAAGTGAGAGCCTTAAAGTTCAGCTTGACCATTTATCTTTCTGCTTGTAGAGAAAATATAAAAAATTAGAGCATGATGATGGGATACTTGGAACAGGGATCCTTGGTTTACAGCAGGGGTGTCAGACTCCAGGCCTCGAGGGCCGGTGTCCTGCAGGTTTTAGATCTCACCCTGGGTCAACACACCTGAATCAAATGATTAGGTCATTACCAGGCCTCTGCAGAACTTCAAGACATGTTGAGGAGGTCATTTCGCCATTTAAATCAGCTGTGTTGGATCAAGGACACGTCTAAAACCTGCAGGACACCAGCCCTCGAGGCCTGGAGTTCGACATATGTGGTTTACAGGATTCACAAAAGAATGTATTTTTAACTAATCTGGCCATGAACCAGATGTGCTAGAATGTCACTGATTATAATTACATATTATAAAATAATAATCTGAAACAAAAAGATGCATAAATTAGATTTTCAAATTGAAAGCATTTTACAACCAAACTTAAACTAGTAGTAGTTTTATTGTCTATCCCTAACCAGGTACTTTTCCCCCATACCAATAAGTTATACTAGTATAGTTATTATAATACTAAAGGCTCATTAAGATGCTTTGGTTGCATAAATCTAACAAAATAATTTAAGTGCCAAACCGAGTAATTTTATTTCAAACAAAGACATTGTGGTTTCCCGACCTAACCAAACAACAATGTAAAACACAACTTGTCTAACAGTCACACCAAAGAAAGTGTAAAAAAATTATTGGACTCATCTTGGCTTAAAACTGTTGTATCTGCTGTGATAGGCAATATGAGGTGATGGTACTGTGGTTGTATTTGGACAGGTATCTGGCTCCACAGAGTGGATGGTTGTTCATATGCAACACATAAAGATGTGTTTCCATGTGGTCCTCTTAAGAAAAACAACAACGTGCAGTGATGGTGCTGCACATAGAGATGGCAGAAAAGTGGGTTTAAACAGGAAATGGTTCAAGAAAGTGTGAAGGTGGAAAAAATAACACCAAAGACCAAAAAAAGCAACATTAAAAGTAGAGACAAGCTGCAGGAGACAGTTTTTAACATTCAGTTTTTTCTGTCTTGACTTCTTCAAGCTAAAGGACCACCAATAATGCAAACACAGACAATAATACCCCACAAATAAGTTGCTGTTCATATTTTTGACGCTGCCTCCTGGTGATGGTGCATCGATCCTTCTAAAGCTCGGAAGGATCGATGCACTACACCACTCAAAATGTCAGCTTTTTCACATTTTAAAACTGGAAAAACTGAAACTCATATCCAGGTAGATATGAGTTTCAGAATTATTCAGTAGTCTGGTACATTTCATTTGTATTTCACAAATTGTTGCATTTTAATTCATGCATCACATGATATTTTATATATCTGTTACTATTCAAATGTTTTATTATTTAAAATTTAAGATTCATTTGTGCATTCTGAGTAATATGAATTTCTACCCCTCAATGATACAAGCCGGAGACTCAGTGGATACTCAGGCTCAGTCTTGCGTCTTTTATGAATGATAGTCTAAGTACGCAGTCCAACATCCTGAGGAAGGAATCTGTCTCTTTAGCCGCTAGCTGACTTTGTTTACCCACTTGCCTCTAAACATGTCTTTCTACTGGAATATTGTGGGTGTTTCAGTGCCTGTTTGCCAAAAACAGCTGCCTGCCATTCCTGCCAGAAATGAAGTTGAGAAGAGTGCTAAGCCTGAGCAGCAAATGAGCCATAAAACCAAATCTAGGCGTAAAAGTAGTTTAGAAGTGCTTTAAAGCTGCAGAGTTGATGATGTTATCATCATCAACTCTGCAGCCAATTCCCTCAGATTTCAAGGCTTCGCACAAGTTCTTTTACATTACACAAAATCCTTTGATTCAATCTCAATATCAAGTGGATCACTTGAGAGCTCAGATGAGACATTTCTTCCAATCACTTAAAGAAACATTGTCTGATGTCTGTTTTTCCACATTATAGACATTAACTGGAATAGCAAAAACATTCTGTCGTGTCCGTAGATGTCCTGGCGCACTTGATTGTTTACAAAATTATGTTACATGTCCTCAGGCAAGAAGGCTGTATAAATCCAAACAGATGACACGGTCGTTTGTTCTGGCAAAGGTAACTCCAGACCACGATATGTCACATTTATTTTCATCAGGTTCTGTTTAAATTTATGAGATCTGTCAGAAAAATGAAACAAATTCATACCTTTAAATAACTTACTGCAGCTGTTCTAAACATAGAATAATAAATATGATGAACTGGAAAAAGAAAACAAAAAAAGGACAGACAGACAGCACAGAGGACGTATGAAACATGCAAATCAAGAGGCAAAGCGAATTTTCTCACAGCCACCAGTTTAATCCAATCTGTGCATCGTTACTTCCTGTTAAAAGCATCGATTTTTTTTCTCCAACCCAGAGGTGGTGACTTTATTGCATGTTGTATGTAGATCAAGGACCGTATACAATGCTGACAGAGCTGGGTTGTTTTTTCCTTTGTAGTCAACCACACTGTGGTTCAAGAACCGTACTTGCCACTCAACAAAAATACTTCACTACAAGTAAATGTCCTACATTACAAAAAAAAAAAAAAAACAACCTAAGTACCGATGACGGAAAGCTTATTGGTTCAATTTATAACAAACATTGAAAGTCAGCACATTTTTATTTATTTATTTTGTAGCTGGACAGCGTAGGTATGGAAAACTGTAATCTGAAAAGCAACTGTAGTTGTCAGACGAATGTAGTGGAGTAAAAATTGTAATGCTTAATGAAACATTTAAGAGCTGGCCATACTTTCTGGCACCTCAGCATAATTGTGAATTTTTTCTGTTACACATCATTTGGTGCGATGAAGCAGAGCATCAGGAAGAGCATCCGTTTTTATTCACTTTGCTTAGTCATAAATAAAATGTTTTACATGACTCAGGATCTCATGTAACCTTTGCACTTTTGCTCAAACTGAAGACTAAGTGTTACAGGAAAAATGATTCTATGTTTCTTTACCTTCTTTTAAATGTTCTATGATGCCTTTTGTCTGCCCTTTGCCTATGGTTAGATTAGTTTAGAATTATCTTTTTAGACTTTCCCAGCAAACACATCTTGTTTCTGGGACATATTGTTTTAGATTGTTTTATCTTCCCTAGCTCTCTGCTGACGAGACTAGCACCATATATGGAGTTGTTTTATTTTATCTGTTTATTATTTGTTATCCTGTTCTCACTGTCTCTGTGCTCTGTGCCTATAAAAATTACCAAGCCACTGTGCATGGTGTGAGTTGTTCTTAGCAGCTCACCCGTGTACACGTTTGATAAAGAAAGTAACTTTGTCTCATTGTGTCTTTATTTCTCCTGGGTCTTTTACAGAGTTTTCCCCCAACATTTCTTGGTCCTTCGAGCCAGAGCGCCTCCATCGTGTCCCATCTCCGTGACCAGTCCACGTTGTTCGTCTGTCGACAGCCCACACACTAGGTGTGTGGTCAAAGACCAAGGGCGTTAAATTCGAGTCTTGGCCAACGTTCTAGAAAGCGACCCACGGTGGTGGGGCCCGATCGAGGTGGACCAGACCCGGCGACACTGACCAGGTAGATACAGACACACTGACACAATCTTGCGTAAAAGCGTATTTTAAATTCAGGGAATTTAAAATAGCGAAAGTAGCTCGTCGCGACTGGAAGCTCCCCACTTCTGTGGGTTTAAAGTAGCTCGTCGGCTGGTAGCTTGGAGCTCGTCGACTGGAAGCTCCCCACTTCTGTGGGTTAGGTTTGGAGCTCTGGGTAGCTCCCCCAGCTGGGTCTAGGGAATAAGTAGCTCGTCTACAGAAAGACTGGCAGCTCCCCTTATGATAAGGGTTCCGATCGCGCGAATAAGTGTGAATGTGAATGTATGTGTGTGTATTGTTTTAATTAACGGAGCAAGCTGAATTTTCACGGTCCAATAAGAGACTGAGCTGCTCCTCCTGTGTTTTTTCTTTTACTGCTGTTCACTGACGTGCTGGTGAGTTGAGAGAACGGTCGAGTTCCGTCTCGTAAAGTTCACACCGCTTTTGGAAATAGTCCGAAAGTAGAAGGGCGTGTGAGCAACCACTCTCGTCTCTAATACCAGCGAAGGTGATAGCAGCTGTATTGTGTATATATTACTTAAACAAAAATAAGTAAATACATAAATAAGATGGGTAATCAAGCAAGTGAAATTAAAACTCACTCCTGCTGACGAGCAGTGGTGAGAAAAGAAAAGTCCAGACGCCGGACAAAAACAGTGTCTGTAAACTGAGAGATTTAAGAAAACAAAATATAAACAGTCAGAAGAACAGAACTCAACTGCCAGTTTAGTAAAACCAGAAGACGAGACACTGTGCAGTTCCCACAATCCTTTTAGAAAGCCATCACTCATTCCTGCAGCCGCATCTGCAGCACCACCCATATCAGGAAGAACTTAATAATCCCTTATTAAGTGAAAACTAGAGATCACAGTAGTTTGAAGTAGTTTAAAAGGGTTGAAAACAGACCCCACTGAGTAGATATAAATATAAAAAGTACGAAATAAAGATGAAGGGAAAATTACAGTAGAAATTATCTTTAGAGTATTTGAAATTAATAATAGCAAGGATAACAACCTGTAAAGTGATATTAACAATGAAACACAGTTGGCATGATGACCATGCCCAGCATGTATAAAATGAATATAAAGCAAATAATTCACACGAAAATATTTTAATAACATAAATAAGGTATATTAAGGCTGTGTCACTGTTCAGCCAAGGACAGTGTGTGAAAAGGTAACTGTCTCCACCTTGGGAAAAGGATGATTCTGCAGGTCATCTGAAGCCCTTGATGGATACAAAATAAAATATAAATAATATATTATAATAGAACTGCCTGGTCCGCCATGCAACAGAGAGAACAAATGTGACCGCAGATTGGATGAATTCTAAATTATCTGTTTGCTGAATAAGACGATCCTAACTAACAAATTGGCTCAGGAGTAGTATAGTGGTACACACTGATAAAATATTATAATATGCTATTGCTGTTATATAAGACAAAGAGGATAATATTAACAATGACATAATATTAATATGAAGAGGCACCTTAATCGGTTATGATGTGAGGTGGATAATTGTTAAGCAGTAGTCTACATCAAGCTTAAGGTTTGCTGAAACTCAGTGTAATGACATGTGAGATGAAGACAATACAGAGAATAACTAAACTAATGAAGTGCATAGAGGAACTTGACCAGCTTGAAACTTATCATTCTAGAATGACACATTGCTGAGATATAGAGCACACCTATAATAACAACCAATAAGCAAAACCCTGTAGACAACAGCTAAAACTACAGGATTGAGAAGCTGAATTAAATATGTAGACACTGCTAAGCTGATGAGCATGTTACACATTTTCTTTTCTTTTTATTTATTTGTTTCTTTTAGAGCAGAAGCTGCTATTCTGCCCAAAGAAAGACTCTAGGTCTGACCAACCGTTTCAGTCATGGGCAAAAAGATGTCAGTCAATAAAATTCTAAAAGATAATTTATTGACGAAAAATATATCAAGAGATAAAAGATAAAACAGTCCAGTGTCCCACTTATGAATTGTATAAAAACACACAGTCCCAAGGCCAGAGCCAGCTATGCCACACGGCCAAGTTGCACCCCACATGTTGCCTTTAACAGGGTTAGAAGTTGTCCTTGGAGACCCACCACCCTGCAAGCATATAGTCAGTGGTCACTCAAGCCTCTGGAACTCTGCTGCCTTTAGGCTGTGGCATATAATAGGCCCTGGACTGCACAGAGAGACAAAACAACACAGCAGTGTTTGTAGTGTGGGCTAGATGTAGACCAGTGTATCAGTGCAATCAAGTACACCTGCCTCTAATTAGTCCAACCCCATTCCAGCCATTGGCTCACCAAAAATGTGACAACCACAAAACCACTCCCAACCCAGTGCAACTTCACACAATAATATGGAGCTGAATTAACACAGGCACATTAGTCTACCATGTTACAAGCTGCATGCTATTACAAGCCAACATATGCAGACTTCTGCCTTGTACGGGTGGCAGCATTTTTCTTTTTCTTTTGTGTCCTGACACGTTTATGTTTTTTGTTTTTGTTTGATTATTTTGTTGGTTTTGGAAACGAATTTAAACGAACTTGTGACAATACTTGAGAATCACAGTGACACATAGTGATTAGGCATATGATTGAAAAATGCCTAGGTTTAGAGCATTTAGAAGAAGCATTCTGTAACTTAGAAATAAGGCTGACGTGTTGACAACAGACTAAAACACTAATTCGCAGGTGGCTATCAGGAACAGAGAGGCGAGCAAAGTCACAAACACCAAGGCTGCAGACAGCCACGCAGCAACAGCAGATAACATAGAGACAACGCCTGCTAGAACCGTTTTGAAACCTCAGCAAAACAATTTGTCAGAACGTGCATGACGTGTCAAAAATATAATGCTCAGGGAAACCTGAGACCACACAATCCATATGGACTTTATTGAGCTAAATGAATGCCAAGGGTAAAAATACACCCTAGTGGTTATAGATGTATTCTCAAAGTGGCCAGAAATCTACCCAGTGAAAAAGGCAGATACAATTTCAGTAGCAAAATGTATGTCTAAGTTGTAGGAAAATAAAGAGATGATTGTAAATGACGAAGAATGTAATGATGTCTATCAAGTGTCTTGCAGATCACAGCCCGGTGACTGGGTTCTGATCAAAGTGCTCCAAAGGAAAAACTGGAGCTTGCAAAATTGCGGAACGACCATCCTGGATCCATCAGAGTCACTGCAGGCGAGTCAGTGAAGCCATCTAAACACAGCTGACGGCAGGCTTGCCCACTTGTTGTGATCTCGCCCGGTGGAGGGGTCAGCTTTCCTGGCCGGGGGGTCTACTCGCGACAGGAGGGTGTGTCCCGTCGTCATGAGGTGGTGGCTCTTAATAACTGCAGTGGCCCTGACCATGGCCGGGCTCCTCATCTTTGCTTCCGTGAGGGACAATAAGTCACGCTACATGGAGAAAAGGCAGACACTGTATGACAAAGGAAAGTACACCAAGTTTCCCCATGGCTATGCCACTAATTTCTGGTGGCAGTTTATGAACACTACAGCTTACTTGAATAATAAAACTGACTGCTATGCAAATACATATACACTTTCTGCCCACCAAGGAACGAGAGGAAGTGTATGGACTGTTCACTCAACGAAACCTGTGCCAGTAACGCGACACTGATGAGCCTCAACTGTCGCTCCAACTACAGCTACCGAATGATACTACAAACAAAGACTCATTACCAGACAGGATGTGCACGGACGGCACCAAGCAGTAAAGGAACCAGAGTTTCGCATCTGAGGAGGAGTGAAATTCTATGTAATAACTGCTAATGAATGACGTGGTGATTAAAAACGACTTGTCAAGTGATCAAGCACTGATTAAAACATTAGTAGGTTATGCAGGTTTTCATCCTTTTATTTTTTGAAGTTTTCATCCTTGTATTTTTTGAAGTTTTCATCCTTGTATTTTTTGAAGTTTTCATTTTACATATTTGGTTTTCATCATTTTTAAATACAAAGTTTTCATTTTAGTTTTCATCCTTTTATTTTTTGTAGTTTTCGTTTTAAAATATAAGGTTTTTATCCTTTATTTTTTGTAGTTTTAGTTTTATTATTTTTTCTTGTTTATTCCACTTGTTATTTCATTTACTATGATTTTCATTTACTATGTTTTTCTTTTTATTATTTTCTTTTGTTTTATTCTTTAGACCAAATGACTTCCATTTCTGCTATGCTGACATTTTGAAAATTAAAAAATTGCTTAAGATACTTAATAAATAACCTTCACAGACAATTGTTGTATACATTTAAAATAAGTTAAAACAGGAGGGAATGTTACAGGAAAAATGATTCTATGTTTCTTTACCTTCTTTTAAATGTTCTATGATGCCTTTTGTCTGCCCTTTGCCTATGGTTAGATTAGTTTAGAATTATCTTTTTAGACTTTCCCAGCAAACACATCTTGTTTCTGGGACATATTGTTTTAGATTGTTTTATCTTCCCTAGCTCTCTGCTGACGAGACTAGCACCATATATGGAGTTGTTTTATTTTATCTGTTTATTATTTGTTATCCTGTTCTCACTGTCTCTGTGCTCTGTGCCTATAAAAATTACCAAGCCACTGTGCATGGTGTGAGTTGTTCTTAGCAGCTCACCCGTGTACACGTTTGATAAAGAAAGTAACTTTGTCTCATTGTGTCTTTATTTCTCCTGGGTTTTTTACAGCGTTTTCCCCCAACACTAAGCAATGTCACATTTTTTAAACTATTGCAGCTTTTTTAAAGGGCTTTAAGGAGCTTGGAAAGAAAAGAGTCTGGAGGTTTCACCTCACATCCGAGAAGCTTCTTCAGTTCTTAGAGCAATTGGTTGAGAGTCCCAGATTTACAGTCCTATTGGGAGTGTCTCAATGGATCCTCCGCCTAATCACACAAGCCAAGGTATGAAAACGGGTGCGGCTCACAATCAGCCAAGGTTTTTGCAACCCATACCATGTCTTCAAGAGACTTAAAGTAGTCCAGATGCTTGTCTTTCCAAGCTCCATAGACTACAATGACCTGGATGACTGACAACCTTCACAGACATTTTAAAGGGCTCCTTTTTTCAGAAATGAAATTCATGATTGATGAGAGGATCATAGGCTGCAATTCAGTCTTTGGAAACAATGGAGAAAGAAGGGGCTTGCTTTAATCTTCTATCGACCCTTCTCCTTAAACAAGTATCCAAATAAAGTCAGAGAGGAGCTGGATCTGATCCCAGGTAATAATGGACACAATGCAGGCTTGACCCTGAACAGGCTGTCAGTCCATCACTAATACAGAGAGGCAGACATCCAAACACTTCTACATTTAGGCCTGAGGGCAATTTTGAATCACTGTTTAACTTAACATGTACATCTTTGTTGTAGAGGAAACCAGAGCAAGCTGAGGAAGCCCACGCAAACACATGGTTGCCAGCACTGTGCTAACCACTACACCGCTTTGCCACAGCTTTCACCCTGTCCGCAGATTCAGAGAGACTTATAAACCCCTGTCAGAGTACTCAGAGCTGCCTTTGTGGAAGTTCCAGCAACAATGTGTGTTTCTAAGACCACATGTCATAATGACATGCTTAGACTCACAAGGGAGAACAATGATAGCGATCACAAATCCGAAAACACACCAGTTTGCATAGTTTGGTAAATATCTGTCACAAACATTTAAATTCTAATAATCCAGATGACTGGAATTAGCATGTCATTTTTTAAAGATTTTTTTTAGGAAAGCATTTAAAAAACTGAAATGCCCAAAATGTTTTGAATGGAACGATGTGCTAGTTATTCTGGATTATCCACATACTTCAAACGTAGCGGTTTTCGTTGGAACTGTATCCTCCAGAGGAAATAGTCCATGAGAAAACTGCTGTGTGAAAAACATCTTATTCAGTTATCATGAAAGGCAGAAGCAGGGTGCTTCACAGAATAAGAACAGCATAATTACAGGTATAGCATTAATCTCTGCACACATGCCTGCTGCCTGGCATCTGGTGTTGCCTATTGTTCGAAGGCAGTTCCTCTTTTATTTAATTTGTGGTCTTAAAAAAATCCAGTGACATGGGCTCTGATACTGGGCTTTAATATTGATGAAATATAGAAAAATCGAAGACGATTCATCACAAAAAACACCAACAGACATGAAAAAAACAACCTGATTCTCCGTTCTTTTCTAAATCTGCATTAAGATAGCTTCCAATTCTTCAAAAATAAAATAAATATAAAATTATGCACAAAAGATCAAAACATCACATCATACCAACATTTCCAAAGGTGAATTTATATTTATTTAACATGTTATAGAGTACTTACACTGCCACCTGCTGGTGAAATCAGGTTAGTAGCTAAAAAAAATGTAGGTGCTAAACGCTAAAATAACAATAATAAAATAAACACATGCAAACCTGAACTAAAGCTTATTTCATTTGAGCAACAATTAAAGCCCTTACCATCTCAACAATATAACACAATAAGCATTAAAGGAAAGCATTTATTCTTGTGGGTATGTCTTCTTCCAATTATTTCTGCTCTTTTTCTGTACCAGCAACTGTTAAATCTGCTAAGTGTTATTAAAGCTTTTATTCTATCTGGTAATAATATTTGGGCTTCAGAAGGGATGCATCTGTACATCTCTTTAAGACCACAAATGCTTTGGGAATCGTCTTTCAGTCGAATCACCCAGTTGTAAACAGTTTACAATTCTTTGATGTCGCTACATTTCCTTTTTCTTTGTGTTAGAATTTGCAGAGCTTGTGACTTTGTGGTGAATTTCCCCTGCTGGTCATAACATTGGCAACAAAAATTAGTGACTGGTTAACCTGCGATGAAAGCTTTCCTGGCTTTCTTCACAACTGTTGGATTAAAGCCAGATGTTATAAAAGTATTGAAAAGTAGAGCAAATCAAAATGTGGGACATTGTTTCAATGAGTGGGATGAGGGACAATGGGTAAAACTGGTCTTTAGTCTCACATGAAGCGTGACAGCTGGTGGGTGTATATAAAATACTTTATTGTTAATCTATCAAATACCACTTAGTAGAAGAGCAACATATACATTTGTTACCCAGGAAGTACAGATACTTGCAACTATACAACAGGATAAAAAAAAGAATAGTAAAAATATCCAACCATGCAATAAAAGTAGAATAAGCATATCAGAAGTAAAGGGTGCTTTGTGCATTGACCCAGGGGATAGCCGTCCTCATTAGTGCTTCTGAAGTGCTCCACTTTCCCTAATTTAAATCATTGAACTGGAACTCTCCACCATATATGTGTTGTTGGCATCTTTAGAGCATTTTCATGGAGTTATCAGCCAAATACTCTGGCCTCCTGTAAGGTACAGACCACACAGGACGTTTATGCTTCAGTTTTGGTTAAGTGAAATTCTGGCATTTTACCAGACTGTTATTCGTACCAATTAACAGGTATACATATGTGCATCGCACCCTTGGAGGCAACATGCAGGCATTAGCTGTAAACTTAGATCAGCTATTTACCCCGAATATGGTCGCTTTTGGTTCAACTGAATAAAACGTATAAACCGTTTCATACACACTGAATTCTTAATGTGAGGTTTACTTTGGAGAGGACTTTAGTGTCTCTTACTGCTGTGTGTTTTATCAGTCCAAGCTCGTGTTTTCAGAACAGTCTATTCCAATAATATCTCAAGTCATGTGTTATCTTGTGTCACAATTTGGCCTCGAGAGAGATTGAGGTCTCCATAAAACAGATTTAAATGAGCTCTTCCACGCCACTGGAGAACTTCTTTTTTTTTTAAAGCAGATCAGGTGAAACCTCAGGAGACATTCAAAACAGCAGACTGACATTATACATGTTGAGCTTCCTTCATCCCCGTTTGCCCCAACAGTCACCTTAAGGTCCTTTTATCCTGCCTCTTGATTTTTTTTTTTAATCCAATCAGTCAAGTGACTCTGAAAATGATTTAAGTACTTAAATTATGGCATTATTTTTGTGCCACTATTCTGAGCGCAAGTAAAAAAAAAAATTGCAGGTGCAAGTGTTGCATTTTGAGGAGAATTTTAATTTGAGCGACGAAAAGCTAAATTTGAGTGAACAAAAATCATTGCTGGGTGCAAAAAATGTATTTCAGTGTTTGCTATTATCCACACACACACAATAGCAGCCTCTCTCGCTCAGTTTTTGCATTTGCGCTTGCTTGCAATGTGTTGCTCGCTCTCAACATTTCTGCCCATGCGCGTTCAGCTCTTTCTGTACACCGTTATATTTGTGCCACAAAACCAGCCAATCACAGACTTGGATGCAAAAAAAAAATCTGATTGGCTGTTCTTGTCTCCAATCAGCTCGAAATGACGAAATGCAATATCCCAGAATCCATTTCGTCCAAAACTCAAACGAGGCAGTGGCGGAGTTTGAAATATTTCTCTTTCTGGGTCACAAAATAAACTGAATTCATTCCGCACGCAGCAATGAATTTTGTTCACTCAGCTTTTCTTTGCTCAAAATAAATTTCTCCTCAAAATGCAACACTTGCACCTGCATTTTTTTTTTTTACGTGCGCTCAGAATAGTGGCACAAAAATAACGCCATATTAAATCTGCATTAGGTCTGCTGATCTGACATCTGGCTTGTGTTGTGTCAGCTAACTCAATTTTATAGTCTTTTTTTTTTTTTATAAACATTGTGACTGATGCCTTGAGGACTTGTACAGCAGACGATCTTATCTGGATTTTCAGCTGGTAGGGAGCATGTTTGGACTGTGAGGCCAGAGCACACAGTGTCTTTTCCAAAAATTCATCATGTTATAATATAAAACAACTGCTCTGCAATGATGTCCATTACTAGCAGGAACAAAAGATTTACCAACAAGATAGTGGAGCCAACCACAGCTGTCAGACTAGGCACTATTGCATTCTGCAAATTCACCTTTAAAAAGTAAAGGACCTAGAGAATGACAGGCACTGAAGCAGTTGAAAGGGGAGGGGTTTTTCTATCACTTAAAAGTGTTTCAGATATGTGATTAGCACAAGAGCTGTCACTGGTTATTATATTCAACACATTACATATATTTAAAATGATGCAGAAGACATTTTTCCCAGGTAAGGGATCAGGCCTCCTTGTGTGACTCCTAACTACACTCATTTTTTGGGGTTGGACACCCACACCCCAGGTCGCCCCTTTAGCCTGTAAGCAAATTTGAAAATTTTAGAGCGAATGCCTGTGGTTTAGCTGTGCTCGGGGCAATGAGCTGCGTCGGGACGTGGATTGCTTTAACTATGAGGCTTGAATTTATCGTTCATTTATTTTTTTAACTGGTCATTCCTGCCAACCTGTTAGGAAAGATTATCACAGTATTTATGCCATACAACTAAAAATTTATTTAAACCTCATTTAGGTCACAAGCAATTTATCTGCTAAGACCCTAGAAATATGGACCGGAGTTATACCACAGACAATGGTAGGAGGACAGTTTTATCTTCATTTGGGAATTTTTTAGCAACCCTATGAAAAATCCTCAGGACTGTAATATACACACACAAGTGAAGAATTTTTTAATTATCTGCTGCTCTACTCAAACATGGTAATACAGTAGGCTATCAGTTGGCCAGAGTGAAAAATGTATTTGTCAAATAAGGCAAAAAGGACTTGTTGCTTTTACTGTATATCAATCAATCGCGCTTGTGTGTGGTAACCCTCCTGACTCTGAATGAGCCAAGAATAACCCTAAAGGTTTGTTTCAGTTTAGTGAAAGATCACAGCATGGATTAAACTAAGAACTTTGTTATGGTTAGAACCTGCTTTGTCATAGCTGCAATATTAAACACAGATAAGGTTATGAAAAAGGCTTAATATCAATTTAAAACAGGCAACGAACAAGCCATCGGGTGTTTCAGCCAAATGTTTTCTTGACCCGACCTTTCAACCCAATATAAAAAGTCCCCCCTCCAGAGAGATGCATCACCTTACAACCATACGAGGAGAAAGAATTCAGAGTCGGCATGTTTTTCCTTTTTGTTTTTTTAATCGTCACTTGGCAGTTTCAACATTAATCCACTTACAAGCAGGTAAAGCCTGCATTGAGGCTTTAACCGTTGAGGGGAAAAGACGGGCACTTCACCTTCACCGTGATCCATTTACACCCAGCATTGCAAGAACCTAACTGGCCATAGTGCGTAACGAAAAGAGTTGAGAAGGTGGGGCACTGCAAACACTTTGGCCCTTCGAGTTGAATTACATTAATTACATCAAAAGGAAGAAAATGAGGCATCAAAAGGACTCCTAAATCAGGCAAAAACGTTACGTGCTTTGGTGGTACTTTGATTACTTTGGCTGCGGCTTGCCTCTTGACTTCAGTGATTAGTCTGGATGAGTGGTTATCGCCTCAGGACCGATCCCAGTTTTGTTAAGACAGCTTGAGTGCAGTTTTCAATTAAGTGCTAACACATGTCATTATTAGTGTGAACACACTGGAATTAGGCCAAACATTTGCCTGGCTTAAGATGCGGGAGAAAAACCTGTCCCATCATGTTCCACCTTGAGCCGCTATGAGACAGAGAGAAGAGTTTAGATAGAAAAGCATGAGGATTTGTTTTATTCCATAAACAGAGAGGGAATGACAACCAGCAAGAGAAATTCTCTTTAACAGCAGTAGCACTTGATGGCGTTTCGGAAGAGTATGGGCGAGAAAGAGGAGAGATAGCCGAAGAGTTTGGTGTGTGTTGGTGTGTCAGAGCAGAATAAGACGAGATTAAAAAAAAAAAAAAAAAGCTTCCACAGCTTCATCTATTTATTCTTTTAAAAAAAACTAACCATTTAAAGCTACTGATGGAAGCTTTGGTGGTAGAATGGCATCCACCTAAAGTCTAGCTTCAACCAGAGGCGAGTCGTTCAACGCTCGCTAGTTAGCAGAAGCTACCGTTAAGGGTACCGTTTTCAAACGTCAGCATCACCAAATGGATTGCCAGATGCAACTTGTGAATTAATGTCTTTAGCATTTCATTTACAGGCTGAGGGGAAGAAAAATGTCTCTGTATCCCTGAATCACTGAGCTATTGTCCAGCCTAAAACCAAACACAGCACCCAGAGTGCAACATGGTTCAAGTGCTCCCACCCACCAAACACCAACACCATTCTGGCCACACCTCTTCCTCTTTCTTCTGTTCTTCCCCAGACTTGCAGGGGAGCTTAATAACGATAGTGGTCCGGTTTGAAGGGCCCCTCGGTGGGCAGGCCCAGGTACTTGGCCTGCTTTTCTGTCAGCTTGGTAAGCTTCACTCCCAGTTTATCCAGGTGGGCAGCTGCCACCTCCTCATCCAGCTACAGGCACACAAATAAAGAATAAATGAGCAAAAACATGTTAAATAAAGATTCCAGTTATTTTTCTTTTTTGCCTATTCAGTTTTGGGGGTTTTTGCATTTATCCTTCATGCTTTAATGTCTGCCTGAAAATATTAACAAGCAGAAACTTAGAATTTCAGAAGAGATAATTTTCTTGCAGTGGTTATTTAGTCCCAGAGGTAATTTTTGATCACATCTTAAGATATAATAAATTACTGAATAAAGGTATATAAAATTGCTCTTCACTCAAAAAAATAAATAAATAAAAATAAATTCTGTTTGAAAATCAATGTCTTTACACATCTAAAGAAATTTGACTTAAGAAAAAAAAAAAAGAAGATTCTAGTTTAAGTAAATATCTGACATTTCCTATTCATGTCCAACAAAGTACAAACCAGATACAATGCAAGTGCTGCATAAGCTTAAGCAGTATTATCACAGTGCATGTTCTGACCTTCTTAGGCAGGAAGTAGACTCCCAGAGGGTACTTCGCAGTGTTTGTCCACAACTCAATCTGAGCCAGCACCTACAGTAGAGAACTTGGATTTAATAAAGACTACAAAACAATTATAATGTTATCACTTTGTTTCAAAGACTTTGTTTCAAAGTTCCAAATGTTAATAGAATTCTAGTGTTACAGATGAAAGTTTACAGCATACATAATAATTTTTTTCTGTAGCATCGCTGACTCAGCCTTAGTACCTGATTGGTGAAGGAGTTGCTCATGACAAATGATGGGTGTCCCATGGCACAGCCCAGGTTAACCAGCCTGCCCTCTGCCAGGACAATGACGTGACGACCGTTCTTCAAACGATAGCGATCAACCTGAGGAGTCGGAGGAGAATCAGCAGCTGTGCAGGGACAGTTTAGACATAGCAGGAGACATCTGCTCATCCTTTGTGTTGTGTAACCTCTCCCTGTCCTCGCTTAGGCTTTACCTGAATATTTAGCCAGCTCCTACAACTACACATGTATCAGGGTGATTAAAAAAATGACAGCTGCAGTACATCTTATGTTAAGCTGTTGGTGGGAATAACTCTGAGTCCCCAATGTGTTTTAGAGTCTCAGTGTAAACCACCACCAGTTTCTTTCTGCCACCTTATGACACAGCTGCAACACCAACAGTTGGACTGTAACGCCTCAAGGGGCAGTAAAAAAAAAAAAAAAAAAACCCTAACTCATATTGGGTTTTGTTTGTTTGTTTGTTTGTTTGTGTGCTTGTTTTCCATGTGGAGAACTATTTTGGCCACCCCCCTCATGACTAACACACAAAGCAACAGAATACAGAACACTTCAACATTCACCAACATCCTATTAACAGTAATGCCATCTTAATATACATTTTAGTATATACTCTATAACCAAAAACACAGAATTCTCTAGAATCTTTAAGTAGCTGTCATTGTTCTTACCTGAGGCTTGACATTGATCTTCTCAGCAGCATTTTTGGTGAGCCAGCTGACATCAATCTCACAGTCAAAGTGTCCAATATTACAAACAATGGAGTCGTCTTTCATTTGCTCAAAGTGGCTGAAGGTAAACACATTGACTTATAAGCCACTTTTTAAATGTGTAAGAAAACTCAAAAACAATTAAACTGTTTGAAAGACACGAGAGTTGGTCAAACATACTGTCCCATGATTATGTCTTCACAGCCAGTGGTGGTGACAAAGATGTTTCCTTCCTTACAGGCCTCATCCATGGTTGTAACCTCATAACCTGCAAGACAGAGGAGAAAAGCACCGTTTCAATTACAGAAACCTGTTTATTTTAAAGGAAACATATATAATATGCAAGTTTCCCAACAGCTTAAAAATGATTGCTCCCATTATTTAAGTACTGCACAGTTTTGTCATCCTCATCTACCTTCCATAGCAGCCTGAAGGGCATTGATGGGGTCAATCTCAGTGACGATGACACGAGCGCCGAATCCTCGCAGAGCCTGGACACAGCCTTTACCCACATCACCGTAACCTGCCACCACTGCAACTTTACCAGCAATCATCACATCTGTGGCTCGCTTGATACCATCGATCAGACTCTCCCTGCAGCCGTACAGGTTGTCGAACTTACTCTGTGGGTGGGAAACAATGTTATTACATGGAATAAAGAGGCTGTTCCAGACTGAAATGAGGCAGAAGAATACAAGCTGACAGGCTGGTGTTATTAACTGAAAATCTAGTTCAAACTCATTCAATTAGCCATATCATTACTGTATACAAAGTAATTCACCTCATAAACAGATAATATTTTACAACTACTCCATTATCTTCAAATCTATAGGATGGAGAAAAATAGATCACCAGATAAATATTCACAAGGTCACACATTTTACAGACCAATTCAATCAAGCATATTTATAAACTACTTAACATATTTATATTTGCATGAATGAATAAGTCCACTAGGAGGGATGTTTATATTTTTATACATGACAGGCTGGAGATTAAAAAGCTCAGGATTGCTCACCTTGGTGACAGAGTCATTGACGTTGATGGCAGGGATCTTCAGTTCGCTCTTTTTCAACATCTTGTACAGGTTGTGGACACCTGTAGTGGTCTCCTCCGACACGCCACGGATACCTAGAAATACAAAATTGCTTAAAAACCTGGAACTTTATATAAACTTTGACCGTGACGAATAAATCATGACCACAACTGGTCATGCACTAGACTTATTATAGATGTTTTCAAGCCACAAAAGAACAGTAACAAATAATGTACATAATAACTAACCTCTAAGTGGTTTGGTGTACCCTGTACATAGTTTACAGATTTTTTTGAGAATTTTGGCCATAACCATAAGCAACTGCTGGCTATCACTGAGAAATTAAGGACACTGCATGGTTATACAAAAACAATACAATCAGTCAGAAGGGATTCACACTTTGAAAGAACATTAGGTTCATTAACCTAATGCCGTTTTAAAACAAGACCTGAAACTAGTGAAAGATACCATAAACTCATCTTGAAAGGTCATATATCAAGTGACCAGTAGTCTTTTTTGCATCTTCAAATCCCACCAGCAGGAATGAAAGACATATTTTCCTTTATGTTTTACCATAGAAGTGCAGGATTTTTTTACTGTGGTGAAAAATGAACACACAATGAAGAAAAATGTTCACAAACAACAAATAGAACATTATTGGGACTTTGAGTACCTCTCTCAGTTCTTTAGTTGTAAAGCCACTATTATTCTGTATATACATGACAGCTGGATTTTAACAGGATGTTTGGTCATGCAGTACACCTTTATGTGAAACTGTCGGTGGGAATAACTCTGAGTTCCAATGTGTTTTAGAGTCTCAGTGTAAACTACCACCAGTCTCTCTCTGCCACCTTATGACACAGCTGCAACACTAACAGTTGGGCTGCAACGCCTCAAGGGGCAGTAAAACTACGTGCATTAAAGTGCAAAAAGAGCTTGAGCCCCCCCCCCCCTTCCCGTTTTAGCATTTTCCCACTACACTTAAGATAATGGATCATTTACTGGAAACAAGTCTTGCACAATACCAAGAGCAAAACTATTGTTATACCACGAGCAAACAAGTCCAAGGGAGTTCTACATGAAGAACTTAAGAGCTTGGAAAACTTGCATGAAAAATAAAAATGCTTAAAAAAACCAAAAAAAAAAACCCATCAGTGTTCATATTATTAAAATAATGTGTCGCAGCTGCTGTATGCAGTGGCCAAAAGCTCAAAGAAAGATTGATTCATGCAAGATTTCTTAAGAATAATAATAGCAGCTTCATTTTACACCGTGAGTGTAGGTGCATAAAACCAACCTGCCAGCAATTTAGGGTACTTTGTGTGGACCAGGTTGGTGAGGTCTCCTCCATCATCCAGGATCATGTTGAGGGGCTGACCATCTTTGAAGTACAGGGTCTGTTCAATGCACCACACATACTCCTCATCTGTCTCACCCTTCCAGGCATATACTACAGATGGACAGAGATATATTTAGTAACGTGCTTTATTTCTAAAATTCAGGTGGGTATATTAAAAAGTCCTGGCAGTTTTGTCATGTATTTAAAACAACACATGGTGCTTTGGAAAGCTCTTAAGAGCATGTACTTCCTCCTAACTGTCACTTCCAAGATTTAAAAAAATCTAAGATTTAAGAATGCTTGCAGAAAATGAGTCAGTTCTGAGACTAATTATCCAATTCATTTCAACTTGTCAGTGTGTGTTACCTGGAATGCCAGCCTTGGCGATGGCAGCAGCAGCGTGATCCTGAGTAGAGAAAATGTTACAGCTCGACCACTGAACCTGAGGAGGAAGAATCTGGGTCAGTTTAGGCACAAACAAATGAAGCTACAATCACACACACTAAACAGGAAATCACCACAATCTATGAAATAAATATTTACATGAACCCAGGTAACCTAGCTGTTGATGAACCTCTGTGCTAATTGATTTTATAAACAACGTGTAAAGTGACATGTTAATAAATAACAGCTTGCTGGCTTTGAGTGCATTTAACTGGTTTTCTGGCAGGATTCTTACTTGGACAGAAATGTGTAGATAACGGAAACCAAAGTCCAATTAAAGCAAGCTACAGCACACTGTGTACTCAACTGTCGGTGGGAATAACCCTGAGTCCCCAATGTGTTTTAGAGTCTCAGTGTAAACTACCACCAGTCTCTCTCTGCCACCTTATGACACAGCTGCAACACTAACAGTTGGGCTGCAACGCCTCAAGGGGCAGTAAATCAGTCACAATGACATGCAATGACGCCTGGTGAGAAAATCATTCAGCACATCTAGATAAACTTTAGCAGCATTCGTTGATTTTTAACTTGAGATTTTCCAATCATCACATTCACCCTTTCATAATGTAACATTACATAATAAATCAGGGTAGGTTTTTTGTGCACACAAAACATGATTTTTCCTGAAGTCAAGTTGTTAGAAATAAACCTTAAGGCTATTACCTTATGAACAAATGTCACCCAATGCTGCCATCTACAGTTCAATACCCTTACTAACAGTTTTAAATATGCAAAGTTGACTGTAAGTCAAGTCACCACCAATGCAGACAGAGTAAAACCAATTCAGGGAAGAAGAAAAAAAAAGGGGGGGAGGGGAGATTGTTATTTGTTCTCTGCTAGGTCTCAGGGTGCAGGTTCTTGCAGGACAAGACCAGTTGTGGTCAGAGAGATAAAACCAACATGATAACAAGATACCACGGCCTTGAGGCACACAGAGGGGGAGAAAAGCCAGACTCCAGATGGGTTGTACCAATAAATGAATCAATTAATGTGTCCTCTACTGTAGTTGTCTGGAGGGTCTGCACAGTCTTATCGAAAAACAACATAAAGGATTTTGACAGATCTATATGCATCAACTTTAAAGGGACCTACAGTTTGTTCTCAAAAAGACATTACTATGTCTAAATGCAGAAAGTAAGAGGGCATATGTGCCCTCGCACAATGTAGGCGAAGTTACTGGAAGCTCTCTTGATAAATAAATACTAAAAGGCAGCTTTTAAATGTCACCTCAGCTCCGAGGGCAGTGAGGGTCTCGATGAGAACAGCAGTCTGCAGGGTCATGTGGAGGCAGCCGGCGATACGGGCTCCCTTTAGAGGTTTGGACTGACCGTACATCTCCCTCATCTTCATGAGGCCAGGCATCTCGTTCTCTGCCATGTCGATGGCCTTACGTCCCCATTCAGCCAGGCTGATGTCAGCTAGAAAAGAGACCGCAGGTTGTCAAAAGGAGTACAAAGATAAAACTGATTAATGCAATAAGCTTGTTCTCTGGTCTGGCATTCTCAGGTGGATGTTTTTTTGTCAGGTAAAGCCTCATATATGCATCAGACTTGGTCTGTTTATTCAAGTCCAAAAGTTTAAAACTTGAGTGTTTTTCTTTAAGCAAAATGCCTGTTAACATAAATAAATAAAAAATAAAAGACACTCATAACATTCATACATTATTTGTCTGGAGTGTTCCATTTTTCAAAAAGAACTAGTTGGGGGGGGGGGGGTAAATGCCTAAAACCACATCATCAGGATGTGGTTTTGCAAATCAGCAACTCTGTTATGTTTTAAACTGCAGTTTTACAAGTCTCAAAAAGGCAAATCTAATAGTTTTAATTGTACTGTCCAAAATACAAAATACTGGGGCAGGGATAGCTCAGTAGGTAAAGTGGTCGCCCCATGATCGGAAGGTCGGCGGTTCGAATCCACTTAACGGCTACCCTGAGGTACCCCTGAGCAAGGTACCGTCCCTACACACTGCTCCCCGGGCGCCTGCTTAGTGGGCTGCCCACTGCTTCACTGAGTGAATGGGTCAAATGCAGAGAAAAACAAGTAATTTCCCCATGGGGATCAATAAAGTATCCATTATTATTATTATTATTACTAGCAAAATTGTGTGCAAGTTTAACACCCTGTGCATACCCAGTTTTGTCTGCACAGATTTCTTATATAAAATTGTATAATCTTCTTTTCTAATAATCTTGTTGTAGGTGGAGAATTCACATGACCACAGCTGTGACATAACAGATTTGCACTTTTGACAGTTTGTCTCTACACTCCCTTCTTTCATTTTCATAACAGCTGCTGTTGCACAAGTTGGCCAGACTGAGGAAATAAAATCATGTCATGAACAGCATGCAATAGGGAAGTGTGATTATCCTTTTCAAATTGGAATGAGCCAAGTAAGCCAGATCTTTACAGAGAGCACGTAAATCTACAAAAAGTCTGTTTGTTCTTAATCCTGTTTCTTTGTTAGCACTTCAGCCTCTTGTTGCTTTGTATGAAGTGCACTTTCAGAACAACCATGTGCCTATATTAATATCAAACCATTCCTACAAAGAGTAGAATGTGTCATGTCATGTACATTACATGTAAAATAAATATGATTTCTGACAACTCAATGCATAAATATTAGGATTCAACAATGAGGTTATTCAAAAGTGGAGCACTTCTTACACAGAATCTGATACATGTCTTTGCCACAGACAACAGTAAATTAAATCTTTGGCTTTTGGAGGTTTATTATTATTTGTTGCTTTTACCATTAAGAAAGCAACTAAATTTTTAAGTGTGTAAAATGTGTGAGGGACAACAACAATGATGGCCAAGTGGCATTAAAATTAAGTTCACTGATTTGTTTTCCCTACAATGCCATCTGCATATTTGAAACCTACCACTAGTTAAGACCTTATTGATACACCTAATTTTTCTTGCTTTTAGTTTTAGACTTAAATACACAGCAAAAATTCCAGATCTATAAATACATTTTCTGACCACTGTCATAATAATTTAATAACATAAGGCAGCACTACCAGCCTTGCTCTCAGAAACATGCTGCTTTGGCTTGTTACTGTAATCATAGCTGCCGACCCACTACAATAGCCTTCTGGTTAGGGCTGTGCAATAAATCACATTTTAACTTCAAATATAAACAATACATTAATTTTGAATACTACAACACAAAAACTAGTTTTGCAACAATTCGTTGTTTCAACTATGAATACACCTTTTTACTTGACAATGGCTTCCCCATAAAGGTCATGAATCTATTTTTTTCTGTTTAATTATAATTAGTAGTTCAAGGAAATAACTTAAAACGTGCATTTCTTCTTTCATACGTTTATTAAACTTACCATTCCTCCAAACTTAATGTATGTTTGTAAAAGAATTGTTATTTATATATAATTACTGACCACAATGACTGTGGTTATGATTTTTTTTGTAATCAAGCAGCACTTGGGAAGGCAGTGTACAATACAAAAGACAGTACTGATTAAATGCTTGTAGTTAACTACTGATTAACCATTTGTAATTGTACTTGTAGTAAATGAGTGTTATTGCATATATTATTATATCACAAATTAACAGATTCGGCTATTGTGTTAAAACTCTTGACCCTTGGATTGCATGCGGACTTCGTCTCATGCCTATCAATTAGCGGGACATTGCCTAACAGCTTCTGTTTCTAGTCAGCTGCAGAATATCATCCACGACAGGTGTGGTTCACATTTGGTGCATTTCAATAGACCAATTGTCCATTTTCATGGCAGACATAGAAGCACAGTTCAAATTTATTAACAGCTCATTTATAGCAAATTGTGACAGAGAACCACGTCTAATTCGGGAACAAAACTATCAAAACAAACAAACAAAAAACCTGTATTCCAATAGAGAGGCCTGACATCAACATTAGGCAAACACCACGTGTAGTGCTTCCGTTACTAGTTTGCAAGTCGCATTCAGTGCAGCATTGTCTATGCCTGTTCTTGTCACTCACGCAGAAACTGGCGGTGAAGCGCAAGTCATCACGGGAGGTGCAGTTTACAAACACAGCTTGAGCCAAGGGTTCTTAGCGACTACGGTTCCACTGATAGACTACAACTCCCAGAGGCTTTGGGTGAGCTTTCTGTTCACGGAGCAGCCCATGCCCGATGCAAGTATGGCTGTTACATGTCGATTCATTCTCAGAAATGAATCAAAGTATGCTTTATTCACATACCGGGAAAAGGAAATCTAAAAGTTTACTGCTAAAATGACTAAGAAACACCAACAAATTAACTGGACAGCTTGCTAAACTGCGGTAATAACATAACACGTTTCACCACATGCTAGCAAGTTAGCAGTAATAAGAGTCCAGAAAGCCCTGCAAAGTCTGGGATAAGTAAAAAAAAAATAGTCTAAGGCATATAAAACATTTATTTCGGTATACGGTTGGCTTCTATACTAAATTAAACGCCTATGGGAACCGTTACCCAACCTGCAAACTTAACGCATTACTAGCTAACTAACCGCGAACGTGCTTAGCTTAACTTGATATACAAGTACGGCAGAAAAAATAAACATTGACACTGACCAACTTTGTAGGGGACTTTCTCAGACATGGTTGTTTTGTGGTGTTACGTTCCGGTAAGGTTGAGAGAAGCGGCAGCCTGGCCGACGGACAGAGGCAGAGAGGGAGGGACGAAAACATGACGGCTCGGTTTTTATCGTCGAAGCTTCATCCAGGCGAGTTCACTCGACAGGGCGACTACAACGCGCTTCTCTTTTGAACTCCGATTGGTTGCAGCAGCTCCCGCCCCACGCGTAAACGACTTGATTGGGTAACGGGTGATGTGGGACGTCGAGTCAATTGTGAAATGAGGTCTTGAGGCGAGAAGTTTGAGTGTGTAAGCAAGTTCAGGCTGGAATCTGTCGGTGGTTTCCTGGTTTCTAGATAAGTGACAGTGTAAACTACTTTATTCGTGTAATGCAGACTGCGAAAGTTGAATAACATTTTGCACACAGGCAGATGCTTCACGGTTATTCCTACACATACTGCGGTGTTCTTCCTATATAACACCTTCAATAGGGTCGTCTTGTAAGTTTTTCCTTTGTTAATAAATATGTTTTTTTTTAATTATATAATTTTTGTATTGGGTCAATTTAAGGCTGCATTAACAGCTGAACTCAGTCTCCAAGAACTATGAATTTATGCTTAAATGGGAAAACAAAGTTGTAGGTTTTTTGGAGGCAAACATATACTATATCGTGGAAGGCCACATAAAATCACAGAGCAGGAAGCTGAGGCGCATAGTGCGCAGAGGTCACCAGCTATCTGCAAACTTAATCCCTACAGTCCTCCAAACTTCTTGTGGCCTTCAAATTGAAGAACAGTGCATGGAGAGCTTTGTGGAATGGGTCTCTATGAGTGAGTGGCTGCATCCAAGCCTTACATCACCAAGCACAATGCAAACCATTGGGTGCAGTGGTATAGAGCATGCCACCACTAAGACGTGTTCTCTGTAGTGACAAATCATGCTTCTCTGTTCAGAAATCCAATGGATGAGTCTGGGTTTGGTGGTTGCCAGGAGAACTTGTCTGCTTTGTGCCAAGTCTAAAATTTGGTGGAGGGGGGATTATGATGTGTGGTTGTTTTTCAGGAGTTGGTCTCTGCCTCTTAGGTGCAGTGAAAGGAACTCATAATGCTTCAGCATCCAAAGACATTTTCATGCTCCCAACTTTGTGGAAACATGTTGAAACAAGAAGGGGTCATCCCTGTTTCAACATGACTGCACACCAATGCATAAAGCAAGGTCCATAAAGACATAAAGAGCAACTTTGGTGTGGAAGAATTTGTCTGGCCTTCACAGACTCCTGACCTGATAAAACCACCTTTGGAATGAATTAGAGCTGTGAACCACACCTTCTGATCCATCTAAATTCACAAATGCACTTTTGTAAGAATGGTCAAAAATCCCTGAAAATACACCCCTAAACCCTGTGGAAAGACTTTCCAGAAGAGTTGAAAGTCTTATGGGTGCAAAGAGTGAGGCGACATTGTATTAAACCGTATGGGTTAAGAATGGGATGTCAATCAAGTTCGTACGAGTGTTAAGGCAGGTAAGTGAATACTTTTGGCAGTGTAGTGTATTTATCCCACAGGTTTTTCAACTTTTTGGTTTATTCACACAATATTTTATAATATTTAATAATTTTAATTAATATTAAAAAATGTAATATGGTTAGGTAAAAGATGTGTTTTTTAAATGTTTTACTAATGAGATCAAGTGGTCAGTAGGATCATATGTATGCTTTGGTTCCTAAACTTTGACTAGCTTTCAAATCCACCATAGTCCTGACATCTTTGTTGACATTTAAACCCTGCATGCTATGAAAATGTGTGAGATGTTTCCTTTATTCAGTTAATTACACTTTAATTTGAAAATATGTTACTTTCATTGTATCTTGTTGTTCAGGTCTATCTTTTTTTTTAAAAACAATATTTTTATTAATTTTAATTTTCACAAACAACCCTTAATTAAATAATATAATATGGTGTACAGTTCACAGCAATAAAAACAAAACAAAAACAAGCAAACTGAACACAGAACACCAGTTCAGATCCATACTAACAATACCTGGGGTCCCAGTAATAATATACAGCATGAGAACTCAAGAAAAACCTTGTAGTTAGACATCAGGTCCCACATAGTTCAAGTACGGTTCTCACACCATAAAGAATTGGTCTGTTTTTGAGTGTAATATACATGTAAGATGACAATCTGTCAGGTCAGTGGAGCCACCCAGTGTATTACAGCCTGTAGACTGGATTACCCATAAAGCAAGTTCATACAACCACTCCCAGACAAAACCAGGAGTCAAAAGTGTTTAACCACTTCAATTGCCAAATGCTGCGTGTCAGAGAAAACGGAAACTGCCCGTTAAAAGTAGGGACAATAGGCTTTCAGACAGTGTCATCAAGTAGGTACTGATAGTCATGCACTTGGTTATTAAGAGGAAAAAGGCCATAGCTGTTCAATCACAGATTGTGCATGGTTCACTAGAGGATATTTGCACAACCAGAGCTGGAGAAGCAGTAATGGAGGACAAACAACTGAGCCATCTTTGTATTGTGAGGAAAACAAATTCCAATAGTGCAGATTAGACCTGATTAAGCAGCTTTTTGCTTATGCGTGCAGAGAATTTGACTGCAGTTTAAAGGTATGTTAGGTCTAGAGTGTGCTGGATTCATACTATACAATATTTGTTTATGATAAGATTTGTCAGTTTAATGTTGTGAGAGCCATACATTTTTGTTCTGACTTGGCAGTGACGTGACAGTATGCACTGGTCACTAAGCAAGGACCTAAACACCTTCTGTAGCTGATACTATAGTTTTGTTTTGTTCTGGTAACATTTAGTGCATGTCTACAGTCCTGTATAATTTGTTCATGTCATGATATAGGATGTCTGGGATCTCTTGATATTTGCCTAATGTATAAAACCTTCTTTAAAGAACTATTTAGGTGAATAATTTTCTTCTGTTTTGCACTTTCTTCCTGTGATACATCCAGATATTATGGATGATTCATTTTGCATTTTGAGACCTGTATAGTAGACGCAGACTTGTATAATATAAGATGACTAGATAACTGGCATATAGAAATACCACTTGATTTCATTAGCTTGTGACTAGATGAGTGGCTTAAAAGCTCAAAGTGTCACGATCTGAGGAGGCAGACCGTGCGGTGGTGTGTGTGGTGGACCCAGGTGCGAACACACGAGAGTAGACTGGAGTAAACTTAACTGAAAGCGAGCCTTTATTGTGGCTGGTGACAAGGAGTGCAGATAAGGCAGAAACGCAGTGACAAACTAAACTATGACTAAACTGGGAAAGTAAAACTAGGAAAAACTATGAAGACACAGGAAACCATAACTATGACTACTAAGACTGGCTGTGACAACATGGAGGGTGGAAACACAGACGACGCGACACAGACTACATGAAACACAGAGACTAAATACACATGAGGGATGATCAGGGGAAGTGGCCACACATGGGAGCACAGCTGACACACATGAACCTAACGACAGGACAGGAGAGGTGAAAATAAATACACTGACATCGAATACAGACTTTCAAAGTAAAACAGGAAACATGGAGATTAGACATGACATGAACTAAACATAACCACGCAGACATGACACATGAACCAGGGAGACTTAGTACAGGGGAGATGACATAAACAACTAAGGAACAAGACTAAACAGCAATCTAGAAATTAACTAGGTGAGCTAAACTAGGGCACAAATGAATACAAAAGATACGAACTCAAACACTGGGTCACAGACCCAGCCCATGACACAAAGAACATGGCTGAGGTTTAATCTTCTAACAGATAACCTTGTGAAAGGAGGCCAACAGCTGTCACCTGTATTGTGGGTTGTCCACAATACATAACCAGATCGGATCCAATCCGATCTGGTTATCAATGGATATCTCATATTTTCAGTAGCAGTACTGCACCATTAAATGTCTGACACAGAATAACAGGTGCAAGCATTATAACCCTGGATGTTTTATCTGTTTTTTGCTAATTCACTAGAGAAAACTGTAACATTTAACATAACAAACTTTTGTTTTTTTCAAGTTTCATATCACAAAGTGTGATAATTTTTAACATATCAAAAATCTCAGTTTTACCAACATTTTGATACCACGCTCATTTTCTAACCCCAATTCCTTCTGTGTCATTTTGCATCATTTTCCAGTGTAAAGTTCAATTCAATTTACTTTTATTTATACAGTGCCAAATCACAATAACAGCTGCCTCAAGGTGCTTTATATTGTAAGATAGACCCTACAATAATACAACAGAGAAAATCCCAACAATCACAGGACCCCCTATGAGCAAGCGCTTTGGCGACAGTGTGAAGGAAAAACTCCCTTTTAACAGGAACAAACCTCATGCAGACCCAAGGTCAGTGAGCGGTGGCCATCTTCAAATCAAATCAAATCACTTTTATTGTCACATCACATGTTCTGGTACACTGGTACAGCGCATGTGAGTGAAATTCTTGTGTGCACACTACACAAGCAACAGAGGTGTGCAAAATACAAGAAACATAAGGAAAAAAACCAAATATAAGAGCAGGACTGCGACCAGGTGGGGAGAAGGGAGGAAGACATGACAAAAGACATCCTGTGGAAGAGAGCCAGAGATGCACAATAACTAATGATTAAATGCATAGAGGTGTATAAACACATAGTGAGTGGAAAAAGTGACTGTTGAAGAAATACTCAATGCATCATGGGAATCCCCCAGCAGCTTAGACCTACTGCAGCATAACTAAGGGAAGATTCAAGGTTACCTGATCCAGCTTTAGCAAAACGGAAAGTTTTAAGCCTAATCTTAAAAGTATAGACAGTGCCGAATCCAAACTGGAAGCCGGTTCCACAGAAGAGGGGCCTGAAAGCTGAAGGCTCTGCCTTCAGTTCTACTTTAAAAAACTCTAGGAAGCATGAGTAAGCCTGCAGTCTGAGAGCAAAGTGCTCTAATGGGTGATGCAGTACTATAAGGTATATAGATGGAGCCTGAATAATCACAACTTTGTATGTTATGAGCTGGATTTTGAATTCAATTCTGGATTTAACAGGGAGCCACTGAAGAAAGTGCAAATGAAAGACAGCAGTCATACATATTTGTTTAATGTGCGCATTGAAGGAAACATCCTGGTCAAAAACGACTCCAAGATTCCTCACAGGTAATGGTAATGCCATCCAGAGTAAGCATCTGGCTAGATTTTTAGGACTACATACAATAACCTTAGTTTTATCTGAATTTAGAAGCAGACGGGTTGTTGGTGCTTCTCACTGTCACCCAGCCGTCCTGTGTTCCCGGTGGAGAGCTAACGGTGCCTACGCTACCTTTTGCTGCAGCGTTTATAAGGGCCTGGCTAGCTACGGGTTTTTCGAGGGTGCAAAGCCAAGTCTCCAATTCAGTGACCCTGGCCTCCAAAGCTGCAAATAGACTATATTTATTACAAGTACATTTGTTGCTAAAGGGGGCTGAGCAGTAACTACACATCTGACACAAAGACCAGGAAAGTGCAGCAGCGACAGGTGAAGAGGCCATGCTGTTAGCGAGTCACAAAAGAAACAGTGAGTGAACACTGCGAATATAATTAGTGAGTGACTCAACAGAGAGTATGATTTGGATAAAGCAAATGAAGTATGAAAATTAAAAATTAAATTAAAAAACACTATGAAATAAGACATTATCTAGAAGTTTTTAATTGGCTACGCTGACAACCTACACAAAAACAGAACAGGAAGTGACACTCTATCACAGAGAGAGTCAACATAAGTGATATATTTTTATACTTAATAATTTGGAGCCCTCGGTGCAAATTGCTAACATGCAAGCTGCATTTAGGCTCAGGAGTTGATCCCAAATACATCTGTTGCATGCATCTGTGTAAAGGTTTACCTGCATGGTAACTAAAAGTTAAATATGATTAACACAACATAAATACACTGAAATGGAGTAGAAGGCAGGCAGTGTACTGTGATACATGTACCTCAAACCGTTAATGTACTCATTGTTACTGCAGTCAGGTAAAATAAACAACTTTTGAGGGAAGGCAGGGTCTCCACAGGTTTTAAACATTACAAAACGGGACAGGTTGAAAGATGAAGGGGAAAAATAGAACGGTGACATAAACTCCAGATGTTTGCTGCCTGAGAAATATATAAAAGGTAAACTAATTCCAATACAGCAGTGCAGACACATTGAGTCTCAACTTTATTAAGATAAAATGTATGTAACCTCCCACATAAACAACAGTCATGTTTGTGACATGGAAATTTTTCAATGTCCAACCGTATTTTACAGCCAAGCTGAGCTAAGATGGCTACAGGTCACATTGTGGTTCTGATATTTGAGGTAAACAGAAAAAAATTATATATATATTATATAAAAATAAACAAAAACAAGCATTGGCATATGCAAGTTTTATTTCCCCAATTTTATTTTATTTTATTTACATGTAAGGATTGGGGTTGACCCATTCTTAAATGCATAACAACTGAGCACTAAAAGTTTCACCTCTTAATTAAAATGTGCAAGTTATGTTTGAATTACAGGAGAAAGCCAGTCATGATCAACCCCAATTTGTACACTGAGAATTCTGTTTCCCCAAGAGAAAGAAGGAGATGTAGCTGCAGCTATAAGTCAAGGGACAAGTGAGCAGAACTTCCTTATGTCACATTTGTAATCAAGATGACCAACATGGAACAGATGCACCCCATGCTTGTCACACAGTGCTGAAAAATCAATTCGTACTACAGGAGAGTTTAAATGGGGTGGGAATGTACCTCACCATCTTAATTTGACTAAAGAGGTCACTGTGTCAAGTCTCAAAAAACATCACACTCACACATCATCTTTAAATTCAACCAGCGTAGGACTTCAGATATAGTCACTGTGAAACCACAGACAGTACAAGGTATCAGGCACAAACGGATCCAAGTTGTTGTAGTGTGCCCTCTGGCAGCTTTACTGGAGTAACAAGTTGACTACATATTTCTGAATGACTGGTTATGAAGTTAGAGCAGCCTTATGTGTGCTTTTTCAGAATGAAGACCAGACTAAGCAGAAGCAGCAGAAGCTTTGGTGTCCTGAATATTGGTCATTATTACGGGCGTAGCTACTAATTTGTAAGACTGAGGAAATATAAAGAGTGCTTATGAGAACTGAATGGATTCAACTGCAGTTTGGCAAGTTGGAACTTGTTGTTGTAGGGCTAACTGATCTGATTTACTGGTTTTACTGTTACTGCTATCACTGGGTGATCTGTACCATTCGCCCTGCATGTTTGGCCCTCAGTACCCAGTTTGCTTGATTATCAAGCTCAGGCATGATTTATTTTAGTGTGTCCCAACCAGCTTAGAGGTGTAAACATCTGGTTTGATTCTTACTGTGCACGAGCACACAACTCAAATGCTTTCAACATCAGCCATGTCCCTGGAGCACATATGACACATTGTCCTTTCTCATGCCCCAGCTGAAAAAGCCACAAAGCAAACAGAACCAAAGATGCAATAGTGTTATGAAAGACTGCTTTCGTTGGATACAAGCAATGACATCAATCTAAGAGAGTATAGGATAAAACAAAAAACAGAGATGGAAAGTAGTGGAGTAAAATATGAGCAGCAGCAAAAAAAAAAAAAAAAGAAGAAGCAGCATAAACTGTGTAGCACTAGCAGTAAATCATGCTTGGTAGCTTATGACCTCTAAAGAGCTTTTTTTTTCCTTCTTTTTTTTTTTGGTGGTGGTGGTGGGGTGTTCACCACATGCCGTTATTAGTAGGATGCAACTGATTAGATGACCCAGATGTTTTTCTTATTACACTTCAGCAGACAGAGGGACAAAGACATCAAATCTTGGATCCTTCCATTAAAGGATTTAATGTAGTTTACGACAGTAGCAGGTCTGTAATTTCACAGTGACGTTTAATGAGAAAGGCCTACACGTTTTAACTTTTCTGCTGCTTTTGGTAGCAGCAGCAATGGCTTGCTGTCATCTTTGTAGAAGAGCTGAGAGATGACGATGCAGGAAGCAGAAAAATTATTTATTGTCTTTTTTTTTCACCCCCAAAATGTGTTGAATTTTCACATTCGAAACAAGCCTTTAAGCCTGTTACTCCACACACCCTCCCAAAAAGTATGCACCCAAATGCTCATACACAATCTTTGATACATAACCACAGGCTGCTGGACATGAAGTTATTTTTCCCTCTATGCCCTTTAGAAAAAGAGGAGTGCACAGCTGGAGCAAAGAGATTCATTCTGTAACATTAAACTGAGAAAAAAAAAAAGCCTGGGTTCATTTCTTTTGAAGTCATAAAAATATGTGCACAAGTGCATACTTCAAAGTTGGGGTATGGTTAGATATTGGGAAGTAGGCTTTAAGACAGAGCAGCATGCCAGCAGCCAGCTCAGCAGCCCAGAGTCCCCATCTCTCTTCCAGATGCCTGGGATCAGTCTGGTAGCAGGGAGAAGGCCACTAGCTAGCTAGCAGGGCGAGCCAGCTCAGTTAGCCGCCCAGGCCTCGAGGTCTGCCATCTCGTCCTCGTCTTCTTCCACCTTCTTTTTGGCTAAAAAGGAAAAAAGGAAAAAAAAATATTCAATTTTAATTTGAAAAAAGTATATTTTAGTCAAATGGATGGTGCACTAAACTGAACTAAAACTAGTTTTGCTTTTTTATGTGCCATTATACCTGGTTTGGATGGAAGTGATGTAGACGGTACACTGGGTAGATTTTCTGTGCCTCCAATCTCGAGAAGATTTTTGTCCAGCTCTTCCTGTTCCAGCTCCTCCAGCTCAGCCATGAGTTCATCCTAAACAGAGAAAAGAACAAAATGAATCAGATTTATGTAGATCAAAAATAACTAGACAGAAGCCATTTAGTAAGATAGCCGATGTAAGATATGTATATATTTGCTTTACAAATCATTTAAGATCTCAGTTTTATTTTCTAAAAACCAGTAACTATCAGCAGTGGCTCCAACTCACTGCTTAAATGAGGCAGCAACTACAGAGACATTATAGGAAAGAGGCAAGTCACTCACTGCGTAGTCACATTGTCACAGTAAAAATGTAAGTAAGTGTGTTTTGACTTTTTTTATTAATGTTTTCATGGGACACTGTATCTATAATTACTGTAACATTTTGCTGTGACATTCGTTTGAAAGAAAAATCTAAAACATCAGCCTAAATTTAGGCTTTTAGTTTCTGTAGGCCTCATGTTTTTTGTTGTTTGTTTTTTGTTTTGCTCTCACCTCATCATAGTCTTCCCCAAAGCCAACTGGTCTAGAGATCACATCTGAGATTTCTTGGGCAACCTCCTGTTGTTCTGTGATTTCTGCCATCAGATCGTCTACTTTGTCAATGTCCCTGTGAAACAGGCGAGTCAAAGGTGGCATGTAAATGTTAGTAAATATAATATAATTATACATTCTACCACCATGTAGCCGCTAATAATAGAAAAAGAACTAAATTTACACTGCCAAGTACAACTCAGACACACTTTTTACTATCAATGAATCTGAGGGCACAAATTTGAAGAAAAGGGAAAAAGGAGGAATTATTGAAGGGAACAAAGAGGGGGAAGCAAATTGGAGAAATAAAGTCTCATGACAGAACATACGGGGAAAAGTAAAAAAAAATAAAAATAAAGAATTAACAGAAATCCTGTGGCAAATAAAAGCTAGAACAACAGTTAAAAAAATGGGGAAAAAAATGATGAAATAACAAAAGACTCTTTTGATACTGCCAGAACTTCTCTCATACATGTTTTCGTGTGCGGCCTTCATTGCTTTAGCTGCAAAGCCCATGTTCTTGAGCACTTCTGTGTTAGTGTTGGCGTTCTCCAGAGCTTCCCTCTGGAACTCAATTGTGGACAAGGTTCCGTCAATCTGAGCCAGCTGCTTCTCGTAACGCTTTTTCCTCTTCAAGGCCTGTAGAGCCGCTGGACATGCAAAAACAAGAAGGGGAAAATAAACTTCGTTTAGAAAGCAGCACAAATGCTCATCAGTATTCTATTCTTTTTTTAAAATTAAAAAACAAACGAAAAACGAAAAGTACAAAACATATAAATGTTGCTTATTTGCCAAATACTACTGTGCAGGCCTTTTTTTCTTCCTATACACAACTGATCATGAATCACAAATGGGATCGATAAAGAATTTGACCTATAAGCAGAGTCACTATTGGCTAATCGGTATCATTGAAACCTTATCACCATCCCATGACATTCAACATTACAATCAAGCTTCTCAGCTGTTTCTCTTTCCCTCTTTCTTTCTCCCCTTCTTTCCCCCAGTCAAGTCTGTCCCGTATTCAGTAAGTGAAAATAAAATAAACAATAAAAGGTGAATCAAATGGACCATTACGGCAAGGCTGGGATGGTCAGTTTGGTAAAGTAAATCCGTTGGGCATCTTTCTTTGCCTTTAGACAACAATTCTGATGGCAAAAGAGCCAAACGGGACAGGCCAAAAAAAAAAAAAACAAACAAAAAACAAACAAAAAAAAAAAAACATTACAATCAACCACGCAGCAGAAAAGCTTGCTTTGTGCTGAAGTGCAGTAAATGGTTTCATGCTGTCATCACGAAACAAGACTCAAACGGATAAAATCCTGTTTCAGCCAAATCTCTGCATGAAGTCACAACATGCTTCAGTCAGACTTTTTAGGTTTGTAACTCACTGAATTTCAACAAGTCCTGCAGCTCATCAAGCTCACATAGGCCCGGATCAAACTCAGTTGGAAAGTACAACATTTGGAAATCCGGTGATGGTTCTTTGATTAGCTGAGAGTAGAGCAGGGCGATATGACCAAAAATATTTATCACGATATACATTTGAAAATTTGCGATAACGATATAACTGACGATATAATTGACAAAATAGACAAAATACTTTACAACTCCACAACTTTATTAGTGCAAAAAACCCCATCAATGTATTTTCACTTAAACAAGCAGCTGTTTTTTATGTGCATTAAAGTTACATAAAAATGTAACAGTGCAAATGCAAATTCCTTGCTGACAGTTTAACCAAAAGGCATTTCCAGTGGAAACTGGCCGACATGTCCTCAGCATAACCATGTATAATATCCACAAAACTTAAAAAGAGGTTATACACACACACAATACGGTAACATTATGTTGAAGCACAGTACGTATCACTCCGCGAGGCGCCTGCCTACGATAGCCGTAATGCTCCGACAATCCATCAAACGGTGCGGCTTCGTGGCTTAGCAAAGTCGTACTGAAACATTTGACAGAACTTCGAGCGCCGTGTACATAAAATCATTTCGAGGTCAGTAAACACAACCAGAATTCATTCATAAGGCACATGGGATTATAAGGGCCACTGTTGATTTTCAGAAAAATCAAAGGCTTGATTTTAAGTGTGCCGTATTTTCCAAAAAACATGGTAATAACGACGGCCCGCTAGCATGCTCTACCAAAAATAGTGCTTTGTTGTGTATCTGATGGACGAAAGCTAAACCAGTTCCACACCACTCAAGTTGGAGCATTTTTACAAACCAGTTCTGGTTCATCCGTTTCATTTAACGATCCGCTTTCGCTCTTCTCATTCTGCGTCACCGTCATGTGCGTTTGTAAACATAGGCACTGCGCATGCGCGTTTTACCCATATTCTATCGCGATATTTCATTTTCCTATCGTTGCCCAAAATTACACCGGTATTACCATGAACGGTATGATATAGCCCAGCCCTAGCTGAGAGGATTAAAAAAAATATATATACATTTATGTGTGTGACTATAAATGTGTATTTTGGTTCCTGTGTTCTTCAAGGGAGTGGGGGTTAAATACAAACAAACAAACAAACAAACACTACAGCCACACACCTATACTGGGAATTCCCCTTAGGTGCTTACATAGGAAATCACCTTAACAATGGATCAAGTGAAACTTACAACTGACTCAAATCTGCTGAGTCACAAGGAACTAAGAAAAGAGGTCAAAAAATTTCAGGACCTTTTTTCCAAGTGCATATCAAATTGAACTGCACTTGTAGTGGAAAAACAAAACAAAACATCCACATGAAAAGCATACTCAGCAGTAAACACATTCATATCAATTCAAAATGTTGAACAAAGTTGTCCAAATGTGTTTATTACTTACACAACAAAACTGAAATGTTGCTGTTGTACAATTACAGCAGGTTTAATACATATTACACCTCAGTTTGATCTCAAAAACTGGTGATCACAGATTTGTGAAATCTGAAAGAGGTCCTGCACTATTTTATAAATATAAATTGAATGAATGAGTGATTTAATTATTGAAATACTAAGGGCCTTTCCAAGACCCTCAAAATTATAATTAATGTCAAACAATCTTAAAATTATTGAGTATATTCAGACTTTTTGAACAAACTACAACTGATGCAAAGTAGAATAATCCCTATAATGGAAAGGATTTGAGATTTTCTTTGTAACACATTACAAAATTAATAATTTAAAAAACTATTCAAGATTTCTGCCCATGTTTTGCAAGGCAGGAAGCATGATGGTAATTCATCTTCTTCCCAACTTTAGCTAATATATCTAATTAGTCTAATTTTCATTGTTATTAGTCATTTCATATTTAGTCATAGTATATCCTAAGTAAATATAATCATATTGCTGCTATATTACATTATAAGGAACCATATAAACAGGAAAAAATGAAAATAAGCCCTTTCCTCTTAGCATTTTTTCATTTCTGAGCTAAATAATAATGACAACAATAACATCAATATTGGACAATTTCTAAGACATGCTAAATGTTCCTCTAAATAGCAGAAGATAACCACAGTAATAGGTCAAAATGTCCACATATGAGAATGTTTAGGTTAAAACCATTAGTCTTTCTATCACCTGTATAATTCTATTCTTGGTCACATTGCCCAGGAAAAAAAGGGCCTCCGATACCTTGGATATACATCTTAAATGTATTACCGTACATTACCAAATCTCCATTTGCACTATTTGCCCATTTGCACTACTCTGCCTGGTTTGCACTCAATGTCATTTACTCATTATATTGTATATTGTATAGCTTTCTTGTTATATGTAAAAATTGTATTGTATTTATTTATTTAAATTTTACTTTTTAATTATTTTACTTGCATTTTTAATCACTCTTATATTTAAATGTTCATTTGCTATTTTATCTAGGGATTGAGAGTAACGTAGTTTCTATTCTCTGTATGTCCTGTACATGTGGCAGAATTGACAATAAAGCTGACTTTGACTTTGACTTTGACTAAATTAAAGTTATGCATACAAAATAAAACAGTAATTAGTACAATACTCAAGATTTAGCACAATACCAACATTTTCATATATTTCTCATAGAATCAATTCTAACAGTAATCTGGGATTCCAAAAAAATCAAATTTACCCCACAATAACTTTTCTTGATTTGTCATTATTAAACTGCTTGTATCTTTTTGTGGTTTGAGAGTGAGGACGAAGTGGGTTGGTTGACGAATGAACCGTTAAAGGGTTAAGAACATTTGAATTTTTCTTCAACACAACAATGAGAGAAATGTAAGAGGCTTCGAAGAACACAACTTTGTTTTGTGGAAAATAAAAACAAATGACAAAACCATGTGATAAGAGAACTGGTCAAGACATATGAATTTGAGCAAACATTATTATTTAACTCCAGAAGTGCACCTATGACGCATTAAGGTGTGGTTTGTTTCTAAGGTTACGTGACCACTGTTTCTACGGTAGCACATTTACATACCACAGCCAAATATGATAGAGGTGGGGCTGGTGTCTAGATACTTTTAATCGTTGTTTCACAATAAAAGAAAAAGGGAAAAATACCTGTTACCTTTACAGCTTTACTACTTAACTTACAGATTAGAGTAGATGAAGGCTCTGCTTAAAGGGGGATATTTCTTGCATATTCATTAATAAATGCACTGGGAGTGTAAATCAGTCAACATACTTTAAAACCATATAACTGTTAATGTGACAATTTAGTTTTATGGGCTCTTTTGCATGAGATACACTTTGATGATGATGATAATGATGGGTAGTAATCTAGATTTAGAAGTTTATGCAAAATGTGAATGTAATATTTCCTCACTTTTGGGGGGAAAAAAATGGGAGAGGACAGCTTCAGAGCAAGACAGGAACTATTCATAGTATGCAATCAAATTATGTAGGTTTGAATACAAAAATTGATTATATGACACACAGACAGCAAGGCTACATTTTACAGGAACATTTCACCACCTGTCCACCTCTTTTCTTTGAAAAGCCTGTCAATTATAATCCACTAAACCTTGCTTCGTGACCACAGCTGCCATATACCACCAACACACACACACCCACATCCACACACATGCACACCTTTAGCAATCTACTTTGTGCCTAGCCTTTTCCACTAGCAGCCAGACAGCAGCTGACAGTTTCCATTTGATCAGATTATATCAGCAGCCGGACCTATTCCTAGACTGATAACATCATTAGCCAACATCACACAAATCATTATCACATTATGTGGGTTGCAGAAATGCATTCAGACTCCATGTTTCAGTCTCAGAGGTCGCTCTAATTGGGTGACGTTTTGCTTTTCCTGCCACTCTGCTCCTTTTTAGCGACCATCAGCAGTTTTCATGCAACAAGTACAATGTCGAGTCCATTTTGGTCTATGGCTACTTCAATGAAAAAACATAAGTGTCCGTGTGAAAAGAGACATCCTGAGTATTATAGACGAGACGTGGTGAATTAAATCACTATTTCTTCAGTAATGTTAATAGGTAGAAACATCCATTTAGTGGTAGGCTGCCAGTAAACCAAATAAAGAAGTAATAGAAAGTAGAAAATGTGGAAGAAAAAGTCAGAGGTCCTCCTTGAAGTACAGTAAAAAAAAAAAGTAAAACCAAGCAGTGAAAACAGAGACCATGAATCTTGAAGCTGCCAAAATTACAGCAGGGTTGGTATATTGTCATGAGGAATTTATGTATTGTGTATAATCAGTCACCCCAAAGATAGACGGAGGCTGACTTATGGGATGAACTATGTTGAAAATCAGGTTTTGGAGATGGAAAGATTTTTCCGATTTAGATCACACTAAGACTTTAAAAATTACTTTTAGGTGACAAGCTCACAGTGATAGTAACTAGTGTTAAGCCAATAGTCTACTTTCTGTATTTGCAAGCATGTAAGGATCTGCTTGGGTCTTTGCGCCATGACAGTCAGATCAACCTGTCATTTGTCTAACTGTTCTACTGCTACTCAGTTTAGCAGGCACACATGCGGTTGACACAGTTTAAGTGTAATGGCTGCACAGACATTCACTCACTCACTAATAATTCTGTCCTTCAAATATCCATCCATTTGATATACTTATTTAAAACCACAGTATAAATTTACAAAACTGTGAAAAGTCCAAGTCTGTCACTGTAATAGGATGGTTACAGAGAAGATAAAGATACTAGTCTTAAAAAAAGTAATGTATTTAAAATGTGGATATAACTTAAACTGTAACAGCGCATACTGCAGTATGGGAATGAATCTATGACTGACAATGCGCTTTATATCGTTACATGCCCAAGACTGAAGGGTGATATACTGTAGATTAAAAAAGGACACAGGGCTAAGAAAAAAAATGGACAGAAATTAATTGTAAGGTATGACCTGTTCCAAAAACAGCTCCAGGCAAAGCTTCCATTTTATAAGATAAACCCAAAGTTTGGTGTTATTAAGCAGTTGTTTAAAAAAAAGACACTGTCTGTCAAGAGAGAACAATATGAATATGTTAGGTTTTGTAAATATTTAGAACAATACCTGGATATATATGCATGCAAACTTAGTTACGCTCATAAACATCAGTTTAATATTTGGCTGCCTGAGTCTTCGAACCTAAACGTTACAAACTTTTTGTCTCTTGTTTATTTCATTTCTTAAAGTTTGTTTCTTCCCTTCAGTTGTTTTATACGTGCCAGCCAAAAACTAGACATTTAAATATGGAGTCTTGTAGCCGGGTGGACAGACTTGTTTTCAGGTAAGCAGCGTGTCAACTAACAACTTCCCTCTTCCTTCTGTTGAGTTAGCCTCAGGCTAACTAAGAAACTAACTAGCCCTTCTGACAATTTCATTAAATCCGACGCAGTTTAAGAGCTTTTCCTCACCTCGTTTGTTTTTCGTGCCGTTTTTCTTCGCCGTCACGAGCTCCTGTTCAATTTTCTTCTCTAGGAAATCCTGTTTTTTGGCCAACATCTCCTCGGTCTCTCTGAGTCGCTGAATAGCCTCTTGGGGTGTCGGCGCTTTCCCACCCTTACCCCCGCTTCCGAATATCTTGCCAAATAGCGACATGTTTCTAGCTTAAATGTAAACTTTAGCTGGTGGGTTAACCGTAGATAAAGTCCGCTGACTTTCTGATACCACACAGGTAAAAAAATAAAATGTGCGTCCCTCCCTGTTGCCGAGGCTGTTGTTGTTTTTGTCTCTTCCGCTTTCAAAGCAGGCCTCGTGATGTCATTACGTCAGCGTGACTCATGCGTGGAACTATGGGGAATTTCGCAGTTGAGCAAACTAATAAATGCTCATTGTGGTTATTACCAGTCAGACGTTACATAACCTGTTTTAAAACACTGTAATTGGAAAAGAGTGGTTAACATATAGAGACAGGGAGTCATTCGGAATCAGATTCACATTTATGGGCAATTTAAAATCATCAGTTAACCTAACATGTAGGTCTTTGGACCGAGAGAGGAATCCAAAGTACTCAGAAAGAGCCGATGGAGTAGTAAGAAAATCAAAACACAAGAAAAATTTCGTTCCGTCTCATTACTTCTGGTAATATTGGCTAATTTTGTAGTTACAGTATTCTGCCTTTGCGGGGCAGTATTGTGACACAGGTGTAGATTTATCAGTGATTTTATGTTAGTCATTTTATGTTTTTGATGCTATTGCAACTTGTCAACACAAGAGGGAGTAGTAACGCCACTTGGCACTGTCTCAACAGCCACTTAATCAAGGTTCAGTGGTGCTCAGCTGTGATGAGATGGGACAGAGGCAAATGTTTCTTTTTTTTTCTTTTTCTTTTTCTTTTTTAATCTTGTATCATTGTGAATGAGTGGATATCATCATGTATACACTCCACACCAGTTGGTGGCGGTATTGCACCATTTTGCTGTTTGCCAACCGCCAATAAAAATATAAAGAAGAAGAATCATCATGCATGGTCTTCTTAGATCATTTTGGCAGAGGTGGGACCAAGTCATTGTTTTGCAAGTCTCAAGTAAGTCTCAAGTCTTTATCCTCAAGTCTCAAGTCAAGTCTCAAGTAATGTCAGGCAAGTCAGAGTCGAGTCTCAAGTCACTGGTGTAAAAGTCCGAGTCAAGTCACAAGTCTGAAACTTTGAATTTCAAGTCCTTTCGAGTCTTTAAAAAAAACAAACGAAAAAATAATGTTGCAGTTATGCTAAATGTAAATATTAGACCATGTAATTTTTAAATCTGTGTTTTTCTCAACACATGACAAAATAGTGAACTTAGAAAATATACACAAATTGTGAAATTGCACCTCTTTAAAATGCAGCTCAATTAAACCTAGCTCCAAGAATAATTTTCACCGACAGTTCTGAGATAAGCTGCATGTTATTCTTGGATGCGGTTGTAGGACCAGCTTTAAAATCGCATGACAAAAATATCATACACATTAAAAAAAACTGTATCACCAACGTAGCCTGGACAACATTTGCTAGTTAGATGAAGTCAGCTATCTCATCTTAGCATATTTATATGCATATTTATAATTATACGGTTCTTGGAGTGAGTGCATACACTCATGAAGTTTAGTAACTTCAGGTCACTGCAACAAGCCCAGGTACAGTTTACCGACGGATGGGTACAGGACCTTGAAATGCACCGTGTAGAACGAAAGACCATCGTACGTATCATAAGTTTACCAGTCTCACAAATTGTCGTCATAAATACACATTCCTTAACCGTTTATTAATAGGACCTTTGAGCTCAACGGTAATTAATTAGTAGTGGAAATAATTTCTGGTACCCATCACAGAAATGTAGCAGTGACAACAATACTGTATGCTGTAATCGTACTGGGCAATTAGTGATACAAAAAACCTGTTTTAAACTGTGAATAAAAGTATATGTTTTTGTCAATGTACCATAATAACAGAAGCGAAACGCAATATTGTGTCAGGACAATTCACTATTTATGCACAATAAATAAAGGAGCATAGCGCGACAATTTCTGTTCTTGCTTGTAACCTATATCACCAATTATGTTATGAAAATGACGTATTAACTACTAAAAAACACTGACCTTTGTGTAAATGCTTGGAGCAGACTAACCTGTGAGCTGGAGTGTTCTGGGACGTTATATTTGATCTTTGAATGGCTGCAATCCAGGCCATCCGTCGCGTCTTTGTTACTTCGGAAACATGAACAATTTCTCTTCAACGACGTAATCCGATAACAACCGATCTCTTTACCCGTCGGCTTCCCGTGGCTGTCATGCGACCGGCTATTGCAGTTAATAATACAACAGCTTCTTGACATTTTTGTGTTTCTTTTTATCGCTGTGTGACTGATTTCAATTGAAAGCCTGCGTGCGCTAGTACCGCTTGCCACGAGTTCCCAGAATCATTTGCGGTTCTACCCGTGAATGACGTCACATTTTCAATCTCTATATAATATGCATGTTAAGTTTTATATTTGGGGTAAAATATCAAGTCTTTTCAAGTAAACCGGTTCAAGTCCAATTCAAGTCCCAAGTCATTGGTGTAAAAGTCCAAGTCAAGTCACAAGTCTTAGAACATTTTTTCAAGTCAAGTCTAAAGTCATAAAATTAATGACTCGAGTCTGACTCGAGTCCAAGTCATGTGACTCGAGTCCACACCTCTGCATTTTGGGATAGTTTAAAGAAAATGGACTATACAAAACTTGAGCTTGATGCAAGTGGTATATGGACATTATTGAAATTAGAAGAATAAATAATACATTGTTTTTTTTTTCAAGGACATTTTCAATGGACAATTAATGGACAGTTTTGTAAACCACTTGTCATCTCATCATCTGTGGTAGTTGATCTTCGACTGGCGAAATTTATGCCCTACGCTGAGTCTGAAGTCAGAGTTGTGAAAGATTTATTTGTTTTATTAATGTGGAATAGTGTCAAAGAGACCATGAAATATGCCAAATATGCTCCAGTCATTAGTCATTTATTAGGTGAGACAACAGTGGCCGAGGACTTAAGTACTCAAATACAAGCTATAAAAGGTCAGCCCAAATCCTTCAAAAAACTACGCCTCCTATGACGCACTGTGTTGTACTTTTCCAGCTGGAGATGTGAGTGACCTGAACGCCAACCAATCATGCCCTGAGTTGTCTGAGGAACAGGAGGTGAGGGGCTAACCTGAAGGGAAAAAAACCCAAAACCTGTCAGATACATGAGAAAGACAGATAAACAGATAGATAGCCAGGTCATACATGTATGTATTTTTCTGGAGGGGTCAGAGGTTGTGTAGTCAGGTGCTGGGGAAGCTCCACTTTGACTGCCTTCTTCAGCTTCACACTTTCCACCTCATACTAAAATACACATAAGAGAGAAGTTAGATCCACATATGTGGAATCCGGAGACCTTAAACAATATGAATGTTGTGTTTATTTAAACATTTGATTTGTAATTTGTGGGACTGTTTGTAATAATTAACTGTATATAAAAGATAGACATAGGCACTAAAAAGTCACCCCCCTTTCCGTGATATTTCAAGCTATGTGTTTGTGTGTGTGTGTGTATGTGTTTGTTTTTAAAAGATGGATCTGACTGAGAAATCAAGCTTGAAAAAAAAAAAGCCTAATGAGAGAATGCAATCTGACACCAAAGGAGAGGGGCCCCTTTACTTTAGTTTTATTTGATGTCCATTTAACTGATGTCTGACTTGAGGGAGTATTTCTTGGAATTTCTGTCAGTTCTTTTCCACATGTTGTGGACTAGAAGGGGATCTATGATTGTACCCTAACCAGTGGACAAGTGTTAAAGGTCCTGTGCTCCACTGGTCACCCTTCATTCAGTAAAACGAGTGGTGCTATCTGTGGCTGTCTTTACCTCCTTGTAGGCTTCAGACAGGAAGCCCCACTTGTTAGGCCAAACTTCAGCCGAGTGTTTCTCAGCCTTTACATGCGCTTTCCTAACACACAAATACAAATACGCTTGGGTTTTTTTTTAATCATATGTGGTACCCTGCATCATACACCAGTGGAAAGAAACAAGTCGTTCCTCCAGTTTCAGCACTGTCTGCAAATCCAGAAAGAGCTGAAGGTCTCACTCCAGTCAGAGTGATGACTGCTTTACATGCCATTGCTCAAAGAAGAGCTTCCTAGTAACTCAGCAGATATGCAAGAACATATTTTTATAAAATTTGAGTAAAATCAAACATAAATAACATACTGTGATGATTTACCAGATTTCATCCTGATGCACATAGTTGATGGGTTCAGATGTTCGCTGCGGCTCTGCCATCTCTCCTGACCAGCGAGTGTTCGTGTGTCAGACTGTGTGGCTTCTTTCGCTCTGTCCAGATAATGTTTCATCTGTGTGTAAGCCTTGCTGATAGGCCTGTTTACTGTGGTCATGGAGACAGGTTTCCCTGACACATATACCTCTGCAGATTTCTCTGTGTGCGTGCGGCTGTGTGTGAGTGTGTGTGTAACCGTGGTGACAGTGGGATGGATGAAGCCTTGGAGGGTTGCTGCAAGCTCAGACAATTTCGTTTTTAGTATCATACTAGGTTAAGCTGCTAAGTACCTAACATGAGCATGCTAACATTCTCAAATAAAATGCTGTTCTTGCAAAGAGCTAAAGTGACCCCAGGGGTCTACCAAGAAGCCAGATTAATAAGCTAGTGAGTTACTGTTGGAGTTAAAGTAACCGTTTTTTGTGTCACGAAAGTTTTAACTGGCTTAATCACTAAAGTAACTTATGCTGAACACATAACTTGTTGGGAGCAGGTCACGTTTAGAGCAAAGGTGTCAAACATAAGGCCCCGAATTTACCCAGCAAAATATCCAATCTGGTCCACTGGGCAGTTTTGGACTATGTGGAGAAGGGGATTGGACATAACTGTATTTTTGTAAGTTTTACAACTTTTCCTGCTGATAAAGACCGCCCCCATGGCCATTTATACCACAACAAAGTAATTAAATAATAGTGTAATTGAAGTGTTTCTCTCTGTACTATATATATATATACACACATACATATGAATTATTTAAAAATTATTATTTTTTTAAAAATCCTTCAGTTTGTATAATTACAGGACAGTCTGAGCATCCAGAAACCTTTTCTGTAATTTTTACCCATTTATCTCTTATAGTTTAAATACAAAGAGTCATGCTAACAGACTTTTTTATCATGTAGAAAAACTGGGATGCACTCTAAATGTGCTGTAGTGGTGTAATGGGGAAGGCTTTAGGACTCAGTATCCAAAAGTCTGTAAACCCCTTTCCAGATGCCCAACTCTTTGCACCAGAGGGACCGAGAGCCCCCCTTCCATGACCTGGCTATGTACATCTGTACATTACCACTATACCTTTTAGCTGGGGGTGTAAATATAGCTACTAGCTTGACATTGGCCTGAAAACAAAAGTGCCTCATTGAGGTAGGTGTGGGAGTTTCTCCAGTCTGACAAGGCTGTGAAAAATGGACAGAAATATGCTTCATAATGGGATCCATGGTATGCGTGCGTATTTATGTTAACTCCATGTACTACCTGACAGTTGTCATCACAAGATTAGGTTCGAGACCTAGTTTTCCTTCCCTGCGGGCTTGCCTCAGCTAACCTAAGGGCAATACCTTGAAGGGTAATAAAGGACATGTCTGGTGTTTGAAGAATCCGCTGTTTCAACTCTCTACGCAGCATATCATCATGAACATGTTCAACAAACTAATCCCTTAACATTATATCACTGTGGAGTTAGCCTCAACTAAAAAACTAACAAGCCTTCTGACAATTCAAATTCCCACACAGTTTACAAACTTATCCTTAACTGTTCCCTAACTGTACACAAAGCTTGTTGACTTTCTGATACCACACATAATATACAAATTTTTTATCATGCTGGTTTTTATTAGGCTTTATAAGAAACTTGAGGAAAATGGTTAAAATGAGTGGTAAGACCTCAGACCTGGAAACAACTCTAATGGCCATCTTTTACAGTAGTGATAACAGAGCTTCGATAATATTTCTTTATAATATAATAATATAATATTTCTTACTCCAGCCAGTGACATTTAATTGTATCAATAATGAAGTCTCAATCTCAGGGGTGCACCAGCAAGGACATCTGGCATAAAGTTCTGCCAAATCAAATACCTGCTGTGGTGATTACTCGTGAAAAGGAACAGCTAAAACTAGCTGCTTCTTCTTCTTCGTTTTACATATTAGTGTTTGTAAAACTGCACTGACATCAATGCTGTTTTTACTTTCAGGGTTGAACTCTGTTTTTAACATCTGCCATGTTCATTTTTATAAGAGAGAAAACAAATATGCTCAGACTATAAATTTTCACAATTTATTATCAATCGGTTAGAATTTCAGATGAGTTTTACATGGTGCCATGGACCCCCGCCTCTCCACAATGCTCCGAGAGACAAAGGCTGCCACACCCAGGCAGTAAACACTTTTACTTTGTGTGACAGAAACAGAATGTTAACATGACAGATTTAAAGTTGGAGGAAAACTTTAGGTCACGTTTCATCTCCTGCACCCTCCTGTCTCCCTAAAAGGAGATGGCACTTCTCACATCACCATTCTAGGTTGGTGTCTGGCCTGTAGACTCAGAGAAGGGTGAAAGAGGGGGGAAAGAGAGAGAACTCCAAAACACCTGAATTTATAGACATGCTTTGGTCTGGCCTTAAAGTTTTGTACCGTCTGGTGCCACCACCAGTCCAGGCAGACACTCACCCGCAAACTCCTCAGAGAAGAGGCTTCTCCCTGTCATATTTGTTAGTGTCTGAATGTAACAGTTGTCACAACCCGGTTCAAAGGAAGTGCCAAGCAAGTGGGAGACCACACACAGGCTTTTAAAGGCTGTAAGATATATTTAATGAAAATAAGGTGAAGAAACTTAAACACAATTGAAATGATATAACAGCCATAACTGAAGCCTCAAATAAACATGATGGGTGTCAGGCCAAGAGAGACAGCCACCCATGGTTCAGTCAAGATGTCTTTATATGCTGGGACTGGCCTTCTCAGGTGTGCTGTGTCTATAATTGGGTCAGCTCCACCTACCTGCAAGAAACAGGCAACAGAAAAACCAAAACACAAGGCCAGCCCACTGGCTGTCACACAGTTTAAATCCCAAACTATTCTGCAACACATATCTGTGTGCAATAAAGGATAAACATAACTGTGTTATACAACTTTTAAAGTAATTGTGTAATATAGGTTAATGGGGGTAAATTCTAACAAATCAAAGGTTTATATGAACCAATTAAATACACTGAAGCTTTTTAACAAGAAGCTCATACAGCAAAGAATAATAATTAAACTGTGTATTTAACTACACAAAGTCAGAAAGTCATTACTGAACAATTACCTAACAGCTTTAACTATTTGGACATAATTTTTCAAGGTGACTTTCACATTGCAAGCTCACAGTGACCGTAATGGTGTCACTTGTTTTATGTAGCTGCGTACATAAAACAAGTGACATGCAGCTGTATGGTGATTAAAACTGAATTTAACTATGTCACATTAACTGTCACTGAATGTAATGTTACATAAACATAAAGTAAAAATTTTAAAGATTCATCGATCAAGGCTACTTTTTAAATATACAATATACTTATCAAAGTTTTCTTCTATGTTGAGTTATTTAATTTTGTTTTGTAACAACTATTAGAGATGATTTATTAAAAGATGATAGTTTATAGTTTAAGATGATTAGTTTATAGAGAACCAGACAAGTTTGGATCAGAGGTTTTTCTCCTGTAATAGATCAGTCCCAAAGACAAAGTTAATGCTCCAAAGATCAAAGCACAAACTCCTCCAGCTAGATAACTCCTTTCAGATGGTCTCAAGCAAGAGTCTGCAACAAAACACCAACAGAGATATTCATAACTGTTAATAATGCAGTGCTTAAATAAAAAAGGACTCTGTGAATTTATAGAAAAATGCAAACAGCACATGACTAAAATGATCTTGTCTGTCCTCACCCCAGTAAGAACTCTTGGGCTCCTTTAGGCTAACATGCTCTACCGTACAGGTGACTCTGTCCTTGGGGATAGGTGTGCACTCCAGATAAGAGTGAACCTGATAGGTACAGTCTCCATTTGTCATCACTTCACTTATGGTCACACCCTCAGTCACTTCCTGACCATTCAGGTACCAAGTCACAAGGATGTGTTCGGGGTAGAAGTCATAAATGCTGCACACGAGTATTGTGTCATGGCTGGAAGTGTGGTCTCCCTCCTGGAGAGTCATGCTGGGTGCAGCTGAAATCAGAAGGTCAACAGCTTTAATGATGAAATTCATCATTCTGTAAACCAGCGATAAATAACTGGTTATTTATTTTAGTTAATCAACGTATTTGGTTGTAACCAGGTTAAAAATATCATCTATTAAAATGTTTTGAAATATTAAAAACATTGAAATCCATATCAAATAGTAATAATCCATATGAAATAATGATGGTTAATGTATTTAGAAAATGTTTTGAAATTCCTTAAAAGAGCATTTGCATTATATAGCATTCATTGTACAACTATCTTGTTTTATTGTGAAAAGCTTTGCAAGAGGAAGTGAATGGTGTTGTGCCTGCTCTGAGAGATCTTGTAACGGAAAGTACGGGAAGTTTCTGCAGGCTTGTATGAACTGGACTATCTGCTCGAAGGGTCTTTGTTGATGCGCACATTTTGCAAACTGTCTGTCAGAAGTCACATTTTTTCCATTAGATTTTGAAGAAAACTCTGCACTTCCAGTACTAACAGTACTATCTAATTTAATGTGTTTGAATATTTACCTATGTTTTCCTGAACTGCGTTGAATACTGCATCAACATTATTGACACAAGTCAGTTGTTTCTCTGCTTTTCTCTGCTCAACATCAAATTTGTCTTCATTAAACTGAGATGCTGTGATTAATCCAGCTGGAGTGAGGCCCGTCCACTTGCCGACTGTGCTGTTGTACTGCATCGTAAACTCTTTGTTAAAATACCAATCGATCAGATACTCCACTGTCTTCGGGTCTCTGGAGTGCATAACACAGCAAAAGTCAGCAAACATGAAGTAGCCGTCTTCATCAACAGAGCAATCTGAAAGGAAAAGAAAGAAGTGCTGTAGAAATTTACTACAATCAAGATTTTCAAGCTCAGCCAACCCTCAACAAAGTTTCCAGCCAAAACAGCTTCCTCGTATTTAAATCTGAACTGTTATCAACCGGGTGGTGTTCCCTGTAAGAAGAGACAAGTTCTCTTTCTTATCAGTGAGCTGGTGCATCTGTGCCCTTGAAAAGCTGAGATTCAAAACTGGTTTTTGCTGCTGTGCTCAGATATTCTCACATTTGATAGAACAGGTTAAATCCAAGTCACACTCTGTTCAGTTTATTATGTTCATTAATGAAAGTCTGATAAGAACAACAACAACAACAAGGCTCCCTCTGTGTTTTAATAGGAAATTAGAAAATCTTCACACTCAAAACCCCTTTATGTTGATGTAACGTACATCACGAGGCTGACCGTTTCCTCATTTTATAGATTCCTGTACACAGTGGCATTGTATTCAGCTTCTCTTTAAGGTAATTATGGAAAAGTCTGTCAGTGTGCATCTGAATAAGGCATAGAAAACATACGTAACTGCCTGAGCCGGACTTTTAAATAAAATATACTTTTCACTTTGTACTGAGAAGCTTTGTGTGAAACGGCAACATTTCACATCATGACAATGATTTTTTAACCCAGTCTGAGTGAGAGGCCTGAATCACTGTCAGTTGCATAGTCGTCTCACTAACAAAGAAATACTATTAAGCCAAGAAGCTGTGCAAAAAAGTTTCTTCGGATACTGAATAATGATGGGATGTGGAAAACGTGAGACACATTGTTGATATTTCTTAAGCGGACCTCTATGTGTTTTGAAACTCATAAAATTTTTTAAGATAAAAGGAAAAGCACAATATTTTAATGGGTTTTCATGCAATTGTTTTGTAGATTCAGCCCATTAGAGATCGCATTTGGTCCCTTGTGAATGACAGTGAGTTTGACACCAGTGGTTTAGACTGAAATACACCATAACTGAATGAACTACCATCAAAATTTGGGTTTTAAACACTGTACCTGCTAAACACGTAGTTATTTTACGTTGATGCTGCACTAATGTGTTCCTCAGAGCTGCATATGTGTAAAGTCTTATTGATTGCATGCCTTTAAATGTGATCCAAAAATGCTAAAGGACAGGTTTATACATTTTACAAATCTATCAAATGGCCGTGCAGATGTTGAAACTGTCACTACTACTGCATGAAATGAAAAACACTTAAAAATGACGTACAATGTATATGTGATTTGATATCTATAGATAAAAATAAAGAATTACTCACCCACCACAAGTGGAGAGAGGAAACATATCAGCAGCAGGTACCTGAAGCGGTTCATGTTGAAACCAAAATGAGGCGTGACTGAGGCATGAATTCAATTACAAACCAGCCTGTGTGCAGTTTTTGAGCGAGTCTGTTCTTTCAGCTACACTTAGAGTTTCAGTTCACTCCGATCCACATTTTGTTCTGTTCACTATTTCTTTCCAGACATTTCTCCTAAAATTGTTTTAATAAACATTACTGTGTAACAGTGCAAGCAGTTTAACAACCTTAAAAATGTATAACAATACACTGAAGTACTTTGAAGAATTGCACTGAAGAATTTAAAAAAAAAGTGAAATTCATATGCATTTAATTCATTTTTTTAGTTTTATCTGCTAAAAATTGTAATGAGGCATTCATGGTGATTGTTTTTTTGTTTTTTTTTTTACAGGCAGTCATTGACTACAAACTTATGATGAACCAGTTCATGAAAAACATTCAGACGTCTCACACCACATTGTAACCACCAGTAACAACAATTTGAAAGCAGCAGTTGTCGGGGTAAAAGAAGAAAGCACAAAAAACGAGCCAGTGTATTCCTATAAGTGGTCCTAAACTGGGATACAAGTGGAGGGTTGTGCCATGAAGGACATTTGGTGTAAAATCTTTGTTAAATCACATTTGGATCAGTGTGGCTGGATCAGACTGGTTTGGGTGATTAGGGATAGAGATGGGACTGCAAGTGAGAAACATGTTGAGTTGGTGAAAAGGGTATTTTGAGGAGCTGATGAATGAATAAAATGAGAGGAAGAGGAGATTTGATGGAGTAAAGACAGTGTAGGATGTACCTGTGGAGGTATGGATCTATGAAAGTGTGGTTAACTAGATTGTTCGACACAATTTCACCAAGTTTAGTGGTGGAGAAGAGGTTTAGTGGTACAGATGAAACAAACAAACAAAAAATGATATGCCTAAAGCTGTAGTATCTACTGATGCATTAAGTTCTTCACCCATCCAATGAAAATATGGGCAGGAATTGTTGAAACTAGCTTACCGGTAAGAGAGAAGTTGCCAATAAACAAACAGCAACATGGATTCATGGGAAAAAGAATGAACCTACTGCTGTTTGTTTGGAGATTGTTAATGGAAAACTGCATTGTGTCTTTGGGATCTCAAGAAAGCATGTGATAGGGTGACAAAAGAGGAACGTGTGGTAGTATGTGAGGAAGTCGACAAAAGAATATCAGTGCATATCATAGTCATGTACTGCATATCAGTACATATATAAAGACACTATGAAAGAGGTGTACGGTTGATTTGATTCATTCATATTGTGGAGGTAATTTTTCTGAATTAATCAGTCTTTAAACTCAGTATACGCTATGCAATTTTGGGGTGTCTCTGACAAAAGAAAAACTACGTGAAAGCATCACCGTGATGCCTTTGCTTGCAACTTTAAAACAGTCAGGCATCTAAATATGCAATCAGTTTTTTATTGCAATAATCATCTGTCTTATCTTTGAAGAAGACAAAATTACATTCTTTTTCCTGTGCTGATGGACTGCCCCCTACTGTCCATTAAAAAGAATGCAGTTTTCAGACACTTCAGGCTCAGAAGCTATGCCCATCTTGCAAATGCATTTATAATCAACTCTTAAATGTGATATAATGTCAGTGTTTGTGAAGCTACATGGAAAACACTAATGAAACAAACAACGAGATCTGTTCTTGTGCTTTGAAAGTTGTACATAACATTTTTTCACAGAAAGTTCAAATTGCAAAGAAAAAAATGTAAATGGACAGTGATTAAATTGGGGTGTATTTTATAACACAAAATCTGAACTGAAGAAGCTTCTTGGATGAGAGGTGAAACGTCTTCAAGCAACTTAAAGAAGTCCAGCCGCTTTTCTTTGCAAGCTCCTTTGACTACGATGACCTGTATGACTGGGAACCTTCACAGACATAACACAAAATCATTCAGTGTGTAATAAAATAAAATTCAATTCATAACATATAACTATTAAGGGTAGTAAGGGTACTTTTACATCACTTATAATATCTTTACTTTATTTTTTAATTTTTTTTTAACTTCCCTTAAAAATGCATCAGAGCGCTGCACACAAGAAATAAAAAAACAAAGCAAAACAAAAAAACCCACAAAAACTCTGTAACAACATATCTGTAATAAAGTTAAAAAAGGCGAGATTTTAATTTTCTCTTTGTTTTTTTAAATCATTATATGTAGATTTAGTTTATAGAGTATTTAAAAATGTTGGATCAGAGGATTTTCTTCTGTAATAGATCAGCCCCAAAGACAAAATTAATGCTCCCAAGAGCAAAGCACAAACTCCTCCAGTTAGAAAACTCCCGTCGGACTGTTTCAAGGAAGAATCTGCAACAAAACACCAGGACACATATTCATAATGATTGATAATACAGTGCTTATATATGTGTGTGTATGTATGTATGTGTATATATATATATATATATATATATATATATATATATATATATATATATATATATATATATACATACATATATATATATATATATATATATACATATATATATATATACATATATATATACATATATATATATATATATATATATACATATATATATATATATATATATATATATATATATATATATATATATATATATTAGGGGTGCAACGATACACAAAATTCACGGTTCGGTTCGATACTTTGGTGTCACGGTTCGATATTTTTTCGATACAAAAAAATGTTCATGCATTTTTAATTTGTCATTTATTAAAATTATAAATATATATTTTAACTCAAAAGTACAGTTTTTAAATTTAACCCTAACCCTTGTGTGTGTTTTTTATTTTGACAGCGAATGCGCACCTGCGGACCACTTATGTGCAGCCCTGGTTATATAGCTCGTCATATTGCAGCCACAGAAATTCTTTTGTCCATGAAACCATAAAGCTGCACTTTCTTTTTGCCTTATAGTCTGATTTGTCATAACTTCTCCGTTTTGTGGTAAGCTTTTCTTTGGCTGTCACTTCTTCACCCTGACCTGTCTTATTTGGCTCAGCAGAACTGAAATGCTTTTACACGCTCACTCACATAAGCTCAGCGATTCTCTGCGCGATCAACCTCTCACATGTTTAAGCTTGCTGCGGGAGATTTCACTTGTCATGTTTGCATAGTAAGCTAACGATTAATAAGACGATGTCAGAGGAATTGGTGCACAAATTATCATCACTCACAGATCAGTGCTGTCGCTCTCTATACACAGTTCGCACGATTGCAAAGTGAAAGCAAAAAAACAAGCGCAAATTCAAACGCAACTTCAATATGTCACATATTGACAGTGGCTCACCGATGCCAATGACATAATTACCCAGCTACATTTCTGAAAGAATGCAAAAGCATTGACATATATTTTTCCTACAATAGCCCGACGGGCAGGGAAGAGATAGATTTTGGTAGCCCGACTGAAAAAATCGCTAGCTCCGGGACGTCGGGCTAGCGATATTGCGAGCCCTGTATCTGATTGAGGAATCACTCATCTTTGGAAAAGAGAGTTTATTACAGAGAAATGTCTCTTTCCAAAATAAAAGCTATACTATCCGCTTCTTCTGGGCTATATTCTCAGCAGCATATTAAACATATCAGGTCTCCATAAGGAGAATCCTGTGCTAACAGGTGTCTAAATGACTCGGCTAAAGTTTGTAGCATGCATGCTTGTTGTTTTTGTCTTTGCACTAGGATGATATCGGTGTAAATGTGCAGTCATATTCGTTGTGTTCCCACTAGTGCTTTCAGGTTAATCTCGTTGAAATAACCTTAATGCCACAACACGGCAAATCTCCGTTAACGAGCTACCCTATACAGAGGGGCTAGACGGCCAACACGTTAACGAGCTAACTGCGCTAACACACTAGTTCACACCAATGTAATTAAGCATTGCATGGCACATCCAACATACTGTTTTACTTTAGTCCATGACTCGCTTACCTTCAGGGTCATACGTCACATGAAAACCAAAATAATTCCAAACGCCAGATCTGAATGAGGGTGGGGAGGTCCACTTCTGTCTCGCTAGCTTGCCCTGCGCTCTTCCTTCTGACCATGCTGTCTGTGTTGAGTGCTCAGTGAATCTGCGTTCGACTACTCCGCCTAGGCTGCACTCTCGAGCCTAGGCGGAGTAGTCAAATGCAGATTCACTGAGCGCTCAACACAGACAGCATCGTCAGAAGGAAAGTTGATAAAATAAATTACAAATTTTGTATTGTTCTTTCTTTTTTCTCCCCTTTGTTTTTCTTTCTTTCTCTCCCCCTCTTTCTTTCATTCTTTCCCCCTGTCCTATCCCACAGTCATGTCTGTCCCGTTTGCAACTGAAAATAAAATAAATTCATAATTATAATAAAGGTCAATCAAATGGACCAATATGATGATCCACTTAAAATAAATCCTCTTGGCATCTTTCTTGGCCTCAAGACAACAATTCTGATGGCTATAGATCCAAACGGGACACAAAAAAAAAAAAAAAAAAAATTGAAAAAAAAAAAAATTTGAAAAAAATTGTATTGTTCGAATATCGTTGCACCCCTAATATATATATATATATATATTAGGGGTGCAACGATATTCGTATCCATATTGAACCGTTCGATACAGTGCTTTCGGTTCGGTACGCATATGTATCGAACAATACAACATTTGTAATTTATTTTATCATTTTATCAATTTTCCTTCTGACGATGCTGTCTGTGTTGAGCGCTCAGTGAATCTGTGTTCGACTACTCCGCCTAGGCTGCACTGTCGAGCGCAGATCCACTGAGCGCTCAACACAGACAGCATAGTCAGAAGGAAGAGCGCAGGGCAAGCTAGCGAGACAGAAGTTAAGCTCTACTTGCAACAGGCAAATTGAACCTCATTCAGATCTGGCGTTTGGAATTATTTTGGTTTTCATGTGACGTATGACCCTGAAGGTAAGCGAGTCATGGACTAAAGTAAAACAGTATGTTGGATGTGCCATGCAATGCTCAATTACATTGGTGTGAACTAGTGTATTAGCGCAGTTAGCTCGTTAACGTGTTTGCTGTCTAGCCCCATGCACGGAGCGATCGGCGGTAGCTCGTTAACGGAGATTTGCCGTGTTGTGGCGTTAAGGTCATTTCAACGAGATTAACCTGAAAGCACTAGTGGGAACACAACGAATATGACTGCACATTTACGCCGACATCATCCTAGTGCAAAGACAAAAACAACAAGCATGCTACTAACTTTAGCCGAGTCATTTAGACAGCTGTTAGCACATGATTCTCCTTATGCTGCTGAGAATATAGCCCAGAAGAAGCGGATAGTATAGCTTTTATTTTGGAAAGAGCCATTTCTCTGTAATAAACTCTCTTTTCCAAAGATGAGTGATTCCTCAATCAGATACAGGGCTCGCAATATCGCTAGCCCGACGTCCCGGGGCTATCTCTGCCCTGCCTGTCGGGCTATTGTAGGAAGGAAAAATATATGTCAATGCTTTTGCATTCTTTCAGAAATGTAGCTGGGTAATTATGTCATTGGCATCGGTGAGCCACTGTCAATATGTGACATATTGAAGTCGTGTTTGAATTTGCGCTTGTTTTTTTGCTTTCACTTTGCAATCGCGCGAACTGTGTATAGAGAGCGACAGCACTGATCTGTGAGTGATGATAATTTGTGCACCAATTCCTCTGACATCGTCTTATTAATTGTTAGCTTACTATGCAAACATGACAAGTGAAATCTCCCGCAGCTTAAACATGTGAGAGGTTGATCGCGCAGAGAATCGCTGAGCTTATGTGAGTGCGGCAGGATTTATATTTGACTACGATGACCTGGATGATTGAGAACCTTCACAGACAGATATATATTTTAGTTCTGCTGAGCCAAATAAGACAGGTCAGGGTGAAGAAGTGACAGCCAAAGAAAAGCTTACCACAAAACGGAGAAGTTATGACAAATCAGACTATAAGGGAAAAAGAAAGTGCAGCTTTATGGTTTCATGGACAAAAGAATTTCTGTGGCTGCAATATGACGAGCTAAAAAACAACACGCACAAGGGTTAGGGTTAAATTTAAAAACTGTACTTTTGTGTTAAAATATATATTTACAATTTTAATAAATGACAAATTAAAAAGGCATGAACATTTTTTTTGTATCGAAAAAATATCGAACCGTGACACCAAAGTATCGAACCGAACCGAACCGTGAATTTTGTGTATCGTTGCACCCCTAATATATATATATATATATATATATATATATATATATATATATATATATATATATATATATATATATATATATATATATATATATAAAAGAACACTATTAATGTGCAGAATGATTGAATTTATCAACAGCATTTTGACTAAAATGATCTTGTCTGTCCTCACCCCAGTAAGAACTCTTGGGCTCCTTTAGGCTAACATGCTCTACCGTACAGGTGACTCTGTCCTCGGGGATAGGTGTGCACTCCAGATAAGAGTGAACCTGATAGGTACAGTCTCCATTTGTCATCACTTCACTTATGGTCACACCCTCAGTCACTTCCTGACCGTTCAGGTACCAAGTCACAAGGATGTGTTCGGGGTAGAAGTCATAAATGCTGCACACGAGTATTGTGTTATGGCTGGAAGTGTGGTCTCCCTCCTGGAGAGTCATGCTGGGTGCAGCTGAAATCAGAAGGTCAACAGCTTTAATGATGAAATTCATCATTCTGTAAACCAATGATTCTTACAATGTTGCAATGTGATGCCTGGTTTGATATAATTCAAAATTGTCATGAAACAATTAAATCTAAAACAATAGTCTTTGAAAATGCACTTAATTCTTTTTTTAAATGCAAAAAAAGAAAAATTGAACATTTTTATCAGGTACTTGAAATAAAGGTATTAAGGGAGAATCACGGCCAAGCAAATCATAAAGTACTAATGGAAGTGTTTAGTTTTAGGCTCGTGCTATCATTTATAGTCCTGTTCACGGTTTGGGGTTTTGCTCTTCAATTGAAATGTTAGAGTATAATTGCTGTATTACTGTTACAATAATGATTGTAAAATAGGAGGGTTATTACACCCATATTTGTTCTGCTGCTTTAAGATGATAAACTACATAAATGGATCCTTGCACTGTAATTTGGGATCATTTGTTTGGTAATTTAGCCCTTTTAAATACAGGAAGGAGTAATATGTTTACTTCCTATACTAAAGAAAAGGTCATTTCAAAAAAGGAAGGTTTAAGATTGTCCAAGTGTTTTGGTTTAGTTCTTTATCATTATAATTCCTGTCATTAAACACTGTAACACATTGCATGATTTTTTTTGTATTTGGAAGAAAATGTTAGTATTTTATATATATAATATTCTCTCTACTGATAGCAACGCATACATCTAGTATTTGAATATTCACCCATGTTTTCCACAGTTATGTTGAATACTACATCAACATTATCGACACATATCAGCTGTTTCTCCACTTTTCTCTGCAGAATGTCAGCGCTGTCTTCATTAAACCGAGATGCTGTGATTAATCCAGCTGGAGTGAGGCCCGTCCACTTGCCGACTGTGCTGTTGTACTGCATCGTAAACTCTTTGTTAAAATACCAGTCGATCAGATACTCCACTGTCTTCGGGTCTCTGGAGTGCACAGCACACCAAAAATCAGCAAACATGAAGTAGCCATCTTCATTAATGGAGCAATCTAAAAAGGAAAAGAAAAGGTTAATCAAAAATTGACACCGATTTGTCTTTCTGTGCCTTAATTGCACTTTCAAGCTCAGAGTAGTTCAACCCTCAGCAAAGCTTCCAGCCAAAAGAGTGCTTCCTCACATGTAGAAAAGATAAGGCCTCCTTTCAGCAGGGAGCTTGTGCAGCTGTGCTCTTGAAAAGCAGATTCAAAAGTTGCTTTTCACTCATTTGCTCAGGTATTGTCCCACTGGGTTGGACAAGTAAATCCAGGTCACACTCTGTTCAATGTAGTATTTTCATCAATCAAATTTAGATTTTTTTTGCCAGTATAAAAGGAACTAAAGCTCGCTCTCTATGGCGTTATTTTTGTGCCACTATTCTGAGCGCACGTAAAAAAAAAAAATGCAGGTGCAAGTGTTGCATTTTGAGGAGAAATTTATTTTGAGCAAAGAAAAGCTGAGTGAACAAAATTCATTGCTGCGTGCGGAATGAATTCAGTTTATTTTGTGACCCAGAAAGAGAAATATTTCAAACTCCGCCACTGCCTCGTTTGAGTTTTGGACGAAATGGATTCTGGGATATTGCATTTCGTCATTTCGAGCTGATTGGAGACAAGAACAGCCAATCAGATTTTTTTTTTTGCATCCAAGTCTGTGATTGGCTGGTTTTGTGGCACAAATATAACGGTGTACAGAAAGAGCTGAACGCGCATGGGCAGAAATGTTGAGAGCGCGAGCAACACATTGCAAGCAAGCGCAAATGCAAAAACTGAGCGAGAGAGGCTGCTATTGTGTGTGTGTGTGTGGATAATAGCAAACACTGAAATACATTTTTTGCACCCAGCAATGATTTTTGTTCACTCAAATTTAGCTTTTCGTCGCTCAAATTAAAATTCTCCTCAAAATGCAACACTTGCACCTGCAATTTTTTTTTTACTTGCGCTCAGAATAGTGGCACAAAAATAATGCCATAGCTCTCTGGTAATGAATGAGTTTTGAATTTGCAGGCGGAGTCACTTGATCATTTTGAAAATGTTCACATTGAAACTTCTTTAGCCTCCCTCTTCCCGCTCCTCCGCCTCCCTCTTCCCGCTCCTCCACAACCACCCACACATGCAGGGCCTTGGAGTGGGGGTATGTCACCAGGGTGCAGAGGAGGCTACCCCCCCCCCCCCCCCCCCCCCCGTCCCCTTCTGGCTGCCTCTGCCTCAATTTTATCCCACAACTTAGACATTCACATTATTCACACTCTCATTACACATACATATAGGATCTTGGGGGTGGGCACAATCACGGAGTCCAAATCACCATCAGGGTGTATACCTCACCCCTGACGTCGTTGCCCACCTCTCAATTTTAAATACACTTAGTCATTGAGGGTTAGCAGGAGGGACTATGTGCTTACCTGCTGCTCCTTGGCAGGTAGCTCCATGCCCTCCTGGGTTTTAATTGCACCTTAGAACACATATGCATCAACACTACAATGAGCGGGTGGAGGGAGGTTTGGAGTCTTCTCCCACCCCCATTCTCTGCGGCCTGCTGGAGCGGGAGGGCTAGTAGGAGGAGTTGGCCGTCCGACTGCGGTCTGGGGTGTGGGGCCTCCCTGCTGCTGCGGAGTCGGGGTGGTCTGCCTCTCCCCACCGCAGGGAAAAGGGTAACACCACCTGGGTCTGGGTGCAATTCCCCCCTCCAGGGGCAAGGGTACCTAGACCCGGTTTGTAGAGTACGCTTGGGGAGTGTGATTGTGTGTACAGCGTCTCTTTATGTCTGTCTCCACGTTGGTTGAGTGTGGAGTGAGTGCATATGAGAGCATGAGGGTGGGAATGGATGTTTGTGTCTGTGTGTGCCTGTATGTCTGTGTCTATATGTCAGGTTGGGTATCAGACGCCACCTCTCTGGGGACACCTCAGGCCCTCCAAGGTTTGGAGGCCTATCTCCACCCACCACCACTTCCCCTGCCGGTGGCGGACTCCCTCAGGTGTCGGTGTGTTGGTGGTTCTTTGTGTCTGGGGGTGGGCGTCCGGGTGCACACCGGCTCACTCCTTGGCGGCCGCTTGTCGGGGCCTGGGGCCTGGGGCTCGCTCGGGCCCCTTTGGAGGTGGGGTGCCCCCGGCCTCTCGGCCTAGGGCTCGGTCACTCAGGCGCAGCTGGGGGCCGGCGGAGCTCACGGGCGCGTCACTGCAACTCCCCCTGACTTCTGCTCCGCGGCTGCTGGGCGAGCCCTCATCTGGGACTCTCCTCAGCTCTTACTGGAACAGTGGCGCGGCTGCCCCTCTGTTGGTCTTCCATGGTCTCTTGTGTTCTGGGGGCCTCTGGATGTCTCGAGTTTTGATCTCCTCCATACCCGCTTCACACCCTGGAGGACGGGGCTGTGGCCCCCCCACACTCCCTAGCAGATCATTACATGGAGAAACCTTTGGAATGCAAGCATGCTGATCCACACAGGTATGCACACATGGGTATTCACAGACGCGGACTAAAGCTTTCTTGGCTGCTGCCTCAAAGCACACTGTGCGCTGTCTATCTTGCGTGCTGCACAATATCGTTTATTACTTAGTAAATACTGATATCTATGACTAGCTAGTTTATTGTGATGGTGCTTTGTTTTCTCTATTATTATGTTGCTCTTTGTTGTTTGCTGTCTCCTCTGTTTGTTTTTGTTTGTTTGTTTGTTTGTTTTTTTTATCTCCATACAGGTGACCCAGGAGTTTTTTTTTTTTCTCTCTCTTCCCCCCCCTTCTCACCGTCTCTTCTCCCCTTTGGTTTTCTTTCTTTCTCTCCCCCTCTCTCTCTCATTCATTCCCCCTGTCCTATTTATTAAAAAAAAAAAAAAAAATGACAAAGGATGAACTGAAGCTCTGCCATCACGTAATGTCGCATACTGCTGTTTCTGATGTCATTTAGAAAAAAAAAAAAAAAAAAAAAAAAAAGAAACTTCTTTTGTGTAAACATAATGTCCAATGTGACGGTATCTGTTTCTTCATTTTATGAATTCCTGTAGATAAGAACAGGAAAGCCAGTCAATCAGCCCTGACTTTGCTACAGACAACACAAAGTGTCAGATTTGGCCTTCTGTGTGGCTTTGCAAAATGTGTGAACTGCGAAGCTTCTTTTTAATAGTAATAATAGTAATAATAATAATTAATTTTATTCAAAAGCACCTTTCAAGACACCTAAGGACACTTAACAATAGAATAAAACACATAGAACAATGACAAAATGAAGAACAATAAGAAAATAAATGAAATTAAACACAAGATCAAATAAACAATAAGTTCACGGTGAATGTGCAGATATGAACAGATTTTTGGGTTCTCTCCCACATTTTAAATCTTGATTCAGGTTTTGAGTTGAGATTTAAAATGGGGGAGAGAACCAATGTTTCTTTAATCTGGGGGTAGAAAGTTCCACAGGCAGAGCAGCTGAAAGCTCTGCTTCGCATAGCCCTGAAATACATAAAGAAGGCAAAGCCAGCTAGATAGAAGAAGAAGAAGATCGAAGTGAGTGGGCAGAAGAATAGAATAGAATAGAATAGAATAGAATTCAACTTTATTGTCACTGCACATGTCACAGGTACAAGGCAACGAAATGCAGTTTGCATCCATCCAGAAGTGCTTTAGCCATGATATAGATATATTACAAATATATATTAGCAATAATATAGATATGTGAGTATATTACAGAAATGGGTCTATTAAGGTATGTTATAATGCACACGGTATGAAGTATGTTATGAATATGCTATAACTATAAGTATGTACAGGCTGTAGTGAGTACAAGCTATGTACAGGCTATGAACAGGATATAAATATGAAAAACTATACAGAATATGAAATAAAAAAAACTATACAGAAATATGAGATATGCAGCTATACAGAAATGTGAACTAGAAGAAGTAGTGCTTAAGAGGTCAGAAAGGTAAGAAGGAGCAAAGTTATGAAGGGCCTTGAAGGAGAGCAGAAGAAGCTTGTACACTATTGGGAATTTTACAGGGAGCCAATGAAGTTCCTGAAGGATTTGGGTGATGTGCTGGTAGAAAGGGATTCTGACAGCAGTTTTGAACCAGTTAAAGCTTATGGAGGGATTTTTGGGGGAGACCATGCAAGAGAGAATTACAATAGTCAAGGCGGGAGGTAACGAGACTATGGACAAGAATGGACGCAGACTGGGTGGAAAGAGAAGGACATAATTGGTTAATGTTGCGTAGAGGAAAATAGACAGAACATGTGAGGTTACTGATGTGAATGTAGCATTAGCTAAATCAATCTGAAACATTATACGTGCTAAACCTAAAACTAAAGTTTTTCAAACTGCGTTTTGACAACATTACTGAAGAAAACACTGCACACCAATGAGACTTCATGTAAAAATCTTGTGGCCAGTGTATAAAAGTTGATGTATTTACTTAGACTAGAGTCAATTCGATTTAGCTTTAGATTGTTTCATTTCCCCAAATTCAAACATCTAAATGGGGAACTTGACCTGAGCAGAAATGTTGTCTTGCGCTGGTGTTACGAATCGTGATAACAAGGTTTGTGATCACAGAGCCACACAACTGAAATTTATAGTCTGCTTCCATTCAAATAAATCCACTATGTTAACGTAAAAGACGTATGGCACAAAGTACAGCATGTACACCAGCACTGTGTAAACACTGGACCTTGTGGTCATATTAAGGTTAGCATATAAAGTGCAGTACAGTCATAACCTTGTACTATATACTATACCCCGTAGTATATAGTAACCTTTGAAAATGTGCTTCATGTAAATAGCAAAAGTACTCACCAACCATAAATAAAGAGAAGAAACACAGAAGCAAGTACTTGAAGCGGGTCATGCTGAAACCAGAATGAGGCACCCCTGTTGCTGGTTTTTAAACCAACCGCTGTGGCGTTTGAGAACGACTCTTTCCTTTCAGATACACTTACACTTTCAGTTCACTCTGAACCTGGTGCTGTTTCATTATCTAGTATTCCAGGCATTTCTCCTTAAAATCTGTTTATACACCGACGATTTGCAACGGTAAAAGCGTTTTAAAAAACTTTCACAAATGAAACAACCGGCTGAGGAAAATAAATGTAAAGAGCCCTTTTTAAAATGTCTGTGCATTTATTTTTGTTTTCTATTTATACCTGCTATAAACTGTAACGTTGCGTTTAGACACTCACAGGGATTCTTTGTTGACCTCAAACAGTCACTCACTCATGATCATAAACTCATAATGAACAAGTGAAAAAAAAATCCAGATCATGAAAAACAGTTTGACTTCTCACAGCAGCTGTAATTAACACTAACAAGAATGTGAAAGCAACAGCTGTCAAGCTGAAAGAAAGACTTCCTCTTTTTCTCTCTGAGAAGTGGGAAGTGGGCAGAAGTGTGTCTCGCCTCCTCTTGGCTCCTGCAACATCCTCGGGTTAGCTGCCACGCCTGTCGCTCATCTTCTCACTAGCACTGTGGATTTAAGGACTGGCTTTCCAGTAGATTGTTGTCATTCCTGTATTGATAATTACCCTAAATTCAACTCATGTTTAACTGCTGTTGGTGCTCCAGTTTCCCGTCTCTGGTAGTTTCTAGAATGTATTTCTGGTGATGTATGAGATATATGGATTTCTGGAAAAGGTAAAATCTAAAGAAAACTACATTCTGTAGAAAAATTAAGGATGCTTACCTGCAAAGATGGGCAGTAACGGGTTAAAAGTAACGTGTTACTGTGATCCGATTACCTTTTTCAAGTAACGTGTAAAGTAAGAGATTACTGTTGCAAAAAAAGTAATTAGATTAATGTTACTTTCCCATAAGCATGCTGCATTACTGCATTACAAAACCGTGATTTTGTTTGTGAGAGTGTCTTATGGCACTTGTGTGTGTCGTGACATTGGTGAGAGCAAGAGACGTGTAGATCAACAATGGATAATATGGAGTACGGGAGAAACCAAGCACACCATTGTTTTTCTTGTGACATTACCAATAAGTTTTATGTGTCACATGGCCCTCATCCTATTGAAAAAACAAAAGTTGTATCCAAGATGGCCGACTTCTAAATGGCCACCATGGTCACCAGACATCTTGAGGAGTTTGCCCCCTCACATATACTAATGTGCCATAAACAGGACTTTAATATCACCAACCATTCCCATTTTATTACGGTGTATCCATATAAATGGCTTCTGTTTTCATCCCCAATAGAAGATTCATCCCCATAAAAAGTCAAATAAAAGTTCCCTCAATATCCACCTGCTCTGAGGTACATGTCTGGTTAGTCTCTGTATTAGATCTCTGCTTGAGCAGAGCAGAAACAAATGGTGCAAATGATTTTTCTGCAGTTTTTGGATACAATAACAGGTCTATAGGTCTACAAATGAAATTCATACTCACTGAAAACAGAGATATTGATCTATTGGAAAACAATGAGTAAATCTGTGATATGAGGTAGTGACTTTATTTAGGCCTAGTGTTCTGAAGAAATGACTCTTTTTGTAAGTTATGCAAGCCTCCTTTTATCCATGGATTAAAACCAGTGATTCTCTTAAAATGCGCAACTCCTATTTAAGGCCACCAGATGTCACTGCTGACCTTTCAAAAAGTAAGACCAACTTTTTATTTATCTCATGGTTTTAGCTCTCTCTTTTGCGCTTTATGCACCAGGGCTCAGTTTTTGGATTCTGACTTTGACTAAGAAGCCCTTCATCTCAGTTTTCACATCTCACATGTTTTAGTGAATTCTAAAAATAACAAGGAGCATAATGCTTCCTCAGTGCAAACGTTTGGCTTACTTCAGCTGTTTAAAACTGCACTCTTTTTGTATATAAAGAATACTAAACTTGCAGTATATTAAAGTATATACTGCTTTAAGTTCAGTTCTATATATACTAGAGCTAAAATATATACTTCTTAAATGTGGGTATGCTGATTGCCTGTCTAGTGTAAAGCTCTGTTTTGATGATACAAAGTTCACCAAACTCTCGAGTACAAGAACAGTTATGGGAAACTGATCCACAAACCATCAAGAGATTAGACATGGAACAATTAAGAAAGCAGATCAGCATTTAATGCAGTTTCATATGAGTCCTTAAAATAGTTGCAACCTTATAATCTATTGATGCTTATTTTTCATCTGTCCTCTCTCATATGTGTTTGTGTTCATTAATATTTTCCACTTTTGAATTCTAGACCAATGAGTCATTGGTGGAGCGAATTATTTTGACTCATCCACATCAGGTTATCAAATTTACATTAAAAATAAATACATTTAGATTTCACATTACTGATGCAATGTCCTTATATGGTTCTAATATATGTCATTATATGGACCAAATATTCATTATGTGGACCAAATATTCACTGCAGACACCAAATCTACTTCCAATACTTCATTACAAAGATATGCTGTTAGTAAATCATTTGTTTTTACTAACCTTTGGGAGTTTGCATGTTCTCCCTGTGTCTGCGTGGGTTGTCTCCAGGTACTCCAGGCTTCCTCCCGTAGTACAAAGACACGCAGTTAGTGGGATTAGGTTAACTGGAAATTTCTAAGATGAAAATTAAACGATATTAAAAAATCATGGTGATTTTTCTGATTGTGACTTTGAATGAACTTATCATTCGTAGTCATGAACTTATAAGACAGCTAACATCACAAAGTGGGAGATTTCTAATGAAACAAATCACCTTTTTTTCATCACTGCAGCTAAATTTACAGTACTGCAACAATTATCTCTCTTACCTTTTGAGAATGCAATGTCTTTTTTTTTCCTTTTTGCAATTACAGACTCTGCCAGCCTTATACCAGAACAAAAGAAATGCAGTGGGAAATCATATTTGCTAACAGAATTTGTAACAAGACAGCTAAAGGTTAAGCTAAGTGAGTGGCCGCTTGAATGCGCAGTATTGTGTGGTCTAAAAAAGTAAGAAGAAGTGGAGAAGTAATGGAGGGAGACAGAGAAAGAGCAGGGTGTTCAGTCCTAAATGTGTTCTGCCCGGACAGCCACATGCAACCATCTGCACTACCACAGTTAGTATTACACAGCCTGATTCTGAAAGGAGACACCAAAAATAAGCAGCAGCAGCAGCTTATGGCATCCACCACACCATCAAGGAGGAAAGATTCAAGGCCCAACAGCTGAAATAAAATGCAACAATTAAATGACCTTAATAGCAGTTTACTATAAAATCAAAATAAATATTAAAGTATGTAAAGACAACATTTAATTTTCGAAATGGTGATGTAATATCGAAATATCAAAACTGACTTAAGGCTTAATAGACAGCCATTCACACACCATCTGAGTGGAGACTACAAAGAACCGAAAGCAGATAATATATACACAGGAGGGAATTGTGGGCAGTGTGAACACACCTGTGAACTCAGCTGAACAAAATCTAACTGACGAAACAGGGGAAAGAAAACTGAGCGTGATTCACACAAGACAAGGAACTGTCAAAATAAAATAGGAAGTGACTAAGACATACAAACTTAAGACAGAGACGGGAAAGAGGGGGAGACAGAAGGATAAAACACAGATAATTATGGGAACAGGAAGGGATACATTGTGCAAGACAAAGATGAGACTGGCACAGACTGGACAGGGAAAAGAGGAACTAACATAATCAAACAAGGACCAAGAAATAGAAATAACGAAGTTTAAAGGCACTCAAGAACTTGAACATAAGTATCTCATAATTCCAAAGAAGTAAATCAGAGGTCCAGGACAGGGTCCCACTTTGCTAAGCCATCCAATGGGCTGAAATCAACCCTGTAGCTGCTTGACTCTGGTCTGAGGCCAGTATGCTTGACACCCTCACTACAAATTCATACAAAAATAATACAAAGTCATACAGGAGGCATTACAGAAGGCCTTTTCTCTATACCTGGAAATGACCATTTAATTTGAATATATTTTCCAAAATCTTCTCTGTTGTCACTCATTACTGCACCTTTGACAAATAGTGTTTTCTCAACAAAGACCCCCAGTGCTATCGGGTGTGTGCCTTTACGTCAGTGCACTTGGTACTTTAACCCCCTCTGATGCAGCTGCTGTTTGCTGTAGAGTTCGACTCACGCACTGAACAGTTCAGACCGAGCCTGAATGACACATTTCAGTCTGTTTTCTATCGGCTGCTGTCACTCTGGTGACGCTCTGACACACCTTTGACACACCTTTGACACATGCCACCCAACAGATCCTTTTAGAAATTTTAACTTGCAAAGGTCTTTCTTGCGTTTTACAAATGATTTATTATGTATCTTTTTTGTAGTCTCTTTGGTGAAAAGACAGAAAAGACATTTTGTTGATCACCAGAAATATACAAACATCATTCCCAGCAATCAAAATGCTTGATTTAGGTCATTCTACTTGGTACCTGATTTCAGCTAAATACTTCTGATATCTGCACTGCAGGACGAGTAGTAATACTATGTAAATGTGTCTTTTTGTAAGCTATGTTTATTAGGAAAACTCACCTTTTTCACTTTGGTCTTTGCAGTTTTTGTTCATTTTCTCTTTTTAGCTCATTTGCTATTCCTGCAGCAATGCTGCAGTGCTCAGCCATCAGAAGGTATTTGATTTGATCTTTAAGTCACTGGTCTTTTAAACTGATTAGCTGTCTGTAGCTCATAAATCCATCCTGCCTTATCTGGACCTTCTTTCTTTACAGATAAAACTATTCAATCACTTTCATTCTCTCACCACTCAGTGACATATATTAACTATATATATATATACACACACATATATTAGTTAAACCAGCCAGCTGTTTTTCTAACCCCTTGTGTTATTCAGGGTTGGAGGCCTCTCAGTTTCCATAGATCGAAAGGCAGGGAACACCCAGTCTACTGCAGGGCTAGAGTTAAAAACTGGGACATTTATTAATTTATTTTTGCTTTGTTAGTGTAGATCTTTGCTAATAGTAGAAAAGCACCTAAACAACCTGCAGTCTCTCATTTTGGTGGAACACATGGCAAATGTGAGCAGGATATCTGATATGAGGTGTTGACTGTCTTCACCAGTTAGCACGCTGCCAACCACACCACAGGCAAAACTGGAGATAGCATATCTGTTTGTGCCAATTTTCCCTGTTAGTGAATGTTTCCATGATATATACACTGTATACTCTTGTTGCATAGATGATGACATAATAGCTCAAAGACATTGTGTTCAGTGATGTTTGCACTTGTAAGCAACCCAGCCACCTCATGCTGATAGTGGCACAAAACATCTGAGTTTTTGATTGTAAAGAAAGAAATTTTCCACAATCACAGCCTTTTCATCCTTTCCACCCAAGTTTTGTTGCTGGCTTCTAACTTGAGCAAAAACAGAAACCAGGTACTGTAAAGTGAAACGGTGATCTGCTGAACATGCATTTGTTTTGCAAGGTGAGGAAATGAGTTAGAAAATAAAGGTCTCTCATTTATTTAAAACATTGTACAGGCACTGGTCAGAGACACACAGAGACCTCTGAAAAATAACAGTGTCAGCTGTTCACCAAGTCGCTGTTATTGATGAATACAGTCGGTGCAGCACTATCAGTGTTCTTGTCCCAGAAAGCTCATAAACAGACTGCTTCTCTCTCTCTTTATCTCTCTCTCTCTCTCTCTCTCTCTCTCTCTCTCTCTCTCTCTCTCTCTCTCTCTCTGTCTCTATGTCACTCCAAAGGTATTGTAAGTTCTGACATTACTCACATTACTCACTTAAACCTACCATGTTTTTCACTGTATAAACCAGTGGTGAATTGTGACAGTCTATAAATGTCAGTGCAGCAGCACTCGTAACTATTAAATGCTGGAAACCTAGACCAGCCATATACAGTTTTTTTTTCCTTCATAAGGAAGGGATTAATCATCTTGAGCCAAGCTGTTAATGGTAAAGTTTACCTCGATGTGATGGAACCAGCTAGTCATGAATCATAAATGGCCATTGCCTGAAGCTTTTCTCATCTCACTGTGGCAGTTTCCATTTATGATATTCCACTCTGCAGTATTTAAAATTCATCTGTCTAAAATTCGAGTATTTATATACATTTATTGGTTAATTAGACTTGTTTGACTAATGTGTTCAATGAAGTGCTTCATAATCAGTGAGAAACAAATTGCAGTTTTTATGACTGCAATTTGTTCCTCAGTGCAGGCAAAGCAGGCCTACTTGTTGTTCCCAGAGTATTTAAAAGTAGAATGGGAGGCAGAGCCTTCAGTTTTCAGGCCCCTCTTCTGTGGAACCAGCTCCCAGTTTGGATTCGGGAGACAGACAGTATCTCTACTTTTAAGATTAGGCTTAAAACTTTCCTTTTTGCTAAAGCATATAGTTAGGGCTGAACCAGGTGACCCTGAATCCTCCCTTAGTTATGCTGCAATAGACGTAGGCTGCCGGGGGGATTCCCATGATGCATTGAGTTTTTCCTTTCCAGTCACCTTTCTCGCTCACTATGTGTTAACAGACCTCTCTGCATTGAATCGTACCTGTTATTAACATCTGTCTCTCTTCCACAGCATGTCTTTATCCTGTTTTCCTTCTCTCACCCCAACCGGTCGCAGCAGATGGCCCCGCCCCTCCCTGAGCCTGGTTTTGCCGGAGGTTTCTTCCTGTTAAAAGGGAGTTTTTCCTTCCCACTGTCGCCAAAGTGCTTGTTCATAGGGGGTCATATGATTGTTGGGTTTTTCTCTGTATCTATTATTATAGGATATACTGTACAATATAAAGCGCCTTGAGGCGACTTTTGTTGTGATTTGGCGCTATATAAATAAAATGGAATTGAATTGAATTGAATTGAATGACTATTTTGACAGTGAAGGTATCCCTGTATCTATAATAATACATCAGGAGATAAAAGCTTTAGAAAGCTTTGCCCTCTTAGGTAGGTTGGGATCTGTAGTGTATTAAAGGACATCTTCAGTTTACACTAAACTATTGTTTATTGTATTGAGAATTTTTCCTCAAAGATAAATTCTGAGGTCACATTTGCCCTAAGAGCTGGGACCTTCCCCTCAAGACAAAAATAATTCTGGATACTGTTTGAAATAGAATGAAGATTTAAATCTTATATTTAAAAATTATTTGACAGAATAAATAGTAAAGGAAAGCATGCAATGGGTTCAGGAAGACATGTGAAGACCACTGTCAGCGGGTAGCTTGTCACTATTGCCCAAAGTGCAAATTAAAGTCTACCATGCAAAGAAAAATACATACATAGACACGATCCAGCAAAGCTGCCATCTACTCTGGGTCTGAGCTCAGTCCGAATGGACTTGGAAAAGGGTAAAATTATTCTGAGCAATTAAAATCTGAAGTTATTTTTGACACCATGTCCTCTGAGCTAATGAGGAGAGGGCTCATCAAGCTTGTTACCAGCACACAGTTGAAAAGCCAGCATCTGTGATGATATGGAAGTGTATTATTACAGGTGGTATGGGTAACTTCCACATCTGTGAAGGTCCCATTAATACAAAATTATATAGAAAGATATTTTGAAAGCAATAACTGCTTCAAAAATCCAGATGACATATTTTTCTGTAAAGGTGAGCTTTTAGCAAGACAAAGCCAAACTCCACACTGACAACACCATAGCTTTGAAATAAAAGATGCCAAACTTGCAGGCCTGCAGCAGCACCTATCACCCACTGCAAACATCTGGCAACATGGAGGAGGAGCCAAATATATACAAGGGACCTGGAAAACATTTAGCCCCAAACCTAAATCACTTCAAATGAATAAACAGGTTCCTCATTGATTTCTTGATGTGTAAATGAACTAGTTTTCGCTCCCGTTGCAAGGTGACAACTTATCATCCTAAAGAAGTATCTGTCATCTGTTCACATACAAAAGATAAGATGCATGAATGTTTGTTTGCATTATGTTAAAGCAGCATTAAATGATTTTCTTGACCTATTGGAGCATATAGCACAAGCTGGAAGCAGTTCTGACACATTATCATTTTTTTAAGTTCGCAGCATGAACATGTTAACAAATACTCAGGAGAAACATATTATGCAGTAGAGTTGTGTTTAATTAGTTCAAAATGTAGTTTTGTTAAGATCTGACAATATTAGCTTCCATTCACTTACATCCCGTTGCTGCAGTTTTGTTCAGATTCCATTCGGTTTGAGCTGTGCTGATAATATGAGCATCATTAAAGTTGAAGATCCTCTGGGTATTTTTGTTTTATGACAGCTGACAGTTCTTGAATAACTGAACATATTGTTCATGAAACACTTGAGCTGCAGGTGTTACACAACTTTAAGGGCCATTGTCGAGGAGTTTCCTTTTTATTACATCTTGTTGTCTTCAACCTTCAGTCGGACCCTGTGTGAGGTTACTCCTGTTCACTGCTGTTTCTATATAACTGCTCAGATGTACTGACATTTGTCCACTTGGCTCCACAAACCATGTTCAGGAAAATATCCCCCCTTAATTGCAACACTATCATGCATTCAGTTATATTTAGAGACAATATCTACACTAAAAGTAGCACTCCACTCCTATCAGTACTACAACAAGTACTAAGTTTAGCTACAATTGCTATAACCACTACTACTTGCCTTTTCCTATCAATGATGATGGTACTCCTTCTGTAGGAGGAAAGTGGGTTAATACTAGAGCTACTACCAGTACAAGTACAATTATACTTTATTAGTTTAACAAATTGTTGCAATAATTTTTCACAGGACTCTATAGGGTCTGTAGAGCTAATCAAATGTGCTTGATTAACTGATCAAGGTCAGATGGTGCAATGCTTAATGGTCAAACTGCAAAAAACCCAAGAGCTACACCTCAAACCTTACAGGTCATGTTAACGTTCATAATATTACAAATTAACAAATATTAAACAAATACATCTTGTTTAAATGTATTACCAATCTGCAGTTTGCAAAGGTTCTGGAACGATATCTTTTGGATCAAAGTGGACAGGTTTGGACATAATGCACAGCCACAAAAATAATAGCATATTAGCGTATCACCACCAGCATCTGTCAGTAGGGTGGCGAAAAGGTGAAGATTGGGGCAAGATCTGTAGCCATACTACATAGGAATCATAGCCCCTTGTGGTCATTGAGTCAACCATGAAGTATTGCAGAAAATCAAATCTGAGACCATCTGTCCAACAGCTAATGTTTAGTTAGGACAACAATCCGAAGAAGACCAGCAAATCTACAACAGAATGCTGTGTCTGGACCTTAAAAGAGCCGTGCAGAAATGAATGCCCACTAACTTCAGAATTCAGTGGTGTGAGAGACTGCTAAAGTCATGAAGAAAATTATTACTTCTAATCATTGGTGCTAAAGGTGGTTTTACAAGCTTTAGACTCATAAGCTGTTATTAATTATTCACAGGATTAGACTCCTATGAGACTGCACACTTATACAAGCTGAACCTGTGTACACTGCAAACAATCCAAGCCAGTCTTATTGTCACTGTTATTAAGCTTGTCCCTGTACTGTGACCAAGCTATATCATTGCCTACCAACTGTTACCTTTTTGAACTGTAGCACAGTTACTGTAGAGCCTTCTGGTGCTTTTTGTTAGTCAGTCTAATACAGATGCAGACATTTCAGAGATGTTGTTTTTCTACTTCAAGCTAAAATTTTGTTATAATTCATAGATTATATTAAATTAAAGTAAAAATGCAATATTTTTTTCCAAATCTCACTCCTGGCTGGCAATGAGGATAATGAGACCTGTTGTACAAAGTTGTCCTATGTGCCATTGGGTCGTTTTAACATCATTCATTTTGGATTCAGAATAATCAAGCTGAGTGAAACTCTACTTTCTGTCAGTGTGTAACTACATGAGATGTCTTTAAATAATATAAAGAAGTGCAATTTTAACAGTAGATCTCAGTTTATGTTTGACACCCCTGCCTTACAGGAAAGGAACTGTGCAAATCAATGCAAAGTGGTTCTGAGTAATAACATTTGCAAACACATCTATACTGATGGGAGTGGTCTTTTCCAGGACAATAATGCCCTCATCCATAGGGAATGAGGGCTCACTGAAATTTGATTTGGAGAAATCAATTCCAGAAACTGTACTTGTAGTGGACCTTTGCTGATACTTTCCCACATCCCTTAATTTGAATGCGCCCTATCGTTTCCAAATTTATATGTTTATGCTGTTTTGTATGATTTACTGTAGCCCCTCAGTTCATCCTCTGTTTGAAACAAGCTGTTATAGCTCCTCATCATTTGAAACGTCTGCCACATGTATAAGTAATAAGTAATAAGTAAAAGTATATCAGTGATTTTTCTTTGATTTGTGATCTGTCCATTTTGCGTTGTTTACCACACTTTAATGAAATATTAGAAAACCTTAGCTGAAAAATTACTAATGGACTAGAATATTCAATACTTTAAAAGAATATATTATTATTATTAACAAAACAAAGCTTCTCCCATTTCCCACATGTTACACAGTCACAGTTGCTTCTCAGATATTTCACAATTTTTCAGATTTGTTCCCTTCCTTTACAAATAACGACTTTTGACCTTTGAATAATTTAGTTTAATTTGCATTCATTTGTGCAACTCTGGTTTTGATCATATGTTTTTAAACCTCTTTTTGTTACTAAAGCTCAAAAGTAAACTTAACTTGAAAAAGAGGGTGCATTAAAACGCAGTTTATTCCTAAAGACATGTAGCATACCAGTGTCTTAAGCAGCAGAATGAAGAAAACCCTCCAGCTCATGGAGAGCTGCCGTTCTGTCATGTGGCAATTGGACAGTCATTAAAGTTATGCTGAAACATATGCCTTTATTACTTCTTTAACTGTTGCTACAACTTTTACAAATGCCTTGAGCTTATCTCCAACATGTGCTTTTACCTCTTATCATTAAGTGTCGATGACTTTATTCAGCAGTTCCTCTGAACTGCGCACACGGGCGCATGTTCCAGTGACCCACCATTGATCCCACAAAGGCAAGCCTTCGCCTGACAGCCAATAAAAGGAGGCCAGCCAAGGAGCCCCCGTCACACATAGTTCTGGCAACACTGAACCCTGAACTTACATCATCGAGTAAAGTAGGCCAAAGTTCAACTGCTGCAATCGTCACAGGAGGTTACCACACTGGCAGCGGCAGCCTGAATCAGAGACTATATCAATTGGATTTGCTTTGCTGCTTCAGGGCAAAAGTCTATTTTACACTACAAAATGCTGAAAACTATGTGAGCATATATTGCTGTTTATTTCAGAATTTTAAGATTGAAATCTTGTGCTATTGTCTCAGCCTTCTTTTTGATTGGATGGTAAGAGACGAACTGTTATCATTCTAAAAAAAAAAAAAAAGCATTTGTCCAGGCAGTCTCCCCTTGAGTTTTCCCTCCAAAAACATGTGTTACTCAGAAAGAGAGACAGAGGGAGAGACAGCCACAGCAGTGAAAGCATAGCTACCTGCCTCTCTTTCATATCTGAGCCAGCTATCAGCGATCAGCGGCAGAGGGAACCGGTTATTCAAAGACGACATTACGTGCTGCTGCTGAGTAATGATTCACCAGCAGCCTGTTGCACACTGTGTTTTTCACATCTGCAGGGAACAACAGGTTCACCCAGCTAACGCAAGGGCCACCCCCCCACCACCACCACCCTTCCTGACACACCTCCTCACCCTCTCCCTCCCCCATTCTAAACCACCCCTCCCCACTCCCTCCCTTGTCTTGCGAGACGTCCCAGGGTATAAAAAGGACAAAGCTCTCCATAGGAGATACAACTGACCAAGAAGGAGAAACAGTCCTCAACTCTCCTGCAAACAGGCAACAGGGACACCTCAGCAGATGAGACCAAGCTAAAGGCTCTGCACTCCAGGCAAACTACTGAAGGTAACCTACTGCTCTTTCTTTTCAGTGGGGCTCATGTTTAAAGTGAGGAGGGTAAAATAATATGAGGCAAAGTAATGTGAGGATCACTGCAGAATGAGAGGTATCTGCACAAGGATGCTGTTGCATCACCCAGAGTTTGATTTCTTGATGTTGCAGCAGTGGAGCACTTTTTTTTGAGAATATGTATGCACAAAACTGACTTTTTTAAAATTCTTTTTTTCCCCCATGACTCTCTTTTATCCCAAATTTTACTCCACCTTGACCATTTTTCTGCTTCATTCTTTTTTTTTTTCATTCTTCTTGGTCTGTCCTCATTTATGTCTTTATTTCCGAAACTTTATCCTCCTTTTATATTTTTCCTCTTCCTTGTCACCATATTATTCACCCATATTATTCAATTCCAACATTCTTCTACCATCTTCCTTTTTCCCCTTTCCTTTTCACACCCCCACTTAAATCTTTCTTTCCAGACTTCCTGTCACCTTTTCCCCTCAGTCTATCAGCTCACGCTCTCTCCAGAACCTTCACCATGCCTCCTCAGATCCCGTCCCAGAACCAGAGTGGTCCCAGGATCCTGCAGGGTGATCTCAGTGCCCTCAGTCCAGCTGTAAGGGAGTTTTTGGAGACCAATATGACCCTGTGCCAGCCAGAGTCCATTCACATCTGTGATGGCTCAGACGAGGAGAACCTTGCCATCCTGACCCAGCTGGAGGAACAGGGGATGATCAAGAAGCTCACCAAATATGAGAACTGGTATGTTTGTTACACTCAGTGGTTTATGGAAGGCTTTCTTTTTTTAAGAGACTTATTTAGTTATTTAGTTAGTTATTTTTTTATGTGAGTGAGGGTTTCAAATTGAAAAACAGAAGAAATTATTGCTAACGATAGCTTTAAATTTCTTGAATATAGCTTGGATTGTTTTTGTAGCTGGGACAGTGGTGCTTTGGTGCAGCTGGGAGATGCCCAGGGTTGTTGCTGTTGATAATTACAACACACATCATTCTGTCATCAGCAGCTGTTTAAATATAAAACATGCCTGGAAAATTTCTACTTCTTGACAAACCAGTATGTCTAGGTAGCTCAATCACACCATTCAATTTTACCAGCTGATATCAAGAAGACATATTGATTATTATTATATTGATTTGTGGCTGCTTTAGGAGATTTTAAAATCGTTGCCTACTTTAAAATAAAGTACAACAAATTAAAATTTAAAACAAAAGTCCTAAAGTTTTCAATATTTGTGCACTTCCTTTTCTTCTCCCTCTTCCTGCAGCTGGTTGGCCAGAACGGACCCGAGGGATGTGGCTCGTGTGGAGAGTAAGACAGTTATTGTTACCCAGGAACAGAAGGACACAGTGCCCACTCCACTAGGAGGTGGAATCAGCCAGCTGGGCCGCTGGATGCCCCCAGAAGAGTTCGACAAAGCCATGGCTCAGCGGTTCCCCGGCTGCATGAGAGGTACCAGAGACGAACGTGTTTCATAAATGCTATCAGTTCTTAACTCAAATATAGGACTAGAAAAACTTGAGAAATCAAAAGTTTTCACTCATCAATAGTACACTGACTAAATGAATACATTTTTTCCCCTTTCCGGGACCGCATTGAGAATCTAGACAAGTATATCCACAGTGCAGCAGGTACTTTTTAGAAAGAAGAAACACTATCGGAGATTATTTTTACAAGTTACACTGCCTTTAAAGTGTTTAAATGAGCTGGAGGCAAATTTTCTTCTTTTCCTGACTGTCTGAATGTCTCAAATACCAAAAACCTTAAAATAATATTGAAATAACATAATAATAAGAACATCCCTGTCTGTATCTATCCTCAGGTAGGACCATGTACGTGATTCCCTTCAGCATGGGTCCAGTAGGTTCCCCTCTCTCTAAGATTGGAGTACAGCTGACAGACTCTCCCTACGTGGTGGCCAGTATGAGGGTGATGACTCGTATGGGGAAAGCTGTTCTGACCGCCCTGGGGACTGGAGAATTTGTCCGCTGTCTGCACTCTGTCGGCTGTCCTCTGCCACTCAAAAGTATGTCAAAAACTGATCGACTCATTCTCTTGCAGCTATACGGGGGGGCACAGTAGCAATATGCAGGACTACTGCATATTGCTACTGTTTTACTATGAGTATGAATCAGTTACTCCTCTGATTACTGTTGCTCAATAATATTTTCACTTATATTTTAGTTACACAATAGCGCTTTTGCCACAAAACTGCTAATAGACCACTGAAATGAACAAATGTACTAATTTGTCTTTCAGAGCCTCTGGTGAATAACTGGCCCTGCAACCCTGAGCTGACACTAGTCGCTCACATCCCAGACCGCCGACAAATTATCTCATTTGGAAGTGGTTACGGAGGAAACTCTTTGCTGGGAAAGAAGTGTTTTGCCCTTCGCATTGCCTCACGCATTGCTAAAGAGGAAGGCTGGCTGGCCGAACATATGCTGGTAAGAAATGAAAATGAGACTGTCACTTAAATTTTGGATTCATCCACATTCTGTTCATTTTCATCAAACTAAATTTCCGAATTTCCCAGAGGAACCCACCCGAGGGATTAATAAAGTTTTATCTTATCTTATCTCAAATATTTCCTGTGTTCAGATCCTGGGCGTCACCAACCCTGCTGGAGAGAAGAAGTACATGGCAGCAGCCTTCCCCAGCGCCTGTGGAAAAACAAACCTGGCCATGCTCTGCCCCACGCTGCCTGGTTGGAAGGTTGAATGTGTGGGAGATGACATTGCATGGATGAAGTTTGATGACCAAGGTAAAGGAAGGATGTCTTTTTAAAGGTCTTCAAGGATGTACAAATGTCAAAAATGTCATAAATCCAGTACAGCGGACTTTAACATTTCTAATTTGTGTGTTCACCCTGGTTGTAGGAAACCTCAGAGCCATTAACCCAGAGAATGGCTTTTTTGGCGTTGCACCCGGCACCTCAGCCAAGACCAACCCCAATGCAATGGCAACAATCATCAAGAACACCATATTCACAAATGTTGCAGAGACAAGTGACGGTGGTGTGTACTGGGAGGGAATGGACCAGTCACTGCCCGAGGGAGTTACCATCACATCCTGGAAGAACAAACCTTGGCGCTCAGAAGATGGTAAGCAGCTCTTTGATTTTAAGCAACAGCTCACAAAAGAAGAAAAAGAAGCAAGACTACAAGATGTCTAAGATTTAAAACCAGTATTTAAGGTGGAAACAGAAGTGTAACGAAAGCAATTTTCAAATGTCTCGTAACAAGAAAAAAAGCTTTTAATCTTTAATTGTTAGACCCAAATAATTTCAGAGTACAAGATTATATTATAAAAAATAGGGATAAATAACAGAAAGATCATATACTTTAAAACTGAGAAGAAGTGTGTGAGTGTCATAAAAGTAAAAAGTTCTTAGTTTCTTTCTTTTTTCTTCTTCTTCTTCGTAGGCGAGCCCTGTGCTCATCCCAACTCTCGTTTTTGCACTCCGGCAAGACAGTGTCCCATTATTGACCCACAGTGGGAGTCTCCAGAGGGAGTGCCAATAGAGGCCATCATTTTTGGTGGGCGTAGACCAGAAGGTGAGAAGAGACTACAAAAGATGGAAATGAATACACCAGTTGCCCTTTGATTAAATACATGAAATAAAAATAATACATAAATACTTCTCAGAAAATAACTGGATAATGAATCTGCTTATTTTCAGGTGTTCCCCTTGTGTATGAAGCTTTTGACTGGCAGCATGGTGTGTTTGTTGGCGCTGCCATGAGGTCAGAGGCCACTGCTGCAGCCGAACACAAAGGTCAGCATACGATAGTGTCCTTTTTTGGTATGAAAGACAATCAGTGGATGTTTAAGGAGTTTCTTAGATGATCATTTTGACTTTTGCCTAATATTCTACAAATTGTTTTAGACTAGCGACAATTTAATCTGAAATTCTGCAAAGAAAAAACCACTTTCAGAATTCTTGAATGACAACAAATAACACATGAATGTCATTCACGTTAACATACAGTGTACTGACAAATCTCTAATTACTTTTTCTTCCAGGCAAAGTAATAATGCATGACCCCTTCGCTATGCGCCCCTTCTTTGGCTACAACTTTGGCCAGTATCTCTCTCACTGGCTGAGCATGGCTGATCGCCCCGGTGCCAAGCTTCCTAAGATCTTCCATGTCAACTGGTTCCGCAAGAGCCCCACTGCCGGCTTTCTTTGGCCCGGGTTTGGTGAAAATATCCGCGTTCTGGACTGGATGTTCAGACGGGTGAATGGCGAGGAGGGCGCCATGCCATCAGCAGTGGGCTACCTGCCTTGTAGAGACTCCCTAAATCTCCAGGGCCTTCAGGGACATGTGGACCTGGATGAGCTGTTCTCCCTGGATCAGGAATTCTGGCAGAGGGAGGTGGATGAGATCAGGAAATACTTCACCACACAGGTGAACGCTGACCTGCCCAATGAGGTAGCCCAGCAACTGGCTCTCCTGCAGCAGAGGGTGAAGCAAATGTGAAGAGGAAAAAGCCACATGTTAGCAGCTGTAAACAATTGTAGGGTTAATTCTCCAGACTATTTGTCTGTAATTCTAGACTACAGTGTTGGCAATAATAGAATAACATGTAAGACATTCTGGAAATTAAATTAAGTAACTGGGAAACAACATCTTAAAATCATAGAACATAGTATGAATAGCTAGATTATCTCTTTGACGTAGTCTTAATTTATAGTAAGGCCTTTATATCCTTAAGAAAATGAGCAGTTTTCCTTACAGCATTTGGTTATTACCACTGTGACATTCTATAATCTGCTTGGGCTGTTCATTACAAAAAATCCATGCAAATCATGGAGAATGTAAATCATGAAACTGTAGGAATAGTAAAGATAAACCTTCCTGACCATGCTCATTAGAACTATCTCAGCGAGATAATATCAGTAACGACTGCTACATTTCCATGCATCTTCATCTTCATTTGTAGTAGCAATATTTTTTCTTCTGTTGTTCCAATGTATTGTCCTATTGTCAGAAGTCTTCTATTTAATAATAACTTATTGTGAATGTACATCTTACTGTCATTGTCGTATCGAATTATATGACAGAGACAGAGTCTACGTTAGCTCAGGTCTCACAAAAGGGAATTTTGTATTATTTTTGCCTTAATTTATTTTTATACTGACTTAGTATCACCTGGTTCTCTTGTGTTGTAATCTAAGCCCCCAATGAGGTGAAACAACAATAAAAGTATTTAAACTTACTCGTCGTTCTGTTTCATTTTTCACGGATCTGGTTTTGTTATTATTGTTTTATTTTGTAAGTGTTGAAAAGAATAAAATCAAGCATTATTATATCAAGCTGATACAACACCTCCATCACGTCATATACACCTGCTAGGAATAAATAATGAGCATTTAATTGAGTTAAAAGTCAAAACTAAACTTCAACTAAACTACATGTATCTATATATCTGTAAACAGCAATAATCTAAAAATAGTCTTAGTTTGTGCTAAAATATCTGAAATCAGTCTTTCAAATACTAAGAATGCCAAAACAAAGAAAACATAATTATATAATGCATCTTTGACACTGCTATTTAAAATAAGACTTTACACTTGGTGGAATACTCTTTCTTGGCAAGCAAAGCTGTCAAATATTTCATGCAGTTTGTCCTGCAGTTTGCATACATCTACCTCTCCTCTTTTCAGATCTTCTCATAATCTTTTAGTTCAAAGGTTGTTGCTTGGAAACCACAGAGCTTCATTTCTCTCTATAGGTTTTCTGTTGGACTAAGACCCAGACAGTGGTTAAGGTGCTCCATGACTTTACTGTACTTCTTCCTGTATGATTTGGGTTATTGTCTTGCTGGAAGACCTATTCATGAGTCACTTTCAGTCCTTGGCTGAGTGATTAATGTCATGCAGTCACCCTGTACTTCTGGCACAAACACATTCCCAAAGCCTAAAGTTTCCATCTCCTTGTTTTGGGATAGTATTCTCTGTGTCATCTTCAGCAAATGCAACCAGTAAATTGATGCAAAAATTGCTCAATTTTGGCCTCGTCTACCACATCACATTCTCAAGGCCTGAACATGGGTCCTCCGGGATTTCAAACCATCACAGCACAATGTATTACAAATATTTTTCTTGGTAACTGTCCTCAGAGCTGCTCTGATATCTATAACAACAGAGGAAATCTTGCAAGTTGCCCCACACTAATTATTATTGATAGTAATTTCATCTTTGTTCCATTTGTGATTAATCAGACCAACAGATATGATTGGTTTTTTTTTTTTTTTTTACTATGCTTCTTGTGGATATGTCTATTAGACTATAAGAGTGTGTGAAGTTTAGCAGTCTTCTTGCCGATATTCTTAGGTGGCTTTTTGTTTTTGCAGCATTCAAGATGTAAACAGGTCAGAGGTTCTGGGTGCTATTCATAGAACTGGTGCAATTAACTGTCAGTGTTGGCTGTTAATGCTGAAGTTGCTGCCAATTAAACTTTTATTGAACAGTTTACTTTTGTTTCAGTTCATGCTGGTCAGTACAAGATCAAAGAATTATTTATCTTACATAAATTAGCATTCATTTGTAACTCTTACATCTCTAATCCTGAATATTTTGTTGACATTCTATCATTTACTATTAAAATAAACCTACCACAGAATTCTAAGTGGCTAAAACAATGAGTTCAATTTGGAATCAATATGTATTTCCCTCCACTGTAGATCAGCTGGTCGAGGATACTTACAAGAAGGTCCTTGTTTTATTGTTCAACTAAATCCAATGATATTTAATCCTGATTTTTTTTTTTTGTCTCTTTTCAGTTAAGGTTAGGATTAAAATATGTAAACATGACAGGTGACCCTGTAGTAGCATTTAGTTTTAGCTGCCAAAGCTCAGGCTGTTGGTGACTTCCAATGATGTGTTGAGCAAATTTTTTCCCCCCCACTCTTTTCAATGTATATGCCACTGTGTCATGTCATTAATTTTTGTCTGTTCTGTATGCAGTTGTGTATTGTTTGTGGTCTCTCTGTGCTGCTCTTTTCTTGAGCCTGATGAATGAGTGTCAGCAGGACTGACAAACTGATGTGAAGGTCTAGCTCTGTGCTGGGATGTCCTCTGGAGTCTGTGAAGGCTGTGGGTGAGAGGAGGATGACACCCATCATGAACAACCCACATCAGCCTCTGCATGAGCCTGTTAGTATGCTGAGCAGCTCCTTTAGTCACAGACAGAAACACCCTCGCTGCAGGAAGGAGTGCTTTCACAGATCATTCATCCCAACAGCAGTTAGACTCTATAACTCCTCAATCATGACATCATGAGTCACTGGACATTGTGGACATCACACACTTCATGCATAATGCACCTTTTTATATGTATGGACGTGTGCAGGTACATACATATGTATATTTAGTTAGTACGTGTGTGCGTGCGTGTACATTTCTATACTCATAGATATCTATTACTTACGTAGTAATAGTAGTGGTTGAATTGTTACATTTATGTCTTGCATGTCTTGTCTTGGTGTCTTATCTTATCTTAAACATAAATCATGATACAAAATGACAAAAACACAAGAAAACCCAAAATGCGGGGTCAAATGACTCAGAACCATGACAATGGGATTCTTCTTCCCCACCATCACCAAGTGCTACTCACAGGGAGGTTATCTGAACATCTGCTTTTTTTTCTTTCTTTTTTTCTTTTTAGAATTTCTGTAGTCAAATAAAAAAAAGCTTAAATTCAGTTGCTGATTTTATATTGGTATCGTGTGTTTTACACAGTGCTTTATCACAGTTACAGACACAGTTACATAATATAGCCCACTGTATACACTATAGTCAGGGGTGCACATAAGTGGTCCGCAGGTGCGCATTCGCTGTCAAAATAAAAGACGCGCACCAGATAAGAAGTTGCAACGCGCGTTTGCTACATATAAAAGGCACTGTTTTTGTCCGCTAGAGTGGGATTTTCACGGCATATTCTGCACCACATCTCTCTGCGTTCATCATTTGTTTGAAGCCAGCTCACCTCCTGCAACCACTTTTCCGAGAATATGCGCTTCTTTTGCGGTTCGGACTCCTTCTGACATTTATTTGGAGGCTGTGTAAAGGAGCTTGCTTCTTCGACATCTTTAAGAGTTCTAAACAAATGTCTGTCCTCCTCCAGAAAATCTTATGTACGCAAACGCGCGTTGCAACTTGCGCACCTGCGGACCACTTATGTGCACCCCCGACTATAGTCAGTCTCTTGCTATGACCTCACAAAAAGCAAGCTAATCCTGTTTTTAACACGAATGTTGCTACATGCAAAACATCATGTAGACAACAAGACAATCTGTACCGCAATCAGGTCGCCTGGACTGTGGCTGTGTGGGCAAAAGACCTGCAACTGACAAATAAAGGCTATCTCATCATCATCATCATTATCTCACATGTTTTTGTCCCATGGTACACTGGAGCTGTTGTGTAAGATATGAAGATAATGATATGAACTGTAGTTAATCATCACTAACTTGTTTTTGACACTATCTTTGACTGAAATAATGTTTCTAAGAACATAAAGAGACAAGTAACAGAAGTAACTTTTCCACCAGAGGCTGGTTAACCAGTAAAGACTCATAATCAGTGACAGATCATCCAGAAGAATCATTGCAAAATGTCCTACTTATCTCCACGTATGAGCACTTAGACATTAAATAAACACAAAATAGGTTACTGGGGAAAGTTTTTGTTGTAGCATTTCCAGCAACCAAAGTGGATTTGCAGGTAAACAGGTAAACATTTTTATTCAGGCTGCAGTTCAATTAAATCATACAGATTGTTAAAGTTTACTGCTAAAAAGATCAGCACCACTTCAATTCACTTTTTAAGTTAAATCAAGGTGTTATTATCTAAAGAAGAAACAACAAGTTTCCATAAAGAATTCCCATCAGAATCCAGCTAACTAACTGCAGGATGATTGGATGTGAAGTCCATACAACTCCTGTAAATGTACAACAAATGTACACAGGACACACAGGTTAACAGACACATGACTATTTACTCTTTTGGCCTACAATGTTCCTGCACCAGGACCTGGTAATAACACAACCAGCAACCTCAACGGGCAGAAATCACGACAATGCAGAAATGCTAATTACAGCAGTTTTTATAATGATCACTCGAGGCTGGAACCAAAAGGGATAGTTGGTAGCTGATGTATCTAATAGGCTTAGCCACCACAAAATCAAATCACTGATTGATCGCCTGAATGTGTCGGTTATCTGACAGTTCATATAGTGAACTGCCACAGGTCAAAGGCTCAGTTTTGGTGAACTAAATTCTAGTGTCTGTGTGTTGAACCCCTTCAGTTTATGACTCCACATTGTCAACCAGGCATGCAAGTGTTAGATGATAATTTAGCATTTTACTCTTTCAGTGTCCAAAGAAGAATCCAAAATGTTTATGCGAGCTGTGAGGGATTCACAAAAGATACCAAATGGATGTTGCATTGCAGTTATTTTTTTATTAATATTGAAGTGCAGCTTTTTTTCCCCATTAAAATCACTTTCACACTCATTCTTATAAACCTGCCTTTTTTTCTTTAAATTGTTTTATATTTTGTATTATATGAGGTTTAAGGAAAGTGTCAGTTTCGTTACCTTACAGTGAACTCAGCCATGTTTTTCAATTGGAAAAAAAGTTCTGCACCATGCACAAAAACATCTTATGTAACATAATTTTGGCATAAACAGGATTGTTTGTCTGATTGTGTTGTTAGCGATTCATCTTCTTTGAGACAATGATTTATTCCTTAAGTTCTGCCAGGACCGGACAAGTTGTATATTCTGTTTTTTCAGCAGTCTAATCTGAGGAAATAATTACCTCGAAACCACACAGAGGCATACTTCGACTGTATGTCTGAATCTGTTTTTGAGCAAAGCTCTTATCTAATGTTCTAGACTATGGAAGCTATTTTTACATCTATAAAGTGCATTATTGTGGCCTATCCATGTCCATGCTTTTAATATTATTTTAATATTATTTTATACATGTAAGGCAATGATTGATTTTGGGTCAACCATACAATAAGGCTGCACAAAAATAATGAATGACATTTAAATGTGCTTTTTTAGTACACAGCAGAAACAGACACATATAATAATAATGGATTGGATTTATATAGCACTTTTCAAGGCACCCGAAGCGCTTTACAATGCCACTATTCATTCACTCTCACACACTGGTGGAGGCATGCTACAGCTGTAGCCACAGCTGCCCTGGGGCAGACTGACAGAAGCGAGGCTGCCATATCGCACCATCGACCCCTCTGGCCAACACCAGTAGGCGGTAGGGTAAAGTGTCTTGCCCACACAACGACCAGGACAGAGAGCCCAGGGATCGAACCGGCGACCTTCCGGTTACAGATGCGCTTCCCAACCCCCTGAGCCACGGTTGCCCCAAGCCTCAAGCTATTTTGTGCAAATATCAACTCTGATGTACATTGAAACTTTGGTTTTCTCTTTGGTCTCCCTTGTTAATTAAATGTGTAAATATGACAGATTTAAAATGCATTTCATGATGAAAAATGTTCCACATAGTTTGCTGATATGTTAAAAAACTTTACAGTGCATATTAAATTTGTAGTCAGAGTTGTTTGTTGTTTGGTTTGTTAACTTTAAACCTGCAGCTTGCAGAGTTTTTGCATGGCATGAATAAATAAAGTTCTGCAAAGACGCAGACTGACACAAAATTTTGCCAGGTGACACAAACAGAGGAGAATAGACAATGCTGTAAATGTGAAGTAAAAGCCAGCTGAGATTCTCCAGGAGACTGTGGATGAGCCACTAACAGTCTGCTATGGAGGGCTAGCTTATTGTCAGTGTTTCAACTTCACTGCAGACACAAAAAGAAAAACAAAGAAAAGAGTTTGAAACTTTGCTTCACATCTGAACTAAGACCCACAGTTAGACTCACTGGGTTTCATGATGGAATGATGCCTAACCCTGTCACCTCCCATCAAGAAGGTTCATGAAGGTTCTGGGTTTCACTTTTAATTTTCTCTCCACAAGCCAACAACATATTTTAGGCTCACTGATGGATGTGGGCAGATGAAGTTCACAGAATAAGGTAAATGTATATGGTAGTGAAAAGCAGTATTAAATTCATTTCAATTCAATTTTATTTATATAAAGCGCCAAATCACAACAACAGTCACCTCAAGGCACTTTACATTGTAAGGTAGACCCTATAATTATACATACAGAGAAAAACCCAACAAACCAATCATATGACCCCCATGAACAAGCACTTTGGTGACAGTGGGAAGGAAAAACTCCCTTTTAACAGGAAGAAACCTCTGACAGAACCAGGCCCAGGAAAAAATTGCCAGGTCCGAAAATTCACTAAGGAGTACTTACGTATTTATTTATTTATTTATTTATTTATTTATAGTGTGTCAGGGCACACTGTCCTGCTGGGAGAGGCCGATGTCAGTAGACTTCGTGTGCAATCAAATGTAGGGTGGTGGTTAGTGTCATAGTGATATTCACATTAATTGTCTTTCTAGCTAATATGTCATAATGAGGATCAGTTCTGTTCAGTTCACCTGCTGGAAGTTTTTACCTTATTCCTCTGTACTGACAAGCTCCATACATGTCCAAAAACAAGACATAAATAGCTCCGTTGAACTGATTGCTGCAAGCACACAAACACACAGTCGGGTGTGTGCCCATGCTATGTTTTTATATCTTTGTGGGGATGAAACAATTGAAAGTTTACTATACTTGTGGGGAATAACAATCCTTATGGGGACAAAATCCACATCCCCGCTAGTTTGAAGACATTTTTGAGACTCAAAATGTGGCTTTAGTGTCAGGGTTGCAGTAGTCATAGAGTTATAGATAGGGTTAGGGTGAACAGCTAGTGAAAGCATTATATCAATTAGATGTCCCCTCAAGGATATGAAAACACACACGCGTGCAAACACACACACACACACACACACACACACACACACACACACACACACACACACACACAGGATTTTCCCTCCAGTAAGTGTCTGCTAAAAAGATTTAGTGATCTAGATCAGTATGTATCTTTATACTCCCGTGTCTTCAGTCTGCTTTGGGCTGTTACAGCATATTGAAAATATTAGGTTTTGAAAAACAGAATTAAACTTCCCTTTTTAACCACAGGATCTGTATATAAAATATAAATAACAATAAAAATATTTATCAATTGTCCAATGTTAATGGATATACCAAATAGAAAACATTAAAAATGTGATAGAAACTGAGCCAGAGTGACAAAAAATACAGTTACACAATGACAAGTAGCAGCATCAGAGCGGAGGTGAGGCCTTATCAGTTTTGTGTGTGTTCTTGTTTGGTGGCTGCACAGATGACACAGTGACATCACTGCTGGGCCACTCACCCTCTCTGTTAGACGTCAGCAGGAATGCCTCTGCGCAGTGATTGGTCCGTGCTCACAGGGAATTCCGATGACTCTACGTTTTGCTGAAATGTCCAGTTCGCATGCAACATCTGCCCACAATACCTCCCCAGTTTCATTTGTAGACTCCATCATGAAAATTTGATTTGCTTAGATGGATGACGATAAGGTATTCAAATGCTGTTTTCTTGGTTCAAGATATCATGTTTTACAGTACAGTACTTTAAATTTCAGTTCATGCCTTCCAGGCATTGTGTGTGAGTCATTTCTTTAACCCTCAGACCCAAGGATGTCTTTTAAGCCTCATAATTTGTGACAGCTTTAATTCTTTTCAGTGGTCCTTTATAGTGAATTCAGTAGTTAATTTCTGCATTGACAGCATCTGTAGATGCTATCTAACCACTTGTAAAAACCAGGATACACAGAAGAGCATCTCCACACCTCGACATCGACATCAGACCTTGTAGCAAATAAGCTACAGCTACAAATAGTAAATTGTGTCAGAGTGAGCAAAGCTGGACAACAGTTGAATGGAAATAGGCTGAAAATATCAACTTAATTTTATGAACAGCATCCAGATCATTTAATAAGCTACATTAGTCTTTTGAACATAAACGAGAGGATGCCAAGGCAAAGTTGACAACTTGAACTCCCTTCTGCTAAATTCTGCACACAGATTTCAAAGTTTCTTTGTTGAGGTGTTAAAGTGCCTAAATAAGTTCAAATAAGTTGGTATAAGAATATAGTGCAGCTTTTCCCTTTTTCACATCACTGCAACTCTGCTGCTTTTTCCACCCTCGTTCGACAAGTTGTACCATAGGGAAAAAAAGAAAAAACAGGAGAAAGATCAAAAATAAATTTATGCCTCCTGTCAGAAATTGATCTTTGATGTTTTTTTAAATGACTTGCTATAAACGACGAAAGAAGAAAGGAGAAAATAGTTTTGTGAATTCACTCAAATGATCCTTACATGATCCCTGGAATGACTTTCAGTAATCAACCCTCATTTCTTCATCACCTCATTCATTGTTCCATCTTCATTTTACGATGCACCCGTAACTCATTCAACCTTTTTCTGCTCTCGTAGGCCATAAAACAAACTGAATAGTGTTTGTTCAGTAGGCTGACTGCCAAGTGTGTAGCAAGACAGATAGTAGAAAGAGAAAGAGAGATAGGAGAATGGATGACCCTGCAGTATGAGGTGAGAGCTGATGTAGAAACTTGGCAGGAACAGAAAAGAGTGTAATCTAATGTAAGTTGTTGAGTCATTGGAATCTGTTCAGTAACTGGTTCAGGTTCATCAGGCTGGAAGTCACTCAATGATCAAGAGGCTGACAGCTGACAGCCACAGATCAAAGGGCAGAGCTGAGCCTTTAATGTCGACTGTGACAAGTTTAGTGCATTTTCAAGTTTACCCTCATTTTAGCCTCACCCAATCAAGTCTCAAGTCCTCCTGTGCATCTAAGTTAGGCTTTCAAACAACAAGACCAAGTGGGTCTTAATTAAATTCAGATAAATTCAAGCATCAAATCAGTCTAGGTTATTGTATTTGGCCATGAAATCTTAGAAACATGGTGTCCAACCAAATGCTCACCCTAGATGACATTACCTTATTCGTCAGTAAAACTGTGAGGAGTATTTTCTCATCAGTTTTGACCAGGATATGTCCTTCAAGGAAATATGTAAGATTGCTTTCTATCATTAGAGCAATGTTCAAAAACTTAGAAACATCCTGTCCAAGAGTGACATTGGAAAATTGATCCATGCATTTGTCACTTCAAGGCTGGACAATTGTAACCCCTTCCTATCTTGCTGTTCTAAAAGCCTTCAGTTAATACACAATGCCACAAGAGTACTAACAGGGCCTAACAGAAATGAATGCAGATTTAAGGTACCTCTGCAGTGGTTTCACATTACACAATTTAAATAAAAATGTTTTGAAATGTTTTATCCAAACATTTTTTTAAATTAATTTCAAACATGCACAGGTGAAGCATGTAAATACAGATATGTTCATGTCAAGTCTCACAGTTTTTGAGATCAAGTCTCAAAGCGTGTCTTACTTGTAGACAGGCGTTTCTGAATGTGTGTTATTGCTACTTGTATTACATAAATGTCTGAATAATTGATGACATTGTAAATAATTACAAATGTTTATAGTCTAACCATGCATGGTGGATGCCTTAAAACTGCATTCTTTCTATTGGTCAGCAAGGATCACTTTTCAGGTTGCAAAAAGATATTCAGTTGTGCATTTGGTTTTAAAACATCAAGATGGCAATGACAAAAATGTTCATTTTGAGCCTTCAAGTTAATTTAGGGGCTCAAGTTAATTTGAGGAATGAATGCATATTTTGTTTGTTTACTTGTTTTGTCATGTTTTTGTTTTCTTTATAATGGAGAGTGCAAAAGGCCCGTCGGAGCCACCTCAACAGGCAAGGTGGTCTTCCGCAGGGAATTCTCATCCGCCATCAGGCCTTCCTGGCTTTGGTGATCCTGACACTGGTACTTTTTAAAAACTGAAAACAGACAAACACATTTCCAGCCAAAACACTCAGGGCGCTTTCTGCAGCTTAATTTAAAAGACCCAAATGAAAACCTTAATAGCAAGGATAGTGAATGTAAAACAGCAGAGCACCAAAGTGAGGAAACCCAACCGTTAAACTGTCTTAAAACCTGCACAGGCATTTTATTTACAACATATTTTCACAGTGCCATCATGCAGCAGACACAGCATGTTCAGAGTATCTCACGTTTTTACTAATATGCAAAGTCCAAAAAATAACATTTTTACAAAAAGTCTGACACACTTCCTCCTTTCTGTGCTTTCATGTATTTTCAACAAATACAAACAACACAATCAAAAGGCCTGAGTCTCCCTGGTGGACCAGATCAGTGAACACTGACCCGTTAAACACTAATAACTAGAAATGAAGTAAATCTAACAATCATAACCATGATGTGGCCATTGAGCCTTGAACTCTAAATCAAGTGCGCCATCTGCTGGATAAATATTTACAGCAACTTAACTCTGCAGATGAAAATAAAATGTGTTTCAAGAGTCACACAACATTTAAAAGTTATGATAATTTTTTTGCTAATTTGGATGCCACATGATGACAGTAGGGTCATATTTGAGTTTAAATATCACAAAACCAATCATCCATGTTGCAGAGTACCTTCTGTCAGATCAATGCTTCAGCCTGAATCAAAGTACAGTCAACAGATTTGCTGCATGATGCTATCACATCAGCATGGAACAGGAGCTAATCTAAGGGATGTACCAGCAGCTTTTTGAAATGTGCATACAAACCAAATCTTGTATGTGTACAAAGTGTCTGCGCATGTGTGTGTGTGTCTGTGTGGTGGATGAATGAATGTGTGTCAAAGGCTCCTTTCTTGCAAAAACAAAAAAAGGAAAGCCTCCAACAATTACTAAATACAAAATAAATAAGCAGACGAGACTCGGGTGAATTTATAAAACTTTTTATTTGTTTTTTTAAATCGAAGGCTAACTGAAATGTGTCTGATTCATGTTCTGTGACAACAACAATAAACCATTGTCTTGTGTTTGTAACAGAAAAGAAAATAACAACATAGCAAACCCAGCAACACATAGACCATCCAATATAAATTAAAATAAACTGTCTTAATACACAAATAAGCAGTTATTATCACTGAGAATAAGCAGGCCTCTATATAAGTGCATGAGCCATGCTGTGACAGATAACAGATTGAAGTTAAACCCTCAGCTCCATGTTCATTCTTTTTATGAACCCGGTGCTACGTTTGAGTGATGGGAAACCCAGCATTGCAGAGAACAGATCGGAGTTCCCACATTTTTATCTGACATCTGGTCCTGAGTGAAGATTTCACTCCAAAGCTGCTGATTACTTGTGTGCAGTTTTACTTCCCTGGACACAATCGCAGCATTTTATCATGCTTTTCTAAAACATCTGCACCAGCTGCACGTAGGAATCCTTACCAGAACAAACTGGTCTATTGTACAAGCCCCACAGTTTACATGCTTGCAGGATAAAACTCAAGGACAGGTGGAAGACTTCTACAATAGTCACTGCGGTGTAAGATACAGAGGCTTATTTAAATATGAACACATAACATAACTGCGAACAAGAGTGCTTTTGTATACTTTTTCTTCGACATTGTCAGAGGAAAGGCGCCACACAGCGCTGATTAAAAGAGCAGAGCAAGCAGAGAAAAATGCGATGATACAGAAATATGAAGGGAGAAAATGGTTTGCTTGTATGCCGTCCGCCAGTCTACTTGTGTTACTTAAATCATCCTTTCTTTTAAAACTGATCAAACATGTAGCAAAAACTGGAGGAAAAAAAAAGATTTTTCCCCAAAATCGAAAACAAAAAGTTCAAGCTTGACTGAACGTTTTTTTCTTTACAGTGGTTTCGTCTTTGGAGATGTCTTAAATAATGTCACATATGAATCTGGACTGTGTGGTGTGTGATTCTTTGCAAGCAGTCAGAAATGTTAAAAGCAAATACTGCGTCTCATTAAATTTCTGAAGAAAAGCATTAATTTCAGCTGTTTTTAGTTATAGTTCCAAACATATAGAGCAGCAATAGCAACAGTAATTTGTTTTCACAAATTTAGCTTCTAATGTCGTGATTATAGAAGTCCAGCTTTACCAGGAAAAAGAAAAGGGAAGAGAAGTTGGAATGATAACATAAAAACAATAGAAGCAACCACACAGGATTTGCAGATATCTGCTTTTCCACATGTTATTTGTTTGTAGTATTTTAAGGACTTTTGGTCCATTTTAGCTTAGAAACACTGACTGTTTTTTTTCCCCTCCATTTTTTTTTCTTGGCCTGACTGGGCTTCCATACGTCACGGCTGTAACGTGTTAAGATTTTGTGCTGTCCGAGGTTTTACGTTGAAAGGCAACAGTAAAGGATTTTTTTAAGTGTAAGTCTCCGATCATGCTGGACACCAGAAGGCACACATCTAGACACTGGGTCGAGTAAGGAGACGCAATGATTAGTGGGTTACGAGGACTAGGTGCTTACATGAAGATTTATACTTGGAACTTATAAGTGCGTGATACAAATGTGCTCAAAAAGGTTCCAATAAAAGGGAACTTTAGCTAGCTTTAACATAAGCTCATCTCAAGGGATGTTGATGGGGATCTGTGGCGTCGATCCCCGCACCAATCGCACCGATTTGCTCTTCAGACAGCTGCACACTGACAACTTTAAACTTTAAAAAAGGGCACTTAAAAGCAGAAGTACATTTTCTTGTATTTACACATCCTCCCCAGAAATCTGCAGTTTTTGTGTGTTAGGTAGTTTTACACTCTCGATGTTTACAAATGAAAAAAAAAAACAAACACATTTTTTAATGATATGAACTTTTGAATTGAAGTTAAATCTTTTTGTTCTCAAGTGAATAAACATCATCAGCAACAACAACAACAACAACAACAACAACAACAACAATAAAAAAACTGACATTTAGCACACTACGTTAAAATATGACTAATATCATCAAAAAGGCAAATAGTAGGTGTATTGCAACGATCTTTGCGGTGTCACTACCAAAAACATCTATCTTCATCACCATCATCATCATCACCAACAGCAACAATCTCATCACCATCATCTATTCATCGTCATCATCTGAGACAGTGTGGCCTGGGATGATTGACAGCCCAAACTAGCCACTCACATTTTGCCCGTCTCAGCGCAGGCAGGCACACTTGTACGACATAGCAACAATAACAAACAACGAACGTTTCCAAGGAGACTCAAAGACCGCTGACCCAGCGGCAGCGAGGGCCGGTTCTGAAAGGAGCTCTGTCATTGGACAGCGGCCATCTCTAGGGAACAGGAAGAGCTCGTTCAGACAGGAAGAGGGAGAGGGAGGGGAGAGGCAATCAAGGTGTGTGAAATAAATGTTTTTGCTACCTTGTGTGGTCCGCAATAACAAAAACCTCAGTGTGTGTGCGTGTGTGTTTATTGTGTGTGTGTGTCTGTGTGTGTGTGAGGCGTTTGGTTCTTCGGTGAGTTTGTTTAGTCTGCTCTGTGTGTGCCTTTATGTGTTTAGTTTTTGTCTAGACAGCTGGAGGTCTTTCCCAGGGCAGGTGGGTGTACATTAATTGCACACACGCACGCACACACACACAGTGATCTCCTAACACTTTCAGTATCTCCACGATGGATTAAAGCAACAAAAACTATGTGATCTGAGCATTGATTGGTTTAATATCTCTCTTTTATGTGACTCAAATCGAACTGAATTTTAAAAAGAAACATAAATAAATAGAATTGAGAGTTAAAGAAAAGCTCACAAACACTGGTGAACAAGTACAACTGCATGTAAACACACCAGTCTTTAGATGTAGGCAGCGCTAGGGTATTAGCAGCTGTGTAGAAATGTGTGATCTGTTCTTCCTGTCAGCCTCCAAATGACTTTTCCCTCTTTCTCCTCCTGTCTTATTTTGTATTGTCAGCCAGCCCGGGTTTTCCCCTGAAATAAGAGATTGATTCTACACATTTTTCCAACTTCCTTATACATTTTTTAAGTTCCTATCACTAATATTTGTGGTCAGAGCCTGGCCAGCATTCTCATACCCGCTGCAAGCCCTCTGGTGCAGGAAAGGAAACCATTTAAGGAAACAACTCTGTTCAAAAACAAGTATGAAACAGAAAAATAGTTCAAAGTACCTTAGGACTGAGAACCAGGCTGCTAACCTCATTACAAGATCAAAGATTATTATTATTATTATTACAATAATTTTTTTTTTAAATGAGCCAATCATCTTTCTTTTGGGGCTACAGAGAGCTACAGACTTAAAAGATGATGGGAGGGCGAATCTTTTTTCTCACTTTTTGTCTTTACTTTTTGAGAGGAATTCAGTGTTTTCAGATTTAGTAGTTTGCCGAGTAATGCTACAAGATATTTTGAAGATCTTTCTAACATCATCAAAGACTTTTCTAATCAGTTAGAAGAGTCTTTTCAATCTGTTTTATGATTTGAAATGTTATAGTTTGCTATAGAACACAAGACTGCATCATTGCGATGATAAAATGACAAGAAACAAGACTAGCATAAACACATCCAATCCATCTATCAAGCTGTAAACGTTTAGTTTGTATCCAGCAACTTAAATAAGAATTTACATTAATATCAAATTTACACAGTTTTCTATGGGGATTTTTTGTGAGACACTCATTTTTGAAGTTTTTGGATGTGGAAATGTCACCGTTCTATTTAATGGAATAGAACTGAATGGCATTTACTATGAAGAGCTCAAAGCAGCAAAAATTACATCTGAAATATTCTGCAGCAATGCCTCTTTCAAAAATTGTGAAGCTGTTAATCAAAAAACATCCACCAACATTTTTGTGAGCAGTTTCATGCAGGAAATATCTTCTTCAAACCAAAAGACACCCTCGCACCTGTGCAGCTACCTGATGTTACAGGTCAAATGAGGGACATCCATTCAATCTCCCACCAGCAAGAGCCTTTCATCACACGCACATGGTTGCTTTCTTCTGCACATGGACATTTTTCAAAATTGCGGATCGGTACGAACTAAAGAGTTCCTGCATGAAATGGCTCACTGTAAGGTTTGTGGATTTTTAAATTTTTTATTTTTTGAATAAACAGGTCACAATTTCTGGAAAGAGAAACTGCTGCCGTCTTTTTCACATTTTGGCACTTTAAACACCCCAAGCAGAAATTGCCATTTACTTACATTATATTAAAGAGAACACAGGCATCGCTGTAGCTGATTTCTCCAGAACTGGGCAATTCACACACCAGTTCAACACAATCCAGTTGGATAGGAATGAATACAAAAAAATTGGGAAAATACATAAATTTACCTTTGGGCCAAACTGTCCCTGTAAACAAGGTTTATACTGGGGAACAAGTTCAGCAGATTGAATTCTTTTTATCACGATAGTTGATAGATGCTGCTGTGACTCACCATGGAAGGAAAGTACAGACAAAAAATGAAAGATTCACCATATGAGATTATAAAATGTATTGTTTTAGCCTTCAGACTGTCTCTCAGGAGATTTGGCTACAGTTTGGTTCAGTCCCTGAAGAGGGCGCTGTTGCATAAAGGCTGGACACTAGAGGGCGCTGATTTTGTCTGGATCAAGCAGCAGCTTTAAATACAAAAACTACAAATACTGATCAAGTAGCTCAATCAGCTACCTAATGCAACTCTATTAATTCTGCACTCTTAATGAGATGACACAAGACGGGCTGCTATTAACACTCGTGCCACTTTTCAACACTTCAGTGTGTCTAGTTTCAACAACCAGCCTTGTGCTGCATTCAACACTCAAAGAGTTTGAGTCCAAAGCTTAAAAGAATGAGTTTATAAACAAGAAAATTAAAAAATTTCTCCTAATTATAGAATATATTTGTTAAAGCACATGTTCAGCTGGTTTTATGGAGACCTGTGGAAGGATAGTTGAGGATTTAAAGTCTGTATGTCTTAAAGTTCTTCAATCTCAAAATGATAAATAAAGTTGTTTTTTATTCCAGTAAATGTTAAAAGCTTTGGTCCACAACTCTTTGCATCTCTTTAAAAGCGCATCACTAGTAGTTGGAGAATCTAAATCTGAATCTAAAAACCTAAAAGGTTCTACCGTTGTGTTTAAGCTTTATTGGTTGGTTGGTCGGCGCTGGCTGACAGAAGATTGTTGTCTCTTTCCTGGTGCAATAAAGTGCTCAGAGTGGCCTGCAAGAGAGAAAAACTTATAGAGCAGAGTGTATACATGGGTTGAAAACGTGGGAGAGAATCTATAATTCAAAGGAACCAGAGGTACGTGACCAGAAAATTTTGTCTTTTGGGTGTATGGGTGACCAAAGTGGTGCACAGTCAGTGCATCAGATATTCAGGACCTGCTGGGCGACTGGCTTCCTTCCTGAGTAATACACTACAAGGGGGGTGTCATTGGTTTGTTTTCTCTCTTCTCATCCAATGAATAAAAATATCTGACATTCAAATAAAATAACAGGATTAAAAACTAAGTCTACGACATCCTACTCTAGTTAACATCTATTGTTACATTAGACTGTCTCGATTAGTCCAGACATTTGTTGTGTCTGGTTAACATGAATAAACTCTAATGTGCTTCGCTTGTTTAGTCGAGGTAGTAATAGCCAGCTTTGGGATTGGCTAATGATTCGGCCAATAGGATGAGAGAGAGTTAAGACTTTCTGATTGGACCCACAGGTTGGATGCTGACTTGTGGCTGGCTCGTGGGACTCAGACATTTGCATAAACCAACGATTATTTATTCATTTTTATCAATGGTACAGTAACGGTTAATCCGAGTCCGTTGGGCCAAAGTCAGAACCTCCCCTTACATTTATCATGATAGCAGCTGCTGTGCACCGCTCGGTCTGAGCCTCACTCACCATGTTCTTGCTTCTCTCTTGTTTTTATGCCGCAATAGACAGAGCTCCTTCAAAATAAAAGTCCCAAAAACGTTCCATTGGCGCATACTAAAAAATAGTGCAATTCTTTTCAGCAATTATATAAATAACTTTAAATTCGTGCTTTTCACTCTAGGTTTGCATACATGTGTCTGTATATATGCTCCATGTGTGACGTATATACACGTCAACATGTACGTTGCAAAAGGTGAAAAGTTGGCACCCCAACCGATTACTGATGTTTGTATCTTTTTTTTCTAAAACTAGACAACAAATAAAAAAAAAAAAACACTAAACAAAAGCAACACAAAAAATGTACTCATAGGAATCCATCAAGTATAGAAAAATACCCAAACTTTCCCTACTTTCTGTCTCTTTTCGATCATATTGCGGATTATTCTTTTTTCCGGTGAACAGTCTTGAACTTTGTGCAAGCGTTCTTTAAAAAAACAGAACATACATTTTTTTTAAAAAGGAAAAAAAAGAAACAACCATTTCAGTGGCAACTCCTGCATCGCTTAGGAAATGTAAGGCAGAACTTTTAGCCTTGTGCTACAACTCGCGGAATAAGCGAGTGTGCTAAAATGTCCCAGCGATGTGGCTAAAGCCTGGTGCAGAAGTGGAGTTTTGAATATGGACTAAATGGACAGAAGCAGCGTGGTGGTGGGGGATTATCACATTTAAAAAAAAGAAATCCTACAAATGGAAGAACCAAAAAGATTGTAACATTTCGCCATTTGCTTGGATAGGAATTTTCATGGATGTGTGAATAAGATAAAGAAAAAGTTCAACGGAAAAAACAGACCAAGTAAATATTCATTGTGAAAGGTGATTACGCACATCAGTCTGACAGAAGAGAGATGAGGAGGACTTGTTAAGGGAAAGAATCATCTGCTTCCATCTCATTCCCTTCTAAATCTTCCTCTCTTTTCTGACATCAATGGTTCATCAGAAGACATGAAGTAGGAAGCTGCAGAACAGGATGTGCCAGATGTTCATGCGACTGTGCTCTGCAGGAGCAATGTGGTTCTGGGTTATCTTACCCAGAGAAGCCAGTGGGGAAACTGCAAAACTGACCTGCAACAACTAAAACTAACCAGCTCTTAAACCCTTCAGAGTGGATTTTAACAACTTCGTGACTTTTCATCATTCTCCACTGGTCATTACTCCAGTGGTGAGCAGATGTAATCCCGGTTTTCTCACTGGAAGCAGAGAGCAGCACTGTCACACCTGCTGGGGTTTCTGGGATTTCTCCTTTGTATTCCTTGTGTTCCTGTTGTCCACACTTCCTTGCTGTTGATGCGGAGGTCGGAGCAGGCCTTGTATGAGCGAGGCAGGTGGTGCTTGTGAGGATATCACAGTCCGATTGTTATGGCTGGAGGTTACAGATGTTGGGTGGTAGTAGTGCCCAATCACCTCGCTGTAGGCTGGAGGAGCTCCTTCCACTCGAGAGCCCTGCTTCTGATGCCTGGACAAAGCCTCCTGGGCTTCCAACACACTGATGCCTGAATGGACACTTGGAGGGGGGGCCTGCAGTCTGAGAGCAAAATAAATGAATGAATAAATAACACTGATGAAGACAAGATGATGGCAGATAAAAAATGATTTGTTGTAGGTTTTCAGCTAATCAAATTTCTGCATTTAAAACCTTATAATGCATCATAATTACAGAAAATGAAACATAATTAAACATTAGGCTGTGAAGAGAGGATGTCTAAAGCTCTTAGTCTCTTTCTCCTTTACTGTGCAGTACATCTAGTCACAGTTAGTACAAAGTCGGTACAAAGAACATAAACATTTCTATGACGCCTTTTATAAGCTGGATAAGTCTCTGATAAAAATCCTTAACACAGGAATTAGTCAACACAACGACAAGTGAGTGATCCAAAACACAATAACGGACCACAGACTTGCTCATTGTTACCTGGCCTGCAGACAGGAGTTGGATGGATCGAGAGGGTGGGAGTCGAATACTGTTCGGTTGGGTGGCGCTCTGACCGACTCGCGGTTCAGCTCCATCTGCTGCTCGGGGTCTCTGAGCTGCAGGGTGCAGGGCCCCTGGTACGGCGGGGGCTCCTCTCCATCTGAGAGGGAGATGGTGGGGGGAAGATCGATGAGGCTCTGAGGCAGGTAGGGATAAGTTGGCTGAAAGCGACTCGGGGCGTATGTGTGCTGGAAGCGCTGGGGCTGCAGCGGAGGCTGGGAGTGGCTGTGCTGTACTTCCCGCTGTATATAGGAAGAGCCCCCTCTCTCCGGGGGGTGGGTGTTATACACCTGGTGCTGTGTGAGGAGAGATATTTAATTACTGCTGTGCCTCTAACTAATGTTGGTTTAAATGAATTTTGTACTAAATCAAACTCGAAGACCACCACTGGTTGAAGCAGCACTCACCTCATTTAGACCACTGTTTGTGCCTGTTCCCTCAGAGGACCACAGACTTCCCTCCTGTGTGCAAAAAAGTCAATTTATGTAATTAAATAATAAAAATAATTCTTTAATTTTTTCGCAGTTTGCATCTCTATTAGCAAAGAACAGCAGTAAGCAAAAGAAAATGTGGAGAAGAAGAGCATGAGAATGTCTGCATGGTGTAAACACTCAGTAGGCAGGGAAGCAGGTCTTGTGGTTGGCGCATTAGCCACTAATCTGCTGGCTGACCTCAAACCACATTTAGCACTATTTAAAAGTATAATTTATTCCTCTGATTTGTAATAGTTCAAATTTCAATAAAATTGAGCTGGTTAAGACATAGATACTAGAACGGGAATATACACTGCTGCTAATAATGATTTCAACACCGCTGTGTAATTTTTAGAGATGAGTGGTTGTAACTTCCTGTCATATATTAGTTCTTGTTTTAAACACTGTCACAAAGACTTTCCACTGCGATCGCCTTTCCCCAAACATAGAACATGAGACTTGGTACTGATACACTTCTTATTGTTTGCTCAAACTTTACTGGATGGACGGATGGATGAGTGCGTGTTATTTATTAGAGGACTCTGTTTATATAAACCTGTCTGTGCAAAAGTGTGAAGCTAACTATGATCCCTGCTATTAAAGTATTTTTAAATCTAGGTTATACTGCCTAATATACTGTCTTCTCCAGTAAAACGTTGTACCTTTTACCTGTGTTTGACCTTTTCCTACAGTTAATATATGAGCTGTATTGTGTAATGTATGTGCATAATTTGACACTGTAAGCTTCACATTCAGTTAACAAAGTAAAAAAAATTTCTGTGCTCATTTAAAATCAGCAGCACATATAGTTTGGTACAACATTGCCCAACACAAGTATGACTTAAAACGTTGAAATTAAGAGTGTACATGAATCTATAATGGACTGAACAATACTTTGAGCTCAAGCTGATTTTTAGAGGGTGTCTCGATGCCTTCGGTGTCACCGCTTGTAGTGAGGAGAAGACAAAAGTAGTTCTTTGCTTCTTTAAAAAAAAGTCTGAGAGGAACTTTTCCAACTTTTGTAAAAAAAAAATATACTCTCTCTGGTGACAGTTTTCTTGCCTGCTTGTCTGGCTGCATGTGTGTCACCATGTCTGTTTGCTAATCCAAATTAACTAGGACACTATGACTCCCCTGAGCTTATAAGGAGCTCTATGTGTGTGTGTATGTGCATGTTTGTGCTTCATTCTTTACTCATATTTTAAACTGAAACTGAAGCCACACAGATACACACACAGTGATTCAGTGGAAGGTGATTCAGGCAGCACTAGTGAAGTCATATGTTTGAGGAAGCCTCAGGTGTAAGTCGGTGCGTGTTCTTCAAATAGACATCGGCAAGTCGCCATGGCCCTTAATGAAGAAATGAGTCAGTGCGTTAGCGTTAGCCTGCAGCACAGTTTAATCACTGTGATCACATGCGGCCAGTTGGCACGCCTCTGAAACTGCTTTTATTGTGAAACTGTCTGAAACAGATGCTAACTTCCTCCAGGAAGTCTGTTTATAAAGATGAATGACTGTAACTATAAAAGGTCAGCGTGGTTGAGGGGTTTGTTATATGTTTTATCTATTTGTCTTTATAAATCATTTCGTTCATTTTTCATATATTTCTTTAACTCTCTCTCTCTCTCTTTCTTCCTACATATATCTTGTTCATAACCTTGCAAAGTTGGATAGCTTTACTGGAAAATAAAATTTCACCTGTCGAGACACTAACTTTATTCCATGTCTTAAACAGACTGTGCTATTTTATTTCTTCAATTAATGAATTCATGCATCTTACATAATATCTGCCACCATTTACAACTTTTCATTTTCTGTTTGCTCCACATATTCAAACCGACTTTATCTGTCTCTGACACAGAAACACGTGTATGTTTAAGCTATGTAAAGGCACTATGGAAAAATGAGCGGTGTAGTGATGCAGTAGGTAAGCAAAGTTGTCACTCATCTCACCAATCTGAGCCATGGTCTGAGTAACTCTCATCACTCAGGCGACTCACACATGGACTCTATACTCTGACCGAGCCCTTTGCACTACTTTCAAGCACTTTGTTCTCCAATGTCTGCCTTTCTACTGTTTTGTAAATGTTTCTCCTGCTTGTTATTTATTCCTCCTGTCTTATCATTTATATTTAATTCCTGCACAAAGCACCCATAATTTCATTGTACATGTACAATGACAATAAAGGGCTATTCTATTCTATTCTATTCTATTCTATTCTATAGTCTGGATACAAGTGCACATTTTGGTGTATTGAGGTTGAATAAAATGAATTTCTTTGAAATGAAAGAAAACAGTGAACTACAGGCCTTAAAATACATTTTCTCTTCTTTGCTCGGTGTGTCAGAACTGTGTTACCTTTTTAGCAGCAACATGTATGTAAACCCAACTGAATAAAAAGTCTTGCACACATAATGAATGAGCTACTGTAAGTGCATAGCTTGGGCAACACATCATCATGCAGTCCTGGCATAAGTCTGACTTACGTTGGCCAGTGGCAGGTGTCTCCTGCGTGTAGGGGTGTGCCTGGAGAGAAGGGAGCGTGCTGATAGGCGGTAGTGGTTGAGAAGACAGGTGATGACCACCACCATCACCATCATGACTATTACGATCACCAGAATCTGGACGAACTCCAGCTGGGCTGCAGTGACAGAGAAACAAAGACTGACATAAGTACGAGTCTCAAGAAAGCAGAAAACAGTCCTCTGTGGCTCTTTGTACAATAACCCTGATGATGGTACAGTCACATTAACACTGTTAGGTCAGGCCTTGCAAGGACATGAAAAGTGTATGATGACATCTGCCTATTTTGCATTATATTTGAAGATCTAATATTTCTATTTATTTATTTATTGGAAAATTCAATCATTGTCAGAGACTTTTTAGATGGCCAAAGGCCTCATCCCCTGTATAGTTGCCTCAGATAACATAATCACCATCCTCTTATTACGTTTTAGGGCAATAACAGATCACGGCTCTCTAGTTTCATTCCAAGCAACAAAAAATACACATTTCAAAAGTTCAGGGCTTTCACAGAAACAAAACACTGTTGTACATCCTGATTTAGTTATTCAACTGAAATACTAATGATAATAATAACAAAATAACTCATGGCTGGATTTGAAAAATAGTATTGTCCATTTAATCATTGGGGATGTTGGTAGTTGAGGTCAAACAACATGGAGAGAGCTAAAGTACATAAAACAGTATTGCAACATATACCCAATAATTACTGTGTAAAATATATGAGTTCATCATCTTTTTTGGTTTTTTAGTACTACTTGGAGTGCTTCATCACATTCGTGGTTAAAAATGACTTCAACAAATACAAAAACACACATTTAAAGCAGGCTGGTATAATTGATGTTATTAGAAGAAAAAACAGAGAAAGATATAGTCCTCATGTCAGGTCAGGGTGTTTCACACACACACACACACACACACACACACACACACACACACAGCCAGCCGAGGCACACACACACACACACACACACACACACACACACACACACACACACACACACACACACACACACACACACACACACAGCCAGCCGAGGCCAGGCTGACAGACAGGGCCACCTTTGTTGAGAGACAGCCTGCTTTAAATACCCCTTAACCCTGCTCCACCTCCCCCATCATCAGCACTGCCATTATCCACACACACAGAAACGGAGGCTTTTTTCTCACACTTTGTTTTTGTTTTGTTTTTTTCACAGGGAGCAGGCAGAGGTCAGGGCCAAGTCAGACACAAGAGCATAAAGTAACTAGCAGACAACAAACCAACCCTCCCCCGCACACCCCCTGCCCACACACACTGCATTCTGTTTTTCTCACAGTCCACACCGGTTCTCACAGTCTTGAGTTCCTCTTACCAGTAAACCATCACAGAAGATGAAGAAGTATAGAGTCAGATGACTCCTGTATCGCTGGATTCATTCACGTATTACTTTTTATCACATTTATTTATATTAGCTCACAGGCTACACTGACATATTAAAGCAAAAAAAGAAAGTTTCAGAGATGCGCAGAACTGTTTGATAGAGAAGCAGAGTTTTAAAGAATCAATAGAAGTGAACAGCCAAAGTTAAAACATATACTAGTTTCTGGGAACTAAGCACCAGTTTTTTAACAAAACAAATCGAACATTTTATTTTAACCATGATTAAAAGCATCATTCTTCCCCTTCTGTTAGGCACTTATGCTTAGCACGTATGGTCTATATCAGCGGTCCCCAACCTTTTTTGCGCCACGGACCGGTTTATGCCCGACATTATTTTCACGGACCGGGCTTAAGGTGTGGCGGATAAATACAACAAAATGAAACTAGTACCGGTACCGAAAAAAAAGAAGATTTATTCATAACACACCTGAAAAGACCCAGGAAAACCGAGTTAACGATAAAAACGATAACAAAATAATGCTGAAAACCGATAAAAAACCCTGAAAACCATACATTTCACACCTGAGCCTCAACTATCGCGGCCCGGCACCAAACGACTCACGGACCGGTACTGGTCCGAGGCCCATGGGTTGGGGACCGCTGGTCTATATACACAAGAGGACCCCAAAGAACTTCAGGGAACGTGGTCAGAAGACCACTTAGGACAAACTTCTGTAAGACTTGCAGCTGCAGACTTCCTGGGATTAAAAGGATTTCCACAACAAGATAACCCAAAGTTGGCTGAGATGATGCATTTAAATGCCATTTCACTTGACCAACTGTCCAAATTTCCAAGATTTTTAATATGCAGTGACGCACATAGTAAACCTGCAAACTCCCACATGTAAGAAAAACTTTAATTGACAATTTAGATATATACATATGTAACTATCTACAACTATCTGAAAATATGCTGATTCGCATGCATTTAAAAGGAAAAATGAACTTAAAGACTAAAGCGTGCTTGCTTAAAAATAAATCAGACTCTAGTGCATACAAAGGAATCTGATAACATCCATCTTTTCATCTCAGATAAGAAACTCACCGCACAACTGTGTCTGAACACAGTTGTCATGGTTGTGACTCTGTGATGAAGGTTGCATAGTCTCGTCACTCAACAAGCCTCACAAAAAAAAAGGTTGATTTCCAGAGGACAGATCCCGAAGATCTGCTACTGAGGGAAAAGGAAGAAACCAACGCTAAACCAAAACAACAAAAATAAAAGAAAGTAAAACAAAACTTTCCAAGCTTCATATCCCGTGGATGCTCCAACACCATGTGTGTCCTCACCGGCCGTCACACACACTCTGAGCCTGGAGTAACCTTTGTCTGCAACTTTTTCTCACACACATTCCCACACTGTCCAGACACACACAGGCGCACATATCGAGGAAACAGCTGACCAGACCCTTTCTTCTGCCCTCCCTCGCCACCAAAACCCAATAGCTGTGAACAAAAGGGGTCAGTGTGAGGGAGGAGGGGAGGCAGAGAAAGAGACAGAGGGAGAGGGGAGAGAAAAAGAGGGGGAGTGGTGGGAGCGTCTGGGAGAGGAGACAGATGGGTCAGTGGGATGGAGAGAATAATGATGAGATAGAGAGAGAGACATGGAGAAGGGAGGGGGAGCTGAGTTTGAAGTTTGAACTTCTCTGCTCATTAGGACATTCAAACACTGAGGCAATTAAACTCTTACAAGCAGAATACAATAGTTAGTACTGACTGCTTCATCACTGAAAGGATCGTTGTGGTCTGGTATGGTCTGTCATGGCACGGTATGGTGCGGCAGGGGTCAAGAACAAGAGCGGAGCTTTTTAAATATTATATGAAGAGATCGTGTATGAAATGATTCCCTGCAAATGTTGTAATTCATCCCTCTTTGACTCTCAAATCTATTTTTGCTGGTGTACAGATGCAAAATATGGAAAATTGTGTCACCGTCCATAAATATCCAGACCTAAATTTAGCTGTAAGGCAACACCATCCCTCCAGGACAAAGCCCAATATGTTGTCTCCCACAAAATAACACTTTTATCCAAAATGCTAAGAAAACTAAGCAAAAGGCAAACCATGAGAATATTTAACCTCACACTAATGAAGCCCCTTTTCCCTCATATTACTTGGAAAATGTTATAATAATTTTTTTTTTTAAATTACCAGCCAATGTCAGGGGTTGTGGGGCCTAATTACATAAGTGGATTCAAGTGGATTGGACCCACATGTACAGTCGTGGTTTTTCGGTCCATCACAGAAGATCAGCTACTGTCACGTCTGCATCTTCTCTCTGTCTCTAAGTTCTTTGGGCAGAAACCAGAGCACCTGGATGTAACCCACACATCCACAGGGTGAACTCGGAAAGCCAGGTTGGTCCGAACCCAGGATCGTTCTTGGTATGAGGTGACATTGCTAACCACTGCACTACCATGCAGCCCTGTTACATAACGTCAGAGTTCCTGTTGACGTTGTGAATGCAGAAAAGATGGCTTGGAAGGTTTATAGTTACCAAAGAGGCCACTGTGCTGTGTACGGTATGTTGCGAAGGGAAAGGAAAGGGAGGGAAAGAAAAGTTGTGGGAGTTTAGCACCAGCTGAAAGAACAAGCTGTCAGCAGGCAGTGAGCCCACAGACACGCGCACACACACACACACACACAGTCTGGGTGGCTTCACACAGATGGCGAGACTGGCATCGCTGTATGTTTAAGTGCCTCTCTGTTCCTTTTTTGCCTTTGACAATAACAACAGTTCGCTTTAACAGGCAATGTGACTGTTTACAGATAATAATTTTAGTCTGTTTATGTTTGCTCATGTGGGTGTCTGTGTTCCTTTCCTCCCATGTCTGCTACAGTACGTCCCTTAATTTCTCCCTTTGATATCTTTCCGTCCTTCCTTTCAGTCCTTTTTTTTCTCCTTTCTGTCCGAGGTTTGAACATTTCATGGCAACATTGTTCAAAAATTAAAAGTGGATTTAGCACATAAAGCCATACTGTTGCATTCTGGCACTTACACACCTTTTTTTATGTGCTAATTTAGTTGTTTGCTTCCTACTGGATATCTCAAAACTGGTCATCTTAATATTATATTTATAGCACTTCTATTGACATATTTATAGCTTTGTAGTGACACTAGGCTTGTTTGACTCATTTTGGTAAAAGTACATATATAGCCAAATCTGATGTAAAGTGGGCCCCAACAGCAAAACCCATGCATATTAAATTAACAATATTAATAATAAGAAGTAAACATGTCCACCTTCTCCGTTGCTTTTAGTCTAAATAAGTAAAACCACATTTATTAAACCATTCTTTACAAAACACATGAAGAGCAGACTATAAGTGATAGATTAAAGTAGATCTACAAGTATTTTGGAACTACAGATTTGTTTTTGTTTTTTTTTTTTACTTTTTTACAGTTTAGACAACTTGTAGAGATAAAAAAAAAATACTTTTAAGCTTCCAGATATTTCCACACCCTTGTAATATTTTGGCATCGACACACCAGGGGTTCTGGCCCGTGGACCGAATGTTTGAAAGCTGCATTTACAGGCACAAGTTTGAGCCACTCTGGAGTGCCTTTCGCTGACGTTTTAATGTTTGTTATCCTGTTTCCTTTCGGCTTTTGCAAATTGATGCGTCATCATTCAATAAAAAATTCCTACTATTGCTATAAACACATACTCTGTCAGTTCCCCTGAACACAGAGCTCCCAAAACTGCGAGGCCAGCAGGTCGGCCAGCAGCTCTCCTCCCTTCCCTTTCTTTTCTGCTCTTATTTTGATTCTCTCTTTTCTCTCCAGTGTCAATAATGCTGCGTTTAGCTCACTCCTTCCATTCTGCATGCTAACTGTGTTTTAATCCACTTATGCCGCTCATTTTAAGGTGCATAATTTTGCAGAGAGATTTTATTTTATTTTTTGCAGAATTTAGGGCATGTTTTTCCCCCACCCTGTGGAGATTTAAAATGCGCAGCCATTCCACCTCATTTTCCCCATTCCCTCTTCTTCTCTTTTCTCTCTGTCATCTTATTCTTCATCCTTATTTCTCTTCTCTTTCAATCGCAGAAGCCTTTTTGGTATGCCAAAATTATTTTTAAAGCAAATGTGTTGTGCAGATGCACCACTGAAAAACATCCTTGAGGCTAAAACATGCTCCAGCGAAGATACATAATAACACTGTGTCTGTGGTATGCTACAAAAAGCAGGTTTGTGCAAACCGCAGAGGCTCCAAAATCTCAGCTACATGCTCATATGTGTGCATTCAAAGAGACAAGAAAAGAAATATAAAACAAATAGGCAAACAATGATCAAGCTTTAGTGTATTTGATTTCTTCCTGGCAGACAAAAATGTGCACCGCCGAGTATTTGTGCCAAATGCAAACAGAAAACCGCATTCATGGGTTTATTAAGCCTCAGCCCACGCTGCATTGACAATTGCTAAGGTTATAAGTCAAAGAAATCCCTCTGCCCCAGATAAATTTCAAAAGACACTGCTACCCTTGTTGACTTCATCAAACTCTTTTATTTTTTGTCTTTAAATAATGGACAGTGGACTGTGATCCAAAAGACGACTTCTCTACCCCTAACCTTCATTGTATTTCACACAAATGGAGTCTAAAAAAATCTCTTACTAATTCATTAGCCATCTGGGGTGCAACTGTATTGTGCAAAATAATTTTTATTTAATCCTTGAATAGTTAAGGCGATATTTTCAGCTCACCTGTTTGTTCTAATCTGCAGTTTACTAAAAAAATTGTCACATGTGTGATGGTGATTAAAAATGACTTAAATGGCTCATCCAGTTTCAAATTATCTTCAGTTGACTGACTAATTGAATCAGTGCAGGTGCTTAACCTTCAGCCAGATTAGACAAGCAACCAAAATAACTGAGAGGATTCATTTATGACCCCTTATCTTTTATGCAGGAATATTTTTTCTAATGACGCCATTTGAGTTTATCATAGCTGCCGTCTTTCCTTAATCTATGACAGATGCCTTCTAATATATAATTGTATTGTGTAATTGTTTTAATCATTTTAATGCAATAAAAGCATCTCCAACTCGTCTCCATTAGTTGTTTTGCTGTTATTTGCCTCAAGGCTTCTGCAGCAGCACGTCTTGCTATTCTAGGCCTATTAGCTATGCTTCATTGCAACATTGTAGCGATCAGACACTGAAAATTAGTGCACGATTTTAAAACGTGCATATATTTTCAAAGTGATAAAAAACTGAAAAGTTGAAGAAGTCAAAGTTTGACTTTATGACTGAACTTAAAACAGTTGAGAGTTACATTTCATTTTTTGTTTTTATGAATTTGATTATGCCAAAAAGAATTTGCAGCATATTAAAGATAATCTCAGAAAAAGATGGTTTGTGTAAAAACTGATCATCAAAATAAAAGCCTGACATCTCTCATTTCATCCTGAGTCTGATTGCACAGCTTACATCAGCTCAGAGACTAAACAGAAAGTCTGTGGTGCTTTCTGGTTTATCAGGACTGAAACAAAAAAAATGGTGTCAGGTTGAATTATGCAGGATTTACAGTGTTGCACTAAAATTCAGCATATTTTCTTTTTGAAAGATCAAGGTTCAGACCTGTGTCTTCCCAGTGCCTTATCTTCAAGGAAGAACAATTCTAAATAGCCGTTTGAAGTTCCTTTAATTTTCCTTGTGCAATGCTAAAGAAACATTTTCACTTCTCAGAATTGTTGCATGAGAGAGATTGCTGATCGCTTCCCTCCCTCTGTGGTGTTGTCTAGACAGGAGGAGGCCGTAAGCCTGGCAGGCAGGCAGACACTCCATGGTTAATCTAAAGCAATTAGCTCATTTGTCATCCGCTGCCTGCTCTCAGTCTATCTGCCTCCTTCTCCTCCTCCTCCTGCATTCAACTAAAGGTCACAAGCGGTCATTGCCGAGTCAGATGGCTCTGAGAGTGCAGACAGAGAGCGAGAGTGGGGAGGGCAGGAGAATTGAGGGAGGGGTGGTAGGAGAAAGGAAGACAGGGAGGAAGAAAATATGGTGGGAAGGAAGGAGGGAGTGGAAGGGAAGAAGTTGAAGAGTGCAAAGCAGGGAATGTGAAGGGAGGCAGAAAAGAAGGCAGGACATGAAATATATTAGCAAAGGAGATGGAAAATATGAGGTTGAAAAGCTTAAAAAGGGAGGAAGGAAGGCAACCAGAAAAGAAAATGTAAAAAAAAAATCAATGATGAAAAGAGTAGAAAGGGAGAAAGGGAAGAAGAGAGAGAGAAGAGCTCGCTAATTCCTCCCCCCTTTCTCAGTCCTCAGATGACTTGACAGTCTGGGTAGTCAGAAATAGCACAGACAGCTGTGTGTGTGTGTGTGTATGTGTGTGTGTGTGTGAGAGAGAGAGTGTTTGTGCAAGCTCCTATATGTGTGTGAGTGTGAGAGGCAGAGTTATAGGTCATAGGTTCACACAATTTTGCCTGCCAATTTCCATGAGAAAGGCTATAGGGGGCAATGGGTGGTGGTATATGTGTGTGTGTGTGTGTGTGTGTGTGTGTGTGTGTGTGTGTGTGTGTGTGTGTGTGTGTGTGTGTGTAAGGGAGGTTTGCACAAACACCCACACATACATACAAGAAAGACACACAAAATGATACACACTGTCTCTTCCCATTGACTTTGGAAGTCATAGTCATGGTGCAGCCAACAAGTGTGGGAACTTTGGTCCATAAAACTCCCACTGCTTGATTCAACAGTGGGAAAATAGAGACAGAAATGTGTGTGTGTGTGTGTGTGTGTGTGTGTGTGTGTGTGTGTGTGTGTGTGTGTGAGTGTGTGCATGTTTGAAGGGGTAAGTTATCATCCTTCCTCATCTTTCTCTAACCGTCATCCCATTTCTGATTCTCATCTTTCATTAGTCTTTGCTCTGAAAAAGGAAACTTCTCTCTCATCACGTCTTGTTTGGGACGACACGCAGTCATGTGTTACTTAAACCGAGCACACACACACCCACACACACAGACTTTAATGAGAGCAGGAACATTAGCTAAGGACCTCTGCTGCAGTGTAAAGTACAGGAATTTGACAGTTGATGTATTGAAATACTAGACAGTAAAGTTGTCAATAGACTCACCGACTGAAGCATTTTAAAGCCCAAAAGTGTGACGATTGCGAGTGTAACAGATGATTAACAAAATGTAAAACCAGAACTGTAACTTTACATGATCCACTTGCACAGTGTGTAATTTTACATTACCCAAAGCCTACTTTGCAAATGAGGACCAGATCCTGCTGGCTAGGGCATTGTTTTAGATGGTGGAAGAAACCGGAGCTCCCAGAGAAATACGTGCAAGTACGGAGAGAAGGTGCAAATGAGTGAAAGGCCCTGCCCGGGTTTGAACCCAGGAAGAAGTTAGAGGTAACAGCAAGCAAAATGTGCTGACATATGTACCTGAATCCATCTCAAATGGAGATTCTTTCCCTGTAAAAACAAAAAAAATGAATGCATGCAAATCAGTACAGAGGTTAACTATGTCAAACCACTGTACTGTAATAATAATAATAAAACAAATACCGATATCACAGTCTATATATCAAATTTTAAAACTAAATGGATAAGGGAAAAAAACAAAACAGCCATCACTGCCATTGTGATAAAGAGCATTATTTCACCACGTAAGTAACCACCTTATCTAAATGTTCAGTGCAGACATTTTACAACAAGACAAAATAAAGTAGAACTGGAGGATATGTAATAGGTGTAAGAACTGGGTGTATGGAATAGATGAGTGCTGGAGTGGAAGAAGGACAGAGAAGCATTAGTCTAAATTTAGAGTGTTAATCCAGGGAACTCCCATGTTAAATTGCAAGTCCCATCTGGAACGCTAGCTATGCTAACTCTAGCAGAGAGTAGGTCACTGACTCTGAGTAAACTAAATATCCTGACCATGAAACACATAAAGCATGCTGCCAGCTCTCACCAATACAATACAGGTGCTGTGACCTTTGACACTTTGACCTTCAGACTTTAATGACCTTTCAGAGTCCACCCTAATAACACATTTGACTCAGTTTTTTTTAAATACGAATGATAAAATACAAAAGTCTTTGTTTTTTAACAAGAACCAATGACAACTTTAATAAAACTGAATAATAATAATAAGGATTATTATTAGAAAAAAGTAAATGTGTTTGGATAGCATTAAAAGCTATAGTACTGAAACGTCTCATTGAGCAGGTCGCACTAATCAGTAAGTTTGGTGCTTTCATGTTTTATGCTGTTTTCACCTAAAACAATTGCAACACAGCTGATTAAAGTTCTACGAGTTCACAGCTTTTTGAGGTTTCTTGTAAAAATACTGGAAGAAGAATTACTTTCGTGACAGGTGGTGAATATACTGAGCTACAGTACTGTACATTAGCTTACTTACATTTTATTTAAAAAAAATGCAATTTCAATACCACTAATGCATTTTTGTAATTGTAAATAATTTGCTTTTTGGCTTGACTTTGTTTTACTCTCTGTGATATGTATGCGTATGTCTGTTTTCTGAAGTTGGCCATGTTTTGAAGTTGCTATTAAAAAGATATAACCATGCTGTTTGTTTGACTAGCTCTCATCAGCATGTGGGCGGTATTTATTATAGTTGTCTTGTGTTTGGCATCTGTTGTCCAAAGGTTTTACAGAAATAACTAATTTTTTATCTTTAATTCTGTTATAGCAATTGCACTGTTTTCACCAAAATTATTACAGTAAAAAATGTAAAACTGTATAAAAGACATTATCCTGACCACACAGTTACAGTTATGTTTCTGCATGTCTTAAGAATATTTGTTTTTTCTGGTTTGCAGGAGTCTGGGTGAGCTGTGGGATGATAAAGGAAATGAATAAAAATTAAATAGAATCCCTGCTGTGCTGACATCAGAAACATCAGCGAAATGGAAACAAGGCACAGACAAACGCAAACAACACACCTCATACTGTACTGGACACGCAAAGCCATCAATGTTAACAATGGAAAAAGTGACAGTATGTAAAGTCCAACAAGGAGACCGGAAATCATTCACTCAGTGTTCTCACACACACACACACACACACACACACACACACACACACACACTGCTCCTCTGTGTACTAGCTGACCTGCAGAGCATTCTGTCTGAAACATATGAAAATCAAACCTCATTATCAGCTGCTTGTCTGGCTCTGTGTTTGTGTGTGCGCGCGCGAGTGTATGTGTGTGTTGCTCATTATAATTCTAGCCAGAAGGAGCTAGACTACCCCTGTCGTCTCGCACCCCCGCACACGCAGACGCGCACGCACACAGATAGACCTTCGTTCACAAACACACACGGTGTTCATTTGAATGAGAAAGAGACAAGAAAGTCACGGGGCAGGTCACATTCGCGTGTGTGTGTTTATAATGGACCTGATCCAAAGTGACACTAGACATAATAATAATCATTAGCAGCGTGCAATCAGTGGCTGCGCGCACACAGACACACATTTACAGGTCATCAGGTTAGCTAACAAAGTTACTGGTTCAATTCCTTCTGTCAGCAGTGGCAAATTTTTGCCAAAGTGCCCTTTAGCAGTACTATTACAGCAAAATTACACCAACCTTTACTGTTATATTGTTACATTTACTTTTGTGCATGACTAGTCTTTTCTGTATTCTACATCTACAAGCTTACATGGATAAAATAATTATTGTCCCTCATTCATTTTTTAAAAATTCAGCGCTCCTCTTTTCTTTGTAGCTGTGCACTTTTTGACCTTCTTTAAAAAAATCAGTTACTGGTTCAACTCTATTTCAAATAACTGAAAATCAGCCTTTGATCAACAAAATCTTTCTAGTGGGAATTAAAAAGTTGAAACACACTTTGCATGGATAAACCTGCAGAGGGCTCATTAATGGTTGGATCATTAATGATTGCCTACAGGTGCCTTTTTCTCCACATTGCTAATGGTCTCTTGCCAGGCCCACTTCACGTCAGGACAGCTCTCCCTCACTCTCCACATCTGTGCCGAGCCACAGGCCTCACTTGGACCCACAGTCTGGGCCCAGCTTTCAACATGATAACCCAGTGTTCCCACCACGTCCCCTGTTAATGAATGTGTGTGTTTGTAAAGCCAATAGTTAAATAATCACGATTTCATTTTAGTATACACAATTATTATTTCTGTCATAAAAGAACAGTACGGATATCATGCATATTATAACTGGCATACACTAGGGGCTGAGCGCCAAGGATCAGTTTTCAATATGATATTATTACATTAGGTTGTTTACAGTAACACATCACAGTACAGTGACACCCCTCTCTTCACTTTACCCTCATTCATTTTATACGCTCCACCATAAGGAGTCTTTAAGTGACCTAAGACTGGCAGGGTAGCCCGTTTAGATCTCCTGAATGCTTTAATAAAAATGTTAAGTATTTGGCACCAGTGTGTTGATAACTTATCACAAGAGGACGTGATTCAATATGAAAATGTGCCAGTGCACGATATTTCTTTCATAGCTCCAGCTAATGACTCTTCTGAGATTATTTCTGCTTATTAACCAAATATTTGTTCTATAAAACATTAGAAAAAGAATCGCTGTCACATTTTCCTAGACTCCAGACAGCATTGTCAAATGTCTAGCGGTGTCTGATTAACAGTTTGAAGAATAAAGAAATTCCGTTAATGTAAAAACTGGCACAGATCTGTCAAATGTTTCATGTTATTGGCCAGAAATGACTTCAATTATCCAAACAGTCGTTGATTAATTTCCTGTTGTTTGATTTAAATTAATGTTAATAATGAATTTCAATGTCACGATTTAATGCATTAAGTAATAATAATAGATTGCATTTATATAGCGTTTTTCGGGACCCCTCAAAGCACTTTACAATTCCACTATTCATTCACTCTCACATTCACACACTGGTGGAGGCAGCTACAGTTGTAGCCACAGCTGTCCTGGGGCAGACTGACAGAAGCAAGGCTGCCATATCGCGCCATCGGCCCTTCTGGCCAACACCAGTAGGCGGCAGGTGAAGTGTCTTGCCCAAGGACACAACGACCGAGACTGTCCGAGCCGGGTCTGGAACCGGCAACCTTCCAATTACAAGACGAACACCCAACTCTCTACTCTAAGTAGTATTAAGATGCATCCTGTATACATGGATTGGGGAAATTGGGCTGATTTTTTTTTAAAATTTTGATGAGATGTTACTGATTTTTTCCAGCTACTATTAGTTTAATCTTAGTCGGTCACTTTAGTGAGCAAGAATTTGTAAGTGTGCTAAGTCACTAAATGGGTTTCTAACATCTAAGACATTTTGAGCTACGTCCAAAAGCTGAAAGAAACCAAAAGTTTGCTTTTATCTGACAAAACAGTTATAAATTATTTTACTTGCGTATCCTCAATAGAGAACTGTTTTAAGCCATGCTCCAAAAACTTGTTAAAAATGACTCATAGCATTAAATGTATCACAATAGCCCACTAATAGTGAATTTTTATGCATTTAGAAGAATATAAAAGAAATAATACTGAGAAAAATTAGTGGTGTTTCAGTGATAAAGGGTCACTAAGGAGGTATGAATTTAGTGTAATAAATATTCAAGGACAAACCTGTTGTGTTCTGCAGGTGTGTGTGCCTAAGATAAGCTAAAAGCAGTTATAGAGGTAATGAGTTTGCGATCAAGCCTGCAAAACGAGGCAAATATGTGTATGTGTGTGTGTGTGTGTGAGCCAGGCATTCGTCTCCAGCTGCCAAATCAAAACTCGCTCAGCCAGTCCTTTCATGCACACACACACACACGCGCACACACACACCTGGCTAGACAAAACAATGTCTGTCTGACCCTGTGTGCGTTTTTGTGTGTCTGCATGGGAAAATCAATTCCACATTAATAAACAATGGTTAATGAATTAAAAGCACTTCTGTCTGCGGCTACAGTGAGTGTGTGCGGAACACAAGCAAACACTGAGAACGATGTTAATGATTTACTGTGCACGAAAATCTGTTGTGCTCAGACTGGATGCCATGTGATTCAAGTACCAATCCCCACTAAAAGCTCTACTATTAAATATTTTGATATCAGTGATGAATTGGATGACTAAACATAATCTAAAATAGATCACTTGTATTGATGAATTCACAAATTTTACAGCTCTTTCTTTTAAAGACTTGCTAGGAAGCTGTGTTCATAATTAATCTCTTTTAAAAACGACACACCTGTTACGCAGTTACAAGTTACACACTAACAGCTAAGAGGTGGAGGCCAAACAAAGACTCGAAATAAGGAGTAGGTTTGCTCAGAAGGCTCTTAATTCTAACTTTCATTATATATTTTTTTCTCAATAATGAACAATTTTACTATTGTAGGGTCTACCTTACAATAAAAAGCGCCTTGAGGCGACTGTTGTTGTGATTTGGCGCTTTACTCATTTATCTGCTCAGGATCATAGCGACGAAGTCCAAATTCCAAACATATTTGGTTTGCTTTTAGAATTTAAAAAACATAATAAGCAAACGCTGTCATTTCACAAGCAGCAACCTGTTGAAGTTTAAGGTTTCACGATCTATGCTTCAAGAATAAGTCATTTGGAAAAGTTGTACTATTTTCCTTAGTATCTTCTAAGACTTTTTTGTGGTTTTGAAGTGCAACCAGACTATTTGTGGTTGTATTAAAAACCAGAAAGCCTATCCTAACACACATTTTGCTAATTTTCTTAAGTTAGTAGCAATTCCCCTCCCAGGCAGTCGCTCCTTTTATTTCATTGAAGAATTGTAACAGATGCCAATACCTATGATGATGGTGGAATAATAATGTAAATGCTACATTTGATGATCTCTGTTTACATTAACATGCTCCATTAAGGAAATACTGAACCATTTGATGACTAAACACATTCTTACCCTCCCTTGACCAACACCGCCACCCTCACTCTCTTTATAAACTGCAATCCAACAATAGCAACAAGTGAACACCTGAATGCTTCCTTTATTATTCAGGTGCCGTTGAGCAAGAAACCGAAGCCTCACCTGCCTCACGAGAGCTGATTAGAGGTGAGTCTTTAAGAAAGAAAGTGCACTCTCAGAGCCCGGTGGCTAAAACGTTCAAAAACACCTGGCTCTGAGAGGGCACTTTCTTTCTTAAAGACTCACCTCTAATCAGCTCATGTCCTTTCTTTATCCTCCACATGAATCAACACGCCTTTGCTTTTGTGCCTTTGCGTGTGTGTATGTGTCTGTGTGCTAGAGATGAGATAACCTCTAGTTTAGACAAAACAATTTTCTGCAGAAACCCAAACAGCATGACTGCAACAAAGCTGAAACAAAGAACTGCATGGAAAGTATAAAAAGGAAAGAATGAGCAGGAGCGGGGGGTGGGGGGGAATAAAGGGTGAAAATATTTTACCGTCTGAATATTTTGTGGTAGACATGTAGAACTCTAACGTTTATTGCAAAAGACATCTGGCAAAAACCCAACATACACGTGGAAATCTGTCTGCGAGAGAGCAATGATATTTTCCCTGTACTTACAGCCGACAGTGTTTTAATGCTGTTGATGTTTCTCCGTATCATCAGGGTCAGAAATGTTTACCATAAGAGGGTGTGTGTTGTGAAAGCTTAATGGATGGATGGCAAACAAGCTGGGAAACTGGCTCCATGCCTCCAGAGCACAAAATGATATGGGCCTCACATTAAGCTGTGCATGCCAGCTGGCAAAGTCTACCGTCTCCTCACTGAGGAAGGTGTGGGAAGCTAGTGGACACAATGTGAGCAGCGATCGTGTTTCTGATGTAGCCAAGAATCTGTCAGTGCAGGTGTGATGGGAATTGTTTGTCTTTTTTAAAGAAACTAGCTATTTCAAAGTTTGTCTCCTGTAAGAAGACTCCTTCCATACTGTGGTGCATTTAGGAGACAAAAAAAAAAAACAACTTCTAAGAAGTTCCTTAAACCTTTCAAGTTGAATTTTCACTTCAACTGACTCCAAAAGGTCTTGTGGACTTTGTGTGGGGTAGCCAAATACAAATTTAAGTCTGATGCCATGGAGCGGCTGGACACTGAGTCATGGCTAAAAATAGTAAAAAGAACAAACCTTCATCAGACATGTACATCCGATGAAGGCAACATGTTGTTTTCTTTTAAATTTCCTGTTTTCTCATTCCTACCCATCATCATCAAGTCTTGTGGTCCCCATGCTTACATGAAGAGCACAATCAAGGCCATCACAAAGACTTTAATGGACTAAAATTTGGTATGTTTACGTAAAACAAAAACAGCTGTCAGGCTGAGACACCACAGATGCTGGAAGCTCCGTTCACAGATTTTTCTGCCACTTGTGGGCAGCAGAACTATCTAAGTCCTTCCAAAAGCAAGTCTTAAAACTCGACAGCCATCTCAACAGCTCATCTCGATAGCATTCGAAGTAGTATTATTACCTTTATTGTTGCCGAGACATAAAAACTGCAAATACAGAAACATGAAACAGTCAAATATTTGCTAAATCTGACCAAAAATAAAATTTCAAAAAGCTTTCTTCTTCTGCTGAAAAATTCTCCTACAGCGTTTTCATCTTATATAGTTTTGAAGAATCTATATAATGCAATGCCATTATCATAATATTTTATCAGAAATAAACACTGAGCAGAAATTTGGAGAAACATTAGGCAGAGTCTTCATGTTAATGTGCAGGTCTGCGCGCCCTTATACAAATAGCATTAAGTGAAAATTAGTGCTGCAAAGGAGCCTGAAATTTGTTTTACATTGAACTCTTTTGCAAAGTGGTGAAATTTTTGAGATGGGCCAGTGCCACCCTATGTGACCCCCTGAACACACCCTTGATCATAGGATGTTAGCAAACCATTGCACCGTTATTTGCATCATTATTTATTTGGGGATATGTTTGTGTTCGAAATTCACTTTTTCCTCTGCTTGTTTTTTTACAGTTTAAACATTAAATATTTAAATGCATTGAAATGCACTCTGTGAAGTCTCCAGCCATTTAAAGCTCTTTTTCTTTCTGCAGTCTGTAGTAGTGCAGACATAGCTATAAAAAACTGACTGAAGAGCACTGAGGCTGCTTGTTTGTTTGACCAACAGTAAGTTTAGTTCTATTCTATTCTCAGAGCACATTAGTTTAAAGGTAAACCCCTTACTCCTTATAACCCCTTTCTAAAAAAGCGAATAGATTCCACCATAAGCAGGCTTAGGTTGCATACTTTTCCCCATGATCAACTTTTCGATTTTTCCAATGATCAAAAATCTGAGGCCAACATTTACATGTTTAGCTGCTCTGTAGACCAGGAGATCTGCTTTGGGCTTTGAAAAACACCATCGAATGTGAACAAAAGGCCACAGTGGAAAGGAAAAGATGTGTTTTCCGACTGAGCCAGCTTAGTGGGGATGTAGACTTGGCCACAGTGCAAGAGCATGATTGTAATATAACTTTGTTTTGATGTGCATGTGGGCTTTTATTTTCTCACCTTTTAGCCCTAAAACCATTAGAATCACATCCTTAATGTGCATCTGAAGCGGAGTACAGGGGCTGTCTGTGTGCTTTTCTAGCCTGCTGCTCTGTCTAGACACACTGAAATCCACTCAGTGTGTACGTGTGTAAATGTATGTGCGTTTGTGACAGTCAGAGAGTGAGGGGGTTACTTGGCGTTTAGGTGGAGCTTGGTTTGTGTCTATGTGTTTGAATGGTTGAATATGTAATGATAATTATTAGCAATATAAACAGCTAGGAGGAGTCACGGTGGCATTCTGTGTGTGTGTGTGTGTGTGTGTGTGTGTGTGTGTGTGTGTGTGTGTGTGTGTGTGTTTGAGGATGCAAATGACGTGGTCCCAGCTGTTTCCTGTGAGCCAGAGGGCAAAGGAGGCAGACGCGTTCTCTCTGGAAGTCTGAGTGTGTGTGCGCACAGGGGTCAAGCCCACGGTCATGAGCGTCTGTGTCGCGTGGGTGGGGGGAATGGGAGTGTATGTGTGTGCTTTGTACACTGAAGTGTCCATTGTCTAGACTCTGTCTAGCAGTGAGGGCAGCTGATTGGTTGACAAATCATCGTAAATGTCGCACAAAACGTCTTTGTGTGAAATCTACATCACGGATTGCTTCCGAACATAATGTAAGGTATATCCACACAAAAGGCCAAAATACGTATGTGGTGACTTACGTAACTCAAATTCTTTTTTCACATTTGGTGAAAATCATCTATGCTTTTGTCTTTTTTGTAAGATGCTCTCCAGTAGTTGACAATCATCCAAGTTTAGTCTTGACTCTTTCATGAACCACATACAGCCCAATTTAATCTCAAGTGGGCTAGATCAGTGAATCAAGGAAAAATAGCAATGAAAAAAACACTGTCTAAATTTTTCCATTTGTTTTAGAAGACACTCTGACTTCATATGAGCCATTCATTTCAAGTCTGAGATGTCTTCAGAAAAGTATGTGGAATCTCAATAATATGTGTCCGTCTTCCATATTCACTCAGGCTACTGTCACCACAAAGGCTACTGTCATAAATCAAATAAACACTTTGCCTACCTGGCTTAACAACTTTGCTTTGGTGTGGTAGGGCAGGCCACACGTAAGGTCTTTGTCAGTAAGAAGGCTGTAAAACTGGTGATGATTCAGACATCTGGCTTGAATGATACAGTATGAAAGACTTTCACGACATGATTCATTCTTAGACACTGTCAGCACAGTGCTTCCTTTTTCAAAAACCCAGAGAAAAGTTCAAAAGTTAAGACCTGCTTCACTGAAATTTTCAGACATTGAAAAACCATCCAGTGGGTTGTTTTGGATCTTCTGGCTGGCTGGGCATTTGACACTCATGGTTTAGACTTCTAACCTTAAATTTTAAGCAATAATTTCATTGAGCACTGCAGTTTCAAATATTTTCTTAGACAAGGACGTCAAAAAAATGTGTGTTTAAAACGCTCGTTTGTTCTAATTTTTTGATTTCAGCATGCAGATTTTTCATTTTTGGAGCCTGCTCCAACCCTGTGCTGAGACTTGGCTATCTATATTGATCTGTGGCTTCCTGCAGTCAGCATCAATATGTCCAGTTGTTATATTTACTGGTAGCTTTGTCAGCAGGTGGACAGAAACAAATCAATCAGTCATCAAAGGTCTCATAAATATATCTGCACTTAAAAAAAACAAACAAGGAACATAAAACTGAATTCATTAACATAATATAGTTAGTGAGGAGAAATATTATGGGAGAAGGCACACAAACAACCAAAACCAACCCCCTCCGCTGTGACAATGAACCTTTCACCCCTCCTCCTCCCTGCCTTCTCCTGACCTGACCCTTGACCTTTACCCTTAAAGATACTCAGACTGTTTCACTTCACCCACTGCCTCCCAGCAGATGCAGCACGACATTGGTTTCAAATGCAAAAATGCCACCATTGACACAGCAAACATTTGCATACATCTGAATATCCGAATGTCTAATGAAAATCTGCAAACTGAATTACTCATGGAGGCCTTTGACATAACTTAAACATAATCTTGATATTTCTTCCCACAACGTCTGAAATCACTCAACTACTTTCATGTTTCTTCAAGTTAGGTTAATGTGAAAAAGCCGATGGTCCATCAGGAGAGTTACTAACCTTTTAAGGCAAAAATATTGCTAAATGTTAATTAAACAAGATGACTCATAAACTACAGTTTTGATGACTTTCATTCTGAGTATCACTCTAATTCATTTAACACCAGAGATTCCATATTAATGCCATAGGGGTGCGATTCTAAATGACTAAATAAACATTGATCTTAAGTATGAACAGATTCAATTGGAGAAACTTTGTAATTGAGAAAACAAAGGAAAACGATTCACCAATTTACTTATGAAACTACTGACGTGTCACTCAGAATAGTCTCTACATGACATCACATTTAAATTCCATGTAGACATCCAATCATATGCGTACAGAGGTGACAAAAACACAAACTCTTAAAGATATAAAATAATAATAATTTAAATTTTCTTTTCAGCAGACAAGCCTGCGTTCATGACCTGTTCCACATTAGCAGGTGACACCACGCTCTTAAAAGACCAGACAGACAAATTATGACTCAGACCAATTAACAAAAGCCAAGGGACACTTTAATTTCTTCTCAACACGTAATCAGACATTAACGTTAGCAACTTCCTCTGTCCCAGACTAATTAATAAGAAAACAGTCTTTTTTTTAAACTACACTGACACACAACAATTGAAGTATTTAGACCAGACAGTCATAAAGGTTTATTTTTCGTCCTCAGCGTAATTAACGAAAAACAAGAGACAATCTTTTCCACATTACTGTGTGCGAGTCTATGCCTACAGCAGGCAGACAGTCATTGCCTTTATTTATAGAGCCAGCCTCTTGGACCTCAGACAGTCTCTGTATGGATTTATTCACACTGAGAGACAGACATATAGGGCTGGCTCTGACTTCAGACTAATTAATGGGACAATATGGGTCCAACAGCCTACAAGAGGCTCAGCTGAATGCTGACTGGTATGCAGATAATATGCAAAAAGCACACACTCACACAAACACAAACTCCCCAAAGTGTTGCTGACCCAGAACCCCTAGACACACACACACACTGCATGCATCTACATATATGCATGATGAGAACATGCTGATGACTTTTTCGAGCTGTGTGTGTGTTGTTGGTGTCTAGACCGAGAAACAATGAACAGCTGAGAGGCTGAATAAAAAGGAACGAAAGGATTTAAACAAAGAATGAAGGAAAAAAACACTTTAAATCTGCAACTGTGTGTTATTTAATCCAGTAATTGTTGAATTAATAATGTTTTTTGTCTACTTAGTCAAAATTCAATTTTTAAGAAAAGAAAAATTATTTAAAAGTAAAACCTGACTATGTTTACTTTAAACATATTTATTTGTGTGTATATGCATATATACATCCTCGACCCTACGCAAGCAAAAGCTTTTTTTTTGGTGACTCTTAATTTACCTACGGATGATATATATGTTTAACGTGACGTGAAACAAACGGAAACAGAGACCATAACAACGTTCCCACAAGGAGATGCTGAAATAAACATAAAATATATGATATAAACCAACCAACATATAAACCAAATTATTTTACAGTTTTTGAATGTTTTATTCAGACTGCTTCACCCATTAAAGAGAAGACAGGGTGCACATATATGCATTATAATAAGATTACAGCATCACATTTTCACATTTAAAATTCAGTAAAAAGATGTTACAGCCCCCGATAATGCATTGCTTTAGATGGAGAGACTCTTGAGGGATGGCTGTTATGAGGAAAGGCTGCCCAGAAACTTTACCAGCAGCACACATTGTTGTGTGCCTCAACTTTCGGTCTTTCACCCACTATGGAAAAAAAAGGCACATTTGGACGTTTCTTGCATTAGAAATTAAGTATGCAGGCTGATACTCATCTTCTAGTGGCAACTCTCGCTATCTTCTCTTGGAAAACTTGTTTCAAATTTTTTAAACGTTCTCTGGTTCTTCAAAGAACCATCACCAACTAAGGAACCTCTACTTATGCAGGTTTTTAAATTACAAAAGGCTCGGTATTAGTATTGACTTTGCAAAATATAAGTATATATATATCTACTGTGAAAAGACTGTCAAAGTATAACTGACCGGAGGTTAAAGCTGCCTGATACCTATATAGTTGCAGCTTGGGAGGTAGAGCAAGTAGTCTACTAATATAAGGGTCAGTGGTTTGATCACCATCTCCTCAAGTCCTTGGGTAAGATACTAAGCCCCAAATTGCCCCTGATGCATCCATTGATGGTGTGAGTGTGATAGGTAAGTGTTTAAAGTGATAGAAATGAATGATGTTTGAATGGGTAAATGTGGTTTGTAGTGTTTTAGGGCTTTGAGTGCTCAGCAAGAGTAGGCAAGCACTATAAAAACACCAGTCCATTTACCTCCCATAGATTTCAGTCCATACTTCATTGAGAGCAATGCGTCTCTCTAACATCTCTGAAAACCCTCATTTAACTTTGTCAGTAACTGATATTGTTGTTGGGTCACATACATTTTGCTCTGACTGAATTTTCAAGGATAATGTGATGGAAACCTGAAAAATTTTAAAATGAAAAAGACTTTTTCTGCTTCTAGGGAACAAAAAAGGAACTAAATTAAAAAAAAAAACAACAATAAAAAACAATACAAAAAAGAAACTGATAAAGGGCATCGGCTATTCCTCAAATGATTAAATATCATAAATATTAAATATACAAATATGGTTGATCTCTGTTAAAAACCACTAATGAAAATGAATCAATTTGACATATCCGCCACTAGAATTTTAAAAAATGCATGAAATTGAATACAAGACAGGAGGTGAAATGGAAAAATCAAGGATGAAACAAGCAAGGAGGTGAGAAACGTTGGAAAGAGGCAATTTCTCACCAATTCGCAGTAAATAGGAAATGCTATTCTTGTGCCCTTAAGCAAGACACTGAACCCAGTTACTCAGGAGTCGTGCGTTATCGGAAACTGAACAAAGGGGAAGCAGATGTGCCAACTTTTTGTGGTAATTCTTTTGAAGACAAATTACTATCTGTATATCGTACACGGGATTAAAGCGATTCTGTTTCTGGGACGATGCCAGCTGTCAGTCACAGAAAAATGAAACACAAAAGGCAGAATTTGATCCACGCCAACCCATCTTCTTTAGCTGCGAGAAAAGTCCAATAAGGAACATTATTGTTTATATTGTTTTTTCTTTCTCAATCCCCCCTCAACTGACTGCTCACACAGAAATACACTGTCACACAGGGAGGAAATTAACAGACAAACGCAGACTAACACATGTGAACGCGTGCGCACACATGCACACTCACACAGAGGACTGAGACAGCCAGACAGAGCGGTTTACATAATAAGTCTAGGAGGCCAGCCAGAACAGACTCAGTCATTTAATTTCCATGATTCACTGAGTGAGTGAGAAAGGAAGAAAGAATTTAACTCTATTTTCAGCACTTTGCTGAAACCCTTTCCCTGAAATAATACACTGTTTAATTATTCTGAAGAAATAATCAGTCAACAGCCCCCAAACAATGTGCCAATATAAAGGTGACAGATATGTCAAAAGGAGCATTATGCGTCATTCCTGTGTTGCTACCACAGTTTACAGTAAAACAATCAAAGACAGATTTCCATGCAGGTTGCCTCAGGATGTACTTTCGTGCCAAAAATAATCTGTCAAAAGCAGAAATGGGAGAAAAAAAGTGAAGCTTTTTTTCCTGTTTTTTAATGCACATCATGTCTTGGGCCACATGGAAGCTGCAGCCCAAACAGGATGTGGGAGGGATTTTCATTTTAACAGCGTGACACATGATAGCGACAGAACGACGGGATGAATTTTAGATGTGAGATTGTCACGCTATACATAAAACTTACATGTATTCTTGTTGAATTTGGTGCAAGTAGGTGCAATTATCCAAACTAAGATCAGGAGAGAGTAATGTTCTTGTCACAGAATTACGAGTGAAAACTGGATTCTTTTGGTTGTGGTTAAGGTTAATCAGAGTCATCACTTTTACTGGTTTACAACACAAACTTCATATATTTAATTCCTTAAGAAAAAATATGTTGTTTAAAATGCAGGAAAGTGTAAATCAATTAAATAGTTAGGCTAGTCTAGTGAAATTATCTCCCTCTTCCGTATCATTTTAATGTGAAATTCTCTGGACTAATGTTTTATTTAAGTGGACCTATTAGGCTCCTTGTTTTCTGCCATACAACTCTGTTACAAGCATTTTCAATTAAACTGTTCAAGGAATCCCTGTCAGCAAAAGTTAAAACACCCTGTTTCAGTTATTTCTTCCACTCGTGGCTCTGTATGATGTCACTGAAAGTGAAAATGTCATATACATTGAAATCCCATTCACCTGCTGGCCATATCTTTCATATACGATTGGGCAATCAGAGAGTCAGCTTTAAGAAAAGGGAAAAAGCTAAAACCAAGAATGATAATCTCATTTGTTTAGAAAATCTATTCATCTATCTCCCTCCCTGCCGTCTCCTCCAACCAGTCACAGCAGATGGCTGCTCTTCCCTGAGCCTGGTTCTTCCTGTTAAAAGGGAGTTTCTTCTTCTCACTGTCGCCAAGTGTTTGCTCATACGGGGACGTCTGATTGTTCTGGGGTTTCTCTCTGCTATCCTTTCAATTTCAAGCACCTAAGGGCAGCTGTTGTTGTGATTTAATGCTACATAAATAAAATTGAACTGGATTGAAAAGAATATTATATTAAAAATATGGAGCTGAAAATGGGTATAGTGGGCTTATAAATCATATTGTTCAGAGTCTGATCTAGTGTGTAGACATTTATAACTGTAAATAAAGGAGCAAATATGTCTTGATGATTTTCAGATTGTATATTACTTATGTTGCCACCCTTACAGTTAGTAGAGGGAACAAATATTGAAAGCTAAAGCCTGTTAGTATTACAAGTTGTCATTGTTTCATTACCAGATTTAGTAGAGGTAATTCACTGCTAAATGCAAGAACAAAAAATCAAGAACTGTCTTCAATGAACCTGTTAACAGCCAAGAAGTCACCAGCAAACCACATTAGCTTGCATTTTAGCAACATGCTAAACAAGCATAGTTTCAAAAAGCAGAAGATGTCATCTTGGAAATTGACTGTCTTTCATGCATTTCAACTCCTCTTATCTCCGACCAGATGAACAACATTTCCTTATGAAGCGTTGTTGGGAATTTAACCCTAACACTAAAAGGTTCACTGGCGATCTGGTGGATGCTAAGAGGTTAAAGTACAATGTGATCAAATAAGGGTTGTTGCAAGGATCAACCTTGTGACTGAACATGATGCGTGGTCACATTGTGTCCTTCCTCCTGCCAACGTTGGCGTCATCCTCCTCTCCACTCAGGAACTCTATGACTGTTTTTCTCAAATTCGTTAACCAAAAAACCCACACTCCTACCCTCCAGCTGAACTCACACATACTTCGACACACACTATTGATAACATTTATGTCAGCTATAGAGTCAGACTGAGGACGTGTTGATGTTAAGGCAGCCAGACATGTAGTAACAAATGAATAGCGAAACTGAGCTACTGGTAGGAAATGATTCTTACAAGCTGATACCAGCGATGACTTCACTCCCCCTCTCCACATACACACGACTAGTCTGTGAGTAATGCTGATGTCATGTGCTTTGACTATCAATATCTGCTGCTCAGAACAGATGTGTTTTTGCATATGTGTGTGTGTGACTGCACAGGTACACAAAACCCTACAATTACAACTTGTGAGACAAAGGAAGGATGCGTATGAGAGGAAGCGAGACAGATAAATGATAATCTGAGGTGACTCAGAGGATCTGCAGCTCTTTCACAAATCTCAGATGAATGCTTTTATCTAAATTCAGTGACTTAAAAGTGTTTAAATGCTTCAAATCCAGCTTTGAAGGTACACGGTATGGGATGCCAAATTGGTTTGAGATGCATTATGTCTTTAGAACTCAGCTAGGAGAGCTGCTTTTCACTTAATTTCATTTCCAGTGGTCGTCTCAAAGTGTCTATAAGAAATACTATTTTAATTATCTGCTAGTTAGATGCACCATTTGTGTTGGTTAATGCAAAATTAACACAACCATGTTAACGTCTTTTATAAATCTCAGAAAGAGATATAAAAACTTGGACAGATAAAGCTGAAACTTTCTGATTTATACCGCTCAAGTGAAATGACTAAAGATGGGGTTTTTTTTAGTTTTTTTTAGAGGTGAACTGAACCAGGCAGCCTTAATATATGCAGCAACAGATATGTCAGGTGTCTGCTATGAAATCTGTGCTTTCTTCTTCAGATCTATTTTTAAGATCTTCAGAGGTAAAAAATTTAGGGAACCCCTCCTTTTTCTATCATGTCATCCTTTGATCACCGCATCAAGTGCATAACGGGGATTATCTTTTACTTTGTTCTACTGTGCTTTTCATCTTTCCTGTCACACTCCGGTGCTTACTGCCCAGTAAAGCTGAACAAGCTTAAATGTGATATTGTTTTTGGTTTTTTAATAAAAGCCAACGCATCGTTAGTTTCAGTCTGTCAACTCCTACGCAATCTAAAATTCACCAGAATGTCTTTTGTTCCGTTCTTTTTTCCTCTTATTTCTCCTTCACTTCCTCTGTCGTTTTCTTTTACAGACACCGTATTTGCTTTTTCCAAAGTTTTGACATTTTCTTCTTGCTAACTTCTCTCTCCGCTGTCTCTCTAGTCTGCTCAGTACTCTTCACTGTCTGCCTCTTTGGTTTATCTGTTTCCCTCCTCCTGTCCTCCAGACTAAACATCACGTCTGTTTTCAGACAGAAGAATTGAGTATGCGCCTCTGTCTGCATTCTTATCTTGCCTCTCTGTTACAAGTTGAGGCAACTATGGTTATCACATGGCTTGATTGCCATAATCCCTATCAACATTACTACATGCTTACATGGACTTACTTTCTTGGAATTCTAGTTGGGAGATTTCGATCGCAGACTGGTTCTAAGAATAAAAAAATCCTATTTATATTACCAAAACATTTCATGTGACTTACAGCTATTGCATTTCTACAGCTTGGATCGGCACTACAGTGCTTTGTCAAGTTGTGCACCAACCCAAACTGGTGATTGAACATTTTAATGCGCTTGTCATGCTAGCTGCCGTATTTTGCTGATATTTACAATAGTCTGCTTATACTTCTTACACTTAACGTTTTTACCTGCTTAAACAACAAACAATGCTATATCAAGTAATACCTGCTAAAGAGCTGCTAGCTAGCTGTCACTGGGAATGAACCAGCACTGAAATCTACCATCACACATTACATTTTGTACTAAAACTTGCTGTTTGGAGTGTTTCATATATGTCTAACCATAATAACAGCCAGAAAGTTGAGGGAACACATCGTGTCATCTTAGCTATGTAGCATGAGAGCTAGCTGGAAGGGGATATGTCATTAGAGTGTCTAGCTGTCTGTCAGGCACGCATTGTGGAATAACTTGGGTGTTTTGTGCATTAAGAATAAATTGTAAATATCTGCAAAGTGCAGCATATGAAGCAAATGTTATTTCTTGGTAAGTGCACAACTTTCTACACTATACTGCTGAAATCTATACATCACAAAAGTAACTCCATTGAGGCCACTGACACACTGACCTTTCTAACTGTCACAAGTATACCATTTGTATGTTTTCAAGGCATTGCACATAACTTTATTTATCATGCATTTACAGAATCAAAGTATATTCAATATGGATTATTGTTGGGAAACCTGGTCTGACAGCATCTGCTTGGGACTTATGTCATCTCAACATGGCAGCATGGAAAAATGACAGGTGACACCATCATGAACCATTTCTGCACAAAATACATTAGTCACCGTTCTCCATTATCATGGCTTCTAAATTTTAAATGAGAAAAACACAAAACTTGTTAAAATATTGCTTCAACCATCCAGAAAAATCACTTTCAGGAGAAATTAAGCCTTTTTATTAATGCTTCAGTTTAGGTCTCTCACACATTGCTCAAAAGGCTTTTCAGTTTTTAAAAGGCAGCAAATCACGTCATCATCTAATCGCTCATTTGGATTAAGCTCTGCAGATGTGATTGCGAATAAATATCTTTTAGTTTTGATCTATTTATCAGATCAAATAAGACTTCTAATAACGTCACGTCTGGCTTTTTATCACTATTTCTGGCACTTTAGAGGATGTATGATTTATCTACTGAATGAAAACTAAAAGTAATCATTTTTACAATTGTTACAAATACATCTTCCCAATTATGAAGGTGAACTTGCAAATGCTTAATCATTTCATCAATAACCATTTCACTGATGTGATTTATACTTTGTCTGGTTCTTCACTATAACTCGTTTTTATTGTCTGTTGATGCAGATGTTGTCTGTGGCTTCTGTGTGTGTCAGCAGGATTACACAAGCCGAATTTGATGAAACCTGATGGAGAGGTGGAACATGAGCAAAGATGGAGGCTGTTCAGTTTTGGTACAAATGCAGAACATTTTCTTTGAAACTGACCTTGGTGGAGATAAGCGCTCTGTGTGTAGCTTGCTTGTTTAAACCTGCAAAACTGCAAAGATTTGTTTGCCCTAGATCTTAAATGTTTAATTCGTCATACATGACAAGATTTGGATAAGTGGTGAAGCAAAAGACATTAAAGGTGCTGTGGAAAAGGAAAAGGCCATCTATCTGAAACTGCTGCTGGAACCTCAAACATGATTAAGAGAGATATATTGCTTTACTTGTGACAATCATTGTGATAATATAGGGTAAGGGTAAGTAAATAACACCCAATACAGACTTGGTGATTGGTCCATGACTATCTGGTAATCACTGGTCGTGAGGGAAAAATCAGTATTCCCAGCCTTCTTAGCTACCAATTTCACCTAGTGAGAGCCAGAAACCTCCAAGAACCAATGCCATCCACTTGGGAACAAAAACATTTTCCCTCAGCAACTGACAGTTGGATCACATCCAATATGGCAGACCAATATCGAGCAACATGTGCATGACGTCACATTAAAAAACCTCAATAGGCTTAAATTGTTTGCAGTGTCTGTGTGTGCACTGTCTTCTTCAACAACCTAAACTGCGTCTGAAGCTGTCTGAGTGACACACACATGCACACACACACAGCTTTCATGTCTTAAATGACCTCACAACATTATGATTGTTTGCAGTTTTAATAGTAGGTGTCCCCAGCTGGAAGAACCCCATAACTTCACTCAAGTACTTTAATGAAGCACAGATTGCACTACAGTGTACTCTATATTTTCTGTGCAAATACTGTACTTTGTGATCCATGGCATTTCTTTTAAAGGTTTAGTTACATATTTTGAAGATTTAAAAACTATAGATCATACTCATGCATCAGGAACTATGATCCAGTGTTATCATGTCTGCGATTTATTTTATTTAAATATACTGGGACTGTGAGTTTTACTCAGCTAAAAAGACCTAAATCACCGTCGTCAAACATGAATCAGGGAGTCAGATCCAGCTAGGCGAAGGGTCCCATGGACAGGGCAGTTAAGTCATTAATAACTCCAATATTACGACGCAATAGTAAGAACACATTTTATATATATCTACACAGACAGGGACCGCTGCTGCTTTACTGTCTTGCTAGACCAAACAGCACACAAAGATTCCGACACAAAGTATACGCCAATATAAACACACGCAGTGGAACACAGGGATTTCCCGGATACGGCCACACACATAAACACACGCGCGCGCACTCTCACACGCGCGCACACAGACGGGCGGCTAGACAGCCGTCTGGCTTTGCTCGAATGACGAAGCGACGACAAAACTTCCAACTCCCCTGCTTTGTCACCGATCAAACCCAGGTATTCCTAGGGCATCAGCTTTCAGTGTCCCCCCAAGGTAACGTCCTGACAGTTTCGTCGCACTTTAAGTCTTACTTTCACCGTCAAAATCCAAAATGAAGGAGCAGGTTTTCTCTGAAACCCAAGTCAGCTGAGCGTTAAGTTCAAAAGCAGACAGAAAACGCCAACGGCTCAGAAAGTCGACCAAAAAAAAAAACACAGCAACCCCAAACTGTCAAAGTTAGCTGACATGGCGAAGAAAACAGCTCGAAACAGCCATGATGTGATATAAATTAAACCAAACAGAAGAGCTTTTTCATTCCGAGTCTTCAGGAAGAGATGGGGAAGCCTGAGGTTTTTGGTTTAAGTTCAAAATGAGGCGTTATTAATCACAAACGTTAGAAAAGGAGAAAGGGTAACGTAATATTCACCACAGTTAATAATTGCAGGGAGTACCATGACACATATTAAAACTAACAGCAGATTCTAAACTGACTCAGAACGGAAGACTTAACTCCAGTCGTTTAAATAAAAGAAATAATGTGGAAAGAGCAGAGGGAAACAGAAACTCTTCCGAGTACCTGCAGCGAAGCTTCACAGACGCATTTTTAAGACACTTGAAAGGAAAAAGTGAGCGAGGTAGAGGCAGAAAAAAGTCATTACTCACTGATTTCCATGCTCTGGAGGGAGGTGTAGCGCTTGCAGTTACAAGTACAGGAGACATTGGCGGCGGTGGCGTTTAAAACACCCATCAAGTTTAACATTTAAATGCTCCTAAAATCAGACATAAATACTCCGGGACAGAGAGGACGAGTGGAGGAGGAGAGGCGACCGGAAGAGAGAGAGGAGACTAAAAAAAATAAAATAAAAATCTCACAACAAACTCCCCTCCAAAAAATCCTCCTTTTTTCTCTGCTCTCTCTCCAATCTCCTCTCCTTTCCCTCCGGTCCTCCTCCTGTCTCGGTTCTCTCCTCCTCCTCTCTGAGGTTTCTCCTCCTCTTCCACGAAAATCTATCTATCTATCTATCTATCTATCTATCTATCTATCTATCTATCTATCTATCTATCTATCTATCTATCTGCGTGCCGCTGAAGTATCGCTGCAGCCTTTAAATGTAGTTTCAACGTTGTAAAAATGTACTTCAGCTACTTTCAGTCCCTTACAACAAATCAGCTTTAGAGGATCCGCGTTTTGCGCCGAGTGACCGGCGACTAAACTGCTGAGGGAGTCTGTCTGGTCCTGTCTGTCTGTCCCTCTCTCTCTCTCTCTCTCTCTCTCTCTCTCAGTCTGTCTCTAGGGATTTCTCTCGCTCTCCCTCGCTCTCTCCCTCGCTCTGGCTCATCTGCCAGGTCGTACAGGCAGGGAGGAAACCACAGATAAAGCAAAGATCACACATTTGCCTTCCTCAGAGAGGCAAACCTTGCAGAATCACATGACCCTTATTTCATATTATGAATACTGTAATCATAAATATCTTTTTTTACTGATCCATTTTATTGTCATTTTTATGTGGTTTAAATGTACCAAGGGGTTCTATTTTGTACATTTATGCGCGTCATTGTCATGATTTTTAATCATAAAGATGTTTCCCACCATGTATATGTCGACTTCTTGTGCAACTTTTTTCTTTTAAATATTAAGATAATGGAAATGTATGTACGCTATGTAAATTAAAGTTGTGATTTTTCAGCATTATATGCTTTGCTTTTATTGTCAATTGTTAGATGAGTTGCCCAAGCAGTAATTTGACATACACAGCTGCAACAATCTAAATATTCTTGAGTATAAAAAATATCTGCAAGACTTCTTTTTTCTTAAATCAGACTCACAGCAGAAACAAAGGATAAAAAAGAGAAAACAGCTTGACTGTGATGGATTCATTGTAATTTGTTCTTCATTAAAATATTACACAGTCACTTGTTCATCTATATTTAATTATGACAATGAGCAGAAACTAACAGACCAGGGTGACTGTCTAAATAAATGTGATTTTGTTCATATTTTAAACTGCTTTGATTAAGAACACTGACTTATATAAGAGGAAAACCAAGCAGACAGCCATTCAAAATAACTTTTCGTCACAGGGTTGGTCACTTAAATAATGTTGCATGGGACCTTTTTTTTTTCTTTCATTTTTCATTATGGAAGTGCAGGTATCAAGGAAAAAATGTTGCTACTAAAACTATGCAGAAAACATTTCCAAGGTTTTCATTCTCAGCAGGTTAGACTATTGGGTGCTTTTGCATGCAAATACAGCAGCCTGAATCCTCACTAACACCAAATAAGTAGAACATATTAGTGTAGTCTGTGCTCCATAACACACAGCTTTCTGCATTTCAAAGGCTAGATTTTAAAATCCGGTTACAGAGTACTAAACGGACTCAGGCCCAGATGCATCTTGATTTTGCTTGTGCCTTAGATGATATTATGTTTCTTGAAGCCTCTCGCCATCAGGATCCTAGCATAAAAAAAACAAACTTCTAGTTTTCATACTGCTCGGCAGTGGAATAAACTTCCAGAACACCTGAGAAAACTGGGAGTTTAAAACTTTACCATTTGGAAATCAATGAGAAAAGGATCACGTCTGCTATCATCTGAACTTTTTTATTTTTTTTCTGCAGTTTTCTGTTTTTGTTGCGGGTTTTTTATTATTTGCCTCTGCAAAGAACTTTTAATGGCTTTGTGTCTGAATGGAGCAATACAGATAAACCTGCCTTACAAATATGTGCAATATGTTTAAAAAATGTACCAGCAAATTACTTAATATTTACTCTTGAGGACTGTGCATACACATTTGTGCTCCCAGATTACATCATTTCTGCTTTTGAATTAAATCATGTGTACAAATGACTAATTTGTGCTCTCGGATGTGTGCAGCATGCGTCCCCTGAGTCAAGTGACACAATTCTAAAACCGTGCACCAATTTATGGCCACAGATAATAAGCAGAGTGCCAATTATTCAAGCTACTGAAGTTGCATAATTTGTCCTACTGAATTACTGATTTGTGCTTGCAAATTCACAGAATGTAAAATTCAATGCACTGACAAAAACAAACAACTTGAAGTCCAATTACCAGAGTTTTTAACAGACTTAAATATGTGTCGATATGTGACTAAAGCCCCACTTAGCATACATGGTAGTCTGTGAATTATCCACTGATGAAGACTGTGATGCAGTTGAAATCTCCTTGAAATTGATTCCACTGCCATATACCTGTGTTGTCTTGTTATCCTTATTTTAAACTGATCTAAAGTTAAATGAAGGTAAAACTGCCTTATGTCGAGTAAGACGTGATGTGTCAAGACGTGATTAATGCCTTTCATGGTACAGGTGTGACATACAGTAGCAGGTAACTTACATGTGGATATGAACTGAAGCTAAATGACTAAGTAAATGACTGAGGATAGATCAGTAAACTGGTTTAAATGAACAGAGTAAATCCTCAGTTTATACAGTTTACATTCAGTGCTTAAAGCAGAACTTTGTAAAAAAAAAAAAAAAGATACAAGTATTACAGTTACCAGCAATATAAGCATTTCGATATGAAAACCTGCCCTTTAATTTTAAAAGAATCATAAGCACATTTTGAGGATTTATAACAGACATAATCACTTACATATCAACTTTTAACTTCATCAGTTGATGCATCAAGAAATGTAATTTTGGATAAATAACAGTTTTCCATGCATGTTATTAAAATAGAGAAACATGATATGATATAGTAATTTCAATAACAGATAAAAGCAGGAATATTCATGATCCATTATTTCTGTCTTTTTTGCAGCTTTTTTAGATAGTGTGTGATTGTAGGACAAACTTCATTTTAAAAGCAGCGAGTTAGCCCTCAATGTCAAACCACAGCAGCTGAAATTCAAAAGATTCTGCAGCAGCTTTCCAGCCTTTCTTGTGTCTGCTTGTTTTTCTACCCTCATTCTGTTTCTCTCGCTAATGAAACAGGCAAAATACGGGTAAAATGAACTTCAGTAAAGCTGTAAATGACAAATACACAAACCCACACCATTTAAAGCTGTTTTTTTTTAACACTGTGTTGCCAAAATTTGAGCTCACCTAACTGACATGCAGGCAAAATCCCATTAGGAATATAACTGCATGTGCATCAATATACACACACACACATATATATAACCTTTATAATGTTCATCATTCCAAAAGTCCAATAAGAGTTGATTCAAAATGTTGAATATTAGTGTTGCAGCAGATCGACAGAGCCAGACAGCATTACGTCAGCCCCCATGACTGACAGGCCCCAGGGACCAATGAGGCTAGACTGTAACAGCATGTCTCATCTGAGTCAACTGCGTCTAATTACGCCTGCTGAAGTTTATAGCTGCATGTTAAAGTGGTTTTATTGCCCAGCTGGACTCCCCAAAGCCCTAATCATGTAGACAGAAAAAACTTAATCACCCAAAATACATTGCTCAATATGTACAGAGGGAAAAAAACTGAAGGAGGAAAAAAAATACAGCAAAAAATGTATAGATTAAAACATGTTACAGTTTGCTGTGAATATGAGCAGTGAGATGAACAGAGCAGGAGGCAGCATTTTTCCAAAGCTCTGAAACGGAAAACAGGTGGTAAAATGCTGGAAATGTTGAATTATTTAAGTTTTCTACTTCTTGATAGAAAATGGCACGGAAGATGTATTTGTAGATGAGATCATAGCTAACTTAATAATTGGTCATCTCAGCCAAATTAGAGAAACTATCATAATTTATAATAGATAATCAAGGTAAAGTAAAAAGGGAAATATACAAAATTTCAATACCTCAAACACCCCAAAGGAGTGCCCCTTTCATTGTAATTTGTGTAAACTGATTTTTAACATGTTTACCATGATATGATATGGGACTGTATTCAATTAAACAGTCTCACTATCCTTTGTGTCATATTGACACTGAAAAGCAACTTAAATTAGATAATAAACTAAAACCAGGTCAGTCTATCCATCTAATTAAATCAAATCTGATAGGATTACAGAGCATCACTGTCCAGCCAATAAACTAGATGTGCCATGTTAAAAAGTGTGTAGGGCCTCTGCTGCCCCCTGCTGAAGACTAGCGGCAAGGCTGCACAGAGATGGGACTAAATCATGTTGTATGAATGGAAAGAGTAAAGCAATTTGACTCAAATTGCTTTAAGAAAATTTTTAATTTTTTTGTACTGTTATAACAGTACAAATAATCTGCATAAAGACAATAAGCTTTAAAGAATTCAAATTAAACCTTAGTGCTATTGCTGCCATAACTAGAGCCTATCCCAGTTGTCTTAGGGCGAGAGGCAGGGTACACCCTGGACAGGTCGCCAGTTTGTCACAGGGCTAACATATAGACACAGACAACCACTTGCACTCACATTCACTCCTGCATTCACACCTAAGGGCAATTTAGAGTTTCCAGTTAACCTATCCCCACTAACTCCATGTCTTTGGACTGTGGGAGGAAGCCAGAGTACCCGGAGATAACCCACGCAAACACAGGGAGAACATGCAAACTCCAAATAGAAAGACCCGGCCTGATGGTGGACTTGAACTCAGGACCGTCTTGCTGTGAGGCAACAGTGCTAACAATCAATCAAACAAATATCAGGCAGCTGACTGTGTATTTTAGAGAACGAGTGCTGTTGCGTGAATGTGTTTTCATTGTCTGACCTAAAGTGGACTGAAAATTAAGGATCTGTAAGTGTTCAATGAGTTCATATATTTTTATTATGAAATAATTCCCAAACCAGTTATCAAAATGGCTGCAAGTTTCAAAAGTAACAACACAACATCCAGCACACAGACATTAACATTAAAAAGCCAGGTGGCAATTTGGGAAAGCCCAAATATAGTCACAAAACATTTGTCAGTATTAAGAAAGACAAAATGGCATACACACATGGAAGATTATTAAAGAAGCTATTTGCATGAGCTGAGAAGTGCTTTGAGCTCTTAATTTAACTTCCCTCTACAAACTCTCTTGCAACAAGATGCAACCTAAATCATAAAGCTTTTTTTCTACCATCTCTCTTAGTATAACAGCAATTGACAGTATAATTGTGTCTTGGCATCTAAAACTGGGACTGGAAAATGAGCTCTGTGAAATAAAAGATATGAAAGAAATTTGTCATAGTGGCTTATAAATAAAAATCTGCCAGTGACATGCTGGTTGTTTACTGGAAGTCTCCTAGCCCAATACGCAGCTCCTGTTTTTGTCTGTGTTTCCTGTCGAAGGCCCTGACACATGCAGCAGACTGAGACAGTGATAATCGAGCTGGCGGTGAGTCAATTTACCGTCTGAGGGGGCTGAGTCACCAAAACGGACAACAGGTGTGGTCATTTTTCCTGTCTCTCTCTTTTTCTCTCTGTATCGTAGCCTTTCTTTGAAGACTGAAGTGGGTGAATCATTTGGTTAAGGACTTGCTCTTTTCCTGCTCGCCTGACTCTCTCTAAAGAGTGAGTGTATCTATTTATCACTGGTGCTCAGACAGAAAATGGCTCTGTATTAAAGGCAGGGGCTGCACTGGTAGGGGCATGTTGTTTCAGTGACTGGCGAGAAGATGAAATACAATCCAGGAAGGTTAGCTTGAGTAACACATCCTTGGGGTTGGCTTATCTGATGAAAAAAACACTGCACACTGCAGCACACTTTTTTCTTTACTGTTACAGAAGTTTACAAGTTTTTATGGCAGCATTTATTTAATCCACTGTGAGACATGCAGTAGAATGAGATTTTATGTTTAAAGAGATGTATTTGCTGTTTGCACACAGTTGCACACTGATATGGACACCTTAATCTGGGTTGTCAAGATGGACAAAGGAGGTAGAAACCATAAGCCTTTGGGATTATCACAAACAAGATTGCATGTAAACTGGTTTGTGCTTCAAGTTCAGCCTATTCTCATTCCTGAGGTGTCAACTAATGCACCTTTGTCAAACCTCATGTTCTTAGGCTTTGAGTAACATAACAAGTCTGTCACTCCCAGCATGGACGGTTACTGTTGTGAAAGTGGGGGCAGAATGCCTAATAGGAAATGAACCATGGTCTTATGACTGATATTCTTGCAAACACCTATACCTATACCACCACCACCACTTCAACATCTTAATGTGGACCATGCAGTTATCTAAACTAGAACAACTCTCACTCAGTGCCCAATTTCGCCTAGTCTAGCACATCAGGGATCTAGTGCTAAAAGATGCCTTGTGTATTATAGTGTGCTGCAGCCAGCATTTGAGAAAACTACTGGCTGAGTCCTGTGATTCCATAGGATAAAAATGCGTTGTGCAAGTCAGTTTTGATTTTTGATTTTTTTTTATCCTTGAATCAGTCGTAAGCCAGTGTACCCCTGCCAGTCCCAAATGGGAGGGTTGAGTCAGGAAAGACATACAGCATAAAATCAAACATGCAGATTATAATGAATGCGATTTGCATATGGATCAGTCAAGACCCAGGTTGGCAACAACCAACTCAATCACCAACAACCACAGAGAAGGAGAAGTCATTTTCTGAGGCATACAGAGAGAAGGAAAGGCATGAATTTGGGGCTGAGAGTACGACCTTGTAGGTGAGATGTAAGGACTATGACTGGTTAAAGAGTGAGGGTTGGCTGATATGATACAAAGAAGAAACTTAGATTTATTGTGTGGGCAGGAGACCAAGGTGAAAGGTAACCAAGGCCTGGAACACTGGATGTGGATTCAAGTTGTGCTATGATGGTGTAGACAGGAAGAGAAATGGGGTGGGGGTAATCTTGAAGGAAGTCTATGTGAAGAATCCTATTGAGGTGAAAGGAATGCCAAGTGGCAACATGAGTTTGAAGCTGGATATCAAAGCAGCGATATTGAATGTTGTCAGTGCATATGGCAAGTTGAACGTCAGTTAGAAGAGACAAAGGAATTCTGGAGTGAATTGAATGTTGTGAAGAGTGTCTCTCCAAGGGGTAGAGAGTGATCACTGAAGCACACTTCAGTGAACATGTAGATGGAGGGAACAAAGGCGATGAGGAGATGCTGGGTAAGTCTGGTGTTAATGAGAGAAATGCAGAAGGACAGACGGATGGGGATTTTAGCAAAATGTTGGAAATAGCTGTTGTGAAAATGTACTTCAAAAAGAAGGAGGAACATAGGGTGACATATAAGAGTGTAGAAAGTTGGAAACTTTCTACACTCTTATATGTAGAAACCTTATGCAGAAGGTGCCATTTGAAAGACAGGAGAGTGCAGCTAGGCAGCAACAAGTAGGATGTGATCTGTAGGATGACTTTGGAAATCAGGAGGAGGAAATGAATGAAGATAGAGGATTAAATGGTAAATGTAAAGAAGAATGAATGTAGTAGTGACTTCAAAGAGTTTTGAGACAGGCTTTGGGTGATAATCCCAGATGCCTGGGAAAGCACAACTGAAGTGGTAAACTACCAAGAAAACACTGGCAGAGGAAGGATGAAAAGGAGACTTGGTGGTGAAATGATGAAGTACAGGTAAGTATCCAAAGGAAGTGCCTGGCAAAGAAAAAGTTGGATAGTCTGAAAGAGGGAGAAGAAAAAGACTTACACTGATTGACTGGTCAGAGAGATTGAGCTGGAAAGGACGTGCAATGGGTCAGGGTGATTAAGGATAGAGATGAAGATGTACTAACAAATGGAAAGAGCCTGTTGAGACAATAGACAGAGTACTTTGAGGAGCTAATGAATTAAGAAAATGGGAGAGAGATTAGGACAGGCAAGTTAGTGAATAAAGAAGTACGGAGGCTTAATAATGAGGAAGTAAGGTAAAGAGGATGTGAAGAGGATGAAGACTGGAAAAGCAGTTACCTGCAAAGGTATGGCGATGTATAGAAGAGAGGATAGTATCATTTGAACCACATTTTGTAACAGAAATAAGAAGTGGATGTATGAGGAATGAAGACGTGTACTGGTATAGATTTTCAAGAACTAGGGTGATGTGCAGAGCTGCAGTAACTACAGAGGGAAAAAGCTGATGAACCATTCCATAAACGTATGGAAGTTGTTAGAGGTAGGTTAAGATAGGGTTACATCAGGAATTGACTCATAGCTCGTTCTTGTTTGCCCTGGTGAAGAATAGGTTGACAAATTAGTTCAGGCAGAAGTCTTGGTGGAATATGAAGTTTGCAGATTAAATTGTGATCTGTAGTTCGATTAGTTGAAAAGTTCAAATTCTTGCCTCTAAACTGCTCAGAGGCAAGAGTGGGATGGTTTGGACATGCACAGAAGAGGGCTAGCTGATAGACTGGGCAAAGGTATATTGAGCTGTGTTTAGAGGAAAAAGGTATAAACAGATTCATGGATATGGTGAAGGAGGATATGCACAGAGTTGGTGTGCCAGAAGAGGGTACACTGTATTGGGTGAGATGGACACAGATATTCTCCATTTTCTCAGTGATTCTTGCACAAATTTGCATCATGAATGAAGTAGTTCAGTTACTTATACCACCTGAAATGGTTTTCACTTCACAGGTGTGCCTTGTCAGGGTTCATCTGTGAAATTTCTTTCCCTCTTAATGGAGTTGGGACCATTAGATGTGTTGTGCAGAAGTCAGGTTGGTATACAGCTGACAGCCCTATTTGACAACTGTTAGAATTGATATTATGGCAAGAACCAATCAGCTAAGTAAAGAGAAATGACAGTCCATCATTACTTTAAGGACTGAAGGTCAGTCAGTCCAGAAAAGCTTTAAACGCGTCCCCAAGTGCAGTCACAAAAACCATCAAGCACTAAGATGAAACTGGCTTAATTACAAGATGGTTTGGGATGAGATGGACCGCAGAGTGAAGGCAAAAGAGCCAACAAGTGCTCAGCATCTCTGAGAACTCCTTCAAGACTATAGGAAAACCATTTCAAGTGACTACCTCATTAAGCTCATCGAGAGAATGCCAAGAGTGTGCAAAGAAGTAATCAAATAATCATAACTCCATATGTGTTCATTCATAGTTTTGATGCCTTCAGTGAGAATCTACAATGTAAATAGACATGAAAATAAAGAAAAATCATTAACTGAGAAGGTGTGTCCAAACATACACTTGGCCCTGTGGGGGGTCTTTATCCTTCTAGCTTGGATCCATTTGGTAATGGTGTTCCATTAGTACATCATCAGTTGTGGCCATCTTCTCCTGATTTACACGTGGGTCTTTGTTCTTTCATCATGAGCAGTGGTTGTGACAATCAGTAGTTCTCTGCCACATTTCTTCTGCTTAGCATACAGCCTAAGGGTGCTGGAGTTGTGGTTTCACTCCCAAGTCTCAATATATAACTGATATTGAGACAAGGAGCTTCCTTGTTGTGATATCAGTGCCTTCTAAGTCCTCCTTTCGCCAGCTGATTCTCCCAGTGGGATAATTGACAACCAGCAGGCCAAGGCTGTTGACTACTTTGATGTTGTTCTTCCCATTCAACTGACTTAGTACATGCAGTGCATATTCTCTGCAGGTATTTGGTGCTTGTGGCTTTCCTAATGGCCTATTCATTGTTCCCAATTGCCTGCGGATTTCCCAGGTACTTGTAGCTGTCCTCAATGTCTCCAGTGTTGCCTGAAGGTAGTCCTTCTTCATTATTCCACCTACTTTGTGCAATGTACCAGTACCACTGGCAAGAAAAGAGCCCCAGAGCATGATGCTACCACTAACATGGTTAACAGTTGATAGTGTTCTTTGGTGGGAAGGCCTATTTCACGTTCTCAGTCCATGAAAATGTCAAATTCTCTTTACTTAACTCTGGACAGTGGAATTATTGTTTCAACGATTTCCAGCGATTTTTTTTCCAGACCTAGGCAAAGTGCTGAAACATCCAACAATTTTAAATACATTTTTTTAACTTATGACTGTGGAATCTGCAGTTGTTTAGAAATAGTTCCAGCAGACCTCCCCAGCTTTTGTAAAACGGCAGTTCTCCTGCTTAGACTTTCACTGAATTTCTTGGACTTTCCCATTGTTCTGATTATTGGTGTTTTAATACTGGGAAAGAGAAACTGCCAGCTGTAGTCAACCATGAATGAGAAGTTAGTGATAAGCATGATAATTAATAATTATCATTTCCATCAAACGATGCAGCATCCTTTCATTCCTAACATGTTGCCCAGTCCATATCAGTATGGACTTTTTCCCCATTAAAATCTGATGTGTTCCTTAATTATTTTTTGAGCAGTGTATTTGGGGTTGTATGTATATATTTGACCATGTTTGGCTTAGTGAAAAGCCAAAATATAGTCAAACTTGTGCACCCAATTCTTGTTTTGTAATATCATTAAAGATATATTCTATACAATCATTCCACCCTGGAAAAAGAACAGTTCAAAGGAATCCTTAAAAGCATCAAAATACCATGACATTCATGACTATAATGAGTGTATGTTAGCTTTTGACCACAACTGTATATTCCCATTGATTCTGTTCTGTCATTTAATCCTTTTTGGCAAACCCACTGCATTTTTTTTCATCCTGACTGCTGTGAAGGCATGTTCAGGCAATGTATGTGTCAGGGAGCTATCACCACCCAGATTCAATTATTGTAGAGTAATTGCAGAAGGGTGGCTGCTCTTCAGTGGTTACACGGCAAAAACATCATAATGCTCACCCTCCAAAGTAATTTGGATTCTTCTTTATCAACAAATGTTTAGAGAAGTGCGGTTCTGGAAATTACCTTTTAACTGACTAATGTTCAGTACAAAACCTCTGCTATTGTTTATATATGAGGCATGTGAATAAGTGCCAATATTTAACAATATTTATACTATTCATATTATTTTTATAACTAAATCCAGTTAAAAAAAATTGTAGACTTACCTTTTCTAAATAGCTTTAGTTAATAAACTGTATAATTCCTTGGGTAGTTCTGCTGCTCTTCACATTTTGTTTAGTTGGCATTTTCTCTATTTTCAATGTAATTTTTCCACCAAAAATCATTTGATATATTACTATAACAAACACCCCCCCCCCCCCCCCCCCCCGATAAGCGCTTCAAATTCTAAGCAATGAATCAGTTTTGAACAATAAATTAAATTTCAGGTTCTATTTGAACACTTTCCTAATTGATATATATTCATTAAATCATTTGAGCTGTATTGCATTTCTTCTTAAAGATTATTCTTTTTTGAAATTAGTATAGAAAATGAAAATGTGAATGTGGCTTGGTTGTTGAATATCTGCTTGCTTAAAAAGCCTGGAGCTTTTTTAGCTGTTTCTAAAACTGTGGAGACCACATTTTTTGACAGCAGATAGTTTGGCACGTAAGGAGGGATACAGCTAACATTACTGCATTTCCTGTAGCTGAACCAGTTTCAGGGTCTTGTTATTGTGTAGTCAGGCTTGCTGTCCGGTTTTCTCGTGATATGTAATGCAACTGAGCCATTGTTAATAATATTTTTCACCTGTCTCCTTTCTCCACTAACAAGTGTTTGTTTTTTCTGTGTCCCTTGTCTATCTTCATGTTTGGTGTTATTCTTTATGTGTTAGTGTAATTTGTTTTTTGGTTAAGTCCTGTTTTACTTTGAGGGTTACTGTCCAGTGTAACATTTTGGTTTTAATTCCTACTGTTGTGCCTTTCCCTGCTCCCCATCCACATTGGTTTCAATTGTGTTGTTTTCACTTGTGTTGTTTACTTTGGTTGTCTTTTTGCCATGCACTTGAGTCTTCTTATTGCATTCTTTTCAAGTTAAATGTTGGTTACTTAATGTGCACTCTGAATTTAATGGGGAGCCAATACAGTTGAGTCAGAAACAGTGTGACATATGAGAAACCTTCATCAGACAATCTGCAAATATTTCAAGATTTTGTTTAGGCCATCGAATAATGAACTACAGTAATCCAGATGTGATTTAATAAAGACATGAATAACAAATTCCAGTTCAGAGTTTCCATTTTCATTACCGTAGGCAGAAATCTGTCCAAAGCACAAAGAAAGACTGACTTTTTTCTTTATTAAGTTGGAGAAAGTTGTCAGCCAGTCAAAGTTTAACAGGGTCTAAGCACCTATGCGGGCTCTGAGGCTAATAAACATCTTGGGATTTAAAAGAAATACATAACTGAATGTCATCTGCGTACTGTAGCAATGATGAGAAATGTCCTTAAAGGTTCTCAAAATTTGCTGAAGAGGGAACAGATATAACATAAATAGTTAGAGCCCCAAAACAGAACCTTGTGGTATATCATAGGTAAAACCATTGGAAGAGGATTTGTACTAGAAGCAGCCACAGAAAAGGATAATTTAGACAGAACTTCAGTGGCCATTTCAGCATTTGTTGTTCTTTTTAATGCACTGAGTTTGTTTTTATTGTAAATATATTAAATGTTCTTAACTACTACACTGGGTTTTGTGATCCTTAGCTACTATTCCCTTTATTTTAGCTGTTTTCTACCAGATTAAAAAAAAAAACCCTCCTCATTCGTTTTTATAAACACATGGGAATACAAATTTTATTTAATCTTAAATTGTAATTCTACTGAACTCACACACCTTGAACATCTGTTATACAGAACTCAAACAAAGACAAAGAAAGGGATTTTTTAAATAGAGCTATTTGCTGTTGTAGATGAGTGACTCTTCCTCCACAACAAAAAGGGAAAATTAGTAAATAGGAGAACCCTAAGATCAGATGCAGTGGTGCAGTGTGGGGAAAATGATCACTCAGGAACAAGTTACAATATTGTGAGCACATCTAGATTTTGTGTACAGGCTGTTAACTGAGCTGTGGTGATGCTACTGCTCTGAGATTCACTGCTATTCGGTGCTGTGCTTTTTTGGAAATCGAATTTCCCAGAGGAACCCACCCGAGGGATTAATAAAGTTCTATCTAATTTAATCTAATCTAATCTCTCTATTTCTGGGTTTACACAACTGAATTCAGCAAGATATGAGCAGATGTTACATGAATTATAATAACTGATTTTCAACACCTAGAAAGTGTAAAGGTTCCCTCAATGTAACCTCACACTGACCATGAACACCATAGTTACTCTACACCAGTACAGCACAATGCATTACCATAGACTTCACCACAGTTAGCACAGATAGCTTTAATTTCCATTATATCAAATGTTAATGAGGGTTCCTTATCTTCCCAAAAAATCTCTGTTTTATCTCTCTTGTTCTGTCTTTCTTACATCTGTCTCCTTCTCAGAATGACATTATCTCATATTCTTTTCAGTCCCTGGGAAATAAATAGACACACTGTGTGATAAACTGTATTGCTGATGTTACTGTCTTTATGCTTGCTCTTCTTTTGTAGCGATGGCTAGATGCCGTGACCACAATTTATACACTTTCTACACTAAAAACACGATTCGATATCGTTCACATACAACAATAATGTATCATGTGGATGGGTATTAGCTTAACAGCTAAAATAATACTCCTGTTTTCTTTAAGCTTGTGGTTCCAACTTAGAACCAACTTATTAAATAGTTTTTCCATTTTTGTTTTTAAACTGTAAAATGGCTTATTGGACTATTGGAGGGGAAAACGTTGAGAGCCATTAAACTAGCATCTCAATAAATTTTTTTATTGAAAGCTAAAATATTGCCTGCACGTTCTGCAAACGAGCCTCCATGCAGTTCTCCAAAATCCCAATTACACATTGCTGAACATGGATGACATTTGTCATCTAATGCTGATTGGTTTACAAGTGGGTCAGAATAGGGAAGGGAGTGACAGCAGAGTTAACCAGGAATGAAAGAACCATGAAAATAATATCAAAGATTTAAAAAAAAAAATACAGTATGAAAAACACAGACTGTAACTGCGTTGAACAATCGTCATTTTTTTTAACAATTGGTTTCACTTCAGTTCTTTCTTTGTTTTAGTTTCTTTTCTCCACTGCTGACTGAACAACCACCAATAGCACAAGTAAAAACAGCCCACAGACCGGTTGTACCACATACTTTGTATACTGCCTCCATCGACAGCAGATGCTCTCTGCAGGGGCTGTCCATGGACTGCCAGTCCATTTCTCTCCTTACAAGTGAAATTACACGAATGTACACTCCTAGGTGTAGTTAATAAAAATCAACATCCAGTACAACATATCAGTAATAAAGTGGTCCTTAGAAAGGTACATTAAGTGACTGTGCTTGGCCAAAATAGTAAAACTAGTAATGTTATTCTTAATTTTAAGGGTTTTACTGGGTCGTTCCCTGAACACATTCTGATTAGCACCACAATAATGCAGTGGTTAGTACTGCTGTCTCACAGTAATAAAGTTCTGTATGCCTTTGTTCTCAGCAGACATTAGATAAAGACTAGAGTGGTCAATAGAACAGGAAAAGTGCTATATAAATGCCATTTTCAAAGGTATAAAAATGTCACTTCCAAATGTATGAATAATTACAAATAAATGGATCCCTTCCCTTCTGTACCTGTTTTAAGAGGTCAATTAAGACTTCATTAGGTACCACCTACAGGGGCACAAGTAAATATCCCCTGTCAAAGTTCAAACTGTTATATTAAAGATATAATGCATACTAGTAATTTTCCTGTTGCCTCCTTCTTTTCTTTTCTTTTCTTTTTTTTTTTTTGGGCTCCCTATGTCTTTTCTTTACCCCATCCAAATCCTTCACTTTGCAATTTTCTGTCAACTTATCTTCTTGCTTCTTTGCTTCTTTAAAAATTCATGCATCACTGGCAAATGTGACAAACAAAGGATATCCAAGACAAAGATAAACATTTTTACATCCCTCTTTCCCTACATCTGCTTATGTCTCTTGGCCCAGGTGTACAGAAGTCTCAGTCTTACGCCTGTGTTTGAGGTAATAGCCGTCAGAGTCTTAGGCGGTGGCCAATCCCATTGCAGGTGGGATTAAACAGGGATTAACTGTGTTTCTCTGTGAAAGCAGACAGACAGACTAGCACTAATCTGACTTTAGCCCTGTACTGAAAAGCAGCAGGCTTGAGCAATCCCACTCTTCCGTGCCTGCATTTTGTGTAAGTGTGTGTGTTTATGGGTGTGTGTATTCTTGGGCTTCTACCTTTATGGGAATCAAATATCCACTGGAGAACAAAACGTAAGGGAATAAATGTTGACGTCTACAAGGGGTTAGTTTTGGATTAGGGTTTAAGGTTAAAACCACAGTAGGAACTGGATTTCAGGTCAGGTTTTATAGTTATGGCTAAAGTGTTTTACATGCATTGGTTGATATCATTTACGTAAGTAATATTTCCAGGTACTTTGTTTCAGGTACAGTGAAAAATAATGATAATTTTTTTTAAAAAGGTAACTTGTTGCTATGAGTGAGAAAACTAGTAACGTGTAAATTCTAACAGCAAAATCATCACCAATATCACTGAGTGTTTTTGTTTTTTTCTCCTTTAGATTCTTTTGACTCATGAAATAATATGTAAATGCCTTTTTATTGTTACAGCTGAATGTGGTGAAGTAATTTTTATTATATCACCATGCTTTTAATATATTATAATGGCAAGGTATCATTAACATTACATATTATGGATTTTAAATCTTTAAAGCAGCTAGTAAGAGCAGCTGTCAGATAAAGTACACTAAAAAGTTCAGTAATTACTTCTTACTAAGACACATATGGATTGATGGATGAATGGACAAGACATCTATAGGGCATCATAAAATAAAATAAAAAATAAAAAATTGTATTGAGTCCATGTCATGGCCTGGATCTAGGGACCCAGAGCTCATGTATTTCTATGTTCATGTTTATTTTTCCGTGTGCAGTATTTTGGTTGTTCTCTCTCCTTTTTCTCCCTGTGTGTGTCATTTACGTTCGCACTCCTGGATGTTTATGGTCGCCGAGGGATTGTGACTCAGAAGTGTTCCCGGCGCGCTGGAAGCTGCCACCCTTGCCAGCTGATGGCCTCGTTAAGAGCGCCCCATTTAAGAGTGTGGCTGAGCTCCAGTCAGCACTAGTTCCTAAAGTCAAACTCGTCAGTACAACCATGATCAGTGTTGGGAAAGTTACTTTTAAAATGTATTCCATTACACAATACAGAATACATGCCCCAAAATGTATTTTGTAACGTATTCCGTTACGTTACTCAATAAGAGTAACATATTCGGAATACTTTGGATTACCTATTATATTATCATGCTTTTTACAACTACATGAATGTACTATTGCTGTGTGAATTATTACTATTACTGAAGGATACCTGCCATACCAATACCAACTAGATTTAAATCTTAATATAAAATAAGTAACAGTAGGGTGGACATTAGGTAAGGCTGCACTTTTTGCAGCGATCTCGTATTGAAAACTATTCCACGCGTATAGAAAACAGGTCCGCGGCTCCGAAGTCCGAATTGTAGTAAAGGGACCTCTGGCTAATACGTCGGGTTCGTGTCGGGCTCGTAGCCAAAAACTAGCTTTACTTTGTTGTCTGGGTGAACTTTGCTAGCGAGAGACAGAGAAAGGCGTTGAAAGGCCGCTCCAACTGTTTTCGGAGGAAAACATGAACACAGTGTACAGTCGAGTCTTAATAGCTTACTTACAACTGGACTCGTCAGATATTCTTTTTGGCTGCAGTGGTTATTATTATATTTACATGCTTCCATCTCCCACTTCTGCTCAGTGACATCTCTTACTTTTCGACTCTCTTCCTCCCTGGCGCTCACAGACACATAACGGGTATGGCAGTCCATTCTCCCTGCAGCACAGACTACACTGCCCATGAGGCTACATTCTTTGGGACTATGCCTGTAACACTCATATTAAATAATTTTTGTGAATAACTTTTTAAAAATATTTCTTCACATCATTATGCAGGCCGCAAGTAGGGGTGACATGGGCCGCGGGATTGAGACACAGGCATTAGAGCCTTTTAATGCGTGTTTTGCTTGGGGTGTGGAAACCAAAAATAGAGAGGGCATAGCTGAACATATGATACAGGAAAATACTGCCATGTAAGCCCTTTATTTCAGCAAAGTAACTGTATTCTGAATACCACCTTTTTAAACGGTAACTGTAACGGAATACAGTTACTCGCATTTTGTATTTTAAATACGTAACGGCGGTACATGTATTCCGTTACTCCCCAACACTGACTGATAGCTATAGTTTGAAAACCTCGCTTTGGAAGGGATTGCTTAGTCACCATTTTGTGTTTTGTGTGTTCACTAGGAGTTGGGAGCGGAGTGTGTTTCTTTGGAGCAGAGCCACGGGTCGGAAATTGGAGTTTTTGGAGTTGCTGTTTTCAGCTTGTACACTCATGGACACTCGCACTGTGTGGGATTCTGGGAGAATTGCCACGGGGGCCACAGTGCTGGGATTGTATATAGTTGTTCTTCATCACCTCACTCTCAATAAATTTACTGCTCATTGTAAGAGTCCTGCATTTTGGGGCCTCCTTCTCACTGCAACTCCACGGTCTGCCATTGCAGTCCATGACAGTCCAATAGTTTAGTACTTGCTATATAAATCCATAACATTAATAAATATTAAGCTGATTGGTGTGTCTGCTTTCTGACAGGTGGTACCGTCTTGTTGCATTACACCTTTATGAAAGAAACCCAAACTGCGTTCTTTTGCACTTTGGATTAACAATGAGAAGAACTTACTTACTAGTAAGTACTTAGTAGAAAATCAATATCCAAATGTCTGTCATAAACTCTCCTAATATATGACTGATAAGACTGTAATGACTGCTGCCTCTCAAAAGCAAGGCAGGAATAAATGAACTATATTTATTTTTCACCTTGACAAACAGAGATAAAGTACACCAAAATACTTTTTACTTTATTTGTATGTATACTTTTCAATACAAAGTGCTAAACAATAATAAAAGAAACCACTAGGAAATATTTAATCGAACATAAATACAGTGGAATTTAAAAAACAATAATTTAAAATCTAAAATAATGATAATAATGATACGTTTTTCAGTTTTGGAGTCATTCTGTTTAATGAAAGTTTTAGATATCCAGATCGGAACTTCTTCCAGACAAGACCTAATGTGTGCATTATCAGCAGTACCAGGTTTTAATGGAACATAGAATTGTGTATCACCTGCATAGCAATAAAAATCTGAACCATGTCTCAGAAGTAAGAAAGATCCCGGGGGACCACACAAGCAAGATGACTATGAGAAGATGAGGCATCACCAGTCCTTAGAAAATGACTTATTAGAAAGATAAACCCATCCCAGCACCATATCACCAACACTGGTTTTAAATAGTTGATTAAGCTATTGTTATATATCAAAAGCTGAGCTAAGATCAAGCAGAATTTAGTCAATGAACAGCTTAGAGTCAGCAGTGAGCAGCAGATAATTTGAGCCCTTGACCAGAGCAGTATCAGTCCTATGATGTGAGCAAAACCCAGACTGAAATTTTTCAAAGATGTGATTGTCAGTGGCCACTGTGGCTGAGTGGCCGGCCATGGGGTTTTTTTCCCTAAAATTTGGGATAAAAATGGCAGTTTGGAGATGGGCCTTACAGCTGGATGGAGATGGGCCTCACTTAAAATTAAAGAACTTAAAGAGTATCAGTGATGGATTTTATTGAATTAAAAACTTCCGGGATTGTGACCATGGTTGATGATCAGTCATGAAAGATAGGTGTTGCTCACTTCCTTGAATTTCAGCTGGTAGGTGAACATAAGGTTCTTAAAAGCAGAGACAAAAGCATTTACTTTCTCCTTTTTCCACTTTCTCTCAGCCATTTCTGCATTCATTCTTTTGATGTCTTTAGTCCTCATTCAACCAACGAAGTGTGAAGGGCTTCAATTTTCTAAAGCTGACTGGGACTATAGAGTCCAGAATACTTGAGTGCAAGCTAATAAGAAGAAGGTCATCCACATCATGTTCACTGCTGATCAAAGTATTTGTATGAATGGTGAAATTCTGACAAATCTTTGGGTAGAAATCCGTGCCCATGATCAAATTATTGTTTGAGATTTAGAGGGAGAAGTGGAGTCTATAACAGCTCACAATTATGGTTTGAGACAAAAAATCCACTAAGCTTATGTCATCTACATGTTCATCAAACTTGTAGTTTACAATGCAGAATAAGTTGATGCCTAAGCCAAAAACAGTGAATATTACATTACACAAAATCTTAGTAGGAGGACAATCAAACTTGGCACACAGGTTCATCTGAGGCCCCTGAAGGTTCTCATCTATATCAGCTAATATTATGTCATCATACTGCCTAGTAACCACCTACCAACTGGCTATTTGCAGCATTTATGCTGCTAATAACACAACAATAACATCTATTTTAAATCCGCAACACAGTCTTTATTCAAGACATATTGTGATGGCTTGACTAGCAATCACCTAACAATGGAGCAAACAGACCAAACAATACTGTACCATATGCATGTATTAGTGAGAGAAATGTACCCATGCTGGTGGGAGTGGATGTGGCTTTGACAACTTTTTTTTACCAACAGCCAATGGCACCCAGCCTCAGAGGGCTGATGTGAACAATAGTGGTAATATTTATACAATGCAATGTTCTGCTGAGATACCGGGGTTCTGTGTTTATGAAGTTTGACTTTGGCATGCACCACCTATCTAAATATTGTTGTAGGCTGTGCTCAATGGCACTTGCCAGTGGCTGCAGCCTGCCTCTGCAGGGCAAGGTTCCCTGCTACAATCCAAAAACTTCTGAGGATTAGCTTGAGGACAAAATCAGAGGTATCAACCCAGCCTTCAAACTTTGTAGTATTATCAAGCATTCACAAGAAGGGTTAGAATGAGACCTATTCTTGGATGACCAAGCCCGCAACCCACAAGACACAAATCTTCCTGTGGGTTGTACTTTCTGTTGCCAGACACCTGAGGACACGCTCAAAATAACGTGTCCATTTCCTAATGAGTCAGGGGTGTTTGGTTGGACAAAGGGGACCTACACAATGTAAGGCGTGTTCTTTTTTTTTTGCTTTTGTTTGTATAAGTCATCATGCCTTTAGAGTCATCAAATCTGAAGGTTCAAGTCCGTTTTTTGTAGATCTCAAGCCTGCATTGTTCTATGGGTTTTTTTTAATGTAAATACGGTGATGTGTTCCTCCTCCCATGGCACAGCACTGAAATGTGTTGTTGTCCAGCATGTACATGTCAACATTTCAAGATGTGTGTGCCAGAGGGAGGGATCGGAGGGAGTGTCTTTGCTTGCACAGTCACATGGCACATGTCCACAAGAACCAATCACTGACAAGGACCTGCAAGCATATAAGTTATAGTAGCATTAGACCGTGTCTGATGTTGCTTCTGTCAGCTAAAAATAATTCAGGTATAATTTTCCTTCACTTACCAAAGTTGGACAATAGAAGATTAGAAAAATGGGAGATACTTTAAACTCCTCAAACATCTTTCAAATTCCACGGCCTGCCATTGTTTTGCTGACCATGTCCACCCGTTTATGACCTCAGTATAACCTTCTTCTGATGGCTGGTTCCACTAAGATAATCTGCTTTATTACAAACCTCAGATCGTCTCAAACTGGTTTCTTCAACACCAGTAGTGCACCTATGCGATGCTGAAACTACAATTGGCCAACCAAAGCTAAATGGTATCAGTTAGAAGCTCATAAAAAAACCAGAATTTAGCCAAAACATCTGATTTGAGCATCCATAAGACTGTACAGGCCAGCCTCCAGGTACGAAAGTTGTGTACCGTGAAGTCATATTTTGACTAATCCATTTGGTTAAAGAAGGACAAAGTTGAAGATTTTTTAAAGTGATAGCATAATTGAATCATTTACTTTTTTCTGACTACATTTTATTGCCCTTTTAATTTTAGTTTTTGGCGAAACTCATTAGTTCAAAATCTATTACTATAACAGCCACTTATTATGCATGCAAAACAAATTGTCCTCGCAAAGTGAGGATTTATCAGCCTTGTAGGTAAATGCTCCCTTCTGGTTTTTAAAGAGGGCAGAATGGTAAAATTTCAATCATAACTGATAGATATGAAAAGGGCAGAGCCATATAAATAAAACCAATATTGAATAAACTGGAATAATCTTTTTCTTCTGCTCTGTGAAAAATACATTCGATAAAAGCTTGACATTTGACTAAAATCTGTGCTCCAGGATATTATAAACAGATTCCCGTCTGGCTGCACACACACAGTGTCACCCTCTCTTCTCACTGCCGCAGCTGTGTGAGGTAATGTCTGTCTGTGTCTCTGTGCAACACCCTGCAAGAATAACAAATCCACCTCTCTCCCTCTCTCATCCTTTTTCTATCTCATTATCTCACCCTCGGTCTGTCTTTCTCTCTGCCCCCCACCTTTGCTTCCCTGTCTCTCTTCCCTCTGTCTACACTCATCTTTTCCTTGCTCGCTCGCTCGCCCACCCCCTACTCCCCCACTTCTGTTTGAGGCTAGACGCAGTAGACTATTAAAAATGTCCTCTGTCGAGAAAAGATTGTGTTGTAAACAAAGAGAGAAAGGGTGCATGAGGGAAACAGGCATTAGATGGGGAGGGTAGAGAGAAATCCCATGGAAAAAAAAGACACTAAAATCACACACAAGCTTAACAATCTTATATCACTATATTCTGCACTTTTCTTAACCTCTGAAGCCTCAAGCATGTTCCTCTACGCTGTATTCAAGGAAACATATATATGTGTTGTTTAGAGACATTTGCATGGCTGTGTTTTGAAGACCAGACAGAGACAACCACAAGATTGAGGAGCCAAGTACACAGAGGGGTAAATATGGGTCAAGTCAGACTGAAGAGCCCAACAAAAACGGTTTTCTATTATTATTCTCAGTGGAACAAATCAACAAAAATAAAATCCCTCAGCAAACCTTTAAAACCCACAGTGAAATTAAAATGAGCAATAAGGCTTTATTTTTCACTGAAATGTTCTGCATGTATGAGCAGGCTTGATTGTAACCTGAAAAAGACAAAAAAAAAGATAAAAAAATGTTCTGAACTTGTGCATTTGCAAATCAGAAGATGTTTCGTTATATTGAAGTGGCTCTAATCAGTATGTTTATATTAATAATGTTTAAAACACCACGGTGTAAAAACAATGTCACGGTGAATGCTGGCTCTTATAATATTTTATCTAATTCCAAACAGAATTATGGTAAATGGCCTAAGGACCCCAAAGCGCTTCACACTACATTCAGTCATTCACACACACACTGGTGATGGCAAGCTACATTGTAGCCACAGCCACCCTGGGGCGCACTGACAGAGGTGAGGCTGCCAGACACTGGCACCACCGGGCCCTCTGACCACCACCAGTAGGCAACAGGTGAAGTGTCTTGCCCAAGGACACAACAACTGAGACTGTCCAAGCTGGGGCTCGAACCGGCAACCTTCTGATTACAAGATGAACTGCCAACACCTGCTTCTGTGGCTTAAATTGGTTTTAAATTGAGCTGTGCAGTTAGTAACCAACTAATACAGATAGTGGAGAATTTAGCTGACATTTTTTTCAGGGATCAGTACAAACCAAAACTAAAAGGGAGATATTGGTGGACTTACCTGCATTAAATGGACAGAATACAAATTCCACTACAAATTCCTCTGAAATCAAAGGTTTATACTTATAGGTGCAGTATTTAATATTTGTGTTTAAAGCAAACGTTCTCAAATTAAGAATGCTGAAGCCCAACCAGCAAACCAATAAAATTAAAGAATGAAAACCTCATGAAACTGAGATTTGCTCAGAGACGTCACCAAACTAAATATTTCCTTCTTTGTGTTTAAGCTTGGTGAGAGGTTGCTGGCTTTCACCAGATAAAATCTGTAGGAAAGAGTGTGCTGCAGCAAAAACCTCCCTGTGATTGCTTTGGTTTTTAGCAGATTTCCACAGTCGCACATAATTTGCATAGAAGACTGAAAATATTCCACAACTAATCACTGAGCAATAGTGAAACTGGAAAGTGTTCATCTCCAAAGTAAAAGTTGTGGTTTACTGCTACCATGCAAACTACTCTTGATTATATCAACTTGCTAGCAACCAAAGCAATTGCAAGGAGGCTTTCGGTATAGCAACATATATGTCTGTCTGACCAGTTTTATACCAGTGACTTCCAGTAACCCATAGAAATCACTCACCAACCAGTCACAGAATAATTGCTTTTCCCTGGCAATACATGGCTACCAGAGGGTCACTGACCAGTCTCTAGACCTGCATGAATGTTGCTTTAAAAATCAATTTCACACTTTTTGCCAGAACCCATTCACAACTGGGCCTGTCTTGCTGAGCACTGAGATTGTTTCTCCACTAAACTTTCCTTAATTAATTTCGAAATTTTAACCTGTTTCACCACCTTCTACTTCCATACCATATCTGAGACTAACTTAAAGAACTCTTTCCAGCACTAACGTTCTAGTCTGACTGTATCTACTCCCTGCTCAATCAACTGTAATTTAGTATGATAGCTTAAACAGCTGCCCCAATACATAGCAATAATTGTGTTTAGCTTGTGATATAGCAGCTTTTTATTTCCTCTTAAAACCTTAACATTTAATAATTATTATATTTTGATGTAAGGGAGAACATTATGATCAAATGATGAAATACTTTGCTGTGATTACTGGCAGTAAACTGACTAATGGTCACTGTGGATGCAAACTAATTGTAAAAGCACCCTGGCATTAAACTTGAGACATGTTGTGTTTGTTTTGTTACTTTAAGTGAACACTTCTTGGTCTTTATTAACAAATTATTAAAGCTGCATTAATCGTGTTAATCTTGCATTTTTATCCTTTGTAGTGGTCTCAGTGGTTAACGCTTTGAGCTGGGAAAGGCTCCAGCTCCACCACGACCCTAGCTGGATAAGCATTTAGAAAATTACCAGATGTATGTTTATCGTAGGAGGACACAAAAGGATGTGAGGGTGTGTGCATTCGGATTTAAAAAAAAAAAAATCTGTGAAGCCGCCATTTTGCGGTGGTGTCTCCGGTGAATGGCAGAAATACAATGTGAGCAGAGGCAAGGCCGGCAACATGAATTAAAAGACTAAAAAACAAGCAGTCGATCTTCCCACACACACGCACACACAAACACAAACACACACACACCATGAAAATTAAAATCAGGTCACACCGAGACACAAATACACACACACTGTATAAGAAGACTTCACATACACAAATCATTTTTGGACAGACATATCAGGCATTCAAGTTATCCAAGCACAAACAACACAGAGGGTCTCTAATTCAGTGTGTGTCTGTGTGTTCAGACGTGTGTGGTAGATTTAATGGTGTCATTGTATAATCAGGCTAATCTTGTTACAGTGTGACAGATTTGATGCCTTTCAATTTCCTGTCCGTCTATCTTGCTACTTTTCTCTATAAATAAAAAGAAATGCCACTTGGATTGCCTGTCTTTCATATATACAACTTACATTGTAATACAGTTGTCTGACTGCCTGATAGCTATTAATCATACACAGGAAAAAAGTCTAATGTGTTAAGCCTAAATCAATTATATATTGTATTTATATTTTATATAGTATTAGTTGCAATCAGTAGAGACTGCGTCTATAAAAAAGTCATACCCGATAGTCTCCTGGAGCTGCTGCCAACAATCCTGCTTCCTTTAATAGACCTGTTCTCGCCTTTTTCCACTAACATGTTTCTTCAACCTAACGCTTGCAGGTAATATCATATTTGGGTTTAAGCTGACCTAACTTTCATGTTAAGAGGCATCACTGGTGACAAGGGTTTTGTTCCAGCATCACCAGACAGGAGTCTGTAGTGAATGACCTCATAGCCTGTAAGCTTGGAGAGGGTGCATATAGGGCCAGGAATGTGATCAAAGCATTTGAGATTTTGCATCAGACTGGAAACACTAAGTTTGAGTTTAATATTCTGACGTGTCTGAAGAAACAACCAGAATTCTTGAGTTTGTCATTCTCTTGATGCTCAGCTGATTTGTCTGCTTGCAACGTTTTCCTTGATGGGTTCAAGTTGAAGGGTTGTCCCTTTTTTACACAAGATCCAGCATGTGCCCCTATGAATTTAAAGGGATTTATCCAACCATAGCAGGAGTACTGTGAACCTTCCACAAGGAGACTGCTATAGAGAGGATAGCAGCCGCTGATTAATTGGGTATGCTTTTACATTTTAACAGGCATAGTCTCTAAATGTTCTGACTGTGCTTCATGCACCATAAATTAGTCTGTAAGTCCTTTAACCTTTGGCAGTCAGCTGACCTGAGGCCACTCTCAGTTGTCTCTTTGGAGACAGTCATGCTCATGCACTCTTGTCCATATCTATCAATTTCTGTGAGTTTTTAGAGGTGTGACAACTCAGCCTTGCTTAATTTCTTTCCAAGTGGCCACTTGTAGTACTGCAACAAAATATCCCCTGCAAACATTTTCCTATAGATTGATTAATCCTCCAGCTACAAAGAATAATTTTTTTCTGTAATCAGTTTTTACATGTATATCTTCTGTTTCATATCGCCCAGGCCCTATAAACCTGAGTTTTATATTCATAACATCAGCCCAATGTAAAGTCAGTCAGCAGGGGATTATTTGAACCGCATTGCGACAAAAGTTGCTTCAACTTTTCAACTTTTTTATCAGGGTTTTTTTTTGTATTGGGGTTCCCACTGCAACAGAGAGGACTAATTGAAATGATGGTTATATTTTTTCTCACGCAAGGCCTTAAACCCCCAAAAGAAATGTCTGCTTCATCCTGTCCATCCTAAGACTCATAAACTGCGATGCAGACTGTCTCACTGTCTGCCTCCCTGTCTCACGTATATATATATATATTTTCCTTATTTCAGTTATGTGTATAGACAAAATTAAAATTGACAGTCTCTCTCTCACACACACAAGCGTAGGAAGGTTTCTTCAGAAGTCAATATTGTTTTAGCAGATACAGAATATTCTTTCATCCTAAACAGCAAAGAAAAAAGTCCCATTTTAAGGACTGAAACTGCAGCGCTGGATAAGCCTATTATAGTGTGTGTGTGTGTGTGTGTGTGTGTGTGTGTGTGTGTGTGTGTGTGTGTGTGTGTGTGTGTGTGTCTGGGAGGTTTTTTGGACTCGTTGATTACTCATCGCAAAGCTAAGACACACACACACATGCACAAAATGAGTAAAGCCTGTGTGACTGATAGGGTTTTCTAACACAGCAGATCAGACTGTGTCTCTGCTCTGGCTCGATGGTGTCTGTGTGTGTGTGTGTGTGTGTGTGTGTGTGTGTGTGTGTGTGTGTGTGTGTGTGTGTGTGTGTGTGTGTGTGTGTGTTTGTGTGTTTGTGTGTGTGCGTGCGTGCGTGCGTGTGTGTGTGTGTGTGTGTGTGATATGTTCCCTTTAGTCTTTTTTTGGCTCATTCATTTAATCTTTCTTTCTTTGCTTGAATTCAACCCTGTCTTTCCTTTCTCCTTTATACCATATTTTTGTTTTCTTTAAACCTTTTTCCTATTGCATTTGTTCTTTACTTTTTCTCTTCACTTCTTGTTTCCTTTCTTGTTTATGCTTCCTTCCAATTTTTTCTTACCTGCAGTCCCTTGTCTATTGCATTTCCTCCTACTTTTCCTCTCCTTTACACTTCTCTCTTTCTGTCTGGCACTCTGCCTCTTCCTTCTCATCTTCCTCCCTCTCTCTCTCTCCCTCTCCCATTTAATGCTCCATCTATCCCCTCCTCCCTCCCTCTCCCTCATTATTCGGTATAATCGGTTGTCTAGACAGTGACTCCCCACACAGATCACACCTGAGAGAGGGAAATGGAGAGAGAGCAATGGAGGGAGCAGCAGAAAAAAGAGAGACGAAAAAGGAAATGAGACAGAAGAGAAGGAAAAAAACTGGTGATAAAATGATTTGCCTTTTTTCATCTGCTGAACTCGAAGGAAAGCTGTCTGACACATAAAGCAGACTGAGTGAAGGAGGGAGATTGAGAGAGAAGGAATAGAGAAAGACAGATGAAAGAAAGGGGGAGGGAGGCTAGAAAAGCGGCAATAAAAAGACTAAAGTGTATAACACACATGCAGACAGACTTTGCAAAACTGCAGATTGATAGTATGGAGTACCTTCATTAGCTCTGTTCCCTACGGTCTAGACTGGTTGATTTTCTGACGTATGCGTGTGAGTGTGTGGTCTTGCACTTCTATTTTTATGATGATCACTTTGCTAGCAATTTGGAGTGAGGTTTAAGAGGCTTCTTTTGGAAAGTCCGGACATCTGGACAACTTTTATAACTAGATTAATATGCAGTCTGTGTATGAATATAAAACAGGCTCTTAAAAAACAATGAAAATGAACTATTTGTCTAAAAGCCATGGAATATTGTTTTTGCTTTTTTGTTTTTTAAATAACACATACCACTAAGTCACGAAGCTGTAGTTTGAGCATAAGCCAGCAGTTTTTGACTGTGATGAATCTGAATGTCCTTGTTTGTGCTCAGCTCTGTTGCAATTTTTTTAAACATACATTTTGTCAAAGGAAATGTGATGAACTTGTAATCAGTAAATGAAAAGTGTTTACAAAGGCATGGGCAAAGGGCTGTTTGCCATGGATTTTCTGTGTGTGTATATATATATATATATATATATATATATATATATATATATATATATATATATATATATATATATATATATATATCCATAGGTCCCTCATCCTATTCATGTAGCCCCTTCCGCCGAGGGGGCCAAGACCAAAGAGTTGAAGTGTACCTCTGGTGCAAATTACTGACCTCTGTCATCATTTTAGGTGGGGGAACTTGCACTTTGCACTAAATACTTTTTTGCCCCACTGTATATATAAAAAAAAACACCCAGCACGCCCCTGTGGGCGGTTTATCCTTCAAGCTCGGGTCCTCTACCAGAGGCCTGGGAGCTTGAGGGTCCTGCGCAGTATCTTAGCTGTTCCCAGGACTGCGCTCTTCTGGACAGAGATCTCCGATGTTGTTCCCGGGAGCCACTCGCCTAGCTTGGGAGTCACCGCACCTAGTGCTCCGATTACCACGGGGACCACCGTTACCTTCACCCTCCACATCCTCTCGAGCTCTTCTCTGAGGGCTCTTCTCTGAGCCCTTGGTATTTCTTCATATATATATATATATATATATAATATATATATATATATATCACAATAGGCAAGACCCCAGGTGCAGGCTGTGCCCCAAAGACAATCCAGCACATAACAGCAGGGTGCAAGATGCTAGCAGGCAAGGCATACATGGAACGCCATAACCAAGTGGCCGGCATAGTGTACAGGAACATCTGTGCCTCTGGTAGAGGACCCGAGCTTGAAGGATAAACCGCCCGCAGGGGCATGCTGGGTGTTTTATATATATATATATTAGGGGTGCAACGATATTCGTATCGATATTGAACCGTTCGATACAGTGCTTTCGGTTCGGTACGCATATGTATCGAACAATACAACATTTGTAATTTATTTTATCAATTTTCCTTCCGACGATGCTGTCTGTGTTGAGCGCTCAGTGAATCTGCGTTCGACTACTCCGCCTAGGCTGCACTGTCGAGCGCAGATCCACTGAGCACTCAACACAGACAGCATAGTCAGAAGGAAGAGCGCAGGGCAAGCTAGCGAGACAGAAGTTAAGCTCTACTTGCAACAGGCAAATTGAACCTCATTCAGATCTGGCGTTTGGAATTATTTTGGTTTTCATGTGACGTATGACCCTGAAGGTAAGCGAGTCATGGACTAAAGTAAAACAGTATGTTGGATGTGCCATGCAATGCTCAATTACATGGGTGGGAACTAGTGTGTTAGCGCAGTTAGCTCGTTAACGTGTTGGCCGTCTAGCCCCACACACGGGGCGATCGGCGGTAGCTCGTTAACGGAGATTTGCCGTGTTGTGGCGTTAAGGTCATTTCAACGAGATTAACCTGAAAGCACTAGTGGGAACACAACGAATATGACTGCACATTTACGCCGACATCATCCTAGTGCAAAGACAAAAACAACAAGCATGCTACTAACTTTAGCCGAGTCATTTAGACAGCTGTTAGCACATGATTCTCCTTATGCTGCTGAGAATATAGCCCAGAAGAAGCGGATAGTATAGCTTTTATTTTGGAAAGAGACATTTCTCTGTAATAAACTCTCTTTTCCAAAGATGAGTGATTCCTCAATCAGATACAGGGCTCGCAATATCGCTAGCCCGACGTCCTGGAGCTAGCGATTTTTTTCAGTCGGGCTACCAAAATCTATCTCTTCCCTGCCCGTCGGGCTATTGTAGGAAAAATATATGTCAATGCTTTTGCATTCTTTCAGAAATGTAGCTGGGTAATTATGTCATTGGCATCGGTGAGCCACTGTCAATATGTGACATATTGAAATCACGTTTGAATTTGCGCTTGTTTTTTTGCTTTCACTTTGCAATCCCGCGAACTGTGTATAGAGAGCGACAGCACTGATCTGTGAGTGATGATAATTTGTGCACCAATTCCTCTGACATCGTCTTATTAATCGTTAGCTTACTATGCAAACATGACAAGTGAAATCTCCCGCAGCTTAAACATGTGAGAGGTTGATCGCGCAGAGAATCGCTGAGCTTATGTGAGTGAGCGTGTAAAAGCATTTCAGTTCTGCTGAGCCAAATAAGACAGGTCAGGGTGAAGAAGTGACAGCCAAAGAAAAGCTTAACACAAAACGGAGAAGTTATGACAAATCAGACTATAAGGCAAAAAGAAAGTGCAGCTTTATGGTTTCATGGACAAAAGAATTTCTGTGGCTGCAATATGACGAGCTATATAACCAGGGCTGCACATAAGTGGTCCGCAGGTGCGCATTCGCTGTCAAAATAAAAAACGCGCACAAGGGTTAGGGTTAAATTTAAAAACTGTACTTTTGAGTTAAAATATATATTTATAATTTTAATAAATGACAAATTAAAAAGGCATGAACATTTTTTTTGTATCGAAAAAATATCGAACCGTGACACCAAAGTATCGAACCGAACCGAACCGTGAATTTTGTGTATCGTTGCACCCCTAATATATATATATATATATATATACACATATATAATAATTCCCCTCTCGCCCCTGCGGGCAGTCTCTCCGTCAAGCTTGGGTCCTCTACCAGAGGCCTGGGAGCTTGAGGGTCCTGCGCAGTATCTTAGCTGTTCCCAGGACTGCGCTCTTCTGGACAGAGATCTCCAATGTTGTTCCTGGGATCTGCTGGAGCCACTCACCTAGTTTGGGAGTCACCGCACCTAGTGCTCCGATTACCCCACTGAGACCACTGTTACCTTCACCCTCCACATTTTCTCAAGCTCTTCTCTGAGCCCTTGGTATTTCCTTCTTTCTGATGTTGCTGTCATTCGGAACTGCATCTATCACTACGGCTGTTTTCTTCTGTTTGTCTACCACAACGATGTCCAGTTGGTTAGCCACCACCACTTTGTCCATCTGTATCTGTAAGTCTCAGAGGATCTTGGCCCGGTCATTCTCTTGGGGGTGTCTCCCATTTTGACCTCGGGACTTCCAGGCCATATTCAGCACAGATGTTTCTGTATACTGTGCCGGGCACTTGGTTATGGCATTCCATGTATGCCCTGCCTGCTGCTGTTATGTGCTGGATTGTCTCTGGGGCATCTTTACACAGCCTGCACCTGGGGTCTTGCCTGGTGTGATAGACCCCAGCCTCTATGGATCTTGTGCTCAGAGCTTGTTCTTGTGCTGCCATGATTAGTGCCTCTGTGCTGTCTTTCAGTCCAGCTTTGTCCAGCCACTGGTAGGATTTCTGGATGTCAGCCACCTCCTCTATCTGCCGGTGGTACATACCGTGCAGGGGCCTGTCCTTCCATGATGGTTCCTCGTCTTCCTCTTTCTTGTGTTTCTGCTGCCTGAGGTATTCACTGAGCACGCTGTCAGTTGGGGCCATCTTCCTGATGTATCCGTGAATGTTTATTGTCTCATCCTGGACTGTGGTGCTAACACTCACCAGTCCCTGGCTCCTTCCTTCCACTTAGCGTACAGCCTCGGGGTGCTGGACTTGGGGTGAAACCCTCCATGCATGGTCAGGAGCTTCCTGGTCTTGATATCAGTGGCTTCTATCTCCTCCTTTGGCCAGCTTATTATCCCAGCAGGGTACCTGATCACGGGCAGGGCGTAGGTGTTGATAGCCCGGATCGTGTTCTTACCGTTCAGCTGACTACTCAAGACTTGCCTGACCCTCTGCAGGTACTTGGTGGTTGCAGCTTTTCTAGCGGCCTCTTCATGGTTCCCATGTGGGATCCCCAGCTGTTCTCTATGTCTGCAATGTTGCCTTCTGGTAAATGGTAAATGGTCTGTATTTGTATAGCACTTTACTTGGTCCTAAGGACCCCCAAAGCGCTTTACACTATACACAATCATCCACCCATTCACACACACATTCACACACACATTCTGGTAGTTCGATCCCCTCAGCTCTGACTACTTTACCTCTTTTTGTTATCATCTGACTACACTTCTCTTGTCCAAACGACCAGAATCCTGGGACCCAGGATTGACCTGTCAAAGACTCCAATCTGGCCCCACTGGACAGCTTTGGAAAGACATATGTTTTGACTTTAAACTGTATTTTCAGTTTTAAAGTTTTACAACTTTTTTTTTTTTTTTACCGATAGACTTTCCACATGGTCTTTCATAACACAACAAAGTAATTTAAACAAATAAATGATGGAAAAGTTATTTTATTCATATTATCCACTGGAGTAATTTGCATAGCAATTTTAGGGACTCCAAATATTAATATTACAATAAATACATTAAAATACTCTGGGAATACTATAACCAAGTGGGTCCATCTCTGAGTGAGTCTTGGTCAGGAAGAATAACTGAAGGGGATTCAGCTAAACTGGAAATTTCCTGCTAAAATCGCAATTATTTGTCTTACATTCAGATATTTTAAGGACTAAACATGTAACTAAATTTCTTTACAGTGACAGAAAGGGCTGTTTCACTGGTCTGGCTCATGATGTAAAATGCATTTGTGCTAATGCTATGCATTAAGAATTGGTTACATGTAAGTTTTGCTTATCCAACCATTTAATCTCCTATATGCCTCATTAAATGAGAATGTAGATACTACTTCCTTATTTGCTTAGTTTTTTAAATTACTGTAGCTAGCGGTTCATTTGTGTAATATGAAATCTCGTTTGTTTCATAGGTGTGACAAACTGGAATTCTGCATTTGTATGTGAAATATATCTCTAAACTTTGCAATAAAAGGCACAATACATTTCTAACGTGAACTGTGTGCTCCAAATCTCAATACATTAAGGTAATACTGTTTTTGGGCTGTAGTCAGTGTAAGGTTAAGTCAACCATGAGTCCAACATGACTGGAAAGATATGACAACGCCGAGGAATAATGTTTTTTTTACTGTTTAGAGCCAATGATATTGACTTCTTGTTAATGACAGGCAGTACATGAATGAAGTAATAAACACAATAAATCTCTGTTACTAGTTCTGTGGAAATTGTAAAGCAGTTCCTGGCTAGGAAACAAAAATTGTCACGTCCTGGGTCAGTGACCCAGTGTTTTGAGTTTCTTGTGCTTCTGAGTTTTTTTGTATTATGTTCTTAGTTCTCTTTGCTGTCCCAGCTTATTCTTTAGTGTAGTGTCTTAGTTTGGTTTTCTTGTATTCTGCTTAGTTCTGAGTATTTGGTAGCTGCCCTCTGTGTTTCTTAGTTGCTCTGTCTCCCCTAGTCTAGTTTGCATCTGTGCTAATTCCTGTTTTACTTTGAAGGTCTGTGTCTCATGTGAGTGTATCCTACTTTGCTCCCTTGTCTCGTCAGTTCTGGTTTCTCCCAGCTGTGCTTTCCTTCTGTGTCTCATTCCCCTCGTTACTTCCCATTGTATTTAAACCCTGTGTTTCTCTGAGTCAGTGTCGTGTTGTCCCTCAAGCTGTGTGTTTTCTGGTGTGCCTCTCTGCAAAGTGTGAGTTTATATTTTCCCAGTTTAGTTTAGTTTTGTATGCTCGTTTTCTGTGACCAGCAAATAAAGCTGTGATTTTGAATTCATCCCCTGAGTCTGAGTCCTGCATTTTGGGTCCAACTTCTGCCTGCTGCACAGTGATTCATGACAAAAATATCACCATTGCACTCAAATCTGACTGGAAATCTGTGGGAGATTTTCATGAAGTTGGTGCTTGGTATTATCAAATAATGCTCCTTTTAGGGTAAATATTTCTCCGTAGTGTGGCTTATAAGATAATGTTAACAATCTACTTCTGTCACAATGTTGCTTTGTGTATTTGAGAAACACAATACCTTCCAGCTGCCATCCAGTTAGTGATAGGTATCAAACAAACTGCAATAAATCACCTCTGCTTCAAGTTTGCAACACGATAAAGCTTTCAGACACTCCTATGACATTAAAAATTCCAACAGCTGAACAAAACAAGTAGTGTCCATGGAAATGCTTTCTTCCCGCACTCACACAATAGAATCTATTGTGACACCACTGCTGTAAAATGATCAGATTAAGATGATTCATAAACATGTAACCTTATGTGAGCTCAGTCTGAGAGTCTATTACATGTGGGCACGCTGAACACATCTGTGACTGAGCATACAAAGCAGCATTCTCTAATAAACTGCTTTTCTATCATGATATCTGATATGGATATGACTAAAACTAAAACTACAACCGTAGACATTTTTTTTTCCCATTAACTCAACTCTCTTATTTTCTACTCTGCTGAGAACATTATTTTTTGAACCTGATACCTCGGATTAACATTTACATAAGTATCTATTTTTTTTTAAAAATCCAAACCTTTCAAAAAGACCCACGTGCCTGTTGCTTCTGAGTGGTCTTTTTGGTGTACTGCATAAACTTTCTTTCCCCAGAACCATCAATCATCTACAGCATCCAACAGCATTTTTTAACTTCTCCTGTTGCAATTGTTATAACTACTGGAAGAACTTTAAACACTAAGAGAAATAAGAAGGGAGTTTGTGAACAATACAGGGACTGTGGTTTTATGACTTCACAAAACTGAGAGCCGATAAGATCCAGACTGCTGAGATTTCAGTGCAGCTGACCTGAGATCGTAAACCTGACAGTTAATGAGACTCACACGATGAGAAATGACAGGTGACTGCACAACGACGCCCTATCTGAACATTTTTCATTTTGAAAATGAAAACACAAATAAATTTAGGGGGAAGATTAAAAGAGATTGTGATTGTCACTCTTTCATGTAAAACAAAATAGAGACCAAGGGGATGTTAACTCTTTTTGACAAGTGACAGAGGCCAGGCAAGAAACAGTATGAGAACGACTGTCCGAGGAGGAAGAGGAAGCCAGACGAAATCAATATCTGCCAACAGGAAACACCTGCAGTCCTCATGATTAGCATCCAAAGGAGGAAGCTTTAACCTCCTGAGTTCAGCTAATACCCATCTAGAATATAGCAATAACATATAGTTATCCAGTGTGGCTACAATAAATACAACAAAACAATTAGAAATAAAAAAAATACACAATCACAATACATCTATCTATCTATCTATCTATCTATCTATCTATCTATCTATCTATCTATCTATCTATCTATCTATCTATCTATCTATCTATCTATCTATCTATCTATCTATCTATCTATCTATCTATCTATCTATCTATCTATCTATCTATATGGATGGATGGATGGATGGATGGATGGATGGATATAACTGCCAAAAAACAAGCATAATTCTTATAACGCTTGAAACAAAATGTGACAGCTTGGCTGTAGTTTCACTTCTAATTTGACTCTTTTCAGCCCTCTACAGAGCTTGCCCATAACTTCCTGTTCTACCCAAATACAGAGGTGTAATCCTTTCTGCTTGGCTGCTGCACACCGTGCTGTTTATCTTTGGAGCTGCTGCTGAGATACAAGCCTTTTAACAGGGATGGCTCTTTCTGTGATTGCACTGATTTTAAGTGCTGGAGCTGCTTGTGGATATATACCAAGTAAGGCTACGACTGTCACTTGGCTTTTTGTGAGTAGCTCAGCTATGAGAAAGTGGAAGTATCCTGCAGAATTAAAAATGACTTAGTGTAGATGTTTGTTGTTTAAGTTGCAGGTATTGCTGTATAGGTGGTCATCATGAAACATGTTTTAACAGCCACAGTTAGTAAAGGATTACAAAAGGTAAAAACAACAACAACATCAGTCTACTTTAGTTATAGAGCTGTGCTACAGTAGGTGAGAATACAAGAGGAAGAAAAAACAAGAACTTGAATTTAAATATGTCTTTCTCAGGAAATGTTTGCTGAACACCAGTCACATGGTAAAATGCGAGTAGTTTGGAATGTCTTGTTGTAATCTGAGCTCAGCCAGTGCTAGTTAAATTTGATGTTTTAAAATTGACAAAATTACAAACTGTTAGATCAAGATGTCGACTCCAATTCTTACATTTGCTTTGTGTTTACAAAAATAATCTGTTGTACATTTAAATGACATTTAGCAATGTGACATTCAACAGTTTTTATTGCATTACATAGCTGGCTGGAAGTAGCGCCTGAAATTCTGGAATTTTTAAAGAGGATTTTAGGGGATTAAAATTCTGTATTGTGTTTGTACCTCTCACAATACAGATGCTACCAACTCACCTAACAACCATAACCAGGCCCATAACTAAATAAAAATGGAGGCCTTTGTATAAAAAAAGGGTGTAATTCCCGAACAGCTAATGCTACTCTTTTTGTAAAGCCCTGAATTTATTCTGAAAGTCTGCGCTTCAGTGACATCTTCACTGTGGTGGTGTACAGAGGCAAAATGACAGAATCATTGGTATGATTTCCTAAGCTTATTAGCACTTTATCATGAAATGGTAAATGAAGACAGAGTTAGGCACAACACCACTTTCTGTTCACTTCTGTTACATATTTAGTTACCTGCAGACACTAAGGTGAAATATGCTAGATAAAATGTGATGTTTTTGATGTTTTTGTGCATTGTGTTCTGCAAAAAAAAAAAAAAAAACATTAGCAATTTATCATATCAGCACTTATATCCATGTATATCTGTGTCAGGCCAGTATTTGCACACAACGTCAGCCAAACAATATGTCTGCCTGGCTCAAGTTGAAAGGTTAGAATAACTGTCATAATGGAATCGTTATATATTTTCACCTTTAAAAAAAAATGTGAAAAATGCTGTTTGAGTTTAAAGTTTGAAATAAAACAAATGCCTCAATTTTACCAAATGATAACAGGCTGCTGGTTTCTGTTTATGTCAGCATATTGGAGTGCATGCCAGTAGCCTGAGGGGTTGTACTGTGAAGAAAGTGCAGCACAGCCAAGCTCTGTATGCATTAATGGCTTGACCAAACCTAAAACCCCAACTGGAGATAATGTGTGCCATGACAGTGTTCCTTAGCTTTCTGCTTTCTGCTTCAGGTTCTGTGCATACTCATGAAAAGGGGTGTTTGACACATCGCATGACTCTTTCCTTACAAAAATTGATCGTTGTGAGTGCAGCCTACGCTGATCTGCCCCAACCATAGACACTGTCAGATAATGATGAGAAAATGGTGATGAACAACATAACAATGTAATGGTAAAATGCAACACTGTTGCAAATAAGACAGGCAATTAATGCTACAGAAAATTAATAATCAGCTGATTTAGTGCACAGAGTGGTAAAATAAACATTTTAATTCAAGTTAATATATTTATTTTAGTGCTGAGTGCACTCACTGTGCTAAGTGTATTTATAATGTGATGGCTCATTAGAGCTCTGAAACTTTAAAGTGCATACATTTAAAGATTAAAGGGTACTGTCCTATAGCGTAATAAAGGAGACATGGAAAGGTATTTTGTCAGCAGATTCAGGTGAAATTAATATGACTGACTGAACAGGTATTCTGCTCTGTGTTCAAGTAGCTGCAATTGGAGCAGTGTGAAAGAGACAGCAGCAGATTAAGCAGATTGGAGGCTGTTAGCCTAAGTGAAGATAAGACGAGCTGGAAACAGGGGAATACAGCTAACCAGGGTTTGCTAAAAGTGAGTGAGGTCTATCATTCCCAGCTAATCACATATGGACACCTGTGAAGTGCTCAGTAAATATGGTAGTTCAAGCAAAGACACAGTGATTTGGTAAACGCAACGATTTTAGTGCCTAAACCTAAAGAACGAGTGAATACAAAACAACTCTAGAAGAAAAGTGTTGTGTCCTCACTTGACATAGAGTTGACTTAAATTAGCCAGTTAGACAGTAATTCATTAATTAACAACAATAAAAACTACTCTTTTATTTCAAACTAGAATATACTGAGTAGAAGAGCTACACCCCCTACCAGCCTGTTGGCTGCAGTTAAGGTCGGGGAAATCAGTGTGTAGAATGTTTGAACTGCTTCCATCATGTATTCATTTTGCACCTTCTTCTTTTCAGCACAGTCCCACAACTTCCATTACATCTATGGATGCTATGAATCTGATGATGTGCGGGTGGACGTTGTTGTTGACGACGACGTGGTTGCATATGCCGATTTCAACAAGAAAGAGGTAGTGTGGGTGTTACCTCACTTGCCACAACCTGCAAAAGACATCCAGAAAATGGCTTATGAACTCGCCAAAGCCAGCACTGCACACTGTCACAGCGTTTTGGGTAAAGCAAAAAATGCTGATCCCGGCGCTCCCCTACGGCGAGGTACTGATCTTGGCACACTTCATTGCGAGCATTCGTTTAGCTCAGCCTGATCGAGGGGAAGAAAGAACACTGTTGATCCAGCTGAAAGCAGATGTAACCAGAAAGAATTAAGAGAGCACATACCGGGTTTAAAATATCTCTTTTCTGTGACTTACTTACACAAGCTGCTTTGAAACTAAGTGCTCCAGGCAGGTGCTAGACTGGTGGAGCCTTAATTACACAGCTAATCAGTGACCTTCTCTCTGGCTTGAAAAATATATTGAGACAGAATCACCTTTGAAAAGTAATTATATACTATTAAATTAGCTTGAAACTTGTGTTACAGTGGCCTTTCTAAACTACTCTAAGGCAGTCTCCTTCCATAAACTGAACTCTTCTGCTTATGCCAGCATTTTCTTAGAAATTATAGATAAGATGAACAAATGCAATGTGTGTGGTGTCATTTCGTGTGGCAAACTCACAGAGAATAGCTGCCTGACTCTGTAGACTGTTATTTTAGTGTTTGGCGTTTCTCTCAAATGAAAGTGCAGCATAGTTGGTGATGATGAAAAACAAAGCTCAAAGAGGGTCAAGTGGCAATGAGAAAATATTCTGGAGGTCAGCACAGGTACAAATCATTTCTTTTCAATCCAGCCCATTATGTCTGTGAATTATAACCATGCACTGCTGGATATCTCATTCTGCTTCTCAGCACAGATTAAATTAAACTGTCAATAGAGCATTTTAGCTTTGTTATTACTCCGCTGACTGCACAACGTAATGTCTACAGAATAATGACACCATTAATGTTTAGATTGTTTCCATATAAGCTTTACTTTTGCAGTCTGTCTGCCATAGCGTATGAACTTTCCAGTGAAAAAGCAGTCGGTTCCCATCTTTATTTATTACCTTTTTATATTTAGTACCTTTATTTACTTTACGAGTTAATTACACAATATAATTTTAAGGAATAAATGTTCAAAAAACTGCCTGATGTAGCAAATATGACACAAGTGAAAACTCTCATATGCAAATTAATATTTGTTTCTCATCAGAAGGCTCAATAAACACTCAGAATTTTCTGGCAATTATTTCATGGTTCAGCCTTGAAATTAATAAACGTATCAATAAGGCCTCCTCACATCAAAATTCTCATATATTTATTTATTTTTTTTTGGTTGGTTTGTAAACAAAGTATTTAGTTTTTCTTTTATCATATTTTTAAATCAGAAGCCTGGCTTATATTTTAATTTTTGAGTGTTTTTTGTGCCTAGTTTTAGTTGTTAGTTTTGGTTTAGTTAACTGCTATAACTTTGTGATGAACATGTAACCTGCAGAAAGATGATGACAGAGAAGCAACTCATTTAAAAATGCTACAGTCCCATTAGGAGCCCCTCTGGCTTCTACTGGCACATTTGCAGTTTTTTTTTATGGTAATAGTCTCGTTTAAATATTAAAATAACCTCCGGCACCAACAATGTTTGGCAAAAAAAAAAAATGCAAAAGAAAATACAATTTTCATTTTTTTTAGATGCTTAAATGTCTCTGTCAATGTCTTACATTTTAAATCTGTGAATTTGTTATATATTCTTAATTCTATCAAGGTAATATTTCTTGGGGGGGATTTTGCTCTAAAAGTATGAAATGTGTCCCTCTTTGACCAGATCCTCCTGACATCTACATCTATACCCGGTATGAGGGGGAGGCTAGTGTGATGAACACACTCTTTTGTGTGGCCAACCACTTCTACCCACCCACCATCAACTTCACATGGACCAAGAATGGAGTGGAGCTCACAGAGGGCGTGGCAAACTTACGTTATCGTCACAATCGTGATGGGACATTCCACATGATTTCTACGCTTCTGTTCACTCCAAAACCTGGAGACTATTATATCTGCATGGTGGAGCATCAAGCTGCGCAAGTGCCTATCAGCAAGAGCTGGGGTAGGATTATTACCTTATAATATAAAGTGCCTGAAGTAACTGCTGTTGTGATTTGGCACTTCATAAATAAAATTGAATTAAACTGAACTGAACTGTTTTTATGAATAAGCCAAGGACTCTTGAAATTCTCCCCAGTAGACAATCAGGTGATGATACCAATTGTAGAAACCCTCCAGCAATACCAATACTGTGTTAGATTACATTTTTCTTTTTACATGTAAGGTCTGCAACATTATCGCTTTCATACATCCTAAATTTGCAACTAAAATAAAGCTGTTTGAAGCAAAAAGCAGCCTCCTAACATTCATGTTCTGTGAATCGGGGAACCCTCCATCTACCGTCTGATGTCTTATATTTAATTTATGCTTCCTATTGTCATCCTTCTAAGCAGTTGCACATGTCAAAAGTGATATCACAATTCACTTGATTTGTATTGTAATATGGTTTTTGTAAACCTCGTTCTTGGTTGGAGGCATGGATCTATGAGAGGGTTCGGTCATGTTAATGCTGGAGCTCAGAAATATCCAGCTTAGATAGAGGGAAGAGGTGCAACAGTTTAAAAAAAAAACAAGGAACCCTGAAGAAATTTTTAAAACATACAAAGAAAAAATCTCTGTGATTTTTTTCATTTGACTTCTTCTTATTCCACACCAGCGCTGATGCAGAGTTGCAGCACTTACAACTTAGGAGAAAACTACAATGAGTCCAAGCGTGCCTCAAGCAAAAAATATGTTTGGCTTTGGTTGATGACATGTGCAACATGCCAATATTAGGGGCTTTTGGGCTAGGAAATGATTTCCTGTTCTCTGTGCTGGTAACTGTTAACAAATGTAGGTAAAATTTTAAAGGCTAAAGAAAAACTGAGTAGCTTTCACATGAAAACCAGTGTTTTCTTGACTGAAGCATAATCCTTTTTTCACACCTTTACCTGCATACAACCAAAGCCTGCTTGAATGCAGTTTAGAAACATTAAAAGCTTTGCTAACAGATTCTTTGCAGTCTTGCACAGATATCTGTTTATTGTGATAAATGCCTCCTTTGCAGACTCTATATTTAAAAAAGTCATCTGGCTTCCTATGTTTACCTTAAATAACAACAGTCATAGAATTATTACAAGAAGGCCTTTTTAGACATAAACAGATGCAATTTTCAGTCATTTTCAAAATACACAAATAAATTTTTTTTTATTTTTTTTTATTTTCAGAGTTGAAGGAAAATAAGAGGAGCAGAGTGAGCCCTGCAGCCGTGTTTTTCGGTGTGAGTGTCGTTTTGTGCCTGATGGGATTCGGGACCGGAGTCTTCTTTTTCATCAAGCAGCCAAATTAATGTCTTCAAATTTGAGATTGAAATAATTAAATTAACGTTAATCATTCAATCTTTAATCCTCTGATTAACTGGTTTTATATGTACAAGTAAAACACATCAAAAAACATCCAGATTCTTGTGCTTACAGATAACCTCTCTATATCACTGCATTAATGATAAATGACAGTTTGTTTACTTAATGTGTTTAATGTGTACTTACAATTTGTATTGTTTTTCACTTGACGATGTGGTGTTAATATACTTTGATTTTTAATAAATAGATAATTACTGGGGTTGTTATACAACAGTGTATGGCTGTATAGCACACAGACCTACAAAATAATTTGTGTAGAATAATTCATCCCTGCTAAGAATTTATAGATAAATAAAGCAAACATCTTGCACAACTGTGAACTAAAGAGTTGTAATGTCTTTGTTTGTTTGGTTTGAGGTAGGTATGCGGGCTTGTTTAATAGTTTTTGAAGACTAGCTCGTTGGCGCCCTCTGCTGCACTCCTGGCTGAATGGCAGCCGGGTAAGCAGGCGGCGGCGCCGTTGTTTCATTTATTTTTGTCCCCCTATCAACGGGCTCCTCTTATGTAGTTCCACAACACGCATGTAACACGATCCACAAACTCTGGCGACATGAGTGCTGATAGTTGTGGTGGAAAAGTGGCTTTGCGGAATCTGGTTAACTCCATCAACTGTATCCGAGACCGAGTCAGAGGTAACTGCGCCACATTATCTGTCTGTGTTGTCACAAATGAAACTGCTTAACCATAAAAGCTTATGTCAAGCTAGCTAAACGTGCTAATATATGTGCTAACATTGGTATAAACTTTATTGTTAACTGTTGTAGATTTACGAGTTTAACTGTTTGTTCAACTCGATTCGTGAGTTTAGCAGCAGTTAACGAGTTTGACTGCTGTTTGTTAGCAGACAAAGACGGGGATTTAACTAATGTAACATACAGCGATAAAGACATTTGGCACTTTATTACGTGACCCAGCTACATTTAGCTGCTAATTCATGTTCGCTTTTATTCAGGTTTGTATTCCCAGGTCTTGTAGAAAATGGAGGTTGGGGCTTTTTGTCTTGCTTTTTCAGTTATATTATCTTGTCCTCATCTTAACTGACCTAAATGTGACATTAGACATCAGTGTTACTCGGTAGATAGAGTGTGTTTCATGAGTCAGTTTTGTGAACAAAAACAACTGCTTGTGCAGGACATAAGAATACTTAAAGGTTTGCTTTTACAAAAGTGTAAATCTGAAATACGAAAATGACAAAATGGACAATATCAGACATTTTAATACGAAAAAAAAAAAATGTTTATCAAGACAAACATACAGACAGGAACTAAAGCGCCACTCAGCCCTAAGTGGCCCTTTAGTTACTGCCATAAATCCAAAACACCTACTTTGTTGTCGTCATCAAAATATTCAGACATTTCATTATGTCCAAAGCAGTGGCTAGCTAATTGTAGTTGATCATTTAATTATTGAATTTTTCAATCTAGTTTATTAATTATTTAGTATGAGGTCCGTGTTTTTCTGTACATGGGAGGTTTTGGTCTTCCCTCTGAAGAAAACCCAGTATATAAAAGCCCAAATATGTTTGTTTTTTTTCTCCAAAGTAATGTCCAGAAACGACACAGAAATGCACTGACTTCTGTTAACACTTGAGAAGATGAGTCTGATCAAAACTGACAGCTTTAACCCAAGAAACCCTTAAATAATAAAGATTGTAAGAAAGAAATATTTTTTGTGCCATGGAGTTGTCTTTAAATCCTATTTTCTGACCACTTATCCATTTCACAGTGATTTTAAACAGCAATAGAAGCTAATTCTCCTTTTTCAGAAGTTGAAATTAGATTATTTAAAGAATAAATTATTTTAATAATTGTTTGTACTGAAAATAATTCTCTGCACTTTGATAACAGTGAAGTTGCAAGGAGTAAAGGTAGTGAAGGTTAGATGAGTAGGCCTGGGGGTCAACCATCCAAAACAACAGACAGTGCACAAGAAGAGATTTCCAGCAGGCTGGAGATGAGGTGTCATGGGTGATCTTTTGACAGAGGGAGAGCAGCAAGAGTGAAAGGGGAGGTTTACAAGATCATAGTTTGAACTTCTATGATGTATGGGTTGGAGACAGTGGGACTAAAGTGGGGAAAAAACAGGAGGTGGAGCTGGAGGTGGCAGAGTTTAAGAATTTCTTTGGAGTTATCAGTATGGACAAGATTAGAAATAAGTACATCAGATGGACAGATCAGACTGAGCAGCACAAAGTTAGAGAGGCAAGGCAGAGATGCTTTGAACATGTGCAGAGGAGGGATATGGAATATCCTAGGCAAAGGGTGTTGTATATGGAGCTGCCAGGCAGGAGAAAAGGACCACAGAGAAGATTCATGGATGTAGTGAAGGAAGACATGCCAAGGTTTGGTATGACAGAAGAGCATGCAGGGACAGGATGAGATGGAGACAGATGATCGACGGAGCAGCCAAAAGAAGAAGACTCCTCTGCAGTTTAGCTTAAGAACTAGAACCAAGAATTTAGAACATTTTTTTTCCTTCGCAGATGGAGAATCAAACGAGTCCGATGGAGCATTCAACCTCTCCAACTTCTGGGACACTTTGAGTTGAGTATCATGATCTCTTGCTGCTGTTTCAGCTCCTAGACTTTTGAACATCCTTTGACAACTGGATGATGTTCATGTCTCGTTACAGTGAATGTTTTGTGAGAAATGTATTTGCATCGTTTTTATAATGTTTTTGCAATGACTCATTTGATATTAAAAAAAAAAGAAAAGAAAAGAAGCATTAGGAGAATTCCTTCCTTCATGGTCTTGTTGTTACATGATGCAACTGTCTGTGTCAACAGATCAGGCAGTGAAGGCAGTGTCCCAGGAAGCCACTAAACTCAGCCTGGCCTTCTCCAAACCTCCTCTGCCATCACAACAGGTCAGATTATTTCTGTAATCATGAAGGTTTCTCACTGAGCTGATAAACAGATTGTTTTGAAGTCTGGTATAGTGTAAAAATAAGAAATGATGATGATGATGTGAGCTGAGCTCTTACTTGGAGCCATAAATTATTGTCATGTATCTCAGGGTCTTGAATTTCCACATAAACCTTCTAAAGACCATTACATCATTTGTTTTCTGTCTGTTTTTCCTCCACAATCTCCAGGATGGAGAGAAGCTGGCAGAGTCCATCATGAAGAGCATCCTCACACTGTCCACAGTGTATTACTGGCTACCTAAGAGCCAAGGTAAAACCCTGTGAACAGCAGAATAGTTATGTTGTATTCAGACGAGCGAGGTGAATATGTTGCACTGCATTCAGGTTTTTGGACCATTTCACAATGCCAGAATATCGCAATACACTTGTCAATCTAATCCAGACTCCAAAAGCCAGAGCAAGTGCCCGTCTGTGGGCTTATCTATTTACTTCAGTGCGACGCGCTTCTGTGTTTACTACGGTAGTACTAACAGAAGTCTTCACTCACCCTATTTTTTTGGAAAATAGGAACAACTTATTGAAATGTGCAATTATAGACTGCAATACAGTTAATGAGGCAAAAACAGTTCGTATAATTCTAACAAGCATCAAAGTCAGTATTTGGTATGACCCCTCTTATTCTTTAGCACAGCCTGAACTCTCTTAGGCAAACTCGTCTTCTATTTGTCTTGTTTCCTCAGACTTTTTAAGGACACACTGTGCATCTCTGTTCCACTCACAGTGAGACAAAGTGAGAGGGGGGAAAAAGAAAGTATATCCAATGTAGCAACAGCAGTATTCACACTTTAGCTCAGTGTTAAAGTCTCACAAATAAATAGCATAAATATATATTTTTGTTATTTTACTACTAAAATCATGCAATATAAATGAAGCAAACTGTATTCGTGGATACATTTATGTGTCACATTATATTTGACAAATTTAGGAAAGAATAGTTTAGGTTTAACCTGATATTGCCTTAAGTATACAGATTGATTTCTAGTCTTTTCCTAGAGTGGTGTGTGAATGTGAGTGTGTGTGTGAATGACTGAATGTAGTGTAAAGCGCTATACAAATACAGGCCATTTACATTCAAGTGTACAGCTTGATAATTTAACACTGGTATCAGTAGGTATCTGAAGCTGAGGTGTCTGAATCGGACTGGAGAAGATTGATGCGTCCTTACCCACTTATTCACCGCTTTTAGCCACTGCAACCTCCAAAGTACAACCAGAGACTGGAATTAAGTAATAGTAACATCATTTTTGAACTTACAGCCATTTCTGTGTGATCACATGGCACAAATACTTCACTTCACATTTGGTTTGAATAGAACAAGTGTGATTCAGTGGTTGCGAACTAAAAAATAAAACTTATGTACAGAAACAGTCATTGTAACTTTCTTGATGCTGATGCTGTCAACATTTATTGTGTTGTGAGTTGATTTGAAATACATGTAGATCTGTACCTTTATTGCGACTTCAGTGTCAGAGTGTTTTGACCTTCTGTTCTCTCGGTGTCTCAGGGCTGGCTCTGCGCCGACTGGTCAGAGATGCTACTGTCGAGGTTCTAGAGGGAGTTGCACAACTGGTAGAGGTCATAATGAGCTCACCTGTAGAAAGGTATGGACACCAAACCCAGAGTTTTACATGTGGGACCTGGGAAATTGGGAAATTTTAATTTTGTCTTTCAATGATTACAAGGTAAAGAAAATAGCATAAGGCTTGCATCAATGCCGACATTTTGTTGTTTGTTGGTGTTATTTGTTTGCAATGGTTTACGTTCCTCCATGATAGAAATCTGTCAGAATATAAAAATCACACCAGGCAAAATAAACAAATTCTGCATATTACAGTTACTTATGTAAGGACATGAGTTTTAAGGTGAATTAAACGATCTGTTTCACAGTGAGATTTAACCGGATCTCTCCTGGCTGGTGACTACATGGTTCAGATGTAGTAATGGTACTGAGTTTGTACGACCATATTTTTCAGAAATCTGTCATGTTTCTGTCATTTCTGAACATTTAATGGGTAAAAAATATAATTTTTAGAATCAACAGGTAGCACCAAAATAGGACTTGGGGAAATCCCGTGATTAAAAAAATGAGTGCTCTCCGCATTAATGCGTTAATGCACCCATGTAAGGGGTTACTCGGTGTTAGTGCAGACCCATCTGGAGTGCAGAATCGACAAAGCTAGGACAAACTGCCTGAAATGCTGTGACAGAGACATTTCAGGGATTTTGAGTCAGTCTGCGCTCCAGGTGGATTAATTGTTAATCGCGTTAATTGTGATGACAGCGTTAACATGTTTAAGCCGCGTTTGATTAGCGGCTTAAACTGTAAGTTGTAAGGTATTTTCTTTATATTCCCCTTTCTGTTTTATTTTCTTCTTAATTTATCATCTTCTTCCTCGTTCTCTTTCCAACACTTTCTTCCAGCCTCAGCCAGGAACAGCTGATGTCAACAGGAGGAGTGTGGTCTGCCTGCGACCAGTTCCCTCAGTTGTCAAAAGGTCCGTTGACAAAGACAAAACAAAACAAACCAGTAAAATGATGTTTAACTCCAGCCTTTCAGGGAGTTGTTTTATGATACTTTGAAACAGTGGGGTTTTAGGAAAAGAAGCAATGAAACACTATAAATTTGGAAAAATTATGCATGAAGTATCAAAGTAAAAATAAGTATTCTGCAGAAAAGTGTTCCACGTCACTGTTAAACTGATTAGTATTATTGCTGCTTATCTTTAAGGTTGAGCTTATTTAAAATATTTCATATTTAAGTTTAATGTTCAGCATCATATTTTATGAAGCATGTCGTGGCTGTCTTGTGAGGACCACATATTGCAGAAAAAACAAAAACAAACCGTTGTTCATGAGCTCGGAAACACAACCCTACAAGTTGGGGTTTTTTTTAAGTATACAGTGCTAGCTGAGCCAGCACCTGGTTGTTTTGCTTGTTTTTTTAGACTAGATATAGTCAGAGATGTCTGCCTTTCTCCATCATGGTCAGCTTTCCTATCTAATGTACTAAAGGCATTATTAACAGTTTTTTCACTCTTCATCTTCTCTATCTCTATATCAAACATGTTGGCCAAGCTGGTTAGCAAGAGGAAACTATGATGATAAATGCCAGGAACCTGTCTACTTGCCAATGCTAGTTGTTTCCACAGGGCGTGCAGATTGTAACTGATCCCAGAGCAGTGAAAGTGGACCCAGTGACCGCTGTCAAAGATCTGAGGTTTATCCACAATGCATATGTGCAAACCACCAGAGAAAAGGTGGCCAATCGGCTCCAGTCATTGTTAATTGAGACAGATAAACTAATAAAATGGAGACAGCTGCAGTTTCCTATGATTATGAAACAAGTGGAGCTTTAAGCGGTGATAACCAGCTGTGGCCACAAGACGGCTTCATGACAGCACTGTGACATAAAAGGACAGAGATTTCTTTACTTTTGTGTGTTTTATGTGCTTGGCCTGACGGAACGCCACTGCTTTGAAGTTACATGTTAATATTAGAAGCAGGAGATATCTTTACTTTGATAATGCTTTATATGCCTTTACATTGATTATGACAGCAATAGCAGTATTACCATTAAGCCTGCAGGTGGGGATGTTTTTCTCCCAGTCTAACTCCCAGTCTGTGTATCAGTGCCATAAGCTATTTCATCAAAACCAAAATGTCTACATTTAATAAAGAACAGGTGTGAATTTTATCCATTTATATCCATTTATATCCATTTATATTCATTTTTGGATTGTTAGAAACATTAAAACAGAGAAAGTACATTTATCCACAAATTTTTAGCGTCACAGTTAAGTGATCAAAAAATCTGCCGTCAGACGAGTGTTTTAGCTGATACACAAAATAAGAAAACTTTAAATATTGATATAGGATTCTAGTCTTTAACTGGTAATTTTGCTCAAAGTTTTACAAGGTTTTAATAATGGGTGTATTGATCTTCTCTAGATAATAAGGCAGCAGTGGTCGTGGTTCTGTTGTGTGAGGTTCGAGTTGTGAAAGATGCCTTAGAGGAAATTGAACAGGTATACACACACTGTGAATTTCATATTTGCTCTGGTGTTTATAACTAGGCCTTTATTTCAACATTATTATTATCATTATTATTATTATTATTATTATTATTCGTTCAGTTTTAGAAGTTTTCTTTGTATATTTTTTTATAATAATAAAGCCAGCAGTGCCAGAAAGTGCACTTGAAGCTGGCTGATGAAAGAAAGTCAGTCCCCATAGACTCCAACTTTACAGCAAAATTGAATATGTTTATATTCTGGTATGGTTTTGGTCTAGTTTCACCTCTCATAAGAACTGTAATGGCAAAAATATGTTGCCTATCAAATCCCATCAGGCATTAGCTGAGGGTGAAGACCCATTCAACGACGTACTCGATGATGACCAGGACGGAGATGAACCCCGAGGCAACCAGGATATGTACTGGTCAGAGAACGATCGGCAGGTGATTGGTGCGTGCCAGGGACTGATAAAAGCAGCAGCAGCTTGTCTGAGGAAACTTAAATCAGCTGTCAAATCCAACGGTGACTTCAGCACTCCCCAGAACGTGTTACAGCTTGACGACTTGGCTGATATCAGCAAAGAAATCAGCCCTGGGTAGGCACATGCATACAAACATACACACACACACACAGGGGTCAAGACTTCACACTAGTAGAAACAAAAAGAACTAAACAGCACAAAATTTCTAACATTTAGACCCTGGATGCTTATACTTCTTTGGCTAATGCAGACGTTCTTATATGTTATATAAATAATTATGGTTTCCATAGTTTTTATGCAAATCAAAATGTGTGTTTGGGGTCATAATTAAGGTACAAGTTTTAATGATGTCACAGTCATGCAGACTCACCTTTGTCGTTGGTTGTCTTTTCTCCTTAGCGTTGATGATCTGGCCCTTTGTCTCTACCCCCCCATGGATTATAATGGCGTCGAAACCAATGTAAGACACACTTTCATCCAATGGGATTAAGAACGTTTTGGTTACAGCTCTGATCAAAAGTTCACAAAGTCAGCCACCTGAAAAAGCTGAGTGATCTGAGTGTTTCATTTTTTAAATGTGGACCTTTTATAAAATCTCCAAATATTTGGTTAGAGTCAGCTTACTTCGGGTTGTAACATCATTGCTCAGAGTGTCATGCTGTTTCCAGGCCTGTGGTGTTGATCTGCTTGTGTAATTTATGTGAACTGTGCTGGTATGTAAAGTGACAAGAGTGCAGGGGAGTGGAGTCAGATGTGCACAGAAAAGCTTTTAACTTCAGTTGATCGCTGTTTCACTGCCTTGCTTTTTCACAAGACGGCATATAGATAATGTAAAGAATCGCAGGGAGCCAAACAACTGAAAATCCCCCCCCACCTGCTCTGATATGTACTGCTGTAAATGGGTAGGAGAAACTACCATTTGTCCACTGTTGCCCGCTTACACAGTTTTCTAAAAATTGCTAGCTTGCCCCTCCCTCCTGATGACCTCATGCATTTTGTGAAAGAAAGTTTGACGTATAAGGGAGCAGCATTTAATCTGTTATGTCTGACAATCATGAAAAGCGATCATTTTATGACTCTGCAGTTGCACAAGCTAACACTGAGAGCAAACAAAGAAATGTTAATATAAACAGGGCATGAGCATTTCTTTGTGGTCAAGAAGGAATATTCTTGACTTTCCTAAAAAGTATATTTGTGCTTCTGAATTTTCTCAGTTCCCACTCTTTTTCCAAAGTATTGAACACAGCTCAGACTGTATTTTTACTAAACAGCAAATTAAATGTATTGGAACTACACTTTTAAATGGGCCTGTTATAATCTTTATTTATCATATTATGGGCTGTGGTGTAGCCTCTCAGATCATCCTCTGTTTAAAAACAAATCGTTTTATTTTATGACTGCTTTTATCGCAACTTTCTTCTGATTGGCCACATTTTGCAAATAAAAGGTTTGGACAGTAGATGAGTGGGACTTCTGTGATTAGAGTCAGAGCTGTGTGCCTGAGATGACGATATTAAGGATGTCCAATCTCTGACGTATTGATCCAAAAAAACATGTTATGAAACAGAGTGTTTAGAGGGGACTCAAGTCTGAATTTATACAGTTGGGGAATTATTTATTTGATCCTCTACTGAATTTCTAAGTTTGCTTACTTACAAACAAATGAACAGTCTTTCATTTTTAGGGTAGTTTCATTTTAATAAAGAGAGACAGAATGATGAGAATGAGAAATATAGAAGAAAAAACACATTACATAAAGTTATAAAGTAATCTTGCTTCATGGGGTAAGGATGATCTTGAAAAAGGTGATGGATCAGTCGAAAACTATATGAAAGGAGCTTGTTGATGATCCAAAGGCAGCCGAGAGTCTCTATGTTCTTTTGTAAGTTGGCAAACTTAAAAATTCAGCAGGAGATAAAATAATTTCTTTCTCTCTTCATGATATATAAACGTAGAACCTGAATAAAGACATTGTTTTTTTTTCTCAACAGGTGTGTAAATTAGCAGCACTTCTAAAGAAAGTTCTGGAAATCATCAGGTAAGAGTCACTACAGTCAAAACAAAATGTTCTTAGACATTAAGTGACACTACAACATAACATGAAAATAAAACTGGAAAGCAGATTGTGCCTGGTCTAATTTGTCAACCAGTTTCCCTCGGGGAAAGTAGTTGGGTGTGTTAGAGAATGTTGAGAAAGAGGTGGGTGGAGTTTCTGAGAATCTGATCTTATCTGATCATGTTGTGTTACATCTTTTCGGGTTGCATGAACACTGAACATGACTTGTTCACATCAATGTTGGACAATCTGGTTTCTTTCTATGAGTGATGTGAGAGGAAAATGCTCTTTTATTGACTCTGTTTATCATTGTTCAGGTCCAGTCACGTGTGTGGGGAGTCAGAACTGACCTGGGTTCAGTTCTTAGATGGAGCCATCGATCACAACCTGCAGAAAGCCAAAGACCTCATTCAGCAGGAAAGCTAGTGTATCTGTGCAGTTACGCGTGTTTCTGTTGTTTTGTTTTGGGGTTTTTTTGTTGTTGTTGTTTTTTTTTGGGGGGGGGGGGGGGGTATAAAAATGCTATGGATTTTGAAACAAGTATAAATGTGTGCAAAAGAAAAAAATAATTAAGAGGTGGGACTTCTTACACTGTTTTTTGTGAGAACACAATGTAATCTGCATAAAATAACATGTCATAGATCTCACTTACTCAAATAAACAGCATTTTCAGTTCTGTTAAAATGAAAGAACAGCTTCATCAACAGATTATGTAAGCAAAATAAAACAAAATCACTCTTTTTGAATCCTCTACCTGAAAGAATGGGGAATGAAATATAACTTTCATGTTGATGGTCACAGAGACATAAAACAGTCTGAAGAATTACAGATCAAATTTAAGTTAAAATGCTATTAAAATGTTTGGTGACTTTGCCCAAAAATAAGGTTATGCATGTGTCAAGTTACTTGTTTTGATGAGATCTTAGGGATACAGTTGGCTAAGAAAAAACGTGAATGCACTTATCCACAAGTGGATAAGGTCTGAAAGCAGAGCGCACAAACACTGGGAAACGAAAGGTTACTTTTCTCACTGTAGAAAGGTGTGTCTACCAAAATTATGCAGAAAGTAGATGTGAGTCCCTTTAGGGGGAAAATGCCACTGTTACGCCACCAACTGGTGTGCGAAGTCCCGTGAAGCTTTGTACTGTCGTCATCTAGCAATTTTCCCTCTTATTCACAGAAATATAGGTATGGTTCACAGCCCAGGTCCTTATTGAACGACAAGTGGAATGTTCTGATATTAAACTTTTAAAAGATACAGTTTAACTGATTTTTTTATTTTTAGTTGACAGTACTGGAATAACTAAATAATCCATATATCTCCTTAAAGCCTAAAATATAAAATAATTGGAGGAAAATTACACTTTTTGTAAAAATGCAGACTGGACCATCTGACTTTTTTTTTTTTAAGTTAATTTTAATTTCCATACATGACAAAAATCACACTGATGATGTAGAAGTCTCAAAAACTCACAGAAAATCTGTGTGTTTGAAACATGATACACTAGGGGTTAAGGGGACATTTATTGGGTTTTTGTGTAGCCCCTCTATTCACCCTCAGCCTTCAGAGCAGAGTTTTTGGATCTCAGGGATTATTTGTACAGTGCATCTGATAGTCACAATGCTTTACTTGTTCCTATATTTCATCATGTTACAGCCTCATTTCAAAATGAGTTAAATTCACAATACTCCGTAATTACAAAGTCATAAAAAGTTTGCTTGAAATTCTTGCAAATAAATTTTAAATAAATAAATAGTATAACATGAGTTTTCACAGCCTTTGCCATGACACAGTTGGCAGCATTGAGCTCAGGTGCACCCTGTTTCCACTGATCATCTGTCTGACGTCTCTTCAGCTTCGGTAATCGACCTGTGGGCAATTCAGTTGACTGGACAGGATTTGGAACTTGTCTATAAAAGATCCCATACCTGACACTGCATATCAGAGAACAAACCAAGCCATGAAATCCAAATTACTACGGGACTGACAGCCCCAACAACCACAGTGGCCTCCATCATCTGTAGATGGAAGAAGTCTGGAACTAGCATGACTCTCCGTAGAGCTGTGTGTCTGGCCAATATCAGCAACTGAGGTCTTCGTGAAAAGCCTGAGTCAGTCAACATGAACCAAAAGAGAGATGGGATAGTCTGATACAACATTAGGCAATATTATTGGTTAGTCAGCTTTAGATGATTCATGCTAATTGCATCCTATTCATGCGTGACTACATTCACCAACTAAGAAGCTGAACTGCATGCTAAGACATGACACAAGCAGTGCCAGGGTGTTCAAGGTTTTAATTTTTTTCAATTTTCTATTAGCTTAGATTCCACATGATTGTTTACAGCGGTTACAACCCAGTTTCTCTGTAGAAAGGGGATTAACATTAATGAACCAGATGGAGAACCACAGATAGTATTTAATAAGTAAAGCTTTAGTTTACTGGACAACCACTGGACACAAATTTTGAGGAACAAAGACTCAAAGTTACCTGTCTCACGTTTGAAAGGTCTCAGTTCTTGGAAGTAAAACAACAGTAGACCTCTAACAGGTTCCGTAATTTTTTTCTGTGAAATGCAGGGTGTGGGCACCGATTGGAAGTAAGGGTTTGTCTACCCTAATTAATGCAGAAAGTAGTTTTTAGTCATTTCAGAGGGAAAAGTGACACTGTTATGCAACCAGCCTCATGCTGAACATTGTGGCTATCACCATCTTAGCTTTTGAAACCAGGTTTAATGAGCAACATGCAAATTGCATATCACTAAAACTCTAAAGCATACCAGATTTTACACTTTTTAGTTCATGGATCAATGTATTTCCTGAAACAGGAGTCTTAACTTTACTTTGTTTGTTTACTTTGTCTTTGTCTGTCTAGCTTCAACTTTAATGAATTGTCATACTTTTACTGCTGTCATATTGGGTTTGTCTGCTCAGCACCAGTAACTGGTGAACACTGTGGAGAATTTAGCGGCTAAGGAGCCTGATATTGCCCTCAAGAGTTGGTAACACTAAGAAAGATGTGAAATATATGGTTCACGATAACATGTGCCATCTGCTTCATCTGTAGGGGGCTATAATGTTTTTGTGACCTGAAACAAAGGTTTTTTGTAAATTTAAAGTTACCTCGAACTGAAAGGTATCTTTAAACTAACCAATGTAAATGTAGTTTAAATGTAACTAGATGTTGATTTAATATTGTAAAAAATAATATATGTAATAGTCACATAAATTTAAGTACAAATTTATGACAATTATTTTTGTCCAGATTGTACAGTATGTCTAAAGTCAAATTAGTCTTTTTTCATAGTGCAAAAACCAAATAGGAAATAAAATTGTGTAAAATCAAGTCTGCATGTCCACATGTGTTTTGTGGACTTGGAGAAGGGATTTGACCATGTCTGTCAGGGTGTTCTATGGGAGATGGATGGGGCTTGAAAGGGCTTGGTCTGCATAGCTGGCAATAAGTTGGACTCATTCCAGGTGGGACTGGATTCCTTCAAGGCTGCCCTTTGTCACTGATTCTGTTTGTCCACTTGGGTGGTCTCACCTCTGCTTTTGGTGGATGATGTGGTTCTGTAGGCATCATCAGGTGGTGGGTTCCAGCTCGCACTGGAGGGGTTTGCGGCCGAGTGTAAAGCGGTGAGAATCAGAATCAGCACCAGTACCTTCAAGTCTGAGGCCATTGTCCTCAGCCAGAAAAGGGCTGAGTGCCCACTGCCAGTCAGGGACGAGTTACTGACCCAAGTGACGGAGTTTAAGAATCTTGGGGTCTTGTTCATGAGTGAGAGGAGCAGGAGAACCATAGATGGATTGGTGATGCACTGGTCCGTTGTGGTCAAGAGAGAGCTGAGTGTAAATGCAAAGCTCTTGATTTACTGGTTGATCTACGACTCCAACCTAAACTATGATTATAAGCTTTGACCGAAAGAACGTGATTGCGGACACAAGTGCCGGAAATGAGGTTTCTCCGAAGGGTGGCTGGCCTCTCCCTTGGAGATAGGGGGAGTTCAGCTATCTGGGAGGGACTCAGAGAGGAGACGCTACTCCTCTACATTGAAAAGAGCCAGTTGAGGTGGGTCAGGCATCTGACGAGGATGTTTCCTGGGCGCCTCCTGCATGAGGTGTTCTGGGCATGTCCCACCAGGAGTTGGCTCCGTGGCAGACAAAGGACACGCTATCCATCTATTTTTTGAGTAATCCTGCTAACAAAGAAAAAACCAAACCCACTGCATGACTTCACTACAAGAGGTGTGATTATTAGACCTGACTGTAACTTGTGGATTACAGTTTGTGATTACTCATGTGATTTAAAATGAGGAAATGCCTGGAAGCATCACACAGTGGGCACAAACACTTGATTAGATGTTTATGCAGTATCTAGACTCTTGTTGATTAAAGTACAATATGCATTAGTTTAAAACAATTACTCATTGATAATTCACAGGTATATTAGTATAATACATTGCACTAATGTGGCCCAATATACAGTCCCCACCATAGTTTTTTATGATGGGGACTGTGATCCCCCCCCCCCTTCTGAAGGAAGGGGATCACAGTGCATGCTTGCATTCATGGTTCCCTCAATTAACTGTAGCTCCCCAGTGCCAGCAGCAGTCATGCAGCCCCAAACAATGACAACCCACCACCATGCTTGACTGTAGGCAAGACACACTTGTCTTTGTACTCCTCACCTAGTTGCCGCCACACACCCCTGACACCATCTGAACCAAAAAAGTTTATCTTGGTCTCATCAAACCACAGGACGTGGTTCGAGTAATCCATGCCCTTAGTCTGCTTGTCTTCAGCAAACTGTTTGCGGGCCTTCTTGTGCATTATCTTTAGAAGAGGCTTTCTTCATGGACGACAGCCATCAGGCTGATCCTCCACGCCTGGCAGCACTCATACATCTATTTTCAAAAGACAACCTCTGGATATGACACTAACCAGTTTTGGTTAGAGCTACATGATGATCATTTTTGTGCAGTTACAAAATTCACAAATGCAGCTGAGGATTGGCAGACTTCTTTATGCAGTTCTCCAGAGAGCTTACATCACACACGAGCATTGTGTTTATTTGTTACCCTGCCCTTTTGAGGCACAAAACTAAAGTTTGTATAATTTTTCTTTTTATTTTAAGTCTCAGTTTTTAAAGGAGTGAATCTCAACTGTGAGACCAACAACACTGAACATCACACCAAAAAAATCTCAAAGGATGAGCTGATTGTGAGGCGAGGCCAGCCGTTCACCGTCAAAGTTGAACTGACAGAACCTTTCAAGCCTGACTTTTACCCACTCACCATCACTGCAGTGACAGGTTTGTATGTTATTAAATAGTCCATTTTTATTAGACTTTTTCAAAAGCGTATAACCATGCTGAGAAAGGAAATTTTCTTTTTATCATTGAACACATGCCTAAGACTAACACCCTGTCATTCTGAATAACTGACAGAAACCATGGATGTTTAATTTATAATGTTGAATTAACAATTGATTTATTAGAATGAATTGTTAATTCAAAGTGTCTTTGACTCGTCTTCCTCCCCTAATAAAGATAGCTGCCCCTTCCTGAGCCTGGTTCTGCTGGAGGTTTCTTCCTGTTAAAAGGGAGTTTTTCCTTCCCACTGTTACAAAAGTGCTTGCTCACAGGCTGCGTGTAGTATAGTATACTTTAAAAAGAGGATTCAAATACACAAAACCAGAATCAGGTATTCCAAGCAGAAAGTGGGTTTTATTAATGAGATGATCGAATTAAAAAAGAGAAAAATAAATAAAGATCAAGAATAATAAAAACAGGTGAAACCAATAAGGGTGGGGCAGACTATAAGGGTGAGGAAAATCCCAGATGTGACAGGTAAGGGAAAGGCTCTTTTATAAGTAATCTAAGCTTTACTTAAAGGCGTTTGCCAACTAGCACAGTTGGATATGACAGTTGATTTTCTTTTTTTGGGTACACACCTTTCAGTCTTTTGCTGGCATCAGGTTCCAGCTCCATTCCTCAATGAAGCCTGAACTCTCTACGGCAAGCTTTCATTAAATTTCTGTAAATAGTCTTCAATATTAGTTTTCCAGGTTTTCTGAAGAGCATTCAAACCTCTTCTTTGGGTTTTGGCTGCCTTTTGTTCTGTTCTCTCTCAAGATGATCCCAGGCTGCTTGTTGGACCCGGCCGGTGTGACATCTTTGACCAGTTTATGGACCACTGTTTTAAAGCCCTGATTTGTCTAACATGTCAAGGGAACTGACTGAGGAACCGTACTTTTCTAATAGGGACTTGTCAATCACAGAGCAGATCCACCCTCAAACATATCTAGCTTATCATTGTTTTTGACGATAATGAAGAAAAAACGTATAACAGGAACATTTTGTTGGATTCAGTAAAACTTGAACATAGGAACTGAGAGTATAAACTCATTAGAAAAGTGTTTACTTATTGCTGTTTTCTTATACTGTTCTTTGCAACTCCACTTTTTTTTAAGCAGTTGCCCCCTGCTGGCCATTAGAAATAATGCAGATATAACTCAGTTTTTCTTCTTTACATCTTTCATGTAGACTCTTTGGTTAAAATTAGTAGCTTGAAGGTATTGTATTGTTATGTTATTGATCTCTGTGAATCCTCTCTACAGGAGAAAATCCATCTGAGGACCTCGGGACAAAGTCATGCTTTGGTATCCCTGACAAAATCCAGCGTTCACCGTCAGCAGAGGCAGTGTGGAAGGTGGAGCTGGAGAAGAGATCCTATCCACTAACAGGCTCCTTAAATTTGACCATTACCCCTCCAGCTGACGCTCCAATCGGAGAGTACAACTTAACTACCAGATATAGGGACGAGGAAACACTGTTGGCAAATCTGGTAGTGCTCTTCAATCCCTGGTGTCCTGGTAGGTTTGTTATCTTTTTGTCTGCCCACCTGTTTGACTAACTGTCCATCAACACTGTTCATCTGTTGATGGGTTTTCATTAAAAAAAACCCCAAAAAAACAACAACTACCAATCACTGATCTGCCTGTCTCATGTTTTTACCCAGATCCCTGTCTCTCTTTAGATGATTCAGTGTCTATCTGTGATGAGGCACAGACACAGGAGTATGTGATGAATGAACATGGCATAATCTACAAAGGAAGTGGAGACTACCTCATATCTATTCACTGGGACTTTGGGCAGGTATAAATATTTTTTTTAAAATCATGATAATAATCTTCTATGTAATAACCTACAACCCTGCAGTTTAAGATAAGCTGCTCTCTTCCTGTCCAGTTTGAAGAGGACATGGCAAAGATTTGTCTGAAGATCTTAGATGTCAACCCAAAGCACCTGGAAAACCCAGCTAAGGATGCTTCTGCTCACTGTAACCCCATCTATCTCAGCCGTGTGGTCAGCGCCATGGTAGGATATATGCTCCGTGTGTCATTTGCCTAGAACATTTCTGCAAGAAGGTGATTTGAAGTGTTTAACATAAAATATAAGGCATTAGGGTAAAATACGAACGCAATATAAAATGAAGGAATAATTAAAAAGTATAGAAAGAAGGAAGGAAATGAAAAATGAAAAAGGGAGTTAGAAGTAGAGTAAATTAAAGGAAGGAAGAAAATAAGTAAGATGTGAAGATAGAAGGGATAAATAAGAAGGAAGGAAGATGTATGTATTTTTCCCTAATTTATATATTTTGACATAATTTATAACAAGTTGTTGGAAGTACATTTTAATTTTTTCATTCATTAGTTTATTTTACGGTGAGCAGCTTGGCAAACCAGAAGAACAGCTCTTCCAGTATTATTTATACGACAAATTGAGAGCTGGCCAAAGAAGCCAACAAACATAAATGGTCCTGTTTTCATTATATAGGAAATATAGCTTGCTGTTAACTAATGGTTCACAGTCATTTTGAGAGGGGACAATGCTCACATGTATAAATCACATTATGAGAGAGAACTTTGCATTCCTTTTTTCTTCCAGATCAACAGTGGAGATGAATATGGCTTCCTGGGGGGACGGTGGGCAGGTCCATTTTGGGGTGGGGATGAACCCTCTCACTGGTCTGGCAGCTATCACATCCTGAAGCGCTGGCACAACATCGGCTGCCACCCAGTCAAATATGGACAGTGCTGGGTATTTGCTGGCGTGATGTGTTCAGGTATATATACACATGCTCAGTAACACAAACTCCATTATGGCCGGACAGGGTTCTAGTTCTACATGCACTAAACGGTTACTTTGCTGGGTACATCTGATAGACTGTTCGTTAATGCAGATATCTAAGCAGCCAATCACATGGCAGCAACTAAATTGATTTAGGCATGTAGACATAGAAAAGCAGACATGGTAGTTCAAAATGAATCATCAGAATGAGGAAGGAAAGATGATGACTTGAAGTGAGATGGTTGATGATGCCAGAATCGCTGGTTTGAGTATCCCACAAACTGCTGATCTATTGGGATTTTCACACACAAACATCTCTGTTTTATAGAAAATGGTCGGCAAAACAGATAATATCCAGTGCGCACCAGTTTCTGGGAGAAAATGCCCTGTTTTAAGAGGTCAGAAGAGAATGGCCGCAGTGCTTAGTGCAAATTGGAGTACAAAAACAACTAAAATAACCACATGTGGTTATATGTGGTTCTGTCATCTGTCTTTTCCTGACACTTTCCATCACTGGGGGAGTGCAACCCCAGCTAGTGGCTTAACAATAAGAACAACAACATTTAAAAATAAAATGAAAAACTAATGTGCAATTTGAGAAATTTCTCATTGACTTTTTTTTCTTTGTGTTTGTGGTTCCAGTAATGCGTCTGTTGGGCATCCCATGCCGTGTGGTCACCAACTATCAGTCAGCTCATGACAGCAACAAGAATCTGATCATTGATGTGTACCATGCTGACTATGGGGTCAGAGAGAAAGAGACCAAGGACAGTGTCTGGTAAGATGACACAAGCTCATATGGCTTACACACACACACACACACACACACACACACACACACACACACACACACACACACACACACACACACACACACACACACACACACACACACACTTCAGAGTTCCTGTTGTATCACTTCATTAGTATTTTAATATTTACTTTTCTCTCAAAGTGTGAATTTTATGTCTAACTGTTAGACATAGACCTTTTTTACTTTATTTTGAATAAGTTAACCAAATCAGTTAACGAATAAAAGCTCATCCAATCCACCATGTCAGTTTGAAATGTTCTCCCTCATATATGTAGTTTGAGAATCATACAGTCATGTTTGACTCTTAGGAAATAAAATCATCAATCGCTTTTTATACTTTAAAGTAGAGCTTTTCATGTCTGAGTAATGTAAACACACACACTGTATGAAACAATAAAAGTAAACTGGATATGAGCTGTACTGCAGCTGAAGATGACATCAAACCTTGCTAACAGCTGTGATGGTAAAACTGTATTTTGTAATTTTTTCTTGTGCATACAAAAGGCATGAAACACACTGATCACAGTCTGATTATGAACCCCAGACCATTAATAGCCAAAGGCTATAAACTAGCTGTGTTTCATGCTCTTTATATTAAATGCAGTTTGAATAAACAAAAACACACACACACACACACACACACACACACACACACACACACACACACACACAACTTAGTCGGACTTTAATTTTTGGAAAAAAAACAAACAATGGACATTACCTACAAAAAATCTAAAAAATCTGAAGCTAAACATGATGCATATTACACCTGGTACACAAGAACTCATACCTTATTACACTATTTGTGGTGCTGCAGGTATCCAAGCCAAAGGACGGTCAGGACGTGAGTCTGAAGCTGGTGCTGAACAGTGAGAGCAGCACTGCCAGGCCTGTGTCCATCAAAATCAGCGTCCAGGCCATGAGATACAATGGCTCACCGGTTGAAAACATCCAGAGTGAGGTGAAGGAAGGGACACTGCTGCCTGGGAAAGGTGGGTCTCTGGACACAAGTACTTTGTTTAATTCTTAGACTAGACATAGCTCAATACCAGATTGACAGTGAAACGTGAAAATGAATCCATCTGTAGGTCATATGAGACACAGCAACAATTATGAACCTCTCTCTCTATCTGCCCCAGATCTGTCCATCCCTTTTTTATTCCCCTTCTTGGTGTACCATGAGCACATGGTGGACTGTGAGAGCATGAAGATTTCAGCTATGGTCACAGATAAGCTGGAGCCGAAAAATGTGTACCTAGCAGTGAATGATGTCATTCTGTTGGATCCTCCAATCTCCATCACATAGCTGTCACATAAGCTCATTGCTGCTGGTATCTTCTGTTTTACTTGGTTTAATGCTAAATATAAAGATAAATATATAATATAATATACAGAAATATAAAGTAAAAGTCTACAGTTATGCCAGCAGCTGCTTGAGGCTGTTCTTGGGTTTAGCAGTACTTTAAGCAAATAATACATAAATAACTATATTTGGTATGTTAATTTTTCCCAATGAGAATGTATTGATGAGAAGCAGAATTTACTCTGACGCGATCATCATCTTCTCATGTGTTAGAAGGATAAAGGCTTATAAACAAAAACAAAAAAAATGTGTCACTCCTGGACGTGCATTTGAATGTAATTGGGTATTTAGTGTTTTAATGTCCACCAGTGTCCATGTTTATCCATTAAGGATGGGACATTTCAATTTCAATGAGTAAATCCGTAAAAAGTAACTCTAAAAATACTTTAGTAGCTTTAAAAAGCAATGTGATAAGAGATTAATAAGAGATGTTTTTTTCTTTACTTTCATTTAGTGATTTTCCAGAAGAAACTTTTTTGAGACTGGCTCCAAAAGGGAGTCTATCCAAACAGACTACTGTGTTAAATTGTCTGTATCATTGTGGGGTCTTTACCTTATAATGTAAAGTGCCTTTAGACAGCTGTTGTTGTGTTTCATGTGTAAAAAGCACTAATTATACTATTACTGGTTTATTATAATCACTGTTTTTGTTTGTTTTGTTTAATTGCATTAATGGTTAAAGCACTGTTGGATGCAGATCTGTTCAGGTGTGACCTCGCACCACAGGCTTGTGCTTCTGGACAGAAAGTGCATCATTGCTGTTTCACAAAAATGTCTAATTTATTTGTATTATATGTCATCATTGGCACCATGTACACTGTTATAAAAGCTCACACTACTGTTTTAAGCTGTTACTTACAGCAATGCTAATGTCAAAACTAAAGTTTGCATAACATAAAGAATGTGGCTAAACCTGATATACAGACAGCAAACTGAAAAACAGACAGACAGACAGACACACACACACACACACACACACACACACACACACACACACACACACACACACACACACTGCAACAATACAACAGTAATATTTGCTGTCAGACAGGCTTGTCATCTCCCAAAGGAACTGGAGCTCTTAAGTGTTTATTAGGTGCCTCCCTGTGGCTGAGAAGTAAACTGAAGAACTACACCAGTCTGTTCTATTTGCACTGCGTAGATCCCCCCCCCCCCCCCCCTCCCCGAATATATAAATAAAATGAGTATTAGTTGTCATTTCTCTCTTAAAATGTGGACACTAAATTGAAATCTCTTTTTCAAGAGAGACCTGACCAAGATGGAAGCACACCTAGAACAGCAATAAATAAATAAATAAATTCTTTATTTTGTGTAGTATTTTATTCTCCTAAATAACTTTCTGTATATTGTTTATGTGATCAAAATACACTGAAACAATCTTTACAAGTAAACATAACATTTTGATCATTAAGAAAAAAAACTAACTAATTAATTTAATTTAAGTGAAGATTTAAGAGCAATCACATGGGCCAAAAGTACTTTTTTATGAATTGATAATTCATAATAACCAGTTCTGATAATTTCAAGTTCTGGTACAACAAATTTTGATTGGATTTTATTTTGAAGCCATTAAAATGAGTAAATGATATTACAATTGTTCAAACACAGAATTACAACTATTTAAAATTTCCTTTTATTAGTTGTAAAATATGGAGATGTCATGAAAGGTTCAATAAGTCAGACAGGTTCAAGTATATATAAAGCTTCTTCAGTATGATTGATAAATTGACTAAAGGAAGAGGAAAAAATTCAATCTACATATAAAATTAGACCATTTAGACCATATAATTAGACATGTAGACGGTTGGTGTGACAGAGGAGGATGCTGGCGATAGGGTTAGATGGAGGCAGATGATCCGCTGTAATAACACATAAAGGGAACAGCTAAGAAGTCTGTACTGCAGTAAAGTCATTTCTAATTTTATACTAAACTTATACTATACAAATGCAGTGAATAATATTCTTGAATGTATTTATTTGTCCAATTATATTGCAAAAAATTAAGAAAGCTATGTTTATGCCTAAACTGATGTTGCCTTACATAAATAGATTGATTTCCAGTTTTTACCTCACATTCAAGTACAGCTTTATTATTTAACACTGGTATCAGTAGATATCTGAATCCAAGCCCATTATCTATTCATGATTTGAATCCTGGGTTGTGCGAAATCCTAGAAATACACCTTGGGCTACACGGGTATTTTTGAAAACGGAGATTTTCCGTTTTCGTTTAAAAGAAATAATCCTGTCCACACGTAAACGCAGAAATGAAGGAAAACGCTGCTAGGAACATGCCAAAGCAACAGGTGGCGATATATTCCTAACCGTGCAGAAATGTTGGCCAATCAGAAGTCTAGAAGCCTCGGTGGGAAATAGTAAACAAGGATGGGACATAGAAGCAGAACCGAGTCGTATGTGTGGAGGGACAGTAACTGTGTGTATATGTAAGCATTTAAACACTGCAGAGAGTAGAATTAACAGTAACAGTATTGTAGAAATTCATTTCACCGAAACAATAACGTGGCGCACAGTGTAACGTCAAAAAAGGCTCACACCTTTGACGCTCGCCCAGGGCGCCAAACAGGCTGGGACCGCCACTGCTCTGGAGTGACAAATCCTGTTTCTCCATTTTGCAATCCAATGGACAAGTCTGGGTTTGGCAGTTGTCGGAGAAGGGTACTCGTCTGACTGCTTTGTGCCAAGTGTAAAGTGTGGTAGAGCAGGGAGTTAGGATCGCCCTCTTAGTTCCGGTCAAAATGAACTTATAATTCTTCAGCATACCAAGACATTTTGGACGATATCGTGCAACAATTTCATTTCATATCAAATTCCTTGTGGTTATGAAATGACCTGCCACAGTTTGGATGGTCCCTTCCTTTTCCAGCACGGCTGGACACCAGTGCACACAGTAAGGTCCTTAAAGACATGGATGAGCAAGTTTGGCTTGTATTAGTCCTGACATCAACCCAATACTACAGTTTTGGATTAGAGTAGAACTTGTGAGGCAGGCATTCTGGTCCAACATCAGTGTCTGACCTCACAAATGTGCTTCTGGAAGAATGGTCAAAAATTCCCAGCACAACACAAAGTTGCCATATTTTATCAAAGTTATATTATTTACATTCCAGGTCTCCAAAAACCCAGTTTCAAAACACATGAAAAGCTGAAAGGTATGTTTTGTTGAGTTAATTAATTATTGTTAAAAGTAACATTCATCAGTGATATAGTGGTGATTAAAATGTGTTCAGAATTCGCAAATTCATCTCATAAGTCGTTGCACACTAATCACAATTAGCTGCCTGAATAACTCTCGTGTGGCTCTCCTGTTTGGCTTCTCTTGTCCTTGTCTAGTCTTGTCTAACTCTCAGAAACTCTCTCCGTCTTGTTCTCTAAATCACGAAATTATGGATTTGATCAATTGGTCTCTTAACGCAATTGACATTTGTTGCTGGATACACGATGGACAACTGGGAGAAGTAGCAGGTTATGTGTCTGGCAACACTCTCAATGGAGGACGTTGAAGACATCTAGCTATTGGGAACCATGATTATCATGATGTTGATTGGAGCTGGCACGGCCCTGGCTTAACTGAGGTGTGATTATGGACATGACTGCAATTTGTGGATTACAGTTTGTGATTTTTAAAACCTGTGTGCTTACTTAAAAATGTACAGACTACTTGTAACATCATTTAAACAGAGTAAACGCCTGCAAACATCACACAGTGAGCATGAAGTTGGATTAGCAACACTGCCTCATCAATCCATGAGGCAGCGATGATTTTGAACCAGTGTTACCAGATCTTTGAAGCTGATTCAATTCCAAGACATAGTTAGGTTACATATCAACTTGTACTTCCTTGTTCTGAACTGAGAAGAACTGGCCTTTCCTTCCCCTCATCAAGAATTCATTTGCTAAGAAAAAGTCTCTCAGTCTTTCAACATATTCAGTCCAGTTGATGTCTCCCTCAGCGAAATATGTGAGCGAGTTCGATCGTATCCACAGTGCTAACTAACTGTAAACTGCTACTTCAAGCCCAAGCTCACAACAAACTGCTTTTTTCTTTTGTTTTTTATTCTCGTCGTCAAAAAGGTGTTATCTCAGGATAATGATAAATGGAAAGTTATGCACCTTTGTAGAACTTTTAATGATTTTTTTTCTTGTTGCTTCTACAGGAAGCCACATCACTTACAGCTGCGTGCTCTGCCAAGCCCAAAGGTTCCAGGATGCAGCACCCACAAACACAGTCACTCTCTTTATATTGGTAAATAGTCTTCCCAAAGCTTCCTGGTTCCTACTCTGGTGAAGTCAATCACTTTTAAACTTGATCAAACTCCACCTTTTGCAAAGATTGTCATCTAAATCCATCTATTGTTTTGAGTAATCCTGCTAACAAAAAAACCAAACCCATTGTATGAACTCACTACCAAAAGTATAATTATGGACCAGACTGCATTTTATGGATTACAGTTTGTGATTTTTAAAACCTGTGTGCTTACATACTGATTGTAACGTCGAAAAACGCCTGGATCTCCTCCGTGTCTGCTTCATACTCTGGGGGGCAGGGCTACGGCTCCCCACTCCCTCCAGCCGATCGTTACATAGAGAAACCTTCTGAATACAAGCGCGCTCACACACATTGTGTGCTGTCGGTCTTACGTGCTGCACAATAAAATTCAATATTTAGTATTTACTGTTACTTACACTTATCTAGGTTATTGCTGTGGTGTTGTGTATATTGTGCTACTTTCTTTTTGCTTTTCATTTAAATCCAGTTGATTTTTTTTAGTGTCTTCTCTCCCTTTCTTTCTTTCTCCCTTTCCTATCCCTCTGTCATGTCTGTCCTGTCTGCAATAGCTTAAAATAAAGTAAATCAATAAATAAATAATGATAACAAAGGTAAATCAAATGGACTAACACGGCAAGCTCTTTGCTGTAATTCAAATTAAATTTTAAATAAGAGGCCCAAAGAGATGTTAGTGCAAGTGATGGAGGTGATCAGACTGAAAAACACAAATAAATCTAACAAAGAGACAGCAGAAACTTTAGAATTGCCCAAATCAGTTGTTAAAACAAGTTAATGGTATTTACTACCTCAGCAACACCAAAAGGCTTGAAAGACCACGTAAGACAACTAGAGTGCATGCTGAATTATTTCCATGGTTAAGAAAAACATCTAACCAAGTCAAGAACACCCTTGAGGAAGCCTGTGTATCATAGTGAAAGCCTAAAAGTAAGAGAGACAATATATAGATAGTTGAATATATAGATAGTTATCTATATAGATAGATGTAGATTATTATTTTTTAATCCCAAATTTAGAGTCCTGCACAATATATTTTTAATTCCTAATCCTGCCCTCTTCTGGAAAGAGATCTCAGATGTCATTCCTGGAAACTGCTGGACCACTGTTGCCTTCACCCTCCATATTTTCTCAAGCACCTCTCTCAGCTTTTCATGTTCCTTTTTCCTGATGTTGCTATTACTTGGTATAGCTACATCTGTCCCTATGGCCATCTTCCTGTGCCTGTCCACAACTACTATTTCTCATTGGTTAGCCATTACCAGTTTATTCATCTGAATCTGGAAGACCCACAAGATCTTAGCTTGGACATTCTCAACCCACCCTAGTATGCCATTTTGACCTTGGGACTTCCAGTCTATACTTGGCACAGATGTTCCATTGTACTGTGCCGGCTACTTGGTTATGGCATTCCATGAATGCCATACTTGATAGCATCTTCCACCCTTCTTCTATCTGGTATATGCAATCTATCCATCCATAATGGTTCTTCTTCTCGCTCATCTTCTTTCTTGGGTTTCTGCTGCCTGATGTATTCACTAAGCACGTGATCAGTTCTTTCTGACGTACTTATGGATGTTTGTTGTCTCATTCTTGATAGGGATTCTGGCACTCACTATTCCCGGCCTCCTTCCTTCTGCTTAACATACAGTCACAAGATGCTTGACTTGGGATGAAACCCTCCATACATAATTAGTGCAATGTATTATACTAAATTACCTGTGAATTATCAGCAAGTATTTATTTTAAACTGATGCATATTGTACTTAGAGTAAATAAAGCAGCATGTAAAGTTCTAATCCAGGTTTGTGCTCATTGTGTGATGCTTGGATGCGTTGCAGGTTAAATCACATTAGCAGTCACAAACTGGAATCCACAAATTACCGTCAGATCCATAATGACACCTCTGACAGTGAGGTCATGCAATGGGTTCAGTTTTGATTGCTAAATGGAATTTGATTTATTTATTTTTTGCCAGGGGTGCGGTTTGATCTTGCTTAAAAGTTATTAATTTCTGGAGTCGATCCAGGTTTTGGTAAGATTCTTTACCCTGTGTGCGTGTGCGTGTGTGTGTGTGTGTGTGTGTGTGTGTGTGTGTGTGTGTGTGTGTGTGTGTGTGTGTGTGTGTGCGCACGCGCAAGCAGCTTTTGAACAACCAGGAAATGGCTAGTCTAGCTGGTTAATCTAGTTTGTGAAATGGGGATGGGTGTAGGAGTTGGTTTAAAATCCACCATGGTTCAGCGTATCCTGTCAGTGTGCTGGTCAGCGCCTTCCAGAGAGCTTCTCGCTGTACTTAAACTGCTGCAGAAAGTCTAGAAAGATGTCATCGGAGACCAGACGGTCAAGTAAGTACAGCAACTTTTGAATGTACATTAACTGAATTTTACCATCATTTACAATACATCGCACCTTATATATATTGTATGCATGAAGAATGTATTGTTATTTACATTTTCTTTTTAACACAAGATGTATTATTTACATAATAAAATGTATTTACATAATATTATATCACATGGTTTGTTAGAAGCAAAAGCAAAATAAAAAAGAGATTTTTAGAAAAGGTTGCATCTGTGTCAGTTTTTATCTGGTAAATTAAATACAATATCATAAAATGCTTATAGATGATATGACTTCAGTCACCTTTGCAGTTTCTTTAAAAAAGCTTCTGGGGAATAAAAATGCATTGGATTAAAGCAAGTGAAGATTTTTTTGTGATATGCTCAACTTTATCACAATAAAAAACAAAACCCAGACAAAGCTAACGGCGTGCCTGTGGTCATTATCTCACAACCGTGAAAATCCAAAATATGTTCTGTAAAACAAAATTAGGTCCAGGTTCAAGTCAGTTTAAATACCAGTATGCCAGATTGATTTTTATACAGCATGCCTCATTCACACACATTACACAAGCACTTTTTTATGCCTCAGTACTTTCTGTCTAATATTTATACTCTGACGGAGACATCAGAGAACAACTAGGGGTTTAATCTTGTCCAATGTTCTTTGGCAGGCAGACTGAAGCAGCCAGGGATTGAATCACTAACTCTCCGATTAGATGACCTGCTTTACCTTCTGAGCTCCATTAAATTATTGTGCTTACATTTATCCATTTCTTGAGCAGACATCTATAAATAACCTTAGAATGAAACATCTGGCTTTTCTTATCTCAAGACCAAACTTACTTCTTAAATGCTGAAATGTGTTGCTGTTTCTGTTCAGTCATCCTAATTGTCCAATTCTTGCATCAACATCATAACTAAAAAGTAGGACATGTTGGAGGAAAGGGGTTTTCAGATTTGAACTCAGCAAGTAAACTTTGTCAAAGTAAAGGTGCAATTCTTGACAGTTTGAAAAGATGGAGTAAACATATCACCACTGTGGGCTTTAGTCCTTAAGTGTGGAATAGTTAATTTGACATTTAAGGCAAACATATGGAGAGAAAAGGGAAAGGAAAACACACACAGACACACACAAAAGACATTAACAGGATGAAGGTTCCAGTATCCTGGAAAACTAGCCACAATTCTTTTGATTTTGTCTGTTTCAGTTATATTTTTATTTTTTCCAGTTTTTAAAGGAGTCGGTCTCAACTATGAGATCAACAACACTGAACACCACACCAAAAAACTCTCAAAGGATCAGCTGATTGTGAGGAGAGGTCAGCCGTTCACTGTGAAAGTTGAACTGACGCAACCTTTCAACCCTGACCTTTACCCGCTCACCATCACTGCAGAAACAGGTTGGTCTGTAGTTATACAATGAAGATGTTTTTTAAATTGCATATAACTTTCTTTTAATAGATTTTGTTTATTGAAGTAATAAAAGAACTGTTTGAAAATTGATTTCCATGTATCAACAGTGTTTTATGAGGGTTTTTTTTTCTTGTTTCTGTTTTCTCTATTTTCTTCTTTTTCTCTGTTTTATCAGCAATATTAATGTTTCGGAATTCTTAATATGGATGTCTATCAAGACCTTTGTGAAACCCATTAAAAATGAAAGATACATGCGTGTTAGTGTAGTTTAAAAAGAGCTCTTAAACACAGGAGCCAGATATTTCAAACAGAGAGCAGGTTTTATATTTATTAATAGAAAGAGAGATTAAGAGAAATTATGTCAGGTGACAGCAATGAGGGTGGAGCAGACAATTGAAAGGGTGAGGAGAAAGCTAGACATAACACAAAGGGGAAAGGCTCTGTTGTAAATAAACTAAGTTTTACTTCTTAAAGGCTTTCACCTACTAGCACAGTTGGATGTGACCAGAGTTTTTCTTTTGCTTTCAGTCATTGGTTGCAATGTCTTTGTTGGCATGAAATTAAAAAGGGAGGCAGTGACTGGCATGATTGAAATGTGCATGGAAGTACAGTACATAATGCAAATTCTAACAAGTTTGAAAGTTAATATTTACCCCAGCTGTCATAGAATGAGAGGTGCAAGTCTATAATGAGACACATTTACTTGTTCTGTGTTGTACATGTATATGTGGTCAATATCTTAGTAAACATGGCTAAACTTTCAAATGGTAACCTATAATGCTCATTTATAGCTCCATAGATTTATTCTTGGACTGTGCTCAACTTTGAACCCATTTCCCCTTTTAATGCATAATTTAAAAAAAAGAGTAATGATGCATCTTTAAGGTACTGATTTATGTTTATTAAATTCTTTTTTTGGACATGGAAGGTCCTGTCAGGGACCATAGACGGTAAGTTAAAGATGGATCCAGTTGGTGTGACAGTTTCCACCAGTTTATAGACAGTGGTGTTTTAAAGCCTTGACCTGACTGACATGTCAAGGAAAAGGACTGAGAAACATGACACACACCTGCACTAGTGACTTGTCACTCATAGAGCATTGTTTCTGATGATAATGAAGAACAACGTTGTAACAGGAACATGATGTTGCATTCAGTAAAATTTGAAAATAGGGACTGCGACCATAAACCATTAAAGTGCTTACTTACTGCTGTTTTCTCATAGTCTTCTTTGCAACTGCACTTTTTTAAACAGTCACCACCTGCTGGTCATTAGAATTAATGCGGGTTTAAGAAGGATAGTTTTCATAATGTCCATCTTTGGTGGTTAAAACGGTTTGATTGTATTGTATTGTTTATCTCTAGTTACCTATTACCTCTGTGAATCCTCTCAACAGGAAAACATCCATCCGAGAACCTGGGGACAAAGTCATGCTTTGGTATTCCAGACAAAATCAGCCGTTCGCCGTCAGCGAAGGCGGTATGGAAGGTGGAGCTTGAGAAGAGATCTTACCCACTAACGGGTTCCTTAAATTTGACCATTACCCCTCCAGCTGACGCTCCAATCGGAAAGTACAACTTAACTGCCAGATATAGGAACGAGGAAACCTTGTTGGCAACTCTGGTAGTGCTCTTCAATCCCTGGTGCCCTGGTAGGTTTGTTATCTTTCTGTCTGCTGCCAGTTTGCCTAACTGTCCATCAACACTGTTCATCTGTTGCTGTTGTTTTCCTTAAAAACACTATCCATTGATCTTTATGTCTTAAGTATTTATCCCTGTCCTTTTTACTGTAGATGATTCAGTGTCTCTCTCTGATGAGGCACAGAGACAGGAGTATGTGTTGAATGAACATGGTATAATCTATAGTGGAAGTGAGAACTACATCAGATCTGTTCCCTGGGACTTTGGGCAGGTATACACCACACACGCGCGCACACACACACACACACACACACACACACACACACACACACACACACACACACACACACACACACACACACACACACACACACACACACATATGTCGGGTGTTGTCTCATTGACATAATGCTTTCCCTAGCCGCTTACCCTAATCCTAACCATCAAAAATGAATGCCTAACCCTAACCCTTCCCCTAAACCTAACCATAACCCAATTGTAACCCTGACACTAAAACCACATTTTGAGTCTGAAAAATGCCTTCAAACTCATGGGGACTTGGGTTTTGGTTGGGCCCCACAAGTATGGTACATTTTAGATTTTGGTCTACACCAAGATAGGAAAAACCAGTACACACATACAAACACACTTTGTGTAGGTTTATTAGATTTTTGACACTGAGTTTAATAAATAGACACCAAATAGCACCATATTAAAAAGGCACAATCTTATCTTTCAAAATGGTAGCTACTGAATAATGCTAAAATTTTATTGCTACTGCATATTTTATTTTAAGGGTTTAAACACCATTGTCTTCACACCACTATAATATTTTATCTTCTATAAAGCAAAATAAAACTGGTTAATTTAAAGGGGTGTATACAGTATCTAGAATAATTTAAGATTCTTGATAAATGTTTAACACAAGAGAAAGAAGATGTAACCACCATCAACCTTTGCATAAGCAAAAAGATATTTATGTTTGCTAATTGCTTGCAGGTAAATTTTAAGAATGTACTCACACAGAATGACTCAGTGAGTCACATAGATACAATCTGACACTACTGTAGATAATTTTTGACGATAAGTATGAATAGACTTGCTCTGCTATGAAGTATGAATGACTTACACCACTGTAGTTTAAGATAAGCTGCTCTCTTCCTGCCCAGTTTGAAGAAGACATGGTGAAGATTTGTCTGAAGATCTTGGATGTCAACCCCAAACACCTGGCAAATGCAGCCAATGATGTTTCTGCTCGCTGTAACCCCATCTACGTCAGTCGTGTGGTCAGCGCCATGGTAGGATATTTATGAATATACATCTGTTCTGTACAGATGTATTTTATTTGCAAAGAACATTTCTGCAAAAGGGTGATTTAAAGGATTATACTTTAAATATAAAAGGAATCAAGGTAACATGTAGGAAGGAATGGTTTATGGCATTTTGTTAATCAATGTTTTATAACCATTTTGAGGGAAACCATAGCTCACTTGTATAAATCACAATATAAGAAGGAGAACTTTGTTTTCCTTTTTTGCTTCCAGATCAACAGTAATGATGACTATGGCGTCGTGGAGGGACGGTGGTCAGGTCCATACTCGGGTGGGAATGAACCCACTCACTGGTCTGGCAGCTATCCCATCCTCAAGCACTGGTATGACATCAACTGCCAATCAGTCAAATATGGACAGTGCTGGGTATTTGCTGGCGTGATGTGTTCAGGTACTTACTAACTCTGCAAGTCCTTACTCACAGTACAACCGCCAATTTTCTAGACCAAAGTACTAATGTAGGATAATACTAGATGTTCTCTGGAAGTTCATAATATTACTGATATGCAGGGGTCTCATCTGTCTTTTCCTTACTTACAACTTTCTATCACTGGGCCAGCTAGTGGCATAGCATTAAGAATAATGATATTTAACAATAAAATCTAATGTACAATTTGACAAATGCTTCATTCACTTCTTTTCTTTTTTTGGCTGTTTTCTTTGTTTTTTGGGATCCAGTAATGCGTCTGTTGGGCATCCCATGCCGTGTGATCACCAACTTCCAGTCAGCTCATGACAGTAACAAGAATCTCACCATTGATGTGTACCATGCTGACTATGGAGTGAGAGAGAAAGAGACCAAGGACAGTGTCTGGTAAGACATCTATCTATCTATCTATCTATCTCTATATATTAGGGGTGCAACATACACAAAATTCACGGTTCGGTTCGATACTTTGGTGTCACGGTTTGATATTTTTTCGATACAAAAAAATGTTCATGCCTTTTTAATTTGTCATTTATTAAAATTATAAATATATATTTTAACTCAAAAGTACAGTTTTTAAATTTAATGTTGCTGAAACAACAAAGTAATAAAATAATAAATCTATCTGATCGAGAAATTACTCGAGAGTTTATTACAGAGAAATGACTCTTTCCAAAATAAAAGCTATACTATACGCTTCTTCTGGGGTATATTCTCAGCAGCATATGAAACATATCAGGTCCCCATAAGGAGAATCACGTGCTAAAGGCTGTCTAAATGACTCAGGTAAAGTTTGTAGCATGCGTGCTTGTTGTTTTTGTCTGCTTCCACTTGTCTTTGCACTAGGATGATGTCGGTGTAAATGTGCAGTCATATTCGTTGTGTTCCCACTAGTGCTGTCAGCGTTAATCTGAAATGATGTTAACGCCACAACACAGCAAATCTCCGTTAACGAGCTACCACGGATCGCCCCGTGCTTCAGCTGGACGGCGTCAACACGTTAACGAGCTAACTGCGCTAACGCAGTAGTTCCCACCAATGTAATTGAGCATTGCGTGGCACATCCGACATACTGTTTTACTTTTGTCCATGACGCGCTTACCTTCAGGGTCATACTTCACATGAAGACCAAAATAGTTCCAAAGGCCAGATCTGAATGAGGATGGGGGAGGTTCAATTTGCCATGTTGCAACGAGCTTAGCTTCTGTCTTGCTAGCTTGCCTGCGCCTCAGTGGATCTGCGCTCGACAGTGCAGCCTAGACAGAGTAGTCAAACGCAGATCCACTGAGCTCTCAACACAGACAGCATCGTCAGAAGAAAAGTTGATAAAATTAATTTAAAATTTAGTATTGTTCGATACATATGCGTACTGAACCGAAAGCACTGTATCGAACGGTTCAATATCGATATGAGTATCGTTGCACCCCTAATATATATATAGATATATAGATATATTTTTTATTTTTTTTCCCCACTCACCCTGCATGTGAGATTTGTTTGTCCTTTAACCTCGGGTCCTCAGCCAGAGGCCTGGCAGTTTGAGGGACCTATGAAGTCTGTGAGTCTTGGCTGGGGAGGGTCTGGCTTTTCATTTAATTTGTACTTTGCACTGCTGATTTACTTGTGGTTCCTGGAATATTTAAAAGTAGAATGGGAGTCCTCAGCTTTCAGGCCCCTGTTCTGTGAAACCAGTTCCTAGTTTGGAACTGGGAGACAGACACCATCTCTATTTTTAAGATTAGACTTAAACCATTTCTTTTTTATTAAGCATGTAGTTAGGGAAGGACCAGGTGGCCCTGAATCCTCTCTTAGTTACGCTGCAGTAGGTCTAGGCTATTGCAGGGGCCTCCCATGATATCTGGAGGATGGCGGGAGGAAGATCGATAGTAACATAAAACTGACTTTTGATTTTTTCCGTTATGGTGGACTAGGCCAAGAGTTAGGCTTTCAAAATGAATTAAAACTCCATCTAAGTCTATGATTAATTTGATTAATAGATTGAAGTAGAAAAGTAGAAGATTGTTGTCACTCTACCTCCTCATCCTGTGTTTCAAGTTTCTGACAGTGGGATGGAGGGGGTGTGGACTCATTTAAGCTAACATGATATAACCTGTTGTAACCAGGTTTCAGTAAGGCAGAACAAATTAATATGTTGTCAGTTATTAAATCATTTAATAAAAAGGACTTATAAGAGAGAGCCCTAATATTTTATAATTCACATTTAACTGTTTTACTCTTTGGTGCAGCTGAAGATGGTATATTATTCTTTCTTTGTAATTGTCCATGTTTAAATTAATTTGTCAAAATCATCAACAACCCCCCAGTTTTTGATCAACCACTTTAATTTCCTTATGCTGTCACTTAGTCCAGCTCTGTTGACTGTTCTGGACTTTCTAAATCCAGTGTTGAGTTTCCACTCACTCCAACATCAGAATGTTGTGTTCTGTATCTGTTTAAGGAACTTCCACGTCTGGTTAGAGTGCTGGATGACCCGAACTGACCTGGCAAAGGATGGAAAATATGACGGGTGGCAAGTTGTGGATCCAACACCACAGGAAAAGAGTGACGGTATGAAATTTCTTGTCTAAACTGTTTCTTCCTTTGTTTTATTACTTTAATTTATTGATAGTAAATATAAGATAAATTTCTAAGTATTGCGTTTGAACACTTTGTCTGAATGAGCTGCTCTACATATGCAGGTGTATACTGCTGCGGTCCAGCCCCAGTCAAAGCCATCTTGGATGGAGAAACTGATCTCAAATATGATGTCCCATTTGTCTTTGCTGAGGTCAATGCGGACTGCATTGACTGGCTGGTTAGTATACATAGCTCGACTCTATGAATACATGGATATCCCATTTAGAAGGAAGTCTTTGGCAGAAATGTTTTATGTCTAGTTTTGTGTTCTAAATAGTTTTTTTGTGTTCAGTGTAAAGCTGATGGCACAATGACGAAAATGCTCTCTGACACCAAGTCAGTCGGACAGAATATCTCCACCAAGACTGTTGGCTCCAACACGAGGCTGGACATCACAGACAAGTACAAGTACAAGGAAGGTGAGTTCAGCTGACAAACTCAAAGATTTGAGCTGACCATTTCGTCCATTGCCATCCTGATATTATGAAACTATACACACGTGGACAAAATTGTTGGTACCCTTCAGTCAATGAAAGAAAAACTCACAATGGTCACAGAAAGAACTTTAATCTGACAAAAGAAGTAATAAATAAAAATTCTATATATCTTAACCAATGAAAGTCAGACATTGCTTTTCAAGTATGCTTCAACTGACTTATTAAAAAAAAAAAATGCATGAAACAGGCCTGGACACAAAAATGATAGTACCCACAGCTTAATATTTTGTTGCACAACCTTTTGAGGCAATCACTGCAATCAAACGATTCCTGTAACTGTCAATGAGACTTCTGCACCTCTCAGCAGGTATTTTGGCCCACTCCTCATGAGCAAACTGCTCCAGTTGTTTCCAGTTTGAACGACGCCTTTTCCAGACTGCATGTTTCAGCTCCTTTCAAAGGTGCTCAATAGGATTGAGGTCAGGGCTCATAGAAGGCCACTTTAAAATAGTCCAATGCTTTCCCCTTAGCCATTTTTGTGTGTTTTTGGTCATTGTCCTGTTGTAAGACCCATGACCTGTGAGCTTTCTGACACTGGCCAGCACATTTCTCTCTAGAATCGAGTAGTCTTGAGATTTCATTGTACCCTGCACAGATTCGAGACACCCTGTGCCAGATGCAGCAAAGCAGTCCCAGAACATAACCGAGCCTCCCCCATGTTTCAAAGTTGGGACAGTGTTCTTTTCTTGATATGCTTCATTTTTCCGTCTGTGAACATAGAGCTGATGTGCCTTGGCAAAAAGTTAAATTTTTGTCTCATCTGTCCACAGGACATTCTCCCAGAAACTTGACATATTCCAGTCTGGCTTTTTTATGATTTGTTTTCAACCATGGTGTCCTCCTTGGTCATCTCCCATGTAGCCTACTTCGGCTCAAACAACAACAGATGGTGCGATCTGACACTGATGTTCTTTGAGAATGAATCTTAGCTTGGATCTTTTTAGAAGTCTTTCTGGGCTTTTGTTACCATGCGAATTATCCGTCTCTTTGATTTGTCATCAATTTTCCTCCTGTGGCCACATCCAGGGAGGTTGGCTACAGTCCCATGGATCTTAAATTGCTGAATGGCATGTACAACTGTAGTCACAGGAATATCTAGCTGCTTGGAGATGGTCTTGTAGCCTTTACCTTTAACATTATTTTCTTTCTAATCTCCTGAGACAACTCTTTCCTTTGCTTCCTCTGGTCCATGTTGAGTGTGGTACACACTAGTGATGGGACGTTCTGTATCGAGGCTTCGGAGCGTGTGTCGAGTAATGGAGGGGGCGTTTCCGCGAAGCGCGTATCGAGGCTTGCTTCATTTATGGGAGGAGCTGAAAATGATGACGTCCGAAGCCTCGCTGCCCGGCTGTACCACGTGACTGGTTCATGAAGTGGTTCGAACTTTGCCGCGAGATATGACAGATATAAACCCCTCAGACTTCATTCAAAATGTGGGTGTTTGATGGAGAGTTGCGGTTAGTGAGAGTTTGGAGACCGTTTGGAGGTTTATGAGAGTGAGGAGAGAAAGTCAGGAGAGAATGGAGCCAGCTAAGAAGAGGAGGATGTCCTCCCCTGTGTGGGAACATTTTGATCTTATTCCTCCCAACAAGGTATTTCTACAGAAGATGTATTTTCATGATACTGATGGTGCAATACAATTTATGTTGAGCTGTCTTGACTTTTGTACAAGGTGAAGTGTTTGCTCTGTGCCAGGGAGCTGGGATATGACAACAACATCCATGCTTAGGCACTACAGAGCTTTGCATGAGAATAAGGGGAACACCGATTGTGGAGCAAGACCAGGTGAGCCATCAAATGTCATGATAATATAGGATGCAGTAATGTTACTAAATGATATAACAATATTATACAACTGTTATAAGTTACGTGTGTGATATTTATATTTGTGCTTTATCTTTATTGTCTTTCCTCAGGAGAACAATCTCAAATAGATGAAGACCTGGTCAGCATGGTGATTGAGGACTCCCAGCCATTTAGCACTGTGGAGGACAAAGGATTCAAAAGATTTGTTAAATCATTAAATCCTAGCTATGTTCTCCCCACTAAAAAGGACGTAAAAGCAGTGAAAATTTAGTTTTTACAGAATAAAATGTGAACAGGCAGGACTGAGGCTCAAAGCCTCAGTGTGTAGCTGTCCATACCTCAACGTTACAAAAGCACAACCACTGTCCACACCCCCAACCACACCTCACCTCACAGTAAATGATCATGTCCATTTTAAGCATTTCCAAATAATCATTTCCCATACTGCCACTATAAATATACACAGTATACTGCCATCACTACAATATACATGTTTTACACACTCCTTTTGTTGTTGACATTTACAGGCTGTGTGCAAAATGCCACACTCTTCAAATTCATGCCAGCTATTATTTTTACGTCCAGTAGGTGTCCTGCTAGAGCAAATGAAGCTTCATGAAGCTTCGCGTTGGGGTGAACCAATTGGATGAAAAGCTTCAGTGCTTCATGGGGCTTCATCTGCCCATCACTAGTACACACCATATCACCAAACAACACAGTGACTACCTGGAGTCCTATATATAGGCCCACTGACTGATTACAAGATTGTGGACACCTGTGATGCTGATTAGTGAACACACTTTGGATTAACATACATGTCCCTTTGGTCACATTATTTTCATTCTTTTCTAGGGGTACCATCATTTTTGTCCAGGCCTGTTTCATGCATTTATTTTTTTAAATAATTCAGTTGAAGCATGGTTGAAAAGCAATGTCTGACTTTCATTGGTTAAGATTTATGGAATTTTTTATTTATTATTACTTTTGACAGATTAAAGTTATTTCTGTGAATTATTTCATAATTTATGTCACATTTTGTATTATTGGGAATTTCAAAATTCAACTATATAAACCTAATGGAGTAATAGGAATTTGCAAAATATATTGCAGATGAAGATGTAATAAACTTCATCAGTAATGAGAAGGTTCATTTCATTATGGTCTGAACATTTGATATTATTTGATAAAAATTAATTTGTGAATCTTGAACTCAACAACATTTTCAATCCCCACAGGCACTGAGAAGGAGAGAACCGTATTTAAATATGCCCTCTCCAGAAATAAGGAGACAATGGGCAATGAAGGGGCCACAAACAGTACCAATGGAACATCTCCTGGGGGCATCGTTCCACAGCCAAAAATAAACATCCAATTTAAAGAGGTACATCACAGAGTTCCTGTTGTATCTCTTTATTTTTCTATTTAAGTGAATCTTAAATATATTTTAGTACTTACTTGGTGTCTGGATTTTCTAAAAAATTTTATTATTACAAATGTAACAAAAAGTTACCTCTGTTGCCTTTTTAAATTAATTTTAATAATTTAACCAAAACAGTTAATGAATAAAAGCTCATCCAATCCACCAGACCCCATAAAACCATAAAAAGGACTGAAAAAAGCACTGTCAATGTGAAATGTGTTATCTCTTATATGCAGTTCTATACTCGTGTCTACAGTATGACCATTTTAGCACACTTGTCCTGCTCTAGCTGAGCAGCCAGTTAGATGAATAACTGGTGGATTGGCTGTTTGCAGGATCATCATCTGACAAGTTTTCTTTTGAAATGTCATCAGGAGGCCCACAAATAGCATTAATGTTAACAACTGTGGTGGTGATTGGGCCAAATGTTTTTGTTGGAACTAAGGATTGCATTCGTCTTTACTGTATGTGCTTTAATGAGAATGAAAACGTTACATTTTAACTATATCTTGTGCATGAAGCACACTGAATGCTGTCTAATTACAAATCACTCATAGTTTATAGCCACTGGCTGAAATTAGCAAAGGCTAGCAAAGGCTGTGCTTAATGGTCTCTACTGTAAATCAATTTTAACAAAAAACCACCCAAAAACCACAACTTATTCAAAAGAGATGACCATTACCGTTGTTACCTAAAAGCAAAGTGCTTATCTAAATTAAGAAAACTCAAATCTCACAAGCTGTTGTTTTAAGCATATCTTTTTAATCATATTTTAAGGAATTGTGCATAATAAACCTGGTGCACAGGGAATTGTACCTTATTCCTCTATTTGTGATGCTGCAGGTATCCAAGCCAAAGGACGGTCAGGACGTGAGTCTGAAGCTGGTGCTGAACAGTGAGAGCAGCACTGCCAGGCCTGTGTCCATCAATATCAGCGTCCAGGCCATGAGATACAATGGCTCACCGGTTGAAAACATCCAGAGTGAGGTAAAGGAAGAGACACTGCTGCCTGGGAAAGGTGAGTCAATTGGATAGGACTGAAGTGTTTTTTGTGGGGTGGGGTTTATTCTTAGATTAGAGATACCTCAAAGACAGATTGAGAGATCAGGTCATATGAGAGACTGCAACAACTATAATTCTCTCCCTCTGTCTGCTCCAGATCTGTCCATCCCTATCTTGGTCCCCTTCTTGGTGTACCATGAGCACATGGTGGACTCTGACAGCATGAAGATTTCAGCTATGGTCACAGATAAGCTGGAGCCGAAAAATGTGTACCTAGCAGTGAATGATGTCATTCTGTTGGATCCTCCAATCTCCATCACAGTGAGTAAAAAACTACCATCTCTCTCACTCTGTAATCATTCTGTAGCTTTGTTCGAAGAACAACTGACACATTAGCTCACAGCTGTTGTTATCTCCTGCTGTACTTGTTTTAATGATAAATATAATTATGTGAAATGAAATAAAGACTTGCTAAATTAGCACAAAACAAAAAGCACCATCGCTGCCAGTTGACATGTCTTGTATTTAAAAGTAATTGGTCATGGAGCTGGTACAGTTAAACTGAAACTGATTGCTACATGAGGAGTTAGGTCACATTATTACAGTTGGCAGTCTTTAATGTATACCAAATTTCATATTTGTCCTTCGGGATGGAACACGTGAGTGTGCCCAAACCTTTATCTGATATCATGCGCGATGGTCAGAGAGTGAGTGTTTTTCTATGTGCATGACTGTGTATAAAACATGCACCTCCTGTATCTGTGGTGTTGTATGATGTGGGCTGTCATATTTATAGCAGAAGTTGCATAAACTGAAAGTGATATACGTGTTGTGGTTTCTAATTTTTGGTTGGGAAAAATATTGCATATGCAAAAGTTTTTGAACTGTAAAATCTTTGTCTTTTAGACTCCCAGTCTGGCAAGCGTGAACCAAAGCACAACTGCTGAAGTGGTTTTCATGAACCCAGTCAACAAGACACTGACAGATTGCACTCTGACTATTTCTGGAAGTGGTCTCGTGGACGGAGAGCAAAATTGCATGTAAGCGTGTGTGCATAATTTAAACTTATCTGGATTCTAAATGCTTGTGTACAGTTTTACACAACAAGTGTTGTGTGCACCAGTTTTTCCTCCATGTAGCAATGGCATTATTTCCGTCTTCACACCACCTGAAATGACACAGGCTCACTAGAAGCTGATCACACCTGGGTGTGGGTCCCTAACGTCTCGGGGCTCAGCTGGGGTCTTTCCCCTTTATCTAGCCACTGACTACAGTGCTCAGCAGTCCCTGAGATTTCTGTAATGGTGTGTAAAACAGTGGAGTAAAACAGTGGATGGGCCATTGAAATCAGGACAGCAAAATTCCAGTGGAGAAACTTCTGCTCACCTCCTTGGCCCATCTTGCAGCTTCCTCCTGTCGTCACAGTTCTAGGAACACAAGCTTTTACCAATCCGGTCTCACAAATTAAACATTAACCTTAACTGTTCTGTTTTACTCTTATGTTTCCCTCAGACTTCCAGACCTGAAACCAAGCCACAGGTTTCGTGTTACGTTTTTCTTACTTCCCAAGAAGACTGGCAAGAAGACCGTCCTGGCTGACTTTGACTGCTCCTCCTTCAGAGACCTCAAGTGCACCTGTACTGTCAATGTCCAACCATAATTCCTCAGAATCACAGGGTAGAAGCTGTGTAATTTTAGTCAGTAAATAAAATTAAAAAAATTAAAAAAAAAAACTTGATGTGGACATTTTATTTTTACACAATTTGGTAAAGGGTCAGTAAGTGATTGCATAATTTTGCCAAATAAACTGTCAAAACCTTGTGGATGTTTGGGTCATTTTTTGTGTACTTTAGAAGTGTCAAGAAAAAAAAAAAAAAAAAAAAAAAAAAAAAGAAGTGTCACAGTCTGGTGGAGGTAGACTGTAGGAATTTGTAAAGAGGACCCAAAATGCAGACACAAAAGGAACGTGGAACCAAAACTTGGGTATTAACAAAAAGCGAGCCGTTTAATGAGGCTGGTAAGAAATGTACAAACAAAGAGCAAGGCTAACTGAAGCAAAACTAACATTAACCTAAACTGGGAGAACTAAACAAACAAGAACAACCTGGACATGAAACATGACGTGAACAACAGACGACCTGACAAAGGACGAACAGAAACACACAGACTAAATACACACAAGGGTGATTAGGGGAAGTGGAAACACATGGGGAAACAGCTGACACTAACGAGAAAAAGGAAGCAAAGCTGACTACACTGACGTAGGACATGGACCTTCAAAATAAAAGAGGCAACGTGAGACGCAGACATGACAATACAAACTTGACAGGGGTAGAAGACACAAGAGGAATCTAATAAACAAATGAACTTAGATAACCTAATGAACTTAAACATAAACCATAAACATCAAAAATAAACTAAAACTCAAAACGCTGGGTCAAACGACCCAGATTCGTAACAAGAAGTCGATCACACCAACACAACTCATTCTTTCTTTGCTGTTTGTTTGTAATCATTCATGCTCAGTATCATTCAGTTTACAGTCTCCTTGTGCTAATAATGTTTCTTATTATTATAAAGGACGACCGTGGCTCAGGGGGTTGGGAAGCGTATCTGTAAGTGGAAGGTCACCGGTTCAATCCCCGGGCTCTCTGTCCTGGTCGTTGTGTCCTTGGGCAAGACACTTTACCCTACTGGCGTTGGCCAGAGGGGCCGATGGCGCAATATAGCAGCCTCACTTCTGTCAGTCTGCCCCAGGACAGCTGTGGCTACAACCGTAGCTGCCTCCACCAATGTGAGAGTGAATGAATAATGGCATTGTAAAGTGCTTTGGGTGCCTTAAAAAGCGCTATATAAATCCAATCCATTATTATTATTTGTTGTTTGGGACACAAGAGAACAGGTGTGTCATAAAAAGAATTATGATACAGAATAACGTGTCTGTTTGCGTCACTCTACATTTACTTTTGTTCAGTCATAAGTAAAGAACATTTTATTTATTATCATTTGGTTATTGTTACCACCATTACTTTACTTAAATTGTTTGCATAGTTACACCATTGTTAGTCACATATCTGCACCACGAACTTGTACAGAAAGTACAGCACTGATGTTTTATATAAATGTCACATTTTGTATTATATGTCATCACTACTACCACATACACTGAAATAAAAGCTGACACCACTGCACATTGTAAGCTGTTACTGGGACATCAGATACAAATTCTGCACTGGTGTTGTCATCATCCCTCAGTGGCCTAAAGGAGACATTAGACCGCAGTGTTACTCAGACCATACAGTGTGTTTCAGAGTCAGATTTGTGAAGAAAAACAACTGACAATATATTTGTTCAGGAAATGCAAAGATTTGCTTTTAAAAGAATGTACAGCTGGAATATGAAAAGTCAAAATGGACAAAGTTTTAATACAAAAAAAGTTAAAAAACATACAGAAGGAATAACCTTACAATGCCACTATTTACTGGGAAAAATCCAAAGTATGTTCTTTATCTAATTATTTTAAGAAATTCTGACATTTCATAATGTCTAAAGTAGTGGTTGGCTAATTGTCTGACCTTCCACCAGATAACAATTAGCAGGGCTTTAATTAAAAAAACAAAAAAACAATTTAAAAGCCCATTATAAAATGGAGTGGGTGGAAACAAGTGTGAGGTGTGTTTTGTGACAGAAGGATATCATCAATAGGGAAAATGAAAGTTGCTATGATGTATGGTTTCAAGACAGTGGCCCAAACAAAAAGACAGGAGGCCGAGGTGGAGGTGGCAGAGCTGAAAATGTTAAGGTTTTCACTGGGAGTGACCAGAATGACGTTTCTGTGTCTGTGGGGTCATCTTGTCTAATTTCAAAGGATAAAATTGTGATTTAATTTGATAGTTTAAAACTAATAAATAAATAAAAAACATATGTGCAGAAACAATCATTTTTACTTGATGCAGTCAAAATTGATTGTGTCTCCATTTGTGAATTGATTTGAAATAAACCTTGTTTTTTTCCAGCATTATAACTTCAGTTCGCGGCGGTTTTCACCTTCTGTTCTCTCCGTGTCTCAGGCCTGCCTCTGTGCCGACACGTGAGATGCACCTCATTGTGGAGGATGTCATAAAAATGGGTGGAGCTCACAGTCAAAGGTTAGAGCTTTATTCACAATGTGCTTATAAAAACTACCAGAAAAAGCTGCTGGCGTCTCTGCTTGCCCATTTCCATCTTTGGTTATCGGAGACTGACATGCCTGTAAAACAGAGATAGCTGCAGCAAAAAAACAATTAGAGCTCTCGACTGTGTACTCAACTCCCCCTGGCTTCTGCTCCACGGCTGCTGAGTGAGCCCTCATCTGGGACTCTCCTCAGCTCTTTCTGGGACAGTGGCGCGGCTGCCCCTATGTTGGTCTTCCTTGGTCTCTTGTGTTCTGGGGGCCTCTGGATGTCTGGAGTTTTGATCTCCTCCATACCTGCTTCATGCCCTGGAGGACGGGGCTGTGGCCCCCCCACACCCTCTAGCAGATCATTACATGAAGGAACCTTTTAAAAACAAGCGCGTCCATGCTCACAGGTGTACACACGGGTGATCACACCCACAAACTACACCCTTTTTTGCTCCTACCTCAAAGCACACTGTGTTCTGTTGATCTTATGTGCTGCACAATAATGTTTAATATTTAGTATTTACTGTCATATTCCCATATATCATTGTGATGTTGTTTATTCTATTACTCTTGTTCTCTTCTGCTTGTTTTCTTTTTTCTTTCTCAACAGGTGATCCAGGTGATTGATATATGCTTTTTTTTTTTTTTTTTTGGCTGCCCATTCTGTTGGTTTTTGTTTTTTGCCCTTCTCCCCCGTCCCTCTTCTCAGCTGTTTCTCTTTCCCTCTTTCTTTCTCCCCTTCTTTCCCCCAGTCAAGTCTGTCCCGTATTCCATCCATCCATCCATTCGCTTATCCTTTTCTGGGTCGCGGGGGGCGCTGGAGCCTATCCCAGCTGTCATAGGGCGAAAGGCAGGGTACACCCTGGACAGGTCGCCAGTCTGTCGCAGGGCTAACATATAGGGACAGACAACCATTCACACTCACATTCACTCGCACATTCACACCTAGTGACAATTTGGATTAATCAATTAACCTATCCCCACAAGCTGCATGTCTTTGGATGGTGGGAGGAAGCCAGAGTACCCGGAGAGAACCCACGCAAACACGGGGAGAACATGCAAACTCCACACAGAAAGACCCCGGCCTGATGGTGGAATTGAACTCAGGATCTTCTTGCTGTGCGGCAACAGTGCTAACCACCGTGCCACCGTGCTGCCCAATAAACGAATAAACAATAAAAGGTGAATCAAATGGACCATTATGGCAAGGCTGGGATGGTCAATTTGGTAAAGTAAATCCGTTGGGCATATTTCTTTGCCTTTAGACAACAATTCTGATGGCAAAAGAGCCAAACGGGACAGGCAAAAAAAAAAAAAAAAAAAAAAAAAAAAAAGAGCTCTCGACTGTGGCCACAAGATGGCAGAAATGTAAAAAAATTAAAAATAAAAAAAGATACTCCCATTATTGGTGAAGTCTTTCCTGTCTTTTTTGAAGATTTTTTTTTTTATTTCCTTTAAAGTAGATTGAAAGCACAAAATGAACAGAAATTAAGACAGAAATGAAGCTGAAATTAAACATGAAAACAAATAAAGGTATGTTTTACCCATAGATTTTGACATCATAATTAAGTGGCCAAAAAAATTTCGTCATTTAGCTAAAAACACAAAATAAAATTTGATTCAATTTTATTCATAAAATGACAAATCGCAGCAACAGTTTCCTCAAGGCACATGATATTCTAAGGTAAAGACCCTACAAAGATAGATATAAACCAGATAAAACCTCAACAGTCTCCCTTCTAATAAAAAGAAATCTCTGGCACAACCAGGCTCAGGGAGGGGCAGCCATCTGCCATGACGGTTTGGGAGTGAGGGAAGAAAGACAGGACAAGAACAGGATACACTGTCCAAGAGGGTCAGAGCTTAACAATAACTAATGACCAAGCTTTACAAGGTTTTAATACAAGTGTATTGATGTTCCGCAGATAATAAGGCAGCAGTAATGGTGTTTTTTTTAATCAGAGGTTTGAGTTTTGAAATTGAACAGGTATACACACACATACACTGTGAATTTTATATTGGCTTCACTTTTTACAAGCAGGCCTTTATTTCAAACAGACCAACAGAGATTATTGTCAATTTTGTTCTATTTCATTTTTTAGAAAAATTATATGAATACCAAAGTGCCAAAAAGTGCAATTGAAGCTGGCTGATAAAAGGGAGTCAGTCAGGGAGTCAAACTCCAACTTTACACAAAACACATGCCCTGTGAGAGAAGGATGGACAGGTAAATGGTGCGTGCAAGGGGGTGATGAAGACATTTAGATGATGAAGAAATTTACGTCAGCTGTCAAATCCAACAGTGACTTCAACACACCTCAGAACGTGTCCCAACTCGATGACTTGGCTGACATCAGTAAATCTGCCCTGGGTAGATGTAGACTAGGAGGTCAAGAAATAAAAAGAACTAAACAGCACTAACTTTGTAACAGTTAGAGACAGTATTTTTATGCTTCTTTATCTAATACAGATGTTTTAAAAGGTCTTTTATAATATATATGTTGTCTTTTATAAAATCTCCAGATGTTTGTGCATATTGGTACATTTAAGATGAGTGTCAACTTATTCAGGTTGTAACTCGATGTAACAGAACCACAGCAGACTTGACCACATGGCAATGCTTTTCACACACACTTTATTTTTACGGTTGCTGTTTTACAATTGGCTACACCTTTGCAGCTCGCAGCCAAACACATTACCAACAACAACAATTACAGCAGAACCAAGTTCAGACTTTAAGCAGGGCATGATTGCAGATGCCGCTCAGGTGTGTCCGTCTGCAGTGCCAACCACAGACCACGGCCCGCCACATACCCCCATCACCCGACTGTGGCCAGCCCCTGGCCTAGTGACAGGTGTCTGTTTAGGTGACCACCCACGTATACAGCGGCGCTAGTGATGAGGTGGGTCCAGGTTCCGCCCGCATGTGAAGCAGCGGTTCCGGAGCTGGTCTGTGGGCCACCAGTGTGGCAATTGGCAGGAGTGCAGCAATTATGGCCGTGAGCCGGGGCTCATAGGCAGCTCAACGGGTGGCAGGTGTACTGGGAATCCATCCCACCTGCCAAACCATCCTACCTGTTGCTTCTATGCATGCGCACAACACGAAATAAAGTGCAAAACCGTCCTACCTTTGTGAATGTGACCTACAAGCATATTTTAACAGCTAAAATTCAGTGGCAAATCATCCTACCTTTGTTAATAAGAGCTAGAAACACACTCTTACGGGTAAAATTAAGTGCCAAACCATGCTACCTACAGCACACGGCCAGTCCCTCCAGCACCCCGACCTCCAGCTCAGGCGGAAAACGTCCTACTTTGTCAAAACATCCTACCGTAGCGTAAATTTATAGTCATGTCTACCAATCCGTGCTGTCTTATCAGAATATACTACCTTACGTGGTTTATGCCTCCATTGTACATATCTATAGGTAGGTATTTATTTAGGCAGGAGGACTAACATTAATTGACAAGGTTTACACTGTACGCCAGTTTACAGAAGTTTAGAAGTACTAAATCAAGACTTCAAATATGACTTCAACTGAGACTCCAAATTGGAGTATTTTTGCACTGGTGAGAATAGATTTCTTAATATACATCAGAGTTAAAGAGAATATAGTTTGTGATTGCTTGCAACATTATAATATTGCGGTTAATGGGTGTAAGAATACAAAATAGAAAATGGGCCTGGAATGGGAACAAAGAACTGGGGTGCAGGGCAGGAGGACAATCAACCCCCACCCTCAGGGCAGGAAGCAAGAGTTACTGAGGGTGAGGGGCAGACAAAGGGCAAACGGACACTACCTTAAAAGGAGATGGGAGTCAGGGTGTCAGCACCCTTGGCCACTGTACTAGTGTATTTCCATTGCGGGGGTGTTTACTGTAGGGGGTTGGGGGGGGACCAGAGGTTATACTGTAACTGTTGTGTGGAGTTCTTTAGAACAGCCTTTAGCATAGGACTGCATAGGAATGCAGTGTGCTGATCTCCAAATGCATCTGTAAGAATAATGGGTAATAAAAGGATTGTGTAAAATATGGAAACATCTCAGCGTGATCTCTACCAGGACCAAAAGAATCACAGAGACCGGCGTTGTCTCAACAGCACAAAAACCAAAATGCATACTAGCTTGAAAAGTTAACAAATTGACAACAGCTTAAGGAAAACTGTAATAAAGAAGTAAAACATATAATACTAACTGTTTTTCACATGCACGAGATTGGAGTAGGATCAAATAATAGGTGTGTGCTATTAACACCGAAAACATGGCCGTTTTGAGTTGTGCGCATGCGCAGTAACAACAAGTGGGACAGCTTGATAGGTAGGGTGTTTTGTCAGGTGGTTGCTCCACCGCCCTCCTCCAGGTAGCGAGCACCTGACAAAACACCCTACCTATCAAGCTGTCCCACCAACCATCAAACCATCCTACCCGTTGTTTCTGCGCATGCGCACAACACAAAATTAAGTGGCGAACCGTCCTGTATTTGTGAATATTAGCTAGAGAAATACTCTGATATGTAAAATTTATTGCCAAACCATGCTACCTTTGTGAATGTGACCTACAAGCATACTTTAACGGGGGGAAATGACCCGTGTGGCACTTAATTTTACTCGTCAGAGTATTTTTCTAGCTAATATTCACAATGGTAGGACGGTTCGCAACTTAGTCTCGTGTTGTGTCTGGACCTCCTCCACTCCCACGCCTTCGGGGTGGCGGAGGTGTCAGCCAGGACCAGATCAGCAGCTCAGGTGCGTCCGCCTCCTCTGCACCGGCACCGCAGACCATACCCCGCCACACTCAACTACCCATGAAAGTGTCATGCTGTTCCCAGGCCTGTGTTGTTGGACTGCTTGTGCAATTTATATGAAATGTGCTGGCATGTACACAAGGATGTAGCTTTTTCAGCAAGGCAGCTTAAATAAGGTAAAAGAGTTACAGAGTCAGTGATCTACATGCAAAAAATAATGTATCATTTAGTTAAACACGACAGTTTGGTGCACCTCCCTAAGAGTTTTACCCTCAAGTTACATCCTTAAGGTTCAGACAGCACGACATCAGCCTGATTATAGCCCAAATTCAACAACGTATGGTGTCACTCTGGATTTTGATCTCCAAAAAAAAATCATACACAATAGTTCATTTTCACCTTATATGCTGTGTCATAATGAAAGGATTTTTGTCTTTTTGAGTCTTTCATGATGGTCATGCCCATTTGGTTCTCCCGGAGGTTTCTTCCTGTTAAAAGGGAGTTTTTCCTTCCCACTGTCGCCACAGTGCTTGCACATAGGGGGTCATATGATTGTTGGGTTTTTCTCTGTATTTATTATTGTAGGATCTACTGTACAATATAAAGCGCCTTGAGACGACTATATAAATAAATTGAATTGAATTTCATGAGATTAACTGTTATGATCACAGAGGATTCAGTTGGCAATTAGGTGAAACGCTTGAGGACTCACACGCAGGACTCAGAGGCACTGTTGGTATTTATTACAGTTCCACCAGGTGTATATACAAATAGTGCAGGGGTAGTGCTATATACAAAGCAGTGACAGGGAAAAGGCTCCGGGAAATTCCAGGTAGGGAAAAGACACTTGCTCCTCTTCTGACTCTCTCCTATCGTGACCAGTCTCTCTCCAAACACTCACAAAAAAACAGGAATCCACTCAGGGAATGCAGGGTCGGGTCCAGGGGATCTATGTACAGAAGGAAACACACGTTAGGGGTTTTGCGCAGGGAAACGAAAGAGAACTTGCTCAGAGCTGGGCTGCACTGACGCAAGTCACACACAACGATCCAGCGATGAGTAGAAGCCACTCCCTGGCTTAAAGGCTGGCTGCACTGATGAGGCCCAGGTGTTTCCTCTTCAGAGGGGCGTGGGCCGAGGGCGTGAACCCGCCATGAGTTCCACCCTGGCGAGAGAGCGAGAGAGAGAGCAAGAGAGAGAGAGAACACTACTAGTCAGCGGCCTGCTGATCCCCTGACCGTGACAGAAACTCTAAAACTTATGCCATTCACACTGCCTCTGTTGTTGTTGTCCATTTATTTCCTTTCCTGTAATTGCTAGCTTGCCCTTCCTCCTGATGTACTTTGTGAAACAAAGTTTGATAAAGAAGCTGCATATAGTCTGTCTTATCTCTCAGTCATGAAATGGCATGTTTTTATGACTTTACAATTGCCCAATCTGACAGAGTTACGCTCAAAACAAAACAAAAAAAATGTAATTTGAATGTGACTTTTGCATTTCTTTGCAGTAAGAAAGGAATGTTCTTAACTTAAGATTTCCAAAATATACTTATGAATAATAATAATAAAACTCCCCAAGTATAAAGCACAAGTCAGGTTTGATTTTTACTAAACAACAAATGAAATGTATTGAAATTACACTTTCAAAGGGACTTGTTATGCTAATTTCAAATTCATTTTTTGAATTCTTGTGCTCTGCTAGCATAGCTGAACAGTTTAAAATAATCCTTATTTATCATATTGTGGACCTTGGTGCAATTCCCTAGTTTGTCCTCGGTTTAAAACAGCCAATTTAGTTAATTTCTAATGCTTAATTAAACTTTCTTCTGACAGTGACAGTGAGTATGCTGGCATTATAAGTCTCCTTAAAAAATTAAAGTTGTAAAACTACATAAAAAGTTCATGGACATGAAAGTCAAAATAATCTGTACTTGGAAATTTTACGTTGACCATGTAAAACCAGTGAAAAATTGGAGGTTTACGAACAAAAGAAAAATGGAAGTGCCAAACAGATTTCACTGGAATCATTTGTGAAGAAGAGGAACGAAGCTTCCCTTGGGTGTGTTGGAGAATGTTGAGAAACAGGTGGGTGGAGTATCTCAAAACCTGATCTTATCTTTCCACGTTGCATTAAACATGAACATGCCTTATTCATGTCAGTGTTGGGCAATGTGGTTTCTTTCTATGTGTGATATAAAAGAAAAATGTTCTCAGGCTGGAACTGGACAACAAACAGTTTCAGATTAATTTTGAAACACAATGTGTGCCCATAGAAAAATAATTAAGAATTATGAGTCCTTACATGGATTATTTTGTGTGAGAAAAACACAATGTAAGCTGCGTACAAAAACATGTCATAGATCTCATTTAATCAGTACAGATAAGAAGCACAGTATGACAGCCTGATTCAAATACATATACAGAGTCTGCCTCAGAAATGGTTGTGTTAGTATTTCAGATAAGTGCATTAAAATTTGACACAGATACAATGAGAAGGTCAACATCAAGAAAACCGAAGGAAACATACTTTCATTTCATGTCAAAAACAAAGAACAGTTCAGGTAGAACATTTAAAGACTATGTAAGCTGTCTCACTGTCTCCTGTGTAGTGGCCAGTGTTGGGCAAGTTACTTTGAAAAAGTAATTAATTATAGTTACTAGTTACTTCTTCAAAGAAGTAACTGAGTTAGTAATTGAGTTACAAGACTCTAAAAGTAATTAATTACTTGAAAAGTAACTATTGCGTTACTTAAAAAACTTTTTTTTTAACCCTCTGGGGTCCAGGGTATAATAGGCCATTTTTCACTACTTTTGATTTTCCCTCCACATTTCACTGTTAAAAACTATTTACTTTGCTTTGTTTGGTATCATCCTTTTCAGCACAATCTCACGTGTCTGAATTTATAGTTATGTTTTCATTTTGACATACTGTATTAACACAATTGATCTAAAATTAGACAAAAAGCATAAAATTTGAGTAGAAAAAGTTATATTTTATGCTGTAACAACCACAAACATGTTTAATGAATTATATTTCATAACTTTAAATGCAAATATAAATTGCCAATTTTAAAATCATATGCACAGGTTTTGCAAACAAAGTTATTTGCAGCCATTTACCTTTTACCCTTTTTAAAATAATCATTTCAAACTATTTACAGAACAATCAGCTGTTCTGCATTCAATAAGATGCCACAAAAATTATTTGTGCCACTCCAAAAAATAATTTCTGTCCACTATAAAGGAGAACATCACAGCCTGACACCTGCAGACAGCAGTCGCCTCATTGTTTTGACACACAACACAAAACTATCCACAACACTACACACTAACTACACAAGACAACACATTAACTACACACTCCAAACATGCTAAACCTCACAAATCTCTCACATCTCAAAACTCGCTCTCTCTCTCTTTCTGCTCTCTCTCACTCTCTCTCTTGCCGTCACTCCTAAAACTTCCCCCTCTTCCTAAACAACCAAATGTCATGTTGCCATATTATTTTTTGATTGGTCAACATGGTGCATTTTTCCACCAACACGAAAGGGCTGGGGAGGGGGGTTTGGTCATAAGCAGAGAGTGCTTGCTAGCGCTGTCCTTAGACAGTAAACGTGATGAAACTATTGAGGAAAACACGGGTATATATTGTTTATCATGACTCTGGTTTTACGTGGCCTATCAACACAATTTAAAAACTGGTATATATCACCTTGTTGCTTTGTCATCTTGAAGTGATTGGCTTACCACGACTACTTTATTGTTCCTCAGCCAAACAGCAGCACTCAAGCGATTGTTTTGCCCCCTTAGCTCTGGGTGTTGTGCTAGAAAGTGATTGTCTGGCAGAAAGTGATTTCCATCCGCGGGAGCGCGCACAGCTTAAAGTTGTAGCGCCCAGATTACTTACGTAGTCAGTTACTTCCGTGCAACTGATATAAGGTGCGTAAACTGAACACAGCTTCAACCGTCTGTTTCTTGAAAAATAGTAACACGACCGCATTTTCTTGGTAACGGCATTGTAACGATACCGTTGTAACGATAGGAATAATAATTAGTTAGATTACTCGTTACTGAAAAAAAGTAACGCCGTTTCTTGTAACGCTGTAATTCCCATCACTGGTAGTGGCAGATCTAACCTGACATGTAAGATGTGGAAAAGCATAGATTGCAAAACCTGTATAATGAATAAAATGTTATTGGCATTTATTTCTTTTGTTTTTCTGTGTGAGTCCTAAATCATTGCCACAATAATGGGGACTAAAACTTGGAACAGGATGTGAATAAAAACATCAACATGGTCTAGAGCAGATACACCAATTCTTACTGGAATTGAAGCATATTTATGCTCCCTTAGTCACAAGACTTTGCCACAGTGGATAGCTTTGCATTTGATTGTATTTTACACTGGATGCTCTTCCAGAACTCGAGGGATAAAGCCAGAGATCTTTTCAGTTATTAGTGAATGTGAAAACTACGCTTCAGTGAAACATAAATGTACTTTTCCATCTCTTATTCCCAGGAAAATAAGTATGGTTCACAGTCCAGAATGGATTCTTACTGAATGCCAAATGAAAATCAGTACACTGAGCTCTTTCAGGGTTGGACTAACTCTCTAAGCAGTGGAAAGTGAACCCACCCCAACTTTCAATCCATACGCAGTTTCAGCACAGACACCTTTTTGATGATTCAAGAGACAAAACATAAACCAAAGAAATTACTAAATAGTCTGACATCATACAATATTAAGCAATTTTATTGCATAATCAGTGTTACATGTTTCAGTTACGTCTTTCTCATGCACAACTACATTCAACCATGAAAGTAAACTGCATGCCAAGACCTGACCTGAAAAGCATTCCCAGGGTGTTCAAGGTTTTCATTTATTTAGTTCGTCATCGGCTTAAGTTTCATGGAGGAGGTGTGCGCACAAAATAGTATAATTACTGTAGAACAGCCATTAGGCTCGGTCACTCAGGCACGGCTGGCTGATAATAGGTGTGTGCTAGATAGACGGGCGCGTCACTGCAACGCCCCCTGGTTTCTGCTCCGCGGCTGCTGAGTGAGCCCTCATCTGGGACTCTCCTCAGCTCTTTCTGGGACAGTGGCGCAGCTGCCCCTCTGTTGGTCTTCCTTGGTCTCTTGTGTTCTGGGGGCCTCTGGATGTCTGGAGTTTTGATCTCCTCCATACCTGCTTCATGCCCTGGAGGACGGGGCTGTGGCCCCCCCACACCCTCTAGCAGATCATTACATGAAGGAACCTTTTAAAAAACAAAAAACAAACGCGTCCATGCTCACAGGTGTACACACGGGTGATCACACCCACAAACTACACCCTTTTTGGCTCCTACCTCAAAGCACACTGTGTTCTGTTGATCTTATGTGCTGCACAATAATGTTTAATATTTAGTATTTACTGTCATATTCCCATATATCATTGTGATGTTGTTTATTCTATTACTCTTGTTCTCTTCTGCTTGTTTTCTTTTTTCTTTCTCAGCAGGTGACCCAGGTGATTGATATATGCTTTTTTTTTTTTTTTTTTTGCTGCCCATTCTGTTGGTTTTTGTTTTTTGCCCTTCTCCCCCGTCCCTCTTCTCAGCTGTTTCTCTTTCCCTCTTTCTTTCTCCCCTTCTTTCCCCCAGTCAAGTCTGTCCCATATTCAGTAAGTGAAAATAAAATAAATTTAAAAAAAATTAAAATAAAAAAAAGAACAGCCATTAGTCAAATTAATGCCACTGTCATGTCACCTGATTTTATGAAGTCCCAATTTTGAAGCCTTGTCCAGAAAAACACAGTTATCTTAGCTTTCTGAAACTAGGCTTAATAACCAATCTCTCAGTTGCATATCACTAAAATTCATACTCCTTTTAGACTCTAATTAGAATCATCATTTAGAAAATGAACAATCTGTTGTATTTAATTAGAGATGGAACTAGCGAAAAAAAACCTGGATCAGCATGTTGCCTTATCCAGACTTATTATTTACACAAATTAGATAGCACTATAAAATACACTTAGGATATTCAGAAACGCGCTAATAATTCAAAGGAAAGAATGTAATGCACTGCAGCATCATATTATCCTATGTGTGTGTTTGTGTGGGTGGCTTTTTGAACAGGGAGGAAATGGTTCATCTAGTTTGTGTAATGTAAACTGGGTGACCTGGGGCTGGGTGTGACAGCTGGTTTAAAATAAATCAGGGCTCAACCACCTGTCAGCGTGGTGCTGAGTCCCAGCCAGAGAGCTTCTCATTGTACCTGAACTGCTGTGGAAAGTCTAGAAAGATGACATCGGAGACCAAACAGTCAAGTAAGTACATTAACTTTTAGACATATATTAACTGAAGTTTATCATCATATCTTTAAGGGCTTAATGTATTCTGATTTAAATTAAATTGTTTAATTTAAATAATAACAGTTAAATAGTCTTGTCAAAAGCAGGATTGCATTTGACAAGAGTTTTAGAAAAGTTTGCACCTATTTCAAAGTTTTTATAGAGTTAAAATAAAATCGTGTTATACACTTAGTTTGCATGACCTCAGTTCTCCCAGTTTCTAGAAATCTTACTTGCAGGTGCTGGCAAATAGAAATGAATGCCTTACAACAACAGTCTTCAGAAAGTACATGCCAGAGAATGTTGTGTGAAAAGCTCACATTGACACATTAAACAGGATTTTTGCAGTTTATTCTCTTTACATACACGACAACATGCCTGTGGTCATCATGTGTCAACCTGGAAATTCAAATATATGTTTTGCAAGTTGAAGTTAATCCAAAGTTTCAGATTCAGGCCAGTTTGGCAGAAAATTTAGTTCAGGAAATCTGGAACACCTTCTAAATTTGATCGATGCCCCCATAATCAGTTTGAGTTTCGTACCCAAGTGCCCATTACATCGACGTAAGAGCAGTTGTTTTTGAATCATATATTAGATTGTTGTGGTTATGTTTGTTTTTTTTATTCGGAAGGCATCTATAAATAATCATAAATATCAAAATATTAGTGCGCGTGATGTTTTGCCTCCCATCCAGGACCACCTCCAATATGTGACACCCTCCATCAGATTGTTTTAGAACTATCAAAAGATAAACACATCGTCTTTGTGGGTTTCAATTGTGCAGTGCAGACAGATTTAAGGCAACTGAGATTCTAGAAGGAACAAAGTAACATTTAGCAGCTCTGGAAACTGAATTAAAGATCTAAATTTTTAAGATATCAATGAGACTGTGTTAGAAATATAAATATGAACTTATGCAAACTTGTAGGCACTGCAAAAAAAATGTATGTGAAAATATTTAGAAAGCGTTCACAGACTGACTTTAATGTCACAGACAGCCAAAACTTTCTATAGATATTAAGGAGAGGTCCCTTAAATGCATTCCCTCTCTCAGGTGTTTCAGTGTGTATTTCAGGCCAACCTTCATGTATGTTTAGTAAAAAAAAATGTGTATAAATTTATCTACCCAAGGGGAGAACTCTACATGCTATAGATTTATAAGTTTAATAAATCTAAAGAAAGTTTATAGTTTTGGGGGTTTTTTCTTACTGTACACCCTTGTTAAAAATGTGAGTAATAGTGACAAAATGTAGACAGTTAACTACAATATGAAAGCAGGTGTGTGCATTTTTCCCTCCCTCACACACACCCAAACCAAACTCACCCACCACGAAATCTAAAAAACTTCATCTCTCCTAACAAAAAGTTATAAATTCACTTTTCATTTCAAACACACTGAGAACCTGTTCAATCTTGTTTCCTAACATTAAAATTAAAAGTTTGACTGTGAAAAGTACTTCTCATATCAATATAGAAAAAGACAAAGTGTTAAGATAGTCTCTCCAAACCTCACTATTTTGTGCTTAAGTGTTTTTATGAATTGTGTCTCAGTTTTCCATGTTACTTGTCAGTGCAGTGCTTTTCTATGGATTCACCTGTTCTCCTGAACATACCCGTAGGCCTTAAATGTGAGGTTTGTGTTTTGTTTTGTTTTGTTTTTATTACCATGCTGTTGGGGTTTGGTCGAGACACGAGCATTGTGTTCATCACTGATTCTGCCCTGTTGAGGCATGCCCAATCCATGCATATTTTTCCTGACATGTAACTTCAACTTTGTGACGTTTGGATGACTCTCATGACAGTGTTTAAATAGTTTTATCTCCACCCTGCCGTGCCCTGGGTTCCTGTCACCAAATTGCTAAATAGAATTGAGACTTTTGACAAGCTGAGGCAGTTTTTTGAGGTGAATCGAGGTCACTAAAATCTTCATCTATTTTAGCATGGAGAAGGTATCGGTGTAGCAAGCTTAAAGCCTTTTGCATCCTTCAGTTGCAAATCTTTCCAGGAAACCAAGTTAAAATGTATCAGGAGATGACAGATATTGGTCTTTTTCTTTTCTTTTTTGTTTGTTTGTTTTTTAAAGTGTCATGCCATTAAAAATAAGTTTATTAAAATAAAGACTTCACTTTGTGACCTGACTTTCAGATATTTTTGTTCACAGTTAACATTTCTATATTTTATTTTACATTTCTTGCAGTTTTTAAAGGAGTGAATCTCAACTGTGAGACAAACAACACAGAACATGGCACCAAAAAAATCTCAAAGGATCAGCTGATTGTGAGGCGAGGCCAGCGGTTCACCGTGAAAGTTGAACTGACACAGCCGTTCAACCCCAATCTTTACCCGCTCACCTTTACAGCAGTAACAGGTTGGTCCACCATTAAATAATGTTTTTTTGTTTGTTTTTTTGTAAAAAATGCAAACATATTGTATGTAAACCCTCCCAAGTTAAATCCTTATAATAAAAAATATGTCCAAAGTGTACAGAAGATGCTGTTTGATGGGCGCTGAACAAACATTTACTGACCCAAAGCTGTTGACTAGGGCTGTCACCGTTAATCACCGTTAATTAACGCCAACACCACGTTAACTCGGCATATCTCCGTTAACGGGTTAATGCGGATCACCCTTTGTGTTGGGCTGGACTGCGTCAACGGGTTAGCGCGGTAGCTTGATTAACGTATTAGCGCAGTGTTGGCGAGTAATGGAATACATGTACAAACGTTGCGTATTTAAAATACAAAATATGAGTAACTGTATTCTGTTACAGTTACCGTTTAAAAAGGTGGTGTTACTCTGTTGAAATAAATGGATTACACGGCGGTCTTTTCCTGTTTCATATGTTAGGCTATGCCCTCTCTGTCCTTGGTAATTCCACGCCAGTGGAAACCCAAACAAAACACGCATTAAAAGGCTCTAATGTCTGTGTCTCAATCTCGCGGCCCATGTCAACTCTACTTGCTATAATGATGTGATGAAATATTTTTTTGAATTATTGTTCAAAAATTATTTAATATGAAGGCAATAGGCACAGTGTTACAGGCATAGGCCTAAACAATGTAGCTTCATGGGCAGTATTAGCCAGTTGTAAGTAAGCTATTAAGACTCTATTCTACACTGTGTTCGTGTTTTCCTCCGAAACAGCAAGTTCCGTTGGAGCAGCCTTTCAACGCCTCTCTCTGTCTCTCGCTAGCAAAGTCGACCCAGACAACAAAGTAAAGCTAGTTTTCGGCTATGAACTCGACACGGAACCTGACGTATTAGCCAGAGGACCTGTTTTATATACACGAAAAACAGTTTTCTATACGAGATCGTTGCAAAAAGCGCAACCTTACCTAATGTCCACCCTACTGTTACTCATTTTATATTAAGATTTAAAAATCTAGTTGGTATTGGTATGGCGAGTAACCTTCAGTAATAGTAATAAATCACACAGCAATAGTACATTCATGTAGTTGTAAAAAGCATGATAATATATTAAGAAATCCAAAGTATTTAGAATACGATACTCTCATTGAGTAATGTAATGGAATACGTTACAAAATACATTTTGGGGCATGTATTCTGTAATCTGTAGTGGAATACATTTTAAAAGTAACCTTCCCAACACTGGCAGCCCTATACAAAGGGTGATCCGCGTTAACTCGTTAATGGGGATATGCTGTGTTAATGTGGATTTGGCGTTAACATCATTTTAACGCGATTAACGCTGACAGCCCTAGTTGGGACTCAAAGCAAAAACCTCCAAGCCCATTGAAGGCACCCTTTTTGAGCTCTGGAAAGGTTTTGATCCAGGAGAAAGTCAGTCTGAGGAATTGATAGCTGCAAACTGTGCATGTTTGGTTTATATAATTTGAATTTATATTTTTTAAATTTAAATATTTAGTTTGCAGTTGTGACACTTTATAGTAAATAAAAGAGATGTTTGAATATTGATTTCCATGTATCAACAGGAGTTTGTTCATGTTTGCTTACTTTTGTTTTCTCTGTTTTTTTTGTTGCTGTTATTTTTATTATTGACATTAACATTTTTGAAAGATCTGTATGGATACATATGAAGAATTTTGTGAAAATCAATACAAAATATAAATTTAAATAATAAATAACAGCTACATGTGGTTAAGTGTAGTTTAAAAAGAGGACCCAAACACAGGAACCAGAATCAGGTATTCCCAACAAAAAGCAGGTTTTACTAATGAGCTGATGGAATTAAAAAAAAAAAAAAAAACTAATTGGGCAATCAGGAGAAATAATATCAGGTGAAACCCATGAGGGTGTGGCAAAAATTGAAAGGGTGAGGAAAAAGCCAGACATGACACATAAGTGAAAGGCTCTTTTTATAAATAAACTAAGCTTTACTTAAAGGTGTTTTGCCAGTTAGCACAGTTGGATATGACCACTGTTTGTCTTTTAAACTATCTTTCAGCCTTCTGTTGCAATCAATTTCAAAATGAGCATTGGGTACTGTGAAAAAGTCTTGAGCCACTCCTGGGAAATACAGCAATGAAATGAAAATTTTTACAATTCTGAGTTTGAAAATCAGTATTCGGTATGGCCACCTCTGTTCCTCGATGCAGCCTGAACTCTATTAGGCAAGCCTTCTTGTAGTTTTAAGTAGCTTTCAATGATTGTTTTTTAAACGTTGGCTGTCATTTATTCTATTCTCCATCAAAATGGGACAGTCTATTAATTTTGTTCTATTATGTGTTTTTCTATGAAGATATACTTTTTCTGCATTGACAGTGTGTTTGGGAACATTTTCATGCAGTAAAATTTTGTCATTTGCCCTGTGTTGACTACTGGAAATGATTCAGGTGTAACTCACACTGGTTAATGATGTCTGTCTTTCATGTCTGTAGTTACAGAGTATTGTATTGTTGGTACTGTATTGTCACATCTATGATCTCTGTGAATCCTCTCTACAGGAGAAAATCCATCTGAGGACCTGGGAACAAAGTCATGCTTTGGTATGCCAGACAGAATCCAGCGTTCGCCATCAGCAAAGGCAGTGTGGAAAGTGGAGCTAGAGAAGGGATCCAACCCACCAACAGGCTCCTTGAATTTGACCATTACCCCCCCAGCTGACACTCCAATCGGAAAGTACAACTTAACCGCCAGACATAGGGATGAGGAAACGTTGTTGGCAGAACTGGTTGTGCTCTTCAATCCCTGGTGTTCTGGTAAGTTATCTTTCTATCTGCCGACCTGTTTTCCAGGCTCTCCACCACTGTTCATCTGTTGCTGTTGTTTTGCTTAAAACCACTATTATCCATCCATTAATCCGTCTGTCTCATGTGGTTATCCCTATTCCCGCCTCTGTAGATGATTCAGTGTTTATGCAGGATGAGAAAGAGAGACAGGAGTTTGTGATGAATGAACGTGGTATAATCTACAAAGGAAGTGGGAACTACATCACATCTATTAACTGGGACTTTGGGCAGGTACAAACACACACACACACACTGTGTAGGCTTAGTAGATTTGTGATTCTAGGTTTGATAAATCGACACCGAAAAGTACCACATTAATCATGTTTTTACCAATCAGTCTTTTATTCTAAGAGTTCTATTGTTCAGTATGGTAGAGGCGCAAAAAAGATGGTCACTGTTAATGGCTTGTAGGTGTAACTCCTTAATCGGAGAGACATATATTTATATGGTGTGAGACTACTGTAGGTCATTATTAACATGCTATTATGAAGTATAGACTAGTGACATTTTTAGATATTAGCTGCTTCAAGTTAATATTTTACTTTAGAATTAATTAGTTAATGTAAATGCTTCGATTATTTTTGACTCTGCCATTAAGTACGAATAACCTACAGCACTGTAGTTTAAGATAAGCTGCTCTCTTCCTGTCTAGTTTGAAGAGGACATGATGAAGATTTGTCTTAAGATGTTGGATGTCAACCCCAAACACCTGGCAAATGCAGCTAATGACGTTTCTGCTCGCTGTAACCCCATCTACGTCAGCCGTGTGGTCAGCGCCATGGTAGGATATTTATGTATATACATGTGTTTTGGACAGATGTACTGAACTGCAAGTTTCACCAAGAAGGTAATTTAAAGCATTTTACATAACGTTTAAAAGGCATCATAAACAAAATAACACATTAATTATAAAGCATTACTATAAAGCATTAATTAACAAAACCTTTTGTTAATTAATGCTTTATAGTAATTTTGAGGGGAGCCAAAGCTCACTCACTCACTCACCTTTGTTTTCCTGTTTTGCTCCAGGTCAACAGTATGGATGACTGTGGTGTCCTGGAGGGACGGTGGTCAGCTCCATTCTGGGGTGGAACTATACCCTCTCACTGGTCTGGCAGCTATCCCATCCTCAAGCGTTGGTATAACATCGGCTGCCACCCAGTCAAATATGGACAGTGCTGGGTATTTGCAGGAGTGATGTGTTCAGGTACTGGCTAACTCTGCAAGTCCTCACTTACATACAGTATCTATTTAGGTGGGTAATATGAATACATACCTAAATATCTGTTATATATACAGTATGTGTTTAGGCAAGTGAAATGAGAAATAAGAAATAAGCTGCCTTATATTGCAGGTGCTTTAGTTTACATACATTATCAACTTTGTTGGGTATACCTTTTTATTCATCCAAATATTTAATCAGCCAATCACAGGGCAACAACTCAAAAACTTAATGGCCTATAGACATGGCGAAGGTGCTCTGCGATAGACTGGCAACCTTCACAGGGTGTACCCTGCCTCTCACTCTATGGCAGGTGGGGTAGGCTCCAGCCCCCCTGCGACCCTGAATCAGATAAGCAAAGGAGAAAGGATGGCTGGATGGACATGGTAAGGAAGACCTGCTAAAGCTCAAACTGCATCAGAATTGGGGAGAAAGGTTGTATCACCTGGATGACTGAGAACCTTCACATTTAAGTGACTTTAAATGTTACGTGGTTGATCCTACCAGTCGGCTGGTCTGAGTATTTCAAAAACTGCTGATCTACTGGAATGTTTTTTCACAAACATTTCTAAGGTTTAAAGTCCTTAAAAGAGAAACTCAATAAGCAGCAGTTCTCTGGGTGAAAATGCCTTGTTGTTGATAGCCGTCAGAGGATAATGGCTTCAAGCTAATAACAGGGAAAAAATAACTCAAATAACCACTCACTACAATACAACTATGCAGAGACCTAAAGTGTAGAAACTATAAGTATAACATAAGCAGAAAACCATAAAGAGAACTAGACCCATGAGCAACAATAAATCAAGGAATATTAATTAAACCTGAAACACATGCGATATGACATCTGTCCTCGTTTGTATCAACGGTTCTGCCTGGTACTTGTGGAGCGATGGTGTCTGGGATATTTTCTTTGCAGACTTTGTCCAATTTACCAACTGAGCATCATTTAAATGCCACAGCCTACCTGAGGGTAGCCACTGACCATGTCCCTTGCTATATGACCACAGTGGATTAGAACAGTTCTGAATTTCTGAGGAATGTCTCTGTCATTTTGTTGAATATATGTATGAAGAATAAAGGCAATTGTGGAGGCAAAAGGGTCCTAGCAAGGTATATGTACCAAAGTCTCAAGTTTGTTTACAATTGCCAATTTTCTAGTGTTAATATAGGATTACACTAAAAGTCTGGTGAGCCATAGCTTTAGTGGTTTACTGATTTGTCTTTTCCTTATAACTTTCCATCACTAGGCCAGTGCAACAACATTTAACAATAAGATGCTAAACTAATGTACAATTTGACAAATATCACATTTTTAAAAAATCTGTTTTTTTAATGTTTGTATTTCCAGTAATGCGTCTGCTGGGCATCCCATGCCGTGTGGTCACCAACTACCAGTCAGCTCACGACAGCAACAAGAATCTGATCATTGATGTGTACCATGCTGACTATGGAGTGAGAGAGAAAGAGACCAAGGACAGTGTCTGGTAAGATGACACAAGCTCATATGGCTTATATTGAGAAAGCAAACAGAGAGAGATACAGATCAGAACTAAATTCTGTGGTAAAGAGTTGAACAGTTCCTTTGTACACACACACACACACACATGCGCGCGCACACACACACACACACACACACACACACACACACACACACACACACACACACACACACACACACAGAGGGAGAGTTTCCCTGAGCATTGTACAGTCTTAATTTCTCACAGAACTAAATAAGGTTAATTTAAAAAACAGAGAGGCACTATATACAACAAACTATAATTTATCCAATTTTCAGTGGTTTTGGAAAAACAAACACCAGAAACGCTATAGAGCTACAGGGTTGACTTTCAAAAGGTTTTGCTGTTTTTTTCTGTTTTATTAGTACTCAACCACCATCTTGTTCTTGATATGTCAGACTGCATAAAAGAGGACAAATGAAATTGTGTCCAAAAGTCTAAAAGGCTTTTAATCTTCACTGTGGTTTTACAAAGTATGTCTTGTGTGCTTTGGGAGTGGTGACTTTGTCTGAAAGCTTTTAATCTGTCAATAGAAAGAATGTCCTTAGTGTGATTTATGGTGCCATTTCTCAAGCTTAGGGTAGGGTTGGGTGTTTACCTTACAATATAAAGTTCCTTGATTCAACTGTTGTTGTGATTTGGTGCTATATAAATAAAATTCAATTGAATTGAAGTGAATCACCCAGCCTTCTTTGCCATGTTCTCGAGTTTTTAAAGCCACTGTTGTGTTTCCACTGACTCCAACATCAGAATTTTGTGTCATGTTTATGTTTCAGGAACTATCATGTCTGGTTAGAGTGCTGGATGAGGCGAACTGACCTGGGAAAAGATGGTAAATATGACGGCTGGCAAGTTCTGGATCCAACGCCACAGGAGAAGAGCGATGGTATGAACTCTTGTCTCCTCAGATTTTCTTCCTTTGTCTAATGACTTTTCTTTTCCTACTTTAACTATTCATTTTTTGCCAGTAAATATACCAACAATTTTTAAGTATTGTTTTTGAATGTGATATTCGATTGTGTGATTTCTTTTCATCTAGTGCTGTTAGTGATGGCAGCTCCATGGTTAGAAAGTTCCATATTTAGTGCCATGAAGTTAGAATAAAAACTACTCTGTATTAGTAAAGCATGTTTCTTTATTTAATGTTCATCTGATGGCTTTTCTTGCTTGTCCTTTTGCAGGTGCATACTGCTGCGGTCCAGCCTCAGTCAAAGCCATCCTGAATGGAGAAATCGATCTAAAATATGATGCCCCATTTGTTTATGCTATGGTCAATGCTGACTGCATTGACTGGCTGGTTAGTGAACAGAGCTGTACTATATAAATCCACAAATAACATAGTTAGCAGCACCAAAAGAGGAGCAGCCTTTAGTATAATAGCAATATTTATTATTTCAAATTTTGGTTTCTATCGTGTTTCTTTCTTTGTGTCCTGGCAGTGTAAAGCTGATGGCACAATGGTGAATATTTTCTCTGACACCAAGAGAATCGGACAGAATATCTCCACCAAGGCTGTTGGCTCCAACACAAGGCTGGACATCACAGACAGCTACAAGTACAAGGAAGGTGGGTTCACCTAAAAGACGTGTTTCTTGAAGACTTAAATGGAGAATTTTGTTCTTTACCATCCTGATATTATGAAAGTAGATCTCACAAGGGACATGACACTGGTAATGATTTGTCAGTCAGAAGTTACCACTGTTATACCACCCCTATTTATAAAATGAGCATTTTGATGTGTCACATAAATCCTGAAATGAGCATGTGAGACCAAAATGTTAATTAAGGTCACAGATCAACAGAGTGGTAGTGTAAAAAAAAAAAATTGTCCTTTATTTATCCAGGTAAAAAATCTCATTGAGATTAAAAATCTAATTTCCAAGAGAGACCTGGCATCATGGCAACAAAAATTAAAATTCATGAACAGAACAGGATGTTGCATCCGCCTTTTTATATACAGTCCATTGTGCTAAGTTAGGCTGTCTTTGGTTCTTTGAATGACAGATAGTATTCGGTTAAAAAAAATACTATATAAACCTTGTTTTAACGGTTCACTAGCGATCTGCAAAGAGATTACAAATAAAAATGGGTTTGGTGACTGTGTTCTCTGTTTTCTGATACTAATAAGAAGGTTAAATAAAACCTTTTGGTCAAGACATAGTAGAAATTCTTTAACAAAATTAATTTTCACTCTCACTCTAAAACTTTCCACTCTTACAGGGTCTAATGAGGAGAGAACTGTATTTAGATATGCCCTCACCAGAGATTACTCCAGAGATGAAGAGGAAAAGAACAATAGAGGGACAAATAATCCAATCCAGAATGGAGGAACAACAAGTGGAACTGGGATTGGAGGAACAACAAATGGAACTGGGAATGGAGGGAGGGGAGGGAACAACACAGAGACTACAAATAATACAAATGACAGCATCCTTCCACTTCCACAAATATCCATGCAAATTGAAGAGGTACATCTCAGTTCCTTATATATGTTTTTATTTTTAGAGCTATTCAAGTAGATCTTAAATATATTTTAGTATTTACCTTTATCTTTGTTGTGTGAATTTCTGTCTACTTTTTACGAATGTAGCAGTGACCTTTTTTCCACTGTTAACATTTTTTCTATTAACAAAAAAATAAGAACTCCCAGAAATACATACGAACAGGGTCAGTGTCAAAAATCTGAGTTTCTCCTCACTGTGCCGCCTGCGTAAATCCCAACAGTACTTTAGGCATTGAGGCAACTGTTGTTGTGATTTGGCGCTGTATAAATAAAATTGAATTGAATTTGTGGTGCTGCAGGTATCCAAGCCAATGGACGGTCAGGACGTGAGTCTGAAGCTGGTGCTGAACAGTGTGAGCCGCACTGCCAGGCCTGTGTCCATCAATATCAGCGTCCAGGCCATGAGATACAATGGCTCACCGTTTGAAAACATCCAGACTGAGACAAATGAAGAGACACTGCAGCCTGGGAAAGGTGGGTAAATTGCTGAGGAGTTTCTCACAAGTGTTTTTATTTATTTGTCCTGGTGGGGGGACTGCAACAACTATAATTGTCTCTCACTCCCTCTGTCTGCTCCAGATCTGTCCATTCCTATCTTGGTCCCCTTCTTGGTGTACCACAAACACATGGTAGGCTCTGACAGCATGAAGATTTCAGCTGTAGTCACAGATAAGCTGGAGCCAGGAAATGTATACCTAGCAGTGAATGATGTCATTCTGTTGAATCCTCCTATGTCCATCACAGTGAGTAAAAAACTACCATCTCTGTGTCTCCTTAATCATTATGTTGCTTTGTTCGAAGTAACTGTCACATTAGCTGACTGCTGTTGATTGTTGATAAAATAATATATTATACTTAATATATACATACTCCTCTAAATACTCTTATAATATAATTATATTTAACTATGTTATATGCCTTTAAATAAATATAGAATATAATTTCTAATATATATATATATATATATATATATATATATATATATATATATATATATATATATATATATATATATATCGGTATAAGAAGGCATCGGTGGGCAAGGGACGAAAACAGGGCGTTGTTGGAATGCTACTACGCAAGTAACCCCGGCGGAAGGGGCTACATGAATAGGATGAGGGACCTATGGATTCTTCGATACCCAACATCCACAATGACGGCGAAACAACTAGTAGCTCAGTGTTCCAACATTCGAAAGAAGGGACTGCTCTCACAGCTAGAGATTGACGAGGTACAACACAAATGCTACGGCAAGGAGGAGTCAGGACGCCAGGTCAGGGGGGAGATATCATCACCCCCACCCGAGATTGGGTACATAGCCCCAAGTGCGATAGGAGAAGGATCGTTGAGTGCGAGAGGAACTGACCTGAAAAATAGGATCATGGCCAAGCTTGAAACCTGGATCCCCCGTAGCCGGTTACCAAGATTACGTGAAGTACCCTCAGAAGGTCTGCTAGATGATGTTAATGCAGCACTACGGGCAATACCTACAACCACGATTACCGACACTAACAAGCTGATCTACAATACGGCAGCAGTGATCAGTGAGATGCTTGGCTACAAGTTGAACAGCCACAAGGGGCAGTACCCTCCATGGAGAAGGAGGCTAGAGGGCAAGATCAAAGTAGCACGGAGGGAGGTTAGCCAACTAACGGAGTTGCAGAAAGGTGCGACGAATAAGGTGCCTAAGAAATACAGCAAGCTGTCCATACCTGAGGCCTTGGAAACTGCCAAGCAAAGACTCACAGCCTTGGCCAGACGCTTGAGGAGGTACACCAGAGAGATAGAAGGCAGGAGAATAAACCAGCTGTTCTCCACAGAACCAGCAAAGGTGTACTCTCAGTGGCAAGGGAACAATAAGAGAACAGCACCACCAAGGCTGGAGACGGAGCAATACTGGAAGAGCATATGGGAGAAGGATGCAACCCATAACGGCAATGCTCAGTGGCTAGTGGATCTGAGGGCAGACCACAGCGACCTCCCTGAACAGGGTCCAGTAACCATCACAGTGGCAGATATCCAAGAAAGGGTCTCCAGTATGAAGAGTTGGACAGCACCAGGGCCCGACATGGTTCACGCCTACTGGCTGAAGAAGCTGACTGCACTCCACGAGCGTCTGGCAGCACAAATGAACCAGCTGCTAGTTAACGAGAGACACCCGGAATGGCTAACTGAAGGCCGGACGGTCCTGATCCCCAAGGACCCCAAGAAGGGACCGGTCCCCTCCAACTACCGACCAATAACCTGCCTCAGTACTACATGGAAGCTCCTGTCAGGCATCATATCGGCTAAGATGAACAGGCACATGGGTCAATACATGAGCGGGACACAGAAAGGAATTGGCAAGAATACCAGAGGCGCAAAACACCAGCTACTGGTAGACAGAACAATCAGCCGAGACTGCAAGACCAGACTGACCAACCTGTGCACTGCCTGGATTGATTACAAGAAGGCCTATGACTCAATGCCCCACAGCTGGATACTGGAATGCCTAGAATTGTACAAGATCAATGGGACCCTAAGAGCCTTCATCAGGAACTCAATGGGGATGTGGCGTACAACACTAGAGGCCAACTCCAAGCCCATAGCACAAGTTACCATCAAGTGCGGGATCTACCAAGGAGATGCTCTGTCCCCACTGCTGTTCTGCATAGGCCTGAACCCCCTCAGTGAGATCATTAACAAGACTGGCTACGGATACCGACTACGGAACGGAGCAGTTGTCAGCCACCTCCTGTACATGGATGACATCAAGCTGTATGCCAAGAGTGAACGAGACATCGATTCACTGATCCACACTACCAGGCTATACAGCAATGACATTGGAATGTCGTTCGGACTGGAGAAGTGTAGTCGGATGGTAACAAAGAGAGGGAAGGTAGTCAGAACTGAGGGGATTGAACTACCAGAAGGCAACATTGCAGACATAGAGGACAGTTACAAGTACCTGGGGATCCCGCAGGCAAATGGGAACCATGAAGAGGCCGCTAGAAAGGCTGCAACCACCAAGTACCTGCAGAGGGTCAGGCAAGTCCTGAGGAGTCAGCTGAATGGTAAGAACAAGATCCGGGCCATCAACACATACGCCCTGCCCGTGATCAGGTACCCTGCTGGGGTAATAGGCTGGCCAAAGGAGGAGATAGAAGCCACTGACATAAAGACAAGAAAGCTCCTGACCATGCATGGAGGGTTTCACCCCAAGTCCAGCACCCTGAGGCTGTACGCTAAGCGGAAGGAAGGGGGCCGGGGACTGGTGAGTGTCAGCACCACAGTCCAGGATGAGACAAGGAACATCCAAGAATACATTGGGAAGATGGCCCCAACTGACCGAGTGCTCAGTGAATACCTCAGGCAGCAGAAACCCAAGAAAGAGGAGGGAGACGAGGAACCATCATGGAAGGACAGGCCCCTGCACGGTATGTACCACCGGCAGATAGAGGAGGTGGCTGATATCCAGAAATCCTACCAGTGGCTGGACAAAGCTGGACTGAAAGACAGCACAGAGGCACTAATCATGGCAGCACAAGAACAAGCTCTGAGCACAAGATCCATAGAGGCTGGGGTCTATCACACCAGGCAAGACCCCAGGTGCAGGCTGTGTAAAGATGCCCCAGAGACAATCCAGCACATAACAGCAGGGTGCAAGATGCTAGCAGGCAAGGCATACATGGAACGCCATAACCAAGTGGCCGGCATAGTGTACAGGAACATCTGTGCCGAGTATAACCTGGAAGTCCCGAGGTCAAAATGGGAGATGCCCCCAAGGGTGGTGGAGAATGACCGAGCTAAGATCCTGTGGGACTTCCAGATACAGACGGACAAAATGGTGGTGGCTAACCAACCGGACATAGTGGTGGTAGACAAACAGAAGAAGACGGCCGTAGTGATCGATGTAGCGGTTCCGAATGACAGCAATATCAGGAAGAAGGAACACGAGAAGCTGGAGAAATACCAAGGGCTCAGAGAAGAGCTGGAGAGGATGTGGAGGGTGAAGGTAACGGTGGTCCCCGTGGTAATCGGAGCACTAGGTGCGGTGACTCCCAAGCTAGGCGAGTGGCTCCAGCAGATCCCGGGAATAACATCGGAGATCTCTGTCCAGAAGAGCGCAGTCCTGGGAACAGCTAAGATACTGCGCAGGACCCTCAAGCTCCCAGGCCTCTGGTAGAGGACCCGAGCTTGAAGGATAAACCGCCCGCAGGGGCGTGCTGGGTGTTTTTTTTTTATATATATGTATGTATATGTGTCTATATGTATGCATGTGTATATATATATATATATATATAAAACTAAAGTCTGCAACTATGCCAGCATCTATTCAGGCTGTTCTTGGCCAAAGGAGGACTTTGAGCAAATAATGCTTCAGCTGACATGTTTCTTTTTGTTTTTTTGTTGTTGTTTTTGTTCACAAGTGCGTTAGATGCATAAAAGCTTGCTAAAGTAGCACAAAACAAATAAATAAAATAACTAGCTATAAGTTGGTATAGCTCAAACTGAGCCTGACCTATATAGATGATGAGTCAGTTCCTATTTATACAGTTCATCTTCAGCAGCTTTGGTCTCTATACCAAATTTTGTGTTTGTCCATTAAGGATTGAAATGTGACTCCTGTATCTGTAATTTTATATGATGTGGGCTATCATGTTTATTTTTCATGCATTGCTAATGGTAAAAAAAGAGGCTGGATAAACTGAAGGTATAATTTGTAGTTTATATTTTCAAGCAGGTTGGAATCAAAACTGGACATGCAAAGATTTTTACATTGTTTTACTGACTAATAAGTAAACAGTGAGATTTTTGTTTTTCAGGTTAATGGTCCAGTGAGACTGAACCAAAGGACAGTTGCTGAAGTAGTTTTCATGAACCCAATCAACAAGATGCTGACGGACTGCACTCTGACTATCTCTGGAAGTGGTCTAGTGGATGGGGAGGAAACATGCATGTATGTGTGAAAGATCTGCTACCTTAATTATTTATTTTGAGCCAAGAGGGAAAGGCAGTAAAAATACTGACTGTGTGAGTGAATGGGTCAATGCTCTATCATTAAGACAGGAAAATCTAGAATTTAATTTTTATTCTTTCTCCTGCAGCCTCTGGAAGTGTTTAAGGGTCTGAGAGTAACATGAAGATTAAATATAAAAACAGAATGGTAAATGGACTGGTTCTTATATAGCGCTTTTCCACTCTTCTGAGCACTCAAAGCGCTTTACACAACTTGTGCATTCACCCATTCGCACAAGCACAACTGACATTCACACACATTCATACTCCGATGAATGCATCGGAGAGCAATTTCGGGTTAGTATCTTGCCCAAGGATATTTGGCATGCAGACTAGGGGAAGCCGGGAATCGAACCACCAACCTTCCGATCAGTAGATGACCTGCTCTACCACCTGAGCTACAGCCACCCAAATTTGAATTCACAAGTACAAATGGGTTGCTTGTCTCTCTAATATTGATAAAAACCTGCTCTGGAGCGGTTTAGGTCTGCAGCATAAGTTACATAACTATAAACAACAGTGAGAAGCAAACCACCTTTATAACGCTGAAAAACAAGTGTTAGCTCTGACGTTACCTGAATAAGCCCAAATCCTGCTTCATAGTACAGGCCTCAGGACTTTCTAAAGAACGTAGCCCCAGCAAAATCCCTTGAAGGAATAATGATAAGAGGGTCATCTCTTTGTAAAAGTCTTTTCCGCAGTCTGAAGTTTTCAGATTTTACCATATCTCAACATTATTTGGATGTCTGGCAAAGTTGTCTTTTCAACAGGCTTCTAGCGAGTTGTTACTGTGTATAAAATGTTATGTCAAATCCACAAACTAAACATCAACCTTAACAGTTCTGTATTACTCTTATGTTTCCCACAGACTTCCAAATCTGAGGCCAAGCAACAGGATACGTATCCAGTTGCCCTTTTTTCCCAAGAAGACCGGAAAGAAAACTCTCATGGCTGACTTTGACTGCTCCTCCTTCAGAGACCTCAAGTGCACCTGCACTTTTGATGTCCTACCATAAAACCTACCAGTTTATTTCAGGCTTTTCATTCATTCATTCATTTTTACACAACTCTGTGTGTGTGTATATATATATATATATATATATATATATATATATAAACTTTTGAGGTTGCTTTAAAAAGCAACCTTTGTGGGATAAGAGATAATAGTTTTCTATGTATTTTTCCTTTCTTTCATTCGCTGATTTTCAGAAGAAAAAACAAGTTTGTGCTTCTGGACAGAAAGTGCTGCACTGATGTTTCATATAACTGCCGCATTCACTGTCACGATGTATTCTGACACAAAAGCTGACACTACTACATATTTTAAGCTGTTACGGCCACTTTAGGTACAAACGCTCAGCTGATGCTCATGTGAAAATGAATGTTTACATATTATTAAGAATGTAGCTAAACCTGTTGTACAAACAGCAAACTGAAAAACAGACACCTGTATTCTCACTGTGTGTTTTATCTCAGACTCTGAGCTTTATTAACTACTCTTAAAATATGTATTGGTTAGTGTTCCTGCAAGCTTATTCCTGCTCCTGAAGGAAGCTACAAGCAAGCACATGGCAATCACAGCAGAACAGTAATATTTTCAAACGCTTGCCTGTCAGATTTGCATCTGCTAAATGAACTGGAGCTCTTCATAGTGTTTACGAATGGTACGACACAGTAAGATTTCCTTGTGTTTGCATAAATTCCTCTGGCCTGTTGATGAGAAGGTGTTAAAGTGCCTCCCTGTGGTTGAGAAGTAAACTGGCCTATACTCATGTGTTTTATTTGCACTGTAGATTTTGTACATTTTTTATGACTATACAAATAAAATGTTTATTGGAAGATGGTTAACATTTTTGTTTTTATTAATAATGCTTCTGGCCTTTCTGTCATACTAATAATTTGTATTTTTCAAGAGAGACCTGAGTGTTCTTACACACTACAACTGTCACTCACAGGGGATATAGGCCTTTGGAGGGCCTGGGAGTTCCCAGAGAGGTGGAGTGTAAGACCCGACCTGACATATATAGACACGGACAAACAGGCACAGACACAAACATGCATTCCCACCCTCATGCACACATATACAAATACTCAGCACTAACCCAACGTAAGGATAGACATACATGGACACTGTACACACAATCACACTCCCCAAACAAACTCTATACCCAAGGCCCAGCCAGAGCCCTAGCATGGAGGCGAAGCACCCCCGAACCCCAAGCCTGCCACACTGGTGATGGCAAGCTATGTTGTAGCCACAGCCACCCTGGGGCGCACTGACAGAGGACACTGGCGCCACCGGGCCCTCTGACCACCACCAGTAGGCAACGGGTGAAGTGTCTTGCCCAAGGACACAACGACTGAGACTGTCCGAGCTGGGGCTCGAACCGGCAACCTTCCGATTACAAGGCGAACTTGTACAACAACTCAACAACTCTTGAGCCACGATCGCTCTTAGAACACCCTCTAAGAGCAACCAGAGCCACTAACCAGGTTATGACTACAACCCCTGGGTTAAGCCCTCCAGGGATAACGTCCCTAGGGATTCTCCAGACGCCCTAAGCCCGTCCCAACCGCCACATCAACCACAATGGCGAAAGCGGGACCAAACCACGACCCCCCACCCCCGCTAGGTGATGGAGCCGATCAAAGGAGCCCAGAGGGATTGATCTAATGTGGTGGCAGAGGCTGTCTTGAGACTGATGTAATCTATTAGATGGTTTCTATATTGGCTAGAATTAGGATCAAGATCCTGAGCACAAAGAAAACATGCACACAGAGACCCCAACCGGCCCAAACATCAAAGGCACACTGTAAACATTCAAAACTGAGCAATTTTTTTAAAATTCTTTTTTACATTTTGCCTGAGTCTCAGACTATAAGTACTTCTTTTGCATATATTTTCTCAACTCCGTTTACAAGGTTTCTAACTCTAATAGGAACTCATGTTTGTACATTTAAATTGTACTCGTCAAACTAGATTCCAAAAATAAAAATAAATAAATACATTTAGATTTAAATAGGACACGATGTACCATCGCGAGATTTATGTCGAAACACAATTTGCTCTCTAAATAGAAACCTAACAACTGCTTCTCCCTATCTCATGAGGCGTTCAAGATACAGAAAGGATAGTGCAAAGGACTTTTCACCACGAAAGTAAAACGAGCTGCGCTTTATTATAGCTTCGCGATCAAAAGCTGAAGCATATATAAAAAAATCTGCATGTATTATCTTATAAAGTTAAAATTATTGTGGCGATTACTGCTGAAAACTCAACCAGTGAGTCATTTGTGGTTTCTGGTCTCTGAACACACTTTGATCAGATGGTCACCAGAGGGCGCGCCATGCAGGTGAAAGTCCTACACTGACCACAGTACTTGAACACAACGTTAAAACGAAGCGAAACCGATATCGCAAACTGAGAAGTTACTAGAGACTGCCGGCAAGTTCCATATACCTCCCCCTGTACTAAACTCTACCCAGGCAGAGTGTGGGTCTCAGCCACCGGGACAACATACATGCACTGAGTAATGCCATTATTAGCAACGTTCATAAGGGCAACAGATAGTTTGTGAAGAGGGGAACTTCCTCGTTGTGATCTCTCAGACTGAGCAGCCGGTAAGACATGCTAATAGTAGCAAAGCTATGCTACGCTATGTTAGCTGCCATAAAACACCATTCAAAACCCACACGAGTTAGCATTACTTAGCTAGCGAGTTAACGCATAGAAAGAGTGGGAGTAAGACGCGTTTTTAAGCAAAATCTCGAGGAAACAAGATTCAGTTGTGGCTCTTTTTGAAAGTAGGATTTAAGTAATGGTTTGGAGAAAATGTCATGAACAGAATATGACTGTGTAACTGTTAGCGGCTAGGTACCAGATTAGCTTACAGTTAGATGAGCAGGTTTGTTAATTTGGTGTGGGGTTTTTAACCTGAGGTTTAACTGATTTAAGTTAAGCCTGTGGTATATGTGAGTGCAAACTATTAGCTGCCATCAAATCTCAGTATTATTATTATTATTATTATTGTTGTTGTTGTTGTAGTAAGGCTACAGAAGCTGAAAGTGGAAAGTATTTTTATTGGTTTGTGGTTATATGTCATATGACATATGTTATATGTCAGAGCTGGGTGCAGGATTTCACTCTATACATTTTTGTGGACACCATGTTAATTAATTAATTGGTTAAAAAGTAAAGGCATGTGGAAGAGAACATAAAGCACCACTGCAAGAAAAAAATGACTTCAACTTAATTGTTTAATTGTTGTACAGTGTAACTAATTGAAAATTTTTTTTAAGATTAGACAAGATATTTTATATTAATTCCAGATTTGGAAAATTCTTTAATTTACAGCCCTGCCAGTGGCCTCAAACAAAAATAAGCCTCTGTGCACTAAGCAAAGCTATTTGATATATATTCTTGTTAGTCAATCTAAAATTGCCTGCATCTGAATGTGACTATATAGTGTTGGTAATTAAAATTACTCTTGTGATTTAGTGTTAATCAGGCAGTCTCATGGTGTGCTTATGGTACAATTTTTTATATTGAAGTGATGATAAAATATATACTTTATAAGTAGTGATTACTTTCAGTATATGGCTTGTTGTGACATTTTGTTTCAGTTTCTCTACAGCACAAAACAAAAGCCGAAGACAATTGTCTAGTTTTGAATGGAGAAAATCCTCTTTGAGAAACTAAAATCTCTAAAAAAGTATTTTTTTCCCTCTAGTTTTACTTAAAAAATGATGAACTAATTGTCAAAATAATTTCACACATTTTTCAGGTTAATTGTCCGTTTCAGACCAACACTGGTGAATACAGTAACAAAATAAAAATAAAAAAACAATGAAGAAGCATCTTTGACAAAAAATATAGATACAAGCTTCTCTTGACTGACACATAAACAAAGCTGTGTGTAACAACTAATATATCAATTTCTTTCTTTACAAAATTGTTGTAGAAACACGTGCCTCATTCAGCCACCACACAGAGGTGGCGAGGTCCACATTATTCCTTTGTATGAATAGAAATCCAGTATTTTATTGATGAGTCATTTCAGTTACATTTGAATTGTCTGATGTTTTAATCCACATATAAACCAACCATTACTGTATCATTCTAGGTAGGAGCCAGCAAGAAGACATGCCACCAAAACAGAAGTCCAAGTCCTGGGCTGAGCTGAAACAAGCTGGCAATGAATGTTTCAAGACAGGCCAATATGGCGAGGCCACAAATCTCTACAGCCAGGCAATCAAAGCGCTGGAGAAGAACAGTAAGTATTATAACCTGAGCGTGCATACACTTCACCGAGAAATGAGTGTGAAGTACGTTTTATGTTCCTGTGACCTTATTTGATATAAATCTGCATTTTCCTAGGGATGGAAATTGATCAATTTAGTGGTTCCAATTCCATTAGAGGTTCATGTTGTCTTCTCATTCGGTTCTCACTGGCTCCTTTGAGACTCACCACCATCATTAAGCAGCATATCCAAAAACATTAAATTCATGCAGATTAATTGCATGTGGTGGTCAAATGTGTGTGCATGCTGGAGGTATTTCCCCTCTTTGTTGATCAGTATTGAGGTTGTTACTCAAAAGATATATTACACAGAACACTTTTCTTAAAAGAAATGCAGTACTTTGTAATGTAGTACTTCACTACTCCCAAGAGGAAGTAGTGAAGTATTCTTTGCTCATAACCTTCATTACTTTAACATTTCACTACTGTAAAATGACCTGATAGTTACCAGTTAACAGTATAAACCTACTGGCACATTCCTGTTCCTCAACAAAAACCCCAATCCTAATGCTGACACACATACAGTCTTTCTCTTAGTATTCAGTTATGAACACAAAGCAAAGATGAAAACTAGCACAAGAAGACTTCACAGTAGGGCTGCCACAAACGATTATTTTGATAGTCGACTAGTCACCGATTATTTTTGCAATTAGTCGACTAATCAGATCATCATCCATTGGACGTAAAACTACAGCTTATTGCACCAGCAGCATCTGCTCTTATATAACTATCATTAGCTTACAGCTTTAAGTGTTTAAGGTCTGTGCTAACTAAAAATAAAGACAAGATGAGAGTTTATTAAATTTTAATGAAATTTGCAGATTGTTTCGGTGAAGTTTAATAAACTCCTTGCTATCTAAAATATAACAGGACACTGGAGTATATTCTGGAGCATCTCACACTTCTGATAATCAGTTGTCTGCTTGACGTTTATTCAGCTGTGTAAAAACTATAACTTTAATCTCAGACAAACTGATTTACTCAGGAACAAATAAAATACTAAAAAAAAAAAAGCCAAACAATAACATTTTAAGTTATCTAAGTGACTCATATATATTTAACCTGAGTAGCGAAAGACGGCGGTGGGTTTGAAAACGATTTGCGGGGAGTCCGGTGTTCTCACGGCGCTAGTGAGCCTAGCCCCCGGCTCGCTAACGAGCTAGTGGGTAACAGATGTCTCCGAAAACGTCGGAGCGCTTTTGAAAATATGTGGTGTCCTGATAAACTGAGCAGATATTTGAGGTTTACACAGCTACATTCTCGCCTGAAAATATGTTAAACGTTTATTTTGTGACCCAGAAAGAATAATAAGAGTAACATTAAAACTAACTAGCTGCCGCCATTGTTGGAAACTGCGCTGGGCCACGCTATGAATTCTGGGACACAGCTGCTGCTTCTTCTTCGGGGTTTAACGGTAGCTGACATCCTTGTACATGCAATGCTGCCATCTTCTGTTTCAGTCCGTTATTACACTCTTAAATCCTGCCACTTATTCCTGCGTCTTTTGTGATCTTACAAAGCTTCAAACGACGCATCGACTATTAAATCAGTCGTCGACGATTTTGATAGTCGACGTAATCGTGACTAGTCGACAAATCGTGGCAGCCCTACTTCACAGTGATTATGATTCTACTGTAGAAACATTACATTACTTTTGTGTTTCTCCATAAAAATAGAAGTAGAAACGGAGGCTGCAGCCTGACTGCTCATCCGTTTTTTACCTTTGAGTTCAGGGGTTGGTATTTACTCAGCTTTAACATCACTCTGGGTCCTTGGCTAGCTTAGTGTTAGTATGCTTGCAAAGGGCCAAAGTTGTATTAGCAACATAATGCAGTTGTTTCTGTGTTGGATGTAGTTTGCACTCTCATCCTTTTGTGCAATAAAAATAAGTACATGCTGTAGACTGAACCGCTATTTTCCTCCTCCAGCACACAGATAAGCAGGATCAATAGGCAAGCAGACCAACAATTCCAAGGAATTGAATTATTGGGAACCTATTACTGGTTCTTAATTCCCATCCCTACATTTTTCTTCTTCTTCTTTTTTAAACTGACATACAAAAAATTGTCCTAGTGGCTCCATAGTGCAATACTGCAGAGTTTGCGCTATTGCGCTGGCAAGAGACAGTTTGCTTGTGGGTTTATATTAGGAAGGGCTTTTGGCATAAAACTCTGCCAAAACAAATATGCAAAGCTACCTGCTCTGGTGACCCCTTGTGAATAAGGGAGCAGCAGAAGATATTTAGTAAAAAAGGTCTTAAACAATAAAATGAAACCCATATGAATGTAAAACCAGTGCTCTTTTATTTTCTTCTTCCTTTCCATTGGCTCTGACTAAAACCTCTTTGGGGAAAATCAGTGTGTGTACACTGACATCCCAAGTGAATATACTCAGTCTAGGTAGTCTCTCTATCTGCTTCCTCCACTTATGTGTGCAGAGCTGCACACATAAGTGCAATTAGTACTGCAATTAGTATTTAGTATTACAGTACAGGCAAAATGCTATAAGAATTGAGTGCAACATTAAATTGTATCAAATCCCTCATCTTCCTCGCTAGTCGCAGTTTCTAACATGGCTATTGTAGCATCAGGGAACAGCAAAGCAGTTTTTGAGAATTGATGCCATGTTGCAACAAGTAGAGACTTAAGACTTAAAAATATTTTACAATGTGCTTGACAACACTACAATGCTGTGTTGTGTGATTTGTGTTTTCTGGTCATTTAATGAATGTTTTCTTTCTAACAGTTGCACATGTCTTCAGATTAATAGGGTTATTTGTTGTTTGACGATCTGCTCTTAAACACATCGTTTTCTTCCTGTTAAGGTAAAAGGAATCCAGAGGATTTGTCCATTTTGTATTCAAACCGTGCAGCCAGCTACCTGAAGGATGGCAACTGTGGGGAATGTGTGAAAGACTGCAATATGTGAGTGTGATGTTGCAATTTGGATTTCATGCATCTTTCTTTCCTCAGATCTTACACCCTGATTTTCTTATTTGGGGTGTTTGATTGTGTGAGAACATCCAACCTTTGGTAATGTAACATAAGGGAGACGCTCAAGTACATGAAATAAAAGCAATGTTTTGTTCTGTTCTGTATATTGACTTCTGTAGTTTTGTCCATTAAACTTATTGTTAAATTTTTAATGACGATACGTCCATTTTCAGCCTGTTCATTATCAAAATATTATCTAAATTATGATTTTAACATGTTTTCTTTCAGGTCTCTGGAGTTATCCCAGTTCAATGTGAAGTCTCTGCTTCGTCGTGCTGCTGCCTCCGAAGCTCTGGAGCGTTATAGGCAAGCTTACGTAGACTACAAAACTGCTCTACAGATTGACTGCAACATAGCAGCAGCTCACGATGGCACCAACAGGTATGTTGTCTGTTAGCTAGCTGAGTGATGGTTATATTTTAGCTTACAATATAATATTCACCATCTCTGAGTTTCTATAGCTGCAGTACCTTAATACGAGCCTTTCCAATCGCACTGTGAACAATATCAACATATTGTGTTTGTATGGCATGTTACTGCCAAGTAGACCAATCACAGTTGTTTCCGAGTTTGATTTTCCAGATCGAAATAAACAAATCTAACCAGTTTACACTTTACAATTTACAGTTTTGCAGAAATATCAGTACAGAAATATCTGTTTTAGGAGGTTTAAAAAAACAGATGGTTTATGCATCTTCTTGGTCTGTTGTAGGTTTTAAACACTGTTCTGTAATCCCCCGTCCCCAAGAAAGAGATTATGAAACCATAATGAAAATACACAGACCTGACATTAGACCTACACATGAGTATTTGTAAATACATTAACAGAAGTGTCTTCACAGTATCTCTAAAAGTAAAAGTGTTGACTCCTTGGTTCCATAGTTCAAGAACAGAACCTGAACTTGTGGGCAGAAGCACAAAAAGTTTGTTTTTCAGCTTCTTCTCTGTTCACATTCTTGTCACTGTTGTACTGTTTCTCAGGATGACAAAGGCACTCACAGAGACAGACGGTCCGTCATGGAGAGAAAAGCTTCCTCCCATTCCCACAGTTCCTCTGTCTGTGAAGGAAAAACTTGCCCAAAAGTCTGCAGGCAATGTCACCCAACAAAGTCCAACACCTCAGCAGAATGGCACAACGCAAACAAAAAAACCTGGTACATAGATTTATGAAAAATTATGTTATTTAAAATTATGTTATTGATTTGAATTGACTGAGTTCCTTGTTAGTGTCAAAGAGTTGACCAGCTTCATGAAAACATAACCATTCATTGGATTTTTTTAAAAGTTACTTAGAGACGGAGCAGCATTATCATATTCAAACTCTCTTTTTTATGCCCCCCACCTTTTCCTTACCTTCTCCTCAGCTCCCAGTGATAAAGAGATAAAGAAAGCTCAGGCCTTAAAAGAAGAAGGCAATGCCCTGGTGAAGAAAGGAGAGCACAAGAAGGCCATAGAGAAGTACAGCCAGAGCCTCAAACACAACCCTACAGAAGTCACCACCTACACCAACCGGTGAGCCTTGATCATCAACACCTGTGTCTCTGCAGTGTTGTATTTAATATTGCTCCAACGAATATATCAACCATCATATATTATTTGGTCCTGTTTTTGTTTGTTTATAAAATAAAGACTCCTACAGATTTAGCTAAATATAGCTTTGGCAGTTATAAAAAAACCTGACTATATAAGAATAGTAATATGTTCACAAAGGTGGATGATTTCAATATCGTTGAAACTGTGTTAAAGGGATTTGCATACCTATGAAAACTTTAAAGATGACATGGTATTCATAATATACATTTTAAGATTTTTGTTTTGATAACTTTTCTCTGCTTTAATATTCAGTTGCTTTATTTAATCAGGAGGCATTTGTACTATGTTGGGCAGTTTCTGTGTAATGCCCATTGCCTATTAAGCCTGTTTTTTAGTGGCTGATGGAAATTTGCAAGCTGTAGCTTATATGGACTAACTGCTGTTGCACAGTAGATGAGTCATGTTTTTCTGCGTGACTGGACAAAAATGCTAAAATCATTAGCTCAGTACACAGATATTACTTTACACTTAAGTCTTTCCTGACTTTTTGACATGAGTAAACATAACACAGTAGCACTAGAAAACAATAACAAACACAAAAAAAAATATTAAAGAAATGCCGGGACTCTATTTCTCTGCCGCACTGTGACATGAATTCGGCCCCTTAGCTTGTTATATTTTCTTTGGAGGATCCTTAATGTGGATTTCTGACAATGAATGGTAAAGAATCAGTCTGAATCACATGATGGCCCTGGACTAAGATAAATATAAATTAAAAAGTAAACAAAAAACACTTTAGCTGGATATTATTTAAAGAGTTCGTTGAAATGGAGTTCACATTTAAAAATATTTCAGTAACAAATGAACAAATGAAGAGGCTAGAAAGCATTTAAAGGTAAAGTTTTAGGTGTGTCAGTCAAATAAAAGCTTAGACAAAAAAATGAATAATCTTGAAGAACCTGAAAATAAATACAAATTCAGATTCATCCATTTTGGAGTGCTCTGATCACAGAGTGTTATACATGTAGTGAAGCATTTTAGATTGATGATTAATACATCATGGCAACATTATTGTTTGACTGGACCTTCAAATAAATAAAGATGCGCCCAGATGTTTTAAATGTGGTTTACTGTGTGTTGTGTGATTAGGGCGCTGTGCTACCTGTCAGTGAAGCAGTACAGAGACGCCATCAGAGACTGTGACGAGGCGCTGGTGATTGACAGCAACAATGTCAAGGCTCTCTACAGGAGGGCTCAGGCTCACAAGGAACTCAAGGTAAGAGCACGAGTCTTCATCACCGCGCTCCAGCTTCTGATTCCCACACAGCGCAATCAGACGTTAGTTTCAAAAGTGTCTGCAGGTTTTCAAGCTAAGCGACAAAATAAAAAGCATTTCCTGCCTTGATAATTACCAGCGTTTCCCCTGACAGTCTCTCCTCATTAGTAGTCAAAACACACAGAGGAGACAGTAAGCTCGGCACTCACAGCTACATGCAGTGAAAAGCTCAAGTCAGTGTTTGGAGGTTTGAGTTGTCAAAAAGACACGAAGAGAGTCGATTCTTCATTTCCACCTCATATTGTTCAATGTGATTTTTATCTAGACATCCAATTATCAGTGTCTCCTCTTCCATTGCCTTGAGTAACAGATAACCTGCCAGCGCAAGAAAACAAAAAGAGGGGGCGGGGGTGCAAAATAAACAAAGATTTATCATGTATTTTCTTTATTCATGTTCTTCTTTTCCTGTGATTGTGAATCTCAATACTACATCATTGATCATAGCTAGCACTATCTCAGCTGGGTTCAAGATCAGGTCACCTAAAGACGTGAATAAAAATAGTAGTTATTTCAGATAGAGAAGAAACAAGAAGGCATTGTCTACCGGTTACCCAGACTAGGGCACTAGTCACTCGTTCACTCTTTTTTTTTTTTTTTTAAAGCTCAGTCAATGCTAACCACCTAGTACCAGCTGTTCCTGTCTTAGTTGTGGGCTTTAAATCATTCAGCTGGTTGTGCAGAGAGGAACTCGTTTTTTCATCGTTTTGGAGGGCATTTTTTTTCCTTGTCACAAAGTACTAAAGGAAATGACTAGTTTTTTTGCTGGGTGACGTTTTGTATCTTGATCTACTTTGAGATGGAATTTAGAAAAAAATCAGTTTGAACATTTATTTTGTCATGTGGGATTACAGTCACACTTACAGTCATAAGTGTGACTGTAATCCCGTTTTAATATTAAATGGTAGCTAAACAGAGGTGTATTTAAACACAAGAGAGCCTTCATTATGTGATTAGTGTCACTTGTTTACCCATGTTTAGTGTTTCCCATAGAAATAGATTGAATTTGTGAATATATAAATAAATAATAAAGCACATATGCTTTGTGACAAAAAGTAATGGGATAGTTATCAACTTCTTCCTCATCCTCTACTGTCTTTGACTGAACCCAAAGGCAGTCGTCCTTGTTCTGCTCTGAATCTGGTCTGTGAGCCTCAAGACTTCCAAATAGATGTCCAGAACAGAACAAGGACTACTGTTGCCTGATGCAGTCCAACGTGGTGGAATCAGACCCTGACCCGTCACAGGATGACAGTCGAGACTGCCACAACAACAGCAATCTGATCAGACTGTTCACAGGGAAACATGAAACAGAAAGTTCAGTTGATGCTCAGGTCCTATCAAAATAATGGCAAGGGGATCTTCTCAAAGTAAACTGATTGAGTTGTTTTCTCAGATGAATGAAAATTTAAAACTAAATAGCAAAATATATGCAAACTATAAGGCAGCGGGCAAGAGACATTATTATTTACTTGTTAGTTCCAAGCTGGTTTGTTTTTAAAAATGTTCAAGTTCACCTTGTGAGAAAGCACATACGTCAACTGTGGATTAAATTGCATTGTTCTGAACTGTGTTGATTGTTTTTATGCAGATATTGGTCACTGACTCTGTTCTACTGAGGTGTTTTTACTTTCAGTTTCTCTGACCTTGTCAGCATTGTTTCATTTTTAATCTCTGAAACTTTTTGCCTTCTCCCCTGCAGGACGTCAGAGCCTGCGTGGACGATCTGAACACTCTGCTGAAAGTGGAACCAAAGAACTCGGCCGCCTTGAAGCTCCTGCAGGAAGTGCAGAAGAAGAAATGAGGACAGGTCAGGGACTAGAGGCAGCAGTAAGGATGTGTCACTGCTCTGAGTGCAAGAAGCCAAAGTCATCTTTTTTTATAAGAATCAGTTGGTGGAAAATAGCAGAACAGTGACATGATTCTACTGTCTGTGAGTCCAAGACCAGGCCCGTGTTTCCCAAAACTCCTTCACTGAATTCCTGTTTGATGTGTTTACTCTCACTTGAACAGACATGAAGTTGGTCTCAAGGTGCTTGTAGAAAACCACATCAGCTCTGGATACTTAGAAATGATGTTGGAATAGGAATGAAGCAGCCTTGGAAATATTTCTTTTACCACTTTTAGCTTGTCAGTTTCCAATCATCCAGTATTTATGGTTATTTATTTTACTCACACACCTCAACCTGGTTCTGAGAATAAACGTTTACCATCGTCATTTGTAAAACTTGAGCAGGCAGTCAGCTATCGTGACGCTCCTGCTGGGTGCCAGAACTTAAATTTGATGTTAATGTATGTTTTGACAAATAAATTTACCTCAAGGGTATGCACCTAAGGACTTTTCCAAGACAAAAAACTATGATCATATTCAAACCCTGTGAAACAGGTCAGTCAACAAGTTTACTTTGCTGATGCAAAATCTGAGATGCAGCTGAATTCTCCAAAAAATAAGCCAAGTTGAATCAGACATGACATAGAAATCTGAGAGACTACAGGAATAGCAAAGAGGGTGGCTCTGTGGGTAGGGTTGGCGCTTACTATCGGAGCTTGAGTGTCATGGTACCACTACATGGCCATAAATGGCATGAGGAAGGCAAAAAAATGCCTTCATATTAGCAGGCTGAGGTCTTTTAGGTAACCATGGATAAAATATTATCTTAAAGTTTGATGAATCCCAAAAGTTTTGACAGAAACTGAAAGAGTTTTTCCTTAGAAATCAGTTGCTGTTGAGAAGCCCACTTTAGAGTTAAATCACAAAGCTTCTGTAAACACTGGTGATCATAGACGTTAAGTTTCAAGGTAACAGCCAATTCAGATGTTTTTACTCTCAGGTAGTGTACTTATTTATCCCATGTTTGGAGTACATGTTTCTGTTTCTAGGTCCTTTGATATTTATAATGTCCATGCCATATAGGATAGCTTGCATAGATTTCCTCAGTAGAGTCTGATCTAGTTAACTTGTGAGGCAGTCATATGCCTGCAGAGCTGTTTGTGTGAGAGTTCAAGTAGCAAGCCTTTTGCAGCATATCACTACAGTATGTATGCTTTGGATTTAATTTCCTGGAATAAAGGAAAACGTTTCTTTGGCATTTCTTCTTAATTACTCCGATGTAGGAAGGTGTAGTGATGCTGCAGATTTTGATGTCAACAAAAGAATTGCCTTTTTGTTTTTGTAGGCCAGCCCAGAAGTTCGTACTGCCCCGGTTCCTTCAGCCAAAACGTGATTCAGACTTTCCCAGGAAGTAGGCTCAGTGGGGAGTAAAATTTTGTAATACCTGTACGTTTTGTACAGAATGATGATCTTTAAAAATTCATGATATGTTTGTGCTTTAAGAATAAGCAGTTGCGAGCTGTAAAATGTTAATGTTAGGACACAAACCAAGGGTGTTCAACTCATTGTAGTTAAAGGGCCACATATGGCGCAATTTGACCTGCAGTGGTCGAGAGCCACTGATAAATTACATTAGCTGACCTGCTAAAGATGTGAAGTCTGTAAATGTTCCACTGTTTTAATGAGCCATCAGTTTTAACGATAGTATTTTAGTTCACTGCTTTTGATCCATGCTGGTATCTCAGCAGTACGTTTTATTGATAAAAATGTAGTTGTTATTGATCGAACTGTCACCTGACATGTAATGGGTGTGTTGGACCCATGTTTGACTCGCTTGCTATAAACAAACCTCACCAAGGTTGCTTCTAACTTTAACGTCACACCACTAGGCTGTTATGGGGCATGTGAGAGCGTAGAAATTCTCAGGTGGCCGTCACCTCCTTGCACATTTTTTACAAGCCAATGAAAGACTTGTTGAACGGGCTGTTTGATGGACGAGTCTTACTGGATTTTTGAAACCATGAAGGCTTCGATGGTGACGACTCAAGAAAAGCTTAACTGAACAAAGTATGAAAATCTGTTAACCGCAGACCTTTTTTGAACATCTAAAAAAGAATAAATAAGATAATACATTTAAAAAAACAAACAAAAAATGCACTGACTTTAAGGCAAGTGAAGAGGAAATAAAACATACCAACTCATTTCCAGGTTGTAAGACTTGTGCAGTCTGTTTATGGTTCAAATTATAACTAAGAGCGGAGTCCTTCTCTGGTTATCTGCATATATTATCTCTGTCACCTATTGGACACCACATTCTTACTACTTTGCTTCATTTCATTTCTCTCTGTCCCAAGTGAGAGAGGTTGGCTTGGTACTTTAGCTTCGGAACGTCGACTTGTTCCCCTTCTCTTGACATATGCAGTATGTGAACCAAGTAGTAGTGTCCTCACACGGGTCCTTATGTACAAAGTATTGCCTCATTCTGTGAACTTTCTATTTCATTGTAGATAGAGTAAAATTTCTTATTAACTTGCTGTAGCTTAGCATCTCCATCCTGACTAAAGTGCCTGTGTCCATCTTTCATCTGCTGAAGCTAAAATCATGTTTTTTGTTTCAGTGACAGCACCTCCACATGTATATCAAGTTATTCATTCAGGGAAACTTTGAAGCACATCTATGCTTGATCCTTTGTTTTATCTCACTGTTGTTTTTGCAGTTTGTTATTTTAGTTTTGTCACTTGCTTCTGTTTTAACTGCAAATAAATTTGAGGGGAAAAAAAGATTGAGCATGCTCTACCTTCTTTTAGTCTTTAAAATAAAATATGACAGCACTTGATCACTTGGCAGAGCATCAGATGAAAGTAAGACAAACTAACTACACCCCTACTAGCTTGGTAGTTATTAGCTTACCCCTTTAAGTGCTAAGATACCTTATTTTGTATATGTGTTGGTGTTGCTGCTTCTAAAAAAGACAAATGACACAAGTGACACAGGTTTACAGTTTCCCCCAATTTGCTAAGCTGACCAGGTGCTGCATACAGCGTCATACTTACTGTAGGATTTGATCGTCTCATTGATTTATACACAACTACACATGGATTTGCTTGTGTCTATGTAACATAAACAGCAAGAAGAAATAATTTTTTTAAAATCTGGATGGCTTTGTGCAATCTTTTTTCAATATGACACGAATTATTAAACTTAAAATCTTTCTTGCCTACAAAATCTTGAATAATAAGGCCCCATCCCATCTTAAAGACCTCATAGTACCATATTATCCTGACCAAACACTTCGCTCTCAGACTGGTGGCTTACATGTGGTTCCTAGAGCTTTCAGACGCAAAATGGGAGACAGCGCATAAAGCTTTAAGGCACCTCTTTTGTGGAACCAGCTCCCAGTTTGAATTCAGAAGACAGACACTCGCTCTGCTTTTAAGATTAGTCTTAAAACTTCCCTTTATTTAAAAAACTGATTCCAATAGTTACAGGCTGGATCAGCTTATCCTGAACCATCCCTTAGTTATGCTATAATAGGCCTAGACTGCTGAGAGGCTTCCCATGATGCACTGGATACTTTCTCTTCTTTATGTGGGAAACTCTGGGAAGATCAGAACCTTCTGAAGTATTCACACCAGGCTGTCTGGCACCAACAACCATACCACTTTCAGAGTCATTAAATTCAGCGGTCCCCAACCCCCGGGCCGGTCCCTGAGTCGTTTGATACCGGGCCGCGAGAGTTGAGGCTCGAGTGTGAAATGTATAGTTTTCAGGGTGTTTACCAGTTTTTATCGTTATTTTTTTTAATCGTTTTTATCGTTAACGCTGTTTCCCTGGGTCTTTTCCCGTGTGTTATGCATAAATTATTTATCTGCAACAACTTAAAGGCCGGTCCGTGAAAATATTGTCAGAAATCATCAGCATAGCTTTTTTTATTTATTTATTTTTTTTACATAAAGATTAGCATATTTTATAGTCAAATGAAAACATCGAATTCCATTTGTTATGTTTGGAGGTTTTCCTCCTCATCTGTACACACAAGTCAGCTTCAAATCGAAAGTGCAACCAAGAAATTGAGATAAGTGCTGTTTTTGTTGGCAGCACACTCAGACATGACTCCTTCCCCAGATCCGGTCCAGTTCAGTCAGGCAGGAGAGAAGCCAACAACTTCACTTAACTGTAAAGCACTTACAAAGAACTACAGCAGCTTGTCTTTCCTCTCAACTAGTTTTCTAAAAGAAAAAGAAAGTATCTGTCAAATCTAATAGTGTTTCCTGTGAACTACAGATAAAAAAAACAAAAAGAAAAACAGGTTGGCATTTTGCAATGCAGTCAATAAAAAAATAAGGTTCACAGACAAAACCGTTCTTCATCAGGCCTGACGTAACCTTTAACACCTCTTTACCTCCTAATGTGTCTCATTATGCTCAGCTTGACTAACTAACTTCAGTAATTCAGTTTCAGTTTTACCAAATTACATAGTTCTGGGCACAAAACTAATGGTCTAATATCTCCTGTACACAAAGAAAGATCCAGAAATCCTGCATAGCCCTTAATTAATAGATGTACAATGCTCAAGTAGCAGTTAACTATCATCTACATTCACACCACTCAATCTCTCACCCCGCTGAGTGTGCGCACAATAAAATATTCAGAAAGACAGCACATCAAAGTGGATTCAACACTCGGAGAGCAAAAACGAGCTCAAACAGATAAAAATACGAAAGACTCGAGCAGCCAGAGCCCGATATATTCAGGGGGTGTTTAGAGGTAGTGCAGACTCTGAGCTGCACACCCGCTGATCCATCCTCTACTTAATATTGACATTTTTAGCTAAATCTGCATTTCAAAAGATCACTGCTGCCATAGTCAGTCCTGAAAAAACATATATAAAAACATGTTAAAATTAAATACAAGTGTATCTGAACCTGCGTCATGTTCATATAGTCAGATATTTCAGAGTCACAAGTTCACATATCACTTTATCTTCTTCACATCTGTGATGAATCCGTTTAGGATCATCAGTGAACCTAGCCTAGCATAGATGTCCTTGGGCTGCAGGATGAAATCGGAGTACCTGGAGGAAAACCACACATGCAACTCCACAGAGAAAGGCCCCAGCAGGGGTTCAAACCAGTTCTAACCACTCCATCGCCATCCTGTCCGTCTTTCACAGGATATTTTAGGTAACTCTCATATTTGGTGCATTGTTTTGTACTTTGATGCTGTGTGAGCACTGGAGGAGTAGATTATTTCCCCTCAGACGGCTTGGAAACGGTTGCAGATTTCATCAGCTCTTAGAGCAGTGGCTCTGGGCGTTACTGGGGCTGAAGCAAATGCCTCAAACTGACGTGACTTGGGACCAGCGTGGTCCTCCATCACAGTAATATTCACTTCAGGGGATACTGGAGGGTAAAATTCCTCCGGCTTTAAATAGTTGTTTGTAGCAGAGGTGCCTTTAGATTCTGTTGGCTCTCCATTTTTCTTGGAAACCAGCTGCCTGAAGCAAACCCTCTCCCCCCTTCCCATTGGTTCAAACATTTAAACTTTTTCCACTGATGTAATTTCACACTCAAGTCAAACCTTTTTAAAAGTGATGGTTGTTTATTCCTTTACTATAACTGCAAACCCACTTATATGGCAACTATAACAATAGTAAAGTTTTCCAGATAGATGGCTGTTTCAGTGTATAAAGTGGAGGTGCTACGTTTGCAGTCTTTTCCAATTCAAAAAGTTTTAGAATACATTTCAAACAGTGAGACCGATGTGAAATTTATAAACATTTCAAAGTGATGTCATGTGCTTTATGTAGTCTATACTGGTCTATTTGATATCCCCGTGTTGGTGTTGAGGCTCCATCATCCTCATAATGTTGGTCCAGGATCAACGGTCATATCTTGGAATGTGGAGGGGAAAAACCCCTTTGTTTATATAAAACTCTTCTGGTAAGCATTTCAGATGTTTTCTTTATTAATTTATACAAAAAAAAAATAAAAAAAAAATTGTATCATCGTTTTCTTGTTAGCCAAATTTAGGCTAGTCATGTTAGTTTCCTAGTGAAAGTTCTTAATAGCTTCTTGGGTAATGCTACCTGAACGCTTAGACGTGACTGGCCAGGTGAAATGTTGATCCTGTACCAACATTGTACATCTATTCAATTCAGTAGTTTTATTTACATAGCGCCAAATCATGACAGCAGCTCCTTCAAGGCACCTTCAATCAACCACTGTTGAGCAAGCACTTGGCAACAGTGGGAAGGAAAAACTAAATTTTAACCAGAAGAAACCTGCAGATCCAGGTTCAGGGAGAGGCAGGTTTGTTTGATCAAGGTCTTTTAACACCCATTGCTCATTCGATCTGAATCAGCTGATGGATCTGCAAACTTGTAGCTTTTTTTTTTTTTTTCTTAAACGAAACTCCAAGGGTGGCCTCATCCAAACCACGTGAGAACATTCATCTTATATAACAATGTAAACACATGACAAAGGGTGGTAACAAGAACATTTTCCTTTAAGATTTATATTTATTTGGAGACCATTTCCAGCAAACTAAATGCACCAGGATAGTTGCTATAGTTTGTTTACTCTGCTGCAGAATGCAAAGCATACCAGCCTACAGGAAGATTGCAGTGTACACCTGGTAGTCAGGTCAGATTGAGCTTGAATCATGTTCTCACCATAGAATAAACTCTCTGGAGATGTAGCTCTGTAGTCCGAGCGGTTGACCCAGATATTGTGATGGCATTTGCACAAATTAACTAATCCCACAGCAAAAACCAAGCAGAGATCAATTATAAGCACCTAAATAGCAGTGGCGTGTCTAGAAAATTTTTGTTGGGGGGGCCAGGTAGGGGCACAGATTTGGAGAAGGGTGGCAGATGTAATTGGCAGATAAAGTTTAAAAAATTCTACCAACCGTTAATCAAAGGAGCTTGCAAGCTCCTTTGACTACGATGACCTGGATGACTGAGAACCTTCACAGACCTACTGTTACGTTTCGGTGTTGTCAGTGTGTTCTTTTTGGCGTGACTGTTATGTGTTTCCTGTTTTACTTTGAAAGTCTGTGTTATCTTAGTCTTTTCAGTTTACGTTTCCCTGTCTCGTCAGTTCTGAGTTGCCCCAGCTGTGTTTCCCTCCTGTGGTCCATTCCCTAATTGCTCCTTCTATGTATTTAAGCCCTGTGTTTCTGTATGTCATGGTCGCGATCTCCCCCCCGTTGTAAATAGTTTGGCGCCTTGTGTTTGGTGATGTAAATAAATGTCGTATCTTGCTTTAAATGTCGTTTTGGGATTATTTTTGTGGAAGCCCGTATTAGTTTTTTCTCGTGTGTTTTTGCCTTATTTTTATTTTCCTGCGTTGCACCCCGGTTGCCTAGGCCGGGGTGTAACACCTACCAACCGTTAACCATAATTCAATAACCCTATAAACCTAATAACCGAATGCGCTTTTAACTCTTATTCGAATGAGATTTTAACCACTATGGTGCAAAGTTTTTAGATACTGTGTTGATAAAGTACAAGAGATACAATCAGTGCTTTGTCAGTGTTTACTCAGTATTCAAGGACATCAATATTTGCATAGTATTTTTACTGACATATAGTGCACATATGTTTTGGGAAAAACATTTTTGAATATTAAAATACGAACATTTGTAACAAACAATTGACAAATTAGCCAATGCCAATGTAAAACTTTATCTGCCTGTTAAAAAAAAGAAGATAATCTTCTCACAAACTGGTGATTTTGAAACAGGAAAAAAGTGGGGAAACAACTGAAAAGACTAACATTTGAATGAAACCTGAAAGCAAGTAAATACTTTCTATGCTGCCTTATGGTAAACTTTGGTAATATTGATCAAGAACAACACTGGCTGATGATGAAATACAGTCAGCTGGCATGGTGACACTGCCAGTATTAACCTGCAGGGCTGGACTGGGACAGAAAATCGGGCATTTTGACTACAGACCGGCCCACCAGGTATTAAAGCCATAAAGCCTTTGAATGAAAACAAATGCTGTTGTGACAGTCCCATATGGAAAAGAAATAGTAAAAACTTACATGATTTACTCATGAAAGTGGCCACTTTCTTATTACTTTCATATGTTGTTTTAGTATCCAAAACATACAAGATTCATTATATAATCTTTCAAGGGATCTTATATCTGTTTTTACTCTTGTATGCTTTTCATACAAGTTTCACACAAGACAGATACAAACTTTATAAAATTTATATATATCTTTTCCATATGTACACCGTCTTGTTGGTATATGTATGATTTCTATACATTTTACATCAGATAAAAACTTTGATTGTAAGATTTAGATAATTATTTAATAAAAGCTAGACATTTTAAATGAGAATAAGAAAGAAAGGTATTTCTTTGTGCCCCCCTTTTGCCTGTTAATGCCCTACCTGGCCCCCCTGGCAAAACTTTCCTAGACCCGCCCCTGCACAGTTACCAGCTGTCAGCTACATAAAAAAGGATCCTGGTGTTATTTGTCTCTCAGAAACAGTTCATAACTTCCCTTCAACTCATCCATGTCACCTAAAAGGTAAACCTGTTTCTCCATCATCTGTTCAGCTCTGATGATCCAGTAAGGACATCTCCTGGTTTCATCTTCATGTTTCCCTCTCACCACATAACCAAACCGACATCATGACCAGCAGGTTTACAGCTGTGGCTCCAGCAAACATCAGCTGATACTAGAAATTAATATTAAATAAATTCTAACAAAAGCTGATCAAGCTTAAACGTGCTGCTGTTGTTTAGCGCGACATCTGCTGGTTTCCTTTCTGGCGCAAAGTGGGCGATAAATAAACAAGAGAAAAAAGCCGATCAGCTGATCATTGATCAGTTTCATGATTGAAGTAGCAACAGGAGAGGGAGGGGGGAGAATGAGAGAAGTTCACTATCAGTAACATCATAGCACCCACCCAGCTGTATAAAAACTCCGTCAAGCTGACTAGAACGCAGTACGAGTTATTGTAACTGACAGTAAAAAGTCAGCACAACAAAAATAAACTCCACCTAAACTTGGTTTATATCTGACCCAGATAGACTGCAGGTCATAACTTCTTACCTGAAGTTCAGTTCACCTGACACTCGGACTGGTGGCCGCCTCGGGGCTCTCCTCCTGCCTCCCCTTCCCTCATCCACCTGCTGGCCTCTGTGGAAGCCCCGCCATAGACACCACCAAACAACTGAGTTATTTTTACACATCGACCTGCATCTGGCCAATCCACCACCTCTCATTGTTCATGCCATTACAAAAAAAAAAAAAAAGTTTACTAAACTCAACAAACTTAATATTACTTACCGGGACATTTATTCTGTCCTCATTTTCTTTCACCGAAAAATTGTTTCGTGCAGTGCCGTCTTTCATGCTTGGCTCTCCTACCTTTGCTAACTTGATGCACATAGCGCAGAAGCCAATGCTGCATTCACTTACACTCGGATATCTGAGCTTCACCGTGAAAACATAATCGTACATTTGATATTTGATTGAATTTTATTGTTTTGCCTTTGGGGTGGCACCTGGGGTGGCCAGTCTGGTTGGGGGGGTGGCCTGTGCCCCCCCAGGCCACCCCGCTGGACACGCCACTGCTAAATAGTACATATGTGAAAACATCCTTAGATTACTCCCTGGAAGTCTTTTCTGGACAGACATCTTCACTTCTCTCCTGCCCCACCCAGCTCCCTCCGAGCTCCTCCACTTCACAAAGTGAAAGTTAAGTTGAAGGATCATGGTTCTGATGTAAAAGAGGCTATACAGTGTGTCGTGCAGACATGCAAGATGTCATAATAGGCCTGAGTGAATGATACATAGAAGAACAACATCTTAATCACGAGATTTGGCAATTTAATCTGGTAAGGTTTTTCCCCCCCCATTCTCATAGACCGATTGATTAAATCCCTACAACTCAGTGTTCAGAGGTTACCATAAATATTCAGTGAAGAGCAGATTTAAAAAAAAAAACAACAACATCCATCCGCTTATCTCAAACACAAACACACACACACACACACACGGGGGAAAAAAAAAGATGTTTGCCAGCTGGTACAAAGTGATTCTGGTTTCCATGGAAAGTACAGCCCCAGTCATCAATGTTTTCAATAACTCATGCACCTGGATATTGGGGTTAGGGGTGGGGCTACTTTTCCTTACAAGTGTCCTGACACAGACAGCTGTAAGTCATCAGTATCTGAGAGGCCTCCCCTTCATCATTTTCATAGAACCAAATGTAACCTATTCGTGTGAGCTGTCGGAGACCTCTGGAGCATTTTTAATTGGTTATCTGACTAAAATTATGACTCACCTTGTGCTTCAGTCTCCGAGTGAAATTCTAGTGTTTTACGAGTCTGTTTTTTAGCCAAAAAAAAGCTGACTTGTGTCTTCACATTCTACCTTCACAGGGTAACGATGCACCTTGCTAAATAGCCTTGAAATAAACTAAACATGGCGACTTCTGGTTCCAAAATCCCAACACTGAGGCTTCAAAATGCCCAGTTCAACACAGTGGCTACATCAGGCTGTGGTAATCATTCAGATGACTGTAAGGGATGCACAGAAGTGGAGTTTTGTTACGTCATATTATGTTCTGCATGTATACAAAGCAAAATTATAAAGGAAGTGAACCACTACACGAGAAATAATATAAATTGAATATAAAAAGTCTGATGCTGATGAAAATTCCCTTCAAGCCATGCATGGATTGAGTCTCTGGATCTGGATACTCGATAAGAGTTTGTAAAGGTGTGATGCTTAATGTCCACAATTTAATCAAAGCCACGTTGAGCTGACGTTTCTTTCTGATAAAATGCAAATCCGTTGATATCTAAACACACCAAAGAAAAACCTTTATGGCTGAAGGTAGAGGGAAGAGAAAAACATCAGAGGCAGAAGTTCCAACTATTGTTACTCGGACCTCATAAAGACAGCAAACATCTGATGCTTCCTTATTTTACAAACGACCGTTCTAAAAGCAGAAGAATACAGCGAGCTCCTGCTGTACTGCTGAATATTTGCATTTTTGCCTCAACTGTGCTTTAAAACTCGTTTCTGACTTTGGCTGTCACTAACTCCCAGATGTGACATCTTGGACGGCGTTCATCTTTAATCAGAAAACTCCACAAACAAAAAAACCCCCAAAACAAACAAAACCATGTGGCCATTGGTGATAATAAACAGAAGAGGGCCGATTCGAACTGATAAAACCTTTATTTCACTTTAAATCGTCTTTTACATTTTGTCCTGTTTATAACATGTAAGGTGAAACTAGAGTTGGAATTTTTTTTTTTTTAAAAGACATACACAAATCTATTATTACGTCAATAACCAGGGAGGGGTGTGGGGTGGGGGGGTATCGAAGGGTGTTTTTTTTTTTTTTTCTTCTTTTTTTGTCATTTTCTCATTTTTATAGGTGTCCTGAAGCTAACTCTAAATTTTCACAACCACGTGCGCTGCTAAGCAATAAAACCGTCACAGAAGCAAACTTTTTTTGTTGTTGTTATTTTTTGGGTTATTTTTTTTTTTTCCTTTTTTTTTTTATTTTAAGCAGAATACTGGTCAGTAAAAACAAAATGATTTCAGATACCAGATATACAGACAGGCTCGGTGCCACATTCACTACTGCATGGGATCATTTTTTTCCTTAAAAAGCGTAGAATAACTGCCTTTTTGTTCAGCTAACGAGAAAAAGAGCGGCAGGAGGGAGGAACTGGGTTGTTTTTTTTCCTGCTTTTCCAACCTTTTAAACATCAGTGCATGAAAACATGTGTCCCCAGCAAAGTAAAGTAAAACAAAAACATTGAGACGTATGACTTCTCTACACCTACAGAGTGGAATGTCGAGATGGTTGATGACAAGGTTATTGTGACACTGAGCGCGGGGGGGGCAGCGCTACCAACAAAACAAAAACAGGATTTCTGGTTAGCTGACGTCCGCCTATATTTCATCACATCTCAGTCTAAAAACGGGGGTCAATTGTGGGGGTTTGCCTTGCTTCAGAGCGCGAACAGTATATTGATATTGGACTGCAAAAACTGGGAGGAAACGTTTGCCAGAAAAGAAAACCAGGAGTGAGATTGGAAAATGAGCTAGAAAATGTACCGTAAGTTGCTGATTGAGCGTTGCCTCCTTTTGATGCAGTGGACAGATCTTTAGATTGCCTCGGCATATATACGCATGCTTAGCAAAACTGGTCCGAACTACGTGTTCTCCCTCCCACACGTGCACCTGTTGTGGACTCTAACTGCACCACAGGTGACATTTAAAAACAATGCTTCCTTTGTTTACATCTCTAACAAGTCTCATTTTAGTTTCGAGCTTAAAAAGGCCAAATATTTTTGCATGTTGTTAGCAGAATTTCACAATCAAGTCCGATTTGTATTTTTAGGTCCATCTTACTGATATTTTTTTCCTCTGCAGCTCACCTGGAACGATCAGGTAAGAAATGAGGAAGCAGTGAGTTTAAGTGTCGGTCCACAGAGTGCACAATTTCTGCGGCAGCAGATTTGTACTGCGATAAATGAAAGCGTGCATTCTTGCTGGTTGATCACACTATTCAGCAGCAAGTGGAAACTTAGAACTTGTCTGAACTTGCCCGTGCAAGCAGTGAGGAGGGCGCAGAGGGAAGCGAGGGGTCTGGGACGGGGATGGTGTGAGGGGATAAGTACCAAAAAAACTAAACAAAAAAGTGACTGGGTGAAAGCAGAGGGAAAAAAAAAAAAGCCCAAGCGTGAAAGAGCAGCTGACTGCAACGGCTTCAAAAGTTCTCTGCAAGCATGTGTTCAACGAACAAGATCCACAAAACCGTTCTGTTTTCCAAAAGACAGATTTACAGTTAAGCTCTAAAAATGTTTTACAATTTTACAGTCTCCAAAAACCACAAAGATTAGTTTGATTTGTTATACAAACACACAAAAGTAATTAAAAAGACAAAGAAAAAAAACAAGCATTTGCAAAGATAAATGAACATGTTTATAACCGAGGGGGGGGACAGTAGTACTCGATGTTCAACAGCACCCGACAGGAGGTGGATTTCAGGAGCAGGTGGAGGGTGGGTTGGGGTCGTCCCATTTTGCGGTGGAAAATATCCTAAATTGAGTCAAACGTGAAGGTGGAATGTATGTGCTTTTGCTTTTAATCATTATCCAAATCATTTTTCTTTGAAGCCCAGTGCAGGGATTGTTAAATAGAGAAACAAAAGCAGGTGAGTGTTTGATTATGCGGCAGGTGAGGCGCTTTTGATTTGGGGTTTTTTCCCCCTCTTTAGACTCGTCAGTGTCACAATACAGCCTTGTAAGGAGGACCCTTCTGTATAAACCTCAGCAGAATTGCACTGCTGCCCGAAACACACACACAACCCACTCCCACTCCCTCCCCCCAACCCGCCACTCCCGCCCCCCCCCCCCCCCAATCCCAGCTCAATATCGATTTTGCCATCAAACAAGGGCTCTTGGTGGCAAGGTGGAGGAAAAACTAAGCAATCACAGTGTTTGTTGAAAATAAATGGACAGTTTAATAACCTTTGTTTGTTTGTTTTTGTTTAAAGTGGAATAAAACCAGCCATTTTTTGCCAGTACACTAAGAAAAGCCAAAACAGAAGGAATGGACAACTATATAAATGCATTAACTCGCTAGAGAGAGGAGTGGGGGTCAGGAGGGAAGGGACTGAGATGTTAGGAAGGAGGAAGTGAGGGGAAGAGTGGAATGAAGAAAGAAAGATAAGAGGCGAATGTCGACTCTAGGAGACGTTAATTTATTTGGTGGTTCTGGATAAAAACCCTCCCCGCGTGCTATAAGACTAGACTGGCCAGTGGTTTTTAGTTGCTGGCCTGCAATGGAGTGCCGTGATCGAGGGAGGGTGACAGGGATGGATTAAATGGTGGGGGTGAAAGAGTAGTTTTCTGGGGGGGGGGGTCCTCCTCTCATATCTGTTTTTAATATTTGTCTGAAGGGCAGGTACTATTCATGCTGTTGGTTATACAGAAGGGAAGTCGGGAGGCTGGGACTGAAAAAGTGGGACGAGGGAATGAACGGGTCGTTTATGTGTACGAAGAGGAGGAAGTAGAGAAGAAAGAGGAAGAGAGATAAAAGGAGGAGGAGGAAGAGGAAGAAGAGTGTGGGGATGGGTTAACAGTGAAGTGCGCTCTAGTTCTCTCCATCGCCGGCCTCACCCTCATCTCCCTGGTTTTCCGATGTCCACAGCTGCAGAGAGAGAGAGAAAGAGAGAGAGAGACATCTTTCAGTGTCGTCTTCCAGACTGCGAGGTACAAAGGAAGGTTTGAGCATCTTCAAACACTCAGCGTGAGCATCTCTAACAAGTGTTTCGTGATGCTGTCGAGATATTTTTGGTAGTCCATCTTCATCTGCTTTTATTTTCACCATTTCTCCTCCAGTCCAGTTCACTCCAACTCCACTTCCCAGAAAGCTTTTCAACAACCAGGAGTGAATATACTGCAGCAGAATAGCTGCTACATATAAATACACAGATCTGCAAGGGGGAAACGTACAAGTCCTGATTCGGTGCAGCTCAGGAGCAGGAATCTATTCAGTGCAATCTTTTTGTCATTATTACGGTTTTAGAAATCCCTGTGTCAAGCTCCCCTCATGATAATAACAGTTCAAGGGCAAAAACAGAGTCATAAAGAACAGCATTCTTTACTGAAGGCAAAAACATTTACTTCTGAGTTCTGTGGCTGCCAAGAATTGTTCTATTATTACACTTAATTGTAGCTTCTTGAAAGAACCACAGTATTAGGGCTCATTCAAGTACACTTGAGGTGCTTAAAAATGCACTAACACCAGCTGCAACGAGTTGATGACCAATTGATAATGAAAGAGCCACTCCCAAACTTAAAGGGTGACCTTTGAGGTGGTTTTCCCTTTGTGATAAATATAAATGGTGAATCTTCTAATTAAACATGGCCAGCGTTTCAAATAACGAGGTTTGGTATGTAAGAGTAATCCCTATAAAGAAAAAGCTCAGGCGCCAGGCTGCTATAAACACTCAGAGTGGTTCTCTTGGAGATCTGTACTGATGTCGAAGAGAGTGGATACCCGTTATCGGATCATCTGAGGCAGTGTTTCCCAACCACTTGAAAATGATGAGGTGTGCTGTGGAAGATTATTTGGTTCCACCTGATTAGTACTCTAAGCGATCAGCGTGAGTAACGGGCAGAACAATTACATTCTTCCTCTAGAGGGCAGTACAACGATCTGCTAAGGATACGTTCACACTGCAGGTCTTGATGCTCAATTCCGATTTTTTGATCAAATCCGATTTTTTTTGTCTGCTCGTTCACACTACAAATAAAATGCGACAGCAAACGTCCTCCAGTGTGAACGCTCAAAGCGGCCCGCATGCGCGAAAGAAGATGTAACACACAACGCGCTCTGTTTAGACCCAGAGCAAACAGTATTGTTTGACTGATGGCCCTTAATATAAAGACTTCGGACTTCACGTTTCCCAATTTTTGCTTTAGTTATTTTGTTATTTACATAATAATGTAAATAACCTAATAATGATCCTTATTGCTGTTTAAGAGAGGAGCAGTGCTTCAAAGGATAGTTGCAGATTTCTGTCAGAATCTGCAGATTATACAGTACAAATAAAATGTTTACGTCGTCTTCCCAACAGTTTCACTTACATCTACACTGGATGGCCAGGAAGCGTTCGTGATGTCTTCTCCAGTGCTGATAATTAGCGTCTGTCTTGTGTCAGTGATGTAAAAGACGGATTTAATGCAACTTGACCGTTCAAACAGCAGTCTCTTTCTAAAACATCGGATATGTATCGGATTCAGTACCACATACGAAAGTGACCCAAATCGGATTTGAAAATATCGGATTTGTGCCGTTCACACTGTCATAGCATGATCGGATATGGGTCGCATAGGGTCAAAAAAAAAAAAAAAAAAAAAAAAAAAAAAAAAAAAAAAAAAAAAAAAAAATCTGATTTGATGCGCTTTCGCCTCCAGTGTGAACGTAGCCTAAGTGGGTTGCCAACTGCCAGCAAAACAAGACGACGGAGAACAAATGACATAATAGTCATGCTGTGAACGCAGCGCTTAACAGCAACAGATAAATATTTGAAAAGAGAAAGTACCCGGGTCCTGGAAGAAATTTAGCCCAGATGAAGGCCATAGCCTGAGTAGTGGTCCACAAAACAAAACCAAAAAAAAAAAAAAAAAAAAAAAAAAAAAAAAAAGGATACTGGGGACATGTCAAGCCAAGTCCACTATACCTGGTACACGGGGAAAATTATGAATATGCTTTCTGTGGCATCTTTGTTTGGTGGTGTACCGTGTGATTTTTGTAATGTCAAATATGTGCCGTGGCTTCAAAAGGTTGGGAAACACTGCTCTGAGGCACACATCTACATTTCACTGTGTGTTATACTTGTATAACTATGCATGTGACAAATAAAGAACCTTGAACCATCTCTGGCTAGTAACACAGAAGCTCACCTTCTGTTTGCATGGGGCAGACAATTGGAAAAACTTTAACTTAAAGAGAGGAGCTAAAGCAGCTTGTTTTAGACAGAAAATGAACTGAAGGTCTGAACCAGGGGTGTCGACCTCCAGGCCTTGAGGGCTGGTGTCCTGCAGGTTTTAGATCTCACCCTGGGTCAACACACCTGAATCAAATGATTAGTTCATTACCAGGCTTCTGGAGAACCTCAAGACATACTGAGGAGGTAATTTAGCTTTTTGAATCAGCCGTGTTGGATCAAGGACACATCTAAAACCTGCAGGACACCAACCCTCGAGGCCTGGAGTTCGACAGCTGTGGTCTGAACCAAGGCCCAGTATTTAAGAAAAAATAAAATAAAATAAATAAATAACAGCTCAGATCAACATACATGACACCATTTGATTTTGTTTTCATATATATTTTGATCTCATCCTTATCGTTTATTTCTTTTATTTTTAACCCATTTCCTTCAATTGCAGATTTACAATTATTTTTGGATATTTCTGCAACTATTGAATCCTAAAAATAATCCTTTGAAATAAAAATTTGGTTGTACACTAACCAGCCACAATATTAAAGCCACAAAGTCTCATTTCCCACTAATCCTTGTTCTGGGAAAACCTTGGGTCCTGGCATTCATCTCAGAATGACGCTGATAGGCACTTACCCACCTAAATATTACTGCAGACCAAGCACACCTCTCATGGAAAGGGTACTCTGACAAGAGGAGGAGAAGGAGAAGAAGCAGCAAAAACTGCCCGAGGAACACAACAAAGAGAGAGTCCAGTTCCACTAAGCATCTTCAGGATGAACTAGAACAAACCCGGATCTACGGAGACCCCACCGCCCGACCCACAGGACCCAGAGGATAAGCTGCCAACCTCTCAGATACCGCAGGACAACCTCATGTCCATGTTCCAATGGTTCAGAGTTGTTTTAGTGGCACGAAGCAGCCCTAAACAATAGGTAGCAGGTAGTTTTAATGTTGTGGCTGATTGGTATATCACTTAAAACACAGAGTGGGCAGAAATGCCGGATTAGCGATGCACTGATCAGATACAAACACAAAAACTGGACCGGATATCTGTGATAGAGAGCCAATTCATCCAACCAGCTCTATGCTCCTCTATTTATCCTGTGGCTTGGTCTCATTTATTCATTTGCTCAATTTAAATTAAAAAAAAAAAAAAAAAAAAAAAAGACCAAACAAACAAAAACTTAGTAAATTTACTTGTTCAAGGGGAGCCTGGTTCCGTGTTAAAAATAAGAAGAGGTACAATCAATACCAGTGTTAATTATCCGTTTTCCTAACTGTGAGGAAGAGGCTGTAGCAGGCGATCCAGCCAGCGTATCAGATCGGAACTACAAACACTTGATTGGTGCATCCCTGGTAAGCGTGACTCTTATAAGTTTAAAAGAGAACAAGCAATGCTGTAGTATGTGTATTGTGCACACAAATATACTTCAGCATTTTTATTTGTGGATTCTAGACGGCCAAGCTTAAAGACTTAAATTTGCTGGCTGATGTGCAACAGTCAGCAATGTGTAAACGTTGCTGCATATGAATGAAAAACAATTCCACTCAACATATTCTTCTAATCATCAGTATCCTGCTGGCAGGTAGCATTAAATTAATGCAGCCTGTGAGTCTGTGATCATGGTAATATGATTAATCAGTCATCGACACTGTTGTTCTTCGCCATCGGATCCTGGCAGAAGAAAAGAGAGTAGAGCAAAACCTTGGCAAGTGGCTGCAAGCTGCATATCGGTGCTGTGTGCTCGGTTGTTGGCCAACACATAAAAAAAAAATGTGAAACAGGATTTAATGGCAGCTGGAGTTGAAACACTGATGTGAACTCTGATTTGCATTCTTGAGCTTTAGCAGAGTTTTGTCCCAACCATACCCAACAGGAAACCCGATATAACAGTGTCTGTGAATCACATCGCATTTATGTTTTACACTCAACAATTGCAAGTTGTGCCACTCTCCTCTAAGAGACCTTTAATTATTTCTAATTCTAATCCTGAAACTCATCGAGTTTCAGTAACGACACCTGTTCACAGGTATACTCACAGTGAGGTTGTCCCTTAGTAGCTGCATGATCAGCGTGCTGTCTTTGTACGAGTCCTCGTTCAAGGTGTCGAGCTCGGCGATTGCCTCATCGAAAGCCTGCAGGGAGAAGTTCACTGGTTAATTTCCTTCTGAAAACTTGTTTTCACTGAGACAAGCTTAAAAAACAAAACAAAAACCCCCCCAAAAAAAACATGTATGAGTTACAGCTATATGAAAGATATAGCATATCCAAATTGAGGACAGCTCTTTAATATTAGCTCCAATAAATCGCACTGGACCAAATTGAACTTGACTCAACGGTGTTTCATGGACAGGTGTGAGCCATTTCTCTGATGCTTCTTTGATCCATTAAGCAAGTAAAACATCTGCAGTTGCCAATTGTGATATTTGGAAGCTGTTGCTATGAACCAACAACGTGCTGAAAGCAGCTGTCAAAATAAACAAATCCACTGAAAGATAGCTGGGACACAAATGTAAAGAAACTGATCACAACCATGGTGGATGATCACAGGATCGTTTCAATCATTTCAATAGCAAAAAACACCTTTCATACCAAAAAGCCAACTATAGAAAACTCTCCAGAAGGTAGACATTTCATTATCCCAGTCAAAAAAATAAGGAAAAGACCACAAAGGAGAAAATACAGAGGTTTGTAGACCATTGCCCTGTAGAGTACAGGAAGCACACACCCAGCCGCAGATATCGTGGACGAGTGGTTGTTTTTGTTATTTAAAGTTCACTTGAAGTCTGCTGTGGGCGTCTGCATGGAGCCTCATGCTCAGCGTTTGATTAAATTGTGTCAGTCCGACCCAAGCAAACCTAAAAAAGCCAGGCAAGTTCTGGAAGAGTGCAGACGAGTGAAGCAGAGATAACCTGCACCACAGGCGGAAAGAGAAGAATCCACATTCTGAACGATCGCACACTTGGACGCTAGACCTTCTGCTCAGATTCAGCCCAATGCAGCAAAGTTTGACTGTTGTGTGCTAAGCAATACACAATGGGTGGACAATGACCCAAAGCATACTTCAAAAGCAACTCAGGAGAAAGAAGGGGAATACTGTGTAAATGGCTGACTGAGAGTAAAGGCCCGAAAAGGATCATAAAAGAGGAAACCCAGTGCTGATGGAGTCATTGGTTCCATATTTTAGCCCCCAATTCTTCAACTGTGAATTAAATCAGCTGATAATCTGCATTTCAACTGCATCCTGATTATTAGTTTTCAAAATAACAGTGGTATATAGAGCAAAATTTGGTTTTAGCAGTAAATGGCTGTATTTGTCTGGGAGGAAGAGCTCAGGAGCTGGTGAGACTCCATGTGTCTTATGACTGTTAAATGACAGACTGTTCAGTGGAGGAAGGACCACCTGTCTAATCTGCATTTCAATAAAAACGGCAAAAATGCAAATTCAGCCATCGTACATGAGTAAATAAAGTGTTAAAGACCAACCTGCTTAGCCAAAGAGCAGGCCTGCTCGGGCGAGTTGAGGATTTCGTAGTAGAAGACGGAGAAGTTGAGGGCTAGGCCCAGCCGGATGGGGTGTGTTGGCTGCATTTCCTTCTTGCTGATGTCGAAGGCATCCTGGTAGGCCATCTGAGAGTTCTCCACCGTATCTTCACAACACAAATGACCAGTTATCACGTGCTGTGTGAAAAGGTAAACAATCTTTCCCATTTAAATATATCAGAGGTTCGTTCAGACTACTTACTCTTCTTTGAGTCCCCAGAGGCCACCTCTGACAGGTATCTAAAGTAGTCTCCTTTCATTTTGAGGTAGAACACCTTGCTCTCCGCTTGAGATGCGTTGGGAATGAGGAATTTGTCGAGCAGGCTCTGAAACAGACAGATGACAAGTTTTTTTTCCATTTTGCACTTAGACATTACAGGTTGAGTATTACATAAAGACACACGAGTGGAAAGTAAACAAACACCTTGAACACAGAGGGTTTTGCTAATATTTCTCAGTCTATTTGCATTACGGCCTTTGCTAAAGCCAAACATGTGATGAATACAAACACCATTACCAACAGCTAAAGAGTAAACACCCGAACCTCAATTACGCTCATTTAATTGACTCTCCCATCCTACACATTTAAATAATGGATGGAGGCAGTCCTTTGGCAATCACTAACAGCATCAAGCTGCCAGACGCTTCTTTACACGTGCTTGTCGAATAGCTGAATAGCTTTAGAAATTCACTACCCCCATCCACACCTTTCAAATGCAGGATTACTGGTAACTGTATCTGACCATTTCCTGATGGCTACCTGTGCTTCTGCTGATCCCACCATTCCAGGTGTGTGTGTAGATAGATTTTCTGTTGAAGACAGCTTCTCTTTTTAGTTAAAAATTACTGCTAATGTTTGAAAACTGTATGATGTTTTTCCCCACTAGCTGTCATATACTGAACTGCTACAAATGCGAATGTTCAAAGTGCTCAAAGTTTCCATGATGAGGTCAGTGTTTGGACAAGTAATCATGTGAGCCAAATGCTCAACTTCACTTCGGTTTTTTCCTCTCGCCTCTGTGTGATCTCAATAAAAGCGGCAATCTCCCACCCTCATACGATCGCCACCACTCTGGTAGTGAGTACAGAAGCCCCGCCCACCTGATGTTCAAACCTATTTATGAGGAGAAGCCAATCAGAATCAGGAGGAGGAGAGCTAGACCAGCTGGAGTCAAAAAGAAGAGGATGAAATGAGGGTAACACGGATGGGGATTATTTTGAGCTGGAAAGCCTGCGAAGCCATTCTACTAAAGCATGAGAAAAAAAAAGTGGAGCTAGATATGGGCATGGTGGGTGTAATTAATTGTGTTTTCTGTATTATCACATATATAAGACTCCTCTGTGCGAAAGAAATAAAGCCGTGTCCCAGTGCCTTGGGCCACCTGCTTATTAATGTGTTCTTTGTCTGAAAAGAAGAGAAAGCCAGGTTTGCTGCCGGGGTGACACCAACTTCAAGCATGTGTGTCACGGTTCATACCGCTGTTGCTGTCCTCATCTGATCGTTTAAAGAAGGGTTTTACTCTGACCATGTGATCAGCTCTCACTTTACCCCAGAGCCTCTTCCTCACTGAGGTCAGCTTTGTTTCAGTGATTACAATGATTCTGTTTTAATCTGCTGACTCCAGTAACCTGTCCTGGGAATGTCATGTAGACATGATATAGGGGCGGTAGCCATTTTAACTTTAGTCACTTGCACTCGGCGCTTTGACTTCTGAGCGAATACAGCGAGGAAATGCCTACATGTGATCCTGAGCTGATAACTTCAAGATGACAGAGCAACTAAAGAATGATTTGCCTCTTTTAAGTAGTTCCTGTAAAAGGAAAAAAAAAAGTCACAAAACTGAATTTAAAAAAAATAAATAAATAAGCTGATTTTCCAGTAAGTGTTTTTCTTCTGGCGCTCCAACTAAAACTGAGCAGTGACTGTGGATAAGTTCAGCATCAAAAACAAAATGAAGAACAACATGTAATTTTTGGCAAGCCTTTGGCTATTGATGACTTTGCACAAGGTTAGCGAGTGCTCCGTCTATTCCGCATTTCAAGTTTGCAGCACGCCCGTCCACTCCCCACAGCAGTTGCTAAATCAGGTTACCTACGTTTTATTTTAGCAACAAATACACCTAATTTTAAAATGCAGAATTCATATTTCAGCTTACAACAAAACACTACTCTTGGAGAGCCAATATGATGCGATATGATGATCCACTGGTACGCTGTTCTAGGTCAGGGTTACTGACATATTTTTCCATCCCGTGGATGCATCAAAGCTCTCCCCTTCCAAGCTTCCTGCTGCTTTAAGGACAGCATGTCTCTACCCATCCTTTTCTCCCATCATTCCTACAGCACCACATCACTGCGGAGGCTTGAAGATGGTTTGACCTTGAAGATATTATTAGAAGTCTGCTCATGCGCTAAAAAATTTGAGCTGCTTTGACCTTGAGCAATTTATGTTCTAGCCTTGTCAGGACCTGACAGTGAGGCCTAAGTCATATTTATTGCTACAAGTGTTTAAAAACAAAAAACAACTGTAATTTCTCACAACACTTTAACAGCTCCTTTAAAGTGACACTTGAACAGCTGAGTAAGGCCTTTATTTATACAGGAAGCTTCACCGAAAGTACTTTCCAGTTGAGGCAAAAGTATTAACGTTCCAAGTGTTTGAAAATGAAAACAAATGAGGATACTTGAAGCCTAAGAGGTCACTTCAGGTTCAGACACAATTACTGTATTTTCCTTCAGCCATCCTTTATCTGAAGTCTGCACTAACAATAAATTATGAGGTTGGAGTGTGATGGAAACATAACTCACTCTGGGCTGCTGAAACAACATCAGCAGTTGGCTTATACCCAGTATATTGGGTTGATTCTGTTTGGTACAATTTCACAGGTCACTTTTGTTATTATATGCACTTTGGTTGTTATAAATTATATTTAAGAAGTGGGACAAGCCGTAATTTGAAAAAAATAGATAAATTAATAAATGTTATTCCAGTTCGTTTGCCTAAAAAGTAAAAGATGCTGGGAGGAAACAAATCCCTCTGGTGTTACATCAGGAAGGGCATCCAGTGTAAAAACTGCCAAATCAAACATGTGGAGCTACCTGCTGGGAGCAGCCAAAAGTATCTTCTGTGTTTGCTCTTTTACACCACCATATGGACTGTCGTTCAACTGATTCACATCGTTCAGCTTGATGGTTTTGAACCAAAATGACCCAGAATTCGGTAATTGTATTCATTGACATTATCACGAGGAAGATTTCCTGCATATATACTAGGGGTGCAACGATACATGTATCGATATCGAACCGTTCAATACAGTGCTTTCGGTTCAGTACGCATATGTATCGAACAATACTAAAAAATTTTATTTATTTTATCAACTTTTCTTCTGACGATGCTGTCTGTGTTGAGAGCTCAGTGGATCTGCGTTCGACTTATCCGCCTAGGCTGCACTGTCGAGCGCAGATCCACTGAGCGCAGCACAAACTAGCAAGACAGAAGCTAAGCTCGTTGCAACATGGCAAATTGAACCTCCCCCACCCTCATTCAGATCTGGCGTTTGGAACTATTTTGGTCTTCGTGTGAAGTATGACCCTGAAGGTAAGCGCGCCATGGACAAAAGTAAAAGAGTATGTCGGATGTGCCACGCAATGCTCAATTACATTGGTGGGAACTACTGCGTTAGTGCAGTTTGCTGGTTAAGGTGTTGACGCCATCCAGCCCCACGCACGGGGCGATCCGCGGTAGCTCGTTAACGGAGATTTGCCGTGTTGTGGCGTTAACGTCATTTCAGATTAACGCTGACAGCACTAGTGGGAACACAACGAATATGACTGCACATTTACACCGACATCATCCTAGTGCAAAGACAAGCGGAAGCAGACAAAAACAACAAGCACGCACGCTACAAACTTTACCCGAGTCATTTAGACAGCCGTTAGCACATGATTCTCCTTATGGGGACCTGATATGTTTAATATGCTGCTGAGAATATAGCCCAGAAGAAGCGTATAGTATAGCTTTTATTTTGGAAAGAGCCATTTCTCTGTAATAAACTCTCTTTTCCAAAGATGAGTGATTTCTCAATCAGATATTTATATTTGTTTCAGCAACATTACATTTAAAAACTGTACTTTTGAATTAAAATATATATTTATAATTTTAATAAATGACTAAAAAAGGCATGAACATTTTTTGTATCGAAAAAAAATCAAACCGTGACACCAAAGTATCGAACCGAACCGTGAATTTTCTGTATCGTTGCACCCCTAACATATACAGGTAACTGCTGTATAAAAGCACACTTGCTCATTGGAAGAGTGACTCTACTGAAACGGGCAGTATTCAAGTGCACTAGTAGTGACACAGCATTACATCCAATGATACAGCATAAGTCAAATGTAAGCACAAAAGTAAGCAGTTAGTGTTTTCCCTGGAAATTTGAAGTATCACATAACTGTTTGAATATTTAGCTTGACGGAATTTTGCCTCAAGTGGCGAAACATTTCCTCCATACTTGGTAAAGTGTGGTGGTTTGCTGGAAGTGGTAAAAAGTACATGTAGTACCTTAAAAAAAAGCATCATCAGAAACTGATACACAACTCTTGCTTTTAGACATGCTTGGGCTTGTCTCGTCGTTGAACTCGAGGGACTGTAAACTCAAGGCATTGTTATAGCAATGATAGTGCTATATAGCCTTTTTATGTCACGTAAAAATTTGTACCGGTATTATCATGTACGATATGATGTGGCACAACCCTACAGCATTAAATTAGCACACTAATGACCTTCATTCTTGTCGTGAACGTTCATAAGGCATTTTACCACGATTACTTGCAAGTACTTTATCTGAGAAACACTTTGCATAGCTCCCTGGGATTGTGCAGGACCATGATGTCTTTGCGCAGTGGTCAAGAGTTTCAGAAGAAAGAAACACGCAGTAACTGATATGAAGCTGCCTGGCTAAACATTTATGCATAACTTTTTCACACAAGATCATAAAAATAATCTTGTGCAAGAACAAAGTCCATGTGAGATTCAAGAAGGGTGTCTAGTCAATGGGGTTACCGCTCAATATTAATTTGCTGGGAGTACGCATGGTTACTGTCACTTGGCACTGCAGTATTAACAGCACTGCTAAATGGGCAAGCTGTGTCATCTTAAGAACAATGGGGGGGGTAATACACAGTAGAGCAGGGCGATATGGCCAAAAATATTTATCACGATATATATTTGAAAATTTGCGATAACGATATAACTGACGATATAATTGATGCAAGACAAAATACAACTCCACAACATTACTAGTGCAAAAAGACAACCTTCCTTTTATTTTCACTTAAACAAGAAGCTGGTTTTTATGTACATTAAAGCTATATAAAAATTTAACAGTGCGAATACAAATTCCTTGCTGAAAGTTTAACCAAAAGGCATTTCCAGTAGAAATGGGCTGACATATCCTGAGCATAACCATGTATAATATCCACTGAAGTTAAAAAGAGGTGCTTTGCAACATTAAACTGCAGTGTGCAGTACGTATTTTTCGGACCATAAGGTGCACGGGATTATAAGGCACATTAAGCGAAACAAGGCAGTCAGATAAATCAAACTTTATTAAACTCATTCTTCTTGCTTCCTCCACTTCTGTACCATTGATTCATTAATGTGGAATTCTCTGGCAGCTGCTCTATTCCCATGTTGTTGCAGTATATTAATGACTAACCTCGTATTGTGGATGGATTATCTCAGTTGTTATGGATTATCTCAGTTGTTCTCCTGACTGAAGTTTGGTCCGTTTACAGCATCCTGCCATGCGATTGCATTTGTCTCTAACTATCAGGCACGTTAACTTTTATAAGTGGAAAAGTGTTAGTGTTCGTCCTCCAGCTTCACTGTTTATGTCATGCTAACATAGCTGTGTCGCTAGCGATCACGTAGCACATCATTATATACCAGCTAGCCCAACTTCAGTAACCCTACAAACGTCACTGCTGTTTAGTTTCCTGTCTTCATTTATGTTGGAAGTGATAGCAGAGCTGTACGTTTGAATTTATTCAGAAATCTCTCAGTCAGAACATGCAATATCATGCTTGGGTAACTAGCGAAACTAGCGAGCTAACTTCCGCTAGCTTCCTGCTAACTTCTAACTCCGTTAAATGTAATAACTTTTGTTTTCATGGATGCCTGGAAGTTAAACTTCATAGTTACACCTGGTAAAGCAGCAATGCTGATCGTTTTATTAAAGATGAAAGAATTTAGACAGTTTTTAAACTCTCAGTGATGCTGCAGTGTTTGTTTGACCTGAAGGTTTACGGAGTTTAGGACCCAGATTACTCCCAGATTTAAGAGCATCTTAGTCCGACAAATACGACAATAACGACGGCCGCTTGCATGTTGTGCAAAAAAATGTGCTTTGTCGTGTATCTGACGGACAAACGCCAAACCAGTTCCACATCACTGAAGTTGCACCATTTTTACAAACCAATTCTGGTTCATTTGTTTCACTCAACAATCGGCCATGTGCGTATGAAAACAAAGGCACTGCGCATGCGCGTTTTACTCCCATTCTATCGCGATATTTCATTTTCCTATCGTTGCCTAACATTATACCGGTATTACCGTGAACGGTATAATATGGCCCAGCCCTAATACACAGCTTAATCTGCCCACACCATCCCCCCTTTGGAGCACACGTGCGCGTGCACAGCTTCTTCTATAGAAAAGTGAACACAAATAAAATTAATCAAACGTGCCAAGTGGGGCAGCAAAGCAAAAAACCGAGAAGAAAATTAAAGCTTTGTTTGGCAGCTCTCTCAACAGCTGCCAGCTACGTTATTACCGGTACCATCTCCACAAGTAGCACCATGTGACAGCCAGAAGGGATCAACTACAGTGTGCCTTCCTTCACCATCTTCTGCCTTCTCTTAAGTATTGCTGTTCCTTCTATCATCACAACCATCCATTTTCTCCTTTCTTTCACTGTTCCTTCACAACTCCTCGTCCCCCCCCTCCTCCTCTCTGCCCCACTCTTGTTCATACCAGCACGTCATTGCAGATTTCTTGAAGTTCACCCTCAATCTTCACGCGGTAATCACGGGCCATCTGCTGTTTCTTCTCGTTCCCCTCCGTCTTCTGCTCGATGCTGGAGATGACGCGCCAGGATGAACGGCGTGCCCCCACCTATTAGCAAAGACAATGCAAACCAGAAGGAGTCACATTAAAAAACAGCATCTTACTGCATCTGATCTACAACTAAATGAGAATGAATTTAAGTATATCTAAGGTTTATTCGGGGCCACAATGCACCTTTGATTAAAGCATTACCATACATAACAGATGCCTGTGCATTTTCTTGATATGTTGGGTTTCAATCTGCACATTGTGGCGTGTATTTGCTCTTCTGAAGAAGTGACTATCAGGCTGCAGCACAGGCTGATATCTGCACAGAGTATGCTGAATCTGAAGCAGATGCTGATTGCCCATCAACTGATGCGGGCATCTGAGTAACCATGATTAAAAATGCAAATATTCAGGGTTGATTTTGGATAGTTTTGGTACATAGTTGGACATCAACAGCTGCAACAAATCATCAGGGCACAAAGTCATTAATGTCATTCTAAAATGTTAGAAATCACAAGTCTTTTTAATCACAGCATCAAAACTGATGAGCTGAAATGAGATTACTGAAAATAAATTAGATGAATAATGCTAATAATACTGCTTTTTCTTTTTTGCTTTTCATTTCCATTTATCCCACCTTCATTGTCTTGTATCGTTTTATTAATTAATATCTTTTTTCCAAGTCTGTCACTGAATAACAGTTCACAAAATTAACTGCAAAACCAGACGAAACCCGTCTGAACTGCAGTGTTTTATTTCCTACGTCCGAACTAAACACATATATACTATCCACTTTGCTGCAGTTGCTGTTGAAGCAGGCAAAATCAACTGAACTGTGTACTACTTGGTGCAGGCAAGCTTTAAGAAAAACCCCAATGATAAACAGAGCGGCAGTGCAGGAAAGCCTCGGGCTGTTCTTACATAATTTGTGCTTCAAACTTCAAAATCTTTACAGAAAAAAAATAATAACCACTAAATGTAAAATGCACAGCTAAGAACAGTCTTAGAGCTGAACGAGTTGGCATTTTAGTTACTGATTCGTGCCAAGATGGACTACACTATGGCTATGCTGAACTTCAAAAATATTCGGCCACCCAAAACTTTTACAGTAAAGGTTTCCAAATAAATCTCTGAGAATGATTTAAAAACAGAGGACTGAAGGGAGGGACTCGTTTATAGCTGACATAGGTGCTATAAATGTATTGTTATCACTGAGCTGTGAAAGCGCTCTTTCTGCTTTTAAGATCATATGGGGTCAAAGAACACTTTCCTTGTATAATGTGCTGTGGTGACAAACTAAACATGAGAACAAAGAGACTCCTCTATAAAGTCATAACACAGAATTTTATGGTTCCTTTTGCAAAAGATGACAGATTTTTACTTCAAAAGAATTCATTAACACTACGAGTGTAATGTCTCCAGAAAATGATACAATCTGTCAAATTAATCCATTATTATCGGCATTTTAGTTTTGAATATCGCAGTTACAATCACAATTAATTTGGTCAGTACAGTATTTTGGTGATTACTCAACACCATATATCATATAACTTGGAAAGACCAAGGCTATTATTTGAACTGTGAGTCGTAGGAGAATAAATAACAAAAAATAAATAAAAATTGAAATTTGAAGTGAACAAGCCTGGTCAGGAGTACATCTGGGCTTTTAGCTACAAACCTTTACTATCAAAAGATCAAATTTTGAAGAATTTTGACAAAATATTAATTTTCATTTTCACTGCAGAGCAGGAGCAGATCAAATATACTTGTAATCCAACAGTGTTGCCAGTGAAAACAAATCTCAGCATATACACTGTTAAATTCTCAATTTCCTATGCTTATCCAGCAGAGATAAGTGATAAGGATAAAAAGGAAAACCATTAATCATTCCTATAGTCATCTAGCTTTTCATTGAAATCACAGGTCACCACTGATGATGGGCAGTGGCAGGTTTGCAACCTCTGTAATAATAAGAGGGATCCAAAAAAATAAAGCAATTTTTAAAGTGACATTTTCCTATCAATAATAAGAGCAAAATCGTATCAACCTTTCAGTTAGCTGAATTTATAATAGTATACTCATTGTAAATGACCTCTCACGGCCCACCCGTAATACTTTCACAGCTCACCAGGGGGCCGTGGCCGACACTTTGGGAGTCACGGATCTACAGGTTTGCGGGGAGAAGAAGAATATCAAAACGATAAGACTGATAGCATACCACGTTCTTGTAGGCGACAGAGAGCAGGTTGCGCTCCTCGTTGCTGAGCTCTGCGCCCTGCTCTGTCACAGCCTTCATGGCAGCCGCCATGTCGTCATAGCGCTCGGCCTGCTCTGCCAGCTTGGCTTTCTGCACCAGGTCGCTCTTATCCATCTTTTAGACTGCAAGAAGAAGGAGACCAGAGTTAGGACTTCACCGCTGCAGCTCTTCATCTATGACCAGAAATGGGCAGCGAAACTATACAGAGATAGAGAGCTTGTGAGAAACAGGTGTGGAAATCAGCGCTTTTAATAAGAGCAGAACATATCGAAGAAGCTGAAAGAAATAGCAGATGTGATAGCTAGAATACTGCACTTGCAGGTGCCACTTTGCAAGAAAACAGGAACGTGTAAAAAGCTGGTCAACCCACTAGCAAAGAGAATCCACATCATCGCACTTAGCGCATCCTAACGTCACATACGAGAGTGTTGGATATACTGGCAAAGACTTAATAAAATGTCTCATAAAATGTCAAAACCTCAATTGCAGCGAAATGGCTGCTCCCCGTTATTTCATCCCCGAGGGCTGCTCTACTCTCCAGATGAATCTGTAGGTCTAAGTAGGCCACATCATCGCCTTTTATATCTACACCATCACACTTTGGATTTGCCACAATGAGCTTTAAGCACTTAACCATTACACATTTAAACTGCTAATGAAAACACGACTACACCATCACGGCAACAGTAAAATGTACAAACACATTTATACACAAAGCAGCCTTAGCTGCTACAGTTTTAGCTCCGTCAGCAGTTATCTACCAGAGGGAAATTCAAAACTACCTCTCTTTTCAGTTTTAGCATCCTTGGAGCTTACCTGACCTCTCACCTCGCTGTGAAAGAGGGTTTCCCTATGGAGGGCAAAGAAAATATGAGCTATGATAAATGCCACAAGCAGAGGACTTTTATTTACTGTACTTCTCTCACATTTCCCACCATAAATAAAACCAAATCTGAGATTTACAAGTTATTTTTTGACAGATCTGATGTCATTAACACATCATTAAAATGGTTTCAAATTCATTCTGAACCAAGTTCTAGTCTAATAAGAGAATTACTGTCATTAATTCAATATCAAAGATGAAAGCAGGCCACAAAAACAGACATCTGAATTTATTCGGTTATTCTGAGCTGTTTTCTGCTTAACACTGGCTTTTATGTCAACTGCTCAGATTTTAAATTAAAGAGCAGGTTGTAAAGTATCTTTAGATCTGGTGCCTATAAAACATTTTTAGCACTCACTTGGACTTTTTCATGTGTTTTTCCAACAATGACTCACTGAAGATACAATTAGGCCTTGCTGTCAACAATTCGGCCTGTCGAGTCGACTTCTAGTCGACAGTTTTGGCACCGATTTCAGTCTGGAACTGTCGATCAACATTTCAAATCAGCACAGATCCTATTTCTCCCCAACATTCTCAAACTGTGGCATGTTTCTGTGGTTAGTAATTTTCTGGTAACTGCCACAGTTTATTCATCAGATAGAGATTACCATTCTAGGAGATTTGTTTTAAGCGTGCGTGGACATATTTTTGAATTCTTTCTTCTGGTCAAAAGCAATTCTCCCAAGACAGTTCCATTTCACGAGTAACACCCGTTTTTGTGCGGTAAAAAAGACATTCCTGTGTAAAGTAGCGCCAATGCTGGGTTGTTAGTGGGTTTCCATACACTAACTGTATGCTTCAAATACTTAACACAACAGCTCTGACTTTTTTTTTTGGAGGGGGAGGGCATAGGATACCTTGTGCTTTGGGGGTGGTCCTGCTGGAAGACCCACTTCCTGTTTGTGGACAGATTTCCTCAGATTCCTCTGTTCCAATTGAAAACTCATTGTTCCATTAGGATTTAATTTAGCGGCCGCATCCTTCGGAGGCCGCATTTGTAGGCCAATTACATTACAGCGACGCGGCGAAGCCTGTCCAAATTCGAAGACTCCCCCAAATGCGTCCCCAGATTTGAAGGATGGGTCGGGTTTATCCTTCGTGGCCCAACCTATCCCAGAATTCATAGCACGGCTCAGCCAATTCCAGTTTTCAACAATGGCGGCAGCTGCTTAGTTTTAATATTACTCTTATTACTCTTTCTGGGTCACAAAATAAACTGTTAACATATTTTCAGGCGAGAATGTAGCTGTGCAAACTTCTGCTTGGTTTATCAAGACATCACATATTTGCAAAGGTGCTCCGACTTTTTCGGAGACGTCTGTTATCCACCAGCTCGATAGCTAGAGGCTCACTAGAGCCGGCGAGAACAGCGAACTCCCGGCACATCATTTTCAAACCCCCGAGGTCTTTCACTTCAGGTTAAACGTGATATATAAGTTGCTCAGATAATTTAAAAATGTTATTGTTTGGCTTTTTCAGAGTTTTATTTGTTCCTCAGTAAATTGGTTTGGCTGAGACTAACGTTACACAAGTTTTTACACAGCTGAATAAATGTCAAACAGAGAACTGATTAAACAGAAGTGTGAAATGATAGAGAATTTAGTCCAGTGTCCTGTCATTTTACATAGAAAGAACAGACGGCCGAGTTTATTAAACTTCGAGACAATCTGCAAATTTCATTAAAAGTTTAATAAACTATCATCTTGTCTTTATTTTTAGTTAGCACATACCTTAAACAGTTCAAGCTGTAAGCTAATGATAGTTATATAAGAGCAGATGCTGCTGGTGCAATAAGCTGTACGTTTTACGTCCAATAGACGCATGATCTGATTAGTCGACTAATCGCAAAAATAATAGGTGACTAGTCGACTATCAAAATAATCGTTTGTGGCAGCCCTACTTTTACAGGTTACGTTTTTATGTTCCTTCTTCTCTGTCTCTCAATAGTCAAAAAAAAAAAAAAAAAAACCTAAACAAAAAAAAGAAATAAAAAAAACAAGTCTTTGTGGTTCATCCACGGGGGCTTTAGCAAACTCTTAGACGGCAACAGAGCAGTTTTTGGGCAGAAGTAGCTTCCTCAATGCATCCCAATGAGGAAAAGTGCAAAGCATTGTTGTTCAGCTTTCTTCTGGTGAAGTCTTCTGGTGAACAAAACAAGACGACGACTTTGGTAGACTAGAAGCTAGTCTTTGTTCGTTTCTGACGTCTATTAAACTCAGTGTCTCATGCTCCTAACAATCAGAGTACTTCTAACGATGCTCGATTTCTTTTTATAATAATCTTATGGAATATATAAATATAAATCCTGGGTTTGAAAAAAAGCACCCAAAGATAAAGTTCCTTTAACCTGAATTCCTTCTAATGACCAGCAGGAGGCGACTGGTCCAGCTGCAAAAAGAAGTCCAGTTGTGTACACGCTCATGGGTAACTGACCTTTCAGCTCGCCAGATCAGTGACTTCAATAAAAACTTTCCCGATGAGTTTAGATTCTCAATCACTAGCTACAAGACCATTCTAAAACAGGATAATATCAATTTTGCAAATTACCATCCCCACTGGTGTCAAAAAGGAAGACAAGGCAGGGCACCTTAGAGCTCGCCTACCTTGTGATTCATGAAAAGGTCACGCAACCAATTTCACATCTACCCCTCGATCCCAAGATTTGGTTTCAAAAACGCTTAGCTCAAGGCTTCACTGACTGCTGGGTGACATCGAGGCTACATGCATCTTGTACGGGGAATTATATATCCTTCCAATAATATGTTGTGAAGATCAGACTTTGAAAGACGCTCATTACTGACGCAAAACTGGGCCCCCACACCTGGTTCAAACCTCATTGACTGAAAACATTTAACTCAGATTTAACCTTTAAATTAACCGCTATTCTCCAACAGGTTCACATAGTCACATACAAAAATATGTTGTTTAATTTTGAATCTTTCCTCCTTTGATAAATGCCTAGGTATAGTATTTCTCATTTATTTTAACTGGCTTTTTCTAGTTAGTTTTGAAATGTGTAACCAAAAGAAAAAAAAAATAAATTCTTGAGAATTCTTTGGCCATATATATGCAAATGTGTCCAAAAATGTCTATTAGCTTTAGAATTAAGCCATAAAATACAGACATTTTTGGTACAGTGATTTTAGCAGTTCTTCCAGTGGTACAAGGTACAAGGTATTATGTCATTTTGGTTTTTTCCCCAGCAGTGACTCTCACTTCTTCAGGCCAACCCTACTGCTGAACTGCGACTGGTAAAGCACATGACAATAGAGGACACTGTGTACACAGAAGCTATCTCAGCAATCTAAACAAGTAGCGCCTTCAAAGTTCCAGGTAGCCTGCCTTACTAGTTCTCTTTTCACATGAGGAATGACATTGTTTTAAGAACAGTGTGTTGTCACAGCAAAGGACACTTGAGGTTGTCTTCTACTAATAAGTATTTTCTTTATATATAAAAAAAAAAAAAAAAAATAGCAAGAAAGAAAGAAAATAACCCAGTTGGGGCAACATTCTGTGTACTTTTTTCAAATCTTAATCTATGATATTAAAAACATGTAACAGTTTACCTCACTGCCACCAGAGGGTGCTGAGGCATTTGTGGAAACAAATAGCCCTCTTTTACTTCTACATTTAAGTGGTTTAGTTGCTTTAACGCTTTCCCTAATTTAATTCACTCCGATCAATATGCAGATTTCTTTGCACACTCAGTCATTTTAATTGTTTATGTTTAAGAATAAGCACAAACAATTATGCATAAGGAAGCATTTTTGGTTTTTGTTAGCTTTTTTTTTTTGTTGAATGGAGCTCAGATTCCAGGAAAAAAAAATAAAGGTATTTTATGTTTATTAGTCAACCAAACAGTAAGTCAATTTGTTTCCTATTAAACTTACAAACTGTAATAAATAATAATATTTTAAAAAATGACTAGCGTGAGGCGCTAACACTTGTATTTTAGTTGTAAGCAATCATAACTGCCAGTCTGAAAATTGGTATTTGTTAATAAATGAAAGGCATCTGCCAAAAAACACACTTAAAGCCTAAATACAGTATCTAGGAAATGTATAATATAATCTATAGGGATGATTTAAAAGAAAATTCAATACCAGATTCTTATCTTTACAACAACTACTGTGAAAATATGAAAAGAATGAGTACCTCTAAACGTCACAGCAGGAGAGCGGACAAATCTAACAAACCTTCAGCTATTCATTCACAACTAAACGGCCACTCCTATTCTTCTGCTGAGTAATTAAAGGCCTCTTGACAGGGAGCGCACCAACAGCACGTATCGAGTGCCAATTCAAAGGCTAACAAGCAGAAATCAATTATCTGCTGATGCTGAGCACAGTTCCATTAGTTTTCCAAAAAAAAAAAAAAAAAAGTGAGACCATTATGATCATTATAAATTCAGAAACCCATTCAGTCCATTATCAGGACACTTGTTGAAGGAAAAATGTGATCCCTCTAGATTCACCAGCGTTTTGTCGAGGCTGACACATGGGTAATATAATTGTATAATTGTTTTACATTGGCAAATCCCACTTTAACCAACATCAGAATATATGACGACTGGTGTTTTAAGTGTGAAATCCATACAAAAAACTTTGAATGTTTTTAATAAAAATATGTATTCAAATGGCATTCAAAAGTTAAGCCAAAGGAGCTGCAACATTTTGCAGAGTGGGTCCTGACAGGGTTGCCGTATTAAGGCAAAACATAATAATCATGAATATTTGAGTTAACTATACTCTTACTATAATCTTAATTGTCTAATAGTTATTTATAACAGAAATCATTCATTTATAACAGGATTTGTGCAACTTTAAATATAATTATAATTTTTATAAAAAGGTTAACAATGTCAGGGACACAGGATCATCTCGTGGGAAGCTGAACACCAGTCACCTCCAGGCTGTAGTGTCTACACGCCTGAGATTGTACACAGGAAGAGGTAGCCAAGGCTGCAGTGGATTCTGAGGACTTTCATGGTTTGTGGAGCGACGGCGAGTTGAAGTCGATGACAAACCGACAATTCGATAGCATGCTGGCAAAAGCTTACAAGTTTAGAGAGTCAAACCCTGCATACAACAAAAGGTTCACCTGCACAAACGTTTTAGAACTTTCATATCATCTCGATGGTCACCCAAAGTCTTCTTGGCTGAATTTGATCTAAACAGTGATTTTAGGGTTTTAGGGTGGGGCAAAAAGCAAACAAGGTCAAACTTGTTTTTGATTTATAATAAAAGACAAAACAAGAGCCTCATAGCAGAATTTTTTTTTTTTATCCTAATTATCACAAAACCAAAATCATAATTGATATATAAAACTGATGAATTAATGTTCATCACTGATGGTGGTCACAGAAACACATGATTTAGGTGGTGACAGTGTTTGGCAGGGTGAAGTCCCCCACCACCACCACCTATCATTACCAAATCTCCTATTCAGGTGCCAGATGCTGATGTACTTGTATTAACACGCACCACAGGAAAGCAACTTTATTTTTTTGATGAGACACCAGGACACAGACTGCAGTATTGGTTCCTGGCTATTATTTTGTTTAATGTGTTTCGAACATAATGCATATTAACAAAAGTAATGTTAACTTCATAATTCATCAAAATTTGATTCAAGACACCAGTTTTGCTCAGTGGTTTGAGCAGGCAACCATATCCCAGGACCCAGGTTCGTGTCCAATCCAAGACCCTTTGCTGATGTCTTCCTCCACTCCTGTTTAATCTTCACTGTACTCTCCAATAACACTGATAAAACTAAAATACTAATAGTAGAATTTAAGATATAACATTGAAATGATTTGATTCTGTTAAGAATGTAGGGTTCTGAAAACAACTTGGGTTTTGTAGCGATTGTCATGGGAACTGGATACAATGTCTGATATTATAGACATTTTATTAAAACCAATTAATTAAAAATAATATAAAAAATAGGACAATTTTTGTTCTTGTTTAGGAAGATGTGAGGATCATTTCTGTACCAGGTGTGTCAAACATGGTTCATTACTGTTTGATTGTGTGTAGAAACGATACTCCTACCTAACAAGGCGTGTCATTATTATTATTTTTTATATATACAAAGGATAGAAATTATGTAATGGCTTGCATTACCTACAAACACTAAAACGGGGCTCCGCCTCAATTTAATTGCCAGGTCTATCGTGCATCGTAATTCACACAGCTGTGTTATGACATATTAGCACGAGTTAGCACTTAGCATTAGGTAAAATGCCGCTGGTCGCGATTACAAGCGCATTAATGACGCATTGCTTTACCGCCATAGCGAGCTACACATCGGCTTGACATTGATCCAACTCAGTCCAAGCTACAATCGTCTGGCACACGACCAACGTGCTTTGCATTTGCCGTGCTGTTATTGAACCACCTAGCTAAACAATTATCGTTAAAAAAATAAAAAATAAAAAAAATCGAGGGACACCATCTTCAGCTTTGGACCGACACACGCCCAACCGAGTAAAATCCATAATCTCGACAAAAAGAGTCTGACACGGACGTTTTTAAAAACGGCCTCGGGGCACGAATACTGAGGTAACAGCGCTGAGTCGGCCTGCTAGCAGTTACGCCCTCCTTGTCGCATTCCCCTGCGGAATTTTAAGATGGAGAGCTAGATTACCGCCAGCTAGCATGGAAGCTAAACAGTACGGCTGCTTACTGGCTTTAATGGTTAGCCTAGCCCGCTAAGGGGATCTGACCCAGTTCAGTCTGAACGCCGACGAGGTTACACCAAAACCGGTAGCCAAATAATCTACGTAGTTTAATGTTTAATTAGTTCTATGTCTTCACTATCCTAATCGAGCTACATAAAATCGAAAGATCTTGAAATTAAGTCGAATTTGAGGGGAGACTCCCAAGGAATATGGAGGGTGGGTTAGCTTCCATATCGTTTCACTACGGCATGACGGAGTTCGTTTAAAGACAATCCATAATCGCGATGTCTTTTCCAGTCCATGCTGCGAATAATGAGGCCAGATATTACGATCGTCATATGGCAGATAGCGTCTGCGGTTTAGTTTGTCGCTAGCCGCGGCGCCATGTAGCTAGCACTGACTGCTAAAATGTCTGAGCTCTCGCGACGGCTGGGGTTGCTAAGCTGTCAAAATGGCCAAACTTGGTGCCGCTTCCCCCCCTTTCACGGGACCGCGGATCGCGCATGCATCGATCTCATTCTGGGCCTTCAAAATTAAAGATCAGTGGTATAATAACTGCATAGAGAGCAGAGGCAACCGCTCATATGTGTTTTATGGATTATTTCTCGTTATCCGGCCACATTCTCGGCCTAAACCCTCGCCCCCAGCCCCAGACCACAATAGGCACCTTCCGCCGCAGAGGCAGGCAATGGGGCTACCACTCGGACTGCTCCTCTCCACGAAAGACTGTGTTTACACTGTCTATAAGACGATAATCGAGTAATATGCTGGTGAACTCACATTTAAGATGTACTAGGAATCCCGATTTTATTCTCTCAACGATGTGAGTTTGTCAAGCCGTCCTCCGCTCGCAGCTCAGGGTATTCAGGGCAGTACCACTTCCGCCTGCTCTGACACTTCCGCTTCCTCTTAACCCCACCCCTCCCCCCGCCAGTATCCACGGCAACCGCGCCAGGGGGTTTCCTAAGCATCTTGCGAGGGGCTTTGACGTCAGGAGGGCCATGGCAACCGCTACAGGATGACGTGCATCGGTCTCCGTGGCAACTGTCTCCCTGAGGCTGCTGCTGTCGTATCTGAGTTCGCCGTCGTGTCAGCTGACACAGCTCTGTGTGGGTTACACTGATTTATTTATTTATTTTTATTATTTTCAAGCATTTATACTTTGTAACAAGGAGTCCTGTTTCTTTCAGTACACCACCCACACAGCAGTAGATCATCAGGTATACTGTTCATCTACTTTTACTATATATTTTATCCGCAATATATATAAAAAATGTCAAGATGAAGGCTATATGTCTTCAATATCTTCTTCATTCATTCATTGATGGCTTAACCTCTATCACCAGTCAATAAACTGTCTCAAAGGATCAACATATGGCCCATCAAACCCAAGGAAGGTGAAACTGAAAAATGAAACCAATGCACAAGTTCCACAAAATACAGTTCTGTTAATAGCCACACGCATTCAAATCAGGTTATTTTTCTCATAGTTAGCAGATAATACAGCATTGTTTTTAATCATTTCTGATCAGATACCCAAATCTTTATAAGCCATATCAGTTTTTTTTTTCAGACATATTGGGTCGACATTTAAATTTGAAAAATAAGTGAGATTCCATGATTAAAAGCAAACCTTAATTCCACTATCGGTAAAAATAAAATTGATAGAGCAAACAGTAACAGTTATTCTATTTTACAAAATAATCCCAAAAAATTGAATAGCTGATTTCAAAGGAATAATTCAGTTTTTGGAAGAATTCTGTTAACAACCATGGAAAGGATCTCAAGATTAACTGGACCAATATACACTTTAACTGTATCAAACAAAACTATTAAAAAAAACAAAAAAAACAAATTCACTATAATTTACTTGGAATAATAAACAACATTGCATTTGAAAAAGCAACAAAATTGGTAGAAATGAGAGGTGATTAATTTTTTGAAGTAATGGTAATAAAGTAAAGTAACATCAGCGACAGTTTAGTATTCCAGTTTATCTTTTTCAAAAAGCTTATTTTAACCCCTTAAAGTTGCCATTCAAGTTATCTGATAAATGCTTTATAAGCACAGTTTGGCTCCACATAATACTTCAATCTGCATATATAAACAATATATTATATAGAAAATATAGTGATTATTGCAGATTGAAGTATGTCAAGATGTCAAGATCACTATATATTCTATATAATATATTGTTTATATAGAATATATAGCAATTATTGCAGATTGAAGTATTATATGGAGCGTATTGTTTTTATATTCTGTTATTATCGTTTACTGCTTGTATTATTTGATGAACATGTTTGTTAACAATTATAACAACAATTGTAACTTTGCTCTTCTCCGTGAACTGCTAACAGACCAACATCAGCACATGTAAGACTATCCCAGTGAGCATACATATTGAGCACTATGCCCCCATCTGACAACTGATGCTTTATGCAGGTTGACAGGCAATTTTTAGCTTCCCACGAATGACCAACAGACTACCAAGCTGAACTACAGTTTCTCTATTAATACCCACACAGTCCCATGTTAAGATGCCCAAAGCAGCCATTAAAGAAGACATAAATATGTTTACCAGCTGGTACAAGCATCTGCTTACAGAAAAAACAAATAGAATATGAATCAAAAAATGATTCACATTATATACTACATACATTTTACCTTAGTCCTTAATTTTGGATAGTAATCATTTCACTTTTGTAAAAAAGTGTTTAAGAACTGCATTTCCAGTATAAATGGTGAAACGATCTTTGATCAGCTTAACAAAATACATGTTTTTTTGTTTTTTGTTTTTAATGGAAAAAATATTTATTGACAGCAGACTGGTTCCCTAGTGCTTGAGACCAATAAACTATTAGTCAGCAGTAAACTGATGTTTCATAGAGTGTGAATCATCAATATGTGACATCATCACTGACAACTACAGCTTGGATGTGCATAACTGTAATATCTGCATGTAACAGATCTGGTGCTTTGCAGTTATTTTCCTGATCAGGCTCATGGTATACAGTTCATGCTGGGGAGAGCAGAATTCAAATGCTAAAATAAAGAAATTGGAAACTAATGTAGAACGACATTCATCAATGTCTGCATCATGTTTCATGCAATTTTAGCTGACATTTTATTGATATTTACTCAGATCCCAAATTTGGGAGCTGTTATTGCTGAGACATTAAAAATGTTAGAAAAGTAGCAAAATTACTGCGATACTAGGTGTCTGGGAACTACAGCCAATTTTGTGTCTGTCAAAAACATTTTAACCTGCCTGAGGAGCCAGATAAGAAGTCAGGTCATTACTTTAGTCAGGATGAATTTTTCTCTGGGAATCTTTAATATGCCTGCAAACTTTTACTGCAGCTGTCATTTATGAGTTTGAGCCAAGGATGCTGTCATCTTCCTAACAGCTTTGCTAAAAGTTCTACCATACATATTGCTTAGACATTTTAATTTAGAATATGGTTATAGGCTAAATGATTTAATATTAATTTAATAATATTATAATGACAATACAATATAGTAACATAAAATATAGTGAAAATATAGTAAATTAAAATGTTTTTGTATTATCATACATAGTGTAATGCATTATGATATCTATGGTAAATGAAACTAGCAAGTTGCTGGAAACAGCACTCGGACTCCCAGTAACTTACTTCAAATATACAATGGATTTATTTATTTTTTTACAGTGCCCTTTGTCCAAATGAGGAGGCAAAATAATAATAATAATAATAAAATAATTGTAAAGAGAACCAGCAGCTCTTGTAATCTAGTTGATAAAGTGTTAAGAATTTCAACTGACTTATATTATTTTGTAAAAAGATATTCATACAGAGAGTTTTTAGACATCTTAATTTTCTTCTAATTACTAAGCTTCTGGAGTTTGGCATACAGAAAGTTTATGAGTTAATGAGTTTGCCAATCATTTAAGCCATCAAGTTACAAGTATGTCATGGTCCAGGATGAGGGTCTTGGTTGAAGGAGCGTTTTCTCTGGGTCCAGGTTGAGTTGGGCTCCTCCCTTTGGGCGGAGTCAGGTTCTTGCCTCTTACCAAACTCAAATGTTTTTTTATCCTCCGTCAATCAAGGAGCAGCATTGAAGGATCAACTTGAGCCTGCAGAGGTAAATTGGATCCCCATGGTTGCACTGCAGCATCTAGTTGTCCCTTGCACTTGTTGTGCTGTCTCTCTGTCTCGAGTTCTTCTCGGCCTTGGTCCACAATTTGCAACTCACCTGTTTACTCACTTGGCTTTCCAACACTGGTCTGCTCGGTCTTGCAATCCCAACTCAAAGACAAACCTCTGGAACCACACCTGCCTGCCCTCCTGCATCTCACGTTCCCTTGGCCTCAGGAAAGGATCAGAACGGACAAAGGAACTAGAGCCCTCTTTTCATCTTGAACCCTCAGCTCCCACTGTTCTATTAAAAGAGGTATTAAAAGACCCAGTAAAATGGTGTAAACACATAAGACATTTATTTTTGTATGTTTCTGTAGTTTGAGTTGATCAAACATCAACTGCAGGGACAGATGCTATGCTTAAAAAATGTATTGATATAGCACATTTATAAAAACAAAAACAGTTAAAACAGAAAAAGATGCAGATCAGATGTGGATAATAAATACCAATAAAGAATCAGTTCACATTAAAAGAAATATAAGATTATAAGCAGAAAACAGAAGAATATTACAGAGAACATCATATGTAAGAACATTAAAAAATATATTCAAAGACAATTTTGCAAGCCTTATTTCCTAAAGTGTTGTTTCAAAGTTTTGTCCATGGTGTTTCAAGGTTTCTGCAGTAAAACGTAAGTATAAAACAAATACTTTTTCAATAAAAGCAGGTAGAAAGATCAGCGCTTTATACATAATTATTGCAGAATTTCAAAAGATTGGGAAACAAGGCTTTGATTGTTTGAAGTTCTGAATTACATTAAACTTTCACGGAGGTTTTCGGTCATGCCTTTTAATTTGTTAAATGAATCAAGAATTTTGGCCTTGAGTCAAACATCTGGAAACAGATTTAAGATATAAATATATAAATAAAGTTCACATATCAGCAGTGGAGCCCTTTCTAATATACTTTTTTGGCTGCATGACAATGATTTACTCCTTAATATTACCATAATGAGTGTCTGGCCAAAAGCACAGCAGTAGTGGAGCACCACACCCTTCAGTCGATCAATATTCAGATCAATAGCCCACCCAGCTAACTGTATGTCAATTCAAACATGCTGCTTCATAGTTGCATTGGGGATTTCTGTGTGCAGTCACTCTGCCTCTATTTCTGCGTTTGTCTTGCTGCCAGGAATTTGTATTTGTGTTTTTTCAGAGTATTTGCAGTGTGGACGTGTTGATTTTGTGCCTTTGGTATTGTCTGGATGCACTAAATAATTATTCAGGAGTAGGCAGGTGGAACTGAACACCATCATTCTGGAGGAGCAACTGGATATCTTGGAAATGTAGAGTGACATTTTTTAAATCAACTTTACAGAAATTGCCTTACCAACTTGGTAACATTATTCCTAAGACTCTACTCAAGAATTGCCAGATGTGGGGTCCTTAATATGACCATGAAATGCTTTCAGGAGAAAGGTTTTACACTCTGAGGAAACAAAGGTTGAGCTATCTGCCCAAAATGAGAGCAGGTGTGTTTGTAAGGGTGAGGCTGTCAAACCTAAGAACACTGTACCAAGAGCGATGCTACCACTACCAACAGCAGCGTTCTTTAGGGTTGTTTTGATACCAGCGGTACTGGTACAGAGTGGATGGAATAATGAACAAGGCAGACTAACCCCAAATTCTTCTGGATTTCTGGACTTCTGGAGAAGTTTCATTGTCACACAAGGCAAAGATTGAGTTAGTTGGCCATAATGACAAGAGAACTAGATAAAGGTGAGGGTTTCAACTGTCAGGCGGTGGTAGCATGGCGGTGGTAGCGTCATGCTCTGGGACTGTGACTGTTTTGCTGCCAGCGGTAATGGTATGTTCCACAAAGTGTATGGAATACTGAAGAAGGCCTTTTATGTCCAAATTATTCAACTTCACCTTAAATCAACAGCTAGATGGTTGAAATTTGGATGCCAGTGGGTGTTCCTACAGGACAATGAGGCCAAACACAGATTAAAACTGTTTTCCAAAATCGATAAAGTGGGCTAACATTAGAATGGCGCTACCAAAGCCTATTGAAAATTTGTACACATTCTCAGTGCCAAGAAGAATGGTCAAATATCCAACCAGAATTATGCCACAAGATTGTTTATGACTACAAAAACGTCTTAGCAAGGCACAACTTGCTAAGAAACATTTAACCAAATATTATTAGACGTGTATGCAAATATTTGAGCCTGTATGTGTCATTTTGATTGTGTGTAGATTAGAGAAAATCCAAAATAAATCCAAACTTGTGTGCTGATTTTATTAAAGTTATTAAAGATGTATGCTGTATGATCATCCCACCCTGGAAAGAGAACAGTTTAAAGAAATCATTCATGATGTTCATGTGCATGACGAGTGTATGTAAACTTTATATGCGGAAGAGTTCTTTTATTCCAATTCCTAATCAGTGTGTGTTGGGCTACCTTTCTTAGTTCCCCAACAGAAAAAACAATCTGATAAAACCACACCCATCTTTGAACACATTATATGTTCACACACTAGTTAAATATACTTGTTATTGGTAGTCATGGGGATAGGCTTTGTTTGAACTTTGGGAGGGATACAAAAAGTAAGAGGTCAGACCATTTCTGCCTATCTGGCATTTCATTTTCTGCTTTTTAATGTTTTTTTAATGTCTCAGTTTTCCCCTTTCTCCACCTATTTGTTGTGGGATACACAAAAGAAAACACAAAACACTAAACTAGGGGAAAATTCTAAATCCACTTCTTTTTTCTCAGCCATCTTTTTGAATATGCATATGCCACCTCTTCCTGTTAATAAAAAAAGATGAATTATAAATATTATAAATCATCAGTTCTTGGATTTGCATACATCAGATGTACTTACTGCACTTTCTAAGTATGCTATAAATATCTGTAATGATTTAAAGGAACTATGTACAATTATGTCATAGAGTATGACTGAAGGCAAAGTTGGGCAACACTTCCCTAAGACTTGTTATAAAACAATGTATAACAGAAGGAGAAAAAAAAGTTTCTCAAAGCTTAGTTAAAAAAAAGTCCTACTATCAGATATTCTTCTGTTCTGCTAATGGCTGATGTAACAGCGCTTTGCGTGCACCTTTATGTTATTTCTAAGTCAGTGTCTGCATCAGCACTTTTTAATGAAACTTATCAGGTGGAAACAATACCAGCCAAGCAGCAGCTTTTAATTAAATGGGATAAAATGAAACAACAAATCTCAAGAGGTTTGTTTGCTTACATTTCAAGACTGAGGGCGAATTAATTCTTACTGCCTTCATGTGTTGTAGCTCATGGTAGCAGCCACTAGATGACAGTAAAGACTCTTGGTAGTTTTATTTTGATTCAGCCTGATCAGTGGAGTTTCTTCTTCATGGTCTGTTCTCTTACAAAGAAAATGCTGGTTATCATACCATCATTTCTTCTTCAGACATTTACAAAATTGAAAATTAAAAAAGTGCCAGAGAGAAAAATAAGACCAGGCAATTAAAATTGAGTCAAATGCAGTGGAATCTACAGGTATGTAAAAAAAATAGCAGCTTTCATAAAAATTTATGTAAGACATCGAATAATTTTCAAGGCGTTTTCTTGCGTCATTTGAGAAAAAAAAGTCCAACTTTATGCTGTACTGTATTATGCTTTTTTCTTTGCTCGTATTCTACTGATGTAATCTATACCACATTAGGGTAACGGCTGCTATGTATTCACCCAAAATATCTGTGAATGCAAATACATTTAAAATTCATCGCTAAGGAGTTTGTTTCTATCCATCTATTATATATTTTCCACAGAAGTGGTTGTTCAGGAAATGAACTTTCAAATAAGCTTTTGTCAAACACCTACAGATACTAAATATGTGTTCTGGTTGTCATTTCCCTGACAGCTTAAGCAGTTTGCTGTGACCTAAAAGCGTATTAAATTTAGATCATCATCATCCTCCGCAGGAAGTCTTTTAACATGTTCTATATTCATTTTGGAAAGGCAGGTCTGAATGAAATCCACTCATCCACCGTCTGTTTCGAAATGAGGCAGTTCCTGTTTTAAGATGCTGCGTTTTAGGAGAACTAATAACTTCAACCAAGAGGGTAACTTTCATTTTTGAAAACTTAGACAAAAGACCTTAATTTACATTATAAATGTGTTCAAAATATAAATGTGTACCATAAGAAATCCCTTGAAATTGGATGTAGCATACTTTGGTAAACTTGTCAGAATTAATCTTATGTATTTAAGACCACTAGTGGATATATTTTACATTTGTTTGTTTTTTAACTTAAATAACCTTCTCTAGGTAGTTAGGTAGTTGGTCTAGTTTGCTTGTCCAATGTTTTCTTTGCTGTTTCTTATTAGTATTGCTCAAAAGGTTTTGGATATATTTACAATGATGTAAAAGTCTACATAGGTATAGCTCAGCCCAAATTAGAAGTCATTAACTTATTAAGTCAGTCTGGGAGACATTATTTTGATGTTCGTAAGAAAATTATTCAGGATCCTGAAGGATATCTGGATCCTGATTAGCTCCACAACATGCATGACTTGTTTCATGAATGCTGTGGAGGGAATTGTTGGATTTGGCGTAGGTATGCAGTCTCAGGCTGCTCTTGGTACTCATGTTATTCCAGCATTACTTGCCAATATAAAGCCTTGAGGTGTGTTTGGGCTCATTATCCGGCAGAGGATAATAAGCCATTCTCCAAAATACTGCCATATCATTCTCCCTCCTGTTTGTCCCCTTAAAAGCAGCCTTCTTTTAGAATCAGAATCAGAATACTTTATTGATCCCTGGGGATCAAGCACAAATCACTGTGACTTATAATTATGTCTTATAAGGCATAGCACGTTCATCCATGGAGACAAGGGCTTGTGTCATGTGTGGAAGTATTGCTTTCTCATCTTCTCTCATTTTATTTTAGAGTATGTTTATGTAAGTTCAATTCGATCGATTTCAATTTTATTTATAGATGCCGAATCACAATAGTTGCTTCAAGGCACTTTATATTGTAAGGTAAAGACTCTACAATAATACAGAGAAAATAGAGGAAACCCCAACAATCAGATGCCCCCCTATAAGCAAGCATTTGATAACAGTGGGAAAGAAAAACTCCCTTTTAACAGAAAGTAACCTTCGGCAGAACCAGGGTCAGAGAGGGGCAACTATCTGCTGTGACCAGCTGGGGGTGAGAGGAGGAAGCTTAGGCTTCAAAAGTGCTTAGAGTTGAAGGAAAGATTGTGATTTGGGTTAAAGTTATGCCTGAGAAAGTGAAGGTTATGCCCTAGTGTGGACTCTGTGCTTCAGGATTGGTGCCATAACAGTAGAATTACAGACCATCACTGCTCACCGAACTTAGAAGCCATGTTCATTCAGTGCAGGCCAACGCAACACGTTCTCACTCCCAAAGTGCAACATTTTAGACTAGGTGACAAACCGTAGGTATATTACGCTTTCAGCCACCCAACACGTCCCTATGTTACGACTTCGGAAAAATGAGAACCATTTGGAATTAATCTACACATGTAAATTTATTTTACTGAAATTGCTTTGGAAAACACTATTTAACACGATTAAGGTGGTGGTTAAGGTTAGGGATAAGGTTAGGGTTAGGGCTGGAAAACACGGCTGGAACGTGTGTTACTGCGGGAGCGTCATTCTATTTGATTTCATCCACAATCTGGCACGTAGCATAGGAACGCAGAAGGTCACCTTCCGCGTTCTCATGGAACGCTTCGGGACGTGATAAATTGTTGGTATATTACGCATTGGGAATGACTGATTCAGGCCCTTTGATCTACCCCGCGAGCTAACGGCAGCCATAGTTACCATTGTTTGCATCCTCCCCAATGCTAACGTTAGCTCAGCTCAGCTCTGAACCACATCCAGCTTATTATCAGTAACCAGCAGAGAGAACCCTGGAGGGTGTCCATATTGTTGCTGGGGACTTTAATAAGACACGTTTGAAATCTGTACTCCCCAAGTTCCACCAACATGCTAAGTGTCCTTACAGGGGGGACAGGACACTGGACCATGTATACAGCAACATCAAGCATGCCTATAGAGTGATACCCCTCAAACTGACCACCTCTCTCTGCTCCTCATCCTTGCCTACATCCTCCTCAGGAAACAAACTCCTCCATGCACCCAAGTCATTAAAACATGGCCAGATGATGAGACAGGGTACAAGAGAAAGGTAGATAACTTGTCTCACTGGTCCTCAGAAAATAATATGAAACTCAATGTTCTTCAAACAAAAGAACTTATAATAGAATTCAGGAGGCACAGACAGATTCTATTCTATTCTACCGTATTCTATTCTATCTTTTCCATTTAATGTTTTGGTGGACTTATTAACAGCTGAAATCATATACTGAAACTAAAATCAAACGCTTACTTTTTAATTTATTCTAACAACATTCCCATTAAGATTTTGCATACAATATGTCTCTTTGAAGATTTGTTAGCCCATGGAGACAAAAAGTTAAAATAAAATTATCAGCTGTAATTTACTTAAATGGTAGATGTTCACTGTTTCACACTCTACTCTGTATTTTCTTTGCAGTGCAGTTTGTGTATTTGTGTTTGTGTGTTAGGGATCTTCAGTTAACCTTGGAGACACGAAAAAAGACTGCTTGGCTTTCTTTTCAGGTCACTTAATTATTTAAGTCATAACCAACAAAACCACTTAAACGGAGCATATAAAACCATTTCCAGCTATAATCTTTTTATACTAGCTTTACATGCTTTTCATACAGTACCTCAGGTCACACTGAAGATATGATCAAATTGTGGAGTTGTCCATTAAATTAAACTTAATAACCCAATGTCTGTGAAGGTTCTCAGTAACCCAATAACCCAATAATTACCAAGATTGTTAACTGATATCTAAAGTAAAATCTAAATCTAAAACAATGCTGTGTGCATAATGGGTGTTTAATATGCATTTGTAATTGGATCTTAAAGTCTTATCAGGTTAAGAAGGTGAATAGCACAAAAAATATCTCGAGGTTTACTCCAGCTGGAGGCAGCCTCTGCTGTGGCTATAATCCAGAAAAGTGACTGAGAGCTGCCTTCCATTGATGGAGTCCAGTCTCGCTGGTCTTCAATCAATCTGACAGAGTTTTATAAATATGTTATGAAGTCCTATAAAGCTAGCTCAGGGCTCCAAGCTGTAGAAAGATCTACTGAAAATCAATGGAGTCACCACTTGGCTTCAAAGCCATTTGGTCTTAAGGTGACAGCTTTTTGAAAATAACAGGAAAGACATGATTGAGGAGTGGAAGGTGAAAAGAACAGAGACAAGACAGGAAATATATAGACAGGCAGATCAGACATATTTATTTATCTGACCTTTATGTATTCAGAGTGGACTGTATGGCTACTTAACCCTCGAGGTTCATTAGTAGAACTCTGACTATACTTTTAGGTATGGATGTAGGTTTTGTGTGGGCACTGGTGTAAACACATTTAATTGGTGGTTTGGGGGTCATGCAGCAAAAAATTCTGGACATCAGAAATTTCATTTGCTGCTTTCTATGCAACAATGTATACTTTTTCTACAGCATAGGAGAAATTGCCTTTCTACCAACAGGCCGACATGTATTTATATAAAATTCTGTAAGGCGCTTATGTATTCTGAATTGATTTCCAAATAATGATGCTCAACTTTTTTTTTCATTTCATATCATCCCTGCTGAGTCAAAATACATACACACATGAGTTTCTGTCCTCTTTCTTGTTTTCCTGGTTCCAAAGATAAGAGCCAAAGTCCCAAGTGTTCAGGAAAAGTCAAGTAATGCAATGTTGCTGGAGCTTCAACTTATTTAGACTATTGTTCTTCTCCATGCACCTTGGGAGTAAGTGAAGTCGTGCCAGAAATTTCCTTTTTGTTTCCAAGGCCAACAGTCCACTTTAAGAAGCAGCAGTGGGTTGGCATATATCATCTCACTGCTAACACTAGAAACCCAGATTTGAGTCATGCTTGTCACAGCTTTTCACATATCATTTGTATGACTTTTTAAATATGTTATTAATTAGAAATATGTCGTTAAAAACAACGTCAGATTTAGGCGTTAGAGATGACTTTGTGAGGTTCAGAAAAAGATCATGGCTTGGTTTTAAACACAAGGTTGCTAGTAGTGTTGGGGTTGTATTACACATTAACCATTACTTTTCTTTGAAGTAATTACATACATAACATTGCTTAATTACTCCTCAAAGAAAGTATGACATTGCACTACTTGTTACATTACTGTCTCGTTACTTGCTACATTTGCAAGACTGACTGCTCATCAGTTTGATACCTGCTGAAATTCAGGCTCTGGCTGCTGGGCTGGGTTCGGCATTCACTCAGCTTTAACGTCGCTCTGGGTTTTTGGCTAGCTTTGTGTTAGCATGCTATCTGTGCAGATGCTTCTGTTAGCAGTTCTGTTGGCAGCTGTTTCTGTTCTGGGTGCAGTTTCCACTTAACCATCACACTTTTGACCTTTTGTGGAATGATAATAAAAGTAGCATCCACATCTCTGTTTCTTTTTTTTTTTTTTTTTGCCTGTCCCGTTTGGCTCTTTTGCCATCAGAATTGTTGTCTAAAGGCAAACAAAGATGCCCAACGGATTTACTTTACCAAATTGACCATCCCAGCCTTGCCGTAATGGTCCATTTGATTCACCTTTTATTGTTTATTTTATTTTCACTTACTGAATACGGGACAGACTTGACTGGGGGAAAGAAGGGGAGAAAGAAAGAGGGAAAGAGAAACAGCTGAGAAGAGGGACGGGGGAGAAGGGCAAAAGACAAAAACCAACAGAACGGGCAGAGAAAAAAAATGCATATATCAATCACCTGGATCACCTGCTGAGGAAGAAAAAAGAAAACAAGCAGAAGAGAACAAGAGTAATAGAATAAACAACATCACAATGATATATGGGAATATGACAGTAAATACTAAATATTAAACATTATTGTGCAGCACATAAGATCAACAGAACACAGTGTGCTTTGAGGTAGGAGCCAAAAAGGGTGTAGTTTGTGGGTGTGATCACCCGTGTGTACACCTGTGAGCATGGACGCGCTTGTTTTTTGTTTTTTTAAAGGTTCCTTCATGTAATAATCTGCTAGAGGGTGTGGGGGGGCCACAGCCCCGTCCTCCAGGGCATGAAGCAGGTATGGAGGAGATCAAAACTCCAGACATCCAGAGGCCCCCAGAACACAAGAGACCAAGGAAGACCAACAGAGGGGCAGCCGCGCCACTGTCCCAGAAAGAGCTGAGGAGAGTCCCAGATGAGGGCTCACTCAGCAGCCGCGGAGCAGAAGCCAGGGGGAGTTGCAGTGACGCGCCCGTGAGCTCCGCCGGCAGCCAGCCGTGCCTGAGTGACCGAGCCCCAGGCCGAGAGGCCGGGGGCACCCCACCTCCGAAGTGGCCCAAGCGAGCCCCAGGCTCCAGGCCCCGATAAGCGGCCGCCAAGGAGTGAGCCGGACGCCCATCCCCGGACACAAAGAACCACCAACGCACCGATGTCTGAGGGAGTCCGCCACTGGCAGGGGAAGTGGTAGTAGGGGGAGATAGGCCTCCAAACTTTGGAGGGCCTGAGATGTCCCCAGAGAGGTGGCGCCTGACACCCAACCTGACATATAGACACAGACATACAGGCACACACAGATACAAACATCCATTCCCACCCTCATGCTCTCATATGCACTTACTCCACACTCAACCAACGTGGAGACAGACATAAAGAGACGCTGTACACACGATCACACTCCCCAAGCGTACTCTACAAACCGGGTCTAGGTACCCTTGCCCCTGGAGGGGGGAACTGCACCCAGACCCAGGTGGTGTTACCCTTTTCCCTGCGGTGGGGGGAGGCAGACCGCCCCGAATCCGCAGCAGCAGGAAGGCCCCACACTCCAGACCGCAGTCAGACGGCCAACTCCTCCTCCTAGCCCCCCCGCTCCAGCAGGGGGGCTCCACATCTCTGTTTCTGAAAAGTTGCAGACAAATCCACCTTTTATGTCCTCGGAGCACATGAACTAAAATCAGCTGATGATTGCATTTGTATTCAGGAAGAAAAAAACATGTTGATTTGATTTCTTTCTTTCTTTCTGTCCACCTCTGGTGTAGATAAGAGAAAAAACTTTGTAACTAAAGTAGTGTAATAACAATAATGCTTTACACCCAACGCTGGTTGCCACTTCTTTCAAAGCTCTGTTTTCTTGGTCACATCTATTTCCACACAACATGCATGCTGAAAACACAAAATATACATCCTAATGGAATAAAATACTTACAAATTTGTTCTGTCACGAAAAAGCATGACAATATGTGTACATTAATATGAATAAATAGAGTGCTTTTTTTGGCCTGTCTCACAGTTTGCACACAGCAAAATCTCCAGTGTTAAATTAACACTGGAGAGTGTCTATATATGGGTCCACACCTCTGAGTGTTAAATACAACACTGTTGAGTGTTAAATTAACACTTTTGACAGTGTTATATGTTTAAAAGTAACCTAGTCAGTTTTGAAGATTAACAATGGCTAACACTGAGCAGTGCTGATTTTCTAACACTGGAATATTTCTAACATTTTGAGTTATTTTCCAGTGTTAGAAAATCACTCAACAGTGTTGTATTTAACACTCAGAGGTGTGGACCCATATAGACACTCTCCAGTGTTAATTTAACACTGGAGATTTTGCTGTGCACCAAAACATATCCAACATTTAGTTTGCAGGTATCTGCTTGGGCATGAAACATATTTCCAATTGAAATGCAGATTCTAGATTTGCCATCTTTAACAAAAAGACTGGACTGTTTTTGTCCTCTATGGAAACAAAATTGGTTGTATTTTTATATTTCATGTTTTTCCAGGTTCTTAGTATAGTTTCCCATACAGTCTGAAAGCAGAGACAATAAGTTTGGGTCTGTCTTAGGTTTAGAAATATTTACAAGCGCTACAATTTTCAAACTAGCAAGTTTAAAATGTGCTATATCTTGTTTCCTTTATTTATAAACAAATTGAATTTTCAATTTAAGCTGTAGTTTTAAGAGGTGTGTGCTGGAATTAGTCCTCAGCATCAGACAGCTGTGTTCACAGCTTCCCAGAGTCTTGCTGTTAGAGTAAGGTTTGGCATCATCCTGTGGAAGGAAAGCTGTGATAAATCAAAAAACATAAACATGATTAGAGAAAGACTGCTAATGAAATAGATATGCAGTTTTGGTAGCATGCAGATTTTCTATTTGTGTATTTAAAAAAGAAATTGTGTTTGCGTTGGTACGTACTGTACATGTTTTGAATATGTCGTTGGAAGCTCACTTTTTCTGTCTGCAGCTGCAGAACAGAACCTGAATCACATGTTGGGGTAAAGTCCTAGGAGAGAGCCTGTTAAACTGGACAATCCAGCCTTCAGTCTGGATATCACTCACTTTGACAGAGAACGATGGATGGCGGTTTCATCAGGAATGAGTTGTGCATATTGGTATAGATTTTGTTCATAGTTTAAAAAAACCAAACACTGTCTCTGCATTTGAGTTATTCGCAGTCTGTCAAAGTTTTTGTGATAGACGTTAGGCATTAAATGTTTGATAGATGTTCGCCAATTAAGCTCGATTTAGAGAATTTTTTTAAACTATTCAGATCCAAACCAAATTTATTTTACATTACCTGCATCTATTTGTGTTGGAACATATTTAGAGGTATCTGTCAGATACCGAGGTGTTTGCAGAGATTCACTGATGGTGTGGTGTTTATTTTGCAAGGTGGGAGGTACTATTTCTGTAAAACATTCCTCAACATAATTCAGACACAGTTTTTCTAACTGGTTTGCTTCTAATTATGATCTGTTTAAAACACACAAAAATAGTTTTCTGTTTTGGATGATCTGGCTTCACAGACTCCGCCCTCAGCACGGCTCCAATCGAAGCTGAAGTGAAGCCGTTTCAGAACATTTTGCTCTACATATTTGAGTTGTTTGCCATGCTTGGTAAGTCATTCTTTCAAAGATTGTTTCAATTGTTATTATTAGCTTTTACTTCTGTGGCTCTTTGGAGTTGAGACAAAGCTGTGTGAAAGGCATTAGCCATGTTGCTCGCTGATAGCATAATATTCTGTTTTAGCTAGCTGAAAGGTATTGTTTGCGGGCAAATACCACAGCCTTGAAAAAAAGCTTGCATGTGAATTTTCAGTCAAACTTTTGGTTAAATACACCTAAAACAATGTGCAGAATGTGAAATGTTGGTATAATGGTGCTACTTGAAGCCTGAAAACGATCGCCCATAAAAAAAACGAGCAAACAGCAGTAGCTGACGTCCTGACTGGATTCTACGTTAGCATAGATCCCTCCAGAGTTTTGTGCGCACGGTTTAGGTAAAAATGAAAAAGGTTGAGGTTTTACATTTAGTTCAGTATTACCTGTTGCCTGTGTCCTTGTCTTTTGGGAAAATACTTTACACAAGTAATGGCTCAAAGAGGATTCCTTTTTTTTTTTACTGTGCTGCAATTGTTTACTGGATTATTTGTGCCATTAATTAGTGTCAACTAATTTTTATTCGATCTCCGCACAGGATATGCTTGTGAAGATGGAATATGGGGGAGAGCAGAAGTGCGTTGAAGTTCCACAAAGGGATGAATGAAGGACATGCATATTGTATTGAAGAAATAAGTGATGAGATGCTGTTATTTGCATTTACCATGTCAGACCTTTTGATAAACAAAATTCTAATGAAGTGAGAACATGTATACTGTTACATCTTTCAGAAAATGTTTTGAAATTGTGGTGCACAGTTCAGAATAAATGTTTTTCAAAAACCATTGCATCTTTTTAGTAAATGTTTATTTCCAAAAGAAATTTCTAGAAGTTCAGAACAGTAAAATTCCCGCTTTTTAGAATGAATTAGAAGATAACTCTTACGTAGTTAAACTAAAATACTCTTTGAGAGTTAATATATAAACTCTTAACACCAAGTGTTAAATTATCAACTCCAGACAGATTTGGTGTTTAACACTAAATCAGAGTTAACGTACCAACTCTCCAAAAAGAGTTAAATTAACACTCTCTGGTGTGGACCCATATAGACACTTTAATAGTGTTGAAATCAAATCTGACAGTGTTAATTTGGACATGCTGGATTTGCTGTGCAGCTTTAGCAGAAATAACTTAAAATAACCACTTTCTATAATACTTATCAGTCGCTCACATCCGGAGATGACTTCTGGTCCACTCTACTTTACAATGTTGCTTCAGTTCATTTAGATTTTCAGTTTCTGTTTATGCACACCTCTTTTATGGTGCTGTCACAGCATTTGAATGAGATTGAGGTGCGGACTTTGACCAGGTCATTGCAACATCCTGATTCTTTTTCTGTTATAGATTTGCCGCTGTGCTTTCAATCAATCCTGTTAAACATCCCAAAGTTGGGCAACTCTAGCTTCCTGAAATATGGCCTCAGATTTGACTCTTCTGTATACTTTGGTATATGGAGGAATTTATGGTTGACTTGATGACAAGAGGCCCTCGTCTTGTGCGTTCAAAGGACACTGATCCAGAAATGTAAATGCAACATTGCAAAACAGAACCCAAAAAGGTTATAGTTATTCCATCTCATTCCAAGTGTTCTGTTAAAAACTTTAACATACTAAGATCATTGCTGCTTTCTTTCTTGGCATTGTGTTAACATACACTGGAATTCTGCAGACCAGCAAACTGCCAAAACTTCAGCTTATAGGGAGGTGATTACATTGTTATTCATATGAGGCAGTATGTACCTAAGGAGAGGAAATTAGCCACATTTAAACTGGATACGGTTCTTTGAATTTTAGTGAATAAAAATAATGAATGTGTTAATGAATACATATGTAGGTACTACTACTCTTAGGTATACTTTACCAGCTAAAGGAAAAATAAAAACTATGTACAGCTTTTAGCTGATAAGAACCATGTTTTGCATAAGTGCTGTATCAAGCTATCTTCACTCATGGGCAGCTTTTAATGACAGTAATACTGAGAAATGAAAAAATAAGAACTTTGGGCTTAAGACTTGATCTTGACTCAATGATTCATCTTGCTTGAGGAAATAATACGTAACTTGAGTTAGGGAAACCGGTCTGGTCTGAAGCATGAATTGGGTATTCGAATGTTAGCATTTAAAACTGAGATAATGGCCTATTCCTCTTTGCTCAAAGCACACAATGTTCTCATGTGCAAACACATCCAAAAACCTGAACATGGGTAGCAATGATAGTGTGCTTATGTAAAAATTTAAAGAATGCAGGAATTGAGCAGTCGTTCCAGTGATGCAGGCGCCATCCTTTGAGGAGCCTGCCTCTTTTCATGGCTCCTGCTTGCTTCCTCAGATTAAAAAGAACAGAACAGTTATTTATAGAGCACGGAGAACAGGGGATTAGTGCAATTCCTGTTGTGTTTTGGATGCTTATTACTTCTTTGATGACTCAAGGTGCTGAAGTGTGTACTTGTGCATACACTGTATGTTTATGTGCATAATAAACTCTCTTTGCATCTAACACTAGCCCCACACGACCCTGCTGTCATTGAGAAAGCATTTCTTGTGCTCATCTTTCTGCAGTATTTTTATGTGGAAATAGTTTGTGCTTGCTTACATGAGCATTCATGTGATGCCATTGTACATTTCTTGGTGCATGTGTTTATATGGATTACATGCATTCATTCTACATGTATGTAAACAAACAAAAGACAAAAGAAAACACGCAACTTGTGCTTGAATTGCAGCTCAGCTTTCTGGCACCACAAAACTTGTTATTTCCCAGTAGATGAGTCAAACAAGCAGCAGGTCCCTGTTTATTTTGGGACTGGCTGTACACAAAAAACAGGGCAGGCTATTAAAGCACCCACAGGAGGGTGATTGTGGTGGTGATATTTATGTGTTTGTGGATAACATGGTTAAAATGACAGATATCAGTGGGCAAAATGAACAAGATCCATGTGCAGGAAAACTTCTCTGTTTCTGACAAGGGTATGAAAATACAAAGATAGATAGAATTAATTATTTCCAAAGGGGCACAGCAGTGTTCGAACAGCTGCTTCACATAAATCACAAAACCACGGGGTAGGTAAAAAATTTTTTATTAAAAGCTTAATTATATACACTAAGTAAATAGGCCAGAATCACCATCAATGCAGGAATAATTCTAATCATTTTATATAATATAAATATGTATATTATCATGACAGGAACATAAGAGATCTGATAGGTTTTTTAATAAATAAAAGTCCAGGCGAAAATTCTTATTACCAGGGAAAGAATAAATGTGATTTGAAATTAGTTCAAAAATTAAGCACTTTCCTTTGTTTTCTGAGGAGAAATGTTCTTTTTTTCTTCTTACAGAAGTGCCCTTCAGACCAGAGCAGCAGGGTTATTAAAACACTCTTTATAAAGTTTGCTGCTGTCAACATGTAGATAATCCCACATAGTAGGTGGACATAATAAGGCTGTTTTTCCCTAGCAACCAGTGGTTGATAGGTGTCTAAGCCTGTGTGACTACAAGCTATAATATTTTTTTCTATTAACTTCCAACTTAACCAGTTAGTTAACCAGTTTCAGTCTTGAATGAATGTCGATCAGCCTTGAAACAGTCACATCATACCTTGTTTTCCATTTTATTCTGCATCCATAGTTCACAGCACTCTTAGCTACTCTTTAAAATAAAAAAATAATCACCACAAAGAAAAAAACGTGCAGTAAAGATGGCTGAATTCAATGACATTGTGTTACTTATACAATGTCTACATGAAGTTTCACTTTCTTCACAGCATTCACCTCAGCAACTCATTGTGCAAAATATATCCAACATATATTGTGTAAAAATATATTTTTAATATGCTTTTTTTAATATGCAACCATAACATGATTCTGTTATAGTTACCAGTGTAAAATGAACAAGAGGCTAGTATCGAGCCAAGGGTCCTCCACGAACAAGAACAGTAAAGTAATTAAGAGATGATACTGAGTCTTACTCTAGTTGTTTGGGCATGTTTACAGCTGGGTATGGTACTGAGAGGTCCTAGCAGGTTAGTTTTCCACTGGTGAAAAGCAGGCAGGAAGTAAACAGATCTAGTGTGTCCAAAGGTCATGTTTCCTTTTGGACATATGGAGCTGAGTTAAAGCAATTAATTATCAATTAATAATAACTGAATTTAGTACAGCGAGCAATTGTGGCTCAAGAGTTGGGCGTTCGCCTTGTAATCGGAAGGTTGCTGGTTCAAGCCCCGGCTTGGACAGTCTCGCTCGTTGTGTCCTTGGGCAAGACACTTCATCCGTTGCCTACTGGTGGTGATCAGAGGGCCCGGTGGCGCCAGTGTCCGGCAGCCTCGTCTCTGTCAGTGCGCCCCAGGGTGGCTGTGGCTACAATGTAGCTTGCCATCACCAATGGATGGATGACTGGATGTGTAAAGCGCTTTGGGGTCCTTGGGGACTAGTAAAGCACTATACAAATACAGGCCATTTACCATTTACAGGAACGTGTTACATTACTGCATTGCTGAAAATATGCGATATCTTTACAGCAAAATGTTATGTTGGAATTACTTACTGGAAATACATGCAACACTGGCTTTGAGCAAGCTAAGCTGAAGCTGGTTCTATCATTTAAACACTGGCTGTAAACAGACTTGTCCCAGGGCCGGGGACATTTGATGTGCTATACTTATTTCAGGGGCAATCCATTTGTGTCACTATCAGTTTATAGTATAATATGAGGAATACTACACAAAAAAAGGCCAGTGGTGTCAAAGTCCTGGACCTAGTTTATGCTCTTTGTAGCCATATTATTTGTCTTATGTAAACTGAATAATTTATGAAATAGAAAGAAAACATTGGTGCTGAACACAATCCAACTACACCAAAAAGCATACTTGGCACAATAACTTTGTTTATATAAACTGAAGGTACTGTTGCAATCTAATGGTCTACATCAGCTGCAGAAGAAAAAGCTTTGATGATTACTTCAGACAATAAAAAGTCTTCAGCACATCTGAGACTCTGGAACTCTTGTGTGACAAAAGAGAGATAAAAAAACTTCTCGCATCTCTTATACCTTAGGTAAAATTAAAACAGGTCCACAGCTTATGGTTTCTGCAAAATTCATATACTTTGTGAAAGCCACGTAGGCTATTTCAACTAATTCAGTTACAGCAGGGAAAAAGGTCTTACTTAGCTACTGCTTGGCACAGTTTTTAGACCTTATAAGGTAAACATGAAAATCTCAGTCTTGTAGGCCTTAATTTGCATTCCTGTGTTTATAGAATTCACAGCGTCTCTAAGTGATGACTAAATAAAGCAATATTCAGGTTCTGTGACCGCTTCCCTACAAAATATGTCATGGCGAGATTCTTAATATCAAAACAGTGTCAGTGGCCTTCTGGGAAATCAGAATATAGAGCCGATATCCTGTTGATTCAGCAGAAAACACAATGGACCCCTGAGATGAGGAGCATACGGAGCAGTGGGACAGTCATCTAAAGATTGTGTGGGAGTTATGATTTGACTACTTCCCAGGGCAAAAAAAAATTTACTCTGCTTTTCCAAGCAACCTACAGGTAGTTTAAGGGTACATGCTCCCCCAAGCACCAGCTATGTGTCAGTGACACCTATAGTAGTGACAGGGTCGAGGTAGTAAAAGTAGCCTATACTTTGTGTTAGTGAAGTCATTCTTCTTTTTCTTCTTATTGTTCACAGTTATCGTTATTGTGATTATGATAACATATTAAACATATATATATATATGCATATATAAGATGGAGGATAGCACTGACCTCAAAGCAAAGCAGGAGCCACTCTCAGTGTAGCTTTTATCTCCTGTCTGTTTGGAAGGAAACTGATGAAGCTTAAAGGCATGCTTTTTCTTAATTGGCAGTTGGTATGGATGTGAGAGTGTGTGGCCGTGTGTCTTGCTGTGTTGGATTGATTGTAGCTTGACTTTTATACTGTGACAGCTGGGATAAACTCCAACTGTACCTGACAAAATATTGATGACTCATTGATTTGTGCATGAAGCCATGCATATGGGTCATTATTGAGGGCAACTACATTTATTTCACCTCCATTTATTTTGTTTACTTTGCCATAATTTTCAGAAGTCTACTATCACCATCAGCCTCAGCTGTACTTTTTGTTTTGTGTAAATCAGCAAGTTGAGCACTGCTAGCAACAGCATATTTGCTTTATAAGTGTGAACATGTTAGCATTTAGCTCAAAGCACTTGTGCCCACTCTTATGTTCATTTTAAACTCGACCCAGTTCTTCATGTGTGAAAAAGCTTCAGCCAGTATCATATTTTAATAGCAGATAGAAACTATTTTTTCCTTATCTTCCTTGCAGGGACGTTTGTTCCAAGGTCAGGGCTAAAAACTAAAGGTGACCCTCCTTCAGTTATGCCCCATGGCCTCTGAAAACCCCCCAGTAATACCAAATGAGGACAAGCAAATGAAGCCTCACTTTTTTAGTGGCTTTAAAAAAAAAAAAAAAAAAAAAAAAAAATCTTATAACAGTTTTTCTTTTTGAGGCATTTAGAGCATTACTATGTGAAAATTACAAAATCTATTCAATAAATGTTACAGTGTTAGAAATGATCTTGTATATAAATGGCAATTGGTAAAATTCATTATGTGGTAATAAAAAAAAGTAAATGGAAAGTTTATTTATTTTACATACATTATATTGTAAAAAAAATGCAGATTATGTAAGTTAACAGACTTGTCAATACTCTATCATTAACACAAAGGAGAATCCGATGGATTATACATCCATGAAATACACATTTAAAGGACAGTTTTAGTTCTTATTTTTTTCAGTTTCAGCCTTCTGGGCTCTAAACGCAAAGAGGGTCAATGCAGGATAAAAACTACATGTACAGAGTTCCTCAAATTCAAGAACAAAAGTTTGAAGAGTTTGTTGACTTTGCCTGAAAATAAGGATGAAAAGCAAGTTAGTTAGCTACAAGTTACAAATGGGATCTGATCAGCTGAGAGCCCAAGCAAAAAAACAAAAAACAAAAACAAGGAGCACCAGAGTCCAAAAAACGCAGGAAAGCTCACCAAGAGTCTACAAAAAGTCCAGGGGGCCGACCGTGCACACGGCAACGGTGGCGACGTGCGAACAGTTCTGGAGGCCGACCGTGCGGACGGCAACGGCGGCGAGGAAGCAGTTCTGGGGGCCGACCGTGCGGACGGCAACGGCGGCGAGGAAGCAGTTCTGGGGGCCGACCGTGCGGACGGCAACGGCGGCGGGAATGCAAGCCTGGGGGCCGGCCACGCGGAAGGCAGTGGCGGCAACAGAAGTCCGGAGGGCGGCCACGGTGGTGATGATGCCCAACAAGCGGCCTGGCAGATGACCGACAATGTGGAGGTGGTAGGAGGGGACCTGAAGGCTGCGTGGCCCCTGCAGCCCCAGGCGAAGCGGAGGTTGGATCAGATGAGGCAGAGGCTGAAGCCGAAGCTGGGCCAGGCGACGCTGAAGCGAATGCGGAGGCTGAACCAGGTGAGGCTGATGCAGAGGCGGGGCCAAACGAAGCTGGTGATGCGGGAGCTGGACCAGACGAGGATGAGGACGCGGGAGCTGGACCAGACGACGCTGAAGCGGATGCGGAGGCTGGACCCGGCGAAGCTGAAGGCGAAGCTGAAGGCGGAGCCGGACCAGGTGACGGCGTGGGTGGAGACGCGGAGGCTGCAGCTGGCGTGGGTGGAGACGCGGAGGCTGCAGCTGGCGTGGGTGGAGACGCGGAGGCTGCAGCTGGCGTGGGTGGAGACGCGGAGGCTGCAGCTGGCGTGGGTGGAGACGCGGAGGCTGCAGCTGGCGTGGGTGGAGACGCGGAGGCTGGGCCAGGCGAAGCAGGTGATGAGGATGCTGACACGGAGGCTGGACCAGACGAAGATGAAGACGCGGAGGCTGGACCAGACGAGGATGAAGACGCGGAGGCTGGACCAGGCGAAGCAGGTGATGAGGATGCTGACATGGAGGCTGGACCAGACGAAGATGATGATGCTGATGATGAGACCGCAGCGGGCGAGGATGATGAGACCGCAGCGGGCGAGGATGATGAGACCGCAGCGGGCGAGGATGATGAGACCGCAGCTGAAGGCTGGACGGGCTCCTCGGGCCCCCCAGCTGACGAGGGAGGAGGCTGGACGGGCTCCTCGGGCCCCCCAGCGAGAACAGTCTCAGGACCAGTGGGCACAGGGGCCCCTGGAACACACAGGACAAAACCAGCAGGCGCACGGGCCTCTGGCAGGGACAGAACAGGACCAGCGGGCGCACGGGCCTCTGGCAGGGACAGATCAGAACCAGCGGGCGCACGGGCCTCTGGCAAACACATAGCAGACTTCAGCCGCCCAGAGCATTGACTCTGCTCAGGCAGTGACAGCCGGGTGCAGTCCTCAGCTGGGTTCCTAGCCTCCAGGGGTCCAGAGTAGGCTGAGGCCCAAACTCAGCCTCTGGGGAGGCCCTGGAGCGCGTCACAGTCTCTGAACTGGCCAGCTTTTTAGGAATGATTACATTATCATGAGGTTTGTTGCTCTGCTTAGAACAAACTGATGAAACACAGTTCCTTTTAGATTGATTTGACTGAGCTTGTTGTACCGGGGTAGCAAGTGACACAGGGTGCAGGGCTAGTGGCTGCTGAACAGGAGGCTGAACTGAGGGTGACTGAAACAATGGTTGGGATGACGACGGTGGTGGAATTGGAGACTGAGCTTGAGGCCGGGCGGCTAACTGAGCTTGAGGCGAAAGTGGTGGTGGTGGAGTTGGTGTCTGAGCTACAGACGGCTGCCGAGCAGGGGACACTGGAGACTGAGCTACAGACGGCTGCCGAGCAGGGGACACTGGAGACTGAGCTACAGACGGCTGCCGAGCAGGGGACACTGGAGACTGAGCTACAGACGGCTGCCGAGCAGGGGACACTGGAGACTGAGCTACAGACGGCTGCCGAGCAGGGGACACTGGAGACTGAGCTACAGACGGCTGCCGAGCAGGGGACACTGGAGACTGAGCTACAGACGGCTGCCGAGCAGGGGACACTGGAGACTGAGCTACAGACGGCTGCCGAGCAGGGGACACTGGAGACTGAGCTACAGACTGCTGCCGAGCAGGGGACACTGGAGACTGAGCTACAGACTGCTGCCGAGCAGGGGACACTGGAGACTGAGCTACAGACGGCTGCCGAGCAGGGGACACTGGAGACTGAGCTACAGACGGCTGCCGAGCAGGGGACACTGGAGACTGAGCTACAGACTGCTGCCGAGCAGGGGACACTGGAGACTGAGCTACAGACGGCTGCCGAGCAGGGGACACTGGAGACTGAGCTACAGACTGCTGCCGAGCAGGGGACACTGGAGACTGAGCTACAGACTGCTGCCGAGCAGGGGACACTGGAGACTGAGCTACAGACGGCTGCCGAGCAGGGGACACTGGAGACTGAGCTACAGACGGCTGCCGAGCAGGGGACACTGGAGACTGAGCTACAGACGGCTGCCGAGCAGGGGACACTGGAGACTGAGCTACAGACGGCTGCTGAGCAGGGGACTGAGCTGAAAGTGGACGGGCAGCTGACTGAATAAACATAGCTCCAGAATAAACAGATCCAGACGGAACAGTCTTAACTCCTGGATCTAAAAAAAAAACATCAGGCGCACAGTCTTCTGAACCAATGGGAAAATAGTCATTCTTAAAATGAAAACTCTTATTTTCCCGAACCGGAGAAACACGAGCTGTAGTGTTCATGTAGCTGGCGTTCGCAGCTTTGGGGGAAACAGTCTGTCTATCCCTTGACAAAAAAGGCGAATGAAGGGAGACTCTGTCACTCACCCTAGGCGGTTGTTTAAGCTGAATCCCAGGCTCCTGCTGGAGCTGTGAGTGCTGGCTGCGTGTTCGCTGCCTCCCTGTTGAAGAGGGAGCGGCGCTGGCGGAATGTGACGAGGGAGGACTCTGCTGTGGCTGCTCCTGCTGTGATGTGGAAATGCTGGGTGAGTCAGGTGGCACGATAATAATCCCTAACATCTTGTAAAAGGCTTGTGCAGGCGTGAGCTGATTGCTTGCAGGCTCGTAGTAATCCTCCCGGGACCGGCTGGAGCGTTTTCTGCGAGACCTGGGCGTCCGCGGGGAGGAAGCAGACGAGTGGGCCGAAGGGTAGGCTGCCAGCGAGGAACGGCAGCACGGAGGCCCTCCAAGCGCTAGCCGAGTCCCGTCAAAACGGGAGCTGCGCTTCCACGGTGAGTCCGCTGGATCCATTACTGGTCGCGTCGTTCTGTCAGGGCTCTGTGTGCGGGCAGGCAGAGATGAGGATCCAAATGCAGGACTCGAACACAGAATTGAAACTCAAAAAAACCTCAGCTTTATTGCTGGCAGAAAAACAAACATGGAGTGAGGATGGAACACTGAGACCAAGGACACACAGGCATAATTCTGAGGGTACGACATGACACTGAGCATGGGAAAACACAGGGCTTATATACACAGGGTAGTAACGGGGGAATCGGCAACAGGAGGGAGACACAGCTGGGAGAGATCAGGGCTAACGAGACGGGGGAGCTAAGCTGCACACACTAACATAAGACAAAGACTTTCACAATAAAACAGGAAACATGAATTACTAAACAAGCATGCAGACTTTACACTGAGAGACAGACAGAATGACACATGGAATCTGAACTAAACTAAACGTGAGATATAACTGAGAACAAATCCTTAAGCACGGATAAACAGAAACAAGAAATAATAATCATCATCATCACTACGAGAAGAAAACAATCCATGAAGCAGAAATAAACCAAAACATAATAAACTCAAAATACTGGGTCCAACGGACCCAGAACCGTGACATAAACCGATCCAAGAAAAAGCTCAAAGCTTTACAACAACAAGGAGGGGGATATGTGCAGGCTCACACAGTTAAGATCTAGATAATCAGATTGATAACCTCTTTGAGGGCAGGCCTCATTCAGGATTATTTGCGTGCCATGTCTCCTCCTTATATGTCTGCCTAAGAATATTAAACAAAGCTAAACTGACCAATCTAAAAGAATGTCCCAGCGCATGAAGAGTTAAAGAGTCCTTTCAAGTGCTCACAATGGACACTCAATGCAAGAAAGTGAACTGAACTTCCCGTGAAACAGTCTTGGAGAAATGTTGATACTTGACCAAGGCACTCATCCATCCATCCATCCATCCATCCATCCATCCATCCATCCATCCATCCATTCTCTCCCGCTTATCTTTTTTTGCTTATCCTTATAGCTCAAGTGACTACTAAAGCCTTTTTGTTTGTGGTGGTTTTTTTGAGAGAAGATAAAAAACTCAAATTATACGTTTTCAAAATGTATTAAACGGATGACGGTTCAAGTTAACACGGCGTCATGGATCTTCCTCTGTCCATCAAACCAGACAAAGGGTGCCACAAAGGGTGAGTTTTTATATGATGGTACGAACATGATAGGACTGGTTAAAAAGTTTGGGAGGAGCCGCAGCTTAGGCTTGGCTCTCCCGTATTTACTTCACTTGGTCTGGCTCCTAGCTCATCTTCCATCTTCACTCTAGTCTTCCTGTGAAGAGAAAAAGATAAAAAACTCCCTACTTACACACACCAGTACACCCTATGGTACACTGTACAGGCTCCACTACAGGCTTGTGTTGTGGGTTTATATACTGCCTATTTAACAAAATGTTTCTTACTTTTGCACGAAGAGAGCAAGCTGAACCAGAGTTAAATTTCTTGTTTGTCTGATTCAGATCTCCATAAATCGTGTTCACATCTTCCAAATAATCTATCCTTGCACTTTTAGCTCGATTCATAAACATAAATCACTTTCTCAAGCACATTAGACAAAATGATGGCCAAATATGTGGACAGAGGGAGGAGATTCTGAAGAACGGAAAAAGATGAAGGGACACAGTCAGAGATAGAGAGGGGAAGAAGCAGCAGTAATTGTGAGTCTCAGTTCTAGTTTCTATATAAATGCTGTCTGAGGCCGCGCCCCACTTTTTCTCCAAACTAGGCTAAAACGTCCTAAAAGGAATTGACTGCTGCACTTCATGAGGTCATCCTGGCACACACATACTCATGTTTACTTCAAGACTTCTAAGAATCTTTACTGACAACCCAACTTAAAGTTCAGTGTAACCTGACTTAGATTTGTTTGAGGAATAACTGCTTTTCTTTCCAAACTAATATATGATGAACGTAACCTGGCTACATAATTGAAATGCTTGATAGTGTAATTATATCTCAAATAGCTAATATTTGTATACACAGAAATAAAACCAAAGGGGACACTACCTAATGAGCACTTTTGATACTTTAATGTGTTGTTTTTTAAAAGTTTTTATTATCATTACTAGTGTTTCTGCAGTGTGGTTCATTTTATGGTTACACTCATCACTGACAAGCACATAGAAACAAACAAGCGACAAGTCAGAATATTAATATTTGTTCTCTATCATTCTTTATTCTTGTATCCTTTCATGTACATTATTTACAATGGTGAATGTTTATTTCAATTTCACACAGCCAAAATTGCAAAACATAGTGTTTAACCCTTGAGCAAGGCTTCAGGCAATGGTTTTTGCTCCTAGACCTGTACGTTGAGAGAGGAGAGGATATCTCTGTTATATTTGTGTTTATATGGTGCAGCCGGAGAGAGATTTTAAAGGAAGACGAGCTAAAACATTTTGTTTCAGACACAGGCTAAACTGACGGTCTGCATCAAGGCTCAGTACAAGATACAATAAAGATGTTTTAAAAACTCTGAATCATGCAAACCTACTTTAGTAGAGTCCATGAAAAACATATGAATCTGGAAATTTACATAATATAATTTTGTCCCTATTTGAATCAAGAATCTAAGGACATAGGATATTGTAAAGATTTAAAACCCTCTCGAGGTAAATGTATGATATTCAGCCATATAAAAAAAAAAAGATTTTTCCCAGTGATAAACCATTTACTGTGTCCTTAGGAGTCTTCAGCTGTCACACCTGCATCAGTGCTAGTTTTTCTAGTATGACTGTTAAAAGCATATGGAGTTTATTCCATAAGATATAACTTTGCATTAAAGTCCATTCTGACACCTCAAACAAAATAACAGCATATTCAGGAGCACAACTCGGTTAAAACTTTTGAATATCTGCGTGAAGGCATGTAAACTGCAGCGTACCTCACAGAGTAATCCATCTCAGAGAGAAGCCGCCTGCAGGCACAAAAGATTTTAATGGGCTAGAGCTGCTTGTCCAAAATTAGAAATACCTCATGATCAAAATCCTGAGGCAGCAGTTCCACAGACTGCAACCTTTTGTTTAGACTGAAAAATATCCAGTTTGCACAGTACTGAGGTACTTGTACTTTAGGTATTTCCTTAGCTGCAAATTTATACTTATGTATGATACTATTTTACTTGAAAATTATTTCAAGGTGTTAAAATAAACTAGACGACTGAGTTTCCATAATTCCTTAATGCTGAATCATTTAAAGAATTCAGACAAAGTATAGGATTTGTTTAATACTGTACTTGTTGTGTCCTTGTCCAGGACATATATTGTGACAATGCTTCACTCCAGGACACATTAGGTAACAGGTCAAATGATGCATAGTCTGGCTGTCTTCTATCAGCATTACATAACTTGTACATGTGGACTACAGCAAAGATCAAAGATTTAAACAAATAATGACAACAGCATTATGAAAACCATTTTCAATCGAAGCGAGGACAACCGGAGACATAATTCAAGTCTTATCGCCACTGCCACATCTCACAAATCACACTGGAATGAAAAGCATTACCACAAGAACACAGGAGAGCAGAGAGAAGAGCTATGAGACGAATGCATTCTACAACATCTGCAACATCTAACCTTTACGATGAAAATGTCACGCCAACAAACGACAACGACCTGCGAGTTATTTGTGGTGTGGTGCCGAAGCCACCTGCACTGTTTCACCCACTGGGGGATGATTCTCCTCTGCAAAGATCATGTTTTATATTCACAAAGAAGCACTGACATAAAGGAGCGGTGGATACTAGAGAGCGACTTCAGAGAAGTGTTAAAACCTGAGCTCGATGCTTTGCAAAAATGTAAAAGATTTTACGATTAAAGGGATTATCTGAGGATAAGAAACTGGAAGTTGCCCGGTGGGAGACAAGGCCCTTGAGTAACTTGTGCAAGCTCTTGCTATGAACTATGATTAAACTTAAAACTTAATGTTTGTGTTAATAAGTGCATGTCAAATGTTCAGTGGTGTCATCACCTTTAGATCAGGTGGACCTCGTCCCCGCCAACCTGACAGCCCGGGAATTGAAGCTTTGTAAAATATTTTTTAAAGCTGTAAGATGATGTATGTTAACCCAAGCCGTGGCCTTTTGTCAACCCTTGCTAATTAGTGTCAGCGACTACACCAAACCACCAGTTAGTAATAACAAAGCCCTCAACTACCTCCTATCTTTCCCCTTTTGCTCTTTTGAAGCTTTTGTTTCAGGAAAGGGTTTATTCTGCCTTGTTTGTCAATTAAAATATTTAAACAGACAGTAAGAATGAGTGAGTATTTTTGGTTTTTATTCAGCAAATGTAGTTTTACAAAACTCAGTGACACAAAGGTGGTGAGAGAGATTTCTGTTTATGATTCTTTGCTGAATCTTTTGGCTCTCAGCCTGTCCGCGGTGAAAGCAAATTCTTTGACTAAGCCAGAGTAGGAGGAATATTGTATCCTGAAAGGATGATGGTGATGAATTATTTAGGTGTAAGCTTTCTATACTTAAGTGAAGTGGAGAGAAAAACTTCTAAAATTAATAAATCTATCTGAACTTATTCTTTAAGCTTCTGTGGGACGAAATTTTAACATCAGCTTCGTGGGTACAAGATTTACCAAGTTTATGATCTTTGTTTTTTTAAATTTTTCACATTTTGATGATTCAAATGGTAAATGGCCTTTATTTATATAGCGCTTTTAATAGTCCCTAAGGATCCCAAAGCGCTTTACATATGCAGTCATCCACCCATTCACACACACATTCTCACACTGGTGATGGCAAGCTACATTGTAGCCACAGCCACCCTGGGGAGCACTGACAGAGGCGAGGCTGCCGGACACTGGCGCCACCGGGCCCTCTGACCACCACCAGTAGGCAACGGGTGAAGTGTCTTGCCCAAGGACACAACGACCAAGACTGTCCGAGCCGGGGCTCAAACCGGCAACCTTCCGATTACAAGGCGAACTCCTAACTCTTGAGCCACAATCGCCCCGAATGCTTTGGTTTAACACTAAAGTGAAAATCTGATAGGTGTTTAGTCATTTTGAAACACAATCACAAATGAGAACCTAACAAAAGTCAAAAAGGATGATAAAGCAGGCTATGCTTTAGGTCAGGCCAACTTTGTGCTTGACAAGTTAGCTTTGGGTACCTGTACCTTCCATTTCCAAAAGATGTCGGTGTAAACGATCCCTGAGATGTAAAACCTAAACAAATAATGTAATAATTTTCTTAATCCCCTTGAATTAAGCTGAAAGTCTGCACTTCAATCACAGCTTAATTGCTTGATTTGAAATCCACTGTGGGGGTATCTGGAAGCAAAACTACAAAAAATAATAATGCATAATTTACTGGAAACATATGGAACTAATTATATACAGCCTATGGTCTGTACTGATAGATCTTACAGTAGCTATACTGCTACCATGACTAAAATTAGACAGACAGTAAGCAGTCAAACATCGTTAAAGGCTGGAATGCCATGATGGTTCATCATACACTCTGGCAGGGAACTAAGTGACTGACAGGAATGAGGGACAGGTGTGCTGTCTGGCTAAAATGCAGTGAATGGGGAATGATGGAATAACTGGGCCTGAAATTACAGAAAATATTAGAAACAGGCATGCATGGGAGATGGACCAAAACATGTAGAAACGTTACGATGGAGCCGTCACCATGACAATGTCTCATTGTGATGTTAAAGGCGTCTGCGCTCTTCTTGCTCCCTCACATTCGGTACCTGAATCACACAGCTACACAGCACAGTGTGGCTCTGAGCCTCTGTAAGCTCCCAGAGATCATCAGTCATCTGCTGTCCAACCTGCTCATTCTGTGCTTCACACAGATTCATCCCGCAGCCCTGTGTGCAAGCGCCTGTGTGTTTGGCGGGAAATACATTAAGCCGAAACCAACTTTACAGATTTATGTTGTGTTAGGGACACTAGATCACAGTAATGCTTCTAACACACACACACAAATCATGCTGCTCTGGGTCTTTCTCTGCTTTGTTTTCTCCTTTTATTGTATCTTTTGTCTACTCCACATGTCCTAACTCCACCCTGTGCCACTTCAATTCACAAAGTGTCATTGGTGCAAATGAACTTTTACAAGACACAGGTAAGTTAATCATGAAAATCAATTGATGATGTAATGTTACTGCTACGCTACTTATTGACAAAAAATAAAGGATGGTCTTTGTCATACTCCTTTCTCATGTGCTTCCTTTAGGTTTGTGCAGATGTGAACTCTTCCACTGGAAACAAATGCTTTTTCCATAATATTTTGGGTCAGTTTGACGCCGAAGTTTTCTCTCAGCACAAATCTGAGGTCTGTAAGTATGTGCAAGTGGAATTGTATTGTATGTGCAAAGGAGTGATCCAAATGAAGAAGGAAGTTGTTCACAAGGTGTGATGCTAAGTGAGACTGTGACCAATTTATAATCTGGTATGGCCAAAACTAATTATAATAACTACTTCTGGTACTTCTGTACTTCACTTTTTAAAAGTTTGCTAATTGGTTAATAACTGATAACCATCTATCAATTATTAACCATCTAACTCATAATCATCTATGAACATTAGGTGGGCGATATTATTAATAAATAATATGCAGTGTACCTATAAACATTATTTGGATGGTTATTTTTTATCAAAACTATTTGGTTAGGTTCAGGCAACGTTGCTGTTAATGGATGTTAACAACATTAATCCTGCACATTAACCATGTGAAGGCAAATGATCCTGTGACATTAGTCTTACTACTGTTACAACTGAAGAGTCAAAACACCAACACCAAAGGACATTTGGTAAAAAGAATGGGCTTACTGATCAGTAACAAAACCTTTATTAGAAAACTACCTTTAGTAGTTTAACACTTTAGTAAAAAAAAAAAACCTTTAGTAGCTATTAGGGCTCGAGGTGCAGTAGGCATCTGCAAGGCATGGTGGTCTTGGAAAATCAAAATCAGTATGGTTTTAATTCAGCATGACAGTCTTTTCCATAAGTACTCCTGACATTCTTTGGTATCATGCTCTCATCTGGTGGTGAGATAGGAGTGATCTCTTCAGGGCGCAGGCCTGGGTGGTGTAGCATAGAGGCTTTGTGCTGACCAGACAACAGGAATCCCTCTTGGGCCAACCAACAAGATCATTAAAAGAATACAAATATTACACTTGGGGTCGACTTAGCAGCAGAAATCGCTGCCAAGTTGACCCCGAGGGTAAAGAAAGATCTTTACAAATTGCGTTCCCTGGATGACTAGCTCCATCTCCCCATTAGGGTTGTTCAGATTAAAGTATATGAATGGTTGTGTGTGCCAGTGTCATTGTAAATGCAGTTGTTTCTTATCGAACATAATATAATATGTAAAACAATGCATATTTAATTTACTAATTTCGAGTGCACCTTGCGTATGTAGGGCTGCTGGACCTGGAGATCTATCATCCAGCTTGTAATCAAGCCTTAAACTGGAGGAACCTGAGCATTTTCCACTACTGCTGATTCAGCACCACTGATGTATGTCTCGCTTTCCCGGGTGAGATGTTTCGACCTCTTGATATCTGGTTGTATAAATTGTAATCACATCTTCACTTGAGTAGAAAAAAAAAATGCTTGCCCCCCCTGCCTTATAAGTTAGTAAGACATTGTGATTTTCTGTATTTTTCATTTGATGAATATAATGGCCTTCCTTCAGTTACTAAAAAAACCTGTCTGAGGTAAGTGGCACATTTCAGTCGCTTCATTTCAGTCACAGTTCTTGGCAATTCAAGACTGGCGTGTTAGTCATTAGTAGTAAAATTCCCAGTATTGGTCACATGCTGTTCTGAGTATGGATTTTGCATCAAAAGATCACTGGACAGGTCATCTGCTCCATGACATGGTAAAAGTTGAAAAAAAGGACAAGAAAAAAAGGCTTTAACAGTTTGTTTGTGTGCGTGTGTGTGCGTGTGTGTGCGTGCTCGTGTTCCAACATAAGTGGAACAGCTGGGTAGCATCTGTGTCCTTGACAAGAAGGTATGTTCCTCTGCCCCTATAGGACCTGCTGTCCCTTTGTACCTGCAGTACAGTAGACAGACTCATTAACTGAACAAAAGGACACACACACACATATATACACAGAGAAACACACACATTGTACTCCACCTGGAACATCTGTTAATTAATGACGGTTGCACTGACATGTGAGTGGATCAGGTTGAAAACGTGCGTTGGTGCGTGCATGCCTAGACACTCTTACACACTGAGTTATCGTGTGATGTGTATTCAGATAATTTTGTACAAAATATCACTTCTCAGTGTTTGAACATTGTGCAAGTTGTCCATTTTTTGTAAGTTTCTCTCTTTTTATTTTTGCACAAAGGTGACTAAGTGACTTTGTGTGTGGATCCAGTCGGTATTTGCTGGGTTCAGGAGAGAAAATCTGTTTGTATCCTTTGCCAGCTACAGAATTAGACCAACAGACAATGCACAAGTCTGCCAAGCACCAGAGAGGCTGACACACTTTTCTGCTTCTTATCTTCACATCCCAATACTCTTTATAAACAGCATTTCTATTTCATTATGAAACAGTTTATAACAAATACATTATGCAAATAACTTGCCTACTTAATCTCTTGTATCCAAAGCAAAGTTAATTAATCAGTCTGACCAGCTCTCTTGTGCACATAAAAATGTTTCAACATGAACAGTTTTGGCTGCTATTAAAGTTGCCACCACATGAGTGGGCAGTGTCCCTTGACTTCCTAGTCAGGGCCACTCTACCCGAACACTAACACTAACTAACAGTCAAAATGTTCAGTTCCAAAATACTAAATGGGATTTCACTAACCAATGAGTGACATAAAAGACTGTAATTGTACCAGGAGCATGCTTGTTGTGTTTTGACATTCACAGAGTTACGCACCATGAAGTTTGTGAATTTTCGTGGTTTATGAGGGAGAACATTTACTCACACGCTGCTCATCAAAGTTCTTTGGCTACACAAAAAGCATCAAATCTGCCCCATCTGCCAGAATAGGCTCCCTGTGACTTGGCCCTCTTCTCCAAAATAAAATTAAAGTGTCAAAGTATTGATAGAGAGAAGCAGCTGTCCCATGTCAAATCTACAAATGCAAGGAGTCATAATGAGACTTGGAGTGGTCCAAACTTAGCAGGAGGGCTAAGCAGTAAACAGTAAACTGTTTAGCAGTAAACACATAACACTTCACAAAATGTTACTGACATGATAAACTGCTTAACATGTTCCCATTACAGGTAACCAAACCTGTGAAGGGAGCGCTGATGCCACTCGCTCCACAACCTTAAAAGGACTGTTTACCAAAAGAAGACTTATCTTTAGACTTCCTTGCTGTTGCACATTTTACTCACCAGGCTGAATTTTTAGCTCTGATAAAGTCTGTTGGTATTTAATGTTTGCCAAATATACAAAAGAAAAAAGCACATCCTGTCACGTACCAACAAAGCAAACAAACGGTGCTCTCTTTCTCTACTCCATCTGTGCCTGCGTCTCCTCTGTCTCCTATTGACTGAAAAGAGGCAACACACAATCTTGCTATTTTTTTTAATGTCTCTCTCACACATTTTTTACAACAGCCATGTTTGCGCATCATAGCCTTTGATGGCGTCTCAGTGATGTCAGACATTCGATGTGTGGGCCGTTACAAGCTGCCACATTGGAGGTGTCATGTTTGCTTGCTGTTATGTTTTCACCCTCTTTAGAGGATCAGATGAGCTCAGAGTGAAAATAATAATGACCTAACAGGAAATTGGCAGATTTCTTTTTGTTTCTGATCATTTAATGTGGTATGATTTATTAATTCTAATGTATTGTATCTGATCATAAATGTGAGTTAAAATATAAGAATAATTCTGCTTATTTTATGCTAAGACATTTTATTTTCATTTTTGAATAATGAGTAGCAAATTTGAATGAAAACAACAGAATTTGAATGAAAACAATGGAAGTTTAAAACAAACAACAGAATTAGAATGAAAACAACGGAATTAACATGAAAACGACGGAATTTTAATGAAAACAACAGAATTTTAACAAAAAGAGTAGAATTAGAATGAAATGAATAGAATGTACAGAACAGAGTTTGAATGAAAACAACAGAATTAGAATGAACAGAACAGAATTTGAATCAAAACAATGGAATTTGAATGAAAAAACAGAATTAGAATGTACAGAACAGAGTTTGAATGAAAACAACAGAATTAGAATGAACAGAACAGAATTTGAATCAAAACAATGGAATTTGAATGAAAAAACAGAATTAGAATGAACAGAAAAGAGTTTGAATGAAAACAACAGAATTAGAATGTACAGAACAGAGTTTGAATGAAAACAATGGAATTTGAATGAAAACAACAGAATTTGAATGTACAGAACAGAGTTTGAATGAAAACAACGGAATTAGAATGTACAGAACAGAATTTGAACCAAAACAATGGAATTTGAATGAAAACAACAGAATTTGAATGAAAACAATGGAATTTGAATGAAAACAACAGAATTTGAATGAAAACAATGGAAGTTTAAAACAAACAACAGAATTAGAATGAAAACAACGGAATTAACATGAAAACGACGGAATTTTAATGAAAACAACAGAATTTTAACAAAAAGAGTAGAATTAGAATGAAATGAATAGAATGTACAGAACAGAGTTTGAATGAAAACAACAGAATTAGAATGAACAGAACAGAATTTGAATCAAAACAATGGAATTTGAATGAAAAAACAGAATTAGAATGAACAGAAAAGAGTTTGAATGAAAACAACAGAATTAGAATGTACAGAACAGAGTTTGAATGAAAACAACAGAATTAGAATGAAAACAACAGAATTAGAATGTACAGAACAGAGTTTGAATGAAAACAACGGAATTAGAATGTACAGAACAGAATTTGAACCAAAACAATGGAATTTGAATGAAAACAACAGAATTTGAATGAAAACAATGGAATTTGAATGAAAACAACAGAATTTGAATGTACAGAACAGAGTTTGAATGAAAACAACGGAATTAGAATGTACAGAACAGAATTTGAATGAAAACAATGGAATTTGAATGAAAACAACAGAATTTGAATGTACAGAACAGAGTTTGAATGAAAACAACGGAATTAGAATGTACAGAACAGAGTTTGAATGAAAACAACGGAATTAGAATGTACAGAACAGAGTTTGAATGAAAACAACGGAATTAGAATGTACAGAACAGAGTTTGAATGAAAACAACGGAATTAGAATGTACAGAACAGAGTTTGAATGAAAACAACAGAATTTGAATGTACAGAACAGAGTTTGAATGAAAACAACGGAATTAGAATGTACAGAACAGAGTTTGAATGAAAACAACGGAATTAGAATGTACAGAACAGAATTTGAATGAAAACAATGGAATTTGAATGAAAACAACAGAATTTGAATGAAAACAATGGAAGTTTAAAACAAACAACAGAATTAGAATGAAAACAACGGAATTAGAATGTACAGAACAGAATTTGAATCAAAACAATGGAATTTGAATGAAAACAACAGAATTAGAATGAACAGAACAGAATTTGAATCAAAACAATGGAATTTGAATGAAAACAACAGAATTAGAATGTACAGAAAAGAGTTTGAATGAAAACAACAGAAATAGAATGTACAGAACAGAATTTAAATTAAAACAACAGAATTAGAATGTACAGAACAGAGTTTGAATCAAAACAATGGAATTAGAATGTACAGAACAGAATTTGAATGAAAACAATGGAATTTGAATGAAAACAACAGAATTTGAATGAAAACAATGGAAGTTTAAAACAAACAACAGAATTAGAATGAAAACAACGGAATTAGAATGTACAGAACAGAATTTGAATCAAAACAATGGAATTTGAATGAAAACAACAGAATTAGAATGAACAGAACAGAATTTGAATCAAAACAATGGAATTTGAATGAAAACAACAGAATTAGAATGTACAGAAAAGAGTTTGAATGAAAACAACAGAAATAGAATGTACAGAACAGAATTTAAATTAAAACAACAGAATTAGAATGTACAGAACAGAGTTTGAATCAAAACAATGGAATTTGAATGAAAACAACAGAATTAGAATGAACAGAACAGAATTTAAATTAAAACAACAGAATTAGAATGTACAGAACAGAGTTTGAATGAAAACAACAGAATTAGAATGAACAGAACAGAATTTGAATCAAAACAATGGAATTTGAATGAAAACAATGGAAGTTTAAAACAAAAAACAGAATTAGAATGAAAACAACGGAATTAGAATGTACAGTGTAGTAGCAAAAGCACAAAACGGCCAAAACAGTTTTGTTACAATTAATATATTAATTGTATATATTAATATATTAACATGGTTTACATTTATTTGATTTCCCACCAAGAAAAAGTTTGTGTTCAATTGTTTCATGTTACCCTTTATAAGTTTTGCATGGTGAGGCTGTACAGTACATTATAGTATATTATAGCAGTGTTCTGCTATAATGTCCTAAGTGTCATTGGTGGAAGTGATAGAAGTTGTGGCCGGTGCCAGCATGCTAGCTCACTGCATTGAAAATCCAGATGTTTCTTGTCACATTAACACAATCTTTGCACTCGCTACATTAAACTCCCTGCAACTTTGTTCTTTTTCCAAAAATGAAAAACAAGTTGAGGTCGTCTTTTTGACACACTGGAGGACATCCAGCGTTCTCCTTCAGAGCTACAGTGCAAGGGCATATGAGAGGCCTTTCAGTGAGCAATGTAAAAATAGTAATGGTGCTGAAAATTGTTCAGGAATATAGAGAAAATTACCTTGGTGCTGAGAATGGCCACATTTAAATCAGGTGTAGCTTTTCATTTTCATGGGACTGGTCACAGAACAAGAGACACAGGCAGAGGTTAACAACTATGCTAACAAGATGCTGGAAATACAAAGCCAGGTGTGTGGATCGCACATTGTTGATAAAAGATAGACATCAGTTTCAGATGGATGTGTAGTAGTGCAAAGTCCATTTGTGTAAATGTGTTACTGAGCATGTGTATTTATTGCATTACTTAGCGAGTATAATTCTGTGCCATAGTACTCGTGTCTGTGGCACAGTGTGATGAACATTTGCGCAACCAATAGAAATGCAGAATGTCAAATACACGAAGATCGTGAGGAACTGCAAAAAATTACATATTATTGGCAATGTTCTAGGTTTTTTTTTACTTGTTGAAGAAGAAGGAGGCATGGTACAGAAAAAACTACTATTGTGTTTGGAAAGTGGCCATTGTTTGCAATGGCTAATATTAAATGCTTATGCTAATAAAATGTTACTGTAACAGTAGTAGGCTACTCGCTAACTTAACATTTCAGTCTATGTCTCATCAGCAAAATCTCTGATTTTTGTTGTTAATTAAAGTCAACACTTTAATGAAGTTTATACTTAAGTATGTGGGCTGATTACTTTGTTTTGGTTTCAAACTGGATAAACTAAATTAAATTTCATCTGCTGATGACAGGAATGAATTACATCGTCTGTTTGTGCTGTTGTCTTACATTAAGTTTTTAGGCAGTATTGCACCTTTTTCTACAGTCAGTGCAGCTTATGTGTTTGTGTAAGAGCCTAGCTGAGCAGCACCCGTGGTGAGTGGTGATGGCATTAGTTATTCACAGAGGGAACCGGCTGCTCTCGCCAAATGTAGTTCTTTGACATTTTGTGAAATAATTACATACACAGAGGCAGAGATTCAGCATGTATGTACAAACCCTGAACATGATGTACTTTTTATTCAGTGTACAAATTCAACTGACCATTTCACATATTATTGATGAAAAACTTTGCGTGTGTCTGCAAATAGTTGACTAGATGATTAAATCAGTAGTCAGTGTTGGAAATACTGGTCATTTAAATGAATTATTCATTTGTTTAAATTGAACCATAACAGCAGTCAGCAGTTCTGCATCACTAGAACATTGGCGGCATGTCTCCCTGTGATTGTTAGTTGTGAAAGGTGAAAAGTAAGATAGGTGACAGCTGTGCTAACCAGCGCTAACCAGCACAGTTCTGCAGTATTTTGATGTAGAAAATCGGTGCTTCTGTGTTGGTTGTGTCAGAGAAAACTGGCATGTAATCACTGTGCTGCACAAATATCCAAATGTTAACCTGCAGGTAAAAAGGACTGCTGCTGTAGCACTGCTAACCTTAACTTGGTAAACTAATCTAAAACTGTATGTGTTTGCAATGCTGCACTCATACTCTAAAGATTTCAGTTTGAGTCACACAGCGTCACTAAATTATTTTACAAGATTTTCAGTTTGGGTCGATCTATAGAAGAACCATAAAGGCAATTTTTGGATGGCTTGAAAAACAACTCTTAATGGAAATGTGAGAACCCATTACTCTTTAGAAGCAACTCTTCTTTTTGCTATCTCACGTTCCTACTCAAGTCTTTCTTTACCGTTCTGTTTTTCACTTGCACTGTTTTCTTCCATTTACTCTTTATCCTGCTATTCTTCTTTTTCCCTTGCCTTTGGATGCATACATACACTTGCAGAGACACAATATCGTTATTAACATACCTCGGAAAACACACACACACACACAGGTACACACAGTGAGTGATGGAGTAGATAAAAGGCTGGAAGGAGGAATTGAACCTGCAGTCTCTTGAGAATGTCTGATTGGTATTCTGTGCGCAGAAAGGAAGACCAGAACTATTTACTAACATTTCCAAATACACATGTACACCCACTGACATGGGCAGTCAAATACCCACGTAAACCATCTCATATATTCTCTATTAAGGCACAAACATGGCTACACAACAAAGATGTGTTTGAGTTTAACAAATAAACACATTAGAGGTGCTGAAGGGTCACTACTCTGGTTACTGGCGACAGCAAACAATGGTGAGGGTGCTGCTGGCTGACATGTCCAGGACCTTTGATAGAATGGACTGTGCCCAGCTGCTGCAACATCTGGCCAGCATGGAACTGTGCCATACACATTTGGCCTGCAAACACAGCTACATAACCAAAAAAACAGAGGATGATGGCAAATGGCACTTGACATCCTTGGTCAGAGATGACATCTAGAGTCCTCCAGGGGCCAGTGATCTCACTTTCCTTTGTCACTGGGCATACAGATGATGAAGGGCTTTTTTTTTTGTTTTGTTTAGATTATCCCTTTAATAAATATATGGTGTGAGACTTCAATAGTGAGGAAAGCTCAAAAGGGACAGGATTTCTGGTAATTCAGTCTCTCAAGAAAATGTGCTTTCCAAGTACATTCACCCAAATGAACTCCACACAAAACTCAAGAGAAACAGTTGATAAATAAGGTTTCACCAGTTGATTTTGGTCAGAGTGCTACATGGCCGAAACATTAGCATTGCCAAATTATATTACATATTGGTGAGACTGAACTTTGTCAGCTGTTTTCCTGATGTTTTATGCTGGTGCTACCTTTTTACTTTTGGGGACTTGATAGTGGATTTTGAGTATCAGACAGTTTCTTTGGGTTTCTGATTGTAGTCTATTTGTAGTTCAAGCAGGTTTTGTAAATTGTGATCATGGTGACTTTGGTTCCCTACAAACAGTCCATGTGGAGAGCAAAAGAGAAACACATTTGATTGAAATGCAATCTTGACACCGTAACAAAGATTTCATATCTCATGAGCCACTTGGGGAAAAAGTTCATTAATCAGACACTGACCGATGGAAAGGAAACAAACTCATAGCCGCAATGCAACAACAGAATATATTATCAATTCAACCTTGAAAATGTTAGCTGTTGCCCCAAGAGACTGGTTCAGCAGATGATAGCTTAAGGATTTTTTTTTAATTGTTCCCCATATGATGCTAAGTCATTAGTTAACTCTGTAGCAGTAGATTGAAATTTGGCCCATTTATTAATGATTATGATTTTGAATAATCACTGATAGCCATATCGCCAGGTAAGCTCTGTGTATATTTTTACTGTGTAAACAGCACATTGCATTTTGGAATTGATAGCTAAAGTGCATACATTAAACAAAATGCATCAGATAGTACATAGAGAACAATACTTGCATTTCTCTGAGGCAACAGTTTGCCATCATCTGACCCGATGAGGAGAGTGGAAGAAAAGTCTCAAAATTCAAGTCAAAAGAGTCAGAAGAATCATCCTGAGATGGATGTGATTGTGTTTAACAGGCAATCTAATGATCATTGCGCTAGTTCACTAAAAGCAGGTGAGCTCATTGAAGTATTAGCATTGTGTTTCATTCTGGGATGAAATACAACTAGCTCCATTTTTCTTAGATGCCACATGTCTCTTTCCTTTGCAGACAATTTGCTCTTGTGCATCAGTTTGTGTTGCGCAGGGAGAATTTGCCAGCGAGAGTTAACTTTCTCATTTTAAAGATGTCCACAGCCTGTGTAATACACCACAGTTTTGTCATCCTGAAGACTGTTGATGGCATCTGGGTGGGATTTCTTGTTCATTTTCTGATTTGTTGATTCTTGTACTCACTTTCTACTTTAACTTTTACTTGGTGGTTATATTTAGGCACTAATAATAACAAAGACGTTGGTTTAGGGTAAAATATAGTGCTTCACAACAATTACCCTGCATGGTGAAAAATGACAAGTTGTGAGACAGACCTCACTATGGCATAACCCTTCAAGTCAAGCTCCACTGCCAAAGGACATGTTGTGCATAAATGATGCACAGAAGTGGCTTTCATGAAACAGCATTAATTGACACCTGGAGAATGACTACAGGCTAGTGCTAGAGGAAAACTCATCAACTTGGAACCTACAAATATCTAAATTTTCCAAATGTTGCTAGTAGATGTTAATTTATTCAACAGAATGAATGAGCAATTCAGGTTGTCACTAGAGGAAAGTCAGGGGAAACCTGAGGGGAAAATTTAAGCAGGCATCAAATCTAACAGCTAGCCTGGACCAATGGATCAACTCAGCTCCTAAGAATTTTCATCTGCAACAATTTTTGCTGTATATCGCACACATAAAAGCATTTGACCCCTTCCTGGTTTCCCAGGGTTTTTCTTTTCTTTTACAATTACATCTAAATGTTTCAGATCATCAAACAAATTTTAATAGTAGTAAGGTAACCCAAGTAAAAACAAATTTAGTTCTAAAACTGTGATTTCATTTATTAAGGGAACAAGCTATTCAAACCTACTTTATAGAGGCCCTGAGTGGTCACCATAATACCAGCAAATAGAAAAAACACTGAGAAAGTGCTGAAGTTGAATACAATGCAAAGAATGTTGAAAAAAACCCCAAAACATGTTAAAGGGAACCCCGACTATTATGACAAGTTACTCTAAATATGTTACAAATTATCTCCACTAGGCCTATCTCCGCCCACCACCACTTCCCCTGCCAGTGGCGGACTCCCTCAGGTGTCGGTGCGTTGGTGGTTCTTTGTGTCTGGGGATGGGCGTCCAGGTACACACCGGCTCACTCCTTGGCGGCTGCTTATCGGGGCCTGGAGCCTAGGGCTCGCTTGGGCCCCTTCGGAGGTTGGGTGCCCCCGGCCTCTCGGCCTGGGGCTCGGTCACTCAGGCACAGCTGGGGGCCAGCGGAGCTCATGGGCGCGTCACTGCAACTCCCCCTGGCTTCTGCTCCGCGGCTGCTGAGTGAGCCCTCATCGGGGACTCTCCTCAGCTCTTACTGGAACAGTGGCGCGGCTGCCCCTCTGTTGGTCTTCCATGGTTTCTTGTGTTCTGGGGGCCTCTGGATGTCTGGAGTTTTGATCTCCTCCATACCCGCTTCACACCCCGGAGGACGGGGCTGTGGCCCCCACACACTCCCTAGCAGATCATTACATGGAGAAACCTTTGGAATGCAAGCGCGCTGATCCACACAGGTATGCACACGGGTGTTCACTGCTCGTAGACCCAAATTACACCTTTCTTGGCTGCTACTTCGAAGCACATCTGTCCTGCGTGCTGCACAACAACATTGAATATTTAGTATTTACTGCTGTTTACACTTAGCTAGATTAATGCGATGGTGTTGTGTTTAGTATGTTGCTTTGTTTTTTTTTTCTGCTTGTTTTCTATTCTTCTCTCAACAGGTGATCCAGGAGATTTTTATTTTTTTTCTCCCCCCCTTTCTCACTGTCCCTCTCCCCTTCTGTTTTTCCTTTCCTTCCTCTTTCTTTCTCCCTTTCCTATCCCTCACTCATGTCTGTCCCGTCTGTAACATCTGAAAATAAAATATAATAAATAATAAAAACAAAGATCGACCAAATGGACCAATACGGCAATGCCACGATGATCCATTTGGCAAAGTAAATCCATTGGGTATCCTTGTTGGTCTTCAGACAACAATTCTGATGGCTAAAGAACCAAATGGGACAGGCAAAAAAACAAAAACAAAAAAAAAACCAAAAAAACAAATTATCTCCACTAAAAACATACTTTAGAATAACTAAAATTTTTTGTTATTTATTAAATCTTTGTTGTTTAAAACTATTTTGGATCCGTCGGAGCAGCCATGTTTTTTCGCACACAATGCATTCTGGGACGATGACGTGTATTGGTTGTCGGTAGTATAGGTGCTTTCGTTCAGCTAACCTGTGTTGTTTTTTAAAGTGTAGCAAGCGTATTAATTAACTTGCCTATTAGTGACCTGGTTACGAATTGGTAGACCAGCACTATCCGTCTTTGAGTCTGATGTTATTAGCCATGTCTGGGCCCAAACTCTGCTGCAAAAGTCAAATGATCACTGCAGCATTACTCAGAGTTTAAAAACTGACTAAATTTGTTCATCTGTAATAAAATGATCAGTGTGGCTGCTCTGCCAGGTGTAACAATTAAGTTTAACATCCAGGCATCCATGAAAATGGAATTTATGACATTTAACTGAGTTAGAAGTTAGCAGGGATTTACCTCGCTAGCTTCAATCTATCAATTTATCAAATGAAAATGTACAGCTCTGCTATCACTTCCAACATAAATGACGACAGGAATGTAAACAGCAGTGACGTTTGTAGGGTTACTGAAGTTGGGCTAGCTGGTATGTAATGAAGTGCTACGTGATCGCTAGTGCGACAAGCCATGTTAGCATAACATAAACAGTAAAGCTGGAGGACGAATGCTAACGTAGGGAGGACTTTTTTCCACTTGATAAAAGTTAATATGAGGGTTTCCAATGGTTAGGGGCAAATGCAATCGCATGGTAGGATCCTGTAAACCAGCGGTCTCCAACCTTTTTTGCGCCACGGACCGGTTTATGCCCGACAATATTTTCATGGACCGGCCTTTAAGGTGTCGCGGATAAATACAACAAAATAAAACTAGTACCGGTACCGAAAAAAAGAAAATTTATTCATAACACACGTGAAAAGACCCAGGAAAACCGAGTAAACGATAAAAACGATAACAAAATAACGCTGAAAACCGATAAAACCCCTGAAAACTATACATTTCACACCTGAGCCTCAACTCTCGCGGCCCGGTACCAAACGACTCACGGACCGGTACCAGTCCGAGGCCCGGGGGCTGGGGCCCAATGCTGTAAACGGACCAAGCGTCAGTCAGGAGAACCACCGAGATAATCCATCCACAATACAAGGTTAGTCATTAATATACTGCTGCTGCATGGGCTGGGCTAGTTACATCGTAAGGGTTTAAAAACTGAGCTTTAAACTGATTAGCGGTAATAAAAACCGTGAGAAGCTGACAGTGATCACTGACTGTTTTTAGGGGATTGTTGACATTAAATCGAACAAGATACAAAGCATTGAAACATGTTAAAAACACAACAGTCTTATTAAATGCAGATTACTTTGGCAGCCATTTTAAGCCTCATGGAGGCTAACAAGGGCTGCTCAGAGAACATCTGGATTAAGACATACGGCTTCAAAAACTTTTGGTGCTTTACATATTGGTATCAATGCGGCTACTGCCTAAACTTTCAAGAAAGTTCAGGCCCTGTTAAAACTAACACCAGCATTTCATAAAAAGAACATCATACCAGCAGTCAAACATGGTGGTGGTAGTGGGATGGTCTGGGGCTGCTTTACGGTTTCAGCACACTGAATGACTTGCTGTAATTGGTGGAACCAGGAATTCTGCCCTCTACCAGAAAATCCCGAAGGAGAATGTCCGGCCATCAGTTTGTGTCCTGAAGCTCAAGTGCACTTTGATCATGCAGCAGGAAATTACCCAAAACACAAAAAAATCAAAACTTCCAGTGGTTAGGTCAAAGTTCAGACTCAAATTAGATTGTGATGGTTTAGAATTGCTTTAAAATAAAGTTCATCCATGCTTGAAAACCCTCAAATATGGCTGAATTAATAACAATCTGCAAAGAGTGGGCCAAAATTCCTCCACATCAATCTGAAATACCCATTGCCAGTTATCACAAACACCTTGATTGCAGTTCTTATTGCTGAGGGTGCCACAAGCAGTTATTAGGTTTGTAGGGCAATTACTTTTTTACAGCCAAGTAGGGTTTAGATATATCTGGTGGAGGGGGGTGTGTGTGTTCATAATCAATAAAATCATCATTTAAAACAGGATTACTTATTTACTCTGATTTTCTTTGTCTGATATTAAAATTACGCTAACGGCCTTAAAAGTTGAAATCTGACAAATATGTAAAAACTAAGTAATCAGGAAGGTGGCAGATGATTTTTCAAGGCACTGTGTGTGCTGAGCCAAAGTGGTAAATTTGCCTGGATAATGATGGGATGCTGCCCCAAGTGAACAGTCAATTACCAGTAGCTACAACATAATCTCCATCATCCATTAAAAACTCTAATTTCTCTTCCTTCCCTTGAACTAAATCAATACAGTAATCACACGCTTCTGAACAATCCCCACCCTTTGCCTTTCCCATTACCCACAACGGCCTCCCCGCCCGGACTGATTAACAATTGATTTGCCATCCTGCTGTTGCTAACTCCTGCGTCAATCTCCGGTTTCACAGGGAGGTACATCACACCCAGGAGGGGCCATTTTGTTTGGACTCATAGCCAAATTACCCATCTCATGTTTTTGTGAGATTGAACACATCACTTTTATTGTGATGAGGGATAAGATGGAATGAGGAAGACAAGAGTCACAAAGATATTAGTGGAAGAAAAGGTAAGAATATGTAGGTGGGAGAGAGGAAGGGGAAAGGAAAAAAGGAGAGGAAGAAGGAGAGATTAAAAACAGGAAATGTAAAGGTTAGAGACGAGGGATGAGAAATAAAGATACAGCCATGTGGGAAGGAATGCCTTATCCTCAAAGACAAATCAGTGTCACCTCTATTTTTGCACACCCACTGGGACACACACACACACACGCGACAAACAGCTGCACACATCACATGCTGGTACAAAGCTGCTCAGCTCCCATGGTTCAATGCTCCATCAAAGATGCAGTGATAACACAATTTACAGATTCTCCATAACTCAGTCATATTCTCTCATTTTCTCTCTGGTTTATCATTGTCTCTGTGTGTGTGTGTAGAATAGAGGGGGTCAGATTGATCCAAATATCAATAGTATTGATACCAGTGCCAGCATTGATATTAATAATAAATTCAGTATGTAGCCCACTGAATTGTGTTAATTTTATTTATTTATTGTTTTAATGGAAAAAAAACCCTCAAACATGCACTATGAAAACTGTCTGTGATGACAGTCGCATCGATTTTATTTGTTTGTTAACTGTAAATCTCTAACAATAGCCTACAAAACATTTAAACAGCAGAAGCTGACCCAAAGTGATTTAGAGACAGGCACATTTACATTCTAGGTCCCCAAAACACACTGTTTCGAAATACAGTAAAAACTTAAAAAGTCACAGTTTAGTGGTCATTAAAATATGTTCAGAATTTACAAATTGATGATTGTTAATCTCATAAATCATGACACACTGCTTTCCACTACATAAGCTGCCTTTAAAGGATAAAAGTATCAGTATCGACAATACTGGCAATACTGTATTTAATTATCGACTTGATGAATTTGCAGTTGTGGACACAAAAGTTATTTTAAATCTATTGAGCGATGTTGTGGGAACAATTAGTTTATTAAATAAAAATTGTAGGAGCAGTTTATTATCTTGTACACGCAGGTTATTTTTTTATTCATCATATAAAAGAATGAGATTCTTGCTGCTCTTACACAACGGTACTGGATTAACATCAGCAGGAATAAGTTCTACTCCAAACAATACAAGAGATGAATTTCATTATTAGAGTTGGCAAAGACAAATTTACCATATTTGGAGGATGGAGTGCTAAATGATCAGATAACACTAGCATGGTTAGCGATCTGCACCCATAAACTGAATGGGTGCAATGCTTACAAAATAGCAGAACTTTACTTCACAAAGAAAATCAATTTAAAGAGTTGACTCCAATAAGCAGAGGTGAAGGCTTGCAGATGCTGATTGGCTCCAGCAGCCTGTCTATCAAAGTGTCCATACCCTAAATTACACTCTTTTGACCTACTAAAGGGGGAAACTCTATAAAGAGTTTTGCACCAGTTTGTAAAGATGCTATTTTAAATTATAATGTTAGTTATTTTAACAGATGAGTCGATGGGGACTGACTTTCTTTTGGAAACAGCTTCAAGGAAAAAGAAAAAACGTGCATGGAATAGATGGAGAATACGGTGGACAGAGAGAGGACTGTTAGAGTTAAGTTCTCAATTCTCATCTCACAAAGAGTGTGTTTTCAAAGGAGTAATTTGGTTTAAAATTATTTATTTGCATTTATGCTCTTGCTTATTTATTAAAAGTGGACATTTAGTAAAAGGTGAAGAGGATCATAATCAACATACAGATTACTGATCAACATAATACTGATTATGTTGATGATTATCCAAAACCTTTCATGCTAACAAAATAAATACACCAGAATAAGTGTTTCAGCCTATTGTTTTTAACGTCATGAGGAAATACTGAAAAATCCTGAGATTAAAATAAATGCCTGTAAAACTGAAGCCTGGGCTTTCTGATGTAATGGAGGACAGTAGTGTGGTTTTACTTTCTGAGCATGTAGATGTATTTGCCCCCCTTTGAGCTTACAATAACAAAGGTACGCACACATGAACAGAGTACTACCTGGTGATCCATCATGACACGGTTATGTAACATCTTTATCTCTCTTCCCTTTGCCTGCGCATGAACACACACACACACACACACACACACACACACACACACACACACACACACACACACACACACACACAGACAAGCATGGTGTGACAGGAAGAGAAGGATAAACACAGCCTTCTGCGGATCTTTGTCTCACACTCGTGAATTCTCATTATCACAGACACACACAAAGACACACACGCTCACGGCAGCAGCTCAGTGGAGGTCTTTACCGCTCACTGCGAGGCCTTCTGTCTCTTCGTGGATGAACCCCAGGGACACAGCAAGACCGACAGACTGACGTCAGTGCATGTGTGTGTGTGTGTGTGTGTGTGTCACCCAGATTCTCATAGCTCACATGTTGTTCTTTTAATCCATAAACTTTAAAAGAAGGGGCACAGTCAAAGTCCATTCCTGTCCATACAGGTAAAGTCTCCACTACGGTATGCCCTAGGTCTAACTACTGGACCTGAAGGTGACTGTGTGTCTTTTTGTAGGCCAACAAGATATGTATGTTGCAAAGCAGTAATACCCATTTGCAGTATTTGCACTTTCTTCTAGATTGTAAGATGTGTTAACAGGTCAAACATTATGTGTTTTCACAAAAGCAAAAATAAAATAGTTAAAAAACAATTTATATTTATAATGCTTTTACACAAAATTCTCAATTTTTCAGATGCAAAATTGTTTGTTAATGTATAAACACACTAAATGTGTTTTTGCAAAAAAAAACAAACAAAAAATTGTCCTCAAAAAATGCACTGCGGAAGAATGTAGTGATGATTGCTGTTGATGATGTTTTTGAATAAGACAAAAGAGTTGAAGTTGTCTTGCGACCAATTTCGAAGATATTTAGTGAGTTTTGGCAGAGTTGGGAACACATTTGAGGAGGCAGAGACGGTCTCAGTCGCACAGGCCTAGGAACCAGAATTTACCCGGTGACTGGCTGGTTGCAGAAAAGACGTATATTTTCCAGCCGGTTGGCAAGTGGTTGCTACAGGTTGCTGGCTGTCATTAGGTGTAATTGATGACAAAGAGGTTGATGGTCCAAAAACCTCCTTGTGATTGCTTTGGTTGCTAGCAAATTTCTGCTGCTGTCCAAAGTGTGCATGGAAAGAAACCTAGAATCACTGGACTAAATGACTACAGACCCGTGGCTCTGACATCTGTGGTCATGAAGTCATTTGAGCGCCTAGTTCTCTCCCATCTCAAGACCCTCACGGCCCCCCTCCTGGACCCCCTGCAGTTTGCATATAGAGCCAACAGGTCTGTAGACGACGCCATCAACATGGCCCTACACTTCATCCTGCAGCATCTGGACTCCCCAGGAACCTACGCCAGGATCCTGTTTGTGGACTTCAGCTCTGCCTTCAACACCATCCTTCCAGACCATCTCCGAGGCAAGCTTTCCCAGATGAATGTGCCTGACCCCATCTGCCGGTGGATCACTGACTTCCTGACGGACAGGAAGCAGCATGTGAGGCTGGGAAAGAATGTCTTGGACTCCCGGACCATCAGCACCGGCTCCCCTCAGGGCTGTGTTCTTTCTCCTCTGCTCTTCTCCCTGTACACCAACTGCTGCACCTCCACCCACCAGTCTGTCAAGCTAATCAAGTTTGCAGATGACACCACCGTTATTGGACTCATCTCGGACGGGGATGAGTCTGCCTACAGGAGGGAGGTTGAACGTCTGGTGTCCTGGTGCAGCCACAACAACCTGGTGCTGAATGCCCAGAAGACAGTGGAGATTATTGTGGACTTCAGGAAGCACACAGCCCCACTCCCCCCCATCATCCTGACTGACACCCCCATCACCTCCGTCATCAAGAAAGCCCAGCAGAGGATGTACTTCCTGAGGCAGCTGAAGAAATTCAACCTGCCAACACAGACGATGATGCAGTTCTACACTGCAATCATCGAGTCCATCCTCACCTCCTCCATCACCGTGTGGTACGCTGGAGCCACTATCAGGGACAAACAGAGACTGCAGCGTGTTGTGCACTCTGCCGAGAAGGTGATTGGCTGCAGACTCCCATCTTTGCAGGACCTGTACACCTCCAGGACATTGCGGCGTGCAGCTCGGATCTCAGCTGACCCTTCTCACCCTGGACACAGTCTGTTTGACCTGCTCCCCTCAGGCAGGAGGCTCCGGTCCATTCGCACCAGAACCTCTCGCCATAAGAACAGTTTCTTCCCCTCTGCTGTTGGACACATGAACAACAACCTTATGACTGTTCCCGCCACTAACACATGACCCTACGCTGTGTTCACTGCATCATTCCATGATTGGCACTGATCACCATCTGCACTCATGTATATATCTTTCAACGTAGCACTCTTAATTCTTATTCTCATGTATATATCTCATGTATATCTCATGCACATATCTTTCTACGTAGCACTTTTAATTCTTATCCCTACTTTTATTTTTTCATGTCTATTTAAGTGCTATTTATGACACTATGTTTGCACTGAAGCACCGCAGCAATTTCCTAATGTTGTAAACCTGCTCAACATTTGGCAATAAACCCCTTTCTGATTCTGATTCTGATTCGGAAGGTGCAACCCGTCTACAAATACTTGCCATTTACTCTCCAAGCTTTTTTTAAATTTGGAAAAATCTCACTCAAAGTGGAAATGGAGCCTGTTTCCCTTTAAATTCTAAGCATTCCCATACCAGTGCAATCAACACATTTTCAAAAGGCTTGACTTTTACTATTGCTCTGTGAGTTGGTCATGAATTCTTACATACAAACTACTGGTGACCAGTGCAATTGTAAAGAGGTTTTCAGTGCAGCACTGTACCTCTTTGTGACCAATTTCTTGCTAGTGACGAGCAACAACCATTCGCCAACTGAACATGGACTATAGTAGTTGGTTACCAGGGGGTTATTGGCTGGTCTCTAGGAATTAATGGGTCTTTAGCAATCGATTCAACAGCAACAGCCAAAACCCATTAGCAACCAGCCAGGGATTACATATTTTTCTTTTGCGTTTATTGGTTGCCAGATGACTGCTGACAGGCCTGCGTGACTGATGCCTTAAATCAGGGTGGACCGAGAAAAAACCCCAATCTGGCCCACTGGACAGCTTTAAAAAATGGGAAGGAGGATGTAGATTTTTGACTTTTAATTGTATTTTCATACGTTTTACAGTTTTTCCTACTGTTTAAGACCTCCACCATTGCTTTTAGTGCTATGATCCTAGGGTGGACTAATCTCAATTTCCCAGTCAGATAAGCCCTTTGTGCTTCAAATCCAGTTTCAAAACAGTACAAAGGCAAAGACAAAAGCAATCAGTATTAGACTTCATAACTTAGGACTAGACAAACCAATCGTTGACTTCACTTGTATGCCACCCATGAACACGGGAAAAAGCTGCGATTCTCTTAAGATGGGCATTTGTGCCCTTTAAAACTAGAAGTAGTTGTATTTGTGTCCTTGAACATGGATCAATAGATTAAATTTCAAGAATGTTTTCTGAACTGCCACGAGGCATTCTCGTTCCCACTGACCAGATGCCTTTTGAGAACCATTTCACAGGTTCTCAAAAGGCAGGTTTGAGAACCAAATTTACAAAGCTTTAAATTAAAGTAAAACTGGAGAATTTCCATGGGGACAAAAAAAGAAAAAAACATCAGCGTTCGCATCTGTGACTCATCTGTGAATTTCTTGCAGCAGCTGCTCGTTTAACCACTGAAATTATTGGGTTCAACTCTGCAGCAAGTCCAAGTTTTGGAAGTTCCTGTTTTCATATGTTTGTTGCATGTCTCATGGTACAATTCTCCAAAGTACCACCCGCAAACGTCCTGTCCTGTTTAACTGTTAATTCCCGTAATGTAAAGAAGCATTCCTGATGATGATATTCCCAAGCTTAATCAGTAAAAGTTAGTCAGTAAAATGAGGGAAACTTGGTATAATCTTGCGTTTACATGTGGAGCAAGATACCTAAATGTGAATGTGTGACAGAGAAACGAACAAAATCATAAAAAGAATAGAAGGGTTTTAATCCTGGTTTGCATAACTTTTAAACATTTCAGTGTTAATATCCACTGAGAAAGTATTATTATGGAGCACTTTTAAAATAACCAATTAGAACAATAACAAGACCCTTCCTGTGATTTTTCATCTCTCGTCTCCTGTCTCTCTCTCCCTCCAGTTCCATCTTTTCCCATCAGCTTTTCTCTCATCTTGCAGCATGACATTATGAATATACGCCGATAGGTATTGTCATCATCTGCTCAATTTTTTGTTTAAAGATTTTCCCTTTTTCATTCAGTCTCTCTTCCTCTCAGGGTGGTCTTGTCATCTCACATCACTGTCAGCTGATCCTGACGTGGTTGCTGCAACTCGCAGTTGCCTTGGCAACGTCCTGGTTGGGTCGGGCATGCAGCCAAGCAGTGGGGATGGATGTGACCTTCATGCCCTAATAAGATCACATTGTCCAGGTCAAGGTTCAGTCAGGGTGGATTATGAAGTCTTTTCATTGGCCCATGGTATCTTTAGTACTTTTGCATGTTCTTTCTTAACCAGAGTAGAAATTGAGAAATCTGACCAGTACTGGTGCCTATGGAAAAGAAATGAAAAATTCTAATGTTTATGTTGTATATATGTATCAAAGGTGGACAGAGAATATTTCTGACAGAAGGGAAGTGTGGATAAATTTACTAACAACAAACCAGGTTTTGGATTTTTTGCTCAGGACATGGTCTTTGACTGTGCGCTTCTCTAGTTCCAAGATATTAACACGTTTTTTTTTTTTAAATAATACATTTTACAATTTTATTATTTAACAAAAAATGGTTACATCCACACATACAATGGTAATTTTTAAAACTGGGATTTTCCAAGTTAGTTTTTGAAAATGATCTGAATCTATATGAAAATGCAAACAATGATCTCGTTCATTTGGACATTTGGGACTTAGAGAAGGCATTCGACCGTGTCCCTCGGGGTGTCCTGTGGGAGGTGTTGCGGGAATATGGGGTGTCTGGCCCATTGCTACGGGCCATTCGATCCCTATACAACCGTTGCAAGAGCTTGGTTCGCATTGCTGCCAATAAGTCGGACTCGTTCCCGGTGGGTGATGGGCTCCGCCAGGGCTGCCCTTTGTCTCCGGTTCTGTTCATAATTTTTATGGACAGAATTTCTAGGCGCAGCCAAGTGGCAGAGGGCTTTCGCTTTGGTGGCCTCAGAATCTCATCTCTGATTTTTGCAGATGATGTGGTTCTGTTGGCTTCATCGGGTGAGGGCCTCCAGCTCGCACTGGAACGGTTCGCAGCCGAGTGTGAAGCAGCGGGAATGAGGATCAGCACCTCCAAATCTGAGGCCATGGTTCTCAGCCGGAAAAAAGGGTGGAGTGCCCACTCCGGGTCGGGGATGAGTTCCTGCCCCAAGTGGAGGAGTTCAAGTATCTCGGGGTCTTGTTCGCGAGTGATGGGAGAAGGGAGCCGGAGATCGACAGACGGATTGGGGCTGCAGCTGCAGTAATGCGGACGCTGCACCGGTCCGTCGTGGTGAAGAGGGAGCTGAGTGTAAAAGCGAAGCTCTCAATTTACCGGTCGATCTACGTCCCTACCCTCACCTATGGCCACGAGCTGTGGGTAGTGACCGAAAGAACGAGATCGCGGATACAAGCGGCAGAAATGAGCTTCCTCCGAAGGGTGGCTGGCCTCTCCCTTAGAGATAGGGTGAGAAGTTCGGCCATCCGGGAGGGGCTCAGAGTAGAGCAGCTGCTGCTCCACATCGAAAGGAGCCAGCTGAGGTGGTTCGGGCATCTGACAAGGATGCCCCCTGGGCGCCTCCTGGGTGAGGTGTTCCAGGCATGTCCCACCGGGAGGAGGCCCCGGGGCAGACCCAGGACACGCTGGAGAGATTATATCTCTCGGCTGGCCTGGGAACGCCTTGGTATTCCCCCGGATAAGCTGGAGGAGGTGGCTGGGGAGAGGGAGGTCTGGGCCTCTTTGCTTAGGCTGCTGCCCCCGCGACCCGGCCCCGGACAAAGCGGAGGAAAATGGATGGATGGATGGATGATCTCGTTCACAAGAGCATGCCAAAGCAACAGATAGAGATGACGCCTTAAACCACCCTGAGTACTGAAACAGGCTAGAAATGCTCTGTATATGAATCAGTTCATGTACCATAACTGCCCATACCTTTGATGTTGTGAGACTAAATGCAGTTAAATCTTCACCCTGGCAGAAGTTAAATTTTAAAACTCAGTTTTCAGTGATCCAAAATGCTGTTTGTGTGTGGACGGAAGGCAAAAACTCATAGAAAAGCCAAAAATCCCCCAGAATAAAATATGTCTGGATGTAGCCTGATCTTTGATTATTTCATTATAGCAAAGTCCAGCTGAAATCAAATTGAGTCATTCTTTTTATAAATGTTTCTTTAACTTGGTCTTCTCAGATAATTTGATAATCTGTTTTAGACAAGATAGTGATATTTAAAAAAAACATAATAATACTAAGAATAGTAAAGCTATTTGCATGTATATACATCTTAACTCAAAGTGATACAAGTAAACACAGCTGATGATAGCTGCAAACAAATAGAAATGCAGAAAGGAAGGCAGAGGGTCTGACAGAGGAGCAGATGGAGGGAAAAGGCAGGGAGGCAGAGAGACAGGCACTGACATGAAAAAGGCGGGCACAGACGCTGAGGCAGGTACTCGTAGTAAAAGGTCAATGCTCCTGTGATAAGGCGTGCTTGGACAGCATGCTCACAGCGAGCTGCCGAGTGCTTGTCAACATGATACCAGTGCACTTCACTGGACACAATACACTCAGCAGAGCACACAAGGACAGAGACATCTTACAGTAAAGAGGCCTTTATAAAGTGAGAAGTGACTGATGAGAATGAAAACATGAATGAAGACCTGAAAAAATGCAGTGAAAAAAAAAGTTTAATACAGGGTTGGTGAGGTTGTTTATGATCACTTACCACAGTAATTTGACTCTCTATTTTTCTGGCATGTCTTGGCTAAATAAACAAAGTTAAATTTAAGTTAAAATAAACAAGTTGAATTTGGAGAGAGTTACAATGCAAAACTGCACATGCCAGCTTTTCCTAATGTGAAAATAAGTTCACACAAACTGACCAACAGTATTATGACATCAGCAGCTAAAAATCAAAGAGTGCCTCCCACTGGATCCCCTCAGAATCAGTAGATTGTGTCACACTGGGGCCCGGAGACCAGAGTGTGGACGCAGACTCATGAGCAGATTCAGTCACAGGTGGCCGGGTACAGTTCTCAATGATACAAGGAAACAATGATACAAGGAAAGGTGCCTCGACATGGAGGGCTCAACTAAGGCTCAAGGGGAATCTACTTAAGAATGGAGGTCTCGAACGGGCGGCACTGTGAACAGAGGGAGAGGAGATATTATTAAAGGCATGGCAGGGAGAAGGCTAACGAGGTAGTGGCAATTCTCAAACTGATCTCTTACTTGGCAGGCGGAGTGGAGGGGAGCTTCGGGGGGAAAATACTGTTGGCCGGGTGAGTGTCCAGTGATCCAGAGCAGTGAAGGCAGGCAGGTGACGTGAGATCCATAGAACCGGAAGCAGAGGTGGCCAGCGTCCAGTTAGAGGTGCAAGCTGTTGGTGGTGGGCATGATGGAATCCAGGAACTACTGAGGGCACAAGGAAGAAGAGGTAAGTAATTGTAGGGATGAAAAGTAAGGCGCAAAGAGAGACCTGTTACTAACAGAGATTAGGTATTGGATGAGGACGCTGGTCCTAAATACTGTCTGTTGACAGCTCTTGATCACTGCCAGGTGAGCAAGCAGATGCAATGACAATGCTCCGCCCAAAGGCGTGAACTACAGCCAACTCACCTGGACCATGACAGATTGTTTATGCTTTATGATATCCAATTAAGTAATACAACATACTATCTTCAGATAGCCACATGACAGTTTCAGGACTTCAGTCAAATCTATTCTTTCCCTACTCCAGGCCAGCCTCCACAGCCTGCACCAGTGCAAAACCGTTTGTTTGTTTGTTGACTTATAAAAACAATGGTCAGGATTTAATAAAGAGGCACACTTTCAGCTCTGTGAAAAGGCTAAAAAGTGTGGGCAGATGTTTTATTTTTTTGGAGCTGGCCTTGTTACATTTGTATTTGCAGGAATTTCCCTGAAAAAAAAAAAGGGAGGATGGTATTTAAATGAATCACAGAAATGTAATTTACCAAGGTTTGCCATACAGAATGAATGAATTGAAAAGATATAAAGATGGATCATAAATACGAAAAATGAAGCATGCCTATTTGCTATTGAAATCATAAATTGAGAAATAGATGTTTAGAGAAAACACTGGCAAAAGAATAAGGTCAATGAAGAATAAGAAGAGTATATCAAAGTATATATCAAAGAATAGAATTTGATTAAAGTACAAAAAAATGAGCGAAGAATCATCATCCTTATTTGGAAAGACCTACAAACATTTACTAAAAACATATAAGTTGACTCGGGACACTGTAATGTTTGTTTATCTACTCGGCCAAGATTTACCGACTGCATGAAATTCACTTTTAGCAAATAGTTTACTCTCCAGAAAGTAGGTGTTTTTCCTTTAATCAGTGTGTTTACAGGAGCTGTTCGGATCAGAGTTGCCACTTCTGACATTTTCATGAATGTGGTGTAATAAATTAGTGACCCTTGTTCTCTGACCAGTCATTTGTCTGACTGACATTGTGGAATGAACTCTGGTGTCTTTTGCATAAACAACTTGATCATTTCTGCCAGCCACTGGCTGCATGTGTGTATGTACTGTATTCGTGTTTGTGTGCACATCTGTGTATCGTTTCAGTTTTTTATGTTTCTACACATAAAAAAGATGACTCACCACATTTTGCCTTTGTGGAGTTGTGTACTTGTGTGACTCAGTCACTGCAGTGTGTTGTTTGTTTTCATTATGGGTGTGTGTCCCCTATGGCTTTTAACTATAGGAGCACAGAGATGAATGGAGCTCTGTGAAGCAACATGGATTTCACATCCTATTGCCTCCTTCCTTTGTCTTTCTGCTGCACAGGAAGAGGGAAAAGGTGCACAGTATGGAGACAAAGACGGGCAGAGTGAAGGGACAGATGAAAAAGAAGGAGGAATAAAACAAGGACAAAAGCAGGAAGAAAACACAGCGAGAGGAACAAAAATAAAAAAAAAGATTTAAAAAAAGAAAGCCCATACAAGGGGTTTGGATCTGGTTGATATCGACTGACCTGTCCATTTCAATTTTCGCCTGGCAGATGTGAATGCTCACCTTTATATTGGAGCTTCATGCTGTCTTTTTACTTCATGCTACGTGAAAAACATTCTTGTTGCTGTTTTTCCACAATAAACTCTTTATTTGTAGCATCATTAAGTGCAATGTATTTTTCCCTCCCATAGGTTGCACTTTAGTATCCAATATCTTTAGATTGGTTTTTGTCCCTGTCTCCTTTGAATGGATTCGTTTAAAAACTCTACAAGCTCCGAAAGGGCTCATTTCATTAGTGTTTTAGACATGTCTGTCAATTGTAGCCTGTCCAATTTTAATTTACATGTGGAGAAAAAAAACAATATTTAAATTGTTCACATTAAACATTTATTGTCAGTGCAATTGATTCTTCAGGTGACTTCAGCTGGACAGATTGCATGTCTTATTGACATATTGGCAAACTAATGTAATAAATAAAATGTGGAGGACAACAGCAATGAAATCTATGCTAACAGGATAGCCACAATAAGGAAGCTTGTGAAAGCACTGTCTAGAGATCTCTACAGAAAGAATGTAAAAAACAGCATTAAATTTTGATAATTATTTTCAGTCCCTATAGATAACTCAGTTAACTGTTAACAGTTGTAATTTCAAAATAAAAAATAGCACATCACACATACACAGGTGTGTATGTGTTTTTTGGAACTGGGATTTTCCAGTCGTATACACATGAAAATGCAAGAAGGGAAATAGAATTTAATTAAGCACTGTCAAGACCAACTTGCAGAGATATTACTCCAATCTTATATTAACATTAGCCTATTAGAAGCATAGAAACAATAACCCATTCTGAAATTTAAAAAAAGTATGTATATGCCCAGAAAGTACATAGTTGCATACTTTTGCCATTGCATGATACATTCTTGTAGTTTCTCCATACATTTAGTTTGTGCAAAGTTCCCTTTTAAATTTGTCCAAAGCACATAGAACATGCTGTGCTGTGTGTGGACCTTCATGTATTTCGGAATAGGTTTTTTTTGTTGTTGTTATTATTTTCTTTTTTGTTTTTTAGCTGTACGAAGTCCTTCTGGGAAAAACTACAAACCTGTCATACAAACAAATATTACAGAATATGATTCTAATGTTTTTAAAGTTAGCTTAGCTTTTACAATCTGCAGCAGTCATACTGATCCACATAATAGTGACAGGAAACATTTTTCTGCAAAATAATAACAGTCGCCCAAAGGAGGCTATTAATACACAGTACTGAGGTGTTTAGTGTGGTTTTGCTTCTTTTACAGCTCTTAAACAGTTCCTTTCTTTTGAGTCCTTGTCATGAAACGGTAAATATATTGTTTTTATTATCACTATAGTCATTTTCAACATTTTGATTTTTTTTTGGAGACAGGTTGCCTCCCAATAGTTGACCTATGCAATTGTCGTGTGATTGAAAGTGATCCCCAGAGGTTTAAAGTGTTGCATAGTCAACTTCTTCATGACAAGTTAGTCACAGTAACTAATGAAAACTGCATGGCTAGGTTTAGATAATATAGCCTACTTGGTTACACAATATCAAAAAAACTCTTACTCTTACTCAGTTGTGCTGAGTGTAAATAAAAAGCAGGGCAGTCATTTGCGTTTTTGTGACTATTTTATGTGCAACAGTTTACAACTTCTTTAACATCAAATTAATTTCCAAGAAATACCATAAACAGCAGTTTTCATAGTTGCATCTTATTTTTTTTGACCACAGTGCACATTAAACATTATATTTATAATTTTTTTTCTAAATTATGTTTTTGATCAATAGATTGAAAGCAACATCCATATTAAGCTTAATTAAATCTTATTAGTGTGTCCAGCTGGTTAGATAGAAATGCCTAAGGGTTTCTCCGGATATGAAAACACTAAGGGAAAATAAAAGTACAACCACTGACCCATTTTGAAGTTGTGTTTTTGTGGATTACTTTAGGAGGGTTGAGATCCTAAATAATATCATACCTCAGCTTCATCTTTCAGTATGGAAATTAAAGAAAGATGTATTTTTTTTACCATTGTAAAAGTGACTGCTGGCTTCTTTTATGCATTTGTGATATTTTCTCAAAAAAAAAGGTTAATGGTTACTGAAACATAAGGAGAACGAGTGAGAGACGATGTGCACTTGTACTGCCCTACATCTCCTCGACAATCCCCAAGCCACACCCATATTCCCTCATCCACATTTTGATTGGTTGGGCTGCAGGCAACAGTCTGCACTCTGTCCCCTCTCCCACCGCCTTTTCCCTGCCTTCTTGCTCTCTGTCTCTCCCCCCCGTTTCTGCTTTCCCCTCTCATCCATCCTCCCTCCCCCTCCAATTCCCCCCGCTCCATCTCCCTCTCCATGCAGCTTGCCAGTGAATGAGTCCAGTCAGACACAAGCTGTTTAACAGTGCAGTCTCTCTCTCTCTTTCGCTCACACATCTCTTTTACTCTCTCTCTCTGTCCTCTCCCGTCTCTGGAGCAGACAGTCAGTGGAGCATCGGCACGGCATCAGAGCGGCACAGGACTGACGGAGGAGGACGAAGTCGACAACTGCTGACAGAAAACAATTAAGAACATTTACGGCAGAACATCAATTGTAATACAGTTGAAAGCAGAGCAGAAGCAACAGATTGCCCTCACTTGCAATTGCTGCTACAACTGATGTTCTGGGCTTGGAAATGAAGCAGACTGGGAACAGCTCCTGGCATCTCGTGGTCAGTTTCTCTGTCTGAAAGAAATGCTTTTGCTCTGTACAAAGAGGAAGGAATTAACAGTGCTGAGCGACAGGAACCAAAAGCTTTGATTCAGTCGTAAAGCAACACGTTGCTGGGCGTCAGCACCACCTCCACCATCAGTGTCTCCTCACATCCACATCTTCCTTTCTACACTGGGATCTAAGGAAGAAATTCGAGCTTTGAATGCACAAACAGGAGGATGTTAGACTGGCATGCAGAGTGCAGAGTTTAGGGAGTTTTGCTGTGAATCAAAGAGCAAGATCTCGTTTTAACGGTGCAGGTGAGATCGGGTGCCGTCAGTAGTTCCACCTGACTCTCATTTTGACTTCTGATGACATGAGAGACATGAAAAGGACAATGCACATGAGGATCAACAAACCAGAAGCCAATAACTAGAGGAGAGATGACAGGAAAAGAGAGACCTAACCCTGGAGCACACGGTCACAGATAGATCCATAATTATTCTTTGAAACTATTTACCTGATCAAAAGTGAGCAACCTTGACGTATATCTTTCCACATTTCAGATTTCTATCATGTTTTTGCACCAGAGGACATTAATTTCACATACAGAGAAAGACGAACAGCAAAAACTTTATTTCATGTCAACTTGTGCCACCAGTCAGTGCAAGTAACTTTCTGCACCGATTCAAGTCGGTGTGAGTGCCTTGGGGCTCTCATTTGACTGTTCTTTTTGGAGTGAAGTGGATCTGCCGTGGGGGGCAGCTGACAACCATCCAAGACGCCGCGAGCCGTACTCCGCGTGAAAAATGCCCAGCCGCGCTTGGCCAAGCCGGCCGACCCGGGCCCGACGACGGGCCTCTACATGGAGAGGTCGCAGAGCCGCATCAGCCTGTCAGCGTCCTTTGAGGCCCTCGCTATCTACTTCCCCTGCATGAACTCCTTTGATGAGGATGATGGAGGTAAGTGGTAATGAAACACACACACATATGCGCAAACCTGCAAAGGACATCAACATGACTGATGGATTAATTCATAAAACACAGGCCTCCAAGATACATTATTTGTGTCTGTTAGGCAGTGAGTTATGTAAAACCTGCCAGAACTTGAAGGACAATCTCCTTTCAGCATGGGTTCATTGATCTAAAACCTAATAGGTAGTTTTTTCCTTTTTTTTTTTCAATTTTTAATATTCAATATTTTATCAGTCATTTTTTTTATAGTGGATGGAGGTCATTTAAAAATACCACATAAGAGAGCAGTGCCTAGCACTACAACCACAAAGACAGTAATATATTACTTTAATAGGAACTATTATCTATCAATATTTTACTGAAACAAAGTGAACAACAACTAAAAATAAAAGCAATCATGCTCTGAGTCTGTCTGTCTATATCTGCCCCACTAGAGGCGCTAAAGTTATAAATATGGATATGTCATGTCTGCAGAGACTCTTGTGGCTTTGGTTGTCATTGTCAGTTTAAGCATTCTGTCAGGTATGAGAGTAAGCTGGTATTACTGTGTTGGACTTTTAGCAGAACTGTGGGTAGATAATGTGCATTTTCTACTATTCTAACACTTTGAAGAGCAGATATGTTAAGTGCATAAAAAGAAGTGAAAATCTTTACCAGTGATATCGACATTACATCTCTGTATGTGTGTCTATGACTGAGCGTGGCGCTGTGGTATATCATGTGTTGCATATGTTTGTCTCTGCGCTGTATACCACATATACTGTACGTTCATGCCTCTGTGGTTTCATTGTCAGGTTCTCATTGTTCAGATTGTCATTGCAACTATGCAGAGGGAGAAAGACAGCAAAGCCTATGCACACTTATATCCACTTTCATTGATGAGATTGCTGGTAGGATAAAGTAATTCCTCAAACTGGATGCATTAGATGATGTAATGTATTTTGCTCCTGAACTGGTATTATTGCAAACTACGTAACCTCTGATTCACTGTCGTATTAATCCTGCCTAGAAAACTGCATTACTAGTATCTTTTCTAGAGCCCAATTCATACTGGATTATTTGGCAGAGTATGCATTTTTTTCTGTTTCCTGTTGTTTGTTTGTTAAGTAACATTGGAGGACAATGAGCTGTGGTGGATAAACTGTGTTATGACTGTCTTTCCAAAGGAAACCACGCATCGTATCAAGGTTAACAACATATGTGGAAACGAATTGACATAAAGGGCAAAAGTGCTTTTAATCCATCTAAAGAGATATATATATATATAAAAAATCCTGGTAAATTGGCTTCACCAGGGTTTTTATTTTTGGTATAAAGAATGTAAATGGGGAACACAATGTTCATGTATAAAAAAATTTATAAGAAACTTTTCATTGTAATTGAAAAAAAACAAATTCCACACAGTTAACATGAAAACAACAGTGAAAAACACACAAACACCTTCCTTACAATCCACTTGTTGTGGCTGTTTGATTGACTTGATTACCTTTATGAAATTACCTTTGTTTGGTTATAATGCATGTTTTTACCACACTATTAAGAAAAGTCATGTTAAAATGTATCCCATATGTTCATACAGTATATATTGCCAAATGATTTTGAAAATCTACACAAGTTTGGTGCATATCATTCTTAAAACACAGAAGATCAAAATTAAAACAAGTCTTAAATTATTTATGTGTTACTCTGTTTTGAAGACTTGGTCTATTTGTTAAAATGTAACTCTAAAACCAATAACTTTTAGAGTTACATTTTATGACAAACTCTTATTAATGTTGTCCACACACATGCAGAAGTGCTTTTTATTGTTTTTGCGGAAACCTACACATTGCAGAGATAGCCATAGATCTAAAAGCTGTGAGATCAAATAACAGGCTGGCCCATATACAGAGATGTGTATAAAATGTTCATCCTTAAGGACATTTTAACTGTGAATTTAAAAGTGTAAATGCTGCTCTTGTGTCACAGACATTTCTAAATCATACAGGAGAGATAAAAGGCCCAAACGGCAGCAGTCTGCATTTTTCTTATTTTAAAGACAGTTAGAAGTATTGGAATAGTTGGAACATGAGCCATTATTGGCTGAGACCACCTGTTATAATTATTTACATAGTAAATCATAGCAGTTTTCAAACCAACACATGCAGCAACTGTGTCTAACCAAACCAGCGCTTAGAGGACTGTTTTTAGAAATATTGTGTACACCTGCGCCTGCTCAAGAGCACACAGACACACACACATTAGTGTGGTTATCTCTGTTGACTTCACCTGGACCCACAACACCAACACCCTGGAGAAGGACCAGCAGTGGCTGTACTTCCTCCGTGGGCTGAGGAAGAATAACCTGGACCGGAAGCTGCTGCTGGCCTTCTTCCCCTCCTCAGTGGAGAGCGTGCTCTCCTGCTGCCTGGGTGTTTGGTATACAGGGGCCACAACTGAGAACAGGAAGGCTACGCAGAGGGTAACTAACACCACCCAAAAAAAAAAAATTGGCTGCCCTCTGCTACCTCATGAGGCCATAGCCAAATCCTCGTGTGTCAGGAAAACCAGTGCCAAAATCACAGGTGAACCCTTACACCCCGCCCACCACCCGTTTGACCAGCTGCCCTCTGGTCAATCAGGTCCCACACCTCCAGGATCACAAACAGGTTCTTCCCCTGGGGCATTCAGACTGTTAACAAACACTATCCCCCCACATCCCACCCACCTCACCAATCTGAGCCATGGTATGAGTAACCCCATGACTCAGGCCTCTGACATAGGGACTCTATTCAGACTTTTCTTTGCACTACTTTTAAGAACTTTGCAACTATTTTTTGTTCTCTAATGTCTGTCTTTCTCCTATTTTTTTGTATATATTCCTCTTGATTGTTTATCTTTCTCCTGTTTGTTATTTATTCCTGCTGTCTACTTTTTATATTTTATTCAGGCACAGTTGGTGTGGAGCACCCACAATCTCATTGTACATGTAGAATGGTATTCAGGATGAATCAAAACTAATACTCAAGCAGTCATTTCATGGTGTAAGCACTGCACGGGAAAGCTCAGTCTCTTACCAGCACAAGCACGCTCTTCTATGAGCACTCATGCATTGACAAATAGACGTATTCCCATGTCTAGACAAACAAATTTATATGTACAGGCATTTGTGATCGTAGGTATGCTGTATGAGCAAATACGCAGGTAAGCCTCAAGACACAAGCGCGCACACACAGGAACATGAAAGCAGTGTGTGAGGTAATCAGAGCGAAGCGACAGGCCGTGGTTTGTGGCTCTCCATCTAATTAAATGCTAATATGGCTGCTGATTGTGGCTGACTGCAGCTAAATAGAGGCCTGATTGCAGGTTAATTCTCTCTCTCCCGTTTTCTGTCTCATTGTCTCTCTCACATGCTCTCTCAAGCCTTCACTCCCTCCCTGAGCCATTTTCACTCTGCAGTTTTGAAATCCTGTTTGCAGGTTAGCTCTGTCTTTCCACCTTAAATTGCCTTTTAATCGCTTGACTTCTTGTTTCCCTTCCCCTTCCTTTTTCCCCTTCCCTTGCTCTCTTTGTTTCATTTGTCCTCTCTCTCTCGCTTCATTTCAGCTCAATTCAAATATGCTTCTCTGACAGCACAGGAAGGAGAGTACTGTTCTAACAACAATAAGAAAGAACAGGTGAAAAAGTAGAAGCAAGGCAAGACAGTAGCCCTATCTGCAAGGGTACATCTCACTGATGTGCTGGATTTAAATTTACTTTAAAAGAACTGCTAAAAGCAATTGTAGGATTTTAGAAGCCATCACAACTACTTGTTTTGACGGTCAGATGAGGAGAAGAAATTGCTTGGCTTGAGTGTGTTTTATAGCTAAAACACATCCATTTTATTCATGGAAGTATTTCTTAACACTTCTGCAAATTGACCTGTGTCCTGCTTGTTTGTTTGCTTAGCTTGGTCACTGACAGCACACCGCTGCCTTGTTTTGGAGTATATTTGCACTCTGTATTTGGTCAGTAATGTTTATCCTGTGTGTAATATTAAAAATGTAATTTATTATATTGGGATTAGATTGAGCTCTGAATAAGTATTACATATGACAGATATAATATTTACCTTTTACTGTCAAATAGAGGTGACACAATATGGAAACCTCAAAATTACATCACATGATTAAGGTGACAATCAGTGGGCAGCAGCATGGCTTCATGCCAGGAAGGAGCAGCGATGATGATGTTTGCTTTGAGAATGCTGATAGGGAAATATGCAGAAGGTCAGATGGAGCTACACTGTGTCTTTGTGGATCTACAAAAAGCATAAGAGAGAGGAAGAGTGGCATTTTATGAGGAAGTCAGGAATTACAGATAAGTATGTGAGGCTGTAGCAGGTCATGAGGACAGTGCGACAGTGGTGAGGTGTGTGTAGTAGGAGTGACAGATGGGTCAGAGGAGGGAGGGGTGGGATTACATTTGGGACTGGCTCTGAGCATCTTCGTGTTTGCAGTGTTGATGGACAGGTTGATAAATGAGGTCAAGCAGGAGTTTCTGTGGACTAGGATCACAGTGTGATCTGCAGTGAGAGTAGGGAGAAGGTGAAAGAGAGCCTGGAAAAGTGGAGGTATGCACTCAAGAGAAGAGGAGTAAAGGTGACTAATGCAAGACAGAATATGTGTATGAGTGAGAGGGAGACAGATGTAGCAGTGAAACTGAAAGGAAAACAGGTAGTAAGGGTGACTGCGTTTAAATACCTGGAGTTCACCACCTAAAGCAGTAGACAGTGCACAAGAGAGGTGAAAAAGAGAGTGTAGACAGGGTGACGAGGGTAGAGATGAGTATCAGGAGTGATTTGTTCCAGAAGGATCGCAGCAGGAATAACCGGGAAATTTACAAGATGGTAGTGAGACCTGCTATGACTTACAGTTTGGAGACGGTGGCACTAACAGGAAGACAGGAGGCACAGCTGGAGATTTTTCTTGTGACTGATAAGAATGGACAGGATTAGAAATGAGCATATTTTAGAGGGGCGAGTCTAGGGCACGTTGACTTGGACCTGTGCAGAGGAGAAATAGTGGATATGTTGCACAAAGGATGTTGAATATGGAGCTGCCAGGCAGGAGAATAGGACAACCACTGAGAAGGACATTTGGAGGGTTGGTGTGACAGAGGAGGATTCTGAGAGAAATGGAAGGTGTGCAAACCCCTAAAAGGAGTAGCTGAACAAATAGAAGACGGACATATACAATATACTGATAAAATGGTGGTGTAAACATGGGGAAGGTTTAAGTACTGAGCTCAGGGTATGTACAAGTAATCCCTGGATTCACACTTTTCTAAATGTTCTGTTTGAGACAGTTTTTTCTGCTCACTCAGGAGAAAAAACAGCTTTAAAAGAAAGTGGTCTTAACAGGAAATGAGCTAAAGCACCTCCAGACTGGCAAACCAACTCAGGGACCACACTACAACCCAGTATAAGATAAATAAGGATTATTTTCAACTCCATAATAATAGGTCCCCGTTAAAATGAAACAGCCACCACATAATTGGGAAAAGCAGAACAGTTGTAGGTTGGTAAAAAAAAAAGGACGACTGATCCTTAATTGTAAGCCTTTTAATTGACCAAATAAGTGGGAAATGAGCTGTGATTCATGTAAATAGAGTTTATGTACTCCCTGATAGTTAAAAAATAAACAACAATAAATGAATTCATGCTTACAGTACATGCCCCAGCTGATGACACACAGCCTTATGTAGGCCATGCATGTGTTATTAGCAATTCAGGTGTCAGGTTTCACCATTTAGGTGACAGACTGACAGCTGAGTTGATTCTCCAGGATTACGTTAATGTAAAATATGAAAGCCAGTCATCAGTGCATGCATTTTTTCCCCTATCATCTGTTTGAACCAACGTCCCAGGGAACAGTGAATCTCACAGTAATGGAGTTTATTCCAGAAGTAACTTTATGCCGTAAAGCGCAAATGCCACTTTCTTATTTTCTCCTTCTGGTTCTGACTTTACACACTTTGCTGCCGAATGTCCTCTTGTTGCACTCAGCTGTGCTTTTTAAAGGAAAGTGACGAGAGTGATAACATAGTGAGAAATGCTCCAATTTAGCGATGTAATTAATGAAAGCTTCTCAGTATGCGTTGCTGCATTTTATTCTGAGCTGATTCCCCCTTCAGTGGATGCAGAAACTAATTGTTGTGCCTCTTCTATGATATGTTTTTGTCAAATCTTCCTACAAAACTGCACCTGAGTGTCTACCATAAGTGGGATAAGTATCATCACTGGAAAGTAAAAGTAAAGGCATTCATAGCAGCACTCGATATTATTCCATGAAAAATGCTTCATGCAAAAAGCTGAACAATTGAGCCTAAAGAACTTGTGAGATGGTTGAATTGAAATGGAAAGCCTCATATCTTTACTTTATTGGATGAGTGATGTGTCTGAGCTTATTTATTTATTTATTTTCCAACAAGCTTTAATTTGTGTCAGTTGCAAATATGATCTCATATAACACAACATCCTATCCATCAGCACGGGACAGGGTCCAAAACCCAGAGACGCACACTGGTAATGTGTGAAAGATACAGAGAAACACAATCAGTAAAAAAAAATCAATGTAAGGTCCTTAAATTGTAAGTAAAAAATATTAGTCTTATTGTCAGTAAATTATTTAAATTACATTTGTGGATTTTTAGAAATCATCTGTATAAAGTAAACATCATCTAAATATCCATAGCTGTGGCTGGTGTTTCTGAGTGATCTACTTTATATAGACGACCTATGAGGTCACTAGTCTGGTGCTATTGCATGTTTTTCTTATTCTATAATACATTGTGTGATACTGTATTGTATTTTGCCATTCCCCAAGTTGAGCCATTTTATCTTATTTGAAATTGCATGTTATTGTGTTCTCTACACTGTTGTGTTGTTCAGCCCCTGATTGATCCTGCAAATTTCATTGTACTAGCCCTGCTTGTCCAATTAACAGCTGCAAGTACTTTAAGTAGTAAATAAGGCTAGGACAATACTATATGAATGCGGTCCAGTTTTATTTTCCAGAGTCCAAAACTAGATTTTTTTTGTCTATCTGATTTAAAAAAAAATGCTGTGTACAAAAAATACAACCAGCAGAGACAAGTTCTCTTTTTCTTTGAATGTAAAATGAAAATGAAAACAATAATGTTTAAGTGTTTTAGGGAGAACACTTTTTTTCCTCTCAGACTTGTTCTCGTTCACTCTAATCCTGCCATTAATCAGATAGAGAAAAAAAAACTCTAATAGAAACAGAACAGGCGCTCCTGGTGCTGCTGTACTGGGAGATTAATTGACTTTATATTTCATTGTGTGAGTGTGTGTGCTGCAGTAATTCTTTGCTTGTGGGAACAAAATGTTCTCATAAGGAGAAGGAAATTAGGAAAATCTTCCAAAGTGGTGATTTTATCCCTTACTTAGCTAATTTAGGATGAAATCTGAAGATCAACAGCAGGATTATGTACAGGTTTACACTTGGACTGCTCCTCTGCGAGGACACGTGTTAGTGTCTATTTATTTAAACTGCAGAATCCAGATTTCCTATAGAAACATTAAAAGAACTACCTTTTAGTTAGAAATGAAAGTGTTAAATGTGTGTGTGTGTGAAGTACGAATGTGCATCAGGTATTATGGCTTCATAAAGCAGCTAGACGAGATGTCACTTATAAAAGGAGGATCTGGGACATTAGCCTTCTGCAAATCAGGAGAGAGAGAGTGAGCAGAATGACATGAAGGGAAATTGAGAGGAAGGGAGTTGGGACTTATGTATGATGAGCATAAGTGGAGCGAGTAAAGAAAAGAAGCAGGATGGAAAAATGACATGAAGAAAGAGGATATCAGTCAAACATCAGCTGGCGATAGATACGGAGGAATAGGACAAAAGTGGTAAAGGTGAAAAGAAGAGCATGAGGAGGGACGAAGAAGGTAAGACTGAAAAAAAGTACAATAGCACAATAGGTCTCCTTTTCCCTTCTTGCTTTAAAAAGAAGTTAAATCTTTCATGCTCTCTTCCTTCTTGCATCTCTTGTTTTTTTCTTTTCCTCCTTCCCCTGCTCCCCTTCATTGAATAACAACTCGTTTTCCTCTTCTGTTCTGCTGTGAAGTCACACAGAGGCCAAGTGTATGAAGAGAAGGCAGTGGAGAGATTAAGGAAAAGAGCAAAATATTTCCAAGTCAAAATAAGGCAAAGTCTGTGCAGTAGTGTTCTTTATGAAAATAACTGAAAGAAAGATGCCAAAGATATGAATTAGTAGCGGAAGAACTGAGGAGAAGAACAGAAAAAGCAGAGAGGTCTCTGGTGTGCTTCTAAGCTAGAGAGACGACCCAGAAAAGTCAAGAGTAAAAAAAATGGACTGCCAGGAAAGGAGGTCTATTCTATAGGGAGGGCAAGGAGGAGGGGCTGGAGGGAGGGAGGTAAAGGCTGCAGGTGTTCATTTGTTATACTGAGCAATATGGCAGCAGGGAGTGTGTTCTTAGGTGTGTTTTAGTCTGATGCGGGAACAGAGATCAAGTTGTTGCTTTAACACAGTGTTTTTCTCCACGGGGTACAAAAGCACGTCAGCAGCGCCACATGGCAGGGGAAGGTTTGATGAATTTCTTACCCGGAGATTATAATGCAATATGACATCCTCTTTAACAAACCAGCAGCTCGTCTCTTTTCACACCAATGGGAATGAAAGAGCTGCGAGGAGACGAAGATCTAATGTTGGCAAATTCTCTGTGCCGAATGTCGCTCACTGCTTTGTAGAAGACAGTTTGAATTTCTTTGAAGCCTTATTCAGATTGAACACAAAGCAAAATGGAAATCAAGGAAATGGCAAGGTCCTTTTAGAGACGATTGTTACTGCTTGAAAGACATTAATGAAATGCCTAAGAGTAATTATTTGGGCAGTAAAGGGGACCTCGGATCACCAGTTCAGTCTGAGTGAAAGATTTTTTTAAATATTAAATAAAAAAGGGGGAAAAAAGCTTAAAAAGGATGGTAAGTTTTTTCCTACAGCTCACGCTAGTACTACTCAGCTGCACAGCATTATGGTTTCTTTATTTTCACATCACGATCAGCATCCAAAGCACAAAACAAATGCAATTCTAATTGAAAATAAAAGAAAAAGCACACACCACCATCTTTACTATAATAACGAATAGCTATGCCAACCACCACAGAACAGAGCCCCCTACTGTGCGCATGTGTTGCATTATTGGCAAAGGTTTCCTGTTTCAGCCATTTACCAGCTCTTACTCCGCATCCTTTGTGTGTCCTTCTTGCTTCCTTATGTTGTGTTACTGGCAGTATTGTCTGGTTGTGTAGATCCAAACAGAAACCAACATCCATTCAAAAACAAAAACATTTTTTGTTTGTTATTTTGTGTTTTAATGGACTCCAAAAGACCTAACAGCACTCATATTCAATCTGTGTGACATAAGCACAAGCTCAGATCAAGTCAAGCATTTGTTACGTGTGCAGATGCATAGTGTTGATACTGAATTTGCTAGCAATGGGTTCACTGAAAATGTGTCCTGCTACTACTAAGTTATCCACCTGCACAGTTCAACCTTTGTAAAAATCACACCCAAAATAAAAAATCTTTTCATTTAATTCACCCAGTGATTAAAATTATCCCAAGTGTAAATGGAAACTTAGTTGTGTAGAAATGTAAAAGATTTTGTCATATCAGTGCATCTGGCCAAGAGCAGCTCTGTATTTGCATGCATTCTGCGAATTGTAGCATAAAATGTAGTTTAAACAGCTGCCCGATTCCTCATTCAGCAGTATGTTAGGCAAATGTGATGTGAATGCAGCTGACCTTTAAAGCAGGCAGCAACTCATGAGGTTCTAATAAAACATGAGCGACTAGCTATCAGATATTGCGGCTTATATCTATTGCAAAAAGCATTCTCTTGGTGTAGCAGGCCTGCAAATGAATGGATTACTTGCTGACAGCGAGCTAGAACCATCTGGCACTCTGAAGCGTTCTTGCTTTCAGTGATACTAGATAATTGATGAAATAAATCGATTTCTATGCTGGACCCTATTGTAGAATTTGTGCTTTCCAGACACCATTTACACTGGCAACTAACTCACTGGGGGTGCTTAAAATAACTGATCTCCTTTTAAATACCCCTTCAGATTTCAGACTGACATAGTTCCAAATAGGGGCTGGACTCAGACACTAGGACGAGATGCAGGGATCCAAGCAAGGACTAAAAATAACAAGAAAGCCAAAGAATTAGGGAAAGGTAGAAAAACAAAAATACGTAAGATGAGTACAGAAATGAAATGAAGGTCTGAATGATGCCTGACTGTCTTGACAGGCTGCATTGTGACAGCCTGAGAGCAGGAAGTCAAGTTGACGTGGGTTTCAAGTGGAGACAAAGCCAGACGAGACAGCCTCTGCGATTCCTCTCCAAACATACCGTTACATAATGAATGAGAGTGAGATTTCATTCTTAATGCCACAGCCTGTTAACAGCCGTGCTTTGTGTGGTAATGACAGGAAGCCACCGAGAGGCAATTTGAATGTGTTGATCCGACGAGCTTTGACAGCCACCTCCCATTGTCTCTCATGACAGGTTAAAATCACCACTTCCTGCTCAGGCTCCTGGTAAACTGCTGTGATTACTAGAACCTTTAATGAGTTAAATAGAAATATTAAGTAAAAAAAAAACTTTTCCTACTTCATAGTTTCCCCCTTTGTCCAATTTGTTTTTGGACTCTTCTTCCTTTCGTTCTTCTCTTTTATCATCATGTTTCATTGTCTTCCCTCACCTCTTTTCAGCCATCATTGCCTCTAATTTTCTGCTGTCTCCTTCACCTCCTGCTCTCACCTGTCATAATTTTTTCCCGCTCCTTTTCCTCTTTTGGCAGTCCTTTCTTCCTGTGCAGTGACCTGACTCTTCACCTCTCTGTTTTCTGACATTATGCCCATCTTCCGTGCTGTCAAAAACTAGCTATGAGTTATAGCAACTTGGATTTTATTTTTGTTGCTTGAACATCATTTTTGCGAGATGTTGCAGACACCACAGTCAGTGCTTAGACCCATTCTGGGTCTAAATAAAACCTCTCACTCAAATAATTCAATATATTGTAGAAAAAGAAAAGGAATTAATGACAGATTTATTATTTTAAAGCATCTTAGTGAGTGGAAATCTTGATTTCCCATACCCTTGTTTCCCTTCCTTACCCCTGGTTACTGGTTACAGCAAATGAGCCGGGTTTGTCAGAGGTTTCTTCCTGTTAAAAAGGGTTTTTTCCTTTCCACCTTTGCCAAGTGCTTGCTTACTGATGCTTGGTGTTTTCCCTTTATTATTGTAGGGTGTCTACCTCACAATGAAGCACAATGACATGACTGTTGTTATGATTTGGCGATATATATATAAATAAAACTGAATTTGAATTAGAAACTAAATTAGTCCAACATCTGTATATTTTTTTTCACTACAGCTGTATTTTGTTGTGTTTTCTGTGTTATTATCATATTTCCAAAGAGATTTTTGGAAGACAAATACATTAAATGTGTCAGCAAAATATATTTTACACTATGTCCTTTTTCTGGCAAATAAAACAGCTCTTGTGTATACACTTAAGCAGCTTTTTAAGGGAGGACAACAATTGATATCTGAAAATTCATAATTTTTGAGAAAACATGCACTTTTTCTGTCCTCATAGAAAAAGTTTCAGTCCTTGTCCTTTCTTAGCTCGGCTAAAGGAAACATAACACTGTAAAGCGAAGAACAATAAAATGGTAATGGCTACTAAAAAGAAGAGACAAAACTGCAAAAGTAAAAACAAGGGTCCTGAAATCTGAATAAATTGGCAGTAATATGATTCAATGAAACAAACTCTTTAGAAAAACAACCAGTTAAACAGCTTTGAACTACATCTGCATAGTGTTAACTCACTTCAAATTACTACCAAACAGAATCTGCACAGTAAAGACGAATACACAGTGAACTACAGGAGACTCAGAGGCAGGCTGCTCACATTATATCACAGCACTGCCCGAATGACATCAGTGCTTCCCTTAAATTAGATGTCAGCAACAAGGTGAGTTTGCTGATTGGTGAGCTGGATGGGTTGCCTTTCCAATCAGGGTCGAATGAATCCTGGAAGCAGACTAATTGGCACTTGGGTCCAATCATGGTTCAAGGACTGCACAGCAGGATCTACATATCATGAAAACACAGAAGAGGTTAAGCAGATGGGTGGGTGACAGTGGTCAAGGCCATAACATTTGGCAAATGTTCTTATTTGAGTGCTAGATGAGATTTATTGCCACTCTCGTATCTGATAAATTTAAATTAAGGCTACAGCTAGCAGCACAACCACCCCACCTCCCCTCCTCATGACCTCCCCCTTCTGATGCTTTAATTTGTGAACACTTAAGAGAAAATATATCACAGCCACCGCTTTCATTTAGTTTTACTCGAATTTCTTAAATTTGAAATGCTCGCGAAAGAGCCCTTTTCATGAAACCGCATGAAGATAAACACGTGCTCCACCTACTGATGTCTCAGAATTTTAGCAGTAACATTTACAATCCGTTTGTTTGGTATCATAATGCTAATAAAATCAAGCTACATAGCGAAAAGCTTAGAAAATTATCTGATGCTATTATTGGATCAACTAAGCTCAGATTATCCAACGCTTTTTGTCTCTGTTCTTGCAGAAGTGTTGCATCTACACTAAGTAACTGAGTGTAAAGATGTTCACTGGCTCTAACTGAATTTTCTATGGAACATGTTTCTGTAATGAATATTAGGAGTTGCTGTAAAGATGTATGTAACATGCACTGAATCTAATATGATGTCCTCTCATTGGGAGAGATTTTGTGAGTAGAAAATAGTCCATCACTGTACAAAGATATGCTCATGGATATTTTCTCAGTAGTGTTCCAAATTCTGTTTGCAGCTCTGGGGATTTGTGGTCTCTTTTCATATAATTGAAAGCATTCATTTCAAAATTAATTAATTATATTTTAACATCTATTAATCGCCATTTACAATCCCCCAAGAATCAGTTTACCACCAAGAATTTTCTCTCCAACAGCACCTTAAGGACACGAAGACTTTTGTAGTGATATTTCGCTAGTTTATCAGAACAAAAAGTATCCATAATTCTTTTTTATCCACATTTCTGTCAAAATGTTGAAAGATAATTCATTTTACTGTGATAGAGGACTAACTAAAGAAAAGAAAGTAACACAGATGTTAGGCTTTTTGTTTAATGATAACATATGCAACCTGTCTTTTTCTATACATCCTTATTTACTGGGTCCTTTTTTATTTTTAGACAAACCAGGGGTGCACACAGTAGATTATCAATAATCCATTAAAAACAAGACAATTTGTCATCTGGCGTTATGAAATTTTAAAACTGTAACAGCTGTTAGAATATCAGAGTGAGCTTGGATTAGCTGGTACAAGAAAATATACTTTGAAAATAAGTTTTGGGATTGTTACTACTTGTAAAAAAGGAAATGTGCTTTTTCAGGTCAACTCTAAGTTATGATGTGTAAAATATTTTATAATATTTTGGAGAAGGTTTCCTTAAAAATGACCTCTAGTGTCCGTATAAAATAATTCTAATATAGATCTAACTCAACTTTGGACCATTTCTTTCTAATTTCATTGTTATACTTGATTCTTCAGAGTCTATTTTCAAAAGTCCTTGCTCAGGCATTTTCTTGCTTTTAAAAAAAGTGCTTGTTGGAGCCTCTGCTTCCATTCTGGACCAGTTATTCCTCTTCACTGCCCTGCGGTTCTAATATAGACCTTGGCGGGAACAAATCACCATAGTGCCAGCTGTAATAGAGGTTAGAGGACTCTCTTGTGTGGATGTGAGAGTGAGTGCTTACACAAGGGCTTTTTGTGTGCACGTGTGAGTCCTTTATCAAAGAACTAGCCAAAATCATGTTAAATTTATTTCATTGAAAGGACCAACAAAATTGGTGCTCCTTAAAGTGATTTATTCTCCCTGCAGCAACACAAGAAAACTGTCCAGTCATCGCTTGTAAGTAGAAAAAGGGTTCTTGCACTGCCATTGATTTGATCAAGATATTATCACTGATAATGTGCTGGATAGAAATGTTATACTGGTTCAGACACTAGTCTGATAAGATAATCCTACACCATATCTGACTTTATTATGCTTCCTTTTCAGATTGTACAGGGACCTGTTTGATTACCTGAAACTAATCAGTTTTTTAAACTTAAAAAGTTGTCTTTTTAACTTTTTATCTTAATGAGGACAATATTTTTTGGTTTCTGAACATGTATTGTTCTGCATTGTACTGTACCTCAGGTCCAGTACAGTCTTTAGCACTGAACATCCACTTTTCTACCAATTAGCAAATGCTGGGATGCTAATACACTAAACTCCAATGGTACTTACTGCATGTTTTGCCTTATGGTAACTTTGCAAGTCAAAAATCTTTAAACTGCTAATCATTAGAGTAACAGTCAGAACATGTTGGGATGCTGATGTTAACACTAGTACAGTGGCTACAAGACTGCAAAGTTTTGCATGTAGTAAACTGCGAGATTTTTTTCCTTTTTGATCCGTTAAAAAAATAAAAAAAAAAACTATCAGGTTAGAGTCAAAACAGATGTACTAGATGAAAAAACACTGATAGGACAAAGTATTTTCATAAAAAAAAAAAACAATAAAAAACCCAAAAAGTAAATAGTTATGAATTTGTTTGCCTGCAATTGAGTGAAATAAGTATTTGAATTCTGGCTCCAGTGGGCAAGAATCCAGTCTGTGCCCACATGGCACACAGATTGCAATTAATCAGTCATTAAATTACAGATCCTCCTGATCCTCCTGAAGTCTTGGGTGGTGGAGCAGGTCACCTACTAATCAGAAGGTTGGTGGTTCGATACCTGTCTGCTCCAGTCTACATGCCAAATATCCTTGGCAAGAAACTAACTCCAAGTTGCTCTCCAATGCATGAATGCGTGTGAACCAGTCCATTTACCATGTGTATGAAGCACACCTGTCCACAGAATCAGTTTCTTCCAGTCCAACCTCTCCATCACCATGGGCACAACCAAAGTCAAATGATGTCAGAAACAAAATTATAGACCTATACAAGGGTTAAATAGGCTACGAGGCCATCAGCAAGGAGCTTAGTGAGAACGTGACAACTGTTGGTGCGAATATTTGGAAATGGAAGAACTATAAAATGACCATCAAATGCTCTAAGTCTGGAGCTCTATGCAAGATCTTGCCTCATGGGGTGAGGATGATCATGAGAAGGGGTTGTGGATCAGCCCAAAACTACACAGGAGGAGCCTTGTTCGTGTGTAGTGTGTCACCATTGGTAACACACTACACCGGTAATGGCGCCCAAGGTCCCCTATGCTTGCAAGCATAGGGAACATGTACAGGCAAATGATACAGAGATGGTTTGGGATAAAGTTCTGTGGTCACATGAAATCAAAATCAAACTCTTTGGCATTAACTCAACCAGCAGTGTTTGGATTAAGTGAATACTATCTACCTCCACAGTCACACGTGGAGGTGGAAATATTATACTTTGAGGCTGTTTTCCCGGTAAGGGTACAGGTTGACCTCACTGCATTAAGGGGCCAATGGATGGGACTTGTTTTCATTCATAGGGCTTGTTTTGTAAAAACAACAGAACTGTAATTAAAAAAACATATTTTATGATAAACTCTCACCCTATCATAGCTGGCATAGGCTCCGCCCCCAATGACCCGGAACTGTAAGAGCAGACAAAAACGAATGGATGAATCTTCCCATATGGAAAAGAAATAGTAAAAACTTTCATGAGTAAATCATATAAGGCTTACATGATTTACTCATGAAAGTGGCCACTTTCTCATTACTTTCATATATTGTTTTAGTAAGTATCCAAAACATACAAGTTTCATTATATGATTTTTCAAGGGATCTTATATCTGTTTTCACTCTTGTATGCTTTTCATACAAGTTTCACACAAGACAGATACAAACTTTATAAGATTTATATATATCTTTTCCATATCAGTTTTTACCACCATAGGGATTTCATAAAATAACAAACTCTGCCGTTCTTTGCATTTTACACAAAATTATGTAAATATTGAAAAAAAGTTTTAATGGTGATCAAACATGCTTTGCATTACATAAAATTGTAAAAAATAATTAAAAACTGAGTATTTTACATTTCTTTCTATCATGTGAGTGTCTTATAAACTTCCTTTAGCTGCTTTGGCTTGTATCAAAGAGTAAAAAAAAGAGTTAAGTGTATGGGGTCTGTCAGACAACGAGGATAAATATGAGTTGTGTAATTCTCTGGAAAGCTGTTTATCACTTTGTTAAATTGCTTCAGTGGCAGAGTACTTACAGTATGGAGGAGCAGAAATAAATCATCTTTCTTTTTTTCTCCCTTTCATTATCACATTTCATCGATGCTGCCAACCCTTCATTTTATCTCTATCTTTTCTGTAGCTCTCGATCCTGCCACTCAAACTCTGTCTTGTTCTTTTTAATTTGGGCTTCTTCTCTTTTGTAACTCGCCATCTTGACAGATATTTTTCTTCTTCCAAGAGGCCCTGCCTCTTTACATTATTTTTTCTTCCTGTCTCTCTTTGTCTTTCTATCGGAAAATAACTAGCCTTTTGCTGAATATAACATCGCTTGTTCTTCTAACACAATAAATGTTTTATAGATGAGAAACAGTCATCCAGTATGTTCAAATCAGAGCAATGAGAATCTTAGATTTGTGTGGAAGTGGTATTCAAGTAAATAATGCATACGTATGCTGACGTCAGTGTCCTCATATCTTCCTGAGCACTTTTTCTCAGAAGCCACAGGGATGGAAAGAAATGATTCAATGAGGTTCTGTTAGTATTTTTATCCAGTGAGTGTTTAGCTGGTCTTACAGAGGGATTTGGGCTGGCTGTAGCTCAGGAGGTAGAGCAGGTTATACACTGGTAGATGGTTCGATCCCTGGTTGCTCCAGTTTGCATGCTAAAGTATCCTTGGGCAACATACTGAACGCCAAGTTTCTTTCTGGAATGTGTGTGAATGTTAGACAGGAAGCACTTGGGTAGAAAAAGCATAGAAAAAAGTTCTGGTATGAATGATTCAATGAGGCATGTTATATAAAGCGTTTTGAGTGCACGATCGTGGCTCAAAGAGTTGGCAGTTCGTCTTGTAACCGGAAGGTTGCCGGTTCAAGCCCTGGCTCGGACAGTCTCGGTCGTTGTGTCCTTGGGCAAGACACTTCACCTACCGCCTACTGGTGTTGGCCAGAGGGGCCAATGGCGCGATATGGCAGCATCGCCTCTGTCAGTCTGCCCCAGGGCAGCTGTGGCTACAACTGTAGTGTGTGAATGTGAGAGTGAATGAATGGTGGAATTGTACAGTGCTTTGAGGGCTCCGAAAGCGCTATATAAATGCAATCCACTATTATTATTATTAAGTGTTTGTAGTATATGATGTTCGCCCACATTAGAAGATCTTAACAACAAATATAATCAAATTGCTCATGACAGCATGAATTGTATTACTTTGTTGATTACGTGACCTTATAACTTCGTAATAATCCCCTTAATTAAAAGTCAATACTTTCCTTTATTAAATACAACATACACTGTGTTTGGTACTACTTTGTGCATGCCAATATAAAAATTTAGTGTAGACATTAAATGGTATTTGATACTGTCCCTGCTGTTTTCTTATGCACAATAGTATAGAACTTCAAATTTTCAGCTTCCTTTGAAATGCATGCACAGTTCATGGAACAAAAAGCTGCATAAATATACATGAGCGAGTGAATGAGTAGTGAATCATGACTGAGTTTAAAGCTTAAAAGAATTATTCACTAGTGAAAATGCTAACTAGTACAATGCCCATGTGACTTCTGAAGCTGCCGATGTGAGAATACTTCCTGCTTCTGATTGCCTTACCCAGGCAGCTCCTTTGGTTTAACTCTGTTAACAGTAGCAAAACCACTTGAGAAGTGTGTACTGTACATGAGACAGAATAACTTACCAAGATGGCCTGACCTGTTTCACAATATTGTCACATTTAACGGCTGATGACAAATGCCAACTTATTTCTAAAAAGCACGGCTTGAGGTTTGCTCGTAGCCATAAGTGTTGGGCACTTATTAAAAGTGATTTAAGGAAACAAGAAAAAAAGATACAGTAACTGGATGCTGGGAGATGTGCTAGACCAAGTCTGATACAGATGATTACACCATGTAGCTTACATAACCTAGAGGCACAGGACATTATTGGAAAAATAAAATTAAAAAAAATCTCCTGGTTAAGTAAAAGTTAACACAAAACAATTTATTGCTGATTTTTTGGTGCCAAAGTGTACCACTGTAAATCTTGTAGAATCCATAGATTAGCATATTTGGCAGCTCATAAATGACCAAACAGGTATTCGGCAAGTCTTGCAAAAACGATATGGCTTTTCATCATGTTGGAGGAGGAGGAGGTCAACCAGAGTGCAGCAAGTTCACTAATGAACCAATGACAAATGAAGATCTTTGTAACTGAGATTTTCAATCAATATAAAGGGTTAATCAGAATATTGGCAGCTCATCAATAACTTTTTCACAGGTCACAGGGACATTTCATTTCACCTGAGAGGAGATAACAGATAAGGCATGTACATAGAAGAGAAAGCTTTGATTTCATTCTCCTTAACTGCACCTATATTTCTCCCTCTGAAAGGAGTTTGTTAGCAGTCTAGTGTGCACAGTTTTCAATATATAATTTTCAGGTTTTGTGTGATGGCACCAATATAAATGTGAGCTGATTTAATCTTCTTGAAAATCGGGTAAAGATCACATCAAATCTGAAAATCTGTAAAAATGTTATATTACCCACAGTTTTTCATGGAGCGTCTTCAAACTTCACAGCAATATACTAGGCCTCGGGGAACATGAGTACCTAGTTTGGCTAAGCATTTGACCTTGACTAACATTGTTAGCACTCAAGGTCAATGATGACATTGAAATTTTTTTTTAAGAATCAAGTAATCAAGGTATCAAGTAATATGTCATATTAGAGGGCTTGGTGAGAACAGCAAAATGCACTTTTTATGTTTCCAATATGATGCCCTACAAAGTCACAATGACATCATAAAGTTTCACAAAACCACTCTAGATCTTAAAATCTCTGTCAATATGGATTTCCATATTACCAATTAGTGCTCTCTGAGAGCTGTTGTTGTATACAGTATTGATTTAAATATACAGTATATATGCTAAAACAGAGATTGCATGATGCATGATCAACATGCTCCCCTGGCCAACATCAATAGACTGGGCTGACCTGGGAGGATGGTCAGCTAATGAGGCCCAACGAACACCATAAAAGCCTGCGAATATACTCACTCAGTCACTCCCTTAAATTCACCTTGCACCTCCACATTACATCTATCTTCTGCTTAAATTGCTAATATGAATATAAAAAAATTCCCTACTTTGTTGAGTGTACAAGTTTTATTTTTATTTTGAAAAACTGAGACACACTTTACAAGCACATACTACTGTACATACTGTGAGAATCTGTACTTACATACTGTAGCTAATAATACAACTTTATATGGGAAATGCAGAAATAAGTACGTATGGTACACTTAATTAGTAGTGCCTGCTCATACTAATTAAATACCTCTCAGCTGTGACTACATGCATGATCTGATGGATGTCTAGTTTGATGTCAGATAATCTTTGGCCTCAGTCACATCCTCGTTTAAAGTGAGATGAGGGGTGGCTACCACTTTATCACCCCATCTTGTTCCGTTTCATGTGCAAACTAGTGTAACAAGACTGTTACTGCGAGTGTCCTCTAACTACAAACACGATCTTGTGTTAGTGAGGCAGCTTTACTTTTTTATGCACATACACTAACTGTACAAAGACCATCTTACCAAACAGTCATGTATCTTGGTGTTAGGTTAGATAGCCTGTAAACAGGGAGCACCAATCACTGTGGTAGAGGCATGTGTACAAGGGACCCAGGTGCCATCACACTGCTGCTTAAATGAGAAGAAACTGATTAATTCACGGGCAGCAGCTGTGCCAATAAACTCCTGCAGCTGAGCAAAACTATCCTGATACTATAATCAGTCTGAAACATTGTTTGTCAGTTAATCTATCCTAATATCTTTGAGCAAGGCATTCAAACTGGGGTATCTCCTGGCCAAACACATAAGACTGTGACAGTACTCCCCAGTGTTCAAAAATAGTATAGCACACTCAGCAAAACCCTCAATTTCTAGGAAGGTTAAAAAAATGCTTATCTACCAATAAAGTAATTAGCGCTGACTCCTTCTTCCGGCGTTCAGTGTTCTGCTTTGCCCATCATATGTGGTGCCAAAGCTTTGAAAAGGCAGCTTCTTTTTCATCTCCAGCCTTAGTCATCGCTCGTCATCGTCTGTAGTACCGCTACCAGGAAAGTCATTTTTTAAATAAATGCAACTCTCTCAGCGCCTCCCAGAATCCTCTCAATCTGACAGGCACCTTATGCCAAATCATCTCTTTCTGTAATGAATAGTCTACTGGTGACAAAGTAATTTCACTCACTGGATATTGCTGTACATCCATTTAGTTTCATTTAACCACTGATTCATCCACAGAGGTTCAGACATGCAGCGATGACTGTCCCTTTTCCAACAAAGTATGCATTAACACATTTTTGCATATGTCATGTTATGAAGAATGGAAACAATAACCTGATTGACAAATTACATATAGATAATTGCTAAAAAAAATTTATCTGCAGAACTAAAATAAGCAGGGAGTCTGCTTTTAAATTGGCTATAATATGTACAGTACAATTTAGGAGGAGGACCTCAGAAGTGTGTGAAGTTGAGTTTTTAAACTTTATAAAGGGTTTCTCAGAAAAAAAGGTCCTTCCTGAGAAAAGAGGGAAGTTATATGATGCTACAGTTCACTCTATGGCAGTAACACTGACAGGGCTTTGACATGATAACACCCCACTGTGCAAGAAGGGGATGTATTTGTGATGCTGTTTGGAAAGTTGGAGAGATGTTGTCTGTAGCTGTACATAGAAAATTTGACCACACTGCCAAGATTATATTTGGCAGTGTCTCCTAAGTTGTGAATCATGAAGTGATTTTTAAAAAACAGTTTTCTTAAGTACTTTAGATACATTAATGATTCATAATGCTGGTGACTTTGCAAGTGCAAAACTTCTATAGAGCATGCTATTTAAGCTGCTTTAAGCTGCCTGAGACTGCTGTCTACAGTATCTGCAAGCCACATTGCAACCCACCTCTAACACAGCTGCTCCTTTCATGTCATATTTGTCTTAATTAAGGACATATTTGACATATATTCATGAATATTATTTGTATATGGGATTCTCGCTACTGCTGTCAAAGTGCCTTAAACTAACTTACACTCTATCATAAACATTCACACATATTTGCACAACACAAGCAAATACTTATTTTGTCATTTTTAGACATTTTACCAGTAAAAGTCTGAAATCAATTTTGGGAGATTTATGTTAAGGCAGATCCCAATTCACTGCAGAAATATCTGCCTATTGAGTGAGTTAGGCCACAAGGTATGACCTACCTTGTCTACAAGTCTCCCTGTCTGTATGTTGGTCAGATAAGTTGTCTGAATGGAGAGCGACTATTTTTGTATCTGCTCTGCTTTCATTAATATCTCTCTGCTGGGAGACAAACTAATGAGTCCTGGCTCACTGATTGCTACATCACAACTTTTGTGCGTCACCTCAGACACTTTTTGTGCTACATCACAGCAGGCACACTTCATCACACACTGTGAACTACATTCACCAGAAATGCAGGAGGCTATTTTAGATTGGAGTGAGATTTTATTTTTATTCTTTTTTCCCCCTCTTTCAGAGGTGGAGAACAGAGAGGAGAAAAGACTGGGAGAAATGCCCTTGCTGATATTTATATAGAGATGACATTTAGGATAGTGGGGAAATGGTATTCACCTTTCAAGAGCATTAGGTAAACCTTATCATGTCTGAGGGGAATAATACCCAATTCTGATATTAATTCTTCACTTTTACAAAGATTTACTTTTTTCAGACATTTGATTACTTTAAAAACTTTTTAAGGTGAAAGGAAGGACAGGTCACTTGCACTTGGACCAGGGTTGGGGATGCAGTGAAAGAAAGGAGAGAATTCAAGTTGACAGAAGGAACCTTTGCAGTGAGCTTCCAGATTTCAAATGACTGCACCAGACTTAAGACCCGAGGCATCTGGAAACAAATAAACAACAGCAGCTGGTCTCAGAAGGAAAAGTGGCCGGGCTTGGCTTTCTAAGCAGATGCTGGCTGACCAACATCTGTCATCGTCATATCAGTAAACATTTGTATTTTAGGGTGATTATATCTGAATTGAATCAAAACAAACACATTTTTAGACAATATGTATATGTGTATATTAGGGGTGCAACGATATTCGTATCGATATTGAACCGTTCGATACAGTGCTTTCGGTTCGGTACGCATATGTATCGAACAATACAACATTTGTAATTTATTTTATCAATTTTCCTTCTGACGATGCTGTCTGTGTTGAGCGCTCAGTGAATCTGTGTTCGACTACTCCGCCTAGGCTGCACTGTCGCAGATCCACTGAGCGCTCAACACAGACAGCATAGTCAGAAGGAAGAGCGCAGGGCAAGCTAGCAAGACAGAAGTTAAGCTCTACTTGCAACAGGCAAATTGAACCTCATTCAGATCTGGCGTTTGGAATTATTTTGGTTTTCATGTGACGTATGACCCTGAAGGTAAGCGAGTCATGGACTAAAGTAAAACAGTATGTTGGATGTGCCATGCAATGCTCAATTACATTGGTGTGAACTAGTGTGTTAGCGCAGTTAGCTCGTTAACGTGTTGGCCGTCTAGCCCCATGCACGGAGCGATCGGCGGTAGCTCGTTAAGGAGATTTGCCGTGTTGTGGCGTTAAGGTCATTTCAACGAGATTAACCTGAAAGCACTAGTGGGAACACAACGAATATGACTGCACATTTACGCCGACATCATCCTAGTGCAAAGACAAGTGGAAGCAGACAAAAAAAAGCAAGCATGCTACTAACTTTAGCCGAGTCATTTAGACAGCTGTTAGCACATGATTCTCCTTATGCTGCTGAGAATATAGCCCAGAAGAAGCGGATAGTATAGCTTTTATTTTGGAAAGAGCCATTTCTCTGTAATAAACTCTCTTTTCCAAAGATGAGTGATTCCTCAATCAGATACAGGGCTTGCAATATCGCTAGCCCGACGTCCTGGAGCTAGCGATTTTTTTCAGTCGGGCTACCAAAATCTATCTCTGCCCTGCCCGTCGGGCTATTGTAGGAAAAATATATGTCAATGCTTTTGCATTCTTTCAGAAATGTAGCTGGGTAATTATGTCATTGGCATCGGTGAGCCACTGTCAATATGTGACATATTGAAGTCGCGTTTGAATTTGCGCTTGTTTTTTTGCTTTCACTTTGCAATCGTGCGAACTGTGTATAGAGAGCGACAGCACTGATCTGTGAGTGATGATAATTTGTGCACCAATTCCTCTGACATCGTCTTATTAATCGTTAGTTTACTATGCTGTTACGACTGTGACCGTAATTGTGTGTGGATTTGAGTATCTAGGTGCTCCTCCGGGATTGGTGCATCCAGGGTGGATGGCTCACACCGATTGGCTGAGGACTGGGAGACAGCGGATAAGAAGAGCCCGCCAGGGACTGCCCAGTCATTCATCCTCGGCCCAACCCAGCCGGCAGACCGGTCACTGTATCGACGTATTATGTAATGTAAGAGCATGTAGGGGTGGACCGCCTTTTTGGTTAATCAGTTTTCTCCTGTTTTTGTTAGGTAGGGAGGAAAGTGATTGTCGTTTTGTTTAGTTCCTTTGAGTAGGTAAGTTTCGTTTATTTTTGAGATAGGCTGCTTATGTTTGTTGTTTTGGCCTTGGGTTCACCCTGAAGCTATGATATGCTCCCTTCCTTTGTTTAACCGCACCTATTGTAAATAAATCACTGTCACAAAATAGTAAGTGTGTGACGTGCTGCTTGGGGTTGGACGGGGATGGATCACCCTTTATGTTGTGGTCTGGCCGCGCCTAGACGGGCCATAACATAATTGGGGGCTCGTTCCGTTTCTTTTCTCGCTTGTTGGTTTGTGGGGTTGGCGTGTTTTTTTTTCTGGTTGGCGGTTTTGTTTTTGTGTGGGGGTGTGTGTGTGTGAGTATGGAGTTTTCGCTGGACGGTTTTGTGGGGGCACCTTCATGGGAAAGAATTGACAAGTGTAAGAAAGCGGACCTGCTCATTGTGGCTAACTCTTACGGTGTGGAAGTGTCTTACAGTGCTCGCAAGGCAGAGTTGAAGGATGCCCTGGCTGAAAGGCTAGTGGAAAGAGGTGTGCTTCTACCACGGGGAGGTGATGCGGAAATCAAGCCAGTGACGGGCACAGATGACACTGCATTTGAAGCGGCTGCTGACGCTGGTGATGCGTCTGCTGCTGGCACGGAGGCTGATCGGATTTTTGAATCCGGTGAAGGTTCGTCCACTGAGGATCTGCGCCTCACGCTCCGCATAAAGGAGGTGGAGACCCGCAACAGGCAGCTGGAAGTGCAGGCTATGCATCTTCGTATCAGGGCTCTTGAGCTCGAAAGGGGCTCAGCGGGTGTTTCCCCAACGTTGTCAAGCACAAGTGCTTCTTCTGCTGGGTTTGACATAAGTAAACACATCAAGTTGGTTCCCCCGTTTCGCGAGTCTGAGGTGGACTCCTATTTTAGTGCATTTGAGCGCATAGCTGCTGCTTTGAAGTGGCCGAAGGAGTTTTGGTCCCTCCTACTCCAATGTAAGCTTGTGGGGAAAGCCCAAGAGGTGTGTTCAAGCCTGTCTATGGAGCAGAGTTTAGACTATGAAACTCTTAAGAAAACTGTGCTGCAGGCGTATGAACTTGTCCCTGAAGCATATCGCCAGAAATTTAGGATTCTTAATAAAGCTGCTAACCAGACTTTTGTTGAGTTTGCGCGAGAAAAGAATGTGTTGTTTGAGAAATGGTGTTGTTCATGTAAAGTTAAAACCGTGGAAGAGTTGAAAACTCTTGTTTTGCTGGAGGAGTTTAAAAAGTGTCTGCCGGAACGCATCGTGACTTATTTAAATGAACAAAAGGTGTCGTCTCTCACTAACGCGGCTCTCCTGGCTGACGAGTTTGTTTTAACACACAAAAGTGTGTTCCGTGCACAGAATTCGTTTCAGGAAAATTTATCTGAACGAAAATGGTCACCAAGTGCGGTGCGTAAAAACGTACCACAGTTTAGTGCTAAATCAAACGGTCGGGAATGTTTTTATTGTCACGATTCAGGGCATCTGATTGCTGCGTGTCCAGTATTAAAAAGAAAAGAAGCGAGGGGCACTAAATTTCCCGCAGGCGTGGGTTTGATTAAAACCGCTTGCTCGCCAAAAGTGCACGTGGAGGCTGAACAAAACCCGAAAACTGACGTTGATCCGCAGTTTCTACCATTTGTGTCATGTGGCTTTGTTTCGTTGACAGGTGAAGAACATGATAAAGTGCCAGTCACGATTCTTAGAGATACGGGTGCGTACCACTCGTTTCTACTAGAGTCTGTGCTGCCTTTGTCTGAAAAAACATCCTGTGGTTCCGACATACTAGTATGGGGAATAAAAATGAGCGTCACCAAAGCCCCTCTGCATATGGTGCACCTGCACTCGCCGTTAGTGTCGGGCTACGTTAAAGTCGCCGTGCGCCAGCGATTACCAATCGAAGGAGTTTCCTTCATTCTTGGTAATGATCTAGCTGGTGGGCATGTTTTTCCCCCGCCAGAAGTTGTTGATATTCCTGCCCTTGCTGCTGACTCAAGCTCCACTGCTTCAGAGGTGTTTCCTGCGTGTGCAATTACTCGTGCTCAGGCTCGTAAGATGGGTGAGATTGTGGATTTGTCGGGGTCGTTTATGGCTACGCTTGATGAAGACGACTCTTTCGTGTCACCCATTGATTCTGTGAAACTCTCCACATGTGACGTCCCTGAAATGATACCTGAGGACATTAATCAGAGCTTGAATATTACCAGAGAGCTGTTGATCAAAGCACAGCAGGGTGATCCTTCACTGGTGCCTTGTTTTTCCTCTGTTGTGGACAGAGAGGGATCTAAAGCTCCCGTAAAATATTTCATTGAGAATGGTGTACTGTTGCGATCTTGGTCTCCTGATTCAACTGATTTGCATCGGGTAAACCAGGTTTTGGTGCCAAAGGAATATAGACCCCAGATTCTCAGTCTCGCGCATGATGCCTGCTTAGCTGGACATCTTGGGGTCAAAAAGACGTATCATCGTGTATTACGTAACTTCTTTTGGCCTGGTTTAAAATCAGATGTGGTGAAATATTGTCGTTTGTGTCATACATGCCAAGTGGTGGGAAAGCCAAATAAACCGATTCCGCCAGCGCCTCTTCACCCGATTCCAGCGCTGGGTGAGCCGTTTGAGAGAGTTCTATTGGACTGTGTGGGCCCGTTGCCAAGAACAAAATCAGGCCACCAGTACATGTTAACGGTAATGTGCGCTGCCACTCGTTTTCCGGAGGCAATTCCATTACGTACCTTAAAGGCAAAGAACGTTGTGAAAGCCCTCACGAAGTTCTTTTCGACTTTTGGGTTACCCAGGGTTGTTCAAACTGATCAGGGAACAAACTTTATGTCAAAAGTGTTTGCCCAGGTTTTAAAGGAGTTAAAAGTTAAACATCAAACGTCCAGCCCTTATCACCCAGAGAGTCAAGGTGCACTGGAACGATTTCATCAAACCCTAAAGACCATGTTGCGCAAATACTGCCTTGAATCAGGTAAAGACTGGGATGAGGGACTTCCGCTTTTGCTTTTTGCTGTTAGAGAAACCACCCAGGAATCCCTTGGATTTAGTCCGGCTGACCTGGTTTTTGGACACACTGTACGCGGTCCCCTGCGACTGCTTAAAGAAAAGTGGTTATCTGAGTCGCAGCGAGCCGAGCATAACGTGTTAGATTATGTTTGCAGTTTTAGAGAGCGTCTTTTCCGGGCATGTCAGTTGGCCCGTGACAATTTGGAGCAAACACAAGGCAACATGAAAGCCCGGTATGACAAAAAGACAGTGGTCCGACATTTCGCTCCTGGTGAAAAGGTTCTAGTGTTGCTTCCTTTAGTTGGGTCTAGCCTCCATGCGCGGTTTTCTGGTCCCTATGAGGTGGACAAAAGGATAAGTGACACTAGCTATGCAGTAAAAACCCCTGATCGAAAGAGAAAACTGAGGGTTTGCCACGTTAACATGCTTAAACGCTATGTTTCTGGAGAGGACGTGGCAGCTGACAAAACCACACCCATAACGCCTGTCTCTGTGTGTTCGGCACCCCCATTGTATGTTTTGCAAGATGATGACTTGACTGACAAGAGCAGTTGTATGCCGTTGGCCCGTTTGCGAAACTCAGAAGCGTTAGAAAACTTAGACTCTTTCCTGTCGCATCTGTCAGATTCCGCCCGCAAAGATATCCTTGATCTGATTGAAGCTAATTTGCTGCTTTTCTCTGACCATCCGCGGCAGACGTCTGTGCTCTCTCATGATATCGTTGTGGAAGTTGATAAGCCAATAAAGCAACATGCTTATCGAGTAAATCCAACCAAGCGGAATTTAATGCAACAGGAAGTCGAATACCTGGTTAAACATGGGTTAGCTGAGCCCAGTAACAGTGCGTGGAGTTCACCCTGTATTTTGGTGCCTAAACCAGATGACACCCCACGTTTCTGTACCGATTTCAGAAAGGTTAATGCTGTCACAAAACCGGATTCTTTCCCTCTCCCCAGAATGGTGGACTGCATTGATCGTGTCGGCTCAGCTACATACGTCACTAAATTAGACCTGTTAAAAGGATATTGGCAAGTCCCGTTAACCCCCAGAGCTTCTGAAGTCTCCGCGTTTGTAACTCCAGATCATTTCCTCCAATACACGGTAATGCCCTTTGGGTTGCGAAACGCACCCGCAACATTTCAACGTCTAATGCGGAAGGTATTGTTTGGAGTGAGAAACTGTGAGGCATACTTGGATGACATTGTCATTTATTCTCCAACATGGTCAGAACATCTGGAAACGCTCTCTGAGGTGTTCAGACGTTTTTGTGAATCTTCTCTCACACTAAACCTCTCTAAGTGTGAGTTTGGTAAAGCCACCATTACTTATCTAGGGAAACAGGTCGGACAGGGGCAAGTGCGCCCTGTTGCTGCGAAAGTACAGGCCATTGTTGATTTTCCTGTCCCGCAGACAAAAAGAGCACTGCGTCGTTTTTTAGGAATGGCCGGGTTTTATCGAGGGTTTTGCGGAAATTTTTCTGATGTGGTTAGTCCCCTAACTGATCTTGTTAGCCCCTTAAAACCTTTTATTTGGTCTCCAGCATGTCAGGTGGCATTCGAATCTGCCAAAGCATTGTTGTGCAGTGCACCAGTGCTAGCTGCGCCGAATTTTGAGCGCCCTTTTAAACTAGACGTTGACGCCAGCTCGTGTGGCGCAGGCGCTGTTCTGTTACAGGAAGATGATCACGGCGTAGATCATCCCGTCTGCTACTTTTCAAGAAAGTTTAACAGACACCAGACCCATTATAGCACCATTGAAAAAGAGGCCCTTGCTTTACTCCTTGCGTTACAGCATTTTGAGGTCTATGCTGGGTCAAGTGTGCTGCCTGTGCAGGTGTTTACCGATCACAACCCACTGGTGTTCTTTTCCCAAATGTGCAACTCCAATCAAAGACTTATGCGCTGGTCCTTGTTGTTGCAAGATTTTAACTTGGAGATCAGTTACAAGAAAGGGAAGGATAACGTATTGGCTGACACCCTGTCTAGAGCACTGTCTCCTTGAATTAAACATTTTGGGGTTAATGTTAATTCTTGGGTAAGGGGGTGTTACGACTGTGACCGTAATTGTGTGTGGATTTGAGTATCTAGGTGCTCCTCCGGGATTGGTGCATCCAGGGTGGATGGCTCACACCGATTGGCTGAGGACTGGGAGACAGCGGATAAGAAGAGCCCGCCAGGGACTGCCCAGTCATTCATCCTCGGCCCAACCCAGCCGGCAGACCGGTCACTGTATCGACGTATTATGTAATGTAAGAGCATGTAGGGGTGGACCGCCTTTTTGGTTAATCAGTTTTCTCCTGTTTTTGTTAGGTAGGGAGGAAAGTGATTGTCGTTTTGTTTAGTTCCTTTGAGTAGGTAAGTTTCGTTTATTTTTGAGATAGGCTGCTTATGTTTGTTGTTTTGGCCTTGGGTTCACCCTGAAGCTATGATATGCTCCCTTCCTTTGTTTAACCGCACCTATTGTAAATAAATCACTGTCACAAAATAGTAAGTGTGTGACGTGCTGCTTGGGGTTGGACGGGGATGGATCACCCTTTATGTTGTGGTCTGGCCGCGCCTAGACGGGCCATAACATATGCAAACATGACAAGTGAAATCTCCCGCAGCTTACACATGTGAGAGGTTGATCGCACAGAGAATCGCTGAGCTTATGTGAGTGCGTGTGTAAAAGCATTTCAGTTCTGCTGAGCCAAATAAGACAGGTCAGGGTGAAGAAGTGACAGCCAAAGAAAAGCTTACCACAAAACGGAGAAGTTATGACAAATCAGACTATAAGGCAAAAAGAAAGTGCAGCTTTATGGTTTCATGGACAAAAGAATTTCTGTGGCTGCAATATGATGAGCTAAATAACCAGGGCTGCACATAAGTGGTCCGCAGGTGCGCATTCGCTGTCAAAATAAAAAACATGCACAAGGGTTAGGGTTAAATTTAAAAACTGTACTTTTGAGTTAAAATATATATATATTTATAATTTTAATAAATGACAAATTAAAAATGCATGAACATTTTTTTTGTATCGAAAAAATATCGAACCGTTGCACCCCGTGTACGTACGTACGTACGTACATACGTACGTACATACATACATACATACATACACATACATACATACACACACACACACACACACAGAGATCCTATTGGCTCTGTACCAGAACTATTAAATGTCAAATGTGACCACATGGTTGTGGCACAGCTGGGCCATATAAGGCAGACCTGTGAGTGAGTTTTGGTCGCCGGACTGATTGTCAAAAAATAGGAAAAACTGCATACAGCTAAAAGTTTCCTGTCGTTCAGTTACAGGCCATGTTTAGTCTTGACTGGTGGTGTTGCCTGTATATATGTAGCAAGGTTTTCTGTCATTTTTATGACTTGTTAGCATGCAGTAACTGATGTGACTTCACTGAAAGCACTGAAAGAGATGCAAAGATGCGGGCAGGCAGGAGAAAGGAGAAAACATCGCAGGCCTAATGTTTTGTGCAAAGTGTTGGGGACAAATCAGTGGAGAAATGCTGCAAATAAAAAAAACTGTCAGTCCTCTAAATTTTAATCTTTTATCTTGATTGCCTGGCAAGATTGCCTTTCACTCTGCTGCAGATAAAGCATGTTCAATTGGATTGAAGTGAACAGAGATAATATCCCATCAGTGGCATGAAAAGGGTTGCAGCAAACCAGAGTGGTAGATGTGTCTCCGGCCATTACCCACCTGTTGTATTAGTTATGTAACTCTACTCTACCTCAATACACCACCCGTGACAAGAGGTGACAGGAGGCTACACACACACACACACACACACTCTAGTTTCCATTACTTCAGAGGACCTAACATGAACTTAAATGCATTTTCGGTAGACTCACTTTAAGCATAACCATATTTAGCCCATAATGTTAACCTCAAACCAAAGCTAATATTTTCTTTAACCAAGTTTTTATCCTAAAAACAAAGAATTTCTACCAACAGAATTTTATTCTCAAGTAGAAGTTGTTTCCACAAGTTTTGTGTCTACATAACATAACAACATAATGGAAACATGCACACAAACACTGAAGCAAGCTAATAATATGCCCCTGTGTTAAAATGCTCACAGAACATCCTCACCGCTGTCTCTGGTTTGACTGCAGTCTCCATAGTAATGGCATCTGTGTCCATGGCAACCATATCCGTGTCACTGCTGGTGACACAAGCTGTGCCCAAATCACTTCCTCATTGACTTGTGCATCACTGTTCATGTAAATAATAAGCAGTAAAGCAGTAAATTAAGAGATGAGAAAGACAAAGAAAACTTGTTCATTGTAACTGTTTTTCTTGGCTTAATGATCTATAACATGAATTAACACGAGACTTGTCATGAATAAAGCTCTATAAATATGCTCATGTAAAACAGAATTCAAACTTGTACAGAAAAAGAGACAAAAAACCTTCCTAAACCTTTTCTACGACAAACTAAGAGAACTTTTGAGTTACTTTTTTCATTTTACAAGATGGCTGCTAAGTGGCAGGAGTTGCTTCTTGCCCTATTTTTTTGTTAGAATCTTTTTAGAACACAAATTCAAACACAAGCAAAGTGAATGTCTTTGCTTAGCCGTCAATATCTTACAAAGAGTGCCACTGTCCAATAAGAGGATTTAGCCAGAAGTGAACTAATGGAAAGGACTTATTTTCCAGAAACGACAGGTAGATTTGGTTAAAAGCACTTGTTGTGAGTAAAGCTGCCTAGCTAAAACATAGCAATACTGTCATGAATCGCTGTGCGGCAGGCAGGAGTTGGACCCAAAGTGCAGGACTCACAGACTCAGGGAGGTGAACTCAAAACTCAGCTTTATTTGCTGGCAGGGAAAAAACATTCAAACTAATCTAAACTGGGAACTTGGAAAACTCACAGAGAGACACACAGGGAGATCCACACAGCATGAGGGACGACGCGACACTGACTCAGAGAAATACAGGGTTTAAATACACTGGGAAGTAACGAGGGGAATGAGACACAGAAGGAGGGCACAGCTGGGAGAAATCAGGACTGACGAGACAAGCAAAGCAGGACGCATTCACATGAGACACGGACCATCAAAGTAAAACAGGAAGTATCACACAGAGACGCGAACTTGACACAGTGGAGACAGCAACTAAGAAATACAGAGACATAAACCATAAGGCAGAGGTCTAAGAACCAAAATACACAGGGAAATACTCAGCTGGGAACACAAGAGACTAGACTAGAGAGAGTAACAAAAAACCAACCATGAGAACATAATGCACAATGCAGAGTGACAGAAAACAAGAAACTCAAACATGCAAAGACACACAATTACACAGAACAGAGGGGACACAGAGAGACATGAAGGGCAAGGGATCAAAACTAGAAGCCATAGAATAAATCACACACAAGTACAATAATACAAAAATCACAAAGAACTAAAAACGCTGGGTCAGGAGACCCAGGACCGTGACAAATACAAGTAAAGTCAGCAAATGTAACACTGCTCAGCCAGCAAATATTAGCAGACTAACATTCAAATACTCTTATTGCTCTATCTACTATAAAACACAATGAGGACCTGTGTTGAACATTAGCAGTTAGCAAAGTTGTGCGAACAGCAAATAATACAAATTGTTTGTGTTACACAGCATTTGAAAGGCATTGCAACCATAAACTATTCAGCAATATTTTGCTAGAAGTCTGAAACTTCATAAAGGCCTTTTAATGTTAAGGAGATACTAGTAAAGACTGGCAAGACTTGTGACTCTTGTTACCACAATAGTTTGGCAGGAGGATTGGGAGTAAAGCAGATTTGTTTGCTCGTAAATCCAGATGCCGGGTAAGATTAGGATTAGGAAACTTATTTTACAACTCTAAAGGTTTTTATGTGGATATTCAGGTTGCTCACCATGTCACACGCATTACATCTGCATTCTGACCCAATTTTCTGTCGCTCATTATCTTTATAACCTTGGAGCTTTAAGCTTGTATTATAATATAAATCTCTCTGAATGGAAACATTACATAAATGCTTGAGATATGAATTGCAGCAGATGCATATTACTGACTTGTGCCTGTATATGTTTATGATATTGAAGGATTATTGCTGCTACACATTGTTGCACTCAGTCCACAGGGCTATATGTGAACTGGCCTTGGTCCACACTCGGCTGTCCTGTTTGTTTGCTTTGGTTCGGGTATAGTTTGATCAGTTTGGCTAAGAATCAGGTTCAGTTGCTGTAACTTTAGTTACTGAGAATTGTGTTCAATTTGTGTAGCTTTTAGGCAATTGGTGGCACTAGAAATTTGGTTCATCGGTTAATAGAAGTTTGTGCTGTGTAAAGCATGGTATTGGTATCAAATTCCTGGCTTACTGTATGTCAGGTGTGAGGTTTTGGAGCAGCATTTTCAAAGTGTTACCCAGTTCTCTGTAGTTACACTTTTTCCTTTAGCCACCATACCACACTCAAGACTTTTTCAACTTTTATACAAGGAACGAACCCAGGAATCAGCCATAGACTTAAGATAGAAATTATTCTGAAAGGGATGTGTGACAATGACTGATTCAGTCAAACCTTTTAAAGACTGTCTGTGACCTGTTTGTCGTCTGGAGTAGAGTTTAAGTTCCCAAGTAACATCGTCTAGTTTCTGAAAATATGCTTGTTTAACATGTAGATACATCTTAATTAGATAGTAGGAAAAATCAATGTCCCATGTTTAGTCATGCAAAGAACATATTACGTTTCTTTTTCTCTAAACAGTTGTTGGATGTCAGTATCAAATCCAAAATGGTTATATGGAAACAGCAAAATTCTAGGAAGTGCTGTGTGAATGCAGGAAAAAAAGGGATCTTACACATCAAAAACTTAAAAGCAACATGAATTATGCTAAGTAAGTGGAACAGTATTAAAGCTTTCTTCTGTCTACCAGTACTATGTTTTATTTTTCTTAAAAATTTCTTTCACTGCCTTGAATTTTTACCTTCACTGGTTTTCTGGACTGCACGCTATACTGACTTTGGTATTAATGGATGACAGTGCATCTGTGGACCAACACAGGAGATAACTGATCATACGAAACCAGACAGCAAGAAGAAGCAAGTAACCCAAATCTGCCAGCGTCCCGTCCCACTTGAACACGATAGAAATAGCACCATTCTAGGTCGCTCTTTAATAATTGCAGAACTAACTTTCACAGTACTGTGCCCATGTAGTTGTGTGTGAGAGTGTGACTGTGGGTGCCTTTTTGTTGACATGTATTTCATTTGGGGGATTTTACCCTTTATTCAGTTATTTAATCACGTTTGGCATTTATTTGAAAAACACTCAGCTTCACAAAATTAATGTGGCATGGTCTAGAATGTGTTTTAGGCTGATGTATTCGAGCGACTGTGGTGAATGTGTGTTGTCTTAGTGTGTTTTCCTTGCGGGTGTCCTGACCATTAAAAGGAAAACATCTTTCCTGTCCTGTTCTAAAAACAAGGTCGAAAGACCTCCTGCTAAAACACTTCATTATGAACTAAACCAACATGAACACCATCAACACACAAACACACACACAGGACACCTTGAAGCCAGAGAGTGGTCCCATAAAGTGCTCCACACATCGATTTTGTGGGCTACTTTGCAACAAGATGTATGTCCCTGCTTTAAGGAGTAATCGAGTGCTTTTGTCCTTGGCCTTGTTAAATTTCTCATCTCTCTGGTCGTCTTTCGTGTGATACTGATGAGGTCACAGCGGGACACAAACAAACCTGACATCCTCTCCTGTTTATATTTTCCAAACTACAAATGAAATATTAAAAACGGAAACTAGAGGAAAATCCTGCCACAACAAATGCCAGTCGCATGCAGTCACTCGCTTACTTTAAAGTTGATTTGAGTGTTTTATTGTACTCAGCTTATGTGATGAGATGTATAATAGTTGAAGGTTATTTATTTTAGTGACTTTTTGTCAATTTTTAATTAGAAGCTGATTTACTGCAAGAAAAGGGTAAATATCAATCTGTACTAAAACTGAACATCCTTACGTAGTAACGGCATTAGCAACACTGTAGACATTTCGAAACAAGGGATTGTATAAACTAAAACAACTGTAAGAATTTTAAAGCTAGCAGACATACACAACACTGTACTCTATTCACATGTAGCTGAATTCAGGTTTTATTTTTGTGTGTTTGCTTACTTGCAGTGGATACAGATGGCAGGAAGTTGAAGGGAGCTATCCAGAGGAGCACAGAGACGGGGCTGGCTGTGGAGATGCCCAGTCGAACTGTTCGCCAGGCTAGCCACGAGTCCATAGAAGACAGCATGAACAGCTATGGCTCCGAAGGGAAGTAAGTAACAAATACTGCTTTAATTAAATACCATTTTAACCACAAATACAGCATTCTGAGTCTGAAAAAACTAAACTAAACAAAAGCCAACACAAAAAATCCACATTTTGGTAAAATTACAAAAAGCCTGCTACAAACTTATTACATTAGGTCCTCTGCAATATGTTTTTACAGCTGTTTTTCTTTTTGTTTTACCCTCCTTCGATGGTAGTTTTTGTTGCTGTTACTTGGCTTTCTTTATTTTAGTTGTTTAGGAACAATTTCCCGTAAACTTTAGGCTGTAGATTGGATTTTTGTTTCAGTAAAAAGGACTAGGTGTTACAGTCCCTGATAATGCATTGCTTTAAATGGAGAAAATCTTGAGGGATGGCTGTTATGAGGAAAGGCAGCCCAGACACTTTACCAGTTTGGGACACATAGTCAGTAGTGGACCTTGGATTCATTGGGTGTTTCGGCCATTATCACTAGACACCCGCATCCAAGGAGGCCCTACCAGGGTTGATCAGGCCCTGGAGTGTGTCACTGGTTTATGTTAACTCGTTATTTCTCTTCTTCTTTCTTCTGAATTCATTTTGGATGTTGGACAATCTATTTGCACTTTAAACTATATCAGTAAAACTACTGAGACTATTTTGAAAATAGCACATTTTTGCAAGGATTCAAATTCAGTTCATTCAAACTTAAAATGAAAAAAGGAATATATTTTAGTGTATTGGAATTTCAGAGATTTGATTCCTTTGGTTGAGGTTTTGCAATCAGAAGATGCTGTCACGCCTTTGTGTTTTCAGGTTATTTTCTTCCTCGTGTTGCTGTGTTTCTATTACCTGTCATACAGGAAAAACATCAGCAATGTCTTTGATGCACAGGGGGAGAGAGAGAGAGAGAGAGAGAGAGAGAGAGAGAGAGAGAGAGAGAGAGCATACAGAGCACCTATGACATCAGCAGTAATAGTGTAGTACTACTGAACACGCTCATACACACACACACGGACACATGCAGATAACTGCCAACCTGGCTACCAGCTTGAATTCCTACTGTTACATAACAAGACAAGTCAGACAGACTGATGTAGGCTGGGAGGGTTTACAGAGGAACAGAGGAGGAACGAAAATAACGAGAGGATGATTGCATCATTGAGTGTGTTTGTGTGCATATTAATATTCCATTTATATTTGGAATATGCAAATACGTTGTTTATGAGCTTCTGCTTAAAAACATGGATTACTTTGCATAGTATGGGAAAAAAAACGAATTCATTAGCTAGATTTTAATGATGCTAGCTTATTTATTCTTTAGTAGCAGAAGCAAATCCTTTTTTAATGATGAATAAATCAAACAGAAGATGTCAGTCAGAGCCAACATACACAACTATATGAAAAGAAGAAGAAGACAACCTAATTGATTGTTTCCTAGAAGTCCACAGTGAAGCCTTAATAACTGTGAGGTAAAAAAAAAATTAATGAAGGCATTACAGGCACAGATAAAAAAAAAAAATGACAAAGAGAGTTTTAGAAGGAGAAAGAGTGCAAGAAAATCTGTGTTCACACGAGGCTCTTTGATTTAGCTTATTCAAACTCTGCAGTCTTTACTGCTCTTCCACATCCAAGTCACTTTAGCTGAAAACACAGCACACATCGCATCACGTCATATGTTGTCTAGCTTACCTAAATGGAGCTCTGCCTTTTACCACTTATACCACACACTATTAATTTAAAAATAGTTTAAAAAGCAATGCCACCTGGGTCACAGACATTGCTGATATGTATTTCTATTGAAGTGATTGTCCGACATAAAAATGTCGACATGCACCACCAAAATGTATTTGAATTGTTTTGCAAAAACAATTAAAAAAAAACCCCTCAAAAATAGTGGGTCACAGACCCAGTTCCCTGACAAATGTGACATGAAACATGGTTAATATTAGATAAAATTTGTTATCCTATGAAAACACTCAGAATGTTCTTCATGGTCCCAAAGTGCTGTGCCTTGCAGACTCACCAGGCTCCATTACCATCTTTGTTCATACTATACATGGTTGATATGACAAATGTAAACAAAAGATAACTTACACAATAGCTCAGAACAACTCAGGTCGCCCAGGACTTTTTTCCATTTAGTGTAAGTGTCGTCATATTGAGGTAAGTTCAAGTGTTTTTTTTAATGTTCAATATTGATTATTTTGTGCAAGATAAAAAGGTGTATGTTGTGACAGAAATCTAAAGAATTTTACCTTCTCTGTATTTTGTTATTTGGTTTAATATAGATAAACAGACAAGCTCCATAGTAATACGTTTTTACTTTATATTATCTCCCATTTTAAGATTTCCAAAACAATGTCAATATGCTTGACATCCCTAATTCTACACAAGAACAAGGAAGATATATTTCTATCTTAAATCCTGTGACTGATCATTCTTTTTCAAACTGAAATGAACATAATTTGTACATATTTGTGTTAATGAAAAATAATTCTTGTAAACATAACCCACATGGAAAATACATTGGGGAAATCAATGCTATCAATGTTCAAAAGATACCAGATCACATAGATTGTGTAACTAACTGGTGTTCCAGTATGTTCAGCTCTATTCTCCATGATTGTCTCATTTAGTTTTTTCTTTCAGTTCTTTTTTTTATATATATTAAAAGCACATTAAAAATTATATAAAACCAGAAACAGAAGGGGCCTTTAAAATCTGTGCATGCACCATGCTGCAAGCAACAAAACATTAAAGGGAACAACAGTTGACTCATTAAGCTGGCAACAGTTGACTCACTGCATCATTTAAATCATCCGCAGCAAACCACTGCTCATCTTCCTGTCTGTATTTCAGTCTTTACGTCAGCTGTCTGGCTCAGTCTGCTGATTGAAAAGCTCCATCATTCTCTATGCACAGTCATGAATAAGCACTTTGTTAGCTAACACCATCCAGTCACACTTATGAGCTTATTGATTTATGGTGGGAGCCATTCAGGATCCAATGCACGCACACATTCACTGTGGAAACTGAGGTAAATGGAAATGCGTGTCTTTGTGTAAGAGAGACACACAACTGTGACTCTTTCTAAAAGGAGACATCATTTTAAAAAATATCCAGGAAAAAACATGTTGACATTTTACTGGGTTCATGTTGTAAAATTATAATGTACTCCTGACAACCAATCCTTTGTCAGCGGTGCAAAGCAGTGCTTCAGCTGCACTGTGACGCTTTAAATTTTAGTGCAGTATGTGTGGAGCTTATGACAATGATGACAGAAAACATAAATGTAGTTCTGTTCAAATGATATTTTAACAACAGAAAGACAGATTTTTTTTTACCAATATATTTGTAAAATCTGCAAATATATTTCCATATTTATTTAACTTTAATGAAAGGTTGTTGTTGTTCTAAATTCCAGTGCATTACAAAAAACTGAGTAGTATGAGATCTTATATTTATGCAAAGTTCCCATCGGTTTCCCACTTGCGGTTTGCATTGAACGTCATATTTCTGCGAAACAGCAGTGTAATCCCCAGATGTGCCCCACACACTAACATAATCTAAAGCTCAGGAATTTATCACCCAGTAATACCCACTCAGCTAATGTTGTTTGACTAATATCTTTGCATGCGTACTCATGATACACATATACAAAGGTTTTTACCTCATTAGGAATGTAATTTCTTCAGTATACAAACATATTAATTGATGTATTATGTTAATTGCATATATGCAGCACTTTAATACTTTGCATATTACATTCATGCATTATGGTCACAGAAACAAAACAAAAGAAGAAAAAAAAACATGCTGTGATATACATAGACCAGCATGCTACCACATAAAACCACTGACACTCGAAGTGAATAATGTTGATCATTACATGATAATGCAAGGTTCTGTTTGGAAACCTCCTGGTATTTGTGCATGTTACTTAAAACCCACTTAAATATTTTTTTTCAGATGCAATTTCTCCAAGAAGGACAATGCACCACATAAGCTGTCCAAGAATGACTTGAAGTTACACAACAAAAAGCTCAAGATCCTGATCTGGTGTCCAAACTTCCCAGATCCCAAGCGTCCATGGGATGTATACAAACAACACAGGGGAAAAGATAAAGTAACGAGATGCAAATGAGAGTTTGGGATTATCTTTCATCCCCTAAAATTGACATGTCATTACTTATTATATGCTGCCACCTGAATGTAAATTACTAATTTAAATAATTGCTTTCCTTTATTGCACTGAACGACTTCTAAATTATTTTGTAATGAAGCATTTGCATACTTGGTTTGCAGTTAGTATTAAAGGTTAGACTTTGTGCTTTTGTATGACTTTGCTCGAACAATCTAATAACTGAAGACAAAGTCAGCATTGAGTGTCTAGTTTAAAAAAAATATATAATGATTTGTTCCTTATATGTGCACCCAAGCACTCTTGTGAGAGTGGGGATAATTTAAAATTGAGCAACCATAAAGTATGATAAAATATCAAAGTGAAGGCAAGGTGGAAAAACATGTAGGTTAAAGAGGGGAAGAAGAAGAAGAGAGGGGTATGGAAAAGAGATAAAAGTAGAGACAAGGAGAGAATGTTATCTCGTGGGGCTCGAAACAGCTGCAAACTGCATAATCTGAGAAAAAGGAGGAAAGAAAGAGACTAATGAGAGCTCTGGAGAGAAGGAGGAGAGGTGAAAGGAAAAGAAATGACAGTGAGAGAGGGATGTGTGTAGTTAATCTTTCCTGTCTTTCTTTGCTCAGTCTCTGGTTGGGAACATGGCTAATGACTTTATTTAGAACCAACATGTCCTCGTAACTAAACGACAGAATGGGTTGACTGCCACTGGCTCCAAGTGGCTGTTAGAGAATGGTGAATTATGTGACATATACTACTTTCCCCACTCTCTTAAATGTTTTTTGAGTAATGAATAAATTCTCTACAGAACCAGTAGTCACATTGCACATTTGTCGTTAAATTAAATTATTGCCACCGTCCAAGTTACGAAAAGTTCATTGTTCAATTTTATGCATGCTTCAAGGTTGTGTTACCCTCACAATTGTCACTCACACCTCAGATACAGATACAATATATATACAGTATGTCTGTGTGACCTTTTACATCATGTACAGTGTCATTCAAAGGCATACAAACACTGCCTGCCTCATAGGCCTCTTTTTAAACATACCAAGTTCCTACAGATTTAAATGAATTCTTCAAAAATGCATGCATGCATTTTACTACAAATATAGTGCCAGGCAAAAGTTTGCAGTGTGTCCCAACTTTTGGCCAGTGTTTTACAAGCGACAGAGTTGGATTGTCAAGTGTTGAGGGGCATAGTGCGTAAAAGTCACCAACACTCAACTGACTCAGTAACTGGAGAGCTCCAAACTTCCTCTGGAATTAAAATCAACACAGAAATCTGCACAAGGCGCTTCCAGTTCCTGAGGGTGTAATGCCATTTCTAGGTGGTCCAGTGTGGTCCAGTCACTTTGCTTTCATTGGAAATTTCTTCAGTCGCTTAACTCTAAGTTGGAAAAGTTTAACCAGGGACCTGTCTACTCCAATGTCACCATTGTGTTTTTCTCCTTGTCATTTGTTAAAATTACTGTACCCTGTATAGACGCCACGTTACTGCTATTCACTTTCTGCATAAATGGCCCTTTAGAGGTACAGCAGTTTGTCATCATGGTAGAGGTGGGTAGAGCGATCTAAATATCGATAGTACCGATACCATCGCTGGTATTGGTATTGGATCGATACCAGCATAAACACTTCTCCTGTCATGCAGGCACACTGTGCTCCACCTCCTCCTCCCTTCTCTGCTGTGTTTAGTTTTCCTGTGATCACGTGGCTCACCACTGAGCAGCGACATGCTGCAGTGAGTGAGAAGTACATTACAGCTGTAAATGAAAACACTGCAAACAGTGATGCATGCAGGCTATTCTCTACTGTGGCAAAACCATCAACTTGTACAAAGACACGAAAGTCCATGAAAAGAGAGCTTTGTCCTGGAACAAGCAGCAAAAGAAATGAAGAGAGGAGGAAGTAAATCCCTGACCCTGACCCCCAGCACAGAGACAGAGGTCACTGTCTCAGTCCTTTCATAGAAGCAAGGATAACCTCTATGAAAATAAGCTGGTAGCTCAGACAGGGTTGAAAGTAATAATTTACTCATGACTCATGTTGGTTCTTCAGCATTACATAATGTTGTTTCTTTAGTAGACTGATTACTTATCAAATATATTCAGATATTCAAATAATATATCCACAACACTGAATTTAGCTAAAGAAGTTATTCTGTTAGTGAACTATAGTAATGTTTTTTTTAAAAATACAAGATAGCTGAAAGGTGTCCTTTTTATTGTGTTAACTAACTACAAGGTGAAAGTCACAGTGATTAGGCCATTAAAATGTATAAATCATGACACATCACTGCTGCCTGGGATGTTTTTGGTACACAGTGGAGGTCCAGCTTTTAGCCTTGAGGGGTATATCTGTGTAGACTTAAACTATAGGGACGAAAACTGACTTTTACTATGCTCCTACTTTTGAGAGTGCATTGGTATGTTTTTATTTACACATCATGTTAGACTCGTAGAGCAATGGAAGAAAAGTGCTGTCGTCTATTGCTCATAGAACAAATAAACCCACACACTCACACACATATTTACTACCTGGCTGTTTGCCACCAAAGCACTTTGAGCTGATTTGTATACACATAAAAACCACACAAAATAAGGACACATGGGGTCAAACTCTAGAGCCAACATCTGAGCCTAGTTTCAGGAAGCCAATTAAAATTTTGTGAGTTTAACTAACCTGAAAGGGGAGTGATAAATGGTATTCGGTTATCAGCCTTTTCTTTCTTTCTTTCTTTCTTTCTTTTTTTCAGTCCCTATCTCGTTATTCCTCTGGATTGCTTTTGTCCCTATTCTGTTACTCCTCTCTTCCATTGTCTCATTATCTTTCAGTCACTCACTTTCTTCTGCTAATTGAACTGCATTAAGCACTGTCTGGTCATGTTTAACCATCCGTGTCTTTGTCTGCCTGCTTTTTTGTTCCCTCTGCAGTCTTAACTACAGTGGCATGTGTCTGGCATCCGATGCTCAGTTCAGTGACTTCCTGGATGGGATGGGACCAGCCCAGTTTGTTGGGCGACAGACACTGGCGACAACATCCATGGGTAAGAGAAGACTGGAGTTTTAATTATTTTGCTACAGCCAATTCAATTTCTTACATTTCTGTTTCTGTAGAATAAAAATGTGTTTTCCATTTTTGATATACAGGCTGGGTCAGAAAATTAAAAAGAAAAAAAAAAAGCTTTATACTCATAAAACTGAACCAAATGGTTCCTTAAAATCATTTTACATTGGCAAAGAAAGTGCCTCACAAATCAGCAGTCTTACTGTTTTTCTCATCATCTCCAGCACTTCACTTATTCATTTCCAGGCTGTATATACTGGATATATTGCATGAAGTCTGTCCTCTACAGCAGTGATGTACTGTAAGTGGGTCAGTTTCCTCACTGGCAGCCAGATAGTGTCCTTGGCCCAACAACAGTGACACTGACTGGACCAGCTCCACTCCAAACCTGCTGCCTGGTCCAACATTATATAATGTCAGAGAACCCAGAATAACTTGGCTTTCATCTGAGCTGTGTCACTTTCAAAGGAATACATTTGTCATTTTGGGGACATTTAGTTAAAACTTTTATTCCAAAGTTACTTCTAATGAGAGAAATTATTGCAATGTGCACGCAATTTTAATATAAAAAATGCAGATCATTATTGGAAGAAAACGCAGACAGAGCTATGATTAGAGAGTACATATGAATGATATATTTACTTATTTAGCAGTAAAAGCTTTGTCTCTTACATGTTTTACTGTCTTTATGGCTTTTTTCTGTGAGGAGCCAGCTGACTGGGATAAATTATAGTGTTAAGACTGAACCAAAACCATGACTTATTAAAAAGAAAGCTTCAGAGATGCTTGTATTGAAGTTCACACCATTTTGCTTAACATAATTCAAGGAGCTTGATGTTGGGAGACCAACAAGATATTTCAGAATCTCTAAATAGTTTTTATATTAAGCCTTTATATTATTACTCTATTAATAAGTAACTTACCATGATTTTTATTGTTGGTTGGGTTTATTGCTACAGAAAACATAATATGCAGAACGTTTGGACAGAGAGAAGTGTGCTCTATGTGATGCAGTATTTTGCTCTTACAGTAAACTGAACTTGCTTTGGGACCGTCTTTTCCTTGGCTCCAAGATTTGGTTTGGAAGTTGGATCGTATATAAAAAATGGATTTGGGTTCTGGGTCTGAAAAGGAATGCTAATGTGTCAAGTACTTTTATTCTTTCTAATGGTCAACCAGAGCCATTTCTCTGGTTCTCTGGTTGTGCAAAGAAGTCAAACTGAACTGAGGTCTAGAGAGTGTTTGAGAAAACAATAAGTGAAACTACGGTCTTGTACTCTAGTTTCACTTATTTGATGCAGTCAGATATTAATTTAGTAGGATATGGTCCCATGCAAAGTAAAATAGGACATAAGTCAAAGGATCCTTCTGTGATTGCTCATACAGTGTGACTGGCTTCTCATTCAGAATCACCTTCATAATATGACACGGCCATGGTCACAATGTGTAAAAGGCATTTGACAAACCAGTGCAGGATGTACATTTTTATACATGATGGATAGTTTGGACATGTCTAGCAACTGACTTGAAGTTACCAAGTGATCTTACACGATTATGTCTCACATCCATTTTAGTATCTTCTTCTAAAACTATTTACTAATTGTTGGGCTAATATTCACCTCCTTTAATCTCATTTTTTCACCCAATCAGGTGATGTAGAGATTGGACTGATGGAGCGGAATGGGAGACTGGAGGTGGAGGTCGTCCAGGCCAGAGGCCTCACCATGAAACCAGGTTCAAAGGGACCTCCAGGTTTGTCTGTGATCAGTCTTTGAGCTCTGTTTTTCAGAGAATACCATTTATACCATAACGTGAGGTGTTTTGAGTCGAAATTTAACATTTATAAAGCTGCTTTACTTCTGTTTGTACTCCACATGAATGCTTTACAAGCCAGCAAATAGTTTCACATACACAACAGCCTGTAGGGCATATTTAATACTAATGGGATATAGCTTCCAAAAACATACTTTTTGTGCTTGACAATATAAAAAATGGACGAGTGAAGGGGGGAATGGAGCAGAAGCAGGCGATGCACTAAATAAGTAAAAACTGCATTTGTCTTTGCTCATGCAGTAGTGAAATGTGCATCTTGATGCTCTGACTTCAGATTTTAATCCATAGATACAGTCCAGTATTAAATGCCTCCTCTGGTCAGAATGATCATATTGTTGACTTTGATTGTAGCGCCTCGCCGCTGCACAATACTAAAGCAGGCATCAATCCCAACTGGATAAGAGCTAAACACCTTCACCGAAATGGAACAAAAAGTATCTGGGAAAAAAACTATGAAGGAGAGATAAAAGAGAATAGGAAAATAAACAGAGGAAAGCAAACAAATCAGCATAGACCACTATATTGTAACTGAAAGAAAAACATGGTCATGACAAGGGAGGTATAGAGATAAAAGGAACTCCGTGTACAGTGTAAAGACAAGTGAGGTTTTGCCTGCAGATTTTAGTGAGCCAGTGTCTGAATTATTTCTATCCTGTTATCAGCACACTAGACAGAAAGCTGTGACCTGTGTGTAAGCTCCAGTACTGTAAACTTACATTAGAATGCTGTTAGCGAAACCATATGTTATTATTAGCCAATATTTCTTCTTTAAACCTGTACAAACAGTAGTAGATGCTTTTATTCTGACAGCTGGTCAAGTGATCATGAATGATCATAAATCATAGTTTTCAGTTTTTATCATTTTTCTTTTCAAAATATACAGATGATTGGAACTTTCTCCTTACTTTCTGGTCACTGTGAACAGCAAAATTTTGAACAATAAGCTTGTTCCCTAGCCTGTATTTTGCAAGGTTAGATGGGAGCATCACCACAGGTATCTTAGAACATTCGAGGGTTACACATTCATGTGTTGTGCTTTCATCTTAGGCTTGTTGATGTGATTATACAACATTACAGCTTCATTCACAATTCAGTACTGACACGATTAACTGTTTGGTTCATCTCAGTTCAGCCTCCAAATTCCATTTGTACATTATAAGGAGTATTCAATTCAATTCAATTCAATCTTTATTGGCAGACTTCATGTCCATAGAAACAAGACAGAGACACACACACACAAGCCCTCCCCCTCCCCAAAACACAAGGTATAAACTTTAAAAAAAAATATATATATATATATATATTTATATATATAAATATATATATATATATATATATATATATATATATATATATATATATATATATATATATATATATATATATATTTATATATATATATATATTTATATATATAAATAAATATATAACATATAAAACATTTGTAAAAATATAAAACCGTAATATACCTAAAACACAATTACTTAAAAGAAATCAATAAATACACAAACACTTCAACCAGTGCTTTCTGAGACTGGATGAGTAACGGGAACCACTCACTGTCGGATCTGCGAGTGCTAAAATTATACTGTTACTCGAACCATCCAGTCATTCTCTAAAATTGAACATTAACTTTCTTAAAAGTGCTTTAAAAGTCCAAACACCCACAGCTGCAAACATCTGGCTGGCACTACCCCTTCTAGGTATCCTGCAAAGGATTCTCATCGCATCATTATATGCAACATGCAGCTTCTGCATGCTACATTGTTTGTAGGATGACCACAAGGGGGGCAGTATATAGCAGTGTACAATATGCTTTAACAAAGCCACTTTAACTGGAAGTGAACAAAAGCTGAATTTGCGTGCAATAGTATTTGCCTGCACATAGAGCTTACACCGTTGTCTCTATATGTCATCATCATCATTCATTTGCTCAGTAATAAAGTGACCAAGGTAGTTCACCTTTTTTTGGGCCACTTTAAACAAAGGGAAATTTAGCTGTTTATCCTGCTTAGTTCTACATATCAAAACAGCACTTTTAACAGCATTGTACTTTATGTCATATTGCACACCATTATTTGTTAGTCATTATTTTATAGCATCTGTTCAAAACACACTGTATGTGACAAATGCCCAGACAGTGTGTTGGAAGATCTTTTAGTCTCAACAAGATGAGCATATTTTTTTATCATATACTGAAAAACTAGAAATTAATCAGTCAAATCTATGTGTTTGCTGTCATTCTAGCAGCCTACATTAAAGTTTATCTTCTGGAGAATGGAATCTGTGTGGCCAAGAAGAAGACGAAATCAGTGAGAAAATCTCTGGATCCTCTCTACAACCAGGTCCTGGTCTTCTCTGAGAGTCCACAGGGGAAAGTGGTCCAGGTAAGATACACCTAACTTGACGTGCCATGCAGTTCGTTACACAGAACATTCAATTTGGGCATCAGCAGAAAATACAGAGAATGCTGATTCTATTGCAGGCTAATCATATCATGGAACCATTCAATATTTTATGAAAGTGCTAAATAAGAAGTACAGTGGGCCAAAGTTGGAGGTGCTTCGAAAGTTAGCATCCATAGACATTTTGTGTCATCTTTGTGAGGAAAATATATCTATTAAAGAAACATGAATTCTGTATGAGAGCATCAGCTTGCAGTGTCCTTACACCTAAAACACCCTCATGGCTTCCAATGACTGTCAACTGTGGAACAATCATTGGTACAGATCACTTTGATTTGTCAACAAGTTAACAACAAAGCTTAATGCGCAGCAAAAGGATTCCTGACGAATACAAAAAATAAGCTGTGAATTTACGTGTCTAATCTACAATATTGTGAAAAACCTGTAACTGTGAATAGATCCAAAATTTGGATTTTTTTTTTAAAGAAAATGCGTTTTGTTTTGTTTTTTACATAAAATTGTGACTTTATTTTTCACACTATTTTTACAAGGGTTTTGTTATGTGTGATTCTAAGTTTCAGGTGCCCTAAGTTTAATTGATAGATATTTTTGTTTTTTGTTTTGTTTTGGTTGCGTGGCTCCCTAAAAGCTATTTGGCACAGAGCACTTTCATTTGTCTAAAATGTAACACATAATTTCAAGTTTTGTCATCAAAAATGTTGAAAGAAGAGCAATTGGTTTTTTTTGTAAAGGTCTATTTGTAAACAGAATTGAATATTAAACAGGAATTAAATATGTCATTGGTGTTTCAGAGTTCACATTTTCATCATTCTGTAATATAATATCCATTAATATCCAGTACACTCTTCTTACATGATAGGATTGTTAATTAAATGGAAATTAACAGTATAATTTACATGTAATAACACTTTCTGAAATTTAAAAAAAAGGTAAGACACAAATCCTTTTGGGATTTCATCAGAAAATGCATCTAGCATAAAAAAAATGTCAATACCTTTTTAAAAAGTCAAATCTATTATAAGTATTTGTGGGAGCACAGATTTACTAAATATTCAAGAGTTATACATGTATGTAAAATTACATGTAAAGACCAGGCCATTGCTGTTATGATAAATCCACTTAATAGTTTTTATAAAAGTGTTTTCAATTCTATTTATGCATAGTATATCTTTTTCCTAACATTTAATAGGGATTAAATGTACACGATTTTGAAAAAAATTCCAACTAATAACAATAATATTCTGTCATTTTTGGCCTGGGTATTTATATTATAGCAGTGTTTGGCTATATTATTAGGTAACTGTTTTAACAAGTAAATACCGCTATTTAACATAAAACAGACAAAAAATACACAAGAGCTCATGTAACTTAAAGCTAAAAACTACATTTTAATTACAGAAAGTTGATGTGAGTTAATGCAATGATACATTTCTGTTATTTTAGAGCATTTTTTCTGGCGTCTCAACTGCCAGAATATTACCCTTTTATGTATTTTTTTCCCATCAGTAATCAGCAGGTAAAAATAGTATAGTGTTCAGTGGAGAGACTTGCAGCTCTTGCTCTGGCTGCTCTGCTGCTCCCGTCACTGTGTAATTAGCCACTAAACGCCTCCCTCTTAATTAGCTGCTGTCATGTCGCTGTCCTTCGAGTTTCATCAAACTCATTCACACTGGATAATGAAAATCGCTGAAATCAGCAGCACTTTTCAATTTGTCACTTACTGATCTAGCAAAGCAAAAAGCTGCTTAAGTCTACACTGAAAAGTCACTGAGAAACTTACTACTTGTGCCCAAAACCAACTCTCAGCTTTTTCAGCTATTTTTCCAGCCTTTCCAAAACATATCAAGTGCGAAATCTAACTAACAGCTGTTTGTCAACTTTTATTTTGACATCATAAAAAAACATTCTCCCATGTCCCCATTCTGAACATTTTATAAATGAGGCATGGCTATAAGGGGTAAATTAAGATTTTATATGGCGCATGACGACAAAGTGTGTAATGATTCACCAAATTCATGGTTAGGGGGTGGGCATAAAAGTTGTTAAATAGAGTACCACCCTGCATGATCACTTTATAATGATTTGTTAATTAACTAAAATGAGACTTCATTTGTCACACTGCCAAAAATAACTTGAAGTGAACACCAAGGGCCTGCGTGGGTGACAGAATGAAATTGTGCTTTATTTATTTACAGTGATACTAATATAAAACACTGCACAGTGAGGTAGATGAGTCCAACATGGTGAAAAAAATTGAAAGCAATGAGCTCAAGAAAAGATATAGTCAGGAGGAGAAAACAACCAGGGAGACTCAGAAACATGAGGGTATTACAAGGAAGAAGGCTGAGGGGGAATAGACTCAAGACAGTAATGTAAAAGGGAAACAATGAGGTGATGCACAGCACAGAAAGCCACGATGAACTAATGTTCACAACAAGGCACAAAGTAAAATAACACAGAATACAACCGGAAGCAGAGGATGCAACACAACAAGCATTTTGGAATCTGAAATGAAGTCGTTAAAGGCAGATGATGTTTTACTCGGTGTCAATAAACAACAAAACAACAAAAATGAGTGGCAGCTGTTACTGAATTCCTAAATTTATACTACAGTTATTTTCTTCTTTCTTTGATTATTATTAAAAACAGATCCAGGGTTTACTTTGTGTATGTTTCCAGTATGTGTCTTTTATCTGACTCTTTTCAATCATTTATTATTAAGCTGTCTCTTCAAACTAGGGGGAGGTTCTGCTGTCAAACTGTCAGCGGATTAGAAAATGACATGCTGGCTATTTGGAATAATCTCACTAGGTTATATGTGACTTTTATATGCTAGACCACAGACATGTAAATATTTATTGTAACATACCCTTACTTAACAAGGTGAGGTAATTCTGTCCAGTGCCATTGCTTATAGATCAACGTCAACCTGGCATCAGTGTTCAAATTCAGCCTGTCTTAACCTAATCTCTTCTGACACGACCCTCAAACAGTTATTAAACTTAGTGGTTATTCCAAAATAATGGGTATTAATCTTTCTGTTTACGCTGCCTAAGAAAGCTTCCCACTGGAGGGATTTGCTCCCATTCGGGCCCAGAAACATTAGTGAGATCTAGCACTGATTCTGCCTTGTTCTCCGAGCATTTCTCTTATTCCTAGAGAGTGCAAACTTTGGATCTTGGACACTGCAGATGTCATCCTCCATAGCTAACAAACAACTGGTTTCTGCTGTTTTAACTCTCACTTCTCCCATTACCAATGTCTCTTTCCTAATTTGTAGAGGTTAAGGTTAAGATCTTTTTTGAAGAAAAATCAGAAAAAGAAATAGATTATCCTTCTTTGAAAAGCAGAAGACTAGGTTGAAATAGATTTGACCATTGAGTCTCTGTGGAAATCACTTGCAGACACACACTAACATATATCAAGGAAATCAGTGTGCTGGGATGTACAGACACACAAGACCAAAACATGAGTGGACACATTTGCTGAAGGATATTGATTATTTTGTCCACTCCTTGACAAGCTGCTGGGTGGTCTGAGATGAGTCCTGATGTTATCAGGATGTCAGGAGGCAGAGGACAACAAAAGTACAAACACACACAGGATTCCAAACACTACCATCATCCCTCTCTCTCGTGCACAGCACCTCTTTATTTAGTTTTATTGACACCTAACTCTTCTCTCTGCTGCTGTACCAGAGAGAATAACTATCAAGACTGATGGGTTTAGTACAGATGAGCAAGGCAACTTATTAACCTTATTCCTTTATTTTGTTTTCAGTCTTGAAGTAGGCTCTGTAAACATGCATTCTATCCCTTCCTGAGTCTATATGTAATTACAAATGCAGGAAATAAACATTCTGGTTTTTATTATAGGAATATATTTTAGTATATTTTAGAGTCTTACCTTCTAACTCTATATTACGACTCTCTTCCACAGGTTATTGTTTGGGGCAACTATGGACGGATGGACCGCAAATGCTTCATGGGTGTAGCTCGAATCCTACTGGAGGAGCTGGACCTCAGCACAATGGTTATCGGCTGGTACAAGCTTTTCCCTACCTCCTCCATGGTGGATCCAACAATGGCACCGCTCATCCGCCATTCATCCCAGATGTCATTGGAGAGCACCATTGGGCCCTGTTGTGAGCGATCATAAGACTCACGCAGAAATGTATAGTTTTGATGTTGCGGCTAAGTTTCCATTGCTTCAACCAAGTACAGAGTTTTTGTAAACCCTGCATTGCTGCACCTGGGTCAGCCAGGCAGTGCTGTCCCTGGAGCAGGTAGATGTAAAGTATCTCACTCAAGGCTACTTCGACAGGCCCAGCTACACTGGGGAATGAATCACTTCCCTAATTTGGAAATCAATTTACAAACCAGTTGGTCATGCTGGTTCTCATTGGAAATGTGTTATAATTCTTTGATATTGTATCAGACTATTTCCCGAGACTCATGGGAAGTACATTTCTTTTGTTGTTGCAACCGACCGCCCCTCAGACTTGAAGGAATTTTTTTTTCTCTTCAGAGCTCTATAAAGAAAAAACAAAAACCTTCTTAATGAGGATACTTCAAAGAAGGGTTTGGTTGCCGACATTGATTACATCCTATTGGGACCACGATAGACTCCAGGCTCAGCTCGCTTCAGCTACAGCCCTTCTTTACAGCCTACATTCAATTCCCCATCCCAGGACTGCTTGTTGTCTTTCTGTGTCTTCATTAAGGGGCTGGGCAGCTTCTGAGTGTTATTGTCTACCCACGAGTCCTAGGAGAAAGTGAGACTGTCCTCAAATTGTTTGACAAACCACCATCTCATTTTGAGGGAGCATTGATGGCGAATGAATGTGTGCATAGCAACTTGAGAGGCTTTCAAAGAATATATAAAGTTAAGTGTTGTAACTGACCAAGACATTACCTGGTTTTTAGCACTTGACCTGTATTACATTTCTTGTGTCACACGTTTGGCCCATCATTGTTCACTTTATTTGGTAAAATGTAGAGAATCTGAGAGGTAGAAATATGAATGAAACCCCCATCATCTACTGGAAGGATGAAGATTTGGAACTGATTTTGTGGGTCAGGGCTAGTCCTGGCTTTCTCTCCTGTTAACTACATTTACCTGGAATACAAGGTATAAAGTGGTCAAAGAGTGAATTTATATGGCTTAGAAGAAGAACTACCACATTATGAGTTTAAAAAAAAAACGTGTCTCATTATAACCCCAAAGCATGTACTTTTTAAATTGCAATGAATCTTGGTATTAGCTGATTTTGCAGATTGTTTTGTCACCATTTTTGGAAGGTGCTTTTCAATCACATCAGTTACTGTTGTGTTTGGAATCAAGCACATAAAAACATGTATCCTTTGGGTTTAAAAAAAATAGCTGGGTGTTTCTTGAATCAACAGCACACCGATTATGTTCAATTAGAGATTTCCAGAGTATGGCACCAGATGTAATCAAAGTCCACCAACCTGAATCACTTCAGGCGGTGTGATATGTGAAAACATTTGACTCCTTCCTCTTGAATATCATTATGAAAATGCTAGTTTGATAGTTTCACAACCACACTAAATTGGATTTTATGCATGCATTATATCGTATTAGATTAGATTAGAATTAGAATTCAAACCAAATAACCATAAATGCATGATCTTAGCATGATTAAATTATGTTAACCTTTATGAGGACACCGTCTACATCCGCCTGGCAAGAAACAACCAGGGTTTAATGGGCTCATGTTGAAGGTGTTTTACTCTTATTTAGTTTAATATAGTTTTCACATTCCACATTCACATGGAATACAGGAGGTAGTTTTGTATCTGAGCTGTAGCACTGACAAACAACAAGCAAATGCAATAGCAATCTGACGTCACTGACTTAACACATTGCTGTACATCCCAGTTTAAGTGTAGTTTCTTTTTAGCTAATACTGTAGAAATAGATTCCTCCCCGCTATTTTTAAAGCGTTGGCTAACAGTTCTCTAATAACAGTTTATACTGTGCCAATTTTTACCAGCAAGTGTCTTCTTCTTCCTTTTCTTCAATTACCTTGCGGCATGTGCCATTATGAGGGAGGCACAAAAACAACCACTTATAACATCTGACAGCAACATTCAGGCTGTGCAGAGAATCACCCCCTTTATTCTAAATTACAGTCCTAATCCACAGAACGTCAAGGCACCTGGTGATTAGCCATGCTACCACTCAGTACAGAGGAAAAAAGGAAAGAGAGGAAGGAAGCATGAAATGTACTTTGCATCATCCAAACAAAGGATCTGAGTGGACTGGCGTCAGGTTTTGTGGACTTCAGAAAAGGACACAAAAATAGGTGGAATTAAAGGAAACACAATGTGCACACTGTAGAGAAATTCATAGTTTATTGAAACGCAAAAGCATATGTATTTCATTTGGGCACTTTATGATTCTTAATGTCTTTTTATGTGTAAATATTGTTAGTGTCTTCTGGAGTGAGCCAAAGTTAACTTATCATGGCTGAGGTGGTTAATGTCAAAGCTCTGAAAGAGGGAAGTGATATTCTTGTTAGTTACTGTAAGATTGTAGCATTAGCTGGTAGCATTCGCATGACTAATTTAAACTTCTAATTAACAAACAACTTGATAAGACTAAGCATGAACTACATGCTACACAGCAGGAAGACTAGTGAAATACAGTACATTGGGTTAAGACCCAATGATAGTGGGGGTCAAAATATGTAGCAAATGTATTTAGATAATGATAAAGGTGACTAATTGTTTTTTTTCTAAATTAATAAAACATTCTAATATGAAGATTTTAAGCCAGTTTATTTCATTAATTAATTGATTGTTTTTGGGTTTTTTTTACTTTGAATGAAAATTTCAGAACCAAATTTTTATTAAATCTGCTTTTAATTTAATCAAATCACCCAATTTGGAGCAATTTTACTCTAAAAAGGGGCCTCTAAAATTGCCTCTCTTTTGCCAGTAGCAGTGTTGCAGGGATATTAATGCTGCATTTAGTTCCAAACTGTTTAACAAAATTCTGTAAAGCAATAATCAGAAAGCATCCACTCACTGTATTTGTCTGTTACTTGACAGAAAAATGACATGAGTAAGTAGTGATTTTCGCTGTGGTAAGATTCATCATTGAAAACAAAACAATTGAATTCATCATGAGGCATAAAGGGACTTTTTTTTTTTAAAATGTGCAATTCCAAACTTTTACTTTGAAAAAAAATGTCTTAACGTGTCCATTTGTTGCATGTGCAGACAAATGACATTGAATGCAGAAACTGAAAATCACTTCCATAAAAATGTCATTTTATTTTTTTCAATGTTTTTTCAACAAAACTGTCATGTAGTGTCTTATATCTGTAAAAAAGTGTTAGAACTCTGTATGTACCATACATACATATATACAAATATATAAAATTAATATATAATTAGATATAAAATAATGAACTCCCCTTACTTTCACTCAAGGAATGTGTTTGTATTAGTGCTTTTTGTGCCAAAACAGAGATTAGATTAGATATTTGATGGGTAATGGGTTGTTTTCCCAGTTTTGATTCAATGAAAGCCAGTTTCACAAAACTGGGATTCAGTCGTTCACCAAGCCATAAGCAGGATACATGCATCCAAATGATTTAGATTTATCTAATGGCAGCCAGGAGTGATGTAAAAAAACATCACTGAAGTTTCCCACCTCTCTATCTCTAACCTGCAGCCGCTCCCTGTGCAACATAAAGGAACAGATGTTTATAAAGCATTTATCAAAGAGACAATTGTTAACTGTACCATATTAAACTTTAAACAAGTTTCCCAAAATTTCCCCTCTCCAGTGGAGAAACATGACAGCAGTAGTGTGCGATGCATGCAGGAAATAATGGGGTTTTTATGACGTCTACAGATGCAGTCATTTGTGTGAATTTGGGGTATGATTTATTATTCGAATAATATTAATATTAATAATAATATTGTTAATAATAATAATAATAATTCTGTAAGTGTCTGAGAGACAGTTTATATGCCAGCCTTCTTACCAGGATTAAGAGTAACTGTTAATAATCATTGTGTAAATTTTCTCATGCAATGATTCGCCTTCATCACTTTGAGTTAGTCAGTGACACTGTGTAATTTTGAAGGCAAATGATTGACCTGATGAAGTCTGTTAATGTTATTGTTGACATGTTCAGGACCAAAAATGTATGTTTTTGCATTCCTCCATGTTTTGATTGTGTCTGCCACTTGGATGTTAATTGTGTACTTCTATCAAATGTAATGTAAGTAGAGGCCTTAAACACACAATACACATTTTTGCCAGGGCTAAGGAATGAGAATTGGCACACTAAGTGATCAACGCAGGGCAAGAAAAGAGAGAAAAAGACATTTCAATCCATTATTTAAAACAACTTTAGTGTCATCTATGGAAATAGAAATCTGTGCATATGTTCTTAATGAATTTCTGATATACTGAACAAATGAACAAATTGAGCAAAAAAACTACTAATAATAAAACAATAAAAACATATTTTACAGGATAGATTCAACCATTTTGACCCATTTCTTATCAAAACATATTTTCTAAACTGTGCTGTTGTTTATCTGTTGATGTTTGGATGCACCTCGTTTTACTTTTATGTTTCAAATGAGGTGTTTAAACAAAACAAAAAGCCCCCACTAATCCTATCTTGCCGAGGTCCTTTTACACTGTTAAGGTTGTAATTCTGCAAAACCAGACCTTACTTTTTATATATTAGTGGTACTTGATTGTATACATGGTGCCATTTGGGACCAATGCCCAAGAAATGAAGAAAACTGTAGGGGAACGATTTTGTTACATGTATTAAGCTTCTTGTGTGTTTTTGCTCATATTTTTTAGGGTGTAATTTTTACATACCTGCTCCTTTGGCTGCTGCTGGCTTTTACACATTATAAACTGCCATTCACCTGGTTATAGCAAACAGTAGTATATTAAGATGAGTCATGTGCTCCTTCGGTCTTTATTTATATTAACTTTAAAAATAAATCAATGAAGAGCAGATATGTCGAGACAGTTGAAAATCAAATTCTTAAAAAAAATCACATTCTTTAAAATAAAATAGTCAAATATGAATATTATGCTTCCTGGCAGGCCAGACTTTCTGCTGCTAAGCAGCTGATAAGATTAGTGATGATATAATGTACAAGCACAGCTTGTGGCACTGAATATTAAGTACATTCAATAATACAATTCATTTGGGGATATTTTGGACTGTCAGAAAAATGCATACTTTCTAAAGACTCAGCACAGAATGCTAGTCTGGTGTGGTTAAGTGTGCTGTGTCAGCGATAAATGACCACTATGCCAAAAGTCTTTTAGGCCCAACACCAAGTTGTAGTGATAAAACGTATATGCCTAGGGTTTATGACCTCAGGGGAATCCTCCAAAATTTTGAGGTAAACAAAACATCCTTAATAATGACAAATATCTCTTACTTAAATTGTAAATTAAAATAGGCCAAAAGATAGTTAATGTTTTGCCCCATTTTGACAGAGATTATGTAGTTTGTGTTTAAATGTCAGCAAATAGCTTCAATATGTGTAAACTGGAGAAGTACTTTTTCATGTAGTAGTCAATAAAACACCGAGCTAACCTTGGTGTACAATGGGTTAAGTCTGTGTCTGTTTTTGCAGATCAACCTAAAAGTGACACTGGAAAGATTTACCTTTGAAGAAGAAAAGAAAAAAATTTCTGTTATCTGCTAAAATCAGCCATATCTTTCCCCTCTGAAGTACATGAGATTTTACTCATTAGAAAGAAAGCAAGCACTCCTTGAATCGTTTTCTTTAGAGTGACAGTGTGTATGTTTCTCGACATATCAAATTATGTTCTCTCACAGGGAAGAGGTGGATGAGTGGGTGGATGAAAGGGAAGATGCTGCTCCTCTGTGGCTATTATGAAACAGTGGCTGGTGGATCCCAAAAGCAGCACATCTCCTCCAGTCCGCTGTGCTGCAGAGACAGCGATCCACAAGCTTTATTTCTTTCCTTCTTAGAGCCCCCAACTGCCTCACAGCCCAAAACTAACCCTCATAAATGTTTTCCCTCACACACCATCTGGTAGATTATCGCGTTCAAAGCATTTCATATTACCATGACTTAATACATTACACAGTTCAGTGAACCAAGTGAGAATCAAAGTGCCATGAGAAATCATAACTTTGTTTTTTTCTTTTCTTTTGGTTTTGTTTTGCTTTTTTTTTTGTTCTATTTTGTTGTTACTGTTTTTATTTTATGACTGTTTGGTGTAGATTTAGCTCTCATCTTTCTAGATTATATCTCAGTCATTCAGTTCTACACAAGTCTTAACTCACTGTTTTGCAAACATGGTTGTTTTATTTCCTCAGTGATACAAAGCCATCATATTAAAAAATTCACAGCCTTAAATTCTATTCTTTAAATCATGTGGTGATGTCTTCTAAAGGCATATGAGAATTGTCTAAACCATACATATTCCCAAGACCCCTAACATAATAAGGGAAGGCGATGTTTTGGTTTTAAGATGCGTAGTATAAAATAGTTTTACAGGCCTTCTTATGTTTTCAAGGACATGTAATATGGGCAACGTCTGGAAGCAATGTTACTGGAAAAGTTTTCCTTAGTGATGAGCATTTATCCAGGGAAAAATTGTTTTTGTCAGCTACACTTTCATTAGATAAATAAACCTATCCATTTTCTTTCTTCATTGTCTTTATTGTTGCACTTGCAATTTTTGCTACTAGAACATTAACAGCAGTAACAGTAAGGTATTTTGCCAGGTATCTGTTTAAACGCCATATTTTAAGAATTGCCAATCTGTTTAAATATTTGAAATACTGATTTGTAAGTATATTGCATTTTTTTTATTTACTTTATTCCAGTAGAATAGCATTAACAATCGTTAGCATTAAAGTACAAAAAAGCTGCAAAAGTCCATATGCATTGCTTTCCATTTGTTGCTCATGTTTTACTGACTTGAAGTCCTGAATGTTATCAGAAGAGTGACAAAATGTTGTAACTTTAGTTTTAGTCACTGCGCTGTCATTTAAAACACATATATTTGCAGATTCTTTGGGAAACCGTTATATTGTTGAGTAAATGCACAATTTGGTGTATTGTTATTCTATTCCAGCTGTCAATAAAATAGTTTAACTCCATCATTAAATGCTTTATCTGTTTTTTTTATCTATTTGTTTAATTTAAGGTGGTCATATAAAAAGCAGCAGAAAGACGTTCTATGCTTACAAAACATTGCTTATTGATTATTTGTACAATGTCGATATTATATTGCTTTATTTTTAAACAGCCTTTTTAAGATCTGGCCAAGCGCTACAGAAGAAAACAAGCCTATGGTTAACTCTGGGACATTTACTGCAATGTTTATTAATGCACATCATCCCTGTTAGAAAGAAAAAAACAAATACATCAAAATCCTGGAAAAGGAATGTCACATCCACTCAAAGGGAGACAATCAGACACATACTTGTCATACCAGCTAAGAAGTACTTTTGAATTATACTTGAATTTTTATTTTTCAGAAGGGGGCACAGTTAGCCCATAAGCAACATAACACTGACAAGCTACATAAGGGTGAGAGTCTGGTTTGGATGGACAGAGGACTACAGCTTTACAACAAAAGACACTTCGAGGTCACAGACTAAGCACTTAATTGTAACCTATATGTCATTTGATAAGTAATCTGCATCATTCAACATCAGTAATCATTATTTCACCTGTTGTTGGTTTATGTCACTCTATTTGACATTCTGTGCCTTTATGGAGCCCTTTTAGCCATTCATCGTGACTTTATTGATAACTATTTTATAAAACATAAATCCACAGTGACCTTGAACTTGGTGGTGTTGGTTCTTGTCAATGTATATGATTTTATTATTAGTTATTAGTTATCTTTCTCTGTGCTGAGTGACATTAATGCTTAGGTTTTTAGTAACTGCAAGTTCTTGGTTCCTTTCTGCCTCTCTGCCTGTGTGATTTTGCTCCTGTCCCTCTTCGAAAACACTTTATTTTGAAGGTTAGGGCCTCATGTAGGTTTCCATGCTTTTACTTCCCTTAAAGCCTGAACCATAAAATAATTGCCAGAAAATTCAGATTTCTTTAAAAAATTAAGTGTTTAGTCACCCATCTGATGAAAAAAAAATGAATTTGCATATTTGACTTTAAATTTGTATCATATGTGCTACATCAGGAATGCAATGTATTTATTTATTTATTTATTTTATGTATTTTTTGGGGGTGGTGGTGACTATGTAGATCTCTACCTGTAAATGCAATGTGTGTGTGGGTGTGTGTGTGCAGTTAGGAATTATTGGTGCTCTGTTATCATCACTGTAGACTGATCATCAACTAAAGCTCCTGGGAAGATTTTCTGTGAAGACTTGAGAAGGGAAAACAGAAATACAGAGAAAGACACAAGAGAAGAAAAAAATAAGTAAAATGTAGACGAAGAGAATGAGATGAGAATGAGTTGGAGATAAAACAGAAGGGAGGAAGGATTCATTTTGCTAGATAGAGTCGCTAAGGATGACCAAGTCTGAAGCTTTAGTCTGTCTGTCTCTCCATATATATATATTCTCTTTTTCTCTAGTTCTCATCTTTTACTTACATCTACTATATTTTCTAACTTGTTTCCTTTTTTACTCTTTCATTGTGTCTTTTAATCTCGTATTTCCTCTATCACTATTTTCCCTGTCGTTCCCTGTCCCTGGCAGATGTCCAGACTCCCTGGTGAACAAACTGATCAGCTTATATTAATGTCTCTCTTTCCTTTTTTCTCTCTCTTGCAGTCTCTTTCTCTCTGTAATGCACACACAAAGCAGTTGCGTGACAGGAAGGCAGGTCATTCTAGGCAGGCACCCTCGCACACACACGCAAAGGCATGACTTGCATGCACATGCGCAGAGTGACAGAAAGAAAAAGACACAGACACACGTTTGTGCATGCAAGTGTACAGTAAGTGTGACTTGCATTGCAAAGACAGGAAATTAAACTCACACACTAAAATGGGATGAACCAGCAGGGGGCCTCTGATGGTGCAAATGTAAATTGAGACATAAATCATTCTGTCCATGCGGGAAATTACAGATCCAAACAAAAACAACATGTTTCATATGAGTAAAACATTGATTCTGTACAGGAAGGAACTGGCCGTTGAACAAGACGCTCCTTCGACTTACTCTGGCACCTCCTCTCACATCACTGTTGTGTAATGTAACAGATTCAGGGACTGCTTCTTGATCAAAATTACAAAAAAATTAATTTCGACTTGTCTCCTTGTGTTACTTTTTGCTTCCATTAACTTTTTGGTTTTTGTAAGTAATTTTGGTTTAAATGCCCCCAATTCTCTTTTTTACTACCTCATTTCTGCTTTTCTGTCTTCCATGGGATATCCTTTCCTGCCTCATATTGACAAAGTTATGTTAGGAAAAGACTGTGAACTATAAATAAAGTAAGCAAATAGAGATTGCTTTGCAAATGGTAATCTAAGGCTCTCTCTTTCAGAGCAAATAATATAGACTATATTTTTATAGTAAATATCTGTGTTGTTGTTTTTTTTATCAACCTTTGTTATTAAATAGTTGTGATTTGGAAGTAATATAAAGTTCAGTCTATGTGCACAGACTTATAAAACCTATTTAATGGATATAAGTTAAATGAGTGTATTCACTGGTAAGATTGGTAACTTCCTCATGGGGAACTGACCATTTCGTACTCTTACTAAAAGTGAATTTTGTTTCATTTTGTTTCAATTAATAACAAAATAATATCAAAAAACACAAACTTGTTAGAAAGCCTAAGTAGGATGACCAAACAGTCATGTAACATCACAGACTATCTGGTCTTTAAGTGATGACGTGATGAATCCTGCTTCTGGGCCCAATCTTTGTGTTTTTAACATGTTTTAATGCTTTGTATAAATAAATAAATAAATAAATTCAAATTTTATTTGTCATGTACACAGTCATACACAGTACGATATGTAGTGAAATGCTTGGACAACTGCTCGTGACCTAAAGAAAACAAAAAAGGAAAAGGCTATGAATAAGATAGGAAATAAATATGAAAAATTAAAAAGGGTAAATTTAACTAGGAAGGAATAAAATATAAATTAAGGTTAAAAATGAAATAACTGTACAACACAAATTAGAATGAAGGGTAAATTTAACTGGGAAGAATAAGATAAAGATAAATATATAAATTAAAGTTGAAAATTAAATAACTGTACAACAAAATACACAATACACAATATAGAACTATATAAGAATGTATGAAGAAATCTAAATATAAATAAATATATACACAATAACAGCAGCTGTACAAGCATTAACCGGAAATGAAGAATACAGTGACCAGTGTTGTGCAAAACCAAAGTCCAGAAAGTCCAGTGTGTGTGTAAGAACTGTATGTGTGGGTCAGTACTGTGTGGTGGTGTGATTGAGAGACCGTATCGCCTGCGGGAAGAAGCTCCTCCTCAGTCTCTCTGTGTTGGTCTTCAGGGAGCGGAATCGCTTTCCTGACCTCAGCAGAGAGAACAGTCTGTTGTTGGGATGGCTGAGGTCCTTCACGATCTTCCTGGCCTTGGTCCAGCACCGCCTGCTGTAGATTGAGTGCAGGTCAGGGAGCTCGGAGCGGATGGTGCGCTCAGCTGACCGCACAACCCTCTGTAGAGCTCGTCTGTCCTGCATGGTGCTGTTCCCGAACCAGGTTAAGATGTTTCCCGCCAGGATGCTCTCTATGGTGCACGAGTAAAAGTTCCTGAGCACCTTGGAGGGCAGTTGGAAGTCTCTCAAGCGTCTGAGGTGGTAGAGACGCTGTCGGGCCTTTTTCACCACGGTGTTGATGTGACAGGACCATGACAGGTCCTGCGTGATGTGAACTCCGAGGTATTTGAAGCTGTCCACTCTCTCCACTGGGCACTCGTTGATGACGGGGGTCTGGTAGTTCCTCTCCTGCTTAGTGCTGAAGTCCACTATCAGCTCCTTTGTCTTACTGACGTTTAGAAGGAGGTTGTTCCTCTGGCACCAGTTCTCCAGATTCCTAATCTCCTTCAGGTAGGCCGTCTCGTTGTTATCAGAGATCAGGCCCACCACGACGGTGTCGTCAGCAAACTTGATGATGGTGGTGGAGCTGGTAGTGGCCACACAGTCATATGTGTACAAAGAGTACAGCAGGGGGCTCAGAACACACCCCTGGGGGGCTCCAGTGCTGAGAGTGGTGGAGGCTGAGACATGTCCGCCCATCCTTACTGCCTGTGGTCTGCCAGTTAGGAAGTTGGAGATCCACTGACACATAGATGAGCTGAGTCCCAGATGCTCCAGCTTGGTGGTGAGTGTGGAGGGAATTATGGTGTTAAATGCAGAGCTGTAGTCTATGAAGAGCATTTTAACATAATTCCCCCTTCTAGTGTCCAAGTGAGTGAGTGATGTGTGGAGGAGATGAGAGATGGCATCGTCTGTGGAACGATTTGGACGGTAAGCGAACTGTAGTGGGTCCAGTGTGTCTGGTAGTGAAGAAATGATGAAGTCTCTGACCAGGCGTTCAAAGCACTTCATCACTACTGAGGTGAGGGCTACAGGGCGATAGTCATTGAGAGAAGCAGGGTGGGGTTTCTTCGGGACAGGAACAATGATGGACTCTTTGAAGCATGTGGGGATCACCGACTGAGATAAAGAGATGTTGAATATCTCAGTGAACACAGGAGCTAGCTGGTATGCGCAGTCTCTTAGGATACGACCTGGGATGCCGTCTGGTCCTGCTGCTTTCCTGGTGTTCACTCTCTTGAAGGCTCTCCTTACTTCATGCTCGGAGATGACGAGCACGTTTCCGGTGCTGGCAGTATCTTCCTGTCTGCAGCCGTTAGCGCCGCTAACACTAGCATTGTTGGAGTCCTTAGCTGCAGCCTCGAAGCGAGCATAGAAAGTGTTCAGCTCGTCTGCCAGAGTCACGGCCGCGTTCGTCATACCGGTTGTTGGTGCTTTATAGTCCGTTATTGTCCTTAGTCCCCGCCACAGGCTCCTAGAGTCACTCTGTTGGAGTTGTGACTCTAGTTTCCTCCCGTAGCGCTGCTTCGCCTCTTTCACCGCCCTCCGCACATTATATGACGCGGCTTTGTACGGGTCCATGTCCCCCGTCATGAGTCCCGTGTTGTAGGCAGCGGTGCGGGATCTCAGAGCGTCGCAGATGGTTTTATCCACCCACGGCTTCTGGTTGGGAAACGTTGTGATAGTCTTTGTCTCCACGGTATCATCCGCTAGTTTCCCGATGAATCCCACAACCGCTTCCGTAAACACGTTGACGTCATCGTCGGAGCTGTTTCTGAACATGCCCCAGTCTGCGTCATCGAGTGCGTCCTGTAACGCGGCCACCGATTGATCCGTCCAGCGCGCGACCTTCCTCTGAACCGGAACTTCCTGTTTCAGCCTTTGTTTGTATTTTGGCATGAGGAAGATGGCGGCGTGATCAGATTTGCCAAACGGGGGGCGGGATTGTGCCTTGTAGCCGTCCTTGACCGTAGTGTAGCAGTGGTCCAGTGTCCTTTCACCCCTGGTGTGGCAGGTGATGTGTTGATAAAAGTTCGGCGCTGCGCGTTTGAGGTTGGCGCTATTAAAGTCCCCCGTCACAATAAGCGCAGCGTCCCGGTGTTGTGTCTGGTGCTGTGTGAGTGCCTCATGCAGCTCGCATAAGGCGGTGACCGTGTCCGCTTGTGGTGGAATATAAACGGCACTTACAATGACCGATGTAAATTCCCGAGGTAGATAAAAAGGACGACACATGATGGACAGTAGTTCCAGATTTGGTGTGCAGGAGCGTGTGAGAGGAACAACGTTCGCACTGTTGCACCAGTTGTTGTTCACCATTAAACACACGCCGCCTCCCCTTGACTTCCCCGAGTCCCGTGTCCTGTCCATGCGGTGAACCGAGAAGAACTCGGCCGGCTGAATGGCGTGGTCCGGCACCGCTGGGTTCAGCCATGTCTCGGTGAAGCAGAGGAGATTGCAGTCCCGAATGTCTCTCTGGTTCTGAATGTATCTGGTTCTGTTTATTCTCAAAAAGCCCCTAAAAACAGTCAGTGATCACTGTCGCCCTCTCTCGGTTTTTATTACCGCTATTTATTTTAAAGCTCGGTTTTTAAAACCTTACGACGCAACTACAGCCCAGCTCATGCAGCAGTATATTAATGAATAACCTCGGATTGTGGATGAATTATCTCAGTTGTTCTCCTGACTTAAGTTCGGTCCGTTTACAGCATCGTGCCATGCGATTACATTTGTCCCTGACCATCGAGATTCCTCACAGCAACTTTTATTGAGTGGAAAGAAATTAGCGTTCATCCTCCACCTTCACTGTTTATATTATGCTAACATAGCTGTGTCACTAGCGATCACGTAGCACATCATTATATATCAGCTAGCCAAACTAAAGTAACCCTACAAACGCCACTGCTATTTACTTTCCTGTCTTCATTTATGTCGGAAGTGATAGCAGAGCTGTACGTCTTAATTTGTTTCAGAAACCTCTCTGTCAGGACAGGCTATATTATATTTAGATGGAAACTAGCGAGCTAACTCCTTGCTAACTTCTAACTGCGTTCAGTTTAATAAATTCCGTTTTCATGGATGCCTGGATGTTTAACTTAATTGTTACACCTGGTAGAGCAGCCACACTGATCATTTTATTACAGATGAAAGAATTTAGACACTTAACTCTCAGTGATGCCGCTGTGATCGTTTGGCTTATGGACCTGCAGCGGAGTTTGGGCCCAGACACAGCTAATGATGTTAGACTTAAAGACTGGATAAGTATTTTTCAATCAAGACAAGGCTATGAAAAAACAATTATAAAGTGAGCACTTCAAAACCAAAGTCCAGAGGGGCTTAAAATTGTCTCACTACAAAATCAGCAAGTGTGGGCTTTGCCATGAACTTCTACAAAAGGAACTTTTGTAACTTTTGTAGCAGTTATAAACTCACACATGTTATAAATGTCAATACTGACACAAGCTTATAAGCCTGCCAAGTATTGTCATGTTTTATTAATTTATTTTCCTGTGTAACAGTGGTAGTCTATAGTATAACTATATCTGTAGCATTTGATGCCATACAACTTTCTATATATCAAAAACATCCTAAAAAGAAAATATCATCTGGCCTCCAGCTTGTATTCAGTATTAAGGCTGCTGTGGTGACTAGCCTGTTTGGTTCGGTACCAAAAAGCGTGTGTCATTTTATTTCACTCTGAAAGTCCGATGCAAGAGAATGTGTCTGTTTTGTATTGCAGAGAAAGTAAGGAACCTTTTTGATAAGTTATTATCAGTTTTGACAGGTGATTGTGCATGCAATGTGTATGTCTGACTAAGTGGTAATAAAAGTTCATTTAGATACCTTAGATAACTCTTCAACACGTAGACATTCAAGTTCTTACTTACAAGAACAAAATTTTGTATAAATAACTTCTAAATGTTAAATAATTGTTCAGTTCCTGATGAAATTATAGAAGGTAAATGCACATATACAGGGAGTGCAGAATTATTAGGCAAATGAGTATTTTGTCCACTTCCTTCTCTCCATGCATGTTGTCTTACTCCAAGCTGTATAGGCTCGAAAGCCTACTACCAATTAAGCATATTAGGTGATGTGCATCGCTGTAATGAGAAGGGGTGTGGTCTAATGACATCAACACCCTATATCAGGTGTGCATAATTATTAGGCAACGTCCTTTCCTTTGGCAAAATGGGTCAAAAGAAGGACTTGACAGGCTCAGAAAAGTCAAAAATAGTGAGATGTCTTGCAGAGGGATGCAGCAGTCTCAAAATTGCAAAGCTTCTGAAGCGTGATCATCGAACAATCAAGCGTTTCATTCAAAATAGTCAACAGGGTCGCAAGAAGTGTGTGGAAAAACCAAGGCACCAAATAACTGCCCATGAACTGAGAAAAGTCAAGCGTGCAGCTGCCAAGATGCCACTTGCCACCAGTTTGGCCATATTTCAGAGCTGCAACATCACTGGAGTGCCCAAAAGCACAAGGTGTGCAATACTCAGAGACATGGCCAAGGTAAGAAAGGCTGAAAGACGACCACCACTGAACAAGACACACAAGCTGAAACGTCAAGACTGGGCCAAGAAATATCTCAAGACTGGTTTTTCTAAGGTTTTATGGACTGATGAAATGAGAGTGAGTCTTGATGGGCCAGATGGATGGGCCCGTGGCTGGATTGGTAAAGGGCAGAGAGCTCCAGTCCGACTCAGACGCCAGCAAGGTGGAGGTGGAGTACTGGTTTGGGCTGGTATCATCAAAGATGAGCTTGTGGGGCCTTTTCGGGTTGAGGATGGAGTCAAGCTCAACTCCCAGTCCTACTGCCAGTTTCTGGAAGACACCTTCTTCTAGGGCGATTGTGGCTCAAGAGTTGGGAGTTCGCCTTGTAATCGGAAGGTTGCTGGTTCGAGCCCCGGCTCGGACAGTCTCGGTCGTTGTGTCCTTGGGCAAGACACTTCACCCGTAGCCTACTGGTGGTGGTCAGAGGGCCCGGTGGCGCCAGTGTCCGGCAGCCTCGCCTCTGTCAGTGCGCCCCAGGGTGGCTGTGGCTACAATGTAACTTGCCATCACCACTGTGTGAATGTGTGTGTGAATGGGTGGATGACTGGATATGTAAAGCGCTTTGGGGTCCTTAGGGAGTAGTAAAGTTCTATATAAATACAGGCCATTTACCATTCAAGCAGTGGTACAGGAAGAAGTCTGCATCCTTCAAGAAAAACATGATTTTCATGCAGGACAATGCTCCATCACACGCGTCCAAGTACTCCACAGCGTGGCTGGCAAGAAAGGGTATAAAAGAAGAAAAACTAATGACATGGCCACCTTGTTCACCTGATCTGAACCCCATTGAGAACCTGTGGTCCATCATCAAATGTGAGATTTACAAGGAGGGAAAACAGTACACCTCTCTGAACAGTGTCTGTGGGAGGCTGTGGTTGCTGCTGCACGCAATGTTGATGGTGAACAGATCAAAACACTGACAGAATCCATGGATGGCAGGCTTTTGAGTGTCCTTGCAAAGAAAGGTGGCTATATTGGTCGCTGATTTGTTCTTGTTTTGTTTTTGAATGTCAGAAATGTATATTTGTGAATGTGGAGATGTTATATTGGTTTCACTGGTAAAAATAAATAATTGAAATGGGTATATATTTGTTTTTTGTTAAGTTGCCTAATAATTATGCACAGCAATAGTCACCTGCACACACAGATATCCCCCTAAAATAGCTAAAACTAAAAACAAACTAAAAACTACTTCCAAAAACATTCAGCTTTGATATTAATGAGTTTTTTGGGTTCATTGAGAACATGGTTGTTGTTCAATAATAAAATTATTCCTCAAAAATACAACTTGCCTAATAATTCTGCACTCCCTGTAAAAGCGCCGTTGTGCGCAACATAACCACTTTAAATGCAACATTTAATTTCTCTCCTTGGGTTAAGGTGATCATGTAGGATATTTGATGTTCAAGTGCAGTTAACCAGTTTGCCTGGGTTTATTTATTTTTTAAATATTATTTTAGTTTGATGTAAAACATATATCTTTTATCTTAAAGCTTATGCTCTGCAGACTGTTGTTTTCACGCAAGCAAAAAGGTTTTTGTCAGAAACATACAACACACAACTCAACAATGACATACTAGCCTTGTCAGCTAGAGTGACCTAATGCAACACCACAGTCAGTAAACAAACTGAAATAAGCTTAGTATGCAACACAGTTTGAGTATATATATAGAAAAACAAAAGCAGCATTTAATTTTTATTCTTTGTTTGCTTCCACATAGCATGTGTCACCACTCTGACCACAACAATACTGAAAATAAACTAATTAACTAAAAACTAACTAAAAAACTGTACACATTATACAAATGCTTACAGTTTTTGTAATACATATATAAAGAACATCCACGCTTTCACTTTGAAAGAAGCAAACATTTGACATTTAAAGCACCTCTTTCATTTAATTTTAATATGAGATGATCCCATTTTAACATTTAAATGTTTGCTCTAAAATGATTTATTTCAAAAAAATCTCGCCTTACACAAACTTAACATGCAGAAGTTTTTCAAACTCATTCACATTATTCACATTACTGCATGTAAGCTTCTTTTTATTGTCATTTTCCCTTGTTTAAATATAATTACATTATTTTGCAATTAATTTTTGTTGTGTATGTCAACCAAATAAGAAAGCCATTTTGACCAAACATTTTACTGGAGATTAAATCTTTGAAAGTGAGCATGGTCCAGAGTAAACATGGTTGTAGTCCTGTAAGAAAGACTGGTGTAGTGTGCTTTTAAGTACTTTAGTTGAAAACTGAGGTTTAAGGTACATTTATATCCATTATTTCTATTTCTAAAGATGTCACATATTCCTACATAAAAATAAATGTTAGCTTAGCTTAATTTAACTATTTAGTCTTAAACTGTCATTCCAAAGAAGACGAAAAACAAAACAAATAAAAACAAACTAAGGAAACGCAGACATTGGTCTCATTAAAGTACTTTTTAACTATTTAAGAAAACAAACAAACAATAAACAAGACTAGTAAGTTGCTACCACTGCTTGCATGTTTTTAGCAAAATTAGCTAAACGAACATAAACTTCCCTTGTCAATTCTGTCATGAATTATTAGATGAAATTAACTCAAAGTCCTTGTTTGTTTAGTTGGAGACTCAGTAAAGCCTTCTACCATGACTGACATTGCGATGGATTCTTAAGGCTTCTAGCATGTAGCATAGTTAGCAAGTTGAGCATGGTTTGCAAGCTAAAGATAGCTTCCCTTCACCCCATAATCTGTCAGGTATATGAGAAGAACTAATGACTCTAGCGTGTGTGTCTGTGTGTGTGTGTATGAAACATTAGATATGTATGCATGTTTAATTTTTAAACATTATAAAGATACTACATTTTCCTTACGTACATGACATTGCATGCTCAGAATGAGTAGTTGTTTCTACTGGAGCTCTGATGTATGAGATTTATAGGTACGTTTGCATACGCATAATATTTTTTCAATCCTTTAGCGTAATAATGACATCATCATCCTGCCCCTTCCACACCATCTCCCCCTCAAAGTCCAGCATCTTGTGTTTGCGGCAGCGAAGCAGAATGCCCACCACTTTGTCCGAGATTTTCACGTAGCGGTCAAAGAGACGGCCAAAAGTTATGATTGTTTTACCCTCTTTATCCTTGAAGCCCATGTCTCTTATAATCCAGGCCATCTCCTCCATCTCCCTGTAGATGTGTTTCTGGGCCCTGTCTCCCCTCTCTGCTGTCTTGGAGCCTTCTTTGGGTCGTCCATAGCCAGAGTCACCCTTGTGGAGGCGCTGGGCCATAGCATACTCATAGTCAAATTCCTCACTGAAGGGATTGAGCTTCTGGCCTTCAATGTGCTGTTCGGACCACTGTTGCCAGCGACTTCTGATGTCACCCGTGGTGGCAATTTTAATCTGTAGAAAGGTTAAAATCAAAACTGAAAAATCCATTGAAACCTTTTCAAGGAAACAAAAGCGCAAAGCAACACATGTCTTTTGAAATTTATTAAAGAGGAGTACATAGGTCGTCAAAACATTTGTGTATTGTTCATTTAGCGCTGGGTGAGCTTAAAGCAAAAGAAAAACCTGCAGTGTATTTCATCACTATAGGAATCTGTAGAGTTATTAACCCTTAGTCCTTTTAAAAACTATGTTTTAGTTGGTGAAATTGATCCCTAGTCTGTCGATAAATACAGTGAGACTGCACATGTGCAAATAAAGAAGCATGGATGTAAATAAATGAGTACTTGGAAATGAGAACCTTATATAAACCAAAGGAGAGGGTGTCCTAATCTTTCTTTAGTATATTTTTTTCAGAAAAACTTTTTCCACCCCCACAGTTCCCCACTCCACCCCGATTCCCCTGGTATGTGTCTTAGCTTTCCAGAGCTTCGGAAGAGTGTCATCAGATCTCTTTGGTATTTGATCTATGAAATCTTGAGATGTGTCACGGAGGGACCTTCCACAAAACTCTGTGAACTTTCAAGATGATAATGCTGCTATTCCTTATTTTTCTTTCTATTAATGTCTCACCTTAGACTTTAACGTTTTGTGAATTGAACTGATCTGAATTTGTAACATTTGTTTTTACTCTATGCTAATAAAACAGTGTTGGCATGGATTTGAGCAGTGGTAAACACTTATTTACAATTTTTTTTTCATTAACTGCAAATGGCATACTTTAACTCGCGTTTATTTTAGAGGGAAATATTTAACCATGAGCTTTTAAATTGCAGCGTCGGTGAAATTCAATAACGCATGCATATAATATTTTCTGAATTTAGTTTCTTTGATAGGTTACTTCATTTTCATTTAACGCCTGATATGCTGAAGTTAGTTAGCATTTATTACTAAAGTGCTACTACTATTGTTACTTTTTATGCTAATATATGTTTGCAGATAAATCATGGGTCATGTAAACTGGTTTAATTTGATAGGTGTTGTTTGCTGTCGGCACACACAGCCATTTTCAACAGTTCTACATTCTTTTAGCTTCTCTTTTGCCTTTTTACTAGCAGATAAAAGATTTATGAATAGCAGTGTTACCTTTTTGGTATGCCCATCACTTTTTTCTCTGTATTCCTTAAGTCTCGTTTAACTTGATAATGCACACCTTTGATGCTTTAACAGGATTTTTGAACAACACAAAGCAAAAATACACAGCAATAAAACAAAAATAATTTCAGAAACCATTTTTCTTCATATTTTGATTATAATTGCACTGTCTCTCTCAGTGTCTCATATTACCTCGAATTCATGTCCTTCATTGACCTCTCTCCCTTCACCCTGTTTTCCTCTCGCTGACTGTTCCACCTGAAGGTCAGGGTGTAACTATATTTATTTACATATATTCCACTGCACTGCATTCCAGCATGTGTTTTATGATCTGGACTTGCTCTCTGGCAACCCCTTTAACATGTCTAGAGGGCCACTAAAAAGCCTTTGCCTTTTATGGGAGAGATTTCAGTATTGCAGTTATGTAACTGTTATGATGTTTGGTGTCCATGAGGGAGTTGGATTTCTTCAGGTGACATCAAAGGCACTTCTGCTTAATCTTGTTTATTCACACTGTGTGACTTGTTCTATTTTAGGGGAATTTATTCTCCTTTGTGTCTTTGACTGGGGGACATTTAATATAGTTGTAAAAAGCCGACTTGTCAAAAACTCTGCAAAATACTCCGCCTCTTTTGTAAGGCTGTCATTACCAAAACATTCAGTGACAGTTACAAATAACCTCTAAAATAAAGAGTTGTGGAGCTTTTCTGCTATCAGTGTGCTTTCACGTGTCTTTCTACACTTTATAATAATAACTAAGAAAAAGTATCCCTGAATAGCTTTTCTTCTCTTTTATTTGACTTATTATTTGAAATTTTTTAAATAACAATATCAATGTTGGGTACAGGGAAACGTGACAGTTAAATCTAATGCAAGTGTATCTAAAGATATTTTGAAGAAACCTCTTATAAAGATGTTGTGGTTAGATATTATGTAAATATCCAATTGTCTCTGACTTATGTTATCATTCATGTTAATGTGTTTCACGTCATGCTAGTCCAACAATTACTTTTCTTTTATTTTAGTATTTTGCACTTATTTTGCACTTATTCCTCCTCCCGTAAACCATGCTATAAATATATTTTTTAAAATGATTGAAAGATGAAACAACACTTTATAAAACCAAAATAGTAAGAAGAAGAATGTTTTAAGGGTTAAAGAAAAACCTAAAATTTTGGATAAATCTCTATGGATTTGTCAATGTGATCAAAATGTTGATTGATCTACCTTTAAACCTGAATACATTTCTAACAGTTTTTTTAAAACTATATTGATATTGTTTAGACGTATCGTTAAAGATCTTTGTTATTAGCCACTCTACCTTTGGCCTGTTGGTCTGCTTTTTAGACTGGAGCTCGCCATTTTCGGTTTTAGATTCATTGTTGTCGCTGAGCCCATTTTCCTCTCCCAACCCGCTGTCATCTGTGTCCACGCTGCTGCTTCTTGACCCCAACTTCTTCTCCTGGAGCTTTAGTTTCCTGTTCTGTATCCTCCCGCCTCCTTCTCCACTTTGTAGTGCCCTCATCTGCCGCCGCCGTGTTGGTGATTCGTTGCCCATGAATGGCTTGGTCTCCTCAGGACCTGACTCCATCTTGCCACGAATGGCATTAACTACATCGCTGCTGCTGCACTCGCTGCGTTTTGGCTGAACGGTCTTGTTTACAGAACAGGTTCTGATCTTATTCTCACTATTGTCACTGGGATCTGCTAAGATTACACGTGGGGTAACTGTAAGTTTAACAACATGGTTGCATTCTTTTTTATCTTCCTCCTCCACAGATGAAGGCATCCAGCCACTTGGCATGGCTTCTTGCTTGCCAGCATGTTCTTTAGCCCATCCCTGCCAACTTTTAGCCAAATTGGCCACCATAGCAGCACATTTTATCTTCTTTACAGTCCGTTTGAAAGCCTGTGGATCCCGGGATGAAACTGTAGCGATCCCACTGCTACTCATGGTGAATTTCCAACGTATTCACTTTTATTGCCCGTATAATAATCTACTCTTGCAGGTGATGTCGTTATTTCTAGCTTCAGTTTTGATCAATTGGCTTAAGATGCCAAAAAGTCTTGAAAAAAAATTTCGTCACGTGAAAATTCTAGCGAGTTAACTTAACGCTTAAAAAAGGCTGAAGTGAATCTTAATGGATTCAGCTTCCTAAGGTTTCAGCTCAAATCTTAAAGACTTCAAACTTGTAAAGTGAATCTTTCCAAATGATCATCAGTGTTCCTCAGCCTTTATAGCCACGATGGATCTTTACGGAAATATCCACACCCTTCCAGATAAGTTGGTCAGTGGGTGAGCTGCTGGTGTGAAGAGTGCAAGGACTTTGACTTTAATCCCCTGCTGAAGCCCCTCTGGCTCCATACTGGCCTTTAAAAAGGGAAGGGTCATAAACGAAGTGATGGGCATCTAGTCCACGTGAGACAGGAAAAGTACGGTGTCACCATACTTGTTTCTAACACACACACACACACAAACATGTGCTGTGACTGTGGAGTGGAATTTCTCCCAGTGCTATCCAGAGAACAGGTGTCCACTTCTTTTTTAGTGTCTCTGTGGTTTCTGTCATCACACACACATACTTGCACAACACAAACAGGCCTTTGGTCTGAGTCAGCCAGTAATACATAGGTGACCCCACATATATGTGCCTGAGTTTATTGTTTATATATAGGCATGTTTTCATTCAAATGCTACCTAAATTTATTAGATGACAACATGTGCTTAGATCACTTGTGGTGGCTCACGTACATACGAAGCAATAGGCGTGATCGCCTGCGTGTCTGTGCATGTGTGGGTAACTATTTCAGTCTCTGAGTCTGTGAATATGTGAGTGGATGTGTTATGATTCTAATAAGGCACAAGCACTTTGGACACTGAAGTGAGGATTCTGTGAAAAGTTTAAACATATCTATTTGTAAATTAAAAAGAGAAGACACTTCAGTCCATTTTATCTTCTGTATACTTGCTTACATTTTAATTAAGGTCTGTGGCTGTTAAATCTGATTCAGTGTTTTCTGTCTGTTCATGTAATCCCAGAGTGGCACCGTGATGTTCAGACCAAGACTCTTCCAAAGCCACATCATCAACAGGACTCCTTGTTCTCACAACTGTCCCTGTTGCTCAGGATAGTTTATTGGAGTAATCTTGCTGGGTGTCCTGAGTTCAGATTTAAATGTTACATGATAGAAATTTTAAGTGCCTTAAATGTGCATACTACTGTAAACAATTTCAGTAAGTGAGGGAATTGTCCAAAATCTGTGTCTGATTGTACCTGGCAAAGTTAGTGTTTCCCAAGAAAATGTAAATTCACCAAAAGTTGAGTTTTTACGTTTATTAGCAACGCAATACCTATATTGTATTTACACAGCATAGAATTAATGTAGACATATGGAAATACACTTATGTCAAGAGTGTCACAAGAAAAAAGAAAAATCTGAGCAAATAATTTCATTTTACAGGTGCAGGAATGCATTGCCACTTGTGGAATTAAATTCCTTGCACATAAATTCAACAACCAGCCGGTGTAATACTCAGCAGCCACATGCAGAAAGAAGGCATCGTGCATGCAAGAGTCTGTGCTTTGCTGTTGCACTTTCATGCTTTTCACTGTTTGGGTTTGGAGTACAAAGGAAGAGGGGTTCTAATGTGATTTGTCACTTTAAATGGACAGTTACACCCAAGAAGCAGTGTAAATGCTGTTTTAAATCATATTTGTTTATCATTTTGAAAAAAAAGTCTATCCACCATCATTGTTTGCTATGTAGAAGTTGAAGAAATCTTTAAAATTAGAGCATTCAAAGACAAGTTCTGAAGCCTCTGCACTGCTGTCCCATTGATCTGTTGTACAATATCAGATACCTTTTATGATTAAAAAAATCATTGAAATGATTTGCACAAGTGCAAGCTTGCAGTCTTTCACTTTTTCAATTTATTTATCTAATGCCTGTTGTTGAGTATGTGTTAAATTCCATATGATGCACCAGAATGACTTTAAGCGTCCAGCAACATTTTTTTTATTAATTAATTTATTATTTATGTATTTGTATTTTTATATGTATACATGTAATAAGAATGATTTTGTCGGTCCTAGTTAAGGAAACAGGTGTCACACAGTCATAATAAGTAGAGAAATTGCAGAATCTACAATAAATAAAACTAAGTATATCATTTTTAAATATTTGGTACATTCAAAACAGTAGTAATAGAAATGCAGATCCTTAACTATCGTGCACATGCCACAAATAAACAGTAACTATTGAAGTGCATTGTAAAGGAAAATGTAAAACTGAGAATTATGTGCAAAATAGAAATTAAAAGTTGTAGTAGAAAATATTTCTTTTCTATCTATCTAACAGTAATTCTTTCTGCTTTGATATATGTGCCTGTAATCTACTGAGGGCCCTAAAAGAAATATTTATGCATGAACTTCTGTTACCTTGCTTTAAAATTTACATGACTTCAAAATAAATTTTCTTTAAAAAAAATGAACAAGTAAATTGACTCTTCAATTTAATTGATAAACCAAATAAAGAATAAAAATTTTGCATATGATGTTCATAATGCGTTTATGAAAATCAAAATTAATTCAGTCCTGCAAAAATATTTCTGTATCTGATACACAGCCAAACAAAGCTTCTGAGTGTCTGTCGACTAAAATAGCCAAATGAGGGGCCAAGCTGTCACCAGCTCCGGTTACTGGTGTGCATGTTTGTTTCTGTGTGTGTGTGTGTGTGTGCGTGCGTGCGTGCGTGCGTGCGTGCAGGCATTTAAGGTTCTCATCCTCATTCTAACAGCTGCTTCCTGTGCACACTCCCACCGTATGTTGTACACGGCAGGCTTGCACAGAAATAGACGTGCCTGGCACTAGAAAGCAATGAAAAAGGTTTGAGAGCTGGGTGTAATGAGTCACATATTTATACATGACTTAATCAGAGGAAAAGATTTTTATGCTGTTTGTGAACCATGAGTCACAGAATTATAATGTGATGTACTTTGTTGATCACTGTGGGAAAAACTTTTTGTGTTTCTGAATGTGAGACTCAGAACAGGTTCAGTGGATGAGCACACTTTATATATATATATATATATATATATATATATATATATATATATATATATATATGTGTGTGTAAATATATATATATATATATATAATAAACACCCAGCACGCCCCTGCGGGCGGTTTATCCTTCAAGCTCGGGTCCTCTACCAGAGGCCTGGGAGCTTGAGGGTCCTGCGCAGTATCTTAGCTGTTCCCAGGACTGCGCTCTTCTGGACAGAGATCTCCGATGTTATTCCCGGGATCTGCTGGAGCCACTCACCTAGCTTGGGAGTCACCGCACCTAGTGCTCCGATTACCACGGGGACCACCGTTACCTTCACCCTCCACATCCTCTCGAGCTCTTCTCTGAGCCCTTGGTATTTCTCCAGCTTCTCGTGTTCCTTCTTCCTGATATTGCTGTCATTCGGAACCGCTACATCGATCACTACGGCCGTCTTCTTCTGTTTGTCTACCACCACTATGTCCGGTTGGTTAGCCACCACCATTTTGTCCGTCTGTATCTGGAAGTCCCACAGGATCTTAGCTCGGTCATTCTCCACCACCCTTGGGGGCATCTCCCATTTTGACCTCGGGACTTCCAGGTTATACTCGGCACAGATGTTCCTGTACACTATGCCGGCCACTTGGTTATGGCGTTCCATGTATGCCTTGCCTGCTAGCATCTTGCACCCTGCTGTTATGTGCTGGATTGTCTCTGGGGCATCTTTACACAGCCTGCACCTGGGGTCTTGCCTGGTGTGATAGACCCCAGCCTCTATGGATCTTGTACTCAGAGCTTGTTCTTGTGCTGCCATGATTAGTGCCTCTGTGCTGTCTCTCAGTCCAGCTTTGTCCAGCCACTGGTAGGATTTCTGGATATCAGCCACCTCCTCTATCTGCCGGTGGTACATACCGTGCAGGGCCCTGTCCTTCCATGATGGTTCCTCGTCTACCTCCTCTTTCTTGGGTTTCTGCTGCCTGAGGTATTCACTGAGCACTCGGTCAGTTGGGGCCATCTTCCCAATGTATTCTTGGATGTTCGTTGTCTCATCCTGGACTGTGGTGCTGACACTCACCAGTCCCCGGCCCCCTTCCTTCCGCTTAGCGTATAGCCTCAGGGTGCTGGACTTGGGGTGAAACCCTCCATGCATGGTAAGGAGCTTTCTTGTCTTTATGTCAGTGGCTTCTATCTCCTCCTTTGGCCAGCCTATTACCCCAGCAGGGTACCTGATCACGGGCAGGGCGTACGTGTTGATGGCCCGGATCTTGTTCTTACCATTCAGCTGACTCCTCAGGACTTGCCTGACCCTCTGCAGGTACTTGGTGGTTGCAGCTTTTCTAGCGGCCTCTTCATGGTTCCCATTCGCCTGCGGGATCCCCAGGTACTTGTAACTGTCCTCTATGTCTGCAATGTTGCCTTCTGGTAGTTCAATCCCCTCAGTTCTGACTACCTTCCCTCTCTTTGTTACCATCCGACTACACTTCTCCAGTCCGAACGACATTCCAATGTCATTGCTGTATAGCCTGGTAGTGTGGATCAGTGAATCGATGTCTCGTTCACTCTTGGCATACAGCTTGATGTCATCCATGTACAGGAGGTGGCTGACAACTGCTCCGTTCGTAGTCGGTATCCGTAGCCAGTCTTGTTAATGATCTCACTGAGGGGGTTCAGGCCTATGCAGAACAGCAGTGGGGACAGAGCATCTCCTTGGTAGATCCCGCACTTGATGGTGACTTGTGCTATGGGCTTGGAGTTGGCCTCTAGTGTTGTACGCCACATCCCCATTGAGTTCCTGATGAAGGCTCTTAGGGTCCCATTGATCTTGTACAATTCTAGGCATTCCAGTATCCAGCTGTGGGGCATTGAGTCATAGGCCTTCTTGTAATCAATCCAGGCAGTGCACAGGTTGGTCAGTCTGGTCTTGCAGTCTCGGCTGACTGTTCTGTCTACCAGTAGCTGGTGTTTTGCGCCTCTGGTATTCTTGCCAATTCCTTTCTGTGTCCCGCTCATGTATTGACCCATGTGCCTGTTCATCTTAGCCGATATGATGCCTGACAGGAGCTTCCATGTAGTACTGAGGCAGGTTATTGGTCGGTAGTTGGAGGGGACCGGTCCCTTCTTGGGGTCCTTGGGGATCAGGACCGTCCGGCCTTCAGTTAGCCATTCCGGGTGTCTCTCGTTAACTAGCAGCTGGTTCATTTGTGCTGCCAGACGCTCGTGGAGTGCAGTCAGCTTCTTCAGCCAGTAGGCGTGAACCATGGTGCTGTCCAACTCTTCATACTGGAGACCCTTTCTTGGATATCTGCCACTGTGATGGTTACTGGACCCTGTTCAGGGAGGTCGCTGTGGTCTGCCCTCAGATCCACTAGCCACTGAGCATTGCCGTTATGGGTTGCGTCCTTCTCCCATATGCTCTTCCAGTATTGCTCCGTCTCCATATATATATATATATATATATATATATATATATATATTAGGGGTGCAACGATATTCGTATCGATATTGAACCGTTCGATACAGTGCTTTCGGTTCGGTACGCATATGTATCGAACAATACAACATTTGTAATTTATTTTATCAACTTTCCTTCCGACGATGCTGTCTGTGTTGAGCGCTCAGTGAATCTGCGTTCGACTACTCCGCCTAGGCTGCACTGTCGAGCGCAGATCCACTGAGCGCTCAACACAGACAGCATAGTCAGAAGGAAGACCGCAGGGCAAGCTAGCAAGACACATGGACCTCCCCCACCCTCATTCAGATCTGGCGTTTGGAATTATTTTGGTTTTCATGTGACGTATGACCCTGAAGGTAAGCGAGTCATGGACTAAAGTAAAACAGTATGTTGGATGTGCCATGCAATGCTCAATTACATGGGTGGGAGCTAGTGTGTTAGCGCAGTTAGCTCGTTAACGTGTTGGCCGTCTAGCCCCACACACGGGGCGATCGGCGGTAGCTCGTTAACGGAGATTTGCCGTGTTGTGGCGTTAAGGTCATTTCAACGAGATTAACCTGAAAGCACTAGTGGGAACACAACGAATATGACTGCACATTTACGCCGACATCATCCTAGTGCAAAGACCAAAACAACAAGCATGCTACTAACTTTAGCCGAGTCATTTAGACAGCTGTTAGCACATGATTCTCCTTATGCTGCTGAGAATATAGCCCAGAAGAAGCGGATAGTATAGCTTTTATTTTGGAAAGAGACATTTCTCTGTAATAAACTCTCTTTTCCAAAGATGAGTGATTCCTCAATCAGATACAGGGCTTGCAATATCGCTAGCCCGACGTCCTGGAGCTAGCGATTTTTTTCAGTCGGGCTACCAAAATCTATCTCTGCCCTGCCCGTCGGGCTATTGTAGGAAGGAAAAATATATGTCAATGCTTTTGCATTCTTTCAGAAATGTAGCTGGGTAATTATGTCATTGGCATCTGTGAGCCACTGTCAATATGTGACATATTGAAATCGGGTTTGAATTTGCGCTTGTTTTTTTGCTTTCACTTTGCAATCGTGCGAACTGTGTATAGAGAGCGACAGCACTGATCTGTGAGTGATGATAATTTGTGCACCAATTCCTCTGACATCGTCTTATTAATCGTTAGCTTACTATGCAAACATGACAAGTGAAATCTCGCGCAGCAAGCTTAAACATGTGAGAGGTTGATTGCGCAGAGAATCGCTGAGCTTATGTGAGTGCGTGTGTAAAAGCAGCAGGATTTATATTTGACTACGATGACCTTCACAGACAGATATATATTTTAGTTCTGCTGAGCCAAATAAGACAGGTCAGGGTGAAGAAGTGACAGCCAAAGAAAAGCTTACCACAAAACGGAGAAGTTATGACAAATCAGACTATAAGGCAAAAAGAAAGTGCAGCTTTATGGTTTCATGGACAAAATAATTTCTGTGGCTGCAATATGACAAGCTAAATAACCAGGGGTGCACATAAGTGGTCCGCAGGTGCGCATTCGCTGTCAAAATAAAAAACACGCACAAGGGTTAGGGTTAAATTTAAAAACTGTACTTTTGAGTTAAAATATATATTTATAATTTTAATAAATGACAAATTAAAAAGGCATGAACATTTTTTTGTATCGAAAAAATATCGAACCGTGACACCAAAGTATCGAACCGAACCGTGAATTTTGTGTATCGTTGCACCCCTAATATATATATATATATATATATATATATATATATATATATATATATATATATATATATATATATATATATATATATATATATATATAGAGAGAGAGAGAGAGAGAGAGAGAGAGAGAGATTTGTCTGGAACTTCTTTACTGAAGAGGTTCACATTTGATTTAAACATTTTGACTGAGCTGTTTTTGATTATAAAACATAGCAAAGGTTTTGGTCCTAAAAGTTTTGTATTTTGACCCATATCTCCCCTTATCTCACATTGTCAGGCCTCCCTGTTCATACACATTGTGATAAGCTATCATTTTACAGGAGTGAATAACAAGCTGTGGAATGCATGGAAAAAAGCAACACAAACATTAAAGGTGTAACTCTTTGGAATTTGCATAAATTAAAGTCTTTAGATACTAAGTGAACTGAATTATTTGGCAAAATGTTCTGAAAAGGTTAAAAGAGTTACAAAGAGAGAGGTTTTAAGAGCCACATTCAAAGTCTCCATGTTGAAAGGCACATACGTTTGTGATCTCTCAGCAATCTCTCAGTGCACAGCCTTTCCTTGTGATATCATTTCATCATATTAATTCATATAAGCAGTTTATCAGTGATAACTGGAGTGCTTTAAGTGTGATGTTGTGCTTTTTTTCTTCATCTAACCAGCCAAATGGCTGGCCAAACCAAACCAAAGCATAAATAGTAATTCTGCTTTTTAAGTCATTAACAGTCTGAAAAAAAATAAAAAAAATAAAAAGCCCTGGAGACCCTTCAGCTGGTTCACTGGTTACAGTCAGCAGCAGTAACATAAAAGCGCTCAACAACCTGCAGTCACACTGCATTTCAGGATGTCATTTCATTGCTTTCACTGTTGGAAATGAGATCCAAATTATTACTAATGCCAACTTAATGACTTTCAACTAGTTTTGTTGAAACTTACTCTCAGCACCGTCTCGTCTCAGATAATAAAGCACATACTAAGCAGCTGCTGTTTCAGAGTACTGTGTTTTGTTTCATTCAACATCTGCCAGATGTATTCTAGACTTCTTAACTCAATTGTGAAATTCTTCAGCTTCAACTATAACTGCAGGACACATGTCAATTGTTTTATTACAAAAACAATAAGATAACCTCAATAAACTGAGGTCATCTTTTGTAGCCATTCCCCTCATTATTTTATGAAGAAATACCATCTCTCAGTTTTGTTGTGTGAACTATTTTCTGATGTTTTACATTGTATTTAATTTAGAATAACATTTTTATAATATTTGATTTACATTTAATATGTTTAATGATGTGGCAGGCTAGTCCAATTTGGCAAAATGTTATTATAGCGACTCACAATGGTACTCAGTAGTTTGGATGACACCCACATGCTTGTATGCATGTCTGACAACATTGGGGCATGCTCCTAATAAGACAATGGATGGTTTTCTTGGGGATTCCCAGATCCAGACCAGGGCAACCCTGAACTCCTGCACAACAGCACTGGATGGATCGCAAAATAATTTTCTAGAGGTGTTCTAGTGGATACGTCAAGTGAGGGCCAGTCAATGGTATTTATTCCTTCATCCTCTAGGAACTGCCTGCATACTCTGGTCACATGAGACTGGGCATTGTGGTGGTCCAGGAGGAACCTAGGACCCACTGCACTACCCTGTAGAGCCTGACATTAGGTCCAAGGATTTATACCAATCACTAATATGAGTCAGGGTGTCATTGCCAAGTCTGTAGAGATCTGTGGATCCCTCTATCAATATGCCTCCCCAGACCCACCGTTTAAACTGGTGAAGCTGAACAGAAGAGCAGCAAAATCTCGATATCTCTACAACTTCTCCAGACACTTTCACATCTTTCACATGTGCTTAGAGCAAACCTGCTCTGATCTGTGTAAAGCAGAGGGCACCAGTGATGGACCTGCCAATTCTGGTATTCTATAGTAAATGCAAATCACTGCTGGTCACTTTCTGATTGTTTGATCAGAGACATTCACACAAGTAGCTTGCTGGAGGTCATTTTGTGGTGCTCTGGGAGTGCTCATCCCACTCATCCTTGCACAAAGGAGCAGATAAGAGTCCTGTTAATGGGTTAAGGACCCTCTACCACCCTGTCCAGCTCTCCCAGAGTAACTGGAATGTCCTCCCTGCTCTTGAGACACAAGAAACCATGTGGAAATGGTACATACTGATGTGCCATCCTGAGTGAGTTGACAATGTAGCTTCCTGGTGTCCTCTCATGCCACCAATTTTTTAAGTAAATAAATAAATACATAAAAGATGTGGTGGAAAAAATATGCCTTCTGTGAAAGAGATGTTCCCTCTAGTGCACCTCTAGTTAATTTCAGTAATACCAAGCAGCTGAAACAGATTATTAACAATATGTTCCAGTGTTCCCGAAGTTTAACTCACTTGATGCTTTATCTTTAATATCAAGAAAAGACCATTATTATACACAAACAGAGACACACACAGATACACACAATATTTTTTTTGGCCCACACGAACTTTGCTTTTGGTGCAATGGTCATATTTTTTCTAACTGGGTGTCTTTTTTGTGTCTGCTGACGACATTGCAGCAGAAAGGAATGCCAAAAGTGAGATCTCATTACTAGTTGGTTCCTCTGGCCAATTTGAGTGCCAATCCTGGCAAAGTGACACACACACACACACACACACACACACACACACACACACACACACACACACACACACACACACACACACACACACACACACAATGACTGCACAGACTGTGACACACACACACTTCTATACTTGTAGGGTCCCTCTGTGATATAATACAGTCCCTAACACGTAATCCACCACAGTCACATTTTTAACTTTAACCATGATCCTAATAACAAAGCTCATTTGAAAACCTTGAGGACAAAATGACCAGACTTTCTGACGCGATCCACATTGTCCAAGATTCAAAAGCAGTAGAGAAAGTAGAAAAACCCTTAAATACATACAGATTTTACAGGTCAACACACAGACACACACACACACACACACACACACACACACACACACACACACACACACACACACACACACACACACACACACACACACAAACGGATATCCTGTCCAAGTCTCACAGCAGAAAGACAGATTGGAGTCAGTGTGAGAAGAGTGTAAAGAACGTTTTTCTGGCTGCCCATTGTGGGGATGACATCATTGCACAGACTTGGTGATGAACAATGTGTTCTGAGCCAACTCTGGTGAAAAGTGCAACTGTCCCTGGCTCTGTTTCCCTTTCAGACTGGCAACTGTCACACTCTAACGGTTTTTCTGTGTAACAGCAAACAACTCACACACACCATTTGCCTTTTGTAATGAGTGATTGGAAAATCACTGTACTGCCACATTCCAGCAAACCCTTGCTTTCAGAGTTAAATTCATGCATGTCTTCTGTTTTTTTTTTATTATTATTATTTTATTAAATAATGATGGTGCCCAAGCATTTCAAAAAGGAGAGATTATTTGGAAGAACTGAACACGCTTTATTGTGATACAAAAATTCATTGATCTATTTGGCAATTAGTCTCCAATGACTCATCGTTGCAGAAAAGAATCCCCGGTGGTGATGAAGATGGAGATGGAGAATTGGATGGGCTCTGAGTGACCAGAGTGAGGTGGAAATGGGGGAGGAGGCAGGATGGAAGAATGAGAGACAGACTGACAAAAGAGCACTGAAATTAAAAGCACATTGGTTGGTGGCTGATTGGCTCACTTAAGGTAGGGAAGACGGTGATAATTCAGAATCAGAATCAGAATACTTTATTAATCCCGAAGGAAATTCGGGTTACAGCAGGCAGCACGCTAATGGCGCATGCGCACTTACAAAGGAATCTTCTGACCAACTTTACACAAACATCACATTGGGGAGACATGTCAGAAAGGTAGGCTGATAGGAAAAAAAACAACGAAAATACATAACATGAGGTAAGAGGAGGAGAAAAAAAACTCCACTCAGACTGAGCTCCTAGTGGGAGAACAGTTTGATAACAGATTAGAGGATGAAGATGTTAATTTTAGTTTGTGGAGGCTCATTTCCATACAGGGCAAGGATTTCTGTCACTTGTTTCTCCAATTTATCCTTTGGACTCTTTAATATTTTCAGAAGTAGATGGCAAAAAAATAAAAAGAAATAATAATAATTTAGAGGATTTGTGTCTTATTTGGTCTTTAGTTCGTTTTTGACTTTGCAACAAACATCGATTTGTACAAACAAAAAATATTACATTTTTATTTTGTTTTTTTGAGTCAAATTCTACTTTAATTTTAACTATGTGTTTTAAACACACAGTTTTAGTTCTGTTTCGTTTTGATGTTATAATAACCTTGTATAACCTGCCGTCCTGGAAATGCCTCCACGAGGTTAACTGTGAAGTTATTTTGAAGCCCCTTATTTAAATGAATGGGGTGGTGATCTATAACTTAACTCTTCAGCAATGGAGTCTTTAATGGTGAGTGTGCATACAGGTCATAGTAGTTCAACTGTCAATTGTTACCAGGTCTTTTTGTAGCTCTCCACAAGTGGGTCTTAGCTCTTGGACAACTCTTCTGATCATACTTCTCATTTCTCCATCGGAAATCTGTGAAGTAATCTGGTGAAATGGAGTTATGGCCCCAACAGTGCTCACTGGAAGCTCAACAAAAAACAAACGAACAAGAAAACAAACAAAAAAATCCCTGAAGCCACTCATTTTTATTTTGCCTCGAACAACCAAGTACTTCTAACACTGAGCACTAAATACTTTCTAAAACTTACTATATGGTTTATCAATAAGGAATGTTTTAAGCCTCCAAAATCCAAGCTGGGAACTGCCTCCTATTCTACTTTTACATGTAACCAGGTCTCTTTAACCCTTTAAAACCTCAAGCATGAAATAACTGCCAGAAATCTTTAAATAAATATATTAATCACATCACATTTTAATCTGCATATATATATGAGTTTTAATTTGTATCACATTTGCTACATAAGCCTTTTTTATTATTTAGTCATGTGTCATGCAATTTATATCATTTTTTGAGGGTAAAAAAAGTCACGCTGATGATGTAGAAGTCTCAAAAACTCACAAAACACCTGTATCAAATACAATACGCTGGTCTTGAAAGGGTTAAGGCAAAATAAATCAACATGTTAATCAGTTTTTATATTATTTTCTAACAGTGCGTTAGTAAACCTAATATTTTTGTGCGTAAGTTTTAATTTACTTGTTCGAACCAGCTTTCTGACTTGATCCATAAAAGTAATAAAAGTATTCTAAGCAGCACAGATAGTTGGTTTATTTGTTCAAAGTGCTTCTCCCATCTTGCAAGGAGTCCTAAAATAATCATTAGCCATAATGATATGCAGCGCCAGTTCTCAGTCGAAGCAGGACAAATAGTTGGTGTTCACTGTTGTTGCAGGTTTTGAATTTGTGCACAGTTCCTGTGAAGGACGATATGCATGCTGCAACACTTGAAGGTTGTTTATGTTTTTATTTTTGCCATTGTACTCAAGAGTAGACAAGGGGACCAGGAAGTGGGGCAGCAGCAGATCAGAGCATGAAGCTCCGTTGGTAACACAGGCAAGAGCCAGCCGGAGACAGAAATAAACCTGACAGGCGTTCTTTAGTTCTGCACTCCTCGCTCTGTTCCCTCTCAACTGTGAATATGACACAGCTGAGTCACATTGCGAATGGTGTGTGTGTGTCTGAGTGTGTGCAAGACAATTTGTTAATGTGCTGCTCAGTTGTATGTGCGCGTCTCTGTGTGCATGTGTATGCAGCTTTTTCAGATGTCTGTTGAAGCGTGTGTGCATCAACAGTAAAACCTAATAGGATCAGTCAACTTCAATCTTCTGCCTTGACAATACACCAACGCACCTATGCACAGCTCCTCTTTGAAGTGCGTGTGTGTGTGTGTCTGTGTGCATGTAAATCTAAAACCCTGCAGCTTGTTCTTATTCCCTGCTAAAGGCTAAGTAAAACAGATTAAAGTGGTTTATCATCTCGCCATTGTCATCTCTAATATAATCACACCACTGATGATTGAAGAGACAATATAACCAGCGATTTGCGTGACCCACTCATACAACTGTCATTAAATTCTTCAGTCACATTTAAACTACTCGAATAGTGTGTTAACAATTTTGTTTTAGGTTCCCAACCCTCTCTTTCTCTTCCTTCCATTTTTCCTCTCCCCATCATTTTCTTCTTTTAGACTTATTAAAGTCTTATTAAACATTTTTCTTATCAACATGCAACAATAAACTGCTGCATAACTCATTTTTTGTGCCACACTAAGCAATCAGTGCTTTTTCTTCTCTTTATACACTGGCCATTATTTTTGCATAGCTTGCTCTCCAGTGGACTTCAGCGATGTAGCTGATTTGTGATGCAGCTATAAAACTTCCCTGTTGTAGCACAGCGCTACATTTCTAGCACTCATTCCACTTATTTCTGTCCTCTTTCCTCCTCTGTCCATTTCTCTTCTCATTCCTGTGCATGAAGCACAGCAAAACGTATCAGTAAGTGGCAATTTATCATTACCTGACATTTTAAACTGTCAATTGTAAATATCAGCGTCAGCCTCAAAGATCCGATATCAGTCGGGCAATAAATATTTTTTAAAAGTAGGATGCATATTTGTGGAGTGTTAAATGTCACAGATATATTTACAAAGAATTTTAAGAAAAAAAAATCTCAGAACAGAATCAGTGAAAGCCTGATTATAAGGTGTGTATTTATTGAGAGACAACATTTGTAAATAGTCCAATATGTACTTAATTATCTGCTACTTCACATTTATTTGAGTCAAGAGGGAGGCAAAGCAACTCTCTGAGGAGGCAAAAGGTTAAAAATTGAAGTCAAATGTGTCAGTTTTCACTGAGAACTTTTGAAAAAGAAACCAACACATTAAGAGTAATATCTTCAGTTCCTTTGTTGGCCACTTCCGATTTTAAAATGCCCTAACAGTACAGCCTGGAACAAATCTAATGTATATCCCATGCTCCTCTTCATAACCACTGTATGAGGACAAATTGAGAACTCTTTAACCACTTTAAACAGGGTGGATGGATGGGCTGAGTATTTCAGAAATTGTTAATTTTCTAAGATTTCGCTGCACAACAATTTCTAGGGTTTGCATAGAGTTGGCTGAAAAAAAGAAAAAGTATATGTTGATGCCAGAGGTCAGAGAACAGCCAGACTCGTTGAGCTAATTAGGAGCCAAACTCAAGTAACACTATACAACAAAGTAGAGAAGAACATCTTTGACCTGTTAAACACACTAAACCTTGCACATGAGTACAGCAACAGAAGACCACGCTGGCTGCTACTCCTTTCAGCTAAGAACAGGAAACTGAGTCTGTAATTCACAGAGGGTCACCGAAACTGGATAAGAGAAGACTGGGAAGGATGTTACATGGTCTGATGCGTCTCCATTTCTGCTGCAACATTTGGACGGTAGAATCAGAATGAAAGCATGAAACCATCCTGTCTTGTATCAACAGTTCAAGCTGCTGGTGGTGAAATGGTGAAGGGAACATTTTCCTGGCACACTTTGGGTCCTCTAGTGCCAGCTGAGCATCATTTAAAGACATCTGAGTATTGTTCCTGACCATGCCCATCCACTTTGGTCAGAGTGTGCCCATTTGCTTATTGCTTCTTCCAGCAGTATAATGCACCCTGTCACAAAGCTCAAAATCATCTCAGACTCGTTTCTTGAACATGACAATTAATTCACTGTACTTAAATGACCCTCACAGTCATCAGATCTCAATCCAATAGAACATCTTTGGGATGTGGTGGAATGGGAGGTTTGCATTATGGATGTGGAGTCAGCAAATCTGCAGCAACATGCTATCATCTCAGTATGAATGAAAATAAAAATCTGAGTTTTTAAATCTACACCTTGAAGAATGAGTTCTGGAGGCAAAAAAGGGAAGTCTGGTTATTATTATAATTATTTATTCTGCAAAATTACAGAGAAGGTAGAAACGCATTGTCTACAAATCCACATAAGGAAAGATACTTTTGAAATCTCCAAAAGCCATTGAAGCCTTGGAAAAGAAACTTCAAAATGACTTCTGGGTCAGGAGGCTAAAGAGGAGGGAAGGTCAAAAAGTCACCATAGTCATTTGTGTTAATTTCTCTGGTGAAACTTCAGATATTTTAGATGAGAGGAAACCTTTTAGTGGTGTTGGACGTGAACTCATTATTATTCACACTGTGGAAACTGTGAATCTATGAACACACTTAATGAAAATTGTGCTGCTTTTGCAAGTTTACAACAGTAGAGTCATCCATTTTCTCTTCGATTTCCTCTTTTGTCATCACTCAAACGCTCTTTCTGTCACCTCTGTGATAACAATACAGTGAGTATGCATTTGTATTATGAAGATTAATAAAGAAAAAAATATTATTTGAGCTCCTCTTTCTTGTTTAATCCCTCCTTTGCAATAATCAATCAATTAAGGGAGTCTTTAAATGTGGAAAATATTCAATAACATGTATTGCTGCATGGTGTAAATTCACTGCTCTATTCATTACAATTTAGCAGACTTCCTCAAAGTGCAGCAGTGCATTTGTATCCAAACCCATTAGATGATTGAGCTAATATTGTGATGGAGCAGATAATGCCATCCTCAGCTCAATTTTCTTTACTCAAGGCATAAAAATGAAAGGTTTTTGGATAACAGCACTCAGTTGTAATTGTCCAAAAAGCTTGAATAATATTTCAGTGTTGCTACACCTATTTAATAGCCCCTATCGTTGCACATTCTTAGCAAATTTTCAATAGACAGAAATGAGTAAAAAGCATAAAAGAGTGCCAGCTCTTCTTCTTTACACAGGTCTGTTCTGCTTAAAATGTAATGAGAATTTTTTTTGGCAGGACAGGCAAAGGGCAAATACATAAAGGAGGATGTCTACACTAACTTCCATTATACATGATATATGAAGATTACATGCATGCCAAATAACAAGCTGCATTATAAATGATCCTCTCACTGTCTCTCACCAGACTCCAGTGCACAAAAAACTATTGCTGCTGCTGTCAAACGTGTTTTTAATATATTCATCACGTGCATCTAGCACAGTCATGTGCAGCTTCTTTGGTGCTTAGCAGTCACCGTCTCAGTTGTAATTAGGGACCTGTGAAAGAAATTGATGAATGCGTACTCTGGATCAGTGTTTGTCTGCGTTGTTTGTTTGCAAAAAAAGTGTGCACTAGCTAACAGGCTGTGAGATAAATGATGTGTCAGTTTATACACAGATGACTTCATAGATATTGCTGCTGTCATGAGTAATTTGATATATCGATGCTGTCAGATGAAAATCAAATACAAACAAACACTGTGCAATTCCATATTGCTTATATATCACCAGTTCACAACAACAGTCGTCTCAAGGTGCTGTATATTGTAAGGTAAAGACCTCACAAAGACAGCGAGAGTAGGAAAACTATCAGATGATTTTCAGTGAGCAAGCACTTCTGCAAAGTTTAGTGAAAGGAGGAAAGAGTGGAGGAAAATTACTCAGTGCATCATGGGAAGGTCCACAGCAGTTGGAGACTATAGCAACATGACTAAGGGATGGTTCAAGGTGAAATGATCCAGCCCTACTTTCTCACTTTGTGTTATGCACGTGAGCACAGTTGCACTGGAAACTGTTTTCATGCATTAATATTGTTATTTACCCTTAGTAACTAATGAAACAATGCAACTGCTGAAATCTAATTACAGTTACATAACTTCAGAACTAACAGTTAAGTCCTTCCATCTCACTCGCTTTTTTCAAGCCCTCTCCTCTAAAGAGAAGGTTGAAAAAGTTTATCTTCTAGGCATCATGGGAATCATGATCATCCGATGGATTTTGAGAAGTTGACTCTATGTGTGTCTTGACTTTATGTGTAAATCATCCCACACAAAAACCCTTGGCCAAACACAATAACTTCACTATAGTAGAAGTAGAGATTGTCCCTACATCTCAGTGTACCAGTGATTTGTAATTTGTTTTTATTTGTTACTTTTCTTGAGGAATAAAAGGTTTTTAGTTATTTTGTCTAAATACACCACTGCTGAGGTTAAAGCTGGAGCAGCATTGCTGAAAATTACTTGAGGTCAGAGCTCTACTTTATTTTTTGTATCAGTAAGGTTCCTATTATTAAAAGAAATATGTGTTTTTTACTATTAAATACTTGGTATTAATGGGCAGCTCGTCCAAATTATTTGATTCAATAAGCTACAGAGAAATTAACATATGCTGTTCAGGAAATATACAAAGATAAATATCTATGTATCTAAAGATGTAAGTGATTTATAAATAAGGTTTTTCTCTATTATTTCTCCATTGTTTGTCTGGTTGAAGCTCGGTGATGAATGAATGTGTTAGCAGAGTCAGTGCTCCAAGGAGACATAGCGCTTGTGCCCATTAGTTTTCATTGTGCCATCCTCCTGGCTAATAACACACAGCTCCTGCTCTCTGCTGTGAGGAGTTGGTCCACCAAGGCTGACACTCTGATTTATGAATTAATGAACCATTTGTTATTACGGACAATCTCCTCATTGTTTCTGACCCTCCTGGAGCTTTCTATATGTGTGTGTGTGTGTGTGTGTGTGTGTGTGTGTGTGTGTGTGTGTGTGTGTGTGTGTGTGTGTGTGTGTGTGTGTGTGTGTGTGTCCGGTGGAATAAAATAATTTTCACCCTCTGACTTACTTATTTGTGGTGTTTTGGTGCACTCCTCTTAGTGCTTGGTGTTGACATTGTTGGAGGAGGAGGAGCTAGTGACTTACTAACAAACATAATTAACTTACTGCTATAACGTGATGGAAAGTGACTTGTGTAGACCCAAATTTAAATATATATATATACACACACACACACACACATACATATATATGTATGTGTGTGTGTGTGTGTGTGTGTGTGTGTGTATATATGTATGTATATATGTGTAGATATATATATATATATTAGGGGTGCAACGATATTCGTATCGATATTGAACCGTTCGATACAGTGCTTTCGGTTCGGTACACATATGTATCGAACAATACAACATTTGTAATTTATTTTATCAATTTTCCTTCCGACGATGCTGTCTGTGTTGAGCGCTCAGTGAATCTGTGTTCGACTACTCCGCCTAGGCTGCACTGTCCAGCGCAGATCCACTGAGCGCTCAACACAGACAGCATAGTCAGAAGGAAGAGCGCAGGGCAAGCTAGCGAGACAGAAGTTAAGCTCTACTTGCAACAGGCAAATTGAACCTCATTCAGATCTGGCGTTTGGAATTATTTTGGTTTTCATGTGACGTATGACCCTGAAGGTAAGCGAGTCATGGACTAAAGTAAAACAGTATGTTGGATGTGCCATGCAATGCTCAATTACATTGGTGTGAACTAGTGTGTTAGCGCAGTTAGCTCGTTAACGTGTTGGCCGTCTAGCCCCATGCACGGAGCGATCGGCGGTAGCTCGTTAACGGAGATTTGCCGTGTTGTGGCGTTAAGGTCATTTCAACGAGATTAACCTGAAAGCACTAGTGGGAACACAACGAATATGACTGCACGTTTACGCCGACATCATCCTAGTGCAAAGACAAAAACAACAAGCATGCTACTAACTTTAGCCGAGTCATTTAGACAGCTGTTAGCACATGATTCTCCTTATGCTGCTGAGAATATAGCCCAGAAGAAGCGGATAGTATAGCTTTTATTTTGGAAAGAGACATTTCTCTGTAATAAACTCTCTTTTCCAAAGATGAGTGATTCCTCAATCAGATACAGGGCTTGCAATATCGCTAGCCCGACGTCCCGGAGCTAGCGATTTTTTCAGTCGGGCTACCAAAATCTATCTCTTCCCTGCCCGTCGGGCTATTGTACGAAAAATATATGTCAATGCTTTTGCATTCTTTCAGAAATGTAGCTGGGTAATTATGTCATTGGCATCGGTGAGCCACTGTCAATATGTGACATATTGAAGTCGCGTTTGAATTTGCGCTTGTTTTTTTGCTTTCACTTTGCAATCGTGCGAACTGTGTATGGAGAGCGACAGCACTGATCTGTGAGTGATGATAATTTGTGCACCAATTCCTCTGACATCGTCTTATCAATCGTTAGCTTACTATGCAAACATGACAAGTGAAATCTCCCGCAGCAAGCTTAAACATGTGAGAGGTTGGTCGCGCAGAGAATCGCTGAGCTTATGTGAGTGCGTGTGTAAAAGCATTTCAGTTCTGCTGAGCCAAATAAGACAGGTCAGGGTGAAGAAGTGACAGCCAAAGAAAAGCTTACCACAAAACGGAGAAGTTATGACAAATCAGACTATAAGGCAAAAAGAAAGTGCAGCTTTATGGTTTCATGGACAAAAGAATTTCTGTGGCTGCAATATGATGAGCTAAATAACCAGGGCTGCACATAAGTGGTCCGCAGGTGCGCATTCGCTGTCAAAATAAAAAACACGCACAAGGGTTAGGGTTAAATTTAAAAACTGTACTTTTGAGTTAAAATATATATTTATAATTTTAATAAATGACAAATTAAAAATGCATGAACATTTTTTTGTATCGAAAAAATATCGAACCGTGACACCAAAGTATCGAACCGAACCGAACCGTGAATTTTGTGTATCGTTGCACCCCTAATATATATATATATGTGTGTGTGTGTGTGTGTGTGTGTATGTATGTATATATGTGTAGATATATAGCTAAGTTGAGCTCTTGGAATACTTTAATCCTTCACAATTTTGTCATTTTATTTCAACACTATTCAATAACCTTTACCACAGTACTACTTGATCACTTAAATACTACATGTTGACTTCATATTACATAATGTTCAACAAAGTCTAGAGTCTGGTTAACATGAAAGTTGAATGGGTCTACAACAACTAACATCCTCCTATCTTTATCCTGGTTGCAGGGGGCTAGGTTACGAGGCATGGTACACACTGGACAGCTCACCAGTTAATCACATAGAGACAAACAACCATTTGCATTAACATTTATGGTGAATTTAGAATCACCAATCAACCTAAGCTAACTCTAGTAACTGCATGACTTTTAACTGTGGGAGGACACCAGAATACCCAGAGAGAAATCATTGTGGATTTGAACCCAGGACCGTCCTACTGTGAGGCAACAGCACTAACCACTATGTCACCAATCCAGGGATGACAAAAGTACGAAAGCTATGATTTCAAGTCTTGATGCAGAATTTTCTGTACGTTTTTGTCCTTGACAGGTTAAACCACAATAAAAAGCAATAGCATACACGTTGTGTGTGTGTAGTTGTCTGCCTCTTATAACTCTAGTGATTTTCTCCAAAAGTTGATTCTGTTCATCCGGACGTAGCGTTTTGTGGGAGAAACGTTTCGTCACTCATCCCACAAAATTCTACGCCCAGATGAACAGAATCAACTTTTGGAGATTTACTTTCCTGGATGACTGAGAATGCATCAAGACGTTCTAGTGATTTTCCTGCAGTTTGAAATCGGCGGCGGCCTAGAGGGAAGCGAGCCGGCGTCAGGAACAGGCTGAGAGCTCGTGCACACCGCACACCTCTGCCTAGCATCCTGCTCGCCAACGTCCAGTCACTGGAGAACAAGCTTGACGACCTCAGGGCCAGGATAAAGTTCCAGAGAGACATTCGGGACTGCGGGGGACTTTAATAGCGCCAACCTCAAACGCGCAGCGCCGAACTTTTATCAACACATCACCTGCCCCACCAGGGGTGAAAGGACACTGGACCACTGCTACACTACGGTCAAGGACGGCTACAAGGCACAATCCCGCCCCCCGTTTGGCAAATCTGATCACGCCGCCATCTTCCTCATGCCAAAATACAAACAAAGGCTGAAACAGGAAGTTCCGGTTCAGAGGAAGGTCGCGCGCTGGACGGATCAATCGGTGGCCGCGTTACAGGACGCACTCGATGACGCAGACTGGGGCATGTTCAGAAACAGCTCCGACGATGACGTCAACGTGTTTACGGAAGCGGTTGTGGGATTCATCGGGAAACTAGCGGATGATACCGTGGAGACAAAGACTATCACAACGTTTCCCAACCAGAAGCCGTGGGTGAATAAAACCATCCGCGACGCTCTGAGATCCCGCACCGCTGCCTACAACACGGGACTCATGACGGGGGACATGGACCCGTACAAAGCCGCGTCATATAACGTGCGGAGGGCGGTGAAAGAGGCGAAGCAGCGCTACGGGAGGAAACTAGAGTCACAACTCCAACAGAGTGACTCTAGGAGCCTGTGGCGGGGACTAAGGACAATAACGGACTATAAAGCACCAACAACCGGTATGACGAACGCGGCCGTGACTCTGGCAGACGAGCTGAACACTTTCTATGCTCGCTTCGAGGCTGCAGCTAAGGTCTCCAACAATGTTAGTGTTAGCGGCGCTAACGGCTGCAGACAGGAAGATACTGCCAGCACCGGAAACGTGCTCGTCATCTCCGAGCATGAAGTAAGGAGAGCCTTCAAGAGAGTGAACACCAGGAAAGCAGCAGGACCAGACGGCATCCCAGGTCATATCCTAAGAGACTGCGCATACCAGCTAGCTCCTGTGTTCACTGAGATATTCAACATCTCTTTATCTCAGTCGGTGATCCCCACATGCTTCAAAGAGTCCATCATTGTTCCTGTCCCGAAGAAACCCCACCCTGCTTCTCTCAATGACTATCGCCCTGTAGCCCTCACCTCAGTAGTGATGAAGTGCTTTGAACGCCTGGTCAGAGACTTCATCATTTCTTCACTACCAGACACACTGGACCCACTACAGTTCGCTTACCGTCCAAATCGTTCCACAGACGATGCCATCTCTCATCTCCTCCACACATCACTCACTCACTTGGACACTAGAAGGGGGAATTATGTTAAAATGCTCTTCATAGACTACAGCTCTGCATTTAACACCATAATTCCCTCCACACTCACCACCAAGCTGGAGCATCTGGGACTCAGCTCATCTATGTGTCAGTGGATCTCCAACTTCCTAACTGGCAGACCACAGGCAGTAAGGATGGGCGGACATGTCTCAGCCTCCACCACTCTCAGCACTGGAGCCCCCCAGGGGTGTGTTCTGAGCCCCCTGCTGTACTCTTTGTACACATATGACTGTGTGGCCACTACCAGCTCCACCACCATCATCAAGTTTGCTGACGACACCGTCGTGGTGGGCCTGATCTCTGATAACAACGAGACGGCCTACCTGAAGGAGATTAGGAATCTGGAGAACTGGTGCCAGAGGAACAACCTCCTTCTAAACGTCAGTAAGACAAAGGAGCTGATAGTGGACTTCAGCACTAAGCAGGAGAGGAACTACCAGACCCCCGTCATCAACGAGTGCCCAGTGGAGAGAGTGGACAGCTTCAAATACCTCGGAGTTCACATCACGCAGGACCTGTCATGGTCCTGTCACATCAACACCGTGGTGAAAAAGGCCCGACAGCGTCTCTACCACCTCAGACGCTTGAGAGACTTCCAACTGCCCTCCAAGGTGCTCAGGAACTTTTACTCGTGCACCATAGAGAGCATCCTGGCGGGAAACATCTTAACCTGGTTCGGGAACAGCACCATGCAGGACAGACGAGCTCTACAGAGGGTTGTGCGGTCAGCTGAGCGCACCATCCGCTCCGAGCTCCCTGACCTGCACTCAATCTACAGCAGGCGGTGCTGGACCAAGGCCAGGAAGATCGTGAAGGACCTCAGCCATCCCAACAACAGACTGTTCTCTCTGCTGAGGTCAGGAAAGCGATTCCGCTCCCTGAAGACCAACACAGAGAGACTGAGGAGGAGCTTCTTCCCGCAGGCGATACGGTCTCTCAATCACACCACCACACAGTACTGACCCACACATACAGTTCTTACACACACACTGGACTTTCTGGACTTTGGTTTTGCACAACACTGGTCACTATATTCTTCATTTCCGGTTAATACTTGTACAGCTGCTGTTATTGTGTATATATTTATTTATATTTAGATTTCTTCATACATTCTTATATAGTTCTATATTGTGTATTGTGTATTTTGTTGTACAGTTATTTTATTTTCAACTTTAATTTATATATTTATCTTTATCTTATTCTTCCCAGTTAAATTTACCCTTCATTCTAATTTGTGTTGTACAGTTATTTCATTTTTAACCTTAATTTATATTTTATTCCTTCCTAGTTAAATTTACCCTTTTTAATTTTTCATATTTATTTCCTATCTTATTCATAGCCTTTTCCTTTTTTGTTCTCTTTAGGTCACGAGCAGTTGTCCAAGCATTTCACTACATATCGTACTGTGTATGACTGTGTACGTGACAAATAAAATTTGAATTTGAAATCTCATGTGATCTTGTTAATTTCATGAGTCCAGCAACTAACCACTCTTACTAGATTGTAGCAGGTCATCTCAACAAGAACAAATTAAGTTGTTGAATTTTGTACAGATCCTACATGATTTAATTACGTTCAAGATAGAAACATGAAAATTTTGTGTTCAAATTACAAGGTAGACTTTTTTAATGTAACAACCACCCAATTTACTTCTTTCGGTTTACCAAAAAAAGCAGAGGTGGCTGTTCGACTTGACTGAGATGGATGCCTTCCTCAAACCACGATCCAAAGCGTGCAAGACGGAAATCCCTTGCAGTGTCGCAAGCTTTAACATTGCTATATTATTGACTTACTTCACTCGAACATTATATGAACAATTTAATCTACCCACTCTGCAAATTATGCAGTTTCTACACTATATAGTTACACTTAACTTTAAACCAAGAGGCAATTGTGTTAAATACACACAAGATGCTTACATAAATCCAAGAGCTGGCCAATCCCTTTTTTTCATTGTATGTGTGTGTGTATATATATATATATATATATATATATATATATATATATATATATAAGTAACTCCTCAACATTTGTAGAAGTGAAAACTAATGATTTGTTTTCATTCCCAGAAGGAGTAAAGGATGGGCGAAGAAAGAAACCATTAAACCTTGCTGTAGATCCAGATCACTTTCTCTCTCACAGTAGTCCACTGGATACACATGTGTGTGTGTCCAGTCTTCTACCACTTAAAAAAACTTACATGTTAATAATGAAAACCTTTCTTGGCCTTAAGACAACAATTCTGATGGCTAAAGATCCAAACGGGACACAATAAATAAATAAATAAATAAAAAATAATGAAAACCTCTAACCTTAAACAGAAAGAAAGGTTCCTTTATTTGTTTTTATGCTAATATTTTATCACATCAGTACATGCAGAAATACTTACAAAAGGTGATTTCAAGGTATTGTTCATAGAGCAATTTTTCGTTTTTCTCTCAAATGTAAATAATATCCCTCTGGCGAAAGGCCTTTAATATAAGCTGCCTGACATAGCCTTTCTCTGACACATGCACCATTTTCCTTTCCCATCTTCTCAGCTTTACTTTGATTTCCTTTTATTCGTCCTTAGTAGCATATAGGAGATGAGAGCAGCCTTCCCTCATGCTAGATAGCTATCGTTTCTGCCTGTTCTAATTCACGCTGCTCCAAATAGCCGGCAGTGGGTCGCAGCCCAGATTGCTGTAATTCCCTTCTCCATAATGAGTTAGTGTCATGGAAAGCAACTGGACACGTAGAGTTTCACCAAAGAAACTAGAATGTATTCTAGTGCAGGAAACTGTACAAGAAAACCTGAAACCAACAAGAAAAAAAGGAAAGCATTCACAACAAACATGACTACATCTGGGCTATATTTACATATACATCTTACTTACTTACTATATTTTACTTAGACAGATGTTACTTTTATGCATCTTGCCTGGAGAGGTACCTGGAAAGTAGCTGGATTATAGTCAGGTTCAAGATCTGATCGCAGGATCCATCCCAGTATCTGTGGCAGAAGTAATAATTATATCTTTATACATGTTGTGAAGTTTAACATTTGCATGCGCAGAAAATACGATTGACTGTAAATCAGCAAATAATGTTGGTACAACAACAGGTAGCACAAACATTTAAAAAATGCACAGGTGGATTTCTTTTTTCTTTTATATTTGGAGCCTGTGAAACAGCTCTCCCCTGTGTGGAAGAAGCACACAATCTGTGTTAGTTAAATCACTGTGTCATGTCAAGGACTTAAATAAGTAATAAAGATAAGAACTCTGTGTTAGCACTGTGCAATGTAAGAAGTACTCCGGAGAGGTCTCAGTGTCCTCTGCTAAAAAGTTGGTCTGAGAAGAAGATGCAAAGTCAATATAGAGGGTTTTTTTAATCGTGCTTTCCAGGTTAATATGTGACTGGACTGCATTTTAATTTCCTATCCCACATATTAATACAATGTCTCACATTTTCATTCAGTGTTTTTCTTGTTTCATTCTGCATGACAGACATTTTTCTGTAGCCTGGCCTAGAGCAGGGCGATATGACCAAAAATATTTATCACGATATACATTTGAAAATTTGCGATAATGATATAACTGACAATATAATTGACACTAGACAAAATTCTTTACAACTCCACAACTTTATTAGTGCAAAAAACCCCATCAATGTATTTTCACTTAAACAAGCAGCTGTTTTTTATGTGCATTAAAGTTATATAAAAATGTAACAGTGCAAATTCCTTGCTGACAGTTTAACCAAAAGGCATTTCCAGTGCTAATTGACCAACATGTCCTCAGCATAACCATGTATAATATCCACAAAACTTAAAAAGAGGTTATACACACACAATACGGTAATATTATGTTGAAGCACAGTACGTATCACTCCGCGAGGCTCCTGCCTACGATAGCCGTAATGCTCCGACAATCCATCAAGCTGTGCGGGTTCATAGCTTAGCAAAGTCGTACTAAAACATTTTGAAAGATTTCCGAGCACCGTGTACGACATAAAATCATTTCGAGGTCAGTAAACACAACCAGAATTTATACATAAAGCACACGGGATTATAAGGGGCACTGTCGATTTTCAGAAAAATCAAAGGATTGATTTTAAGTGTGCCGTATTTTCCAAACAACACGGTAATAACGACGGCCCGCTAGCATGCTCTACCAAAAATAGTGCTTTGTTGTGTATCTGATGGACGAAAGCTAAACCAGTTCCACACCACTCAAGTTGCAGCATTTTTACAAACCAATTCTGGTTCATCTGTTTCATTCAACGATCCACTTTCGCCCTTCTCATTCTGCGTCGCCGCCATGTGCGTATGTAAACATAGGCACTGCGCATGCGCGTTTTACCCATATTCTATCGCGATATTTCATTTTCCTATCGTTGCCCGTTACCGTGAACGGTATGATATAGCCCAGCCCTAGCCCGGCCTTTATCCACTGGCTATGCACAAGTAAGGAACAGCTTGTGCTGTGCTGGTTAACCTGTCAGCATCTCTGCTGCCAATGTTACTCCCCAAAATTATTAAAAGTCACCACAATGTCACCAGTTATGCAAATTTTGTTGAAACTTGATGAATGCCGTCATAAAGACTACTAAAGACTGTGGGGTTGGGGGTATTTTTTAAAGATATGATTAATTTTTCTAAAGGATAAATATGAAACAAGCTGTTTCAGTTTCACATTTTAGGTTGGATCAAATTTTTAGATATAATAAAATATCAAATTTCCGGTTTTTCAGATTTCCTTTTAGCACTTGTAAAGTGTCTGATGTGCTGAAAGGGCACTGTCTTCAGTGTCTTCTGCTTTGCCACACATTTATTATTTATTTATTATCCTTTTTTTTTATCCAGGTGAAAAGTCTAATTGAGATTTAAATTTAACTTCTTGGAATAAACAAATGCCAGAAGTCCTGACACTTCTTCTTTGAAAGCAACACAAGCTAGTTGGTTTGTTTTTCTGATCAAGTAATTAAGAGTGTTTCTGCAAAATTTCTAATGCTTTTGGATACATTTATAGCCTTTGCCTATCTTGTCTATATGTAAATGCTAAATGAGAATGATTGCAGCATTCATACGCAGAAGTCCATTTTATAATAAATCTAAAATTATCTACATTTAACATCAAAATTTGTTGACTAAAACAATCAATCCAGAATCCAAGAAACTTAAACTGAACCACAGCTGTACCTTTACCTTGATTTTATTGTATTTTGGCCATTTTTATAAAGAACATATCAACAGTGTTCACAGGATTTACCGTAAGCCATGTTCTAATGTGGCTCATTTCACAAAAGCGTGGAAGCAGTAACCTCCTTTATGTGTTAATATATGCAGTACATTTAGTTTAAATAAAAATTCATGGAAATGTACAGCATCCTGAATTACTTTTCACACTGTTTCTGCATGATTTGCTGCTGCTGATAGGATGCCCCTCATCAAGAGGCAGTGTTATTCATTGCTGGTTTTTTTCTATTATGGAATGAATAATGAAGACTAGATGTTAATGTCCTCAGCAGGCCCTGCCGTCCTCAGCTCCTTCTCAGCCTGTGTTTAAAATAGATCCCTTAGAAATAGCTACAGAAAAGATAAACTGCTCTGACAAAGCTGAATGTGTGTGCATGTGTGTGTGCCTGTGTTTGCATTTCTTTTCACCAGTGCATACATGTGCACGAGTAAATTCATGTGTTTCAGTCTCCCCCATTGGCTTTGTCTTCATCCATAATTAAGTTTATATAAATCAGCCTGTCAGTCACAGCTGTAATGTGAAGCTCTGAATGACATTTTAATGACTGCAGGGCTATTCTAGGGTCAGGCTGACCTAACAGGTAGGCACTTTCATCACTCATATTTAGTATTTCATTATTCTTCTACTATACCCTTCCTTCCTTCCATTTTTCGACTTTCATCTCTTGGTCTTTCCTTTTCTTGACACAGTGTATTTTTAGATACTTGCATGGAATATAAATGTCTTTTTTTTAAAGGACAGACATTATTTAATAAAGCACCGGAACATAGTGACCAGCTGTTACGGCCCTAGCTGGGCCTCCTGATACTGCCCTTGTGTGGGCGTGGTGTTTTTCTCCGCCTCCTCCTCTTTTGCTCCACCCCCCGTCTCTCTCTTGCTCTTCTCTCTCCCCAGGACACAGCTGCTGCTCATTGGACTCATTTACCACCTGGGCCCAGTCAGCAATCACCTCTCGGAGGTCATATAAGCTGGGGATGAGCTGTGAGCAGGGTGTGGGGTGTTCTCTGGTGTCTCTGCGTTGTGTGTGGTTAGCCTGCTCAAAGTGTGGAGTTGTGGAAACAGCATAGCTGCTTTGCGTGAGTAGTGTGGGCTTGTGGGCCTTGGCAGCAGTAAAGCCAGCTGCTGTTAGTGACAGGGTGAGCTTGTGGGCCCCTGGAAGTACCTCCTCGTGGTGTGGAGTTTTTGTTTGGTTGTTGTGTTCTTTGTTGTTGCAACCTTTTTTCTCTTTTTCCAAGTGTTATTGGTAAGACGGCGTTGCCGGCTCTTTATGTTAAGATGATCTATAATAAAGACTATTTTATTTACTGAAAACACTGGTCTGTTTTCCTTTCATTCTGTTCTGGACTCATTTGTTACTGGTCCCCTCACTCACATGCCTAGACCCTTTCGGGGGGAACGTAACAAAGTGGGGGCTCATCCGGGATATGACTGGAAGGAACAGCAATTGAGTTTTAGTGAGTTGTTTGCCGGTGGCTTGTTTAGTTGTATTGTATCTGCTGCGCTCTCTCTCCAGTTAGCAAAGGGGAGTGTCTAGCTGAGCGTAAGCTCCTCCTTCAGGCACTCATTTTTTATTTTTCCTTTATTATTTTCGGAGTCATCCCGGGTGGGGATTAGTTCCCTGTCGGGGGTAGGCTTGTCGGTGCTTTGTGCACTTGACGCTTAGCCTTTAAAGTTGCCTCGAGCCTGGTACACTCCAGAAGCTAACTAGGCTAAGATTTTAGTAGGCAGGTCTGGGGAGAGGGTTGGCGGTATTTTTATTTATTGGTTAACCTGTGGCCACACTTTTCCCGCCTGTTTCTCATTTGTGTATTGGAGGTGGTGCTTCTTTGTTGTTATTGTTAGCCTCAGGTAGTTTTTGTTTTAGAGTCAATGGCTACCTTTGATATTGCAGTGTTTAAGGGTGAGCGTGGTGCAGCGTCTCAGCCCGTTCTGCAGGTGCCAGCTCAAGCTGTAGGTCCATTGGTGTCGACACCTGTTGATCAGGGGCTGCCTGAGGGCAAACCCATGACAGTGCCTCGCTTCGAACCCCTCTCCATTGAATCAAGTGAAGGCTCGAAGCTGGATGCTAAGCTCCGTGTCCGTCTGGCTCGTCTCCAGCTGGAGAAGGAGCAGCGTGAGAGAGAGTTCCAGCTGAAAAGGGAGCTAGAGCTTAGGCGTTTGGACGCGGAACTGGCTAGGGCTAGGGAGGTTGAGCTGATGAAGGTGGAGGTGGAGGCAGAGACAGCTGTGAGATTGCGACAGCTGGAACTCCGGCAGGTTTCCCTTCCTCCGACTGCCTCCATTCGTCAGGCCGACACCTCGTTTGACGTAGGGAAAAACAGTCGTCTGGTTCCGATGTTCCGTGACACTGAGGTCGATAGCTACTTCGAGTCGTTTGAACGAATAGCCACGGCCTTGCACTGGCCACGGGATTCGTGGGCCATTTTGCTCCAATGTAAGCTGGCGGGTAAGGCTCAAGAAGTTTGTTCCTCGTTGTCAGCTGAGGACAGCTTGGACTATGACAAGCTGAAAAGGGCTATCCTGCTGGCCTATGAGCTGGTCCCGGAAGCCGATAGGCAGCGTTTCCGGGGGTTGAGAAGAGGTCAGGGTCAGTCCTATCTTGATTTCGCCAGGGAAAAAGGTGTTCTTTTCGATCGGTGGTGTGCGGCCTGCAAAGCCACTGACCTGGCTTCGTTCCGGGAACTAATGCTCATAGAGGAATTTAAGAACTGCATTGCTGAGCGCATCGCGGTATATATCAGTGAACAGAAGGTTTCCTCATTACAGCATGCTGCAACACTGGCTGATGAGTTTGCCCTCATCCATAAAACCGGTGTCATTAAGCACGACCGACGCGATGACCTAGTGAAGGTTAGTGATGTGCCAGCTACACAGTACCGAAAGGGTGAGGTACTTGTGTCCCATTCCAGTGTGAAACGAAAGTGTTTTTTTTGTTTAAAGTCTGGCCATTTAATAGCAAATTGTGGAGCCTACAAACAGAAACAGTCAGTCTTGAGAGTTAGGAGTGTGCCAGCTAACAAAGCCGATACAGGCGTGGTTTCAAGAGCCAAAACAAAGCTCTGTTTCTTCTGCCACAAACCTGGCCACCTGATTGCTCACTGTTTGAAAGCAAACTCAAAGCAAAATCGATCTGCTTTCAAAAGAGTGAACTGTGGTTCACAAACCGACAAAGTTGCCAGTCCTAGGCAACAGTTGGAGCATAATTGCTCAGTGGTGTCATTTGGTCACTGTCAGGGATCAACTAATTGTAATCTGCCACCTGATGACGGTCTCTCGGGTCCAGATGACCTACAGTGTGATAGATTGTGTGTGACACAACCATTTCAACCTGCACCTCTGGCTAACCAGCATGCCTTTTGCCATGACCTAGCGAAGAAGCGTCAGAGAAGTGTTGCTGTAAGGCCTTCTAGCTGCCTGATGGGTTCTCCATATGTGATGGCTCAAAAAACATTTGGCTGTCATTTGGGACACTATGTTGAGGGACTTGAGCCAACCCCGTGCGGTGTTTTCAACCCATCAAAAAGGTCTTGGCAGATTCGGCAGGGTATGCCTAACCGTTATTATGGTGGATGGTAGGTGATATGTTTAAAAGCTGGGTAGGACGTTCTATGACAAACCACTGGTTTGTAATTATGGGAGGGGGTGTTACGGCCCTAGCTGGGCCTCCTGATACTGCCCTTGTGTGGGCGTGGTGTTTTTCTCCGCCTCCTCCTCTTTTGCTCCACCCCCCGTCTCTCTCTTGCTCTTCTCTCTCCCCAGGACACAGCTGCTGCTCATTGGACTCATTTACCACCTGGGCCCAGTCAGCAATCACCTCTCGGAGGTCATATAAGCTGGGGATGAGCTGTGAGCAGGGTGTGGGGTGTTCTCTGGTGTCTCTGCGTTGTGTGTGGTTAACCTGCTCAAAGTGTGGAGTTGTGGAAACAGCATAGCTGCTTTGCGTGAGTAGTGTGGGCTTGTGAGCCTTGGCAGCAGCAAAGCCAGCTGCTGTTAGTGACAGGGTGAGCTTGTGGGCCCCTGGAAGTACCTCCTCGTGGTGTGGAGTTTTTGTTTGGTTATTGTGTTCTTTGTTGTTGCAACCCTTTTTTCTCTTTTTTCCAAGTGTTATTGGTAAAACGGCATTGCCGGCTCTTTATGTTAAAATGATCTATAATAAAGACTATTTTATTTACTGAAAACACTGGTCTGTTTTCCTTTCATTCTGTTCTGGACTCATTTGTTACTGGTCCCCTCACTCACATGCCTAGACCCTTTCGGGGGGAACGTAACACCAGCCAATAGCTGGTGCACTCGTTCAGTTTTGCTCTACAAGTCCTCTGAAAGTATCAAAGATCAAATAAACATAAAATGGGCAGATTTCTTCTGTAGTGGCTAAAAGAATAAAGATGCAAATAATAATACAGAGTTTTTTAAATGACAAATCACTTTGACACGTACAGGCCAGAAGCTTCAAATAATGAAATGGCTGCTGAATAATACAATGGCTCCTGTTCAAAAGAGTAACTATTGCTATAGTAATCAGTAATAAATAACTAATTACTCTTTTAGGCCACTCAGCATTTGGCTCAAGGTTAGTACAGAAGAACTCATAAAGGGAGGAATCAATTAATAGATGAACTAAACATTATATAGGGAATCTTCTCCCAGTTGGCAAAGTATTAATATTTTTGTTTAAAAGTCGGTGCCGTGCTGACTGAGCTGTTCCCCAAGATGGAAAACAAAAGTCCTTTTAATTAATTTTCCTCAAAGTCAGAAAAATATCGCAAAAGATGCCAACAGCAGTGAATAACATCACTCCTTTTATTCTAATTGTTGTAAAACCACTTACAAAAATAACTTCTAAACTGCTTTGATCACTCTGAAAAACACCTAAAGAGATTTTACCAAGCCATATGCCCAATATTCCAGGGAGATTCATTTGTTTAGGATTATATAATCACTTGAACCTTGAAATACAGCAGAAATATAACTGAAATCATTTATGTTTAGATGGTGAAACAGTGACTTCATGTTTGGCCAGGCCACAGTCACATTTGGAGGTTTCCAAAAGAAGATGACGCACGACGACAGACTGTGACAGAATGACCAAAACAATAACACCAGTCAAGGGACAAATGTTGGTGTACATCGCCCTGGCTGGTGCTTATTTTTAGATTGAGAGCAGCCTGTTGATAGGATGCTGTAGTTTGAAACCACCATGTTTTAAGCACCATGTTTATTATGTCATTTGTCTGGACTCAAACCTTCCACCATAAGGCTTGGCTCTAAATTAGAGCAAAGATGAGCTGGTATGTAACGTCATCCAGGATATCAGGATGTGAAGTAAATTTGGCAGTAATCAACAAACACGGAGGTCGGAGGTCGCAGGAAGTTCTAAAATAAAAATCAGCTGTTCATCACTGGGCAACTCCACTGGTGGAGTCCAGACTTACATAAACTTTAGTCGTTGGGCCTGAAATGTGATGCCAACATGGAAGTGCCTTCAAGCTGCAATCTTTCTAACAGCCAGTATGGCTTTTTGTTGCAAAAAGAAATACAGTTATAAAGAAGTCTATAGAAAAATGTGCCTGCAAGTCACTTAAATTTTCCTGATGTGTTTAAAGTCCCAGTTGTTGGTTTCAGGTGTTATTGAACACATATTGAAGTTAGTTATGTAAATTATGTAAAGGCTGGGACTACTTTGTGATTGACATCATGCTACCAAAAAATCATGCAAGTGCCCTGAGATTCTCAGACACTTTGCCTTTACACCAACTGCCAAAATGTTGATGTCAAAGCTTTGAAGCAGGACTTCAAGGGTATTGGCTACCTTGTACAAGCAAGACTGTACACCTTCCCTACTCCCCACTGGCTGCGCATGCCCTGCACCTTGAGAAAGCTAAGAGCTTCCGTTTGGCTCAGGATCTCAACTTCTCTCTCTTGTGCTTGCTATTACACTCTTTCAGCAGAGCACAACAGAGTTCATGATTTGATGGTTTTTGGTGGCTTAAATAGGGAAACACTGACATGTTGTCCTTTTATAAATGTTAATTGCACAACTGATGAGTCATTTGGTATCACTACAAGCATACAGTACACAGGGCCACCTCTTTAAGTAGTGTGGTTCTCTTAACTGGAACTGGGCAAAGAACACAGGGATCACACCAGACAACAAACTGGACTTGGAGCTCAAACAAGCTTGGAAACGTTATGGGTGATTGTGAGCACATCTTTAGTCTTAAATTGGAGTTCTTTCAGACACAAGCACACTTTTCTAACCGCTAAACACAGTTGTTGTGGCATTATCTGAGCTAAATTCAACTACACTCCAAATACACAAAAACAAAGTGTACTGTAATGCTTTAGATTTAGCGAGCCTGAGCAAAATGAAGTGATGGTGGTGGTCACACACACAGAACATACAGAATCACATGTAATGAGCTCTTTGCAAATAAAAAAGTAAACAATGGCATGTTTTCTTATTTCGTCTTTCTTTTTTGGAAGGCTTGACATCAGTGCAACGTGTGCCTTTCATTGACATATTAACATTTTTCCACCTTAGAGTTGCAAGAATGAGAAGTTGTTTAGTGCAGCTGCAAAGTTACTGGATGTCCTTTAATAAAGGACACAGAATGTGTAATAATTTCCCATCAGTCATTTTTGTCAGATAAGGTCTAATGTAAAAAAAAAAAATTCCTTTAACCTCCTGTCATATTCATATGTTTGATTCATTAACCCGCAATGTTAAAAAACATCAAATGTTAAATCTGATGCAAATTTGACTGCGTGATACAAATTCAGGCAGCACTTTAATCAGAATTACTCCAAATAATTGGAGAAAGGCCTTACTCCATCCTTTAGTAATCATAAAATGTTGTTTTCACGGCTGACATTTGTCTTAATTGGGTCAGTGTCAGAATATCACAGTCTATATGAATATAGCCACACACACAGATACGAGTCTCAGCAAGCAGTAGAGCCGGTGTCATATTTCTTTAGCTGCACGTCCTCATCCAGATGGAGGTGTTGTTCATGTAAATGCGTCAATGTGAGTAATCTTCATGAAACAATGAAGTGAGCAGTGGTGGTGACAAGGTGTGAATCTGCTGTGAGTGAGTGTTTAAGGCTTTTTGTCTGTGTGTGTGTGTGTGTGTGTGTGTGTGTGTGTGTGTGTGTGTGTGTGTGTGTGTGTGTGTGTGTGTGTGTGTGTGTGTGCACATGACTGCAGGATGATGAAACTGGACAGCTGCATTTGGTTCATACCAGCTCCCTGCCTTTGTCTCCTTTTCTATTCAAACAATCAGTGCAAAACATGTTACACGATCAGAAAACAAACACTCTGCAGCAACAATGCTCCCATGTACAAAATTAGACAGATATTTAGATGTGTGTTTTCATAGTTCTTGTGGAGTTTGTTATAAAGAAAAAAAAACCCGAAAATTATTTGGCGCCCTTTCAAAAACAAGGAGACATGAAAAATAGGTCAAATTTGTCACTACAGACAAGCTTTGGTGAATATGTTTATTGTAACGCTTGTATGACCATTTGAGCATCATAAAATTACTGAAAACAAATACAAACAAAAGCCAAACATTACAAAACTGACAGGAGAAAAAAAACCACTACAAATCAGATGAAACTAACCTGAATTGAAATCAGAACTTACAAATGTAATAATGAAAAATACAAAGATATTATAGCCAAAAATGCATAATAACTAACTGGTATGGACAACTGACTAGCCTGCCCAGAGCTTGGAGTTTTATCAAGAATAAACCAGGATAATTAAACTATAGTGCTGCTTTCCCCTGGCTCACGTACTCTAAGTGTTTAAACACTCAAATGAGCTGCATTTCACTCTTTATCATTACTTTTAAAATTTTCACTGGCCCATTAGTACGCATTTATAACATATAAGTGACTTAAGGCTGATTTTACTTCCTTAGGCCAATTTAAAAAAAACAAAATCCCTTTGTTATGCACATATGCAATATAAAAAAAATGGTCAATGTCATATATGACACTGTCTTTCCTGATTTTATTCTCCTCAACTTTATTTTCACATATTATATTGGAAGCTCAGACTGAATAGAAAGAGTATTTTTGTGATCCAACACTGGCCTGCTGTGGCTACGAATGACACTGCATTCACTTTATTTTGAGAAGAAAATAGGCCTTATTCATACAGCCAACCTTTTATCCATTCATCTATTTTCTTAACCGCTTATCCAATTCAGTTTTTTTTTTCTTATTGGGGTGGAGGTGGGGTGGGCGCTGGAGCTTATTCCACAGATGTAGTGACATACAGAGGGTCAGTAAGAGGAGGATGCTAAGAACAGGGTAAGATGGAGATGGACGATCCAAATCAGATTTGAGAGGCATCTTATAAATGAAAGGATTCGTTTTTCACTGATTTCAGTTATAATTAAGCTCCACCATAAAATAAATTACAGGTGTTTTATAAACAATTATTTCAACTATGAGCTTTTAGCCTTTTGTTGTATTTGTGTTTATGCTGTGTGATCTATGCAGACCTTTTTATATCAGCTGCAGGTTGTTGCTTTCGATTTTTGTATTATATCATCCTTTGTATCAATCTACAATACATATGATATCACTGACCTCATTTCAGGCCAGTAGAGGAACTCTCACTGTCCACATACACACACACACACACACACACACACACACACACACACACACACACACACACACACACACACACACACGCACACAATGCCATTGTTACACAACAGGAAAAGCATGAATATGAAATAATCAGCCTACAATACAAATCTTCTGGCTTAAATGTAAAATGTGATTTTTTTGATAGCTAATAGAAAGTCAGTAAGATCCGGTAACTGCAAGCGATGACAGACAGGACTCCCATGAAACGTCTTAACTTTGATTGAAGCAACTACCAATTAGAGCACTTACTACTGTAGACTCAGCACCGTTTTATGGACTTAAGTGTAGACAGGGCTTAACTGATCCGTATAGAATGAGGCTCAATCATATGTTGCATGTTTAGTCATTTGATGAAGCGGTCACTGATGGGAACATGAAAAGCTGGTGGCTAGGTGACACTGGTTGTTTACATGGAAATACAGCTCAGTTCAACTGGCGTGAAGATGACTAATTTCGTTTAGCCTTAAAATCATGTACCTTTGAGTAAGCTACACTTGTGCAATAACAAAATTAAGACTGGGTAAAAATAGCTTTGCGAAACTGGACCCTGGTTCTGTGTCTGCTGGAACACTCTTGAGACGCAGACTCTTTGGACTACATATAGTAAAGTAGGTCTGCAGCAGATGACCTTGTAACACTGTTAATCTTCACAGTACAAACACTTATGACAATATGTTAAAGTGGAAAAAATGATAACTTTAATTCAGTGTGTATCACATTCAGACAACAACTCTGTATTTTCCTTGCTTAAAGCCGAACAGTAAACATTGTTCAAAGCGTATAAAACATTTGATCTGTGCTTCTTATTATTTGAAATGTAATACAAAAATAATTTTCTTTCTATTTACAAACAAAAAATCTGTACAAAGTTGAAACACCTGATAAATCATTACACAGTTTAGGACACTTGCATAATCTTTTGACTTTTTATGCTAATTTCAGCTGTGCTCCACTGAAATCAGTAAAAACTTCAATGCAGTAAAAGCAGGTGCAGCTTATTGTAGTGTTTCACCTGAGAAAATGTCTTAAAATCACCCTTTTTGACTGTCGTGTTTATTATAGCTGTTAACAGGACTGATTTGCAGTGACAGTTTCCCACAGCTTATCTGTTGACCTTCAACGACTGATGACGTCAGCTTCTGTCTTCCTATCGTTTAGCGCCATCTTTTGGCAGGTAACACACACAGAGGACCTTGACGAGCAGAAAGTGAGCAAAACAAAACAACTGTGAGTTTAGGCACCAGTTTCAGTTTCTAGGCCACCAGCTTCCAACTGTTTAATGGCAAACACACCCTTATCTGGTTTTGACATGACAGATCAAAAAAACAAGCATGCAAAAAAACCCTCACCCACACAAGCGCAGACATATTGCCTGCTTTCTCACAAAACTTTAACAAATTTACAAATATGAAACTGTGTGCAGTCAGTGGTCCTAGCACTGGGCCACACAGGTTGTTTGGCTTATCTGTAGCAGGGACTTCTTCCACCACACAGCCGCGCTGAAGCTGAGGGTGGAATGGGTAACAGCACTGCTTTGATCTGCCTCCTCAGCCTGCACACAAACCCAGTATGGAACACTGGACTGAACTGGGAGAGGAGGTGCACACGCAGTCAATCACACACACAGATTTACAGAAAGGAAAAAAAAAGAGGAAAGCCAGAGAAGAAAAACAAGACAAGAGAAAGAGTGAATAAAGTTAACTATTTGTAAAACAAAAAGATTTTCTGTATAAGAAAAATGCTGTTAATTGTAATCACATGTGGCAAGTGTGACCAAATCCAAACAAACTTAATGTGGAACAAAGACACTGGAATTTGTGAAGGATATGTTGCAAATATAAATACATTTGATTTTACTGTATTTTACTGGGGTTACAGTCAGAGATATACATAGAACACTTCTTTTGGAGCCACACAGAGGGAATATAACAATATCTATATACAGCTTTCCTTGTTGGGTATAGCATAGGCAGCATTGTTCGCCTAAACTTCAGTCATGATCTCAGCCTTACTTTCTTCATTTGCATTAGAAAAGTGTCTGTTCTGCACTTCTGACCTTTGCAAACTACAGCAAAATTTGGGAGATTATCTCAACATGTGGGACAGAGAATAACAATGACGACGATGACAACAACAGTAATAATAAGGTCGGGTGGCTGTGGCTGTAGCTCAGGTGGTAGAGCAGGTCATCTACTGATCGGAAGGTTGGTGGTTCGATTCCCGGCTGCCCCTAGTCTGCATGCCAAATATCCTTGGGCAAGATACTAACCCGAAATTGCTCTTCGATGCATTCATCGGAGTATGAATGTGTGTGAATGTCAGTTGTGTGAATGGGTGAATGCACAAGTTGTGTAAAGCGCTTTGAGTGCTCAGAAGAGTGGAAAAGCGCTATATAAGAACCAGTCCATTTACCATTTAAACTTTTGTTGCGTTGCATTTACTAAAACAGAAAAACAAGACAGAATACGCCGCATCAGTAAGGTTGAAATTTCGTAAAGACATGAGCCATTAGAAACGGAAAAAAATGATGCAAATATATATATATAGTTTATGTTTAATAACCTACCTCTGATCTGCCGTTGCACTGTACGGAGATGCGGGGGATGGAAAAGTCTGGAAAAGCAGACGGGCAATATAAAGGACAGAGGAACTGCTAGCGTCCTCATTCGGGTTGCCAGGTTTGCACTTCACTCTTCTGCACGTATGAGTGCTTATTTGTATTTATTTGGATAAATCAAATTTACAGTTATAATTACAAGGACAATGACAATAAAAAATATTTAATTTTTGAATGTGTACCATGGATTTTAAAATAAGTTAGACAATAAATATTGCTTCTTCTCCTTCTTTTATTTACTCACTTTAGAGGTTGCTACAGCAGATCATCTGCCTTCATCTCTCCCTATCTCTACCATCCTACCCTTTCGCATCAACCCTCTGCATATCCTCCTCCACTGCATCCATGAAGCTTCTCTGCGTTCTCCCTCTTTATCTCCTTCCTGGCAGCTCCATACTGACTTCATTTCCACTATCCCTCTTCATCACATGTCCAGACCGTCTCAGTCTTACCTCTCCAACTTTCCAAACTGCATCACCTCAGCCTCTGACATACTCATTTCTAATCCTGTCCATCCATTCCCATCTTCAGCTCTGTCACCAGCTCCAAACCATCGATCGCAACAAATCTCACGACCATCTTGTAGACTTCCCTTTCACTCTTGCTTGATATCTTTCTGTCACAAATGCTGCTCAACCTGGCTTGCACTATATTCTTCACCTCTTGATCCAATGTTTTCCTTGGTCAACCCCAGGTATGCAAACTCATCTACCTTTACTATCTCTGCTCCTTGCAACTCCTTGCAGCTTTGCCCTCTCATTTACATATTTACATATTCTAACTTTCCTTCCACTTATCTCAAGAGCATACTTCCACCTCTCCAGGCTCTCTTCCTGCTTCCTACTCTCACTACAGATCACAGTTATCTGCAAAGATCGTAGTTAATAGGGTTTCCTGCCTGACCTCCACTGTAAACCTGTCCATCGCCACTGAAAACAAGCAGATCCCTGATGTAATCTCACCCCCACCTTGCCTATAGCTGTAACAACATAAATAATTAAAATGCAATTAAGTAATGTAACCCTATCCCTCTTCCATCGTTATGTTTATAGTCTCATCCAGGAGGCGTGCTTTGTGTTATGTGAAAACGCGGTTTTTTGCAGACCTGGCAACCTCCGCACTGGTTCGGTCATTCGACGCAGACTCAAACATCATGGCGGACGAAGTTGAGCAGGTTGGTGTAACTGCCTTCAATTCTGCTGTTGTTCTTTTAACAGCGTGCATGTAATTATCCCATGGGTGAAGAGGAGACAGGTTTACCCGTGTACTTGATGTAACGAGCTTATTGTGTAACTTTGTTCATAACTGATGTGGTAAAAGCGCGGAAGGGCCTGTCAAAAGCTAGCTGATTTAGCATGTCTAGCGTGTAAATGCTACCGCCAGTAGGATTTGCACCACTGTTCTTTAGGCAGAGCAGAGCGTGTTAGCGCAGGATTACCGCTAATGTATGTCCACGTTTAATTTTCTTTATCTGTTTTTAGTCTAAAGTTGGGTTAGTTAGGTCTGTAGCGTCTGGGTTGCAGTTCACAGCTATTTGGGCTAAACATTAAACAACTCACTGAAAACTCAGTTAACTCATGGAACACGACGTTTCTTCACTTTGCCTTAAATATTTTGGGTGTTTACACCAAAACTGCTCGAAAGGTCTGCATTTAATTCTGGTCTATGTCATTTAGAAATGATAATCACTCGATTATTCTTGTCACAGAAAATGCTAACTTGAGAAGAGACTTGTACATGGGGGTATTTGTTGTGTTTTTAATCTGTATTAAAGTAAATTCATTATTTTTGGTTCGGGCATAAGGAGTTTGCAAAGAAAGCGAGTGGGCAGAACAAGCAATAGGTCATTGCATCTCAGCTGTGCCTGCTGCTCGACCATATTAGAAAATATTTCACGTTTCATTTTACATTATTATGAAGTGCGACAGTTTCCGAATGTTATATAGTTTATTTTTTTGGTTTGTTTTTTATTAGTGTGTGCTCCAATATAGGACTGTTTACATTTTTTCATATCTATTTAGCCAGTGCTCAGGCATTTTTTGATGTTTGATGACCTGGGCCAAATTACAGATATGGTAGGGAAGACTAGTGAAAGTTTCCAGCTTTTATTTTTATACATTGTTTTATTTTTGGATATCCATGTACAAGTATTGCCTCCGATTTTGAAGTCCGGAAGAAAAAAAAGTGGATGGACAGAAGATTTAAAAAAAAAAAAAAAGTAACTTACACGTAGTTAAAGTTTTAAATACATGTAGCTAAAATTACACAGCAATCATTAAATGTCCAAACTTTAGACCGTAACATTTTTAAGCAAATCAGGGATGATCCCACAGAAAATGTTCTAAGGCAGTTGAATGTTAATATCCTGTTGATATGTCAAGCATACATGTTAGGGTTGGGCGATATGGCCTAAAACTCATATCTCGATATTCTTTAGCTGGATGGCGATATACGATATATATCTCGATATTTTTTTTAAAGCCATAAAGAAAGAACAAAAAGAGTTCTTAGTCACGCTGTGTCCCAGATCTCACATCTTTATTAACATACAGCGTAGATGTACATGAAAAAATTACTCAGAAATAAATTATCAGCATTTATTAAATTATAATTCTCCATAAATAAAATAAAACAATGTTGTTTTTGTGGATAACAAAACGCTCACAATTGTGCAGTCAAAATGTAAATTAAAAGACGCTTAGCATAATAACAAAGACAGACAGATTTCGCAGCTGCTCTGTTCCCAACTTCTACTGCGTGACTGACAACCTTCAGTTTGAAATCCGCTTCGTAACCATGTCTCTTACAGGTGCCATTTGTGGTCCTTATATGCACACAATACGGTAATTTTACGTTGAAGCACAGTATGCGTTACTCCGCGAGGCTCCAGACTACGGTAGCCGTAATGTTCCAACAATCCATCAAGCAGTGCGGCTTCGTAGCTTACCAAAGTCGTACTAAAACATTTTTGGCAGATTGCTGAGCGCCGTGTACCACATAAAAGCAGTTTGCGGTCAATAAGCACAACCAGAATTCATACATAAGGCGCGCTGTCGATTTCTTTATAGGTTATAGTCCGAAAAATACGGTATACGAGTTTTGTAAGGTAGTTTGTTTCGGGGCAGGAGGCTGGGAGACTTCGCGGTCTGGGATACAGCACACAGTTTCTCACACACTCTTCATTTTGCACTTTATGGTGCTGTTGTAAATGGTGAAAATACTAGTAGTGCTAGCTGCACGGCCTCAACACGCCCCACGCACGGGGCGACCTGCGGTAACTCGTTAATGGAGATTTGCCGCGTTAATACAGTTATGGCGTTAATGTCATTTTAACGAGAGTAACACTGCCGCACTAAAATAGTAATCTCCAAATGTTTTCTTTTTACCGACCAGCTCCTCTTTGATAGCTGCCGTGTCCATCTTGTCGTTACCTGCAGGTGAAGCGATGGGGGAGGGGGAGTTGTGTTCAGTGAAGGAGAGAGGCGAGGCAGAGTAACACAGCATAGAGACAAAAGTGGACGAAAGAGAGACAAACTTGCGGTTCCACAAGTATAATTATAACGTAACATAGACTATATCGATATAAAGGATATTGTCACATCTCTTATCTTGTATAAAAATATATCAATATATCGCCCAGTCCTAATACATGTGTCATTTTTTTCTGTGTGCTGCAGCAACCAACTACAAACACAGTTGAGGAGCCACTTGATCTGATCAGGCTCAGTCTAGATGAGCGAATCTACGTCAAGATGAGGAATGACCGCGAGCTCAGAGGCCGACTTCATGTGAGTCTTGTGCTGGGTTTTGTTGTTGTTGTTGTTGCTGTTTTTTTGTTGTTTGAGTGCTGCAGGTGTGACCCTGGCTGCTCAGAAGACTTTTTAAAAACAAGCACTTCAATTTCTTTTGGAGTGTTTTTGTCCTCTTTTACTTTGCACTCTTATTTGTTCTTGTTTGTCCCAGGCTTACGATCAGCACTTGAACATGATCCTTGGTGATGTGGAGGAGACTGTGACGACAGTGGAGATCGATGAGGAGACTTATGAAGAACTCTACAAGGTGCCACATCATTTTCTTTCCAGTCCCGTTGCCCTTTTGGTTTAAGGTGCTGGTGGTCTATTGTGGCATTGATCTGAGTTGAACCTGTTTCATCTTTTAAAACTGTTAATGTGTCATTCAGATAACAGACAGTACTTAATGGATAATATTTCACTGACTATTTGTTATATCATGGCCTCAAAAAACGCTGCTCTGTTTTAACAAGGGTTAACATTACTGAGAAAATCACAGGGATCATCTTAACAACAAAAATGTAATTAAAGCAAATGCATGTTTTAATTTTTAAGTAAAATATATTTAGTCTTTGTTGTTAAACACATTTATTGGAAGCTATGTGTATACAATATTTTAAGTAGTGAAATATTTTAAGTGTGAATCTTTGTTTCGTTTCAGTCTACCAAGAGAAACATCCCCATGCTGTTTGTGAGAGGTGACGGCGTTGTCCTTGTAGCTCCACCTCTCAGGGTGGGCTAACTTCGATTACATCCCGGTGTGAAGCAGGGTTTGCTCAAGTACAATTTCAGCCCACAGAAGAGATAAAATCTCTTTTTTTTGTCAACATCATCCACTCACATGAGACAAATGATTAATTTTTGTTTTGTTGTCAGATGTAAAACATGTCGATGGAAAGAAGAGAGAACTTTTGTAAGTCAGTGTTTAATAGGTGTTATTTTGGCAAGTTGCCATTTTTCAAGCCACATTTTCATTTAACAGGATATTTAGGCTATTTCAGAACATTAGATCAGGTAAAAAGTCCATTTTAAGTTCCAAAGCTAAGAATACTCATTATGTTTAAACATAATCGCATCATTTTAGTTATCTGTGACTGTATGTGCTCTTTGTTTAAAAAGGCTCACCAAACGTACCGCTGAGCGATATGTATGATTCTTAAGTTTTAAATTTTGTCAACTGTAACTTTGGTTTGTTCCGAGCAAAAGTCTGTCAGTTTACTCCAAACAGAAGATCTGTGAATATGTTGGGGTGTTTTTTGGTTTCTATCATAACATTTTAGTTGAATATTTTATATTTTTGTAGTACTGTGGAGGATGTGGGAGTAAATCACACACAGATGTGTCAATGTGTGCAAAGATTTTTCAGTTTGGTCTTGTAAAGTTAAATAAAAAAATAAAAGTAATTGGAAAATTTATTGATTGTCGTGTAAATAAGCTGAAATTTGTTGGCAGCTGTGACTCAGGAGGTAGAGTGGGTTGTTAACTGGTTGGTGGTTTGAATCAGCCAGCACATCAAACTATTCTTGGGCAAGATACTAAACCCCAAATTGGCCCAGGTTCGTTGGTTAGAGTGGGTGGTAAAAAGTGACTGAAGGTATGTAACTAAGTGCTAAGGGAACGTGTGTGAATGAGTGAATATGGCTTGTAGTTTGAAATGCTTTTAAGTACAGAGTAGAAAAGCTGTTTGCAAGTAAAACTCAATTTAGCAGACTGTATACAATTTTTATACTACAATATGTTGTTGATACAGTCCAGTTTGTTACTGTAGGTGTTATTTGTGTCATTATGCAGTTATATAACATTTTAAATTGCAAATGCACCACTGCATTAGCAACATTCTAATGTAACATCGGAGCAGAACTTTCAGGGTCTATTGCATGCTGTCAGGATTGTTGTATTGTTGCATTGTAACCACTAGATGTCAGTGTACATCTAAAAAAAAAAAAAAGAACCTTCAGTTTAACAGGCTAGCAAGGATGAAGGTGATCTCTGCATGAAAACTAAATGGGCTGTTGTTTTTTTTTTACCACAGACTGACATTTTAGTTGGTTTAAAAAAGTGTAACTGAAATCCTTACATTTGATCACACTCACAACTAGATTACTGTAGTGCTTAGGATTACATTAACAACATTAGCAAGTTTAGAACATTTCACTTGTGATACAATGGAAATAATTTGTCTAATCATTTTTTCTACAAATGTCTGGATGCAGAATAAGTCCAGGGCTGTGTTCTCAAAAGCAGGAGCTTATTAAGACTGAGAAAAATCTGGAATTTATGTTCCATTAAAAGAGCTAACATAAAACAGTTACCAGGGTAACAGACTGAGAACCTAACATCCACAAAAACTGTTTCTCCCCTCCTGCTGCACCTGATCCAGCTGACTGACTGAATTTCCCCGTTCATGCAGTCGACGTCAAAGAACACACTATATGTGCAAAGAACATAATGGCTTTGCACATATAAAATCCTTTTTAAATATAATCAGATATTTAGATTCAGTCAAGTCTAGCGGCTTTATTGTCATATCAACCATGTGCAGTGCTACAGTACACAGTGAAGTCTGTCATCTATCAGAGATGACAACCACTAGAATAATTTTCACTTCAGTTCAAAAAGTCTGAATGTACTCTTAACAACATTTTATGGTGTAACTCTGCTGATCCACATGTTGAAATCTAAAATTGTCAAGTTTGAATCTTCAAATCACCATAGTTACGCCCATCTGGATAAACTGGTGAGCACAATGAGGGTCATGTTGTTTGACTTTTCATTCAGTACCATCAGGCCGACCCTCCTGGGTGATAAGCTGACAGCGATGCAGGTTGATGCCTCTCTCGTGTCTTGGATTGTTGATTACCTGACAGGAAGACCACAATACGTGTGTCTTTAACATTGTGTCTGACAAGGTGATCAGAAACACAGGGGCACCACAAGGGACTGTCCTCTCCCCTTTCCTCTTCACCCTCTATACCACAGACTTCAGCCACTTCACAGAGACCTGCCATCTTCAGAAGTTTTCTGATGACTCTGCGGTGGTTGGATGCATCAGTGAGGGTAATGAGTACCAGGCTGTGGTTGACTCCTTTGTCACATGGTGTGAGCAGAATCATCTGCAGCTCAATGTGACAAAGACCAAGGAAATGACTTTCGGAGGACTAGGAAACCGCTGACCCTTGTATCAATCCAGGGGGTTGATGTGGACATTGTGGAGGACTATAAATACCCTAAAGTACACACTGACAACAAACTGGACTGTGTGAAAAACACCGGAGTCGGGAAGGGCCAGAGTCGTCTCTATTTTCTGAGGTGGCTGACATCTTTTAACATCTGTTGGTAAATGTTCAGGATTTTTTATGATTCTGTGGCCAGCGCCATCCTCTGTGCTGTTGCATGCTGGGGCAGCAGGCTGAGGGTCACAGATGCCAACAAACTCAATAAACTGATCTGCAAGGCCAGTAATGACGTGAGGATGGAGCTGGACTCTCTTAAGGTGGAGTAGACCTCCCATATACTCCCATCATGTGCTGGCCAGTCACAGGAGCACGTTCAGTGAGAGACTGAGATTACCCAAATGATTTTCTGAGAGATGACACAGAAAATCTACTCTCTGTACAACTAATGCACAGTACACAGTGCAGCAGTTGCACACCGTTAATATTTGCACATTGTCTACAGAGAAATAAAGGTTTAAAAAAAGGGGGCACATCAATTTCAACCATATATATTTAATTTGGGTTTTATACTGGGATATTTATAATTGAGCTATTTGTAAATATTAACTTTTTTGTTATATTTTGCAACTTTGCAATATTTTCACATTTTATATTATTTAATTTAGTCAGTTACTGTGCTTACTCTCTTGGAGAAACTGACCACATAATTTCCTTAGTGATTAATAAAGTATTCTTATTCTGACTCTTTATTTACTTGTTGCCATGATGAATCCTTGAGCTAAAAACCCATTCTTGTTCATCTCGGGGGGGTCAATCAAATCAGAATCTGTTGAACCTGCTTTGTGAAAGAGGTCCCAGGTAAGCAGCAATCTGTATGGGAAGTATGCAAACAGAGAAAACTGTTGGTATCATATAACTTGTTTAAAAAAAAGTCATATCTTGTTTTTGAAAACAGCAGAAAAATAGGAAGGATGTTATTGGTGAGTCTCTCCATGAGGCACTGTTGGTTAGTCAGTGGGTTTACCACCTTGGTTCAGGTTAATTGTTGCCTACTGAGAATTACAGAATTATTGTTGGATGCATTTCCATTATTTTTATATAGGCACTGATGGCCCACAGAGGATAAATCCATCTCGTGATGATTTATTTATTGCCACCATCAGCTTAAAAAATCCCATTGTCCATCCCCCTTAGCTGGAGTCCTCTGCTTAGTGCACTTTATACAGCGTAAACAAGCTAGCACAATAAGGTGGTAAACATTATAGTTGCTAAACATCAGCATGTGTGTTTGTGGGGGAAAGTTGGAATGCTGATTTTTTCCATTTGACTTTAAAAGAGCAGCCTCAAGTGCTGCGTTTGTATTTAATTCCCTTTCCCAACCAATGTTCTCCAAAGCCAAGACTGAACTTTCATCATCACTCTTACAATAATCAGCTTTTATCATTCTGTACTGTTCAAGGAATGTGTGGTTTGTTCAGATGGCCTCAGTACAGGACATACTAATGAAAGTACACACGGAAGAACAGTGCAGAATTCTTTATGACTGAGCACAATTCCTGCCTCTTGCAACACTTTGTTGCAAGAAGCAGGCATATCCAAAACAATCCAATCCAATATCCCTGCACACGTTTACTGGGTTGCAGCAGTACTAATACCATATATAGTGAGAACCAGTTGTTGGGAGGTTTTAACACTACTGACAAGTAAAAACAACTAAAGTTATATTTTAGCTCCCTTTCTTCCTAAACCTATAGATATAGTGAATACTTTACCACTTTATATTACTGAACTGTGGACTCAGACTTTCAGATCACAAACTTTAGAACTCAATAGAGGTGGTCAGGCAGATGGCTGGATGAAAAAATATTGTATAACAGCTTTAACAAATTGAAGCTGACATTGTTGATATAAGTTACCCATATAACGTAAATCTTTTGCTGAAAAGAACATACATTATGTAGTTACGGCCCAAAATGTGTTGTGTGGGTCACAGCAACCCTGACCACTAAAATCTAATCATGTTGAACCCAAATGAATGTTTTTGCCAGATCTGAAGGAAAAACAAGACAAACAAACCATAATGCCTCTGACCATGGCTATCACTGACATGGAAACATAAAAATATTTCCAACTATTACTCAATGCACAGGATGCTGAATTGAAATGAAATCTTCTCTTCATCCACGTATCAGTAATACAGCTGTGAAATATTCATGGTCACTTCAGCCAGACTGCCAAAAACATAAAAAAAAAATCCACAGTGGATTAAGTGGGAATAAGTAGCTGTCTTGCTGGCCTGGCTGCATCATAAACACTGCCCTTTATAAAAACTAGCTCCAAATAAATAATTCGACAATTTAATTTCCAGTGGATACAGGCAGTTTAATGGGGATTTCAGCATCTTGGAACTATGAAACAATAAGTGCAATACCAAAAATAGCCTTTTTTAAAATGCTTCCCCAAGAGCTTCCCATTCTCCCACATTTCTATAATGATAATAATTTATTAATTATAAATTAAATACAATAGTGAAAGTTTTTATACTAAAGGAAAGTCCAGAACTTTCATATTTCCTCAGAAGTTATGAGATAGAAAATGTTGAAAACAGTATTTGTCCATGCATTTTCTTGACTACTTTGAGGTCGGGATCAATTGCTGAACAGCACTTCAGGACCTGAGAGAAACTATGTCCAAGCAATGATAATTTTGAATTTCGACAATTTTGAACAATTTAGAGATGTCTGGCCTGCTGTTCAGGTCAAACTGTCGACCTGGAGCACCTTACGGTACATGCTAGTTAGTCCTCATCATCTGTTGAGAGGCACTGGCAGCCTGTCTGGGGCTTTCCTGGACTCTCGTCCTTCACCTTGGTCATCACAGTTTAATGCCACTTTGTTTGTGAGTGATCTTTGTTATGTGGTACCTGTCCATTCTGGCTTTTTGATGTTATTGTAGTGATGTTTTTCTAGAGTTTTTTATTTGAGAATTTTTTTTTTCTAGCAAAAAGATGTTGCATCATTTTCACTGATTATAAAAACTCTGATCTTGTTTGTTACTCCCTGCCAGCATTCCAATCCGTAAAGGAGAAAAGTTTTGACTCTACTCTTATGGAGTCTGGCATTTGTTTTCAGACAGTATTGCTCTGACTTTCAGATGGACTGGAGTGTTGCAAATGTTCCCTGTCCCCTTTCCTTCCCAAGACTTGCAGTGATGTCTTTTTGACAAGGCTGTCAAGGGGATCACCGTACACTGTCATGGGTGCCTCTGGCTTGGCATTTATGCACAACACTTTGGCTTTAGAGATGCTTAAGTTTAGACCTGTATGCATATCACTAACAGGTCTAATGCTTGAACAGCCACTTTCTTCCATAATAAAATATGTCAGCAACTATCAGACAAATTAGCATTCATTTTTGCACAAATATTATTATGTTTTAAAAGACAAATATTACATTCATAGCATTTTTAAGATCATAGTGTGTTCACTCCCCTCCCCTCCAAATAATCTACTGTTTCAGCTTCATGTGAGCTGAGGTGCACTTTGCCCAATAGGTAACTTACCAGTACTGCTTTAATCAGGTTTAAAGTGTCACTCCCTGTGCTCCACCATGCCTCACACATTTGGAATTGAAATAGAGCATATTTAAAAGGTTCCAGCTCAAACCAGAAACAATAATGGTGACCATAAAACCATTTTCTATGCTCCACTGTAAACTGAAAGGTGGTTATTGCTTGCTCTGCACATTATTACAGTACATGCCTGTGAACTATCCGTGCTTTTATCACCTTTTAGATGTCCTAACTGGGATCTAATGAGCAAAGCCAAGTCTATAAATACGTCTATAAACAAATACAGAAACTTGCTAAACTGTTCAGGACATATTAAATGTGTGATAATTTGTCTTGGCCTGCAATATGATGTAATTGTACAGTTATCACATGTAATAAAGGCACAACTAACGAACTATTTTGGCTTTGAATGTGCCAAAGATTGCTGGATTCAAAGTTCAGAGTGTTAATTATGGAGTCACAACCTGGTGCAATCTTCTGATCTAATTCCAGGGAAAAAATGTGTTCCTTTCATTACGATCAATATAAAGTATAAAACAGAGGTGTGGACTCGAGTCACATGACTTGGACTCGAGTCAGACTCGAGTCATTAATTTTATGACTTTAGACTTGACTTGAAAAAATGTTCTAAGACTTGTGACTTGACTTGGACTTTTACACCAATGACTTGGAACTTGAATTGGACTTGAACCGGTTTACTTGAAAAGACTTGATATTTCACCCCAAATATAAAACTTAACATGCATATTATATAGAGATTGAAAATGTGACGTCATTCACGGGTAGAACCGCAAAGGATTCTGGGAACTCGTGGCAAGCGGTACTAGCGCACGCAGGCTTTCAATTAAAATCAGTCACACAGCGATAAAAAGAAACACAAAAATGTCAAGAAGCTGTTGTATTATTAACTGCAATAGCCGGTCGCATGACAGCCACGGGAAGCCGACGGGTAAAGAGATCGGTTGTTATCGGATTACGTCGTGGAAGAGAAATTGTTCGAGCCATGTTTCCGAAGTAACAAAGAGGCGACTGGATTGCAGCCATTCAAAGATCAAATATAACGTCCTAGAACACTCCAGCTCACAGGTTAGTCTGCTCCAAGCATTTACACAAAGGTCAGTCTGCTGTTGTAGTTAATGCGTCATTTTTCTTAACATAATTGGTGATATAGGTTACAAGCAAGTCTGGCGCTGAACAGAAATTGTCGCGCTATGCTCCTTTATTTATTGTGCATAAATAGTAAATTATCCTGACACAATATTGCGTTTCGCTTCTGTTATTATGGTACATTGACAAAAACATATACTTTTATTCACAGGATAAAACAGGTTTTTTGTATCACTAATTGCCCAGTACGATTACAGCATACAATATTATTGTCACTGCTACATTTCTGTGATGCTACCAGAAATTATTTCCACTACTAATTAATTACCGTTGAGCTCAAAGGTTATATTAATAAACGGTTAACGAATGTGTATTTATGAAGACGATTTGTGAGACTGGTAAACTTATGATACGTACGATGGTCTTTCGTTCTACACGGTGCATTTCAAGGTCCTGCACCCATCCGTCGGTAAACTGTACCTGGGCTTGTTGCAGTGACCGGAAGTTACTAAACTTCATGAGTGTATGCACTCACTCCAAGAACCGTATAATTATAAATATGCATATAAATATGCTAAGATGAGATAGCTGACTTCATCTAACTAGCAAATGTTTTCCAGGCTACGTTGGTGATACAGTTTTTTTTAATGTGTATGATATTTTTGTCATGCGATTTTAAAGCTGGTCCTACAACCGCATCCAAGAATAACATGCAGCTTATCTCAGAACTGTCGGTGAAAATTATTCTTGGAGCTAAGTTTAATTGAGCTGCATTTTAAAGAGGTGCAATTTCACAATTTGTGTATATTTTCTAAGTTCACTATTTTGTATGTGTTGAGAAAAACACAGATTTTAAAATTACATGGTCTAATATTTACATTTAGCATATAACTGCAACATTATTTTTTCGTTTGTTTTTTTTAAAGACTCGAAAGGACTTGAAATTCAAAGTTTCAGACTTGTGACTTGACTCGGACTTTTACACCAGTGACTTGAGACTCGACTCTGACTTGCCTGACATTACTTGAGACTTGACTTGAGACTTGAGGATAAAGACTTGAGACTTACTTGAGACTTGCAAAACATTGACTTGGTCCCACCTCTGGTATAAAATATATCTTGTATTACAAGATTCATTGTGAAGAGCTGGGGTCAAGACTATGAGAAGTCTAAAACAAAGGCTCAAAACAGTGTGTTGATAACACACTTAAGGAATGGCATGTTTTTCACTTATCTTCTCCCGGTTCCAGGTTTCCTTGGAACCATCATGATTGCCAATGCTTCACAAAAGAGCTTGCTTTCAGTTCTTATTTTTGATCAAGATGTGTTTCAGTTTCCACATGAAACATCTGTCTGAGGGAAATAAAGGTCCCACTGCGATTTAAACTCAGGTCAGTGTGCTAACCATTATACCATGGACCCACACACATAGGAATCTGTTTTGATCTAATTGCCCCCCAGAAGGCTAGTTTTCTTCCAAATTATAGCTGTAAACATAATTCAGGACCCATGACAGGTATCAACCCAACTGTGACTCTAAATGGGATAAGCAGAACAAAATGGATGGATCATTCAGGTGCAATTTTAATCTTAACATTTACCATTAAAAAAATGTCTATCTTAATAGTCATACCCCCCTGGGGTTTGACTACTGGAATCAAAGTCCAGAGTGCTAAACATTACACCATGGAACCACACCCTGCAGGTAAGAATCTCATGTTGTTCTAAGAAAAGTCAGCGTGTTCTTCGAAATAACAATAAAGTGATACAAAGTGTCGATTATCTCTAGATTTACAAGATCATATAATATCTACCTTCTAATCTACTTCTCAAAGACAAATTATCGAATTGCTAGAATCAAAGGTGATAGGAACAATGGGGCGGAGTCAAAACATATTGTAGCCATTGTATGAATAAAGGCATAAACATTAGATGGATGGGGGGAAGTTGGGCAGTTACAGCCTCATTTAGCACTGTGTTTGTATGTGACATAGTGAGTGACATAGCACTCTCTGCATATCATATCTGTTATTAACCTCTGTCTCTCTTCCACAGCATGTCTTTATCCTGTCTTCCTTCTCTCACCCCAACCGGTCGCAGCAGATGGCCCCGCCCCTCCCTGAGCCTGGTTCTGCTGGAGGTTTCTTCCTGTTAAAAGGGAGTTTTTCCTTTCCACTGTCGCCAAAGTGCCTGCTCATAGGGGGTCATATGATTGTTGGGTTTTTCTCTGTATCTATGAAGCACCTTGAGGTGACTTTTGTTGTGATTTGGCGCTATATAAATAAAATTGAATTGAATTGAATTGAATTTGTATGTGCAGATACATTTCAAAACATGGAAGCAAAACTTCATTTATAGAGTTCTTAAAATAGGCAAATAGTGACTTAGCCCTTTGAGTGTTCTTGCAGAGCCTTTTGAATATCTTTTTGGCTCATTGCCTCTGTGGCCTGTTAGTAGCAATAGTTAAATTAAAATTCTTCCTAATTTACACTAATAAAATAGAACACTGCTGCATTCATCACCTGCATGTCCTTTGGAGCTCGGGGGATATATTGACTAGACTAAACCATAAATGTAATTTCCTTTTTTTAATGCAATTTTTCACAAGTTTGTGATATTCAGCACATCCCAGTGGCTGACTGATGGGACTGTCCTCAAAAGCTATGTTGTCGAAGTCTTTGATGTGGCTATCAAATAAATACTAAATGACTTCACACTTCAGAAGTCTTTGCACTTGTGTCAGGGATGCTTTCTGAGCTCTAATCACTGGAGCTCTCATGTGATGAGGCCACATAGCTCTGCATTCACACTCAGGCTGAGAATGCCTCTGATGTGGCTCAAGTTATTTAGGTCTGGCCCTGTCACTTTTCCACCAATACTCAGCAACAACAGTGCCTCACAGTCTCATCATTGATGGATTAAAGAGGCAAACTTGTGACTGACCAGTTGGTTTGGATTTCTTAGGTGCTCATAGATTTTTTAAAATGAAAAAAACAACAAAGTTTCTGTTCAACAGAGAGGTACTTTTATAGAAGTTTTCTACTTTAACTGAGCGCTGAGAGTGTTTTATACTACAAGCATCATTCACACACACATTCTTACTACACAGCACACACACTCACACTCCGATGGATACGCTGAAGGCAACTCACAGTTCAGTATCTTGCCCAAGGATACTCATAGGCTGTATCCCAATACAGGGTCTGCAGCCTTAAAGTACGCAGCCTCAACGATCCTCAAGGGCCGCGTACTCAAAGACCACTAAGGCCGGAAGTGCGAGGCTTGTGAAATGGGACGGTCTAGCCTCCGTTGCGCTGCCCAGGTTGCCTAGCAACCATGATACTAACAGCTGGATACGTGTCATACAGCTTTGTTTGACAGAAATGAAGGAGAAAATCTTTTGTTCATTTGTTTGTTTCTACATGAGCTTTGATCATTCTCTGTAAGATTAAGCTCAGCTATTGAACGGCGTATATTTAAAGGCTTTAAAACCAAGTTAGTACAAACGTCACTAATGTCACATAACTTTGCCGACATGTGGCCAACAGTAATGTTTTAATGTTCTTCGTTATTAAACATTTGCACATAAATAAGTGACATCATATTCAGTAATTACTTTTCACAGTTTACTCTTCGGCCGCTCCACTTCTGCCGTCTGCGGCAGAATTCTCCGCACCGACTGCCGCGCTATGAATTGTGGGATATATGGGACCACGAAGTCTACACTGCCACAGCCTTAAAATTCAGGGAAATGAAGGACGCATTTCAGGGCCGCATTTCGAGCAGCCTTTGAATTGGGACAGCCTTCGGCGCGCCACTGTGATGTAATCAGCCTTGAAATACGTACTTTAAGGCTGCAGACCCTGAATTGGGATACAGCCATGGACTGGAATGGCCAGGGATTGAACCATCATCCTTCTGATTGGTTGGGTTGCACTTGTCTCTTAATGCAGTTACCTGTATATTGGGGAAGCATTACTCTTTGCAGTACATGGCAGTTTTAAATCATATGGTTCACAGTATGTACCACTTTAGCCACACTTTACATATATTTATGCATTTACATCACTCAGCTACAATTTATACTCAGACTAGATCGTTTTGTGTTTGACATAATATATAAAATTGCTTGAAAGGAATCTTGCAAATAGGTCAAGGTTAGGATGGCCTTCTAGGCTCTCTCTATGACACAGTATATCTTTTCCAACGTATTTCTCAGAAAACATTTCGATGTAATGATTTTTATTGCATACATCTCCAAGGTCACACTAAAATTTGAACTCAGCTCTCTGGGTTTCAAGGCCAAAGTGCTAATTATTACAGCAGAGAATCACAAAAATGGTTTGATCTAATACAGGGCAAGTCTGTACTGAAGCCTTTCCAGCTCCACTCTGTTTAGCTGACGTTTGGTGTTCATCGACTCCTGCTCAGTTTTTATCTCCAGTTATACAGCGAGTACAGTGGATTTATTACAATATGTACTGTGCGCTAAAGCATACACAAAAAAGAAAAGAGTGTGACGAGCACTATAGAGGTGTAAAGCCGGGTGTTAATTCACTTGATGGCAGCTGCTGCTGACGTGCTGATGTGATCTTGATGTATTACTTTTACCTAGTGTGTGTGCACTACATGTCAGTACAAAACCAAAGACGTGGTCATGTACTGACAAGTAGCAGCTTTGTAGGAAAAATGGCCATTACGTGGCTAAGCATTGTAGCCAAGCGTAACAGACAGAAGGACATGTAGCACACGTAAGCAAGGCTCCATACAAGTGCTTATTTAAAAAGGCATGTGTCCCACACGCACAAAAATAGACCATTTCAAGGCTTATGAGGGCCTGGATCAATGTGTCCTTGAATGAAAAAAAAAAAACAGCTCTTTTCTTCTCACTGAAGTGCTAGAAATATTACTGACCTCCTACTTTATGTCTCTTTTTTCTGTATTTAACACTAAGCATCTGTCCTCGAATGTAGGTTCATATCCACCTGCTTAGAAAAACTGAGTAAATGGGCAGATATCAGATGTTTATAGCATATTCTCCATACTGCTACCCCAGATTTCTTTATATTTTATATTAAATATTAAAAATATAAATGGGAAATAGCTCAAGACTGCTTTAAAAAGTACAAGAAAGCCTGTCTCCTTGGAAACAAAATAAAAAGAGTTTTGCACAGTCATGTATACTATCTAATCCATCTACAGTTTCTTTTTCCATTCAGATCACTCATGTTGTAACCATGTTACCGTGTTGGTGCTATTATGTACAAAAAACCATCTGCTGACATACACCTCCTGAGGTATGAGGAGGTTGGCGGTGTCACATGCTTGACAGACTGTGAAAGAAAAGCAAGTTTGTGATACTGGCTGGTGAGAAGATGACTGTATAGATGCATGTTCTCCTGTTCCAAGTTAGTAGAGATTTGGACTTGCAAAATGAGTATTGTTAACTGGAGCATGTTTTCATCTGAACACACTGTTCCATGTGTCCTTCTGTTACTGTGGAGCAGAGAGGGAAACAGTGTGGTCTTCACCAGACTGCATATCTGCCTCGGTCCCCTTGGTCATGTTGAACAGTTAGTTATGTTTTGTATTTGGTAGTTTTTGTCTGTGTGTGCGCGCATGTGTGTGTTATAAGTTACATAACATCATGTCAGTGCTGCTTGGCAGAACACACGTGTGATCTCATTACTAAATCCCTGTGGTTCTCTTGTCTGATTGATGTACATGCACAACATTTGTGTTTGTATATGAATTGATAGCTGTTTAAAATATACTTCAGCTTTTAAAGTAATTTATTGTCATTTCATAGAGGTATCTGTAAATAAAAAAATCTCCATTCACATAGAATAGCTGAATCGTGAAAAAAAGGGCTAAATTCCAGTTTGACTAAACTCTGCCAGGTGTTTCAGGAAGACACACCATATTCAGACTACCTGCACTTTCCTTCCACCATTGTAAATAACTCCAATAAAGGTAGAAAACCACAAAGACTGTGAATAAGCACAGAAATCCTCTCATAACAGTAGCAAGTATAGCCCTTTGCTTTTACTGATGCTCACAAAAAAGAGCAAATAGTTTACTTTAAGATAACAAACCAAGTGTGTGAGAGGAATAATAATAAGCTTATAGGCCATTTAAACATAAGTTCCTGAAACCAATCCACAACAATAAAAGATGATTTGTGGTTTGAGTGGCACAAAAACGCTAATAAATGAGTGTAAATAACCTAGTTCCTGTTTCTACAAAACATGACAGTATTGGATTAAGATACTTGGCCCACATTATGAATCCTCATTTTTTGTTAGAATCTGCTATTTCCAAAATCAAAAAAAAGTTTTGAATGCTATCAGTTATTTAAATGATCTAAACTATTAGTTTACATCTTGCTAATTTCCTGATATCCACCATTGCAAAGGTCACTGATCAAAACGTTGTAAAAATAGACTCGAACTGACTCAATAATTTGTGACAGCCACGAGAATCATACATGATGCCCTCATTGTTAGAGAAGGTTAAGCAGCATCTTAGGTTCACTGACATGATTCACTTTCAGATTCATTAACTTTATTCATTAATAAGCAGCAGCACAGTGAACCGCAGGGACCAGAGAGCTGCTTACTGAATGTCGAATGTCACCAAGAGCTTTTCACTGACTTTATTGAAATATCATCATTCATTTGAAACCCATGATATATATCTAATGTTTAATACGCTCTGATAACAGCTAATAACCCAACTGCACAGATTATTAGTGGGATTTGGTAATTTGAAACAAAATAGTCTGCTAGTGGGTGTATGCAAAATAACTTTCCTGACTTACTAGTTAAAAGCAGTTTAACATAAAGATGCTTGAAACTAAATGAGTTACCTACGTTTCAAAGTTTCAAAGCAGCTTTTTTGAAAACTCTTTTGATAGATTTGAATCCTGCTACAATTACAACACACACTGTATGGACAAAAACATTTGTGTTGCATTTTGTGGTAATGTTTTTTTGTTGAATTCACGATTTACTAACATCAGCACAAAAAGTGTGTGCTAGGAGCTTCATCAGATGGGTTTTCCATAACAGCTCCTGTAGGCCAGTACTAAATCAGAATCTTTTAAATCAATCTTTTATTGCCATTATGCCAAAAGCACAACAAAATTACATTATTATCTTATAATACTTAGACTCCATCCCCCATGTGACCCTGAAAAGGAAAAGCGGTAGAGAATGGATGGATATTATAATACTGACCCGGTATTTTATTATCAGCATGTCTAAAATGTTCCTATAGTTCACATTATGTTGTCCTCTGTAACCTTTAACTTTAAATTGATGTGTTTGTCAAGAACCAGGGGAAAAACAAATGCTTTCTGTGGGTGTTTCCTTGAATACTTTAAATGCTGCTGTGCTACCAGTGTTTATGTGGTAATAGCCTGCTGGGAACCATAACTCTTCTCTTATTCACCATAGAGCTGATGATGACTGCTTATTTCTTACAGCATAAACAGATGTTAGATGTACAGAAAGGAACATCTACATTACCAGCTTATCTGTTTGCAATTCGACTGAGATGCTAACTAAAAATTACAATTATTAAGCGAAGACACACTAATATGCTGTGTTTCCATCTGCCACAAATGACCCATTGTATGAGCTGAAAAATAACAGCCCTGAGGGATCTGTTACACAAGATATCAGGACAAAATGCCAGAAAATACCAAGATGCCATGACCGTTTTATGATGACAAGGCAGTTCTGCCTGCCGAGCCCGAGAGCAGAGACCCAGGCGCTACTGTGCATGTGTGCGTGTGTGCATGCATGTGTTTATGAATGTGAATTAGAGGTGCCACTTTGTCTTAAAATTGAGATCAAAATATCATAAAAGGAACTGATGTCTGTCCCTAGTAATTTGGTCATTATGCAACCGAAAATATCTATTACAATATTCCTTGCATGCACTTGTGTTTTTCACGTTTTTTCTTTCTCATTTCTGGTCACACGCTAGAAATACTGGAATCAACCACAGGCCAGACACCATGTTGCCATAATGAGTTGGTTATTGCAAAACCAGACTGTTAGCAAACCTTTTCATGTAACAAACATGTGAAAGTAGTGTGTGGTTTGTGGTTTTATCACAATCTTCCCATGACAGAGGAATGAAGAACATTATAAACAACATTATATAATCATATGAAAAATAAAATCTTTGTGTAAATTCGGCGCCCACAACACGTAACCTGAGTTCTTTCTCATTTCACAACAGTATATAAAAAATAATTCAGGAGGTTTTTGTGGTGACTGCAGACATTCATACCTGGGAGCTGCCAGCACGACCACAGTCTTCTGCAGCAGCTTTAGTGAAGTATTTAGGAGGTACATCTCTTTACTTCTCTGGCTTCCAAACAAACAACCCACTGGTCAGACTCTTCTCTGCTGTTTCTTCTCTCTGTTTTTGGGCTGTAATGAAGGCTTCAGAGGGTAATGAGGGTAAATTCCTCTGAAATTGACTACTGGCACATACAGCAGGAGGCACAGGACACAGCAGCCTCCTTTTTGTATTGTTTTTCCTCTGACTTTCACCAGTCAAACAGAGCTTCAAGCCATGTATTTTTGTTAAACTTTCCACTATTTCTTCTTGAATGTATTTAGCATTCTTATTATAATTTCAGAATATGATGTATAAGTTGTGACTTTTACAGAAACATGAATAATCATATCTCTTAAGTTTCTCTCAGTTGCACTGGAAAGCTATATACACTGCTCCAAAATATTAAAGGAACACTGAAAACACATCAGATCTCAATGGAAAAAAAATATGCTGGACAGCTACACAGCAAAATCTCCAGTGTTAAATTAACACTGGAGAGTGTCTATATGGGTCCACACCTCTGAGTGTTAAATACAACACTGTTGAGTGTTAAATTAACACTTTTGACAGTGTTATATGTTTAAAAGTAACCTAGTCAGTTTTGAAGATTAACAATGGCTAACACTGAGCAGTGCTGATTTTCTAACACTGGAAAATAACTCAAAATGTTAGAAATATTCCAGTGTTAGAAAATCAGCACTGCTCAGTGTTAGCCATTGTTAATCTTCAAAACTGACTAGGTTACTTTTAAACATATAACACTGTCAAAAGTGTTAATTTAACACTCAACAGTGTTGTATTTAACACTCAGAGGTGTGGACCCATATATAGACACTCTCCCGTGTTAATTTAACACTGGAGATTTTGCTGTGTATGTTGGCATAGAGTGGGTAATGTGTTATCAACGAAAGGACACCATATCATTTAAGGAAATGAAAATTATTAACCTACAGAATGCTGGATTCAAAGATACCCCAAACATAAAAGTAAAAGAAATGAGGCAAAATTTCCTTCCAGCAATCAAAAATGGTAATCAATTATTGTTATGGTCCCCATGTGCCTGTATGCATGCCTCGGGGCGTGCTCCTAATGAGAAAATGGATGGTGTCCTGGGGAATGTCCTCCCAGATCGCCACCAGTGCAACACTGAGCTCCTCGGCAGTCTAAAGTGCAACCTGGCAACATCGAATGGACCTAAACATAATGTACCAGAGGTGTTCTTTTGGATTTAGGTCAGGAGAGCATCGAGGCCAGACAGTGGAATCAATTCCATCATTCTCCAAGAACTACCTGCATACTCCAGTCACATGAGGCCAGACATTGTTGTACATTAGGAGACACAGCAAACCTTCTGGCAATGGCACATACTGATTTGCTTTCTTCGAGGAGTTGGAAGTTGGACAATCTATGTAACCTCTGTAGGGTCTAGGTATCACCTAATGCTATCAATGACTCTAGCAAAATGCTGAAATAGTAAAAGAAAAGAAAAAACACTCAGAAACTATAAAGAGGAAAAAAATAGCAGTGGCCTCTACCTGTAAAACCATTCCTGTTTTGAGGGTTGTCCCATTGTTGCTTCTCTAGTAGGTGTGTTGTTAATTTCATTAACACCAAAGCAGCTGGAGCTGATTCACAATCTGCTTCGCTACTTAACTGGCCAGATTAATATCCCAGACGTTTAATTGATGTGATGCCATACTTAAATTAAAAATCTTTCTATTAATTTTTTTGAGCAGTGTATATATCTACAGAACTCTTTATACATTCCTTTATATCTCTCCAGTAACGGTGAATGCATAAGATGATACTTCATGGACCATCATAATATGAGTCACATTGTTTGCAGGATTTTATTGGGACCGAGGATATGAGTCAGTACCTCTTTTTTACATGTGCCTTTAATAACGTGACTTCATATAGCCATGTGAGTGCATTTATTTTGATGTGATCACATAGACATCCTTTTATTCAGCTGAAGGGCAGCACTGACTCATGGGAGGGAAAATGTTCTAAAAATGTTTCAGAAGTGGTCAGAACTGTTTGTGCGTTACTGCGCACCCAGTGGTGAAATTATCATACACTTGTATTCTTAGAGATTAAGAGATTACGATTTCAGTTTAATGGCTTCTCTATAGAATTGTTTTACCTGTTTGGTTTTTATCAGTATTTTACTCTTATAATTTTGAATCTAATTATCCAGCAGCCTCAAGGGAAGAAAATAAACTTGATGCTGGCTGCAAAAATGGTACAGTCCCCAATGTTAGAATTTTATAGGAAAAAAAAGGTTTATTCTTAAAGTCACTGTGGATACACCTTGCTAACCATTCTTGCATTCTTGTCCAAATATAGTAACTTCTGGTTCCAAAAGATGAAGACGGCTACAGGCAAAATCTTCAAGTCCATAAAATAAAATGTGGCTTCATGGTGCCTGCTGTCACTGCAGTCTGTGGGTCTCATTGCACTTTTAAATCATTAGTTACTAAAGCTACTTTGACCAGCATCAGTCGAGATCATCATTTAAAATGGAAAATGACCTACATGCTACTACACAGACAATTTGTCCATATAAGGTAAGGTCTAAATCAGGGCTGCCCAATCCCAGTCCTCGAGAGCTACTATCCTGCAGCTTTTAGATGCATCCCTACTCCAACACAGCTGAATCAAATGAATGGCTTGTTATCAGGCCTTTGCCAAACACGATGGCATGCTGAAGAGGTAATCAAACCATTTGATTCAGCTGTGTTGGAGTAGGGATGCATCTAAAAGCTGCAGGACGGTAGCTCTCGAGGACCGGGATTGGGCACCCCTGGTCTAAATGATAAACAAATCTGCATAAACAAATTTTACATTTGCATCTTATTTTCCTAGCAAAATCGATTGTGTCTTCAGCACTTACTAATAAGTTCCCAGAATTGTTTACATCTATGTCTTGCAGACAATTTTGATTGGTGCCTTACAAAACAGCATAGAACCAAAGTACATGTGAACACACTGGTGGTCAAAAAAAAATCTTACTTTGGCCATAACCAGCCATCGACTGCTTGGATGCCAGTTTAAATGCCACAAATCTGCAAATTAGTTTTTTTTAAAGTAAGCCATGATTTTTAAGTTATAATGATAAACTGTAATAATAGTAAGATTTTCCAACACCGGCTCAGCTTCAAGAGAGCTCACTGTAGCAAAAGATTCTACCTGTGTCCAATCAGTAACCCATGAGCTTTTGGTTATTCATTAGTGGGCAGAGCTATTAATCTTTATCAACCCTATTTGTTTGCATTTTTCTCTTTGATCCTGTCAAGGGACCAAACAAGTGTGCTTTAAGACCTCAAGGAAACTGTGTATTTTTAAATTATTAATTAAAGAATCATGCTAAAAGTTGTAAACATTTTTACAACGGTACTATGTCATTGCATGAAGTATACCAACCTTACAGTTATGATAAATAATAAGCACATAACATTAATAAGGTTAACAATAAGGTTGCAACACTTGAAAGTAAACTTTTATACTTGATTTTGTGATAGCTGTAACTACACATTATAGCGTGCAGTTTAATGGAAAACAAGCTGTTACATTTTAATTAGGACGTCTGTGAGCACCTTATCAACCTTGTTAACCTTATTAACAGCCAGTGTTGGGAAGGTTACTTTTAAAATGTATTCCATTACAGAATACAGAATACATGCCCCAAAATGTATTTTGTAACGTATTCCGTTACGTTACTCAATGACAGTAACGTATTCTGAATACTTTGGATTACTTAATATATTATCATGCTTTTTACAACAACGTGAATGTACTATTGCTGTGTGATTTATTACTATTACTGAAGGTCCGCGTCTCCGAACTGTAGTAAAGGGACCTCTGACTAATACGGCGGGGTCCCTGTCAGCTCGTAGCCGAAAAATAGCTCTACTTTGTTGTGTGGGTCAACTTTTCTTGCGAGAGACAGAGAGAGGCGTTGAAAGGCTGCTTCAACGGAACTTATTGTTTTCGGAGGAAAACACGAACACGGTGTACAGTCGAGTCTTAATAGCTTACTTACAACTGGGCTCGTCAGGCACTCTTCTTGGCTGCAGTGGTTATTATTATATTTACATGCTTCCAGCTCCCGTTTTTGCTCGATGACAACTCGTACCTTTCCACTCCCCTTTTTCTCCCTCCTCGCTCACAGACACATAACGTGTATGGCAGTCCATTCTCCCTGCAACACGGACTACACTGCCCATGATGCTACATTCTTTAGAGCTATGCTTGTAGCATTCTGCCTGTTAGCTTAGCACAACAACAACAACAACGAAAAGGCGCTCTCTCACCCAGGAAACACACAGTCGCTGAGAGAGAGAGAGAGCGTCGCCCTGTAACCATGGCAACCGTAACGCTGCCGCCTGGAACAACAGAACGTAGCTGTCAAACAAAACCCAAAAGTCCTGACCCGCGCCAAAATTAAACAGGAAAGTACCGCAGTGTAATCCATTTATTTCAACAAAGTAACTGTATTCTAAATACCACCTTTTTAAACGGTAACTGTAACGGAATACAGTTACTCATATTTTGTATTTTAAATACGTAACGGCGGTACATGTATTCTGTTACCCCCCAACACTGTTAACAGCAGGGTATAGTCAAATACTGGTTACCTGGCAGAAAAGCTGGAGATTTGCAGGATGTTGCCTGCAACTCTTTAACACCTTACTGTCGCTACTACTTATTCCACAACTTGCAGTACTTTAAACTGATCTGCTTATAATTTATTTCTTTGTACTACTTCAAAATAAGCACTGAAGTGATTTTAAAGTAACACAGCAGCAGATTGAACAGCTTGGGTAAGAACTGATTTATCACAGCATGTTTTTTTAGGTATAATCGGCATGGCTGCTTTGATTGGCCTGAATGCTTGCACATGAAGCTACAGCTGACTGCTGTTGGGTAAAGTCCTTATAAGAAAAATGTGTTCTTCAGATCGGGGGATGAAATTCTAGTATTTATCTTCAATCTGATACTTAGTACTAACTAGCTGGTGTGCATTTTTACTAACTGCACTTATGAATACAGCTTGGTAATTAAACTTGCTATGGTTTAGCTGATAGTATAGCACTCACCCAAGCACATCCAAATATTGTTATATCATTTGGCTCCCAAACATCCCAAACATCTAATTGGCTACATTTTTTTACATTTTTATACACTTTACACTGTCTATACAACGTATTCAAAAAAAAGAAAAGAAAAAAATAGACTGGAACTGATTTGTCTCTCCTGAAAAATTAGCTAAATTTTTCAGCTTACTGTGACAGCTGCCTTAGGGCATTGCAGATGGAGTTTATAGAGGTGCAGTGTGAACAGATGCATTCTGTCACTGGATTATAATCATGATAAAGCTGCTTTATGGCTCCTGTCTCTGGTCATATTGCACACCTGAGTCTAGTGTTGGTGTGTGATACTTTAGCTACTTGTATCCATGGACATGAAGTATGATAAGGTTGCAGAGCCAGGCGGAGACCTCAGAGAAATTAAAAAGGCAGGTCACATGGCAGAAAGGGCGAGTCCACGTGGCAGCACATGAATGCAAAACTGGAGATACTGCTGGCCTGGAGGTGTTTGGTTACATCACTAATTTCTGAGCAACCTCTCTCATCATGTAGTATCATCAGAGAATTAGATGAGAGCAGCTGAAAACATCCTATAAACAGATACAAGCACTTACCAATTGAATTTTGCCTCTTAAGTAGGATGCTTTCTATAGATCTTTGCGTTGATTTTTATCTTCAAGACACTTTATTGTCTTTTTTTTTTTTTTTTTTTTTTTGGCCTGTCCCGTTTGGCTCTTTTGCCCTCAGAATTGTTGTCTAAAGGCAAAGAAAGATGCCCAACGGATTTACTTTACCAAACTGACCATCCCAGCCTTGCCGTAATGGTCCATTTGATTCACCTTTTATTGTTTATTTTATTTTCACTTACTGAATACGGGACAGACTTGACTGGGGGAAAGAAGGGGAGAAAGAAAGAGGGAAAGAGAAACAGCTGAGAAGAGGGACGGGGGAGAAGGGCAAAAGACAAAAACCAACAGAACGGGCAGAGAAAAAAAAATGCATATATCAATCACCTGGATCACCTGCTGAGAAAGAAAAAAGAAAGCAAGCAGAAGAGAACAAGAGTAATAGAATAAACAACATCACAATGATATATGGGAATATGACAGTAAATACTAAATGTTAAACATTATTGTGCAGGACATAAGATCAACAGAACACAGTGTGCTTTGAGGTAGGAGCCAAAAAGGGTGTAGTTTGTGGGTGTGATCACCCGTGTGTACACCTGTGAGCATGGACGCGCTTGTTTTTTGTTTTTTCAAAAGGTTCCTTCATGTAATGATCTGCTAGAGGGTGTGGGGGGGCCACAGCCCCGTCCTCCAGGGCATGAAGCAGGTGTGGAGGAGATCAAAACTCCAGACATCCAGAGGCCCCCAGAACACAAGAGACCAAGGAAGACCAACAGAGGGGCAGCTGCGCCACTGTCCCGGAAAGAGCTGAGGAGAGTCCCAGATGAGGGCTCACTCAGCAGCCGCGGAGCAGAAGCCAGGGGGAGTTGCAGTGACGCGCCCGTGAGCTCCGCCGGCAGCCAGCTGCGCCTGAGTGACCGAGCCCCAGGCCGAGAGGCCGGGGGCACCCCACCTCCGAAGTGGCCCGAGCGAGCCCCAGGCTCCAGGCCCCGATAAGCGGCCGCCAAGGAGTGAGCCGGTGTGTACCTGGACGCCCACCCCCGGACACAAAGAACCACCAACGCACCGATATCTGAGGGGGTCCGCCACTGGCAGGGGAAGTGGTGGTAGGGGGAGATAGGCCTCCAAACCTTGGAGGTCCTGAGATGTCCCCAGAGAGGTGGCGCCTGACACCCAACCTGACATATAGACACAGACATACAGGCACACACAGATACAAACATCCATTCCCACCCTCATGCTCTCATATGCACTTACTCCACACTCAACCAACGTGGAGACAGACATAAAGAGACGTTGTACACACGATCACACTCCCCAAGCGTACTCTACAAACCGGGTCTAGGTGCCCCCGCCCCTGGAGGGGGGAACTGCACCCAGACCCAGGTGGTGTTTCCCTTTTCCCTGCGGTGGGGGGAGGCAGACCGCCCCGACTCCGCAGCAGCAGGAAGGCTCCACACTCCAGACCGCAGTCGGACGGCCAACTCCTCCTCCTAGCCCCCCTGCTCCAGCAGGTCGCAGAGAATGGGGGTGAGAGAAAACTCCAAACCTCCCTCCAGCTGCTCATTGTAGTGTTGATGCATGTGTGTTTTAAGGTGCATTTAAAACCCAGGAGGGCTTGGAGCTACCTGCCAGAGAGCAGCAGGTAAGCGCATGGTCCCTCCTGCTAGCCCTCAATGTCTATGTGTATTTAAAATTGAGAGGTGGGCAACGATGCCAGGGGTGGGGTGTACACCCTGATGGTACTTTGGACTCCGTGTATCGTGCCCACCCCCAAGATCCTATATGTATGTGTAATGAGAGTGTGAGTAATGTGAATGTCTAAGTTGTGGGATAAAATTGAGGCAGAGGCAGCCAGAAGGGGACAGAGGGGGGGGGGGTAGCCTCCTCTGCACCCTGGTGACATACCCCTACTCCAAGGCGGTGCATGTGTGGGTGGTTGTGGTGGAGCGGGAAGAGGGAGGCAGCTGGAGATGGGGAGGGAAGGAAGGGAGGGGCAAGTGACCCTCCCTGGGGCCAGCTCCCCCGCTGACCCCAGTAGGCACCCCCATACTCCGCGACCCGCCAGGGAAAGGGGGCCCAGGCCCATCCAGACCGGGGCCCAGTGCAGCAGCGCCGCCCGGCCCCACAGAGCCCGGGACAGTCCACCCAACCCCACCACAGAGAAAACTGCACCCACCCCACCATCCACTCATCTTCCAGACTACATAAGACAATAAACACCCAGGCTGAGATCTTCCTCCACCTCTCCTGTATCTCCCCCTCCTGCAGAGGGAGCTCCTGAGGAGAGGAAAGCTCCTGCAAGATGTGACAATCTCCCCCACCAGTTGAAGAGCCCCCCAGGTGGCTCGATGCACCGGCGGCACCCTGCTCCAGGGCTGGGCCCCCATGCACCCACCCGCCCACAACCCCGGCAACACACCAACCAGGACCCAAGCCCCCGAGGCCCGGTCCGGGTCCCAGCCCAGAGACGGAGCGCCCCCAGAACCTCACGCCCATCCCGGACCCACCCAGGGGCAGCCAGGCTACCAGGTCAGTAACCCACGTCCGTCAGCACAGACCCTCCCCTAGCCCCGCTGCACGCAGCCGCGAGGAAACAGTCACCTGAGAGCCAACAGAGCCCCTAACCGGACATGACACTTTATTGTCAGTATACAAGCATAACAAGCAGTCATTACATGCAATTCTTTATTTTATACACTTTATATGTATAGAATAATGAAACACTGATCAAGCGTAGGTAGTAAGCCTTTCTTTTGTGTGAGTGGAAGCATGCCTCTTATAGTGCTAACCCCAACCCCATTATTTATTAATTATTTCTAAACAAAACCAATTTTAATCAGGTACTGTTAACATTTTCAGCACTGAGTCAAGTTTTCATTTCATGTGTCTTTATTGTGGTGAACTTTTTTAAGAATAAAATGCTTCTCATTTACTGTTGCAGCTTCAACTTCAAATTATGTCATGTAAAGTAAATAGTAACCAAGATTGCAAATATTCTTTTTTTTAATACTTATTCTATGGATCAAGTGGACATAAACTCTTGTCCACCAGTATGGTCATGGTAATTTTTTCAAAGTGCTAGCTTACATAGTGGAAACATGATCTGTGGACTGCATTGTATTTAGTAAATCTCTTTATAGTTGTTAATTTCAGTGGCTCCAACTTTGGACCCAGCCTTTTTGTGGTGCTAACAGCCAAGTAGGTGCACCAGCATCTATTTATTTTGGGTGGAAATGTGTGGAACTGGGGGCAGCACGGTGGCACGGTGGTTAGCACTGTTGCCGCACAGCAAGAAGGTCCTGAGTTCAATTCCAACATCAGGCCGGGGTCTTTCTGTGTGGAGTTTGCATGTTCTCCCCGTGTTTGCGTGGGTTCCCTCCGGGTACTCCGGCTTCCTCCCACTGTCCAAAGACATGCAGCTTGAGGGGATAGGTTAATTGGATAATCCAAATTACCACTAGGTGTGAATGTGCGAATGAATGTGAGTGCGAATGGTTGTCTGTCCCTGTGTGTTGGCCCTGCGACGGACTGGCGACCTGTCCAGGGTGTACCCTGCCTCTCGCCCTATGACAGCTGGGATAGGCTCCAGCGCCCCCCGCGACCCTGAAAAGGATAAGCGGAAGTGAATGGATGGATGGATGTGTGGAACTGGTTGTAGGTTCCAGTGGAAAGGAGGTATGTGCGAGATATATGTATTATGTGACAGAGTGCTGTGTCAGGAGTAATGTCTGCAATTAAAACCTTTAATGGTATCCTCAATAAACTTTGAACTTTTGACCTTTAGAGGCAGTTCACTGAAATCTGTTTAGAGCAAACAAAAACGGGATTCTGACCCAGAAACACTAATCCTGTGTGGGTGGAGGTTTTAAAAATGTTTGTGCATTTAGAAAACAAAAAGCAATAGCAGAAGAGAAAAAGAAGAGAAAACATTTACTTTAGCAGTCGGGCAATGAACTGATTAGCTGCACAGCCCCATTTGCAGAAGCACACAGTGTACTAAGGATTCATTGGTTTTCCTGTCTGACCACATTTCCCCTATCTGTTTATTATTGTCTGGTAAAAAATGTATTATTTGCAAAATATATGAAATTATAGACTTATAACTGCACTTACAGTCATCAGCAGACTTCGAAAACATGTGCTGCTCTAGAGTTGTAGACAAGGTTTTTGCATGACAATGGCATGAGCCAGAGGCTGGAGCAGCATGTGGTGTAGTAAATATGTCAAAGCTTGTTAATATTTGCAGGTCTTGGCTTGTTATGACCACTGCAACAATACTGTACATGTCTGATGGTGTTAGTTTCAAACTGCTTGCTTCCTATTCAAGCCTTTGTCAAAGTCTGCAACAGCACAGTGCTCTGGGTTAATGGCATGTATGCTGCAATTATCAGAGACAAGTTGACAGGAGTTATTTCCGCTTGAAAAATATGAAAAAAAAACAACATGTTTTTCATTGGCACTAATGCCTTGTAATTGCTACTTGCTGACATCAACCTCATGCGGATAGACATCTTAATACTAGGATCGTCTAGAAATACTAGAATACCATTTGTTGCTTCTATACGTAACAGTTTGCATTTTCCATACAAGCCCACTGACAATTGTTCTATGTGTTGTTCTATAAATTCTATGTGCTGGAACTATTTCTGGTCATTAGGTTACCTCCTCAAGGTTTAAAATGGGCTGAATTATTTTGCCTTTGTAAATGATGTGATCACCATAGAGATGAAACACTACACATATAATGGTGGATTTACACCATTGAGCCTTGCTCTCAAAAACTGACATAAATGTAACATTGTCTGTGAAGTTGGATTTAAGAAATAAATGCTGAAAGTTAAAATTTTCAAACATGTTTAGCGCCATCGTCTGTCGTTACGGAACATGACATCATGTGGTTGTTTGCTTCTAATAGACTTATATTCATTTATGTTAGCTAACTAAGAGAATCAATAACTCAGAGAAAGAGAATGACACTAAAACTAAAAATCAGTCTAAGTGGATCATAGGGCTGCATCGACACCGATCTAATGAAGGCAATCCAGGACCGCTGGGAGACGACCTTACCTGCTGCAGCTCCGCTCCGGACACGAAAGGAGGAAAACAACAACAACTGACCAGCACCAGTCTGTCCATACCCTAACAGTTGTGACAACAGTGTATGTGAAAAATAAATAATAAATCCATTTAAAACTAATTTAAATCCATTTACATGCAGCTAGTTTCTGTTTTTCATCATCACAAAAGAAAAAGTCACTCAAGTAATTCTTTCTTGCTTTTCCTCTTGCGAGAATAAATACTAAACATAGAACTAGTTACGTCTGATAAGATGAAAGTGGTATATTGTACATTTTTCTAGGAAAACTGATGGACTAATTTAACTAGTAAAATACATGTGTCCCAGCCCTTAATAAAAAAGGGTGGAAGTAGAGCCTGAAAATATGGTATGGGTGAACACCGGCATTGGATAATCATGGCTTATCACCGTCTGTTTCTTCAGCACCTGTGGGAGTTTAAATGGACAGCAGTACTACAGCCTCAGGAGATATAACAGCAGTGTGATATTTTTATCTAGTCTCATACGCTTGCATTTAGAGGCAAATCAGTTTTAATTTCATTTTCTTAGAGCAACCCTGCTGAAAACATATATATGTTTAAACAAAGCTATAGTAAATGGCAAATAGGCTGGAGTCTTGCCAGAGGATAGTTCAGCATGAAGATTAGAGGACCCAGGGACTGAAGCACTCACGTTATAAACCCGAAATGATAGTTAAAACTGAACAGTGCCTGTGGTTAGGCCTAAATGCTATTTTCAAAAAGAAAAGAAAAACACATCTGCAGAGTAAATAGGGCATGCACTACAGCTTAGGCAAGTCGTGGTAGAATATTTTGTTCATTTTAGAGGACTGGCTTGCCTCTAGTCTGCACCCATTTTTCCCAGTTCCCAGAAGAAGAGACCACACACTGTAGGCACATTGTGTACCAAACCAGAAACCCACCAAAGTGAAATATGCCAATGTTTTGCTTTTCATCCAAAAATAAAAATAAAAAAATTGAAAGAAATTTAGATTCAGATGTTACATAGTTGTCAGTTAAAAGCTGTTTACATAATTTGCTGGTTCTGATATCATGTGGCTTCTTAATATTTGCAGCCTGGTAATACATGTATAATCCTGGCAATAAATTTGTTTAAATCTATAGTTTTTAGTTTGAATTTGTTTTTGTTTTTTACCAGTTGTGGTGCACGGGTGGTCACCATGACAACTAATTTTATGGATGATATTCTTTTTTACTAAATTGACCGTAATTAACTTGATTTTGGTCATTTAACACAAAACACAGCATTTACAGTAAAAGTTGGTAAGCCAAAAATGAACAGTGAACTTAAAAACAGTTGAAGAATGTTGATTAAAGTGGGAAGCTTTGGCAGATGAATTCATATATTTGTATGATTAAGGAGCTAGTAATATATTTTCTTTTCATGACTTTGAAAAAAAAGGAGTGGTTTTATGGGACTGAATCTTAAACAAATATTTCTTGGGAACTCAACCACTTGTTTTTTATGGGCGAGTGTGTTTTTTCTTGTTAAATTGACGTGGTCGCACAATTTTCTGAATTTTTCAGCAGCTGCTTGATGGAGCTGTTTTGACTGTGCAGCTTTATGGCAACTGGCTGCCCAGAGTGTCATTGTGCCGCCACAAGGTCTATGTGAAACAGGGATTAAAGTATGCACTGCAGTTAGCCATGTGGTCTGCCACATGGAAGGAGTGAAGAAAATCCAAAAATGTAGCTGTAAGCTAAGCTTTAAATTGGCTCTCTTTTCTTCCTTACATTGATGATTCTTCTCCTTGACTTTAATCCTTACCTTGGGTGCCTTAATTGTTCTAACTGCTGATGCAATTGTTGATATCATGTTTCATAATATAAATTTATTAGATTTAGGTTGGCACAAAAGTAAACATCCTTAACAGTTGGGATTGGAATTGATAAGAATTTAAGGATGCCTATTCTGTTATTGATATCATGTATCGATTAAATTCTTCATTGGGTCCCCATTGCCTCAGTCAACAATAAAACAACATCACATTCATGCAGATTAGGTGCATGTTGTGGGTCAAATGTTTGTGCATGTTGGAGGTATTTCCCTCTTGGTTGTGATCAGTGTTGGGGTCGTTATTCAAAAAAGTAATTATTACACATATTGCACAGAACAATAAAAGTAATCAAGTACATTACCTAATTACTCCAAGGAGAGCGTAATTCATTATACTACTTGTTACATTACGTTCATGTTATTCTGTAAAATAATTGAAACACACTAACTATCATTTAACGATATAAACAGGCCACACACCAACACAAATCCCTACAGCTATCCTGACAACGTGATCCTATGCATTCATTTCCCTTTAAGCAAAACAATCTGACCATCCTGGGCAAATAGTAAACAAAATTTTCAACCATCTTGGCTGAGGTATCATGTGAGCGTCTCCTGACATTAGCATAGCCATAGTCATTTGCATTACACTTTTAATATGAAACAAATAACAAAGAGCAGCTTTGCAAGAAATTTGTGAAATAAAAAACCTCAAGTTGCACACATGGAAAAAAAAAGTTGCGCACATAGAACCAGGCAGTACACAAACCAATAAACAAGTCTGCGTTTCTACAACAACATCAAACTGTAAGCTGATTTAAACACAACTTCTGTATTTAGTTTTTAAGTCTCATACGTTGGTCAATCCAATTGCCACAAAGTCTGTTCCACAAAACACCTTAATTATAATTATGATGATTATAAATCTACCTTTGTATTTTTGGGTACTGTGCAATAAGAGCATATATTTTCAAATGAGTAATGACGGTATGTTTCTGTCATTGTGACTGATTCTGCTACATATTGGTGGATATGCTGGCTGATCTTCATGGTGGCACACCGGGGGCATAGATTGGATGTGTTTCTAGAGCCAGAACTTTTTTGACATCTCAAATCTTTCAGGAAAGCACTTGTTGTTACTGTGCTCAGCAGCCCACCCACTGAAAATTCTAGTTTTTAAACTTTGTCTTAACTCATACAACACATTCCAAGTGTCTGGATGTGTTGCAAGTGGATTTTGTTACCTTTGGAAGGAGACAGATTAGCCCACAGACTGCTAACTGTAGTCTCCAGAGGAATCAAATGATACATGATGTAGCTGATATGCTCTACTCCTTAGTAGTTTCCTAGAATTGGCCTTCCTGGTAAGCCCCCAGAGAAGTTACCAAGAAGGCTCCCATTCTGACTTTCTCAGTGTTGTAGGTAAAAGAGCACTGTTTACTTTTTAATGAATACTAAATCATGTGTAGAGTCAAAGTAGAGATGATTTATCTCTGCAGGGAAAGCTAATTTCTCTCAGGGAACAATAACAGAAATTATATGATTGTAAGGAGCATACTTGATATATCTAAAAGCAAAACAAAACAAAAACAAAAAAAACACATCACCTGGCAATAAAAACTAGGGGTGTCAAATTATCGCGTTAATTGCGATTAATTAATTACAATGCTATTTAGCGCGTTATGTTTTTTAATCTTGTTAATCTAATTTTTAATCTCTTGACGTCATTGATTTTGTATGAGAGTTGCTATGTTATAAAATCCGTTTTTATGTGCTGGGCTCCTTGTGCTTGACTTGTTGGGGGTGGAGTCACGTCGTGAGGTCAAGGTGAGAAGTGGTGATTAGCTTACAGTGTGGATATGGAGGCGCATCTGAGAGTTGTTGGCCCAATGAACGGGAAATTTGTATTTCATAAATGCCCCGACGGCACCATTGACAAAGGTAAAGTGGTCTGCCTAGAGTGTAAGAAGGAGTTTGCTTACCACCGAAGCAGCTCAAGTTTGGCCTATCACCTCAACGCAAAGCACCCAGCCGCGAGTGCAGCAACAGCTAGCAGTGAAGACGTTAGCAATATAGCAAGCCAGAGCAAAGCTTTTCGCCAAACAAAACTAGAGAATACCCCTCGTATGAGCAAGTCTGCGACCGACAGGCTGACTAATGTTATTGCCAAGTGGATAGCGATGAACTGTAGGCCGATAAATATAGTAGAGGACGAAGGATTGACAGAGGTGTTGCAAATTGCGTCCAATGACCCGTCATACAAGCCGCCGTGCAGGACTACAGTAACGACCAAAATCAGCAAAATGTACGACGGCGAAAAGAAAAACAAACTTGAGATTTTGGCGGAGGATTCTCCCAACTGTGTTGCTATAACCGGAGATCACTGGACCTCAGCTGGCAACCACAGCTATTTTGGGGTGACTGGACACTTTATTGATAGTGAGTGGAACCTCAACTCATTTGCACTGACCGTCATGAGAACAGAAACCAGGCACTTTGCTGATAAATGCGCCGAACAGTTCCTCAAGGTAGCAAATGACTGGGGTATTGAAAACAAGATATCCACCATTGGCACAGACAGCGCAGCAAACATGCTGGCTGCTATGAGAGCACTTCCATATGAGCACATCGCCTGCAATGCTCACATTCTCCAGAGGACCATCACGGTATGTCTCGATAGCAGTGGTTTTGTCGGTGTACTGGCAAAGTGCCGCAAGATTGTTGGTCATTTTAAACAAAGCCCTGCGAGTACCACAGAACTTAACCAACAACAAGTAGCACTCGGAAAGAAGAGCGATCAACTTATACAGGATGTACCCACCAGGTGGAACTCGACTCTCGCAATGGTCTCACGCCTCCTATGTAACCGAGAGGCTGTCCAGGCTACGTTGGACCAACAGAACCACAGGTTGGTCTTGCCAACCGAAGCTGAGTGGGCGAAACTGCAGAGGCTGGAGCTCCTGCTTGAACCATGCAAGTAAGTTCAAATAAACACCTTCCCATTTTAATTATATAAACTACTGTTACATGTGTAAAATCAAAATTAATGAACATAACAAGGAACTTTTAAGGACAATTAAATTGGAAATCAGTTACACTTTGATTTAAATGAATCCAGCTAGGTTTATTTAGCAAACCTCTCCACCTCTGCAGGTATGTGACAGAGCTGCTGGGTGGTGAGGCCTACGTCTCTTGCTCTGTAGTGCTGCCTGCTTTTCGCCATCTGTACCGTGTCATGGACATTACTGATGATGATCCTGCCTACGTGGTGAAGTTCAAGAATGCCTTCCAGAAGGATCTGGCAGCACGACGAGCTAATGGCAACGAGATATGGTTCGAGGTGGCCACAGCATTGGATCCACGGTTTAAGGATTTGAAATGTCTTCCAAGAGAAAAGAGGGAACAGGTAGGACAATAAGGTTAAGCTGGACTAATGAGTCCAATTCATTATCAAATCAAACTTTTATTTATTATATGGAACACAAAGTTCTTTACAAGATTAAATAAAATAAAAAAAAAAAGCACTTAGTTTTAATCACAATCATTCATTCATTCATTCATTCAGGTGTGGACCATTCTGGAGAATATGCTCCAGGCAGCAGAGCCCAGAAGAGCAGATAGTCTCCAGCCCTCCACAGAGGATGATGGACCAGCTCAGAAGAAGAGGAGGAGCGAACTCCTTCTGGGGTCTGACTCTGACTCAGAAGATGGAATTGAGTCTGGAGAGCTGCAGCGCTACAGAGCAGAACCCAGCATCAGTATTGATGACTGTCCCCTGCAGTGGTGGTATGCTCACTCAGGAGTCTATGAAAAGCTGTCAGTCCTAGCACAAAAGTACCTGGCCTCCCCAGCTACCTCTGTACCCTGTGAGAGACTCTTTAGCCTTGCAGGCCACATAGTGCAAAAGAAAAGGGCAGCCTTGCTTCCAGAAAATGTTACCAGGCTGGTGTGTCTTAGCGACTGGCTGAGGAAGAAGAAATGAGACACATGTGGTCAGCATAGCTGCTGTGTCATTTGTAGCCTACTAGAATAGATTGCTTGATGTTCAGCACTTTTTTTTGTGATGGAAGAATACTTTGATGTGCTAACTTGCAGCACTGCAATGTCAGTTTTATTTTTCATTATCTGAAGCAGAGGAATTTCAGTGCTGTATTGCTCAGAAAAGAGCAACTCTGATGTGCTAACTTGCAGCACTTAATTTATTTGATTTTATTTGTATTTATTTTTCCACTTATTTTACAAAAGAATACAACAGTATGTAAATGGTTGCATCTGTTTAACGTTTGTTAAACAATAAATGACTTTATAAAGTCACTTTCTTTGTTATATCAGTCTTTTGGTCTGCCACAATAAGTTGAGGGCTTTCCTCAGCTATTTTTAGGTGAGATTAAAAAAGAGATTAATTAGATCAATTAATTAAAAATCATAATTAATTAATCTCTATTTTTTTTAATCTCTTGACAGCACTAATAAAAACATTAAAAAAAAACATGATCAGTTTCATAAAATCATTGCTTGTTTTTTTCTTATCACCTCTATCTTAATAATAATTGGAGGATTAAGAAATAAAAAGCACTAAGCAGTCACAGCTGTTATTTTGTTGACCCTTAATATTCTCCTAGTGCAGAGGCCACCAGCAGACAGGCTGAAAGTTATTGGTAGTGTAATGTATTTATGCTGGGGAGAATGAAGGTATATGAATTTAATCTTGTTTCAGTGTTGTGTTCCACATATTAACTCAACACCCACTTGACAAATAACTTCTGCAGTTCACAAATAAAACTGATTAGACTCAGATTTCTCCATCGACATTGTCTGTGACCAACAATGTAAAATATGCACTTGATATCACAAGCTCATGTACACAACACTGAGACGCAAATAAGAAACAACAAAATCATTTACAGGAATGCCAGGAAGGTTAATGAAACAAGGAACTTTCTGTTATGTAACCGAGCTCTTGTGTAGCCGCAGGCATTTGTTTACTTGAAATTCTGGCAGGAGCAATATGTTGATGCAGAACTTTATTTTGATACATACATACAACAAGCAGAGCCTGATGGTTGAGGTCATAAGCATAAACTCAATCCAATCAAACCTTTAACCATATGCACTTGAAGTATTTGAATATAAAAATGTAAATAAATTCACACATATAATATTTATGAATGTCGTCACATTATCATGTCTGGATAAAACATAAAACAACATTTTATTGAAAACAAAGCATAAACGAACGAAAAACCAATCTTTTGGTAGGTTAAGACTTCAGTACAGTATTTATATTTGGCTTGTGCACAGGTCGTAGAGTCAGATTTAGCATTAGCTGTTGAGGATTGTACCTTATTATACCTTTATGTGCAGAAACAATGTCACATTGGTGTCAATAATTACTGTTATGGTAAACTGAGTGGTACTTGTATAGCAAGTTTCTACTCCAAGAATCCAAAACACAAGCCTCAATCATCTGATCACAGACATTCGTACAAGTGCTTTTTCTAAGTGCTTTTAATCTAACATTCACACAGACACACACTCTGATGGATGCTTTGGTTTCAGTATTGTACACAAGGATACTTTGACTTGGTGATTGGAGGTGCCACGGCGCAAACCACTGACCTTCCAATTGGTGGACACCTTGTGCTACTTTCTGCCACCTGTGACAGCTCTCCACCTAATTTGCAACCAGAAAATCAGAACACTAAGTAATATGCTAATACTAGGAACTTTGTCAGGAAACAACATCCTCAGTCTGTGGATGCATTGCACAGACAGGGTGACTGTGGCTAGTGTTATGTAATATACAAATGAGTTACAAGAACTTTACTTAACCAAAACTGGAGCGCAGACTTCCTGTTTGTATAATTAACTGCATAATAATAGAAATCATTTGTTAGATAAAAGCTCCTCCTTGAATCGCTACCTTATCGTGGTGGAGGGGTTTGTGTGTCCCAGGGATCCCAGGGGCTATGTTGTCTGGGGGCTTTTTTTGAAAACCTGTGCAAGTTATTGTAAGGAGTTTATGATTGAGACAGTCTAACTATAGACAAAACAGCTTACATGTGAAAAAGAAATTTTAACGTGTGTGTGTGGATTGTGGTTTGGGACAGTCATTTTTCCACCCTGCTGATATAAAACCAAATGAAAATTCAGTAAACAGGAGTGGGGGGAAAAAAGCAGTTCAGAAATGTTTTTATCTTCAGGCGGCAATAAAGCTCCACTGTGGGAAAGAGACCTGAAATGTGAGTGGTTAGGTTTGGAAGCTACGGATGTTTTTGTAGAACTAATAAGACCACAAACACCAAGACAAACAAATCATTGACAACAGGATGGTTTGGGATGACTAATTGCAGTGTTACTCGAATATAACGTTAACGTTACTTTTCAGGCGAAGATTTTTTTTATTACATAAGGAAGTAAAAGTAAAAATAAGTCTTTCAAGTACTGCCAGCCTTAGTGTTGGTTGTCAGTATGGGAAACCGAGCGTATGACTAAAATTGTCAAACTGAACAGCAAGTGGTCTGGAATGTTAATTGGGTTAGTGTTTGGCCTCTCCTTCTTCTTATGATGTGTATAATCAGCTATCTGTTGCAAATGGCAGCTTGATTTGATTTAAATTGATATGAGAGTGTAAAGTGTCTTGTTGGTCTGTTATAATGAAGCTGGTTAAGGATTGTTTTAGGTCTTTAATCTATTATCACAGTCCTGACTGTATGCAAGTCTGAATGCTTGTGGTGGATTTGGCTTGCTTCTTGGACGATTCATTATTTTCTGTCTTCTGGTTACAGTGTAATGGCACTGACAAAGTGTTTAGGTCAAGAGCTGTAATTAGCTTTATGCACGAGACTATCCATTATACAACTCTCTAACCACAGTATTTACTGCTTTCTAGGCAGTAAAACTGAAATCCTCACTGAGACAGAGGAAAAAAAAGATGTATACACACAAACAGGTCAGCTCAGTTATGCTGGTGGATGGCTTTGTGGATAAGCCTCTTGAAATGAAAAAGCTAAACGTGCCCTCAAAACTTTGATTAATTTCAGACTAAAATTAAATGACAGCTGCAAATTAATAATTATGTTGTTGTTCAGAATACAGCATTTATTTAACTTGCTTCAAACTACTATTTATTAGAGCAATTTATGTAATGAGCAATTTATGTCTAATCTCTTGGGTTAGGATTAGCAATTTTTAATCATAAATATTTTACGTACTGAACCAAGTGAAAAGTGTTTGACTCACAGCTAGCAACATGAAATTTCAATTTAACTTCAGGGAGATTTGAAGTTGATATGCTTAAACGACACTCATTTGTAGGTACCGTTCTGCACTGTGAAGGAATTACAAACACACTTAAGCTCTAGCTAGCAGGTATACCATGTTTCTATTCCCATTCTCCTATTTTCCTTTCTTTTGTAATCCACATCTCCCTGATATGTGATGATCCTTTCCCCCTCAACAGGTTAGTAGGTCAGAACACTCATCACATCAGAGTGCACCCATTCTGTGCAGTTGTGTATGCACACACAAACACACACACACAGATGTCTGGTCTGATTACAGGTGACCTATATTGCTCTCTGTGATTCAGGGTGATGCTGTGATTTTCAGCACTCTCACAGAAAACAACTTCCTCTTGTCTTTTTTCAAGCACAAAATGATGAATTGCCCAAACTCTTACATATATATATTTGAACCAGAAAAGACTGAACATCTGTCTAAGTGTTTTGTCAAGCTTTGTTGAATCTGACAGGTTTTATAAAACTGAACCTAGATAACTACACAAACATGATTGTGTCACATGATAATCTGATAATTAAGACCTATTTAAAACATTGTTTATTATTTTTAATGCACTGATATAAATCTCTTTCTAGCTTAGCAAAACAACACCTTTCTTGCATTTTCTTTTCCAATTGCTCAGCCAAGTAAAATGTGGCTTTCCTGCAGAGTTCTTTGTGGACCTAACCTCCTCATCCTAACTTCAGTAATACTTAAACAAACAAGTTATTGCCATCTAATATCTTGTTCGCAGCAGGGAGTAGGCAGAGGAGAGGGAGATTTTGCATGAGGGATTATGTATCCGGGGAGAAGCAAAGCAATTCTTTCTTCCTGTTTAGGCTGTCATATCATATTAGCTCTTTAAGAAATAAAAATATTGACTCACTCTCCTTTTAAAAATGGCTTCTTCTTTTTTTTTTAAAAAGCTCTCTCAGTTATCTCTAGAAAATTCCTGCAGTAAAGTAAGCAAACAAAACCTCTTATTGACACATACAGCGATGCTAAACTTCAACACTAGACACCAGCAGGTCCAGAGCAACATATCGTTCCAGAGAGAGTAGTGGTTCCACTGAGTTGAGCCTGTCTCTTTAAGAAAGGGGGGCTTTTAAGGTAGGGTAACCAGTACTTGGTTTTCAGGTACAGTAAAGGCTACTTGAGAAGCAGGCATGCTTCTCATTGAACACTTGCTTTGGTTTCTACTTTGGAAGAATCTTGCAAAAGTTATGTAATGAACCTGGAAGACAAACACTGCTTGTTTACACTGCAGACACTAAGCAATATACCCTTCAGGCTTCAGTCTGTCTTTAGTTGTTACTGGGTTAGTCACCCAAAATAATGAAGCACCATACACTGAATATGAATATTTGAAAGATGCCAAAGTTCTTTATGGGGCTGCAAAGTCTGGTGTATAATTAATTGTTTGTGCATTTGGTAAAAATTGTTGTTTTAATTGGTGTTTAATAGTCTGAGCATGTGGTTATAGCCACAGTGGAATACAGACCACTGCTGTTAATCAGTTTCTAGCAGAGTGCAGAATAAAAGGCTAATTTGTTATGTTTACTTCCACTGTGCAAAAATTTGTTTACACATAAAAATGTCTTTGTTATTGAGTTGATGTAGGCATTATGCATTATGCAAAGCTAAATATATACATTGCACAGTAAGTTCTCAAAGCTATCCCTAGTGAGGTGTATGTCTTATACAGATTACAATAATGCTGCATTTGCATGGCTATGAAACACAATATGGTTTGTGTGTGTGTGTCTGTTTATTTCTTATATTTGGCTGATATTGGAAGTACATCTATTTTGACACTGCTCACTCAAACTGAACAGTTGATTGAATGTTTTACAGCCAGCACTCATATCATAGAGGCCCTGTTTACCCAGCGCATTCTTCCACCCACCTCAGCTGTCAGCAGACCAGCCGCACTGGTATAACTTTACACTCAGCTGACTGATGGCAAAATGAAACTGCCCATTTACTGCTCTCCTCCCTTCTCTTATTCATGTAGTTACACTGTTGAGGTGGATCATTTTCCTCAGCACACCCCTTCTCTTGTCCTCTTTGGCCTGTCAACTTCTGTTAAGGATAGCAAGTAACTGAAACTGTCTGAAAATGTGACAGTGTGGTTACAGGCCTCCAGCTCCTGTTTCTAAAAAATGCTGAATAATGATTTTCAAATGGGAAATTTTTGTTTTGACTTTGTTTCAAACTGACTAGGGTTGGCATTCACTTAGCTTTAGCATCACTTTGGGTTCTTGGCTAGCTTAGCTTTAGCATGCTATCTGTGCAGATACTTGCAAACAGCTAAAGTTGTGTTAACAGCATAATGCAGTTGTTTCTGTCCTGGATGTTGTTTCCACTTTACCATCCCACTATTGATCTTTTGCGCAGTAAAAATAAAAGTAATGTCTTTATCGACACTATAAACTGCACCACTATTTTGCCCCTACTTTCTAGTAGTTAAATTACTGCATTACTAAAAAAATGTAATGTGATAACAATAAGTGTTACTTATATAAGTAAGTGGTACTTATTAAGTAACCTCTACAAGCTCTCTTCCACAAGCTCTCTACTCTTACTGTAGATCACAATGTCATCCGCAAACATCAAAGTCCATAGAGACTACTGACTGACCTCATTTGTCAACCTCTCCATCACCACTGCAAACAAGAAGGGGCTCAGAGCAGATCCCTGCTGTAACCACAGCCCTACCTTGAACCCTTATGTCATTCCTACCACAAACCTCATCACTGCCTTGCCTACATGTCCTGCTCCACCCTCACATGCTTCTCCCCCAGTCCTGGCTTCTTCATGCAGTACCACTTTCTCCAAGACATCTTAATTTCTAGGGGAGAAAGCCTGTATGTCATGCTGACTTAATGCCTTTTGCAGCTATTGTGTTATAGTTGAAGACAGAGCTTTTTTATTTATTGTTTATATTAATTACTTTTTTAGATTGACACTGTTGTTTTTCTTTTGTTTTTGTGTTTTTTGTGGACAAGTGTAACAACAGTCTGTGTCTTTTGTTTAAACATGTTCCTCATCAAAAGTAATTTCTCTCTTACGGTGTCAAATTGCTGAACTGCTCTTTCTGGCTCTTTTGTATTTCCTCTGCCTGATAAGAATTTCAGCAAAACTGTTTATACCTCATATGGATATGGATGTTTGGCTATTTACACAGCTTTGTATACTTGATTCTTCTAATATCAAGGCTGAGAAATAAAAGCCTTGTAGCATTTTTCCATACGGTCCGTCTCACATGTATTATTACCCTGTTGCTGTTCATCATATCTTTTTTCACTGCTTTAGGGGATAATAAAATGTTAAATTTAATAAAATTAAACTGAAACCAGTTGTTGAATCAGTGTCTTTGAGGCACATTTGTACTGTTCCATCCATAAAATCATAAATATTCTAATAACAACTAGATGAAGTGTGAAATGCTGTAAAATGTAAAAAAGCAAAGCTAAGAAGGGGTAAGCATTTTTTACATTCATTACATCTTCTATCCAGTTGCACTCACAGTTACGCTATGTTGTATTTGCAACTAACAGTAAATCTACAGCCATACATTTTTGTTGACTGGAGAGCCTCTTTTCAGCCACAACATCAACAGCATATACCTAATATTGTCTTGGAAACACTTTGGTAAGAGGCTGCAGATCTTTTGGGCTGACTTTGCCCTGACTTTGTGTTAAACTAATCCTAAAGTAATAATGGTATTTCTAACTACTGATATACCACAACTTTATCCTTTCAACAGCTGCTGAAAGTTAGGGAACCTAGCTGCTATCGGATATTTATATAGAGATCCTCCAGCTTCAAACTGTATCACCCTTCAAGGACCTGCAGTTCAAAAAAGCACCCCTCCGACAGCCAAACCCATCTGTCCTCTGATTGGATTGTTACATTTGTGATTGACATGACATTCACCAATCAGATGAAAGGACGAAAAATAGGGTCAAAGTTCGTACTTGTAACTTGTAGGGTTTTTTTTGGCTAAGTCCACACACAAATTCTTTTTACACATACAAATCTTTTTTACACACACACACACACACACAAATTCTTTTTACACATACAAATCTTTTTTACACACACACACACACACACAAATTCTTTTTACACATACAAATCCTGATTTACAAGTATAAAACTGATTTACAAGTACAAAATATTTATGACCACATTTTGAGCCCATAAAAATGTCCTTGTCTTTGGGAAGTGTAGTTACCTTGGGAGTAGACTGGACAGAGGTACCTGTTCTGGAGTTTGGTGCGTGATACATCGAAAACATACACAGGTATGATGGGACCCAAGGCTTTAAAACTGAAGACTTTATCATATTGAGACAATAAATGTTACTCAATTCACTTGTCTGTTGGTTTTTAATGTTGTGGCTTATTAGTGTAAATGCAACATCAAAGTGTTCAGGGCTCTAAAATATCACTAATTCTACTTCTTTTTAGACAGCAGCTGCAACAGCTACTGCATATCCTGCCCCATAAGATTAAACCCAGCCGAGATGCTGCAACACGGCTGGATGAAAAGATGTAAAGACACACTACAGTACTTTTTTGCCATCTGTTTTGCTAATACATTATACTTATGCATTTATTTATGGATTCCTGGTGTGGAATGTATGAGACATATTCCTGTGCTCTTTAGTTACCATGCAGGATTTTACTTTTTACTTATTGGTGCTGTCTTTGAGCTCGAGTCTTAAATTTATATCTTGGGTTAGTTGGCTGCATTCTGTGACTTTGCTGATTCAGGAAGACAGAACACAGTGACCTGGCACATGGTTGGTGTAACTCTTTGGCTCTTAATTTTGCTCCATGAAGGCTTATAGTTGTGACACTTTTGTTGTGTCCGCAAATAATACTGAGTTGAAGTGTTTTGTTTGCTAAAGTTGTAATCTATTCTGTTCATTATATCTGCAATTAAAAACATGAAAAATAGATGTTTAGACAAATTAGACTAAATTAGACAAAATGTGTTTGGATGAACCAGAGTAAGTCAGTTCCTACTGTCTTCAGTGCATCTATCAGACTGAAAAACACAAGGACGGGAGCTAGAAGAAAATAATGATGAGGAAAACAAATCCACAGAGGATTTACTAGAACAACTGGAAGTAAGCAACAGATGCTTTACTTATTCCAAGTTAAAGGGACAGGGATGAGATCATGTTATAAAAAATGAGTTTGTCAAAGTCTGAAAAGGATTCTGCATTTATTAAGAGGCTGCCTTGTATTACAAATAAAATTGTTTTTAAAATCTCAATCTGGCTTGGTAATGTCACAGTGTTGTGTGTGGAATGTAGATGGACTTAGATGCAGACCACTGCAGGCAAAACTTTAGACAAAAAGTGAGCCATGAGCAAAAAACACAAACACAACACACTGGGACACATCGCTGGGCTGATGTGTCGATATAATTCTATTTTATTATCATAATTATTTTCTTTTTGACACTATAATTATGCTGGCCATGGGCCAAGTTGAAGGGCTGTTGTGCATGTCTCTGAAAAAGCTGGGGCAGAAAAGCTAAGAGAGAAAATGAAAAAGAAACTAGAAACAAATGCAGCAAAATGTGTCAAATTAACCAATATGTCGGAGCAGCTGCAGCTTCTGCTGATCCATGAACAATAGTACCTGCAAAACCTAGTAAAATTAGTGAAATTATTCCTATTATATAATGTGATTATGTGACTTATTATTGCTATATTTCTGTGTTTTCCATATAGTACTGCACTGTTTTGACCAATCATTGTGGGCCATTTGGACAAGAAATGCCAGAGCTGACTGTTTTGTCCTGGTCCGGACCTGATGCAATGCAACACCTTAACAAAGTACACAGGGCGTACTGACTATATAAGCAGCAGAAGGGTACAAGACATCGGTACAGAGAATCAGGAAAATACAATGGTAAAGAAAGGAAGCATCGAAACAAGAAGGATGTACAACCAGAAACGGCTTAACAGGTCTGAAAGAAAGTGACTGGACTTCCTTTTTTTTTTTCTTTCATGAAGACCATTCACCTCTCATCCCGAGCCTTTTTATTTAAAAATTTGCCATGGAAAAAAATAAAGAGTGCTAAAGAAAACAGGTCAGGGAGTTCAACATGATATTATGCTTTGTATGTTTAAATAAGAAATGCAGATTTGTCCTTAATGCCAGTGCACTTTTTTTTCTCCACACATTCTTTCCCACTCTCTTCAGGATGCATTCTCACCCCCCAGCTGTGGTCAGTACCGATCAGTTACACTGATGTTTGTGTCTGTGCGTGTTCTGTGTTGTGAAGCTTGACTCACATATCTTTAATACATTTAAAGACATGACATTGTGACTGTCAGCTTGACCTAAAACTCGTATATGATTGTAATTCCCATGTCCCCAAGAGATGACTGAACAAAGAGAGGATCCAATTTCTGTATGTTATCTCAGAACCTGAACTGTCTCCAAGACCAGTAGACTACATTAAGACCCGCAGCACCATTCTATGGATTTAGACCACTGTGCTACTTCAAATGTTTTGAATAAAATAAAGGAGAATATAACTGAACTTCAACACTACAGTAACAAATTTCACCTGAGGATTTACTTTAGGTGATGCACAGTATGGGTATTTCTGAGACAAAAACAAAGCAATTTTCACCTCAGCAGGGGTGATTCATGAGGACAGAAATTCATCTGCAGCTGTTCCAAGCTGAAGTGTAATGTATTGTCCTCTACTACAGAACATGCCACCTCAAACAGTGCATCACACAGTCACATTATAACAAGTCAAAGAAGAAAGAGTCATATATGCGTGCGTGCGTGTGTGTGTGCGTGCGTGCGATCCTCAAACTCAGGTTGTCATGGCCGTTTGAGAGTTTTGTGCAGTCTTTTGGTTGATCCTAGGAGGGCACTGGTCTGAATAGAGACCTCTGATATGGTTCTCTTCTGCACTTTGTCATCCACTATATCTGGTTGGTTGGCCAACAGCTGCTTGTCTGTCTGGAACTGGAAGTTCCACAGGTGCTTCCCTGTTGCTCTCAGCCACCTTTGGTGGTATCTTTTCTGTCACTTCTAAACTATATGCGGCACAGATGTTTCTGTATTCTAAGTGCATTATTCCCATATGCTTCAATAAGACAGTCATAGTCCATGTTCCACAGAAACACCAGCTCATCAGCTTTAATGACTATCAGCCCATAGCCCTTATTCATCAAAACTTTCATCACATCCTCCCTGCCTGTCACCATGGACCGTCTACTATTTGCACACCGCCCCAGCAAATCCACAGATGACACCATTGTCCACTTGCTCCTCTCCATTTTTGCCCACTTGGACACAATGAAAGGGGCTTATTCTAGACTGCTATTTATAGATTACAGTTCAGTATTTAACATGATATTTCCCTTCAGGCTGGCAAATAACTGAGTGACCTTAGCTTGGAGATCCCATGTAGTTGGATCCTAAGTTTCCAGACTTGGTGATCATACTGGCTGACCACCAAGTGGCTTCTCACCTTCAGCACTGTACTCCCCCAAGATTTTGAGTTGAGCCTTCTTCTCTACTCCCTCTCCCTATGACTGTGTGGCTGCGTCATCACCATCTGAAAGGGCAGCTGCACCTGATGGACCACTTGACCTTCAGCAGGATAGTCCATTCACCTGAGAGAAGTGCCAACCCCAGCCGTCACATTGAGCAGGTCATAATCATCCAGGCGGATCATAAGGGATTCCAGTCACTCTAACAGAAGACTGTTCTCTATGCTCCCATCAGGGAGACACTACCATGTGCTCTGATTGATTGATTGATTAGCATTCAAATATCTCAGTGAATACAGAATAAAGATTACCACAAAGCAAGAAAGCACGAGAAAAGGCTAATCAAAAGGTATTGGCTGAAGCATATGCTTATTACGCCAACCCTTTTAACAAAAGATTTTTTAGCATGCAGCTCATATACATAGGGCTCGAAGCAAAGAGTAAAAGAAAACAAAGAAAACAAAGCAAACAAACAAAAACAAAACAAACAGACATCAAAAAAAACTTTCCACCTCAGATGAGTAACTACATTAACTTAAATTTCATTAAAATAATCAAAGCAAAATAAGCAAGAGTTTCAGTATTATTATTTTGGCTCCTTTCATTCTTGATTTATATATTTTTCTAATACTCTATTTTTAAACACATTTTTAAACAAGGAAAATGAACTACAACTTTTTAATCACTGTCATAACTACTCACAAGTTAACTCCTCTAACAGAAACACATCTCTGCTTTATGTTTGTACTTATCTTGTTTTTCTAAAGAAATCTGTTCCCCTTAAGTCATATTGACTCTCTGTGACTTTAAACAGCTTCTGAGTACTGCGGCAAAGCAAGTTATTTTGTGCTTTATACATTACCTGTGCCATTTTATATTCAACTAAATCATAAAATTTCAGGGTATTCAGATTAATAAACAAAATGTTAGTTGGTTCTATGTACTTTGATTGATTTATAATTCTTATAGCTCTTTTGTAACTTGAAACTAGGAAGAGTATTTGTTTTATATGCATTACCCCATATCTCTAGACAATAAGTCATATATGGAAGCAACAGTGCTGGCTATGAAGACAGTAAGAAGGAAGTAATGAGGAGGGGCTTATACTCCTAGACCATCAGGGCAAGTTCACCTGACCCACTATCTACCACTAGTCAACTAAGTCCTTGACTATAGTTGTGATACTAGTTAGGTAAGTTAGTGAATATTTGAATAAATAACTAAATAAATGAAATTCATCTCCATTTGTCTTCTTCAGTGTCTTCTTTATTTGTGTACAGGTGGACTTTTACATATGCATTTAAATGCACTTTATATTTATACAATGATATATGTGGCAAATAAATCTGAATTTGAAAAAAAAATGTTGAAAAAGAATAACATGGTCTCTATTTACATCCTTTATATAAAATCTATGGTTTCATCCCAAGAAAGCTGTGTTCAATGCATTTTGACAAACACTTCACGAGGTACCTCGAGAACAATGAAAACTGTCATCTGAGCAGAATTTTCACTAGATCCCACAAAAGTAGTCGAGTCAGGAACACCTTTTTTAGCTTGAGGTGGTCTCTGCACAGTTTTTACAACACACACTGTGTTCTTTCAAACATGATGTTGGACAACAGAATGAATGTATAAGTATTATCTTCCCTCATACTTCAAAAAAGAGCTCAGCCTTAGGGAATAACCCACACTTGGTATCATGGGAAAAGCAAAATGTAAGGGCTCTGATACCCTCAACTGAAACTTGAGGATGGTATTCCTTCACCTCCATTGCATGCATGTTAGTCTTTTATTGCAGTATAAAAGGCAACAGGTACGATGCAAACTAATTTCCCATGCAATCCACTAGAGAAGCAATGAATGTTGCCATATTGCCTGAAAGAGTAAATGAAAGTATTTTTGGTTGTTTTGTTTTGTCTTCTCTTGCAAGTTTTAGTCTAACCTATAGGTGAAATAAACAAAAAAGCTTTGAATCCAGTAAGGCAACTGAGAGATAGCTCTAAATCAGCTCTAAGTTCATCTTGCACTGTACCAAGAACCTAAGGGCATTGGGTTGAACATTCTGTAAAGGTTCTGATGAAAGGTTGCTCTGCTGTGAGATTAATGGCTTTTATGGTCAGCCCATATTATTCTGCCTCAGCAAGAGCTAGGCTATTTAAAAAAATGTTTTGTTTTTTTTTTTTACTGAAACCCCCCCACCCCTCCAAAAAAAACCCAAACAAACTGGAAAGTGTTAGTTCAATTCTGGCAATTAGAGAGGTCAGGATTTATCCTGGGCAATAAAATCTGGCTCACAGCCAATTTTACCAGTTTTTACAAGAGTTTGGGTTTAGGTCAGAGGAAGCCAGGTCAGCACAAACCTCTTTTAGCAATACTTTTTCACAATTATTTTCAAATAACTTGGTAGATATGCTATTCTCTTGAGATTCAGTGTTACTCGAAAAAACAATCAAACAATGCAAAATGGAACGACTTTATGCCCTTTCTACATGTAGATGCACGACCTTGTATGAACTGAGGATGAGAGATGTGTGAAGGTTTTGGCCTTACTACTGTAGAATGTTGTTGACTCTTGTGAAAGCACAATGGGACACAGTACTGTGCCAGCTTGGCAACCTGCTATTTTGATCAGACTTCGGTAGGTGTTAAATTATATGACAGTCATGTGTGGGGGTGAGATTGTGTGAAATAAACTTTCAGAGTGAGCTAGAGGTGAAAAAAAAGAGAAAAAAACGGACGAAATGCTGACAAGTGCTAGTTGTTTCTAAGTGATCCAAATGGCTGTGATGATGTGATCTCATATTCTGTTCCAAGGACGGTCATAGAAACACACGGCAGTAACGAGTAATATGATCTTCCAGAATGCTAGTTAAATAGTTCACTCATTTGTTATTTAGTTCTGAGAAGCAGCTATGTCATGTGGCTGTTGTATAGAAAAAGCCCAATGAATGAAAAACTAGAATAAAAAGGATTTTACATGCTGCAACAAACATGAATCAATTTTATTGGAATTCCATGTGAAAGACCAATACAAAGTGTTGTACACGTGAGAAGTGGAACGAAAATCATACATGATTCCAAACATTTCTTACAAATAGATAACTGCAAAGTGGGATGACAGAAGTTGGAGTCACTTGATTTAAATTTTAACTGGCACAATTTGCTTCTGGCATAATTGTCAGTCAGCATGGAAGCTGAGGTTGCAGAGGTTTAAAATGTTATGTTTTAGTTAATCTATTATATCTAATAATCTTTTTCCCCCCCTCAAGGAGATAGTGACTATTAACAAAAACAAAACATTTGAGCACTTTAAAGCTTCAGAAAACATATATATATATGTGTGTGTGTATATATATATATATATATATATGTATATATATATATATGTATATATATATATATGCAGCTGGATAGCGTAGTGGTTAGACTACACGCCTTTGGAACAGAGGATCGCAAGTTCGATTCCTGCCTGGGACGTCTGTATCCAGTAAGGGTCCTAAGGCTAGACCCCCTATGCTAAGCAAGCCTACCGCAGACATGAGCGAGACAGATAAATATGAAGGCATGCCGGCTCGGACGTCGCCCGGATCAACAAGGTCCGCGTCAGGTGTTGAGGAACCAGGGCACCCTGACGAAAAGTGGGCTACTGGAACAAGAAGGCATCGGTGGGCAAGAGACGAAAACAGGGCGTTGTTGGAATGCTACTATGCAAGTAACCCCGGCGGAAGGGGCTACATGAATAGGATGAGGGACCTATGGATTCTTCAATACCCAACATCCACAATGACGGCGAAACAACTAGTAGCTCAGTGTTCCAACATTCGAAAGAAGGGACTGCTCTCACAGCTAGAGATTGACGAGGTACAACACAAATGCTACGGCAAGGAGGAGTCAGGACGCCAGGTCAGGGGGGAGATATCATCACCCCCACCCGAGATTGGGTACATAGCCCCAAGTGCGATAGGAGAAGGATCGTTGAGTGCGAGAGGAACTGACCTGAAAAATAGGATCATGGCCAAGCTTGAAACCTGGATCCCGCGTAGCCGGTTACCAAGATTACGTGAAGTTCCCTCAGAAGGTCTGCTAGATGATGTTAATGCAGCACTACGGGCAATACCTACAACCACGATTACCGACACTAACAAGCTGATCTACAATACGGCAACAGTGATCAGTGAGATGCTTGGCTACAAGTTGAACAGCGACAAGGGGCAGTACCCTCCATGGAGAAGGAGGCTAGAGGGCAAGATCAAAGTAGCACGGAGGGAGGTTAGCCAACTAACGGAGTTGCAGAAAGGTGCGACAAGAGGATCTGAGGGCTGACCACAGCAACCTCCCTGAACAGGGTCCAGTAACCATCACAGTGGCAGATATCCAAGAAAGGGTCTCCAGTATGAAGAGTTGGACAGCACCAGGGCCCGACATGGTTCACGCCTACTGGCTGAAGAAGCTGACTGCACTCCACGAGCGTCTGGCAGCACAAATGAACCAGCTGCTAGTTAACGAGAGACACCCGGAATGGCTAACTGAAGGCCGGACGGTCCTGATCCCCAAGGACCCCAAGAAGGGACCGGTCCCCTCCAACTACCGACCAATAACCTGCCTCAGTACTACATGGAAGCTCCTGTCAGGCATCATATCGGCTAAGATGAACAGGCACATGGGTCAATACATGAGCGGGACACAGAAAGGAATTGGCAAGAATACCAGAGGCGCAAAACACCAGCTACTGGTAGACAGAACAATCAGCCGAGACTGCAAGACCAGACTGACCAACCTGTGCACTGCCTGGATTGATTACAAGAAGGCCTATGACTCAATGCCCCACAGCTGGATACTGGAATGCCTAGAATTGTACAAGATCAATGGGACCCTAAGAGCCTTCATCAGGAACTCAATGGGGATGTGGCGTACAACACTAGAGGCCAACTCCAAGCCCATAGCACAAGTCACCATCAAGTGCGGGATCTACCAAGGAGATGCTCTGTCCCCACTGCTGTTCTGCATAGGCCTGAACCCCCTCAGTGAGATCATTAACAAGACTGGCTACGGATACCGACTACAGAACGGAGCAGTTGTCAGCCACCTCCTGTACATGGATGACATCAAGCTGTATGCCAAGAGTGAACGAGACATCGATTCACTGATCCACACTACCAGGCTATACAGCAATGACATTGGAATGTCGTTCGGACTGGAGAAGTGTAGTCGGATGGTAACAAAGAGAGGGAAGGTAGTCAGAACTGAGGGGATTGAACTACCAGAAGGCAACATTGCAGACATAGAGGACAGTTACAAGTACTTGGGGATCCCACAGGCGAATGGGAACCATGAAGAGGCCGCTAGAAAAGCTGCAACCACCAAGTACCTGCAGAGGGTCAGGCAAGTCCTGAGGAGTCAGCTGAATGGTAAGAACAAGATCCGGGCCATCAACACGTACGCCCTGCCCGTGATCAGGTACCCTGCTGGGGTAATAGGCTGGCCAAAGGAGGAGATAGAAGCCACTGACATAAAGACAAGAAAGCTCCTTACCATGCATGGAGGGTTTCACCCCAAATCCAGCACCCTGAGGCTGTACGCTAAGCGGAAGGAAGGGGGCCGGGGACTGGTGAGTGTCAGCACCACAGTCCAGGATGAGACAACGAACATCCAAGAATACATTAGGAAGATGGCCCCAACTGACCGAGTGCTCAGTGAATACCTCAGGCAGCAGAAACCCAAGAAAGAGGAGGGAGACGAGGAACCATCATGGAAGGACAGGCCCCTGCACGGTATGTACCACCGGCAGATAGAGGAGGTGGCTGATATCCAGAAATCCTACCAGTGGCTGGACAAAGCTGGACTGAAAGACAGCACAGAGGCACTAATCATGGCAGCACAAGAACAAGCTCTGAGCACAAGATCCATAGAGGCTGGGGTCTATCACACCAGGCAAGACCCCAGGTGCAGGCTGTGTAAAGATGCCCCAGAGACAATCCAGCACATAACAGCAGGGTGCAAGATGCTAGCAGGCAAGGCATACATGGAACGCCATAACCAAGTGGCCGGCATAGTGTACAGGAACATCTGTGCCGAGTATAACCTGGAAGTCCCGAGGTCAAAATGGGAGATGCCCCCAAGGGTGGTGGAGAATGACCGAGCTAAGATCCTGTGGGACTTCCAGATACAGACGGACAAAATGGTGGTGGCTAACCAACCGGACATAGTGGTGGTAGACAAACAGAAGAAGATGGCCGTAGTGATCGATGTAGCGGTTCCGAATGACAGCAATATCAGGAAGAAGGAACACGAGAAGCTGGAGAAATACCAAGGGCTCAGAGAAGAGCTCGAGAGGATGTGGAGGGTGAAGGTAACGGTGGTCCCCGTGGTAATCGGAGCACTAGGTGCGGTGACTCCCAAGCTAGGCGAGTGGCTCCAGCAGATCCCAGGAACAACATCGGAGATCTCTGTCCAGAAGAGCGCAGTCCTGGGAACAGCTAAGATACTGCGCAGGACCCTCAAGCTCCCAGGCCTCTGGTAGAGGACCCGAGCTTGAAGGATAAACCGCCCGCAGGAGCGTGCTGGGTGTTTTTATGTATATATATATATATATATATATATATATATATATATATATATATGTGTGTGTGTATATATTAGGAGTGCAACAATACTCGTATCGATATTGAACCGTTCGATACAGTGCTTTCGGTTCGGTACGATATGTATGAATAATATATAATATTTTTAATTTATTTATTATTAACTTTCCTTCTGACGATGCTGTCTGTGTTGAGCGCTCAGTGGATCTGCGCTCGACAGTGCAGCCTAGGCGGAATAGTCCAACGCAGATTCACTGAGCGCAGGGCAAGCTAGCGAAACAGAAGTTAAGCTCTCCTTGCAACATGGCAAATTGAACCTCCCCCACCCTCATTCAGATCTGGCGTTTGAAACTAGACTAGGCACCTCAGGCCCTCCAAGGTTTGGAGGCCTATCTCCACCCACCACCACTTCCCCTGCCGGTGGCGGACTCCCTCAGGTGTCGGTGTGTTGGTGGTTCTTTGTGTCTGGGGGTGGGCGTCCGGGTACACACCGGCTCACTCCTTGGCGGCCGCTTGTCGGGGCCTGGGGCTCGCTCGGGCCCCTTTGGAGGTGGGGTGCCCCCGGCCTCTCGGCCTGGGGCTCGGTCACTCAGGCACAGCTGGGGGCCGGCGGAGCTCACGGGCGCGTCACTGCAACTCCCCCTGACTTCTGCTCCGCGGCTGCTGGGCGAGCCCTCATCTGGGACTCTCCTCAGCTCTTACTGGAACAGTGGCGCGGCTGCCCCTCTGTTGGTCTTCCATGGTCTCTTGTGTTCTGGGGGCCTCTGGATGTCTGGAGTTTTGATCTCCTCCATACCCGCTTCACACCCTGGAGGACGGGGCTGTGGCCCCCCCACACTCCCTAGCAGATCATTACATGGAGAAACCTTTGGAATGCAAGCATGCTGATCCACACAGGTATGCACACATGGGTATTCACAGACGCGGACTAAAGCTTTCTTGGCTGCTGCCTCAAAGCACACTGTGCGCTGTCTATCTTGCGTGCTGCACAATATCGTTTATTATTTAGTAAATATTGATATCTATGACTAGCTAGTTTATTGTGATGGTGCTTTGTTTTCTCTATTATTATGTTGCTCTTTGTTGTTTGCTGTCTCCTCTGTTTGTTTTTTTTGTTTTTTTTCTCCATACAGGTGACCCAGGAGTTCTTTTTTTTCTTCTCTCTCTTCCCCCCCCTTCTCACCGTCTCTTCTCCCCTTTGGTTTTCTTTCTTTCTCTCCCCCTCTTTCTCTCATTCATTCCCCCTGTCCTATTTATTAAAAAAAAAAAAAAAAAAAATGACAAAGGATGAACTGAAGCTCTGCCATCACGTAATGTCGCATACTGCTGTTTCTGATGTCATTTAGAAAGAAAAAAAAAAAAAAAAAAAAAAAAAAAAAGAAACTAGACAAAGAAAAAAAAGAACAGCAACAAAACTCCAAACCCAGATTGTAGCTGTTTTTTTCCCCCCTTCCTGCTAACTGTACACTTTTGGTTTTCATGTGACATATGACCCTGAAGGTGTACAGTGGACTAAAGTAAAACAGTATGTATGTTGGATGTGCCACACAATGCTCAATTACATGGGTGGGAACTAGTGCGTTAGCGCAGTTAGCTCGTTAACGTGTTGGCCGTCCAGCCACACGCACGGGGCGATCCCCGGTAGCTCGTTAACGGAGATTTGCCGTGTTGTGGCGTTAACGTCATTTCAGATTAACGCTGACAGCACTAGTGGGAACACAACAAATATGACTGCACATTTACACCGACATCATCCTAGTGCAAAGACAAGTGGAAGCAGACAAAAACAACAAGCATGCATGCTACAAACTTTACCCGAGTCATTTAGACATCCGTTAGCACGTGATTCTCCTTATGGGGACCTGATATGTTTAATATGCTGCTGAGAATATAGCCCAGAAGAAGCGTATAGTATAGCTTTTATTTTGGAAAGAGCCATTTCTCTGTAATAAACTCTCTTTTCCAAAGATGAGTGATTTCTCAATCAGATATATATATATTTTTTATTACTTTGTTGTTTCAGCAACATTAAATTTAAAAACTGTACTTTTGAGTTAAAATATATATTTATAATTTTAATAAATGACAAATTAAAAAAGCATGAACATTTTTTTTTGTATCGAAAAAATATTGACACCAAAGTATCGAACTGAACCGAACCGTGAATTTTGTGTATCGTTGCACCCCTAATATATATGTATGTATGTATATATATATATATATATATATATATATATATATATATATATATATATTAACGACATTAACGACTTTATATATGTATGTATGTAATGATAGTAAAGGGGAAAAGCAATTAAATTTGCGAAACAGATTTAAATAAATAAAGGAATTAAATAATAATGACGACATGTTGAGTGACAGGGAGTGAAAAGAGGTGACTGGAGAAGTGCTCAGTGCATCACAGTGTATCACATGATGTCCTGCAGTAGTCTGAGCTGGTAACACTAGATCTAAGAGATGGTTCAGGGTCACCTTATCCAGTCCTAACTATAAGCCTTATTGAAAAGGAAAGTTTTGAGTCTAATCTTAAAAGTAGAGCGGGTGCCTGTTTCCTAAATCCAAACTGGGTGCTGGTTGCACAGAAGAAGGGCCTAAAAGCTGAAGGTTCTGCTTCCCATTCTATTTTTAGAAACTCTAGAAACCACAGGTCTTCAAGTGAAGTGCTCTTTCAGGATAATATGGTACTACGAGGTCTTAAAAGTATGATGGGGTCTGATTATTCAAGACTTTGTATGTGAGGAGAAAGATTATAGATTTGATTCTGGATTTAACAATCAACTGGAGACTTTTCAAGGAACTTTCAAAGCAGCCTGATAATAATAAATTACAATAGTTCAACCTAAAAGTAATAAATACATTGCGCAGATAAAAGAAAGCACCCGTGTCTGTTTATGTATTCTATTTAGATGTCATTTGGTACAATAATAATCTGAATGAAATAGAATGAAATAGAAATTATGTTACAGCACTTTCAGAAAGACACCTGGTGTGCTGGAATTGTTTTTCCAGTGTTTCCACTGTGTCATCCAATACTGGAAAATCAAATGCTAAGAAATGGTCAGGAATAGGGATGGGTACCGGTTCTGACATAAACGGTAGTAACCAGACCGAAAAGCAGCGCACATTTCGGTGCTTTTTTTCCCTGAGCTGTGATACACTTCTAGCCAATCATTTTGCGTTTCCGAGGATAGTAGGTGGGTCCAGGTACGTACGTTCTTTTAGAGCAGAGCTACAGATTAAAAATGCCCAAGGCGAAGTGGTCAAAAGTCTGGCTGTACTTCACAGCAAAATATGCAAACTCAGCAGCCTGCAACAAGTGCTTTAAGCTGATACTGTGATACTGTCAAAGGAGGTAACACCTCAAATCCGATGAAATACCTGGCGACGCATAGCGGGCTTTTTTTTAAAAGCCGAAAAATGCGCCGCATTTCATAGCTTGCTGCGAGACCTCACACTGTGCACATCTACTGCGGGTGTGGTGCCTGTTATCAGACCCGGAGTTAGCAACATCCCCAAAAACACGAAGAGGAGAGTCCTGACCCCTAGCTCTGCCAGTGTAGCAGAAATGATGAGGATGATGATGGCAGCAGCAGCCGTTCTTCTCTGCGTGAGTAGCTTAATGTTGTTCGTGTGTAATTTACGTTGAGGAGGCTAACCACGTTATTACATTAATGCATGTAAGGTGAACTAGCAAACATCATCATAGCTACATGCGGCTGTCTTCTTGTTTGATGGCAGATGCTCCCTTCACCCTGACCAAAAAGGCTAAAATGACCAAAGAAAAAGAGGGAAACGGCTAAACATGAGAGGTTTTTGGATAAAGTTTGTGTTTTTTCCATTGTTTAAGCACTGCTTCCAGCCAAGAATGATACCATATATGCCCCATAGCTGCAGAAAAGGTTAACATTGTTATCTTTTTACAAAAAACCAGCTGAACATGAGAGGTTTTTGGACCAATTTTGTGTTCTCCATTCTTTAAGCACCGGTTTGAGCACCGTTTGAGCACCGGCACCGTTTCAAAAGTACCGATTTGGCACCGGTATCAGATAAAACCTAAACGATACCCATCCCTAGTCAGGAAAAAACAAATGTTCAGGAAAGTCTTCAGTCTTCAGTTTCTATGCCACCTATCCGGACAAGATCCCCCAATGAGGCTGTAACTCTTCTACTTCCTCCTGAAGTGTGCAAACAGTATAGTGAAGGATTCATCTGTTAAGAGGAAGAACTAAAATTAAAAAGTTTATAAAAAATCCAAGTCACATAACAGTTTGGTTCTAGAGAAAAGGTCACTCAGGTATGATAAAGTATCATAACAAGCCTTTAAATTCATTGTAATGGTTGGGCTGGGTCCTATCTCAGCTGTCACAGGGCAAGAGGCAGGGTACACCCTGGTCACCATTCGAATATTAAACATTATATTAAACATAAACTTTATATTCCAGACAACGCCCTATGATGTACCACAGTCAGGGCATTTCCACTGGCAACATCTTTACTGAAATATGCTGTTTGTCTTCTCTTCATTCCTGTATTGACATCGCCCTGGGAGCATATACAAACCTTAGCAGAAATTATGGAATCCCCACACTTGGAGGATGTTCATTTAGCTGTTTTGCTTCGAAGCAAAAAAATAAGAAATCATAGACATTACACTAAACAGTTTTTACTTCTATGCTTTTCTTTTCTAAGCATGTTTTGTTTGAACTTGCTTCAAACAGCTGAGAAAGAAAAAAAACACCTTTTGCCAAACTTCAATTTCCTTTGTGAAGGATTGAACAGATTTCTATAATCCTTTCAATCCGTTCAATTGTATAATCCTTTGTTTTAACTGACAGCTGTCTTGTTCCTTTTAGTCAGCCAGGTCTAAGATCTCATTATGGCCTGGAAACAGTCTTTTAAAGACAGACTATTTTGTGGGTAAAATTAATGTATTTTAAAATGCTAGAAAATATATATGTATATCATTTGAATGACAAGCTATGCGTTTCCAAGATCAAAACTTGATTCCACTGTTTATAATCAATATTATTGCTGGGTGTTACTGAAGATCTGAAGCTTGTCTGGGGTGGGCACAAAGCCTGCTAAACCCCCTGCCTGCTGCAAATCATCTGTGGAATGCTATGGTGACAGACGGCACCATATGCTAGTCAGAAGGTTACCTAAACCACAGTCTATAGTAAGTAGCAAATTTCAGTACTAAGCACCATGTGGTATATTTGCACTTTAAAACTGGTAATTTTATTTATAGTTAAATATATACATTATATTATATTGTTATAATATATGTTGTTTCTTTTCATCAGTGGCTTCAGGCAACTGTTGTTGTGACGTGGCACTATATAAATAAAATTGAAGTAACTTGAATTAACATACAAACAAAAGGAAATATCTGACTTTGAAATACTCAAAGGTTTTGAGATATACAATAACAATACAATTCATTCATTGTGCGCTGATTCTGAGCAGCTGGTTATTAGTTTCAAAGCAAGAAAAGTGGGAAGATATAAAAACAACAGAAAATATGCATTACTTGTTTTGAAATGTGGTACTTTCCTTCAGCAGTGCAGTGGAGAAAACCTCAGCAGCAAAACATCAGCGGTCTCAGACGAGAGTTGATCCAATTCTCCTGGCTGAACAAAAGTTCTGTAAAGGAGGAACTAGCTACATATATATTAACTACCTACATTACTGTTTACGCAAAAGACTTGGTCTGCACTGAAAGCCAGTCCTGAAATTTTTGGGGGTAGTAATCAGTGGTTCCCAACCACAGACTGGAAACAGTGAGACAGAGACCAGGGGCCTGTTCTTCGTACCTCGCTAAGTAAGTTAGTTGGATTAGATTGTTGACGATTTCGCATGATCCTGGATCGTTCGGTTCCCCGAAGCCCATCCGGGACTTGCTGTCATAGCAACAGAGCCGTAAGCGTAAACCTGCTGGGGAGCAGGTTTACTTTATGTAAACAGGATTAGATCGCGGCCACGCAGGTATGCCCGCGTCATTCATACGAAAGCAACAGCGATATTCCACCACTGTTTCACCATAAATAAATAACATCAATGTAACTAAAGACAATGCAGCACCTGATCCATTTATTGATTTCACACAGGTCATTTCCTAAAAAAGGGAAATGTACTATTAACATTCTATTACATGTATGTGATTATTACAGATTTAATTCATATTTCAGAGTAGCAATTGTAAATTACTTCGTGTAATCAAGATGAGAGACCACGGCTATAAAAGCGAAGGTGGATTTGGGAAGTCTGTCGCAGCCATGTCCTGTCCGTATACGCGAGCCACCCATTGCGGAAGGTGCAAGATTGATAAGGAGAGTCCTCAGAATTCAGCGTATATTGCGGGACAGACAGGATCCTTTAGCTCAGCGCGACAGTGTGCTCATAGAGAGATATCGATTTTCCCGTGAGGGTATTATTTACTTAACCAACTTGTTGACGAGGGGGTGCAGGACCACCACCTGTCTTTTGTTGCTCTGCCCTTTTCTTGGTTGCTGTTATAAACAAACAGATTATTCCAGGGTCTCTTTCCAAGAGACTAAAAGCAATATAAGTGATAAATATTACCATTCTGTAGAATATTCTTATATTTCACTTTTACCTGTTCCCATGTTCTAGTGGGTCCTGTCGTGGCTCTAATGTGACAGAGGATAAAATATAACATATTATAATATAATGTAATATAATATTGGATAATATAGTGTAATATAATAAATCTACCCTACCGCCTACTGGTGTTGGCCAGAGGGGCCGATGGCGCGATATGGCAGCCTGGCTTCTGTCAGTCTGCCCCAGGGCAGCTGTGGCTACAACTGTAGCTGCCTCCACCAGTGTGTGAATGTGAGAGTGACTGAATAGTGGCATTGTACAGCGCTTTGGGTGCCTTGAAAAGCGCTATATCAATCCACTCCATTATTATTGTTATTATTAAATTACTTACGAGTTTAATTTGTCAGCAACTTCCTGCCAGCCCTCTCTCCTTGCTTTTGCAGCCTTTGCAGTGTTCCCTTGCGTTCTGATTAAACTCTGAAACTCCTGAAATCCCTCACTCAAGAGTTCTTGCTCTGCTGCCGAAAAATACCGAGCCGAGCGCGCTCCGTCGACATTTTCGCCGACCAATCAGAGGGTTGCCGATCAATGTTTCTACTATCGATGCGTAGCCCCTTTTACGACACCCAGTGATGTCACATTACTGCGTCCAGCTGTACTAATCGTCAACAGCAGGTGTGTTCGGGGAACCGGATTAGCGCGCTCACGGTTAGCGCGATGGTTTGGTCTTGGATGTTTCATTTGATCTTGGATGTAGTAAGCGACGTACGAAGCACAGGGCCCAGGAAACAATATCACCACAAGCTCAATTCTGAGGTTTTCTTTCTTTTCAGCTACTGTAATTTGTAACCTACAGATTATATCAATAGGGTCATGAAGGACAGTTTCATTAGTTCACACACAAAAAACTCAGCTTTAAATATCAGCAATATGAACAAGGGTATATTGTATTGATTTTTTTTCTTTCATACTATTCTGTTATATCAAAACGCGAAGCAATGGCTCCTTTTGGGGATTGTTCTCTGCAGGGTAAACACACTATGAAAGCTCAACAATGCAAACCTTTCAAACATGTTCCTGTTTCAGATTTATTGTTATATAAAAGAGAATACCAAGAGCAATGGCACAAATCAACCTGGAATGCCGAGCTAAAATCATTTACAGTATTTTTATGACTTCTTTGTACTTTCTGGGAAATTCCACAGACATACAAACAGCTATAAAACATCAATAAAATTTAAAAAAAATTCCGTGTAAATTTCATTCTCTTTTCTATCTTAGATTTAAGTTTAACATCAGCGTTCGAGTATGTTGCTGTACATTAAGTCTTTCGAGTCCCTTGCACAGGTAACACTATTATCTATCTAAACTCACACAAATTTGAAACAGCTTTGAAATTTGAAAAACCTATTCTTACCCAAACAAGGATCAGATGTTGCTTCTCAGCCATTGATTTTCCCACACAAAATACACAAAGCTGTACTAAGTAAGCCAATTCATTTCTTTATTCATACTCAAAGAGCGAGACAGTTACGTAGGCTTAAAAATTAATAAAACAATTGACCTACTTTTATTCCTGTAACCTGGGAAGACATAAATGGATGATACCCAGCAAATAATCTGAGCAGCAAATAATTTTAAAACCTTTGCTTGTTTGTACAACTTTGACATCTCTGGAGAATTAGAAACTGTTTACCAGTCATGGATCACCAATTTCTATCTCTATTTGTGGAGGCTAGCATTGGCCCCATGTGACCTCTTGCTAGCCTGCAGTCTGTGGACATAATGACTGGAATGTGTTACCCATGCAGCGATGACAGCTTAAATGCACTGACACACACACACACACACATTCTAAGATGTCAGTAACACCAGATGGACATGAGATCCTTAAATGTTCTGGTAGTTTTCCACGTCAGTCAAAAACACCATGACTACTATAATTTCCTGAATGTTTGTGAATAATTGAGTTATTAAGCCTTAAACAGAAGTATTTGCTTGATTGACTGATTGATAGCTCTTCACCCTATTGCACTTGAAAACTAAGCTGCTTCTCTCTCTCTCTCTCTCACATACACACACACACACACATTTGACCCTTATTTTATTTGGCTCTAACATCTGATAAGTTAGCAGTTTCAAAATATTATATAAGCACTTTTCGCATGGCATGGCATTACATTTCTGCTGGCTGCTTCTGCTGCTATGTTAATAATAAAAAAAAATGTGGTCTAAAGGGCAAAACAGGAAGCGTGCAAAGTGTGCAATGTTTTACTGTGTGATTTTCTGGGAACAGCACATGTTTGAGGGAATTTAAGTGGAAGTATGTAATAAATCTCCTGTGGATTGATATGATGAGGTCTATGACTTGCATTACAATGTATAGTAGGGCTGGGCGATATATCGAGTTTTTTAAAAATATCGATATATTTTCATACGAGATATAAGATGTGACAGTATCCTTTATATCGATATAGTCTGTGTTACGTTATAATTATACTTGTGGAGCCACAATTTTGCCTCTCTTTCGTCCACTTTTGTCTCTACGCAACGTTACTCGGCCTCGCCTCTCCTTCACTGAACACAACTCCCCCTCCTCCCACATAGCTTCACCTGCAGGCAGCGACAAGATTGACACGGCAAATCTCCGTTAGCGAGTTGTGGGGCTGGACGGCGTCAACGTGTTAGCGAGCTAACCGCGCTAACGAGCTAACCACGCTAACGACATGCCCACAGGGGCTGCACGGCCTAAAATCCTTTCATTTTCTCAAAAGTTGACAGCGCGCCTTATGTATCAATTCTGGTTGTGCTTGATGACCGCGAACCGATTTTATGTGGTACACGGCGCTCAGCAATCTGTCAAAAAATGTTTTAGTACGACTTTGGTAAGCTACGGAGCTGCAGCGCTTGATGGATTGTCAGAGCATTACGGCTACCGTAGTCTGGAGCCTCGCGGAGTGATACGTAAGGTGCTTCAACGTAATATTACCGTATTGTGTGTGTATAAGGACCATAAATGGCACCTGTTAAGAGACATGGTTACGAAGCGGATTTCAAACTCAAGGCTGTCAGTCACGCAGTAGAAGTTGGGAACAGAGCAGCTGTGAAATCTGTCTTTGTTATTATGCTCAGCGTCTGTTAGTTTACATTTTGACCGCACAATGATGAGCTTTTTGTTATGCACAAAAAAAACATTGTTTTATTTTATTTATGGAGCATGATTATTTTATAAATGCTGATAATTTATTTTTGAGTAATTTCTTCATGTAAATCTACGCTGTATGTAAATAAAAATGCCTGTGTGACATCTGGGACACAGTGTGACTAAGAACTCTCTTTTTGTTCTTAACTTATGGCTTTAAAAAGAAATCGAGATATATATCTTATATCGCCACCCAGCTAAATATCGAGATATGAATTTTGGGTCATATCGCCCAGCCCTAATGTATAGCACAGATAAGATAGTGTCCTTGTTCTAGCATAATTTCCTGATGTTAACTACTGCAGAAATCAGACTTCAGAGTTAGTGTTGATATGATAAGGGAACTTATAAGTCTTTGTGTGTGTGTGTGTGTGTGTGTGTGTGTGTGTGTGTGTGTGTGTGTGTGCGCGCGCTTGTGTGCGTACCATGTTTATATATCTTTGTGGGGACCAACAACGCTGTGGGGAACTGTCATTTATGGGACAAATGGGACGATGCCTGTCCCCAGTTTGAAGGCATTTTTGAGACTCAAAATATAGTTTTAGTGTCAGGGTTACAATTAGGTTATGGTTAGGTTTGGGCTAAGGTTTAGGGTAAGCGGTTAGGGAAAGCATTATATCAATTAGATATCCTCACTAAGATATGAAAACCAGTGTGTGCGTAGGTGTGTGGGTGTGTATACTACTGCCTATAAACTTTTACAAAAAATCCATCTTGTGGGTTTTATCACAATATTTCTCCAAAGTAGAAAATGAAGCTAAAAGCTGGTCACAGCTGTCTCCAAACGTACACCAGTCCCCATAACCTTCAACTTCACTCCCAGATCCTTCCTATCATTAAAGCCATGTGCAGAATTATCTAATTATGCTGATGATAACCTCCTTTATCAGCCTGGTATTCTCCTACCGGTAATTTTTATTTATATAGTTATATTCTATAGTTATATGGAAGATGGCGCCAGTGTGTTCGGCAGGCCATCTCCACTGCTCTCTGCTGCTTCTTACCTTTCTGCTAATATGCTATTCAGGTGGCTCTGCATTGCTAACCTATGACCGGCTTACTCTTCTAAGTCTCTGGCCACCCTATACTTACGGGTCATACTTCCATGCAAGGGCGTAGATTTGGCATGGACGGAAGGGACATGTCCCCACCAATAATTTGATCTCTTCGAGTAAAGAAAAACTACCCTGATAGAAAGAAAAAACGATGTGTCAACGTCACATTCGCCCAGCGGTGCAGAAAGAGTTAAATTATGTTCTCTACTGGAGTCCTACGTCATGAGACAAATATGGCCAATGTGATTGGCTGCGCCTTTCAGGGAGCTCTGTTTAGTTTTAGCAGCGGCAAGCCTGCGCTGCCAGGAGGAGAGGAGGATGGCAGCAAAAAGGAAGAACCTGGATATAAGAAAGTATTTTTCAAAGAAACCTGTAAGTCACTTAAAGCCAAGTTCACTCATAAAATGTGTCCGTCATAATAACATTACAGGCTAGGCTAGGCTTTGGCCCACATCAGTCTAAAACTGTATGTAATCATGAATAACGTGTTTTGGAAACTAACTGCACAACAGGTAGCACTATTAGTTATCCCAGTCTCCCACAGTAGCATTTCTAATTTTGATTGAAACGGTCAGAGAAAACGGCAGCCTCGAGCAAGCCAGGATATTAGTTTACAGAGGCTGTTAAGATTATATGTCTAACGTTAAATGTTGGTGACACAATAATTTCATCCTAATGGTACTGACATATTCACAGGGTTAATTTTTGAGACAAAATATCATGAGGTAGTCATGATTTTGCAAATATTCCAACCAACACAAAGCTCAGAGAGTAATGGTGATACAAGATCAAGGTGACTAAGGCAGCTCTGCCATGTTGTAGCTCGGACAGAGGTGAAGATGCGAGGTCACAGGTGACTGACTGATGATTTGGTGCTATAGATTAACTAGTATTTATTATCATGACAATTGTTAGGCTGCTGATGTAAATTGATTCATTAGTGTATATTTGACAAAGAATCTGGATTGACATGTCTCACTTTTTATATGGCATGAATCAATGTGTTATTTTATCAGGTGGCAATATGTCCTAGTGCAGTCAGAGGGGAAGAGCCAGGGCCAAAGGTGAGGCACATCAAGCACATTATGATAATAATAATATGCCAGCAGTTTATCTCAGTTAACGAGAGGAGAAGGCATGTGTGTGGCCTCTTCACATAGTGGACATTGAGTTGTTGTGTGGGACACCAGTAAAAGCATGTAGAATAGCATATGTAGGCAAGTATATTTCTCCTTTTTTATCAAGAAGCAAAGACAAAAAGGGGAAAAAAAGAAACAGGGCAGGGTTCGGTAGTTGAATCATCCGTCCCCACCAATGCCAAAACCAAATTTACGCCCTTGCTTCCATGGATCGGACCCGTGGTGGAATTTAGGAGATACCACTCTGCCACGGATGGATCACCTCTCAGGAACGTACCTCCGATCTCCGCTTCCTTCGCACAGGAGATGCTACAGGAAAAGGGGTAAACGGAGTGGTGTCTGTGTCCGCATTAAGGCTTACCTAAAGGCACGGTATGTGGCTGGCATCGACGTCGATGTGGATGCTCTCCGCTTTCCCCCGACTTTCTGGGAGCACTTTACCTTTAGATTGTTTAGCCATTGATGAATTCACCATGCTGAGTTGCAGGCCCGCCCTGCCGCCCCAGTGGTTTACTCGCTGGCTCGATGTTGGATCAAGCCTCCTAAAGGCGGCGTGTGCTATGGCAACCTATGCCGCCCAAGATGTGTTTCCAACTGCGACTCGGCATCTTCGACTCGGATGGAGCTATTAAATGTTAGGTTGCTGACCAATAAGACTTTTATTGTGAGCGATTTTTTTTACTGCTACAGGACTGGATTTACTATTCATGACGGAAACTCGGATTCGTCCCGGTGAGTCTTTCCCTTTCTCAGAGCTCCTTCCTCCGAATTGTGCCTTTTTTTTAGCTCACCGAGACCTTTGGGCAGGGGTGGAGGACTGGCAGTGGTCTTTAAGAATAAATTCCGAGTACGGGACCTGCCTTCCCCTATGTTCCCTAGCTTTGAAGCTCAGCTGCTGGAACTTGCTGATTTACCGTCCCCCGAAATATAATAAGAATTTCAATAATTTTCATTTCATTAACGACTTTGGTGACTTTTTAGCATCTCTTTACCTAAATTATGATGGTGTTCTTATCACTGGCGATTTTAACATTCACATTTGTTGTAAAGATGATGTTTTTGCCAAGGATTTTCTAGCCTTAGTTCACTCTTTTAATCTTATCCAGTGGGTTAATGCACCTACCCACCTTCAAGGACATACTCTTGATTAGATTTTTTCTTATGGACTGGACATTTGTATCAGGGACATCAGCAACATTGGAATCTCCGATCATTTCCCAGTCATCTTTGATGTTGAGTTATGCAAATTGGACCAGAACTTTGAGGGTCCTCGACGTCTTGTGCGCATAATCAATCCTGGGACTGGGGCTGAATTTTCGGCTGCTTTCTCTAAATCTGTTCTCCCTGACTTTGATCGTTCTACACCCTCTTCAGTTGATGATTTTGCTAACTCCTTTCTCTCTACCTGCTCCTCTTTACTGGACGTTGTGGCCCCTATGAAAGTAAAACGGCCTAGATGCTGCTCTCAGCCGTGGCTAAATGACTCTTTACGTGCTTTACGACGCGTTTGCCGCCCAGCTGAGAGACGGTGGAAAAAAGATAGGCTCCAGGTGTCTTTTGATATCCTTCGCAGTACCCGCCTGGAATTTCAGAAATCTGCTAAGTTGGCTAAAGTGGCTTTTCTGTCAAGTGTCATTGCGGATAATAGTCACAACCCACATATTTTATTTAAGACTTCTAACTCATTGATCAATCCTTGTCCTGAAACGCCTAGATTGGCTTCCTTAGCCCTTTGTGAAATTTTTTAAACTAATTTTACAGGCAGAATCTTATCTCTAAGAGTCTCACACCCTCACACTGACTCAGGGCGCCCTGTGGTGTTAATTTTGCTTAATTTGTCCTCTGCGTTTGATTTGGTGGACCATAATGTCCTTTTAATGAGGCTTGAGCATCTGGTGGGCATCACGGGCAGTGCCCTTAGCTGGTTTAAATCCTATCTCTCAGAAAGGTCCTTTTCTGTCACCATGGGTACCTACGCCTCCTCCATTGCCCCTACATACCACGTAAGGACCTGGAGAAACTTATCCATGCCTTTGTTACATCAAGATTAGATTACTATAATTCCCTTTATACTGGTCTCCATTCTGCCCTTGTTCACAAACTGCAGCTCGTTCAAAATGCGGCTGCGCGTCTCTTAACTGGAACTGGCAGGTTTGAGTCTATTACTCCAGTTCTTTCTGACCTGCACTGGCTCCCTATTAAATTTCGTATTGATTTTAAAATCTTATTGCTCACTTTTAAAATCATAAATAACACCGCGCCCAGCTATCTTAGGATCTCCTCAGCTTTTGTAGCCCTGGGAGAGCGCTTAGATCAGCAGGCCAAATGCTCCTGGTGCGACCTAGATCTCGGCTCAAGACCAGAGGTGACCGCGCATTCGCCGCTGTCGCACCCTACCTCTGGAATAACCTCCCTCTAGCTATTCAGGCGTCTGATTCAATTCAATCTTTTAAATCTCGATTAAAAACTTATTTGTTTAGCCTTGCTTTCCCCGCCTTCTAGAGCCCGCATTTTTGGTGTACTGTAAGTTATCTTTTTCGCTTTATTAATGTTTATAATGTTTTAACTTTCAGCCTTTCGGGTTGTGCCTACTGTGCCTGGTGTATTATTGGTTAGTTATGTCACCCGCCTGTTAGTATATTTTATTTGTATTTTGTGTTGTGTATTTTGTATTTGTATTTATTATTGCTCTAACTTGTTCTGTGAAGCACTTTGGCATACCTGTGGTTTTTTAAATGTGCTATATAAATAAAATTGTATTGTATTGTATTCTGTCACAACAAAAACCTTGGCTTGGGCTTAATGTACCTTTTTTTCCACAAGCACACACCTTACTTTATACACTGGAAGTGGGAGATTGAAGGATATCATTTCATTTTTTTAATCCACTCCCACTTATATTAGTTATTTACTTGGTGCACACACATATTGTCTACATAGGATTCCTGCAAAGGCGCATGTGCCTTTTAAGTTATCTCCGAACACTAATGGCATGGTGCTCTAAAACACTCAGCTTAATACTGTATCTTAGACATCTTAATCTTCACTAACAGACCAGAAGCTCTCATGTTGTTTGGTTTTGAATTATCAATATTCATTATATTCTGAATTCTCAGGGATACCCACAGACAGATGAACAAATAGCTTTAGATGGCTTACATATCTGTAAGTCCATCTGAAGCAGAGCCCTACAGAATCAACCACTTTTCTTGGAGAGACACAATAATTTATGTGAACACACATGAAAAGTATCAACCAATTAGTGATGGGATTCCCGGCTCTTTTTAGAGAATGGGCTCTTTCGGCTCACTAAAAAGAGCCGGCTCTTCAAGTTGTTTTGTAGCTTTAATTAATTTATTAATAACAATAATACAAAATTATGCACAAAAGGAATTACTAATGTAAAAAAAAGTGGTTTTATTTATATATGTTTATATATAAATATATGCAATGGCCCCTAGAGACACAACACGTACAAACTCCAAAGCACATTTCTAGCATGAACTGAACTTCCAAAACAGAGCTACCTAGATCACTTAAATTACACAATTGAAAGCATATGTGTATTGTTTGTGTATTTATACACAAGCATTCATATATATAGTCAAATAATAAAAAAAAAAAAGTTCATTTACCTGTTACTGCCACACACCAAATCCGGTCAGTGGTACTTGCTGGCTTGTGTAGCCACTAAGTAACAAAAGCTCAACATTGCGCCTAGCATCCTGGAGCACTTCTGTTGTCTTTTGTACGTGTTTTGAGTTTTTATGTGCTTCTGAGTTTTTACGTATTTTGGAGTTTGTACGTGCTTAGGAGTTTGTACGTGTTTTGGAGTTTGAATGTGTTTTGTCTGTAGGGGCCATAAATATAAATATACCTTTATTTATTCACTCCACATAAAATGTAATAAATAAATCATATATTACAAAAATCAACTATTCGCATTTCAACTTTTAACTATTTAAATTTTCAGCTTTTTGAAACAACACAAAACACTGCAAACCACAACACAATTAAATATAAATTATAATATGAAAACAAAAAGAACATGCATATTCTCTGTCATATGGACCTGCATGAATAAACTTTCTGAATCCTTTATCATCTGCAATTGAAAATAGTTGTGGATGATTACTATACCTTTCTAATGTGACGTTGTTGTCCCTGGCTCTTTCTGTCTCTCCCTCCTGTTCTGTTCCTGTGCTACTGAGTGTAACTACCGCCCCTCCCCCCTCTTCCCAGCGTAAAGCACAAGGCTCGCATGCTGAGTGAAGCGGAAAAAAAATGCGAGAGAGGCTGAGAGAAAGAAAAAAAAACCTCCACGGCTCGTGATAAGGAGCCAGCTCGCGTCGTTCACGTCTGTTTATAGTTGGTTAGGGCTGCTATGATTAGTCGACTGTCAAAATCGTCAACGAGTGATTTAATAGTCGACGCGTCGTTTGAAGCTTTGTAAGATCACAAAAGACGCAGGAATAAGTAGTAGGATTTAAGAGTGTAATAACGGACTGAAACAGAAGATGGCAACACTGCATGTACAAGGATGCCAGCTGCCGTTAAACCCCGAAGAAGAAGTAGCTCTGTCCCAGAATTCATAGCGCAGCCCAGCTCAGTTTCCAACAATGGCGGCAGCTAGTTAGTTTTAATATTACTCTTATTATTCTTTCCGGGTCACAAAATAAACCTTTAACATATTTTCAGGCGAGAATGTAGCTGTGTAAACTTCAAATATCTGCTCAGTTTATCAAGACACCGCATATTTTCAAAAGCGCTCCGACGTTTTCGGAGACGTCTGTTACCCACCAGCTCGAGCTAGCCGGGGGCTAGGCTCACTAGAGCCTGTGAGAACACCGGACTCCCGGCAAATGGTTTTCAAACCCACCACCGTCTTTCGCTACTCAGGTTAAACATACACAAGTCACTTAGATAACTTAAAATGTTATTGTTTGGCTTTTTTTAGTATTTTATTTGTTCCTGAGTAAATCGGTTTGGCTGAGATTAAAGTTATAGTTTTTACACAGCTGAATAAACGTCAAGCAGACAACTGGTTATCAGAAGTGTGAGATGCTCGAGAATATACTCCAATTTCCTGTTATATTTTAGATAGCAAGGAGCAGATGGCTGCGTTTATTAAACTCCACCGAAACAATCTGCAAATTTCATTAAAATTTAATAAACTATCATCTTGTCTTTATTTTTAGTTAGCACATACCTTAAACCAGCGGTCCCCAACCTTTTTTGCGCCACGGACCAGTTTATGCCCGACAATATTTTCACGGACCGGCCTTTAAGGTGTCGCGGATAAATACAACAAAATAAAACTAGTACCGGTACCGAAAAAAAGAAGATTTATTCATAACACACGTGAAAAGACCCAGGAAAACCGAGTAAACAATAAAAACGATAACAAAATAACACTGAAAACCGATAAAAACCCTGAAAACTATACATTTCACACCTGAGCCTCAACTCTCGCGGCCCGGTACCAAACGACTCACGGACCGGTACCGGTCCAAGGCCCGGGGGTTGGGGACCGCTGCCTTAAACACTTAAAGCTGTAAGCTAATGATAGTTATATAAGAGCAGATGCATGCTGGTGCAATAAGTTGTACGTTTTACGTCCAATGGATGCATGATCTGATTAATCGACTAATCGCGAAGATAATCGGTGACTAGTCGACTATCAAAATAATCATTTGTGGCAGCCCTATAGTTGGTCCACTCTAGACCTCCCCATCATTTAAATATAAAGAAATTTGTTTTCTGACAAATTATTAAATAATTCAAAAACCTGCAAGCTGATTTGTTACAAGAGCAATGTCTTTACAACAAGTGTTGCTGGAAGAGAGATCAACTGAGAAAAATAATAACAAAACACATTTAACCAAGTGTAACTGTTACGACGGCGTCAGGGAGGGAGTAACATACACGAGCCCCCCAACACAAAACTGAGTAAAGCAAAAGGTTTTAATTACAAACTTTAAACAGAAAACCGACAGGGCTGTGCAACAGACCACTGGGCAGACAATTATTACATAAAGAAAGAACAGTCACGAGTAAAAGTTAAAGGGTAACTAAGGCAGGCTGGCTGCACACAAAATAAAAGCTAGGGTTTTAACTAAGGCAAGCCAGTGTCACAAAATCCTACTCACAGCCAGCTAGCAGCTCAAAACTCTAATCAGGCTAAGTTTAAAGCATGCACCAAGGTTCGACAAAGTTCAGCAATATGAATAAGTTCAACAAAGATCGACGAGGGCGGCACGAAGGGCAAACTGCATGTTCAATCCTAAGCAGCAGCTACTGAGTGAAGGACCTCCAGCCTTTTGTAGCCACAGGTGGGTACGATCAGCCACTGATTGCCTCTTGGAGCATCATGGGATCCCGGGGCAGCCAATCGTCCGTGTGGTCTGGCACACTTCATTCTGCATAAGAGAGGGTTGGCACGGGTCTCCCAGTAACCAATCACACACGAGTCCTGGAACACGTTGATTTACCTAGAGGAAGGCGGGGCCACCGGAGGCCGTAACAGTAACACATACTGGGAATGTTTGCTCACTGGTATGTATAGTGTTTGATTGTAAAGGGACCAGGCTGTGTTTGAAGTGCAAAGCAATCTGTCAAAATACTTTTCTTCTTTCCCTTTCTTTCAGTGACAGGTTCCTTGCTGTAACAGTTATGCAAATTCATTGCTGTGCAAATGATAAATATATTCGTACACAGCTAACCTTCATCATTAATAAAATAAAATAAAAAATACATTTACAAAGCACTGACTTAGCTCTGAAATAATGTACATAGTACAATCCACTCCAGACTGGGATCAACATGTTTTTGTTTTGTTTTTTGTTTGTTTTTTTCAATAAGATTAGACATGTTGGAACATTATCTATGAAAGCTGCAGGTCTATTGGGTACATTTTCTGAACAGAAAGTAGCTACAGTTGCCTTTATAAGACATTCGTGCTTTGACTTTTTTCCCCCTAACCGCTAGAAAATGGCTATGAAATCATATGAATTCCAGGGTTTTCTTCCTAAATTTTCGTCCTATGAGCTGATCTTTCTGCATGTATCATACAATATGACTACAAATCGAATAGTTTGAAGAAATTAAAATTTAACCGTGGGACATGAGCACTACTTGCTAGTTTGAAAAGTTAAACTTTGGTGAGGAACATAAAAGAAAGTCTGAATTCTTGGACAACATAGTCTGTTTTGGTGAAATAATTTTGCTTTGCTCAAAAGGGATCTCCACAGTAAATGCTAAAGATGTTGGGTTACAATTTTAGATATGAAAGCCTGTAGATACACCAAGACACTGGGTAACAAGAAGTAGGAATCTTCCCACATGATTTCATTTTTTACTCACGATTAACACAGCAGGTCCTCAGGAAGAAATAAGCATGCAGGGGCTTTACCTGACTTCCATCAAGTAGAACACCTCAGGGCATATTAAAATGAAACGTGTGGGAACACGGCCCACTCAACAATGAGCAGTTGAAAATAACTGTCTCTGAGAGATAGCAGGTAGTATATTGTTACATTTTAACTACATGTACTAACGTTAATAAACGTTTTGCGCTTTTATCTTTTTCAGCCATCATCACAGAGCTCTACTCTCTGTAATACTAAAACTTACTCCAAGTAAAAAATAATCCAAGTAACTAGAGAGAAAAATGGGATTTTCACAACTTAAAGGCTTTTGCAGGTGATTCATTGTGGTTTAGCTTGTATGAACTGTTTTAAGTAAGACTCTTACTGTTTCGCAAATCTTATCATGACTTGAGCAATGCCCCAAAGTTGGAAACCATAGCATCCATGTTTTTGTCTTCGCTGTTTTCTTTCTCTTCTCCTTTGCCATTTTTTTTGAGAAAACACTGAGCTGGTAGCAAGACTGCTTTATTTCAATATATTCATGTACAGAAAATTCAACAAGGAACAAGGAAACAAAATCACATTCTAATAAGAGATCAACCATGAAAAAAGAAATCATTGTAATTCTCATACACACACAAAAAACATGTTGTTACAAAGTACTGATGATGCGTCAGAGCAGAGAAAAACTTGCTCTTAGTCATGAGGTTCCTTGTCTGCTGTGGCCTAAGGTTCAGTGAGTAGAAACGTTCCTTTAACACACTGTTTAGTAGGAAATTGTTAGGATGCCCGGGTCGTTGACCCAGAGGTTTGAGTTTACTATATTATTTATCATTTCTAGTCTTTGGTTTCTTTGTTTGTGTTCTATCTTATGGTTTACGTCTCGGTTCCCTCTGTTGCAGTGCCTGCGTGTGAGTCTGTGTCTTTTGTTCAGTCTGTGTTGTTTCCTGTTTTACTTTGAAAGTCCGTGTCTCATGTAAATGTGTCTGGTTTTGCTTCCTTTGTCTTGTTAGGCCTGATTTGCCCCAGCTGTGTTTCCCTCCTGTTGTCCATTCCCTGATTGCTCCCTCTATGTATTTAAGCCCTGTGTTTCAGTTTGTTGGTGTTGTGATCTACCCTAGTCTTGCTGTCTGTTCTGGCTGTTTGCGAGTTCAGGTTATTGGTGTTTTGAGTTTATTATTTGTATTTCCAGTTTTGCTAGTTCTGTTTGCCTCCTAGCAATAAATCTGAGTCTTTCGCTACTCAGGTTAAACATACACAAGTCACTTAGACAACTTAAAAATGTTATTGTTTGGCTTTTTTTAGTATTTTATTTGTTCCTGAGTAAATCGGTTTGGCTGAGATTAAAGTTACAGTTTTTACACAGCTGAATAAATGTCAAGCAGACAACCGGTTATCAGAAGTGTTTGAGTTTACTTTCTGCCTCCGAGTGTCTGCACATTGGGTCCTCCTTACCACCACTCCTGCCTGCACACAGCTTTCACATGACAGAAATAAGCTGCAGAGCTTACCCCTGCCCTCCATGTATGCCAATTCAAGTTCAACTGAAGCATGACAGGTTTATATATTATGTATTTTGCATGTGTTTGAACGTGTGCTTTTGTCTTGAGGTTTGCTAAGAGCACATTTAGACAGTTCAAGATGTACTGCTCCTCTTTCCCTAGTTCACTATCACTGTTTATCCACATCCTTTAAATAACACTCCCACACATTTGATCAGCAGATCAGTTTTATTTCCTTATTTAACTTCTCGGTTTTTTGAGGGGTTTTTTTTTTCCCTCCAACTCCTTGTTTTTGTTCCCCAACACTGTTTGCGTTTGCCAAGCTGTCCCCTGGGTAAAACTGTCAAAAAGAAGCTTAGAAAGTAGCTTTAACTGAGTTCCTGTCTTGTTGTTGTTGTTGCCTACGCTGCTGTTGACGTTCTTCAACGGTTGAGGTCACGTTGTTTTTGTCACTAGGTGCATTGTTTTGGTTTTGTTTTGAGCAACTGTGGGACACACAGAACTGTCATTGTGTTGTCGTTTACAGCTGAATATTTCATAAAATAACCACAAAAAAGAATATGAAGTAGTGATAATCAATGAAGAAAGTCACATACATAAACAAAAATAAGTCTCCTATACCAATAAGGTATGAGAGATTCATTTGGGGGGTTGCATTTTAAAATATCTTATACCAGTATGACCGTACCATATTCTTTTGCGTACCCAGTTCAGTGGAAACAAAAAACTGGTGCCAGATTGGTTGTCACTGTAACTATGGACACAGTTATCTGTAAATACAGTGTAATGCATACACACAAGCACAGAGAGAGAGGCTTCCATCCTATGGCAAACACTGATCAGTTTACTTCATTGTTTTAATTGTGCAAATTGTGTTTATGTTAATTGAAATATGTTACTATAGATATATATTAGGGGTGCAACGATACACAAAATTCACGATTCGGTTCGATACTTTGGTGTCACGGTTCAATATTTTTTCGATACAAAAAAATGTTCATGCCTTTTTAATTTGTCATTTATTAAAATTATAAATATATATTTTAACTCAAAAGTAATGTTGCTGAAACAACAAAATAATAATTAAAAAAAACTATCTGATCGAGAAATCACTCATCCTTGGAAAAGAGAGTTTATTACAGAGAAATGGCTCTTTCCAAAATATACGCTTCTTCTGGGGTATATTCTCAGCAGCATATTAAACATTTCAGGTCCCCATAAGGAGAATCATGTGCTAACGGATGTCTAAATGACTCGGGTAAAGTTTGTAGCATGCGTGCTTGTTGTTTTTGTCTGCTTCCACTTTGCACTAGGATGATGTCGGCGGAAATGTGCAGTCATATTCGTTGTGTTCCCACTAGTGCTGTCAGCATTAATCTTGTTAAAATGACATTAATGCCATAACGCAGCAAATCTCTGTTAACGAGTTAACAGAGATTTGCCAGAGTTAACGGATCGCCCCGTACGTGGGGCTGGACGGCGTCAACACGTTAACAAGCAAGCTAACTGCACTACCGCACTAGTTCCCACCAATTGAGCATTGCATGGCACATCCGACATACTGTTTTACTTTTGTCCATGACGCGCTTACCTTCAGGGTCATGCTTCACATGAAAATTAAGATAGTTCCAAACTCCTGATCTGAATGAGGGTGGGGGAGGTTCAGTTTCGGGTAGCGTTGAGGCAGTTTCCATGTTGCAACGAGCTTAGCTTCTGTCTTGCTAGCTTGCGCTATGCTCAGTGGATCTGCACTCGACAGTGCAGCCTAGGCGGAGTAGTCGGACGCAGATCCACTGAGCGCTCAACACAGACAGCATTGTCAGAAGAATAGTTGATAAAATAAAAAAAAATTCTGTATTGTTCGATACATATGCGTACCGAACCGAAAGCACTGTATCGAACGGTTCAATATCGAGTATCGTTGCAACCCTAATATATACATATAGTCCTTGAATACATGAAGAAAGAAACAGACATTTGTTGTGGAAACACATCACTCACATTGTCTTCACACCTTGGCTGTTGATTGTTTACCTAAATCTGTGGAACTGGTCTGTTTTTGTAATCCTCACAGTGAACTGCACCTTGCTTGTTACTTTATTGGTTACTTCCTCTTTCCTGATTGTGAAGTGGGATGTATGAGGAATAATGAAAAACCATGTCAAAATAGCAGAATTATTTCCACATAAAACATATACAACTTAAAATAGACTTTAAACCACAGTGTGGTGTCTGCGGCGGCTACCACCTAGCGTGTAATTGTACAAGATGGGCCATTTATATGGATACACCGTAATAAAATGGGAATGGTTGGTGATATTAAAGTCCTGTCTGTGGCACATTAGTATATGTGAGGGGGCAAACTCCTCAAGATGGGTGGTGACCATGGTGGCCATTTAGAAGTCGGCCATCTTGGATACAACTTTTGTTTTTTCAATAGGAAGAGGGCCATGTGACACATCAAACTTATTGGTAATGTCACAAGAAAAACAATGGTGTGCTTGGTTTCAACGTAACTTTATTCTTTCATGAGTTATTTAAAAGTTTCTCTTTGTTCACAGCCATTGACATGTCGAAGAGGTTAACACGTGAAGAGCGGATCGAAATTGTGTTGATATCTGGTGAACGCAGTAACCGGGTCATTGCAGCAGATTTCAATGCAAGACACCCTACGAGACCACCCATCTCCCATGCTACAGTCAGCAAACTGCTTGCTAAGTTTCGTGAAACTGGTTCAGTGTTGGATTTGCCAAAATGTGGACGCAAGAAAACTGTCACTAATGAAGAAACATCAGTGGCTGTCCTAGCTTCATTCAGCAAGAGCCCATAGCGTAGCACTTTCTCATGTTTGGGAGAAGTGAAGATGGGTCCAAGATTTTCAATTACAATTCCATTAATACATTGGGAACAAAATTGTTGGGGGCATAGATAAGAACGTCAACTTGTTTCTTTTTTTTTTTCATTAATTTTTTGTATTTAGTCAGATAATTGGCTTCCATCCACTTACTGCTTCTAGTAAGTGTGACCTGTTTGTTAATTTGTTATAATAACATGTATATATTATCTCGCTTAGTGCACTTTATGTGTATGAGTATATTTACTGTAAATAGCAACCAAGAAAAAAGTGTAATTATCTTTTTTATATGTATTATTATATTTAACAGTTTAAAAGTAAAGACTTCTTGAAATTCATATTCAATTCAATATTCATCTATAATTCTGAAAATATTTTTTGAACCAATTGTTTTGTCCGCTGCATTTTCTTTAGTAATTGTGGAGGAAATGGTAAACATGGCAAAACGTAATACCCCATATAGATTGTTTAAGCAAAGAAACAGTTGTCATGTCTGTCTGTATCTGTTTCTACAGTTGAGTCCCTGTAGTATTTACTGTGAGGTGCTCTGTAGTCAGCTTTTTGGGGAAGGAATTTTTGCTGTGTGGGACTGTAGCTATAGTTTTTGTTTGTTTGAAATACTACAAAGGGCTGAATCAGTAAGCGAAGGAGAGATCTGGTGAACTGCCTAAGGGAAAGGCTGCAGTACAATACAACAATAGAACTCGGGCAAATGGCCCAGGGGCTGGAGAATGGTGAAACAAGAGACCCTAGTTGAGTAGCCTAAGGACAGCAGAGGAAGAAGACTCCTATTGGGAAGAGGTTTGTGGAACAGGTGGATTGAGCTGTTTTGTGGGCGTCCAGAATGCAGGACAGATGGGTGGTGACACTCTGTTGGTCTGCAGTGGAAAAGGGAAAACCTAAGCCCCATGCACGGGGCTGAACAATGTGCCGATTTCAGCTTAGTGACTATACCATGCTGCATCATCTTTGAGGAGTAAACAGTAAGTCATCTGGCTTGGGTATCTTGAATCTCAGTTGAACAGGCTTTCTAAACCTTCACAGAATGATGCTAATGCATATGCTCTACAAAACTGTGAAAGTGTGCCAAACATTCAGATCTTTCGAGGGGGAAGCTTGGTAAGATTATTTTGTTTGCGTCACTCATAAATTTTATTTGAATGGCTGAGGCACCATGTTGTAATTGGGTCTGTAGCTTTAAATAGTATATGCATGTTGGGACCACTTTAGGAAGGCAAGCAGAAGGTTAACAGCAAGACCAGGATGCCTGAGAACAGACGACAGTGAGTGACGGTATGAAGAGTGGTAGGTCAAAGGCCAGCTGGTCAAAATAAATAGGGTTGAGACAGGCAATATGGGAGCCCTGTGAAATAGCAAGGCACTTGTTCCACACGCTAAAAAAAAGCTGACAAGCATTTTTCACACACATTTCCAGTAGAAAAAAAATCAATCATGTAACTATCAAAATATAACTGGCTATATTTTTTTAACAAGACATCTGAAGACATCTTAACATCTCAAGTACTCAAGTTGCTCCATAAAGTCGTTTAATGTGTTACAGCCCATCTGCTGTGAAAGTTAATCTTTCTTGCATTCCAATTATTTCTGAATCTGTGCTGCAAACCCAAACATTTAAGCCTCATTCAGAAAGGATTAATATTCCAGTGGGAGGTGGACCATTAGATTTATGAGGAAAATCATGTGACCATTTGTTGCACAGAGCTCAAACTACATGATTAGTTAAGGCATTTGTTCTCTTTTTTTATTTGTATTTAATCTTTGTTGAAACTCATAGATTATTATTTAACACTATGGTTTAGGAATAATGTGAACTTATTCCCATACTAAATATTTATCAGTAATTATATGAACATGAATGTAACTTAAAATTTGCTGATGGAGGGTTTATGGTTGTCATTGATTTTGGTTGCTGTCAGTTTTAGGTAGTCAGACCTAACAAAAATAAGCAAACAAGTAAAAATTAGGGTTTAAACAATGGATGGTCTTATCACCAGCACATTGGGTGTCTGAGTTGTCAAACAAGTCAATGGATGACAGGGTAGTCACTTACTGTCATACCAGCATGTAATTTGAACACACCAAATGCCACCATATAATATGATGCTTTGAGGTCAAGGTCAATTCATCTACTTCTGTGAAACCAGTCTGGTCAGAAACTAATGATTTACTCTAAACTTCTTTGAGTGGAATAATTCTGCACATTCTTTCGACAATCCCAAAGCTTTTCTTTAGATATTGGCTGCCTTGTTCTGTTTTTTCATAGTTTCATCTAAAGTAATGGCAACAAACTGTATGCTTTTTGCAAACAGGTTGCTAGTAACAAAGTGTCTAAAGATACAACTTAAAACCGACTCTTTCTTAAGTAGTTTCATACAACACTAGTTTATCACTTAAGTTAGAAACCTTTTTAATGCTTGCATAATTCATAGACCAAGGTTAGGTAGCTTAACAAACCCCCCCCCCCCCCCCCCCCCAAAAAAAAAAAAAACATTCCTCTGTAATGACAATGCATGAAGCTAATGTCCAAAGAAATGTTTTTATAAAACCCTTCAGATCTGGAGAAATATTGCTCAAAACCACTTTAAAAGATTACAGAAATGTTTAGCTCTTTGGAAACAAAATATAAAAAAATGAGGGTTGACTCAAATCTTTTCCACAGTACTGTACTTTGGTTGATATATTTTTTAAAGATCAGTAGGCCTGGCATTAAATACACTGCACATGGACATAGTTAAGCACATTATACTGTATATTGTTTGAGTGAAAATTGAACACTATGTGTTGCCAGTTGTAATATTAATCTTTCTAGTGCAAGTGACTGTTAATGTCTTCAAACCTTTGATGGACAGAAACAGTGTTAGCAGCTCCACCTTTGCTCAGAGAAAGGAGAGGATATATTACAGCAGTGAAATTGCACCTGAGGCACAATGGCATTCTCAACTTCATTTGTCTCTAGCATCACGCGGAGAGCATGACAGGCATCCAGCAGATGGTGGCACATTGTGGTGAAGCATGTAGAGCAACCCATGATTCTAGTAAGTCTCTGCGCTTCCAAATAAGAGGGTCCTTATTTGATATATGATTCATACGAGAGGTTAAAGCTTACTTTATCATGTTTTCCACTGTGACATTAAATACAGGTTTTAAAAGATGAATCCAGCTTGTTTAATAACCCCTCCAAGATATCCATATTTTCTAATATTTTTAATGATAAACACCTACATACTTAAATATCCTTCCGTACAATAGTTTATATTGCATGTTATGTCTTGTAACAATATTTCCTTTTCCTTTCAGCTCATTTGATTTTGTTATTCTTCAACGGCTTAACACCCAGTCTAGTAATAATAGTAGTTTTACAGCAAAAAGAAAAAGAAAAAAAAACACATGTAGAAGACCAATATTGTTTCCCTTCTCTTTAGCAGGTAGTTATTTTAAACCCAACTGTAATCTAAATATGCCCAAACCATAATACATACTTTAAGTACCCAATATCATGCCTGACCTTCAGATGACTGATTTTCAGCACCTGTGAACAATTTTGTTTTTTGTCTGTGACAGGTTTGTAGCTTAAACCTATTCGCTGGAATGTTCAAGATAATTTAATTACACAGCAAAGCAAGACACGAGTAGGCAAAGTTCTTTATGTTTCTCGTGCACGGGAGAGAACTGGACAAACGGCGTTCCTTCACTCGACCCCAGTTGCTCTCGTCTGCTCCCCCGTAACACTGCTTTTATTGAGGTTACATGAATATACATAGGTTCATTAACATATGACGTCTGCATACAAACAAAGAGTACCTTGCCTGTGTGTTGTGTAAGTGTGTGTGTGTGTGTGTGTGTGTGTGTGTGTGTGGGGGGGGGGGGGGGGGGGGGGTGTCAAGATGTGACCCTGTGAAGACTCCCCAAAGCTAGAGCCAGGAGTCTAGCAGTCCATCTAAACAAAAGGCTCTTAGCCTAAAACTGGCATAGCTACGTTTATCCTACCATAAAACAATAAGACAAGGTATGACCTATCCCATGCTCCCAGGATGTAGGTGTGACTGCCAGAACACTCTGGAATGCACACAAAGCCTTTGCAGACTATTAAGGATCACACATCCTGTCACTACACAATCGATTATACACCTCTAAGCATATATGGTTAAGTATTTCTAAGCATAAATGACAATAAACAATACAAATCTAACAGTCTGTCTTTTTCTTAACTCCTGTTTTCCATCTTTCTTGGATAACAGAACTGCACATCATGATCCATCATGACTGCTTGTCACCAGCAATAGTATGGCTACACCCTTTCCTTGGACTTTTTGTTTCCATTGCGGCAGTTTCCTTAATATTCATGCCCTTCTTTCATCACTTTTATCCAACCACACCCGACTCAATCGAGATAATGACCTAAAGTATTTCCCTATTTTTTCTCTTTTTACCTTTCCTTCCTGAACCCCTGCCCCTATCCCCTCCCTTTGGCTCCATAATAAGTGTTTTTCGGTTACCATCTTCTCCCCCCCCTGACTTCGGGTTTCAAATTGATCTCTTCTTTTTTTCTGTCCTTTTCCCATCCTCATTTAACTCTGTCTTTGAATTCTTATGAAACATCGAGGAACAAAAGAATGTTGTAATGTGCTTTTGTTAAAATGGCTAATAAAGGAGTGGCCATTCTACAATAATAAACGCCACTCTATTTATAAAGTTGAAGAAATTTCTTTTTTCACTCCCTTCTATCCTCATGCATAACTGATGTTCTGCATGGTTTTCCTTTACACTGTATTAACTGACACTACCAGTTTACACTGTGAATCTTATTCAGTGCAAGCACAGAAAGATTGCATCATTGAGAAAGTAGACCTATCTTTTAACTAGATACTGAGTGTTACATATAATATGAGCACATATTATTGTAACCCTTCCTTGTTGGTGTAGAAGGCAACTTGTTATATTCATTTCTTTATTTTTGGCACCAAGGCAGATCTCAAAAGAGTAGATAAACTAGGTAAAACTATGCTCATTGTCTGATTATGTAGTGCATGAGTAGTGAGTAAAAAGTTGCTATTGCTAAGTGGCTCTGCAGCATCTGCACTCTTCTATTAGTTTTATACATATACAAACAGCCTACAATAGCTAGTAGATTTAGAAAAAGAAACTTAAATATCTTGTATTGGAACTATAATCACAAGATACAGTTGTGAAAACATTTTTTTCACATGACCATGAAGCTGACCTTTGAATTCCAGGTGGATGCTATCTGTAGAAAAGCTGACAAGCACATTTTTTTTTTTTTATCGGAAGCTTTGGGTGTTTTATGAGACTTTTATGAGAATGTTTTATTACTTTTTTATTGAATATGTTCTCACATTACATTTTGTCAGCTGGGTTGTCCAAATGAACTCGTACATTCACAGTATACAGCAGAATTGCTGGTGCTACCTTTAATGACCTTCCTCACCTTTATGTTAGCACTTTGAAGAGGCCCACTACAGTAGCCCTGAAAGGTCAAATGCACTTCAACTTAAAAAAAAAAACCCACCAGCAAATAGAAAAATAATGCAAAAGCATGCAAAACACAACAGAAGAACGCAATAGAAACACTGCAATAACTTTAAAAAAAAAAATCAACAAAACATAACCGGTTGTGGCAGACGGCCTACCCTCCCTAATCCTGCTGGAGTTTTCTTACTGTTAAAAGGGAGTTTTTCCTTCCCACTGTTGCCATATGATTGTTTTTCTCTGTATGTGTTATTGTAGGGTCTACGTTACAATATAAAACGCCTTGAGGTGACTGTTGTTGTGATTTGGTGCAGTATAAATAAATAAATTGAAATAAATTGAAATTGAATAATGGAAGACTTTGCGGGGGAAATTCCTGATGAAACACTTTCGGAAGTGACTAACTGTCACGGCTGGCGGAGAGCCGTGTGGAGTGGAGGAAAAGGAGGACCCAAAATGCAGCAAACTGATGATACGAGTGACGTTTATTTACAGGGTGGTAGTGGCAAAAACAGGCAATGAAGCATGAGTAATCACAAACGGAAACCTAAACTGGGAGAAACTAAGTGACAAACCTGAGACCATACAAAAGGGGTGCGGGGCAGAGAGACGCAGAGACAGGAACACCATAGAACGCAGATGAATGTAGATTAACGCAGTGATACATGGATGAACGCAGACGAGCCGACAACGAACACAGACCGACACCCACTAAATATACACACACAAGGTAATCAGGTAATCACACACAGGAGGGAAGAACAGCTGAACCTAATACACCTGGGGACCGGAGGAGACAAGCTGAACACAATAACAACAGACACAGACCTTCAGAACAGAACAGGAAATCCAGAACACGAGCCTTCAAAATAAAACAGGAAACAGACTGATGTACAAAACAACACGGGGACATGAACAGAGCACCAAGGACAGACACAGGTAGGGCTGACAATACACCAAACTTCAGGTTAACCCTAACTAATACAGATCAGAAAAAACGCAAGACGCTGGGTCAACGACCCAGGACCATGACACTAACTAACTAACAGTAAACAGCTAATATGTTCATAGATACATGTGCCCATAGTATAACATACATAATTCAATTGAAACACACACTACCTTGCATGTTTTTATCCCACAAAACACCAAAAAATCATCTGCAACTCACAATCTTTCACGTTTTGATTTCTGTAGCTGTTCCACTGTCCATTTTAATGTCTCCCCCAAAATAGTTCAGTTGTGTTTTGTGAAAAAAAAAACAATTTCTATTTTTTTCTATTTACATTATTACATGTCTATTATTCATCTTATGTTGTGTTTTGTGTGTTTTTGCGGTGTTATTTTGTTTTCTGGTGTTTTCTTAAATTGTAGGGTGTTTGTCCTCTCAGGGTCACTGTAGCCCAGTCTATCCTGGCAGATCTTTGTCATCCCAGTAGTTGAGGTTGTCTTCTGGCCACAGATACAGATGCCAACTTGCAGGGGAAAGAGACTGAATAACACATTTGACTTAAGTGCTACTGGTCTTTTAAATAACTCACTCTGTCCTTAATGTTGTTTACCTCCCTTTTTTGTATGTTTTTATTGTCCGTTTATTATGTTTGCTTTATGGTTATGTGATTTCTGCTGACTGCACAATATTCAATATTCCTTGAATGCCCTTTGATGCACACTGTTTAGGAGTGTGAATTTTTGTTAGCAACCATGCAATTGTAGAAGAATAAGTGCTGGTTTAATGAGGAATGTTGTATAAAGTCCTTGAGTAGAAAAGTGCTGTATAAGAATCAGTGCACACACACACACACACACACACACACACACACACACACACACACACACACACACACACACACAGGATTGAAAGACCAGATACACACATTTGCAGCTGTTAGTGGTTTTCACCATGAATGGTTTTAACCCTAACCATTCTAATAAAATAATGAATAGCAAAACACACGTTGAGCATTTTTTTTATGATCTGTCTATAGCTGAAGGCAATATCTTGGGGTATAATTCACATTCTATTTAAGGAACTGGGAGTGAGAGTAAAGCGTAGATGACGGTTAGACATACTGAGTTTACTGCTAATTCACATCAACCTTAGCAGGAGAAGTTCTGTTCATTCAGGATGCCTTCTCATTGCAAACTCAAACTAAAGAGATGCTTGCAAGCATGTTGATAGTCCATGTTGACAGTCCAGGTTTAATTTTGATTTCATATTAAACAAACACTGTATTCAGTTCAACTGAATATATTCAGACTTTACTTAATAAATTTAATAGGCACTTTACCTTTACAAAACATACACTTTTGGCTTATTATTTCGCCATATACTGTATTACATGTACACTCCAAGCAAACTAGATTTGGGCAAGTATTGTATTTTTGAGATACTCATTCACAGTGTGTTGGAGGATGCAGTATTTTTCTGGGAAATAAAAGGAAACGTTTTGTTAAGTTTGGTTTTAGTACACCAAAAATGTCTGCTGTTCTTCGGATATAAGAACAGTTTTAAATACTCTATATACAATGCTTTTCCTTTCTATTTCCATGTCAAGCTGTATTTCATTGTGTTATTCGCATGGTTAAGACACTTTAAGTCAGAGATGTCAAGCAAACTTTAAATGGTGGGCTACATACAGTTCATTTTGATCTCAAGTGGATTGGACTAGTTAAACTCCTCATTAAACTCATAGTAAAAGTTGTAAACTTGTGAAAATACAGTGAAGGAGGACATAAAGTTAATGCTTTATGCCCCCCTTCACTTTTCCCAATTCCCAATTCTCCACATTCATTAAAGTGCACATCTTTCCTTGTGACTTTTTACCTAAACCCTACAGTAGATACATAAAAAATGACAAGCCCACCTTTATTGCTGAATTAATCTGTGTATGAAACCCTTGAGGCAAACAACACGTAGTTCAGGGTGGGTTTAGCACAATCCTGAATACACAACATTAAGAAATAAACTAAAAGTAAAGATATTAAAAAAACAAACAAACAAAAAAAAAAAAACAACTGCAATATAATGAACCTTGGGTCCTTGGGGGTGATGTACCATATTCAAGAATCAAAATATTACTGTTCAGATTACAAGCTTGTTTGACTAATAGGATATATTATCCTTAAAACATCAATTCTATTTCAATAACAGATATCCTTTCTTGTTTTCAAATGGTTGATTACACATTATGGAAGAATCACTTTTGCAACAATGGTTGCAGACAGAAAGCGAAGTGTTCTAATGACTGCAGGATAATCACCAAACATTATCATTGTACTTTGCATCTCCATCTGTGTGTCAGCATTCTCCAGGCTGTCAGCTGAGAAATCTTGTCTGCCAGGAGTAGGATGCAGAATCTCAGTGGGCTCTGAAGACACCTTGTTTCCATGCCAACCATCTGTTAACTCCTATCCTTCACCATGCCCACACACTTTGGAAAATCTCATCTGATTTGAATGAGATGTCCCTCTTGAATGACTCCCAATGGGACTGCCATGACACATATGTGCAACATTGTCATAGTAATGCAGATCACAGTGCTTTTTGCGGTTAGTGAAAATAACACTTGACGTACTGAAGTAACACTGCAGGATAAATAAACATTACATGTTGTCTTATATTAAAAGAAAATAACTGTGTATGGTAACAGTAAGCATAGTCTTTGGCCAAAATATTCTTACAGTGGGATAAAACTAGTATACCCACATTGCAAGCAGGTCTGGCCCGGATCTGGTATCAAGCCGGCACTGCTGGCTGACTTCTGGCATGATAAGACGTATGTCATCCAGATATGGGCCAGGCCTGGCATAGATGGCACCGTCTATGTGATGGCATGCCACATCTGGCTCGATTGTGGTTTGGTTTATGTGGCCCAGGCTCATAGAAAACAGGTCTGGCCCGGATCTGGTATCAAGATGGCACTTTTGACTGACTGGTGTCATGGCAGGGTGTATGTCAACCATATGTGGGCCAGGTCTGGCAATGATGCCACTGTTTATGCGATGGCATGCCATATCTGGCCCGATTGTGGTTTGGTGTATGTGGCCCAGGCCCATAGAAAACAGGTCTTCCCTGGATCCGGCATCAAGCTGGCACTCCTGACTGACTGTTGTCATGGCAGAGTGCATGTCAACCAGATGCGGGCAAGGTCTGGCAATGAGGCACTATTTATGTTCCTATTTTTCTATTTTAGTTAGAAGACCCAAATCCCATGTTGCAATACTATACTGCTATGGTAGCCAATGTTTCAAATGCAGGTTTGACAGGTTTGTGAGTAGAGATGGACCGATCCAATATTACGTATTGGTATCAGTCTGATACTGACCTAAATTACTGGATCGGATATCAGAGAGAAATAAAAAATGTAATCGGTCCATTAAATATCAAGAAAGCACCTCACAAAACTTGCGACATGGCATAACCCAGCTCATAACCTTAGCACATCGGAGCAGTATGCATCATGTGATAGAGCGGCTGTGGCGTGCCAGACCTGTCGGCGGTCTGGTTGAGCATTTGGAGCCTCGTTACGAAACCGGCATTTCATCTCCGAGAAAGTTATCCCAGAGAGAAGTAAAGTAAGTGTGTAAGTTCATCTCTGAATGTTTGTAAAGCATTCCCACGTTAAGCTTAACACCCAATATGTGGAGCGACTGCCTGTTCTCTCTTCCTCCCTCTCCTGCTGCTACTTCAGTCATGAAACTGATCAATGATCAGTTGATCGGCTTTTCTGTCGCCACTCTCGTCTCTCTTGTTTGTTTTTGGCCCACTTTGCACCAGAAAGAGGAAACCAGCGGCTGAACAAGAGCAGCACGTTTAAGCTTGATACGTTTTTGCTAGAATTTATTTAATATTACTTTCTACACCAGGATCCTTTTCTACGTAGCTGACGGCTGGTAAGGCTGAAAGGGCCGAGCTGGTGCTCACCTAACCAGCAGGTGACCCCCCCAAACTACCCCCAAATCAGAGCCGCAGACTGCGACAGGGAGGGGAAGGTCGCGGAGATATGCCAGCTGCAGCCCTCGCTGCCCCGAAGGCGTCCCCACTGACCGACCGACCGCTGCTACTGGTGCGATGAGCCTGTCCTCATCCAGAACTACGTAGCCTCAAGGAAACGAGGGGGGGAGCGGTGTAGCACGGGGACCACTGCTCCAGCTTCCTGGCCCCCTCCAAGGACGATGCACATTGGTGGCCCAGTTGGGCACATCAAGGGACTCTACCTGAGCTGCTATGTCGAGGGCCAGCCCTGCCGGGCCCTGGTGGACACGGGGTCTACCATTTCCCTAATACGACCTGGGGTGCTCCCTGGGACGTCCGGGCCGCTTGTGATGGGTTGGTCACCCACCGACACCCAGCTGATGACGGTGACAGGGGAGAGGACTGACATGCGAGGAAAGAAACCGTTGCGGATCCGAGTGAAGGATCTGGAGCTGGTGCATGACTTCTGGCTTGCTGACATCCAAGACCAGTGCATCATCAGCCTTGATCTGCTGACCAGCTGGTTGGCTTGCGTTGACACCGCGAAGCTGGCTATCACTCTTGGTACAGAGACTCTGGCCCTCCAGTGCGGTCAAAAGCAGGGAATGGAGGGGACCAGAGACAGACAAGCCGGGCTTCAGGCATCTGCCACTCAACAGACTTCAGATGCCGGTGGCTCTGGACCATCTCTACTCGCCTCAGCCCCAGCCTCTAGGCCTGACAAACCTCCCTCTACCGACACAACCCAAGCTGTTGATGACCTCTGGCAGCTCAGCAGCGTAGGTCTCACTGTTGACCAGTGCCAGAGGTTGAGGTGCCTTCTGGACGAGAATGTGGACATCTTTGCCGCTAGTGACAAAACTCCAGGCATACACGGCTGGTTCAGCACACCATCGACACCGGCTCTGCTCAACCCATCCGTCTGTGCCCACACCGGCTGCCCCTCTCGAAATGATAGGAGGAGCGGGCCGAGGCTACTGCTCAGGCCACAGCCAGCAGAAGAGGATAGCTCCTGTTGACCACGCAGCAGCTGAAGCGGGAGCAGGAGGCTGACGCGACGTTGGTTCAGGTGGGGGCCTGGTTGGAGGAGGCACAGCGCCCAGGCTGGACGGGGGTGTCAGGAAAGGGGCTCGAAGTGAAGGCCTACCACTCCCAGTACAACACTCTGGAGACCCACGACGGCCTCCTATACCGGAGATGGCGGGCCCCCGGTCAGGGCAAGGATCTCCTGCAGCTGTTGGTGCCTCGGTTGCTGCGGTCGCAGGTGTTCGAGCATATCTACGGCTCGGTGGTGGCCGGCCACTATGGGAATGTCAAAACTCTCCGCCGTCTCAGGGGACGGTTCTATTGGCCTGGTTGTCGACGGGGTGTGGAACTTCATGTGCACTGCTGTGACACCTGCACGGCACGGAAGGGCCCCACTCAATGCTCCACTGACCCCTGCAGCAGCACCTGGTGGGGGCCCCAATGGAGAGAGTGGGAGTGGACGTTCTAGGGCCTTTCCCTGTCACCGAGTCAGGGAACTGGCACGTGTTGATGCCCATGGACTGCTACAGGAGGCGGAGGGAGCGGCTGTGGGTGGCTAATGACTACACCCAGTACGACAGAAAAGAGCCTGGGACACCAGGTGCTGAGGAGGGAGCTTTCGTGCCTGGCGACAAGGTTTGGGTGTACTGCCCGGTTCGAAAGAGAGGAGTGTCCCCCAGGCTGTGCAGCGGTCATGGAGCGGCCAACAGAAGTGGTGTACCGGATCTGCATGCCGGGCCCGGGGCGCATGGTGGTGTTGCACCAGGACAGACTCTCACCGTACCGACCGCTTGCTCCAGCACTCGCAGGGGCAGGGGATGCTGGTGGCACCCCATGTTCTGATCCGCGTGACTCTTCCCCTGCTGGTCAAGATCGGCCTGTGCGCCGAAAGAAGACACCTGGACATTTGCGGGACTTTGTGTTGGGTAAGAGGGTTGTCGGGGACGACTGACCCCTTAGGTGGGGGCTATGTAGCGGGTCAGGGCTGTTTGGGGTTTGACAGCTATGTTCTGTTGTTCTGTGTTTTCTGTTGAATGCTAATAAACGGCTGTGCTCCCTGGCTAACTCGCGGGAAGCAAGACCAAACGACACCTCTGTCTCCTCCTTGTCTGAGCTTGCCACAATATATAAAGGGAAGGTGTTAAAGTGGGATTCAACAGGTGGAGGCTAATTGTGGGGAAAAGAATAATAACTGTCAATAATTTCTATTGCGAGCTCCAGTAGATTTTCTAAGTGTACAAGCTGTGATCAGTTGACCTGCTGCTCTTTGTGGATGTGCACAACTTAATTCAACCAGATATAAGCAGATATTTCATGAGTTGTCCTGACTGATTTCCATCCTGTACTTTGACAGTATACTTGTCATGGTTGGCTGTGTGGCAGGCGGGCAAGCAGGAGTGGTGGATCCAAAATGCAGGACTCAGACACAGAAGTTCAACTTAAAGCGCAGCTTTATTGCTGGAAACCCTCTTACTAACTAAAGGCATCAAAAGACAAACAAAAACGCTGGTGGACTAAAACACTGAAGCAGAAAACACTGAACTGGAAACAAAACACTGAACTGGAACTGGAAACGCAACACTGACTCAGAGAAACACAGGGACTAAATACACTGGGAAGTAACGAGGAGAATGAGACACAGAAGGAGAGCACAGCTGGGGGAAATTAGAACTGATGAGACAAGCAAAGCAGGACACATTCACATAAGACACGGACCTACAAAGTAAAACAGGAAGGATCACACAGAGACGCGAACTTGACACAGTGGAGACAGCAACTAGGAAACACAGAGACATAAACCATAAGGCAGAGGACTCTAAGAACCGATAGACACGGAGGGGAACTCAAACATGCAGACACAGACTTACACAGAACAGAGGGGACATAGAGAAACATGAAGGGCAAGGGATCGAAACTAGAAACCATAGAAACTCACACCAAGTACAATAATACAAAAAATCACAAAGAACTAAAACGCTGGGTCAGGAGACCCAGGACCCTGACAATACTGTTTATACCGTCTTTTTTCTGGATTGCATAAAGTCAGTGGATCTAAGCATCATCAACAAAATTCATATGAATTTCTACTACAGTTGATGTAACCTAACACTGACGGTTAAACCACAGCCACTGTGCACCAGTCCAACACGCTGTTGTTTGCTTTAAATCCATCACTGTACAGCAAATTAACCTGTTTTTTTCTGCACTTACCTGTAAATGTTTTTCACCCGCTTAAATAAGACAGTTAATCCAGTCTAGTTGTAGCATTTTTCAGTTGGGAAACATGTTTCACAACTAGAAAAACACAATGTCACGTGTACAGACCCAATATCTGATTTTAAAAAAATGAGGACTTACATGAAAGTTTTAAATCGGCACTTTGTCAAACATCTGGTGATTAATATATCAATAGGATTGCCTTTCATGTGTTACTGTTTAGACTCAAATTGGTTTGATGTTTGGAGGCAGCAGTGACAAAATAATAACTTGACCCACATGTGTTAAAGAAAAGTAACAAGCCTGTTTTAAAAATGTAAGGAGTAGGAAGTATAGATACTTGTTTAAAAATGTAGGGAGTAAAATTAAAAAGTTGTCAGGAAAACTACCCAATATAGTTGGGTAAGTACCAGAATATACCAGAATATTGTACTTAAGTACAGTAATGAAGTATTTGTACTTTGTTACTTCCCACCTCTCATTACAACTAAAGGCACCTATGCTTTCTGGATAAAGGTATCTGCTAAATAGCACTGAGAATGATATAAACTATCCGGTAAGACAGGGAGGACAGCTTCCAGGAACACTGACAGGGAAAACATTAGACATTACCAGTTAACTGTACATCAATACCAGGCTGGATGTGAAGCCTCTCTCTGGTTCAATACTGCACAAACAGGATGATGCGTGCTGTGCTCTCAGTTTTATTCTGCTCATAAAGTGCTCAAGTGTGTATGTGTGTGCACCCTTCCTGTTCTCATGATGTTAATGCTGTTTACTTTGTGTCTGTACATTAATATCATCATATATTCTCACTCTCTTCTCAGATTTATCTCTACCTCTCTGCTCTGTCTTAGTTTGTTAAGTAAACAAACAAAATTATGTCACACAGTTTTTTGTATTTGGCATCTTTGGATGTGTATCATTCATTAATTTTACAGGCATAACTTATATTAACATTTGGTAATCGGAAGGCATCGCATGTAGAAGCAAGTTTTACAAGCTGTCTGCTTTGCTGTTTTTTGCTGCACACATTTTACATCTTCATTAGTCCTCATCAATATTCATGAACCCTGTTTCTAATAGCAGCAGACACCTATCTTCAACTGATAAAAGCTCTGATAAACAAGACTATATATCAGCAGAAAAAATGTAACTAAATTGGTTGCTAAAAGCTAAATGGACTTTATTTTTCTTCCCGAATTCTCTGTTATACTTGTCTTCTGGGCTATGTGAAGAAAACGAATTATCATTAGAGGCTCTGAAACTGAGCCTGATTTGGTCATGTATTTAGCACTTTGATTGTTTACTGTGCTGCAAAGGCATACTAGGAATGAATGTCACGTTGTTTTACATCAGTTTAGTGAAATTAAAAAGATACTGTGAGCATCTGTGTTTGACCAACACACTCTGAAAGCAAAATTTTCTTTTGCAAGTATGCTTTTTTAATATTGTTATTAGATTTTAGGGAGGTTTTCTATTCATCTTCCACATCTGGGTCAAACATAATCACATTTAGGAAGTCAGCTTGATCCACTCCTTCTTCCTGCAATGCTCACACACTCAGTATTATTATCTGAAGTTTTTTCATCTGGTAAGTCTTTTGTTTGTAAAGAGAGCTTCAATGTGTTTTTAACACTGAAAATCTCATGAGGCTAGCCGATGTCCCGAGTTACAAAGGCTCAAAAGCGTTTGTATTAAAATAAAGCAACTTAAAAATTGTAATTTTTTGACCCAATCTTATGTACTTCTGGGACATTGCGGTGCTCATTTTACTACATGAGAATGATTCATGTAGTAAAATGCAGCTGATCCTCAAGCTGACATCTATAAGTGATCAAAGATGCCCTCCAAAGGAAAGTCATCATTATTCAAAAGTTATGTCTTGAAACTCATTTACCGCATCATCAACAGAGCCAGAACAAGATGCCCACCAATCTATCCAGAGAGGGCTCTATTTTTATCATAATAATAATAATAATAATAATAATAATAATAATAATAATAATAATAAAATCAACCAAATAAACTTTATCATGGAACAGGTTTTAAGATGCTGGTCCCGTGACCTCAAGTGGCCGCAGATGTCTTCATCTTTCTTCATCTTTGTGTTGGTGTTGCCATGAGGTTCTCCAGAAAATATGTTTTCAAGAACATATAAAAGATCTCGTGAAAATAAAGTTGGTTTAAGGGATAGAAAATCCAGAATAAGATAAGTTAATTACATTTGATAAGAATAAAAAGAAGCAAAGGGGTATTAGCAATGAGACACTTTGAAGGATGTCAAGAAATCATTCAGGGTAAATAAAAAAGAGAAGTAGACAAAGTTGGAAAAATAAGATTAGTAAGATGGTAAGAGGAACTATGGTAAATCGGTTAATATATGAGACTGAAACAGTAAACATGTTAAGAAAGGTTGAACTTTTTTAACTGACAGGTGTTAGTGCAGTAGTCTAATCAAAGTCAAAAGGAGATGAACCTGGTCTGAACCTGGTCTTATTTTAGGTGAGAGGGGGCAAGCCTGAGCAGCAACAGAATGACAGCAGTAAGGCAAAGTGACCCAAAACCAGCTGGAGCCAAGATCAGAGATAAACACATTCCTAAGGGCATGCATCCCTGGTCCCTAAGAGAGAAAGAGAGGTAAAGAAGGAAGAGCAACTGAGAGTATGTTGAGGTAAAAGTAAACAATGTAGAAAATGTTTATATCCATAAAAACGGTTAAGTGTTGTGAAGAGGGGAGGAAAATTTAGAGGGGAAAAAAGGAGATTATGAACAAAGACAAAAACGTAAACATTAAATCCACAGGGAGACCAATTTCAAAGCTTGAGAGAGAGCTGAACTGAGAGAGGTAAAGGTTTGAATAAGAGGGAGTTTTTCAAGAGACTGCCCAGTGTAAACTGTTCTTGGATTAGAGAGAGAATGTGTTTATCCCTGAAATCAAGTGAAAAAGAGATTTGTCATTTATTTCAAAGGAGAAAAAAATAAGTGACTTAGAACATTTAATGTGTGGAGCCCAGCCAACTGGATAATGCTTCTATAAGGAGATGCTGATTGACCTGTTGGCTAAACCCGCTACCAACCAAACAACAATAATGAAGTTATTTGTTAAACAATAAGTAGAGAGCTGTAGAAACTTTTTCTTTTAGTTGTGGATATGTTGCATAAAAATGCATATTATTGTGAAAAACTCTTATTTTACAGTAATATAACCAGTGCCACACTCAAGTCTGACTGCAATAAGTAGCCTATAAAGTTCATGTCAGAAGGAAATTTGCTTAGCATAGCAAGTACTGCTGGTCTTGAAAAAAACAGTTACAAAACACAACTCCATAAAACTCCATAAAATATATATATAAAACTATATATACAAAACTGTAAAATAAAACTACACAAAAGTAATGAAAGCAAGGAAAGCAGTTTCAAAAACTATAAAATTCTATAAAGCCAGTAAAGCCCAAACATTTTTTAACCCTGAACTTATATAACAAGATAAGATAAAAAATAAAAAAAAAAGAACTGACCAAGTTATTGTAAGGTTTGTTTATTTGTTGGGTGGGGGTTTACTCCTTTAGGTCCTACAGTCCCAATCAAAGGTTTAAATGGCAAACAATCCTATTTTGCATTAAATTCGTTGCGACATGCTTGATGCAAGTGTTTCCATAAGGTGAGTGGGAACATTTCTCCAAGTAGTGAAGACGGCTGCACGAAGGGCATCTACTGTCTGGAACAGTTGTCCATTTTTGTAAACTTCCCTTGCCATCCATCCCCAAAGGTTCTCAATTGGATTTAGATCAGAGGAACATGCAGGATGGTCCAAAAGAGTGATGGTATTCTCCTGGAAGAAGTCCCTTGTGTACTGTAGCGTTGTCCTGTTGAAAAAACCAGTCATTACCACACAGACGAGGGCCCTAAGTCATGAGGGATGCGCTCTGCAACATCTGGACATAGCCAGCGGGCGTTTGATGCCCCTGCACCTCCTGAAGCTCCATTGTTCCACTGAAGGAAAAAACACCCCAGAACATTATGGCGCCCTCTCCACTGTGGCGTGTGGAAAACATCTCAGGTGGGATCTGCTTGTCATGCCAGTAACGTTGGAAACCATCGGGACCATCAGGGTAAATTTCTTTCTCAGCAGAGAATAAAACTTTCTTTAACCTTTTAATGTCCCATGTTTGGTGCTCTCTTGCAAAGTCCAAACGGTCAGTTCTGTGGTGTTCACGGAGATGAGGCCTTTGAAGACATTTTTTGTTTTTGAAGCCCTTCAGTCTCAGATGCGGTTTGATGGTCATGGAGCTGCAGCAGGCACCAGTAAGGGCCAGTGTCTTAAATGGTTCCGATTTTTACACTTGAACTAAAGTTGTGTTTTTTATTGCCTGTTATGCTCATTTATTTAACCAGTTTCAGTCTAGCCTATCTCATGTGTTAAGTTAAAGAAGTTAAAGAAAAGTTAAAAAGTGAGATAATTATAGAAATTTAGAAATTAGACAAGTTTAATTAGACAAGGGAGGCTCGGTGTACAGCAAAGAGAGAGGAGGCAAAGGAAAAAGCAAAGGCTTATAGTACGTTTTTCATGTATAACAGGATTTCTAAAGAATGGAGAAAGATAATGGGTTTTAAGAGTGAAGGTGATGTGCAGAGCTGTATTAACTACTGAGGAACAAAACTGATAATCAATACCATGAAAATATGGGAAAACGTTTTTGTAGCTAAGTTTAGGAGAAAGGTGATATAGTTAATGCTGAAAAAGAGTACTGCATATGTTTGCTTTGAGAGTGTTGATGAAGAAGAATAGAAAACAAAGTTTATGACAGAATTCAAAGAAAGGGACAGCCTCGATAATCAAACCTGCAGCCTCTCATCCAGTAACTTCACCTCCTCAGCTTTCCTATTCAGGCCTGGAACCATTTTGGGTGCTGTGCCCTGAATTTCTCTCTTTATTTGCCTGGAGATGAGTGTCAAGAGTGAGTTTTGACAAAAGGATATCATCACAAGTGAAAGAGAAGACAAAAAACAGTAGGTAGAGCTAGAGGTAGAGATTTTCACTGAGAGTGAGTAGAATGGACAAGATTAGAAATGAGTATCAATGGATAGCTCAAGTTCAGTGGTTTGAGAACAAAGTTAGAGAGGCAAGGTAGAGATGGTTTGGTCATGCACAGAGGGATAGTGGATATATCTAATATGGAATTCAATATGGATTTCCCAGGAAGATGGAAAATAAGAACAATTCATGCATGTAGTCAAGAAAAACATACATAGGGTTGGTAAGACAAAGGAGGATGCTAGGGATTGGGTGAGATGGTGACCCCTAAAGGGAGCAGTTTTAAGCAGTCTAGCCTATCACATGGGACCAATTTGTGTTTCCACAAATAGGAGCAAAAATGTAATCAAAGTATTGAATACTGTGTCTAAACCAGGGGTCTCAGATTTAAATGAGCTGTGGTTCACTGCTGGCACTGTCATCTCATTGGAGGCCCACTTTAGTGTTCAAGTAGTACAAAAAAACCAACCAAACAAACAAGAAAACACTGACAAATGTTTCCAAAAATGTACTGTACTTTAAAAAAAAAAAATTACAAATATTGTATAGCAAGACAAAACTGCAAATGTGAATGCAATTTTCTCTCTCTCACTCTTAACGCTTTCATTGAACAACCAAATAAACTAATTGCCACTCTCTTTCTGGTTTTATGAGCATAAACAGGAAAAAATGAAATTGGTTCCAAATTTCAAAAATCATCCTTCCTTGTATCATTGTCAGAGTATTGACTGCACATACAAAAAAAAGAATCTGCATTAGTTAAACATTTATCATTTCCCAAGTTTCTTCATCTAAAGAACTTTTCTTCCCCAGAGATCTCATTTTTGTAGGCATGTTTCTTTCTCGAATTATCTGTGCCACTATGTGTGTATATAATTTAATCATACTGCATGAAAACAACATGACACACACCTGCCCTCAGTGCAAATCAAGAAAATGGGGAATGTTTTGCATGCATGGCTAATAGACTCTGGCTAACACAACTCTCTCCAAGAGTGCTCTGCAAAACACAGCCTCTCCCATGGTAACAGATCGACTTTCTGTCTCATGCAGTGCAGCAGTTATTATTTCCATGGCAACATTATCAAAAGTTGCATGGCAACAATCATAAGCATGTCAGCTAGATCTGAACAGTAATGCCTTCTCTGTCCTTTTGTGATTTTCGTTTTGTGCTGAGAAAATCATAATATAGCATCTCAGTTCCTGCGTCTTGCCTACTGAATTGACAAAAGTCTCTTTATTTGAGGGCAATAAAAGACTTTTATATGCCAAATTGAGTTGTTTGCATATATAATAACAAGTGACAGAAGAATGACAATGATTGAAGACGCCATGCTTTGTCTTTACATTGCAGATAAGATTTTAATCATAACTTATACTCTTTGTATAGAACATAAATATTATTTAGCCACACAAGATGTCCAAGGGCACATCAGCAGCAAACTTAGCTCTTCTGTAGAAGTGAAGGCATATCATTTAGCACAGTGTAGCAGCGATATTACAGCAGCACATCCTGCTCCTGTGTTGTTTGATCAGTCTTAACACTATCTCTCTTTACCAGCTGCACTTCTTTCCACACATTCAGTTTAGTTTCCTACGGTGCCATCACTGAGTTGAAAAAGTTAGCTAAATGTAGCCTTAGCTTCTACATGATATTTTTTTTTCTAATTTTCAATTTGATGGTACCAGCATATCTAAAACAAAAGTTGGGATGGGGGCAACAAAAGGCTGGTGAAGTAAATGGCAATAACCAGAAAAAAACTATTATTAGCAGATCATCTGTAAAATATCAGTAACATGATATAAAAAGATCATCTTAGAGAAGCAGAGTTGAGACAGGTTGAGGTTAACCGATCAGTAAAAAAAACCCAAAAAACATCTCTGCAAATTATGGAACATTTTCAAAATACGGTCCTCTGTAATTTTATTGAGATAAAGGCACTTAAAAAGAACTGAAGTTTTCTGTATTTCTGTTTTACTACATTGTGTGGTTTTTCCTCCATGCATCAAACTGCAAGGCATTTTTCATGAATCAGCAGATTCATGCATGAATGAAAACACTGGCATAAATCCATAATTAAAGTAATCATTACATGCAGTTTTATATAAACACTGTGAACAAATATCAACCAGTTACACTATCAAAATGCTGCCTACACATTAAGTACGTTTTGATAAAATGCAAGGTATCTCATTTACTTGAAATGTTTTTCAGGTTCTGCTGACTTCACAAAATCTTTAACAAGTTGAAAAGAACTAAATGCATATATTTAGATCTGGATTTGTACATTTTATTAAAGAAATGTAAGAATTCAAGGCCAAGAGCTGCTTGCAATGTTCAAGATCGCAATAAAAAATCAAATTTTCTTTAAAGAAATAGCAAAAATGATACAAAGCATAAAAAATGTGTTAAGTTAAAATATGATATAAATCAATAACTAATAAAAATGCTTTGTTCCTTTAAAACAATCCTGACGCCAGCGGTGGTTGCCTAGCTGTTCATGGCTCACTGACTGAATGCATGACTGTGAACAGAGAAGTAGGCTGAATATTTGACGAGGTCTGCTAAAATGTAGGGACAGGGAAAGGGGGACTTTTGTAATTGAGAAACATTTGTTCTTCACAGAAACTAACTGCCTGCCTTATACATAATGCTAGTGTTTACTGGGAAGTGGTGCATTTATTTTGGTTTAATCCCTCTCGCTGGCCAACGGGATAGTCAGATGACAGGCACTAATCTCTGGACTCCTGGCCTGACTGACTGCCTACTTACTAATAAGGGATTAAAACCTAGCATGCCTCCATCACATAGCAGGCTTTCAACCCAACAAGTGGGGTGAATAGAGATGCTAACGCTGATGAAGTGGAGGAGTCAGATGATGAACTGTGTCAACTGCCTTCCTTCCTTTTATATTCTCAGACCTATGTCTTTGTACATTTTGTGTTCCCTTTGAAATACAGCACCTACTTAAACCATGAACTCACATAATGTTATAAACCAGTGATTTCAGATCTGCTACTCTCTCTAGTAAACCTTAGTTTTCCAACATAGATGCTTCTCCTTATTCTTGATACTCATCATTGGGACCAATGAGACTGGTTGACGAACAATCCATCAGCTAATCATAATTTTTAAAAAGCAAACGTTATGGCCATGTTATGTCCATAGACATCATAAAAGGTGGACATATTTATCATGATATCATATCTTGGTGTCTTAAGGCCTGTGCTGAAGGCTCGACAATTGGGTTTTCAGCATCACCATCTTGGTTTCAAAAACCTGAATGTGCTGAAAATTCTTTTTTAAATTTTTTTATTCAGTGAAACCTAAAATGAATGATTGAGGCAATAAAGTCATCAGGAAAGTAGAGGTACTGGTCAAGACAGAAAGACATTTTCTGGTGGACTTCTACAGGACTGAAACTACAGCTATTTCTATCTGGTAGCCTTCAGATAGAATGCAAACACTTCTGCACTGGTATAATTTTTCTCACTCACAAGCTATGGTAAATGGTAAATGGCCAGTATTTGTATAGCGCTTTACTTAGTCCCTAAGGACCCCAAAGCGCTTTACACTACATTCAGTCATTCACCCATTCACACACACATTCACACTATGGTTATGTTTTATAGTAGAAATGGTTGAGCTACATGTAGGGTACCCTGGATTCAGTACATTTTATTGAAATAAATAAACATAAAAGCCAGACCAAAATTGAAGGTAAAACCTGGTACCGTGGTAAAAGAATATTTTTCACAATACAACCACCACTGTGGTTCAGATGCTAGCACAATCACTTTTTAGATAGAGCTGCTGCTGTGTTAGCATGCTAGCATAATTACTATAGGCATGAAATCTAAGTTTAAGCACAAATCTCAGGTAGCGTGTAGCACTAAGTAGCATTACATTCTCTTAAGTATTGCAGTGATTAAATTACACTGCTCACAAAATTAAAGGAATGATTTTTAGCGACTAATGTTTTTAATAACATTAAATAAATTAAGCTTCTGGGATAATGATCCTGTCTGTTAAGTACCAGAGACTATTGTTAATCAGTTTCAGCTGATTTGGTGTTAATTTAACTAACAACAAGTGCACTAGAGGGGTTACAATTAGATGGCCCCTAAAGCAGGAATGGTTTTACAGGTGGAGGCCAATGACATTTTTTTCTGACTATTTTTCTTTTTCTTTTTTTTGTAATTTAAATTTAGTGTCATTGTTATTAATGTGCACCAGCATCTATTTATTTTGGGTGGAAATGTGTGGAACTGGGGGCAGCACGGTGGCACGGTGGTTAGCACTGTTGCCGCACAGCAAGAAGGTCCTGAGTTCAATTCTACCATCAGGCCGGGGTCTTTCTGTGTGGAGTTTGCATGTTCTCCCCGTGTTTGCGTGGGTTCACTCCGGGTACTCCGGCTTCCTCCCACCGTCCAAAGACATGCAGCTTGTGGGGATAGGTTAATTGGATAATCCAAATTGCCACTAGGTGTGAATGTGCGAGTGAATGTGAGTGCGAATGGTTGTCTGTCCCTGTGTGTTGGCCCTGCGACAGACTGGCGACCTGTCCAGGGTGTACCCCACCTCTCGCCCTATGACAACTGGGATAGGCTCCAGTGCCCCCCGCGACCCTGAAAAGGATAAGCGGAAGTGGATGGATGGATGGATGGATGTTATTAATGATAACATGAAGCAATGCCTGCACAGGTAATTCAACTTCTTGAGGATGGCATATCAATAAATGCCATTGCCAGAAGGTTTGCTTTGTCTCCTAGCAAAGTCTCAATACCACGGGGGAGGTATTCTGGACTGATATGTGCTGCTTTGTGCAATGAAGAACAGGATGAGCGTCCTGGAGCCATTTGGGCTTAAGATTTTATTTTAACAGGAAACACATGACAGTGCAGCATTAAAATTGTTTTGAAATGCAGTTTCAGTGAGAGTTAAAGCACACAGTCAGTCTTAAAATCTGCCTCTTCTGGTCCTCTGTGAACAAATAGCATGCATTTTATTCTTATTCTTTCTAACATTCTGCTGATCTCTTTGAGCTTAGTTTCTTATTATTGTCAAAACATTGATTGTATGATTTCATGTGGAAATTAAAAGTGACGAGATATTCAGTTTGAAAAGAATAAAACGCCTGGTACCATGACTCTATTTTATAAGCAAGAAACAGAAATATAAATAAATAGATATAAATGTATATATAGAGAGATTAAATGATATCAAGAGTAATAAATGACTAAGGGAGAAAGTCTGATTAAATTTACTACTGAACACAGCTTTGCCTTTATTTTCTCTTTGCCCTTTTCAGGAAGTCTACCATCTAGATCTTTGTCACTTTTCCTGTCACATGACCTCGAGCTGCACTAACAGTGGCTGTGCAAACACAGTAACACCCTTTATGGTGTTAGAGTCTGCAATGTGCCCTGGGATTTTTTCTTTCTTTCTTAGCAGACTGTTCTGGCATCTGAAAGAAACCAAAGAGAATAAATTAAAATCATTGTTTCTAACTCCTTACACATATGTATGCACACATATATATGACACACAGTGTCTTTCTTAACACAGAAACGTTATTTGTATTTAGGTTACAAAAAAGAAGAAGTCTATACTGCACATTGGACAGTCACGCACAATCAAGTTATTTCCTGAAAAGACCTCAGAGTCACTGTATATTTTATGAAATATTATTATATTATTATCATTAAAATAATCTGCTAGACCCACTCCTTCAGTTTGGGTTTACAGCTCCTGAGCTTCCTATTACCATTGAAACCACTCTGGATTTCAACTTCGACATCTTCCACAACTTCCAATTGTTTCTTCGGCCCCTGGTACTACTTTGTTTTCTCATGCTTCTTCTGTCTGACACTCTTGTCTGCTGGGATTGTAGCACCAATTACAGTGGTCTTGGCAGTGTTCTGCCTGTTGTCAGCTAGCACTATGTCTAGTTGTTTAGCCAGTCTGGTCATACACTCCTGGTGTACTGTATCAACCAGTAGCTGGTGCTTTGATATCTGGCAGCTCAGAAGGCCATTGGAAGTCTTATGAGCCTACTCAGCTCCTGATGCCTGAGAGAAGCTTCAATATTGCAGAGAGGTAAGTAACTGGCCTGCAGTTCAAAAATACTATATCTTTGCTTCTTTCATGACCCCATTTGTTCTGACCTGTGTTATCCAGTCCTGGTGAGTACCTGCTGTTACCTGCAATCACTTATTTGTGGTGCCTGGCATTCATGAAGTCATAAGTGTATTCTTCCAGGAGATGCCGATTGTGTTACTCTTTCTGCCTGAGACTTGCTGTTGGATGTCCGCTTTGTGATGTTGACTGGTTCTGGGACATTGTTTTGGTCTGCTCTCAGGTCCGACCCAGCTCAACTCTGGGTGGGTCTGTACTTCTTTACTTTTTTTTTTTTTTTTAATTTACCCTTACCAATAAAAACATCACATGGTACATCTCTTACAGTTGCAACATTTATCAGGTGGCTTTTAATTTTATCCTTGTGAAAATTCAAAACAAAAAATGGAAAAATCTGCATCTGCATCACACCATAACACTCAATCTGGTGAAGGCTATTTTATTATCCATACCAGATTACTTCATTTGAAGTCATTTGGCAGTGTAAGCTAATTGTTTGGTGCATCTGAACAATTTTCATAAGTCATAGTGAGTTATTTGTCTGATTCATTTGCCACTGTGTGTGTTTATATAATCTTTCCATTGAAGAAGTTTTCCTCAATGTGTAAATGGCAGCATGGGTGTGTTTGTATTTGCATGCGCGTACGTCTCTCTGTGTTTTTAAGCTAACCCAAACAAATCTGTCCTTGGTGATTACAAAAAAGACAGAGTAACATGAACAAAGCATTATAACTGATATAATTCATGTCTCCCTGGTATTCTCTGTGCTTTGGGTGCATGTTGTCTTCATTGTCTTTTGACTCATGGGAATGTCATATTGGTTCTTCAAAATGATATCTTATATCAGAAAATATCATTTTCTTATGATATTCTTTTTTTTTACAAAAATGTTTTCAACCTTAGTTTTAAATTCATTTCTCTATACATCATTTTAGTCTCCTTGAAAATCCAAACATCCTGCAAGTATTTTTTAGTTCCACTTGATTGGTTTTAGTCAAAGGCAGGACTGGTAATTTGTTTACCTGGCACAAATGAACTCACTTGTACACCTCAGATGCATTATCAAGCCAAAGGTCTCAAAACATAGAAGAGCAATGTATTCACAGAGTTGTCAAAGCGCCACTGTGACATGACCGATTAAAGCTGACTGAGGATGAGCTGCTGATATGCTGGATGTTGGCATGCATGGCCAAGATGCTGCAGCCTTCGTTGTCAACATCAGAGCACCATCTCTGATCTGACTGTTCTTGATAGAAATCAAGAATAGTCAGATGTGACAAATCTATTGTGACAATAGATGTGACAAAGGTATCGCGATGAGGTGGATGAGGAGCATATCCACATGCAATCTTCCTTTTCCAACATTTAACCCTGATAGCCCCAGGATTTAGTGTTCTGTCGAAGATGCCTGGGGAAGGCTGGGTTGGCATTTTCAGAGGCAGCCACAGCCAGTGACCACTGCTGCAGGCTACACTCATTCAGGATTTGCCTAAACAATAGATCTGGACACCCATGCTGTCACTGGACAGATATGTGACTTTTTGCATTGTGTCCAGAGGAGGCCATATCTTGTATTAAATGTCTTGTATATACATATCGTGTTTGTCCATATAATCTATTTGAAACCCAAAAATTTAGTTTCTTTCTTTCTTTCTTTCTTTCTTTCTTTCTTTCTTTCTTTCTTTCTTTCTTTCTTTCTTTCTTTCTTTCTTTCTTTCTTTCTTTCTTTCTTTCTTTCAAACTAGTAAATGAATATATTTAAGTGAAAACCAATGAACGTGCTATTTTGCATGCTATTTCAATGAGGCACAAATGGAAAAAAACTCTATCCTACAACTTAATGACTTTAAATGACCCATGTTTGCCGGCAGTATAATTATATAGTGTACACACTTTCATAGGAAATGACTCCTCAAAAAGTGTACACTTGTTTTGAACAACTGCTCTGTCAGAGAGTCAAGAAAAGAGGAAGACCAAATTGACAGCATAGTCAAACAAACTGTAGAGGCCTTTGAATTCAATGCCTCTTTCCTCTGCTGCACCGTCTTCCGACTCTAGGGTACTTTAAATACAACTTGCGCCTGCATAAAATCTCGTTTTAAGTTCCATTTCATGAGTGTTTCAACGGAAACTGACGTGTGAAGAATTGGCACACAAATCACTCAACGAATGGATACCTATCAGTATTGCAAAACTCATCTTTTTCATAACATGAAAAAATATGCAAACACCTGCTCTTACCATCTGGTGCATGTGCATGCATGATTCAAAAATTCCTCGTGAGTGAATCCAAAAATGATCAAAGACAGTTCTGAACCTGTGCAGACCTCGCACCCTTATTCTTTAAACTATCTAGGATTGTTTTTAGTCATCTCCAATTAGGACTTTGCATAACTGCACGGTATGAACTGATTGGTCATCATAGCAAAATTATCAACAGACATACCAATATGATTATGTAGTCATTCATTTCAAGTGAGAAAGCAATTGTCATTTCAACTCAAAGTACACACTGTACAAAGTAAATGTATCAGACTAAAAGTGATGTCTTTTTCTGGGAGTCAACAATGACCAACAAAGAAGATTATTTCAATGGAAATGTAGTATGACATGTAGTATGACATGTAGTATGACAGTATGGCAAATAACCACATTAGTTGTCTTATTAATTTAATTTGAAAATGCAAAAAAAAAAAGAAGAAGAAGAAGAAGAAAAAGACACCAACAGCATGAACATGTACATTTTAAATGAAAGTAGAAACTGTCCATTGAGGCCAAAGCTATTTCTGTTAATATGAGAGTGTCTGTGGACTGAATAATTTTTGAAGCAAGCCTCAAGTGGCCACTAGAGGAATTGCAGTTTTTGTCACTACACTGTTGGCTTGCCCAAAGTGTAGCATGCCCCTTGGACATACCTAATGTGATTATCATTTTCATTTCTGTGGATGTGAAATGCAAAAGAGTATGATAAGAAAACCAAGTGAAGTACTGTAACTGAAACAGTTAAGCATGCAAATGAAGAGAGATAAGAGGAGTATTTAACAGGTAAGATAACAGTACAGCTCTAGCTTTTTTAACAGCATTTTAAGATTACAAGCAAAGTAAAGTAAATATACAGTGCCTTTACTGAATATGCAATGCGAGAACATTATAAAATTGGAAAGCTCTCACTGACTGTATGCCTAAAATATGTTTTCCATCTTTAAACAAGAGCGTTTCTTCTTATTTTTGATCAGGCAGATTTTTCAGGTAAGAGTGATATGGCTGAAGCTAGTCCATTTATCAGTTTCCACCCAGATCACTTAAAAGTTATAAAGAACCGACCAAAAAGTACTTTGTCATATCTGGTACTCTAAGAGAAAAATAATTATCCGAGGCAATTCTCAGAATGTGTAAGGTCAATGAGTTCATCACGGTGCTCTGGAAGTGAACCGAAGTCGTCGAGGTTGTCCAATCACAGAGCTTGGAGCAAGAAAGTAGGGAAAGTCTGCTATTTGCCACGCTGTTTCCAACAAACAACACCTTGTTACATGAAAAACTCTTGCCCATGCCAATAGTTAGTTTCAAAACTCTTATTTTTTTCTTAATATTATGATTTGTTCTGTTTCTCAAAGCAGTAAAATAGTAAACATCCTTATCTTCACCCAGCTGCTTTAGCCTGCCAGTGACCTTATGCCAAGTTCTTAGTTAACTTTTGTGACACATGGACGCTGCCCATTTGCTCTGAATAGATAAAGCAGCAATTTAGTGACAGTTTGCAGGAGCACAGTGTGTGTTATACATAACTCAGTGTTTACATTCAGTGTTACTCCTCAATATGCAGTGTCTATGTCCTTGAACTATATAAAATGTTGAATATATTTTTCGTCTTAGTGAAACAACAATGCATTTTAAATGTATTACATGTGTCTCCCCCCACTGTTGTACTGCTGGCACAGTGACACATATTTGCAAAATAAACAGAAAATGGGATCTACTGAAAAGTCTTTCCTCCCTTCACTTTGTGAAATTGTCATCCAGGTCAAGGCTGAATGGAAAGTCCTGCAGAATGGTACACAGCTACTTCTGTGTATCCACACCCATTTTTTTATTCATCCTGTGCACTATGGTGACAGTGCTTAGTGGGACAGATCTCATCATCTGCGTATCCATATTTGGTTATGAGCAGTATATATGATAGTATTGGATTCCAAGAGTCCACTGTCGCTGTGGCTAGTTTTCCTACTGAAGAGATTACTAACGGTGCCACTAGCATGGCTCTCTTTGAAGGCCTGAAAAGAGTTGCTTTCTAAGGTGGCACTTGGAAGTTTGCATTAGAGGCGTTGAATACGTATGTTTCTGTTGTTTGTGCTTTAAAACTAATAATAATAATAATAATAATAATAATAATAACAACAATAACAATAATAATAATGCTTTTGAAATTCAATGTTCAAATCCAAATTTAACAGATGTTTGAATGGAGTTTTGTCACATTGTGTCTGTAATTTTCCATTAAAGTTTCTGAGAAATTGCACTGCCCTTCTTACAACAACAACAACAACAGGTTGCAAGTTTCAACTTCTCTAGTATTAATAATCTTTCCTTGAACCCCATCCCAAACAAACAAACAAAAAAACTCAAAACAATATTTGCAAGTTCCAGTTATGAATGAGTCTCATCTAAACGCTTGCTTTTTGCAACATATTTGCCATCATATCCAACTTTTCTCATGATGGCTATGTAATGTATAGTTGCACTGGCCAAAATCAAATCAATTTTTTAAAAATGACCATAAATCAGTTTCCCAGATCAGAGATTACATAGTGAGACTACAGTCTGGATTTAAGTCAGTCCTTCAATAAGGTTAGAGAAAATAATCTGTCTTTGCTGTCAGCTGAGAGTCTACAACAAAAATATCTCCAATATTTAAGTCCAATGTTTTTTGGCCCCTCCGTCCACTTCAACATCTTCTCTACACAATCCTTTTGGTCAGTAACACCAAAAGGTGTTGAAAATTAAAAAAAAAAAAAAAAAACACGTGTTATTTATCTATTTGTTAATGGCAGGTTAGCCTCAAAACAACAGTTACCAATAACAACCCTTCAATCACCCTAACCCATTTACCAATATGGATAAAGTATATGGAGCCATAACCTTATACATGGACTGGTTCTTATATAGAGCTTTTCTACTTGGAGCACTCAAAGTGCTTTTTAGAGTTTTTAGTTATTTGTTTTTTATAGTGTACATCAAGAGTCTGACGGAAACATACAGAATATAGGAAGACAATTATCAGTTCCTTATCAAAGCATAGGATTACAAAATAACAGAAACATCTTTTTATTCACAACAAAAACTCTGTCAGGCAAGTTAGTTTCGATTTAGATTTGAGCTTGATTTGTTTGTGATAACGTTTTTTTTTCTATTGTGAAAATAAAAAAAATAAAATGAAATAAATAAATAAATAATAAAAATGTGGCTACACATTAAAAAGAGCTGCTGAATCTGTGTTACCACAAAAGGTGTTATCTCGTAGAGATCGTTTATTTCCACACGTGCACTTCTTCGCCTGTCCTCGGCCGCGTGTGGGGAAGTGGAGCTAATTCAAGAACGCGCTCGAAAATCTGAGCGCGTGCTCGTGAGAGGCGGATAAGACATAGACTAAATGGAGAACTTGGCACTTTAATATCTATTAATGCTCCATGTGATGCTTGTACACACCAACTTTTTTTTTTTTTGGATGGCCCAACATAACCTTTAAAGGCATGCTGGTTGAAGTAACAATAACTCTAACAACAAACAAACAAAGGAAACAAAGTATAGCCTAATTTAGCAACAATTCCCAGATAGAACATGGAAAAATTGCTTAATTTAAACTATTATCATAAATATGATCATAACTACTAGCTAGTAAATGGCTATATTCATTTCCTGATGCTTTGCAAACGCGCAGTTTGCCTTCACAAAAAATCCGAGTGTGCTGCTGCACCCTGAAGGCACCATAGACCTCTCCTGTTGCTCAGAGAGGAGGCAAGCCGGTGATTTTCCACTGCTGCTGCTTCTCTGGTCCCCCAGTTTTAAGAGACAAAGGTCAGGAAGAGAAGCTTATAAATAGGCTTAAATATAGGCTCCCGACGCGTTCAGTCCTCAGTCGCTCTAACGGACTCAAGAGGTCACGGACAAGACGAAACGGACAAGGGACGGCGCTCAAAGGACATTAAAAGGACAAAATAACAGAGGAAAGCACATCAACATTGCAGGTAAAGACAAAATGCACCCTCGTTGCACACCTACAAAATATTTCACGGAGAGATGATGGTGTATCTTACATGCATTCTCTTATAGATTTTTTCTAAAATATCAAATTACGATTTTTGATGTTTTGACTTATTTCGATTTTGTGTCTGAATGGAAACCTTTCCTTTTAAACCCCGAGGAACAGAAAAAAGTTCTTGTCCATTTCTAAGTTAAATCCATCGCATGTGTTTCATTATTATTGCTGGTTTTACTGATGGCAGTGTATACACGAGATGTCCGGGTGAAGATCTGTGAGGAAGCTGTGAGGTAGATTTGGGTGAAGGCTGTTCTCCCCTCGTCGGTGAGCGAGCGTTTAGGAAGGATCACTGGTGGACTTGTGTTACCCAGATGGCTACAGTGTCATTTTGTATTATTGGAATATGTACAATTATCTGTTTTCATCAGTAGCTTTGTCATCTGTGAGATGTCGCGGATTCACACGTCTACGTCAGATGCTTTTATTTTAGAGGATCTTATTAATTTCTACCATTTGCTTGCTGTATTTATTTATTTATTTATTTTAAATCGTCTTTGTTTAGGATGGCGAGCAGCGGATTTAGTTCTGTTATCTGATTATTTGCTTTTACAGCCTACGCGAGTCTTACAGTCTTTGTCTCTCTTTTTTATATACATATATGTCGCTTTATTCTTAGGTCCTTGGATATCCACATTATTTAAACCAAATGAGAAGTTATATTTTTGGTCATTTAGGTTTATTATATATAGACTTTGTTTCGAATAATTGCGTTGCTGAACTAAAAAAGAAAGGGGAAGTGAGACGAGAAGGCGGAGATGCTCGTTTGTCGCTCTGAAAGCATCACACGCTGCTTCCCCTTAAAACGTCTCTCTCTCTCTCTCTCGTCCTCTCTCGTCCTTTTTCTTTCTTTTCTCCTTCGCTTAATTTTGTCTCCGTAACTGCACTATTTGTGACAATGAACGGGGGACATTTTACCGTCTCCAGTAACAAGTGCATGTGCAGCGATCATTAGCTTCCTATTGCTATTTAATTGTTAGAGTATTGAGAAATTACGTTTTTCGTCTGTATACGTTAATCTTACGCGCTTCGTTCGGTCTCACATTTATTCACAAGGGGTCGCTACAGTGGATTGCTCAATACCGGGGACCTTGTGTTAGGTGAATGGGTAAATCACTACACTACAGGGCTCTTAGACGTCTTACAAAGGTTGGAAGAGAATAAAAAAATGATTACTGGTAGCCTCAGTGTGCCTTGGAGGGGTTTGGTTCTGATAACAAGTAGTTATTTCCTTTTTGGGTTGGTTTCAGAGTTGGAAATTTACCCAGGATTTTTAACTCAGGAAGATGATAAAACCTGGAATGGAATATCTTTCACAAAGAGACCTTTACAAAGCGTTTAGGAAACCGAATGGAGAGAAAATAAATCTTATCTATGAAGTTATTTATACTATTTGAGTTTGAAATTGGATATTCAGCCTTGACAGAATTGATTAACAGTTGATAAACAGTGAGACATCTCCCACACAGACCATAGATTTCAGTGCAAGGTTAGATTAATAGTGTTTTCTTTTTTTAATCATTTATAAGTGTCAGTTACCAGTTCTTGTTAACTTTTAACTATATTAGGGGAGCAGTTTTCTGTGTTTTAGAGCCCAATGACACTGAGTGGAAAATATACTGGTATATAGGGCTAGTGTTAGGATTTGACAGACATTTCTGTGTGTATTTTCTCTGCTAGTGGCCTTGAGTTTAATCTAATCTTGACTGATGTAGGCAAAAATCTCGTGTAACTGAGTCTGCTGGCAAGTGACTAATTTCAAGGGGCTGTAAAAATTTATGAAAATCAAGAAGTGTTCAGTGGTTCAGTCTATCAGAATCATATACCCTCATTCTCATGTCTTTTTATGAAAGCTGGCAAACTTTTCAGTCAGTTACATGTTTGATGCTGTCATCGGTATCATGTGGGATGAGGGACAGTGGAGCTTTGAACAATGTCAGGAGTGATGTTAATACGGTGGGTTGGAGTGATAAAGAACGAGAGTGCACATAATGAGCTTAAAATGCCTGCAAAAGACCCCTACACATGTGACAGTTTATGGGTCTTAACAGACTTAAAAGGCACGTGAGTTTGAGTGCTGAGTTTGATGTGTGAAACTCTCGAATAGCACTGGAAGCTCAGGATAATGTCAGAGCTAGCTGGTTAGCAGGGACTGATCTTTTCAAATTAAGAGAGGTGATGTTTCTGTAGTGAAGTGATTTTGAATTGTGTTGTCCTCTTGGATGTAAAAAAAAAAAAAAAAGTAAATGACTAATAAAAAGAATTTCTGTGTGTGGGGAAACACTGTAGCCTGTCCAGAGATGCACTTCTTAGATTTTACATCACGCTTGTCTTTGTCTTTTATATTTGTGTTTTAATATCTAATCTGCAAAGTATATTTCAATTTTAATATGTTTGTTGTATTGTAAATAATAGTCATTTATGTAAGTGAAAATGTAGTGGGAATTTGTTGTTCCCTTGTCTGACAAACTACTGCTGAAAGCTGACGTGTCAACTGTAGGCTGTTGCTGTTAAATGATTTATTAAGTCAGTAATCTGAGGGTAGTGGAGCGTGCGTGTGTGTGTGTGCGTGCGTGCATGTGTGCGTGCATTCACGCATGCGTGTGCATTCATGCGTGCGTGTGTTTGTGTGCATTCACGCGTGCGTGTGTTTGTGTGCATTCACGTATGTGTGCATGCATGTGCATATTAGTAAAATCTTAGTCATGGTGACAACAGCACTTTTTACAGATTAAATCTGAGAAAGGTGGTGCAAACCTATACTGACGTGGAGGATGAAAATATAAACTGTTGCATTGCATGTGCTGATATCAAACATTTATGATCAGGTGGCCTTGACATCAGACATGCCGCACTAAATATTAACCAACTTGAACCGGTAAGCAACATAAATTCACACCATTATGTAAGTTCACTATGAGCTCATTGCTGTTGGAGCTGCCCCATTAATCTTGTATGACTGTATAAATGTGTTGAGGTCTCAGTTTGAACATTTATTTAAAAAGCATTGACAGCTTTGAAAGATCTTATTTATCTTGGCTATTGAAGGTGAAAACGACAACGATAGTGATTAACACCTTATATATTTGTATATCAGGCTGATGAAAATTGCATATGTGCATGTGTTATCATGGTGATTGACTTTAATACATTTCATGCAAGATAACTGACAGAAGATAAAAGATCAGCATCACCTTGTGGCTAACAATCCAGTTTACCAGGAAATGTAGAAATTTTGGATTCTTTTAAGATTCCCAAAGAAATGATTAATCAAAACAAGACACTGAGAAAAATTTTTTGCACAATATATTCCAGAGAACTTGAACTCAATACTTCTGTAGACTTGATGAATATGGTGGAAGTTGCAAAAAAAACCCAAGACAAGGGAGATAAGCTAGGGTTTATTCGCTTCTTGTGGTGGCAGGGACCGTATCAATAATTAAACTCCTGTGAATACTATAATGAGTAAAATAGAGCTTCAAGTGCTATCCTTCAGTCTCCTAGTAGACAAACCTATGGTATCAATTTGAAACTCCTACGTCACCTTATTTTCAAGTTATTGCATTTACAAACTTGGGTGTCCACAGTGCCAGTCTGTTGAGGTGACGACAATACCCCATTGGCCTTTTACAGCTGAGGGGTAAAAATGAAAACAACGAATTTACAATGTATCTGCTGGACATGCAATTTTGAATCTGTGAACCGAAACGTTTATGACGAAAGGTTCGGTTAAAACCTTGCATTATTCTTTCATAATAAACCTCAGCTTATCAGGAATCTCTTAAAAACCAAAATATGACCAAAGTTTTGGGCAAAACGTTGAAATTACAGAGACACTAAAACAAGCCATAATCTTTGAAGTTCTTGAATTTTTAATTGTTAGATACATATTTGCAGTATGTGAATAATTGAAGCTCAGCTCCACTGACCTGTTATAGTTTGCAGAACTAGAGTGGAAAAAAAATGTTAGCAGAACCGACAGTGAGTGTTAACTGTAGCTTGATAAGCCTTTTGGTAACTTTTGATAACTTTCTGTTGCCTCACATGCTCATACTTCTTGTGATTCTTGGTGTTCAAAGAAAAGCCTTTAGTCTCTTTTTTGGTCCATCAGCCCAACATCTATTTTTGTATTTGTCTGCATGTGACTCTCACATGCCGTTACCTTCTGTAGCATGATTAATTTTTAGTAACAAATGTGTACACGGACCTCATTGTTTCTTTTTGTCTTCATGCCATTGTGTTTTCAGCTTTCCCCATCCAAGTTAATCTTTAACAGCTTTCAGTCACTCTTTCCTTTGTCCCTATGTTCCACCTATTTCTCACTCTTTTTTTACTCATATTCACTCTCTGTGTTTCGGTTTCTTTTCCTGTCTTTCTTTTACAAGTTTTGTATGATCATTTCTATTTGTCTGAAATGAAAATGAGAAAAGAGCATCGAGAAGTGTCTGTACTTATGCAAAGTGAGGTAGCATTAATGGGGGAAAATTGTAAATAAACAAGAGTGTCTAAAGGAGTGCCTTGTAGAAAATAACCATAGTAAAATTAAGAGGGAAGGTAGCTATTGGAGGGAAACAACAGAAAATTTGCAAACAAGGACAAGCTGATTTAAAAAGTGACCCAGGAGGAAAAGGGTGAGTGATTACAAGAAAAGGGGGTGGGGGCAGCAGAAGCAAGCTGTGGAAATAAAGTGTGGGGGTGGGGGTAAAGGGTCGAGACTTCTGAAAGGCCCTGTGGGGGGTTGAAACATGAAGGATGTATAATGAAGAAAATGTAGAAAAACTAAAAGCAAAGGAGGTCAACCAAGATGATGAGAAAATAGGAATTGGAAAGGCAGAGGACAGCTGGTTTTGTGTTGCATCTCACTGTGTTTGGAAGACTGCTGTTGATTATTTTGTTACTGAAACGTCCAATCTTATCTCTAGTCTTTGGTAAAATATTTGAATCTGTCATCCTTAAGCCCTAAATCCAATAATTCTATTCATTGCTCATAAGCTAATAGGCTGAATAGCCTAAATAGCTCATTTGAAATGAATGAAATATCTAATATTGACATGTTTGTTAAAAGCACAATGTGATGAGCGTAAAAGAAGACTTTAACAGAAGACAAAATATGGGCGAGGAAAAAAGAAAACAAATATGCAGGGGATGAGTAAAAGAAATGTGAGGCAAATAAAGAGGAGAGTGGATGTAACGGGCAGCTGCAGCCAGCCCAGTGGAAATGTACATGGTCTCAAAATAGGAGAGTGTGTTATGTAAGTACTTTGGGACTGTAGTAAATATGTGAAGTCACTGAATGCATATCCAGAGTCTGGGTCCAGTGAGGTCCACCCTCACACACAATGGTTCTCTGTTGTGCACAAAACTTTTGGCCTGAACTTTAAATCATCCCACAATTCATAATGGTTTCCAAGGCCAGTCTAACTCCGTGGGAGTCATGTTGTAGGAAATTGTGGAATAGCAACATTCCCGTGAACAGATTGGGTTCAGTCTCTTTGAAATGATGCCTTTTTCTTGGGATGAACCACCTGAGCAGCTAAATCTACAGCTACACATGGTCACCACTCAATTACTTCTGTTTTCCACCACTTATCTGGGTCCAAGTCTGTAGTGAAAGCAGACTACACAAGATAGATGATGTGGCAGAGAGGTAAAGCTATCTCTTCCTGTGAAGTCCTGAAGCACTCCCAGGGCAGACTGAGTACACATCACTTCAGAGTGTTCTCGGTCAGCCCCAGGATTTAAACGCAATTAATGTGCCTAGAAGATCTAATCTTAGAAGCGCCCAGGAAACATTCTCATCAGATGCTGTTTTCCAGTGATGTTCAAGACGATTCATTGCAGTATGCTGAATCACTAGAATCAGTTAGTTCAAAAGAATTGTTCAACAAATCGTTCAGCTTTGACCGAATTGTACTCACTGGAATTCAGCACAGTAACATTTCTAGTTAAAGGAGCTAGTGCTAGCGATCATAACGGACAAGCTAAATGCTATTCATAATTCTTGAGATTTTAATGATTTCCTAGCTGAAAATTGGGGAGTAGTACTAATATAACTGTCAAGTCTTTATTTTTAAAAATTATTTTAAGCTACTCTGCAATTCCCTCCAAAACATGAGAGGTGATTCTGGCTGTTTCAGCAACTGACTGTCACTGCGTCACTTTACATTCACTGTAAAGTACTTAAAGTTACAAATCATTAAACATAGGCCATTCCCCTGCAGCAAAACGATGAATTACTTTTGATCCTCTACACGCTTTCCTAATACAAGGAAGTTTGTTCACTGGCCCTGCTGGGAACTTGAAGGTATGTGTTTGTCTTCGTATGGCTTTGTAAGTTTAACAACATGATGAATTGAATCAGAAAACAATGGCCTTCCTGTCAGTGTATTCCTGTGCACAAATGACTTAAAACACTTGGCGAGCAAGTTATTCCTACATGTTCACCAGCACCTGACTGGGGACAAAAAAGGTCATTTCAGGATATAATTCTGTTCACTTCACAAGTTAAACTCCTTGCACAAAGCTCAATAGATTGTACTACATATATGCTATGTACAATGTCTTAGGCCGTCCATTATACTTTACACTTCCACAAGACTGTTGGGGCCCCCAAAAGCTTAATCATCAAATCGTCAAAGTACCTATGTACCTGCCAATTTTTGGGGACTTTAGAATACTTCAAATGCACCTATGCCACTTTTCCTTGCTTTTTAGCATGTTGTTGATACTAGAAGTGCCCGATTTGTCAAACTGTTTTATTACTGGATGATTCCCAACTACTACACTAGTAATTTCCAAAAGAACTGGTAGTACACAGTACATCCCAGCTAAACATTTTAATCTTGTTGTGCTTTTCTTTTTATGTATTTGATTTAACTTCACCCTAGCTATTTTAGGCAAATGGCTTCACTCCCTGAGTCAGTTTATTCAGCTTATTGCATTAATTCCTGTGATGTTGCAACACAACAGAGCACATTGCAGTATCACGTGAATTCCTCTTTTGTCTACTAGCTGGTTTCCTTTTTCAATTTAATATCTTAATCCAAATATATACAGGTATAATGTCACATATCTAGTGCTGTTAGGGGTCCTTTGTCTCTCCTAGCAGAAAGTCACTCACACAATATATGCACAAAAAGCCAGTTCTCTCCTCCTAGCATTACTCATTAACTTACTATAGGAAGTTATTCATGAAGATAAATATATGTGTCACTAACTGTGAAATCATTAACTTGTTTGAAATGAGAGATGGTATTGTACAGGGCTGTTTGTACTTAGTCAACCAAATATTGGCAGAAAAAGCTAGTATTTAGGCATGAACAGCTTTTTTTTCCCCCAATTCTACCTTGGTTGAAGATATCTGCTGATGCCAAACACCAATACACTAGTCTTAAATTAACAAGAGGCTAGGAATGATCCTTTATGTGCCTGATTTAATCATTGATTTACTAACTTATTTCCATTAGTTAGTTTGTGTTCATTATAAGATTTGTAGGCTACTGCTTAATGCTGCTATTAAAAAAACACAGTAGTTTCTCCTTTTGTTTCAGTGTGAGTGTGCCTCCCTTTAGTTCTAGTCACACACACAAATAATCTTAGGTTTCTCTTCAGACTTCATAGCTTTTGCGGCTTAGCGATCTATAAGCCGCTCAGATAACGGATAACTCTCTTGCTGGGGTAAATTTTTACCCACCTTAGTGTACATCAATACGTTACAAGCATTCACCCATCAATGCAGTTGGTCACAGGATAATCAAAAACAGTGTTTCATACCTGCTGGCTGCTGCCAGCATGCCAGCAACATCTCATGAAGGAGTGGTGGCCATCCTTAACCAAAATGCTCATTTCTAACTAGTAACAACCCCACCCCACCCCCAGTCTCTCCAAACAACGATATATTATATGAAAACAAATATATGTGTGTGTGTGTGTGTGTGTGTGTATATGTATGTGTGTATGTATATATATATAAAAAAAAAACACCCAGCACGCCCCTGCGGGCGGTTTATCCTTCAAGCTCGGGTCCTCTACCAGAGGCCTGGGAGCTTGAGGGTCCTGCGCAGTATCTTAGCTGTTCCCAGGACTGCGCTCTTCTGGACAGAGATCTCCGATGTTGTTCCTGGGATCTGCTGGAGCCACTCGCCTAGCTTGGGAGTCACCGCACCTAGTGCTCCGATTACCACGGGGACCACTGTTACCTTCACCCTCCACATCCTCTCGAGCTCTTCTCTGAGCCCTTGGTATTTCTCCAGCTTCTCGTGTTCCTTCTTCCTGATATTGCTGTCATTCGGAACCGCTACATCGATCACTACGGCCGTCTTCTTCTGTTTGTCTACCACCACTATGTCCGGTTGGTTAGCCACCACCATTTTGTCCGTCTGTATCTGGAAGTCCCACAGGATCTTAGCTCGGTCATTCTCCACCACCCTTGGGGGCATCTCCCATTTTGACCTCGGGACTTCCAGGTTATACTCGGCACAGATGTTCCTGTACACTATGCCGGCCACTTGGTTATGGCGTTCCATGTATGCCTTGCCTGCTAGCATCTTGCACCCTGCTGTTATGTGCTGGATTGTCTCTGGGGCATCTTTACACAGCCTGCACCTGGGGTCTTGCCTGGTGTGATAGACCCCAGCCTCTATGGATCTTGTGCTCAGAGCTTGTTCTTGTGCTGCCATGATTAGTGCCTCTGTGCTGTCTTTCAGTCCAGCTTTGTCCAGCCACTGGTAGGATTTCTGGATATCAGCCACCTCCTCTATCTGCCGGTGGTACATACCGTGCAGGGGCCTGTCCTTCCATGATGGTTCCTCGTCTCCCTCCTCTTTCTTGGGTTTCTGCTGCCTGAGGTATTCACTGAGCACTCGGTCAGTTGGGGCCATCTGTATTCTTGGATGTTCGTTGTCTCATCCTGGACTGTGGTGCTGACACTCACCAGTCCCCGGCCCCCTTCCTTCCGCTTAGCGTACAGCCTCAGGGTGCTGGATTTGGGGTGAAACCCTCCATGCATGGTAAGGAGCTTTCTTGTCTTTATGTCAGTGGCTTCTATCTCCTCCTTTGGCCAGCCTATTACCCCAGCAGGGTACCTGATCACGGGCAGGGCGTACGTGTTGATGGCCCGGATCTTGTTCTTACCATTCAGCTGACTCCTCAGGACTTGCCTGACCCTCTGCAGGTACTTGGTGGTTGCAGCTTTTCTAGCGGCCTCTTCATGGTTCCCATTCGCCTGTGGGATCCCCAAGTACTTGTAACTGTCCTCTATGTCTGCAATGTTGCCTTCTGGTAGTTCAATCCCCTCAGTTCTGACTACCTTCCCTCTCTTTGTTACCATCCGACTACACTTCTCCAGTCCGAACGACATTCCAATGTCATTGCTGTATAGCCTGGTAGTGTGGATCAGTGAATCGATGTCTCGTTCACTCTTGGCATACAGCTTGATGTCATCCATGTACAGGAGGTGGCTGACAACTGCTCCGTTCTGTAGTCGGTATCCGTAGCCAGTCTTGTTAATGATCTCACTGAGGGGGTTCAGGCCTATGCAGAACAGCAGTGGGGACAGAGCATCTCCTTGGTAGATCCCGCACTTGATGGTGACTTGTGCTATGGGCTTGGAGTTGGCCTCTAGTGTTGTACGCCACATCCCCATTGAGTTCCTGATGAAGGCTCTTAGGGTCCCATTGATCTTGTACAATTCTAGGCATTCCAGTATCCAGCTGTGGGGCATTGAGTCATAGGCCTTCTTGTAATCAATCCAGGCAGTGCACAGGTTGGTCAGTCTGGTCTTGCAGTCTCGGCTGATTGTTCTGTCTACCAGTAGCTGGTGTTTTGCGCCTCTGGTATTCTTGCCAATTCCTTTCTGTGTCCCGCTCATGTATTGACCCATGTGCCTGTTCATCTTAGCCGATATGATGCCTGACAGGAGCTTCCATGTAGTACTGAGGCAGGTTATTGGTCGGTAGTTGGAGGGGACCGGTCCCTTCTTGGGGTCCTTGGGGATCAGGACCGTCCGGCCTTCAGTTAGCCATTCCGGGTGTCTCTCGTTAACTAGCAGCTGGTTCATTTGTGCTGCCAGACGCTCGTGGAGTGCAGTCAGCTTCTTCAGCCAGTAGGCGTGAACCATGTCGGGCCCTGGTGCTGTCCAACTCTTCATACTGGAGACCCTTTCTTGGATATCTGCCACTGTGATGGTTACTGGACCCTGTTCAGGGAGGTCGCTGTGGTCAGCCCTCAGATCCTCTTGTCGCACCTTTCTGCAACTCCGTTAGTTGGCTAACCTCCCTCCGTGCTACTTTGATCTTGCCCTCTAGCCTCCTTCTCCATGGAGGGTACTGCCCCTTGTCGCTGTTCAACTTGTAGCCAAGCATCTCACTGATCACTGTTGCCGTATTGTAGATCAGCTTGTTAGTGTCGGTAATCGTGGTTGTAGGTATTGCCCGTAGTGCTGCATTAACATCATCTAGCAGACCTTCTGAGGGAACTTCACGTAATCTTGGTAACCGGCTACGCGGGATCCAGGTTTCAAGCTTGGCCATGATCCTATTTTTCAGGTCAGTTCCTCTCGCACTCAACGATCCTTCTCCTATCGCACTTGGGGCTATGTACCCAATCTCGGGTGGGGGTGATGATATCTCCCCCCTGACCTGGCGTCCTGACTCCTCCTTGCCGTAGCATTTGTGTTGTACCTCGTCAATCTCTAGCTGTGAGAGCAGTCCCTTCTTTCGAATGTTGGAACACTGAGCTACTAGTTGTTTCGCCGTCATTGTGGATGTTGGGTATTGAAGAATCCATAGGTCCCTCATCCTATTCATGTAGCCCCTTCCGCCGGGGTTACTTGCATAGTAGCATTCCAACAACGCCCTGTTTTCGTCTCTTGCCCACCGATGCCTTCTTGTTCCAGTAGCCCACTTTTCGTCAGGGTGCCCTGGTTCCTCAACACCTGACGCGGACCTTGTTGATCCGGGCGACGTCCGAGCCGGCATGCCTTCATATTTATCTGTCTCGCTCATGTCTGCGGTAGGCTTGCTTAGCATAGGGGGTCTAGCCTTAGGACCCTTACTGGATACAGACGTCCCAGGCAGGAATCGAACTTGCGATCCTCTGTTCCAAAGGCGTGTAGTCTAACCACTACGCTATCCAGCTCTATATATATATATATATATATATATATAATAATCTCTCAAAACTTAGAATTTCAGTTTCAAATCACTTTTTCAAATGAATAAAACATTTGACCCTGATTTAGCTTCCTAGACAGGTGAGATGAAATGATATCAGTGACGCTGGCATCAACACCTTACTCTGCAATAAAAGCCTTTAAAGAAATGTTACACTGAACATGACAACCGTTCATGTCCAGTCACTTGACCACAGTTTGTGTCCAATTTAAAAACAAATTCAAACAAAAAAGCTGTAGGTGCAACTAAAGTGAAATACTTCCATGCTGTATCTGATTCAAACATAAGAATCATGCATTCTGACTAACATTCCTGGGTCTGGTAGAAGCAAGGGAGAAAAAACCCAACAACTTTAATTTAAATATCCAGGTAAATATAAACTGGAAACAAAGCCTGTATCTGCAGATAGCCACTGAAAAGTAGTCTTTCCCTCAGTTTTACCTTCTGTAAATATCATCCTGAAAGACACAATAAGATTGAAAGATGAAGACAAAGAACTAGAGGGTGCAGCAACCTAGCACATGGAAAGAGAGGGATGTGGCATTTTCCACAGTGACAGACATCTGCTGACTACTAAGTATGTCAGTCTCTTCCACGACTGTCTTTGTGTCCCTCATTGTCATTGCTGAATGGAAATTTACAGCTACAGTTGTCATCGTAACCCTTATAATGTTCAGCCAATCACAGCGCCATATTAAATAGTTTCAATGAGGAAGTGCCGAAGAAGGAAGACTAGTTTTACGGTTTCATCTTAAACGTGTTACCATATATTCAAATCTTTTTATCTTGACTCTGATCAGTTTTAGCTTTCATTTGAACAAATTGCATTCAAATTGAACTGTTTATTTTTACCAGCTTTCTTTTTCATGTGCTATTTAGTAAGGATTAGGCAACAAAACCTCTCGGTGAGCATTCAAAAAAAAAAGATATACAGTTCTTTTTGGGGTGTTTGTTTGTTTGTTTGTTTTTTGTCAGTAATCAGTTTCATGTATCCAACAGATAATTTTTTATGCACTTATTTACATGACCACAGGAGGTCTCCTAAATATTCTTGGTCATTTTCTTCTTAGAACTGACAAAAATGGAGGATGCCTAACCTGATGGTTTATGAGTGGGTGCATAACCTGCTGGTAATGCCTGTGGGAGTGATTACAACTGATAATAGCCATTCAGTGGGATGGTTTGTGAAGCAGATGATAATTTTACAACTTCCTGAATCTTAAGCAACTGTTAAGCAGTTTTCCTGCCTCAGCTAATGTGTTTAGTCTCACAGTTCTTTGTCTCCAGTTCAGTCCCTTGCCACAACTGAAAAACTCAGTCTCAATCGTTCAGTAAAAATGCAGTGCATTCATGAAAGAAGGCACCAAAAATAATATATATATTTTAATTATTATACATTAATAATATTTTTGTTTTTGTTTTTCATGAATGCAGCTCTGACTTGATCTCTTCTTTGTCTTCTGTTTCAATAGAATGGCTCAAAAAGAGAAACTTCAGTGTCTGAAAGACTTCCATAAGGACACTCTGAAACCATCTCCCGGTAAGAGTCCTGGCACCCGGCCTGAAGATGAAGCAGAGGGCAAGCACCCCCAGCGAGAGAAGTGGGCCAGCAAGCTGGACTTTGTTCTGTCTGTTGCTGGGGGTTTTGTTGGTTTAGGGAACGTCTGGCGTTTCCCATACCTCTGCTATAAAAATGGTGGAGGTAAGGCTTTCAAATGCTGCAACAATTTATGTCAACTCATGGGGGTCATATTTTTAGGTTAATGGTTTCCCTTGTGTTCCCCATCTAGGTGCATTTCTCATCCCCTACTTCATTTTCCTGTTTGGTGGAGGTCTGCCAGTCTTCTTCCTGGAGGTCGCCCTGGGTCAGTTCACCTCTGAGGGTGGCATTACCTGCTGGGAGAAGCTCTGTCCCATCTTTACTGGTATGTAGTCCCTAATTAGATCCTCCCTGCTCAAATAATGAGCTTTTTCTTAGGAATCATATTATAGGTGCCCACGATATCAGTTCTAAAATAAAGAAACTGGAGATTATGGTGGTGGTTAGATGGAGTATTCACCCTAATTAACTCTGTCTCGGGTGTAACTTGTCTCATGAGGACTTTCCTCAAGGAAACCCATTACTTACTGCTGTTGAATCAGTAATTTCAGACACATCACTATAACTATTTCATTGAAATCTTGGGTATTATAATGATCATAAAATTCCAGTTATTGACTTAAAAAAACTTTCTTTCCATACACCTGCACCTGCACTTGTACCTGTGAGTTCAGCTTCACTTACTTCCCCTTCTTTTGATAGCCCGCCAATTTGACTGAGTGCAGAGTACTTTCCATATCCAATCCGAGACTTTGAATTTTTCCAGACCTCTGTTTTTTCCACTGAGAAATGGCTGTGTAACATAAGGCTGAGTCACACCAGGTTTTCATCCAATCAGGCTGCTGAGACTTTACCCTGCAGCCGTTACCAGGCAGCCAAGCCTGCACTGGTACACCAACATACTGAGGACTCTATTGTGCTTTAACCTTCTCTGGCTCACACCTGCCAAGAGGCATTTCTTCAGTGTACTCTGACAGGTCCTCTGTAGTTATTTTCTTCCACTTTACTGAGCTCAAGTCTTTTCTTTTTTCTTTTTCTTCTTCTTTTTTAATTCTAACGTCTTCTTTCTCCTCCTGTTATTAAATGTCTTATATATTATTTTTCCCTCCTGTCCTTCTGTCCTGGGCATCTCCACTTCCCCTTCTTCATTTCATTCACTGTTCTTCTCACCTCCCCCTCTCCTCCTGTTCACTACCAGCCAAATAAGGTTAATGTATTCCTCCCTGTCTGTTCAATTCTGAATAGTCATTTTTTTGTAATATGTATACTGCTCCATCTTCAGCAATTGCACATTAACAGTCATTATTTCTGAAATGCATTCGTGGCTTCAGTTCAGAGCTATAAACACATTCATTTCTTTCTTATGATCTTAATTATTTACTTGTCCTGCTATTCTTGCTTTCACATAAATACACAATCTTTCTTCTTTTCAGACACATTATCCTCTTGCAGTCTTGTACATGGATATCACAGACACACACACACACACACACACACACACACACACACACACACACACACACACACACACACACACACACACACACACACACACACACACACACTCTCTCTCAAGACAGTGTACAAAGTGTCCTGAATCACACGTTGTTATGGCAACAGCGCAGCAACACATCAGAGAGATGATGAGAGAGAGAGGGGAAAAAGGCAGAGCACAGATCTGAGGACCAGACAGATGGATTGACAAAAAACAGGAAAAGGTGGAGAGGGATTTAACAGAGGAGAGAGGTTTGAATGGAGAAGAGATGATGAGAGTGAGGGAATTAGAGGAAGACAGGGGGGGAAACAAAACATGGTAAAAGCAAAAGACAAAATAGAGGATATGAGTGAAACAGAAGCGAAAGGTCTATACTACAAGACTTAGAAAAAATAAAAAGAACATTATAAACAAGGGGAGAAAATCCAAGCAAAAAATTATCAAATATAATATGGACTTACTGGTATTTGTTGTTGCAATATATTATGTTGTGGGTTTAAAGTGAAATGTGATGTGATTAGCTTGGATTCAGAAATTTGAACTGTTGATGGCATTTTTTGGCTTTAAGGCCAAAGAGAGGCCAATAAAAACGGAGCAGATAGTATTAGACAGTATTAGATAGTATTAGAAAGGAATAGAAAAACAGCAAGAACTATAGACTGCATCTCGCACTCTTACACAAATAAATTACTGCTTCTGTGTAAACTGAAAGTTATGAGGGCTTGAAGAATAAAACTGTCATTGAGTTGTTGTGGCTAAACAGAACATGAACACAATGTCAGTGAGGGTAAACAAAATTACAACTTGGCCTTATTTGATTTGAAACAAAGCTTGGTAAAACACATGGGTGGCAACGTTGTGATATGTTATTCATAAAATGAGGGCTTCTAAGGTCAGCAGATGAACGCAAGATGTGACGTCATGGAGGAGGGCACAGCTCTTTGATTTGCAGCGTACCATGTGATCCAAGTGTTTGTGTGTATCTTGTGAGCATGTGCATGTCTGTGTTTTTTAGACATATAGAGGTTATGATGCTGCCAATTAGCTCAGTGATTAAAATAACATAATACAATGTTAAAATATTCCATGCATTCATTAGCACACTAACACGCACAGACACAGATTGCAAATTAGAATTTAGTCAGGCAGTTCACAACACCAGCACACACACACACACACACACACACACACACACACACACACACACACACACACAGAAGGCCAGTGACGTTGAAGGACATTAATTTGTATGAGTGGCCTCAGTCGGCTGTGTTTACAAAAGCAATACAAAGCTTTTTCTGATATACTTACGAGGACCGTCGGTGACCTCTAAACTAAAATCTAATCCATGTCCAAATCTTGGTCCAAATCCCAGTTTCAACATCTGTTCTCATCTGAAGCAAGGGTTGGGGTTTTTCTTCCCTTCATATCCTTGTGTAGTGCATAAGAGCACACAGGAGTGCACACACAACTCATGTGTTTACCACCAGCTTATTCAAGTCATTCAAGGCCAGTACTGATGCAATGAATCTTAGCTGATATTAAACATATTAGATGCACTATAATTAAAACTGAAGGTTAAAAAAGAAATAAATGATTGCTTTAGACCTTGTATTGGGTAAATGTTGTCCTGTACTTGTGATATCATTTTATAAGGACTAGCTATTTTGTAAAAAAATGGATCTGATACTGCTGACTTTTCTGCAGATGTACAAATCTTGCAGTTTGCACTGTAAATTCTGTTAAGCGCATGTAACACTTAGTGCACAAAACCATTAAAAACAGGAAGTATCACTGAGACTCAAACTTGTGAGGATGCAATGACTGGCTTGTAGAAATCTTTTTATCTAGTGAAATCCAAGTTTGCAATTTTCAGTTCTATCTTTTTTTTTTTTTTTTCTTTTTACATTTTAAAACTATTTTTAAAATGGTGTATCATATATTCAACCACTGCCATCTTGTGCTTTACACAAATTTCCCATAGAGTTTTGCTTAGGATTCAAATCTTTGTTTTTTTTTTTTTTTCTCTCCTTCTTTTGAACATCTCTGCCACTGGTCTTGTCGTCTTTTGTGGCCAATCAAACATCAGCATTAAACCTCTTCCTCTTATACAAGAAAACTGTGTGTTGAAAATTGTGGGGCTTTGGAAACAGTCACTAAAATATCATGTCTTATATAAGTTGACGTGCCAGAAAATGGCAATATTGAAATTGTTGTATATTATTTCAGAGAAAAGTAATAGTATAACTAATAATTATTAATAGTGATTTAATAGTTTGATGACCCGCTTCTTGTTTAATCCCCTGAACCGCTCTATTCTCTCCAGGCATTGGTTATGCTTCCATTGTGATTGTGTCCCTGCTGAATATCTACTACATTGTCATCCTGGCCTGGGGCCTCTACTACCTGTTCCAGGTAGGTTTGAGGGGGGGAAAGACAGCTGTTGAATATTCCATTTCATTTTCCACTTGTTTCAGGCATGTATTATTTACAATGGAGATAGGTGAGGAATTTACATCCGGGTAGTGCAATCTTTGATTCTTGTTAATTTAACTACCAGCTAACTGCCATGCAAGTTTTGTCTAAACTTACATTTTTCAGGGGACACATTCAACAATAGCTGCATAAAGAAGTGACTAGCCTGCTACCAGAACATGAATATAGTAATTATTATTAATAATAGTAATAATGCAGTTGTCATCATTTATCTTTTTTTTTTTATTATTATTATATCCCAGTGTTTTCAGCCTGAGCTGCCCTGGGCCAAGTGCAATCAGCCCTGGAACACTGATCATTGCATTGAGGACACCTACCGCAAGAACAAAACCCTCTGGGTGGCTGCCAATGCCTCCAACTTCACCTCCCCCGTCACCGAGTTCTGGGAGTAAGTTACATAAAACCACACACACCTGCACACTTGCATAACCACAAACAATTGTTCATTCTTTGTCATTAAAAGTTCAGTCAAGGTGAGGTAGAAAGTCGGCAATGAAACCTGCAGCTTGCAGACACACACCTACAGAGGATTATTTATTTATTTACCCATTTATTTATTGTTACAGGCATAATGTACTCGGTATCTCCAGTGGTATAGACGAGATCGGCCCGATTAAATGGGACCTGGCCCTGTGTTTACTGCTTGTGTGGGTCATCTGCTTCTTCTGCATCTGGAAGGGCGTAAAATCCACTGGAAAGGTAAATATCCTGTAGTGTCTCGTGTTCATTGCTTCGTCACTTCTTTATTCCTCTTAGAATACAGGGACCTGGTTTTTACAGGACATTAATTTCAGCTAACATCCAAGACATGGTCATGCTTATCTGATTTTTATTTCTCGCCTTTGTGGTCTGACCAGGAGAACAATTTGCTATGTTTACATTTCCTTGTGTAAATACAAAAATAAGCTCATAGGTTTTCAAACTAAACAAAGGCAAATATGGGTGACATAATTCATGTTTTAAATGTTACAATATTACTATTTAATACACTACTGTGTGCAGAATGTAGTCAATGGTGACTAAAAGAGGACAAAGTTGTAACACAATTTCTTGTTGCTTGACAAATCACTACGGATTTTTCTGATAAATTGATATTGGGTGCTTCCATGCATCAAGAAATTACCTAAGAATTTGTAGATTGCAATTGTTTTATTACTAAATATAATATCTACAGTGAAGAGCCACTAGTGTTGTAATGTGTATGCCCCTGCTTGTGTTACAACAATGTCTCTGGCCTGTTGAGACACAAGTTCTCCTGTTCTTTACAGGTACTGAGACATTTGCAGCAAATCTGTAGAGCGTGAGGGGGGTTTCATATGTTACACTTCATTTCCTAGTATGCTACACAGATGCCTGGTCAAAGGAAGGTCTAAGAAGTTTGGACAACAAGTCAATGCCATGAGCATTTTGGCATTTTGCCCAAACCCTTCTTGAACTCTTGTTGCTGAGATGCTTTGACCCTGTTGTCTAGACATCTTAATTTGGCCCTTGTCACAGCTGCTGAAATTTTATGCTTGCCAGTTTTCCCAATTCCAACATCAATTTAAAAAAATGACAGTTCACTTCCAGCCTAATATATCCTTGACAAGTGAAAGCTGTCTGTTTTATAAATTGGTATTTTCTCTACATTTTTCTATAGTATTGCAGGATAAATGTAATCTTGGGTATTTCAATATAGGGAATATTTCAGACCACGTTGAATTGCTGCTGCAGTAACAGCAGCAACAGCTTGCTCCAAGACCAAAGGCAATCAATCCCAGACCGCTCTTTTTATAGCCCTAACACACTTTATTGATTGCGCTGACCTGATTGATACTTTCTAGTTGATCCAAGTTGTAATTCTTGTATTATTGTCACTCCTGCAAGGCCAAATGTTGTCACAGTTTTCCACATAAGAGATACTGGTACACCGCTATTGATTTAACGGACCACCTGTGGTCTGTTGTTGTCCAAAATATTCCCAAGTTCACACACTGATCAAATCCATTATCTGTAATAAAGCCAGAGTATCAGCTAGCTGGCAAAATAAAACTACTGTGGATGGAGATTTGATAAGCTAATATATTGGCAGTAAAATAATTCAAACTGGATCATTTAGAGTTTGTCTCCGAAATGTGTGACCTTGCTCTTCTGTACCTGTGGTCTCCCCTTATAGGTGGTCTATATCACAGCCACGTTCCCTTTCGTCATGCTCATTGTGCTTTTGATCCGTGGTGTGACGCTGCCAGGTGCTACTGCAGGCATCAAATTCTACCTGTATCCTGACCTCACTCGCCTGAAGGACCCAGAGGTAGGTGTTAACCTGAGGTGCATGAGCAAGAAAACACTGTTATAGCTTTCCTTCACTAGTTTGACCACATACCTGTCCGGCTGTTCATACAGAAAAGAACCAAATTTAAATTCCAAAATTGTTGAACTCATAAAAATGGAACATGTGGTTTACAAGGAAATGAGACCGCAATAATATAATTGCTGTTGTCCTTTTTTTGGTTGAATGGCAACAAAACACATGCCTGCACACTGATTTGTAAAATGTGGCAAAAGAAAAGCCAAAAAAGGTTTTTCATAAACAACCAGAAACACAGTTTTATCCCACTTGCTTCGCTGTACAAAATCCCCTTAAATTCCCCCCCATCAGCAAGCCTCAGCCTTTTTGTCCCCACTTCCTTCTTGGTAGGTGTGGATTGATGCTGGCACCCAGATTTTCTTCTCCTATGCCATCTGTTTGGGTGCCATGACGTCCTTGGGGAGCTACAACAAGTACAAATACAACTGCTACAGGTGAGCCATTAGTTTTCAGTGAGGGGGTTAGCGATAGGGGAGAGAGGGGGGGCTAAAGGGATCCTTGTGTGTTCATTAACAAATCCTCCTCATGACATATGTGTGACATAGGGACTGTTTGCTGCTGGGAGCCCTCAACAGTGGTACCAGTTTTGTGTCTGGCTTCGCAATATTTTCCGTCCTGGGCTTCATGGCACAAGAGCAAGGGGTGGACATTGCTGATGTGGCAGAGTCAGGTACGAGGGTTCTGTAAAGGCGGCAGTGATGGTGGGCGCTGCTTCCTGGTTAACAAATAAAACAATAGCAATTATGAAGAAAAACAGCAACGAAACCTGAGTGAGAATTCGACTACACGTCCAGTTTCGAAATGAGTTGAAATTTGGAATTGAATGGATTCGCTGATTGATCTTGAATGACGGCATCAGAATATAAAAGCTTCCGAAATCAAACACTCCTTGACAAAAAGTAGAAATATTGACTTGATTTGTTAGCGCTCATTCGAACGAAACAAGTTGGGGCTGAGATGCATCTGAAACTCGATTGTGCTTTTTTAGGCACGCGTTGAAAACTGTAGCGGAGTGCACTTAGAATTAGCTGTGTCATATTGTACATGGATCTTGTGCCAACGTGATGTAGTTCTGAATTGTTCCTTTTGTGTACACGAGAGATTCCTGCCACCATTATTGTGGTTCCTTTTTTTGCGTGACATCGGCATATGTGGTTCTTGATTCTTTCTATTATTTATTTGTTGTTTTTAATCATGGTAGCTAGAGCCAGCGCCTTTATCTGTTTGGGTTTCTTTTCCTCTCCAATCATGTTGTCCATGTAAGACATGATTTTGTTTTGAATGCATGACTATCAGTATACTTTAGGTAAAAGAAAAAGAGTAGTTGTTTTCACGGCATCGTGAGATTGAGATATTTTGGAAAATGGCTTTGAGGGAATTGTAAGTGTCGACATCTTTTCAGCGTAGGAAGTGTAGTTTTCAGACAGAATCACAGGATTTAAGTTAAAAGCAGATGTGCAAAGGTATAAGTCACCCTCAAATGTGTTGGCACATGAAGCTTTGTCAGATGAGTCACAAACTTGAAATCTATACTAATATTTGTTTTTTCTGGTATATCATCATCAAATGCTCTGATCTTCATCTCTGCCCCATGATCGACCAAGAAAAAAACCCAAAATGTAGCTTTCAGTCTGCTAATGTCAAAAAAAGAGAAACTGTCCTTGCTGCCAGCCCAGTTTATATACACTTAGAGTGGCAACGTATTGGTGGGGTGTGCAGAACTTTCAGAGATCAGTGTTGTTTGGTGAGTGGGCTGATGCTCCACAGGGAACTAGAATAGAAGTGTTGGTCAGAGGAATTGAGTCGAGCACCCTGCATATCATGGTTATCAGCTTGGTTTTCATGCCTTAGAAAGTTTGTCCACCTTTGTGGGTCTATGAACACGGAAGGTTACGTAGACAGCAGAATATAATAAGTATTGGAACATCTGCATGCTCATCAAGCCAACTCAGGCAAGCAGGTTATGAAAAGCCCCAAATCATCAGAAGTAAGTCTGCCTTAACTGCTAATGCTTGAATGTTTTGTGCACGACAGAATGTGCTGACTGAATACTCAAAGAATACTGTGGTTTTCACAGTAGAATGTAAGCACACACGACATGGCATTCAAATGCAGCTTTGGAAGTATTTGTAGAAATGACTGATCAATTTCATTGAGTTAATATAGCATATGGTTGTTTCAGGTATAGGAAAGGTTTTTGTTTTTTTCTTTCTTTCTTTGTTTTTTTTTTGTTTTTTGTTTTTTTGAGTCAACGCGCGGTGTTTGGTTGGATGCCTCATCATAATTTGCTACAAAAAATGCAACACATTGACACATCTTGTTATCAGCTGCAATGCTGTTTCGCTGTTATGGCTGCTTCCCTGTTCTTTGACTTCTGTTGTATAGTTCCCGATGTAGCAAGTCAAATAAGACCTCATTTAAAAAAAAAAAAAAAAGAAACTACAGAAAAAAAGAACATGTTTGCTCTTTATCTGACCACTCATTTTGCATCTGCTGCTGTTTTGCATTGGTCCTTTTGCATTCCTTATAGAAAGGGTCATCCTAATTTCAGTCAGGAATGCAAAATGGCTTGGGTGAATTCGTTGAACCGTCTTTAGCAGTTGAGGTTATATTTTGCATAGAATTGCTGCAGTGTTGTGGTGTTGTATGGTCTTTTTGGTAATTTTATTCCACATAACCCATGTACCAGTTTTATTCCATTACATAATGTACATGCATCCATTTACTGAATGCTTTACAAGTTATCTCATGATTTACTTACTTCCACAGAGCTGCAGCTACATTATACTAAAGCGTGCATTTAATGTCATACTCTACCTGTATTTATTTTTCTGTTTGCCTTTTAGTGTAAGAATTCAGTGTAATATGTCCTTGTTAATGATATGAAACTGTGCTGTGTTGAGTGTATACAGTTTATAGTGTGCCATAATGTGTTGCTCATAAGAGGTAAGTATGTGTATTACATATACTTTGGTGTTAGTGCATACTAGCTATATACAAAGTCATAAAACCAAAGTAAATAATTGTTCCCAACATTTAGCCAGTTTTTTATGATGTGTTCATATCCTGTTCTGCGTCTCCATTGTTTGGGGCTTCTTTTTCTCCCCCATAGGGATGCAGATCAGATGAGTTTATCATATGGTTCTAATGTTGCCTTACCCCCTTCCCCTTCTTTCTGCTCTTACCCCCTTCCCCTCTCCTCCGCAGGTCCAGGCCTGGCTTTCATTGCCTACCCTAAAGCTGTAACCATGATGCCTTTTCCTACACTCTGGGCAATCCTCTTCTTCATTATGCTGCTGCTGCTTGGCCTCGACAGTCAGGTTAGAGGAAAAACAAACTTTCACACATGGGTGACTGTTGGAGCTTCAGGAGGTTCGCCATAAAAGGAAATTCTGGTGACACTTACAGGCGTCAGCTATTTTTAAGGTTCCCATAAGCAAAACCTTTAACTGCTCATTGGCCAACCACAGAACCAAGTGTGTGAAGAAGCTTGTGCACAAATACAGTGGTGTTTGAAAAAGACTTTGGCTGGATATTTCGTGCTTTAAAATGTCTGTTTCTGTGCATAAATATAGACACAAAAAGTCATCAAATAGTATTCATTAATAGGTGAACGACAACTGGAAAAAGATTTATATAAGATTATGTTTCAAATTCAGGAGAAACTGTTAAAAAAAACCACAACATTACATTACACAAACATTACTCTTTCAAGGTCATTTTTCTTTGAATCTTTGCACCACTCTGCAATAATCTTTATTATCAACAGACCGAGAACGTCTTTAACACCAATAAAACGTATGCAATCATGTGTATATATCCTTGCTATTGACCCCCTGTTGAGGTAGGCTACGATGCACACTTTAGTTGATGATTTTTTTTTCTTTTTTTAATATAGAAAATTTATATTTTTCCTTTCCATATTCATTGTTATAATTATTTTCCTTGTTTTTGCTTTTATCAAAGCCACAGGGAGCCACTGCATGTAAGCCAGAGCTGCATTCAGCTATGGAGTGACCCAAAATGTATTTCTTACCCGTGCCCTGTAAGTGGGTGCATGATAGCACAGTGACGCGCACCACAACTGAGGTGGTTTGTGTGGTTGAATATTCGTCTTTAGACTCATAAGGGAATAACAATAGAACTACTTCTGCTTTTTACCTGAGTTCTAAGCTTAGACACTTTACACATTGTACCACAATTTCAAAAGAACCAACAATAACAACTCCGCTTCACCCACTCGTTAAAATGGTCTGTGTTTGAAATTTTACACAGCCACGTCATATAGTGCTGCCAAACCTCAGCAACAAAAGTTGCACTGAAATATTTTGGATACTTATTAGTGCATTTATCCTTTTTTGATTAATGCCACTGTATCTCTCGGTTCCCCTGCAGTTTGTGGAGGTGGAAGGGCAGATCACATCACTGGTGGATCTGTATCCGTCCTTCCTAAGGAAGGGTTACCGCAGAGAGGTCTTCATCGCTATTATCTGCTGCATCAGCTACGTGCTTGGACTCACCATGGTTACCAAGGTAACAACACAATGGAAAGTGAACACAAAAGAAAGCACCAGCAATCATGGCCAGAGCACTTTTAGAGCACTTAGAATCAGTGTAATCATTAGAAAATTATAAAACAGTCAAACTCTGATGTGTTGTGAATTACAAAAACAGTACTCGAACAGAAATGAATCACTCTGCAGTATTTCTGCAGTATTTCTCCACATGTTCACTACACCCACTGATAAATATACATACATACATACATACATACATACATACATACATACGCACACTGTGGTTGCTGACCTCATTTCAGGCTCCATCTCCCAACTCAATACTCCAGGAAAAACAGTGTTCAGACAGCTATTAGTGTCGATCCCAAAAGAGATGACAGGGGGCTATTTATACTGTCAAGTCATGAGAACTTCCCTTCCCTCGTTTGATATTAATAGATACAGTAGACTTGATATAGCTTTTCTAAATCTCGTGCTTCCTCCTTCTTCTCTCTTGTTCCCGTCTGTTTCTTTTGTCTGTTGTTTTTCATCTCATTTAATTTCATCTTCCCTTTGCATTTACCTTGTTTGTAGCACCTATCTACAGTTTCCCTCAATGTTCTCTCATCCTCATCCTCCTTAAGCTTCATCTTAGCTGATTCTGTCTTTTTCACCTTTCTTTACTTGTACATAAGGCTCCTGGCAGTTCCTCATTATTGCAGTAATATCTGTAGAAGCACACCTTTCTCCTTCATTTGAAAAATGCAGCAGTCCTGATACAGCAGGTACCTGGTATTGTGTATATACTTTTACAATATGCCACATCCAGTATGCCATGGGCCATACTCATGAGAAATGTTTGACATGAAAAAATCAGGTAAAATGTTTAATTATGTTATGATATGAGATGGCAATCACTCATTTTCAAACCTGACTAGAAATTCTGAGTTACTTAATACAATCAGCCTGACAAATCCATTTTTTTGTTTAAATTGTTTTTTAATTACATATTTTTGTTTTCTTGAACACGACCCTTGATAACCCAGTTCCACAGAAATCTATAATGACCAATTTTCCTTACACCAAAGGTGGGAAAAGCCCAATATTTTCTTGCTTTATTACTGCAAAGTAAGAAACACTTAAATGAGAATCTACAGGTCAGTAATTATACAAGGTGGGTTTTTTGTTTTGTTCTTCGGCAATCCTCGTACTTCGCTTTTTCTCCTACGATCAACATTTAAACATTATCTCTGTACTTACAACCTCCCATCACTGTTTTCTGCCCCAACCCGTGCTCCCTCCCCTTCTCTTTCACGCCCCCTCTTGTTCCCATGACAATATCTTTTTATGGCAGCACTGGCCTGATTTCAGTTCAGGATTCCCATGACTAACTTCTCACAATGGATAAACGTGTGCACACTCAAAGTACATGTGGACATTTTGGCTGCTCACTTTTACTCTGTATTTACCTTAGCATCCTATAATAGTCAAATTAGTACATGTATGATTAACAGTTTTTCATAGTTGAGTGTTCTTGTCACACTTGTCATTCTTACACCAACTCATTGCAAAGGAAAACCACTATTGTACTTATTGTAGTATAACCCCATACACTTAAAGCCACAGTAATGCTGGTATACAGGTCTTTCTGTTGTAAAGCATGGTAACAAGATGAAAACTGAAAATACCTGAAATGCACCTGGACAGAGGAGAATTTAAAAAACAACAACAAAAAAAACAAACTTATTTTAAAACTAAGTCTGTGTTTTGTTTTGTGTTTCTGTTGTTGTTTTTTGCAGGGTGGCATGTATGTTTTCCAGCTGTTTGACTACTATGCAGCAAGCGGTGTGTGCCTTCTGTGGGTGGCATTCTTTGAATGTATAGCTGTTGCCTGGGTTTATGGTGAGTACTACATAAATAATACTTTTTTTTATTAATGCTTTTCTAATGAACACCAGTTAACATGACCTTGTGTTGTGTATTCAGACAACAACAAGTTTACTGATTAAGTACCTAGTAATGTCTACCTATTTAATATCCCAGCTATTTGTGTGTACACTCTTTTGTTATAGAAGGTGACAGACAGACAGCTTAAAACAGAAAAGTCCGCATAGACACCTCAAATCTATCTTGTCAGAAAAAATATACTTATTTCTGATCATGAATCTGCAAACAATTAATAAAGGATGAGGTTGTCTAAAAGTAAAATTTTCTAAATTATTTCCTGTCTGTAATCTGTGACATGTTAGTTACTTTGGCAGGTGTCTTTCATGCTGTTGGAATCCATAATTTTGGTTCAATTTACACTGATAGGATTTGAGCCTTCAGATTTCTAATTTGTGGATGAGGCCTAATGTCATAGCATCTAAATTTTATTTTATTTAAATATTTATTTCTTTATCATTTTATCATAATTTCTTTATTTTTTTCAATTTAAAATAATGCTCTAAATTGGCTGAAGTGCTACAGCAATATGACAGTAACAGATTTCAGTAAGAATTCAGCTGCAGTACTTCACAACAGTTAGGAGGCAAGCCAATTGAGTATTTTATCTCCACAGGCGTTGATAATTTCTATGATGCGATTGAGGACATGATTGGCTACAGACCAAATCCTTGGATGAAATGGAGCTGGACTGTGGTCACTCCTTTACTGTGTATGGTAAGGACTGTTGTTTCATCAATCAGATAATCAATTAAACTTGTTCTCATTTCTGAGAAATAATTTCAACTTTTTTCCTCTGAATTAACAATCGACAACTTTTTATTCACTGAAAATTGTACTAGTGTCATCATGAGCTTTTCTTACATATAGTTTAGAGATATTTCACCACGTTATACGTTATACTTTGGGTATAACACAGTAATTTATTTATTATTTATTACCAAATAACCAGATACAAAATAATTAAAAATACATTTAAAAAAACGTACACTTCTGCTCCTCTTCCAATCCAGGGTTGCTTTATCTTCTCTTTGGTCAAATACAAGCCATTGACGTACAACAAGATGTACCAGTATCCTGACTGGGCCATTGGAGTAGGGTGGACTTTGGCCTTGGCTTCTATGATCTGCATCCCCATGGTGGTTGTCATCAAGATCATTCGATCTGATGGGCCGCTCATTGAGGTGGGTGCCTGGCTGTTAACTGTTTAGCTCTTCTCTTTCTTCTCTATTATTCATCACTTCACTTTTAGTGGAATTAATGGAATCTTTTAGATTGTAATTCAGTTACAATCTGTCTGACATATCCTGACATCTTTTCATAAGACTTTGCTCATCAGTTGTCCTTTCTACTTTCCCTATAACTTGACCATTTCTTACCTTCAGTTTTCTAATCCCACCTTTCTCCCCACAGAGGATTAAGGCAGTGGCAGCCCCGGTTCGTGGTGGAGCCAGCTCCCGTCCTGCAGACCACCGTGGGCCTAAGGAGCTCTCCTGTCCCCTGGACCCCAATGGGAACAAGGGCCTACTGATGAAGGCCCCCACTCACACCATCGTAGAAACCATGATGTAAAGGAATGAGGCGGAGGCTCTCCATGAGATCGCTCTCCTCCCCTCTCCTGTCCTCTAAAATGCTTTTAAAGCTAGCTAGCTTTCTGTCTATCTGTCTGTCTTTGTCTGTCTGGTGGACTGATAAGGGTTTTAAAGAAAAAGTTCAAATCTTTTAGGAAAGTTTTGAAAGTAGTTTGCTGTTGGTGGTCTTCATAAGAGGGTAACAGTCACATTTCAAATCTATTTCTGAATGACTTAAACTGTTTTGTTTTTTATTTTTCCGTATAAATTTTCATGTGACTACACGTCCCACTGTGTTCTTGCTTTAAAGGCAAGGTGGCAAATTAGAAACAGCCAGCGGCCATGTTTCACTGGCTACTTTTGCACATAACCAGCCATTATTCTAGAAGAAAGTGGTTATTGAGTCTTGGAATCAAATCATCTTTTGTAGCCACTATATACAGAGAATTCCTACAATAGGCACTGATCACCAAAAATTGTTTTTTTTTGTGGGTTTTTTTAGCTGCTTTGATGGATATTTTATTATTATAATAATAATAGTAATAATTATTATTTGCCAGTTATACTATGATCATCGTATAGTTCTCTGAGGGCATGTGCCACAGGATTACGCTTTGGCATATTCTGTTCCATTATGTTCGGCAGAGGCCTTGTTGATATCAGAGTTATTAGCTTTTTTGCCGAAATATCAAAAACGCAACTCTGCAGACACCAGCGTTAAATGGCTTATCACTGCCGGCTCTTTTCCCCTTGTAATCATAGATTTTAAAATATCAGCAACAATGAGCTTACCACATATTTGGGTTAGTGTTACAAAATATGAATAAAAACAAATAAAATCAATTTCAGCATAAACCAAAACCAAATCAAATTATAATCAGTGACTTTTTTTTAAGTTAATATCTAATCATAATGATGAAAACAGAATCCTCTGAATTCACCTTGTGCCCAAATATTCTCATCTTTCACAGTCAAACAATGGGCCAAAGAGAAAACTAGCACTGAAACTGAATTGGGGAACTTTTTTTTTTTTTTTCCTGCACAAAGAGAGATATCTGAAAGGATTTGAAGTGTGGAGGTTCAACCCTTGACTGTGTTGTTTGTGACGTACTGTACAGTAGTGGCTAATCAGTCTATCAGTATCTATCTCTTTATCTATCTTTCTCTGTTCTAGACCAGTTTACAGTACATTAGTGACTGCACTAGGCACTCTTGGCTTAAAAGTTTGGATTGAATTTGTTTTATTTACTACAAAGGAAGACACATTATTATTATTATTATTATTATTATTAGTTCTTTTTTCCTCTGTCAGTGTTTAGATTTTTTTTAATTAATGTTATTGATATTTACTATTGAATTGCTGTAGTTTTATATAGAAGGAGGAACACTTTCATCTGGTGAAAATACTAAGCTATTATTACAAACCATACATCTATATTGGCAGCCATTGTAGTAAAGTCTTTAAATTTCTTGAGCTTTGGTCCTAGCAACAGTTGTCTTAGGCATCATAGAAATAAACAATGCAACTGTTTCCCCAAATATTATCTCTTACAGAGGGGTGTGGGCCAATTTTTATACATACAAAAAGAATTGGAAACCTGCAATGGCTCCAGTCACAAGTTTGTAATTCTTGGGTTTTTAACTTTTCCTCTTCTGGAAATACCAGGACACAGTATTTATTTCAAAGAAATCTAGCTAGGCAGGACACTACAACCAGTGGTTAAACAAAATTTCAGTAACTCAAATGACTCACATTAACCAATGGTTGGAAGAGACTCCCAGTAGATAAACCAGTGTCTGACTGTCAGTTCATTTCAGACACTGAAATTTGGCAGATGGCTGAGTTTGGTCTTTTCTGGGGTCTCCATGTTGCTTGCTCTCACTTCAACTGAGACCTGAAAAGCTTCACTTTTAACAGCAACTGTTCAAACCTGTCTTTTCCCCATAAATGAATACAGATAATATAAATATAGTTTTGGATTAATTATGTCACACGTGTTGCAGTAGAATGCCCTTGGCACTTTTTTTGTTCAATTTTCATGCACACCAGTGAAACTAGTGATACCCAGACCCCATTAACCCTGTGATGGATTAACTCTGTCTTGAACTCTGTTTGATTTTAGCAATCATGCATGAAAAACTACATTCATCTTGTTAACATAGGGGCCATACTTTTGATTATGTGAATAGCTGGCAACCAAGAGCAGACTACGTGAGAGGTATAACATTTACAACAGTTATGTTCATTTTATTATATCTGTGTAACAAAGGGTTTCTCATGTGTATGCGTCACCAGCGACCATCCACTCAGGATCTTCTTTGTAATGCTTTTGTCTACTGTACAGCTGCATTAACCCAGCATCCAAAAAAAGACACTTAACTCTGGGTGACAGAGCTACATTGGTAGCAATTGAAACTAATGTTTTCATCCAGCTTGGTAAGCCATTAGATCCTTCTTTGCTACAGAGAGATGAAAATCACACCATAACTGCCTATTTTAACCGCAGTCAAATATGAAAAACAGTTACTTGACATAAGGCTATATTGCACTTTTTTTTCATTTTAATCCTTTTGATTTCATATCAAACAATGAGGCCAAAAAATATGTATTGCCTTCTTTTTATTCTGGGCTCTCAGGGGCCTCTCCAGTAAAATTGGTACATTTTCAAAACACTCTAGTCTCACTTTGGTTCTGAAATAAGCAAAAAATAAAAAAATTGAAATTAGATCAAGATGCACACATTACACAGTTATACAGTACACATGCATTGCAGGATTTTCATCAACAGCTTCACATGAGAGGTGATAGTGAGACCAGGGCCTCATTTTCATTTCATTTCCTGGCTCTCGTTTCATTTAAGCTTTGAGAACTTTGTGTCCATTTATTTAATTCCTTCAAATAGAATAAAGTAGTTGATATCATTAAAAGGGATTTGTGAAACCAAATCCATCAGGCATCTATTTTCATACAACTTTTCATATATAAGTCTTCTTTGTATAGCTCAGCTCCCGTTTCCCCACTCCCATTTTAATACAGATACAATGCTTTGTTCTATTATTACACTTTTGTATAGATCTGGTTCTCAGTTTCTCTGAAAAATCTTTGCACTAAGGTTTTAAAAATGCAATTAATGATCTAAAGAAAGATCTGCAATTGCAGTTTAATTTGCTCAGATGTGTTGAATATTAAATGAAATTCAAACTTGCCAACAAAAAGGTATATAGAAAAAAAAATGCCTTAAGCATTGAAAATAAGGCTGAATATTTCTTAGTGCTAAAATTGCTTCAGGGAAATGTGGACTAATAATAACTAATGCAGTCATTTATTGAATTATGCTTCCCCTCAGTGTATATTTACAGTATGTACCTGCTCTCCTGCCTTCATACACTCCCTATCAGTTAGCCTATGTAAAACATCTGTTAACATAAGCTAACTAATTCTCAAAGATCATGACTTTTCAATAGAACTAAAGCATTAGCGATGCACAAGTTTTTACTGATGGATGTTGAAATGTGAAAGTCACCTGCAGGTGAACGTAAAAAGTTTCTGAAGATTTTTTTTTTTCATTTAAAAAGTCATTTATTTTTATTTTATACTGATCTTTGTCGAATTCTGCAGTTTCTCATTCTGTTTTATTTTAGATTGTCTGTTTGTCACATTTGCCTTTTTTATATTTCAGATAGGTTTCAAATATGCAAATCTGTCACTGGAGTGACATGTACAAATATTAATCAAAAAGCAAACACAAAAAAAACAACAACTTATGACTTGTTGTGCAATACTGCAAAATATTTTTTAGTACCAACAGGTGGTACTAACCTTTAAGTAAGACGTAATTTCCTGAAGAGTAAATATTTGAATCTCCAGTTAAACTAAACCCAACAAAGAATCCTTTGTAGTTTGGAAAGTTAACCAAACTAAACCACTATCCACAGTCTTGTCATTTGAAATGCACTGATTAAATATGTGTCACATCAAACTGAATTTTGTTTTAGCAAAATATCATATTTTTGTGACTGATAAAGGTATGAATGCGTGAGGGGTATGAAACACAGTAGCACTGCCACTAAGCCCATTTTCTACCTACTTATATCAAAATCTCGTGTGTGTGTGTGTTTATGTACATGTATGTGTGTGTATTTGAACCTTGGAAATTATTTGATATATATATATATATATATATATATATATATATATATATATATATTTTTTTTTTTTTTTCTTTGAGAAGCCGGCCCTTTGCACCAAAAGCAGTAAATCCAATGAACATGAGTCCACCATATCAAATAACAATTCTACATTCTGCTTATTTAGACATGTCTAACTATCTCTCTACAAAATATTCCAATCAGAATGCTTATCAAATTAAGCTGAAAAACCTTATTGGATCCGCACAAGAATAGCCTGATTTCAAATGTCATATTGTCTACATTTGTTTATTTTTGGTTGGTTTTTTTTTTTGTTTGTTTTGTTTTTGGTTTTTTTGTCTTTTAATGAGAACAACATATCTGCAAGATTTGGATTCGAATATAGATGCAGCATTAAACAAAACAGGGCTGGATTTTGGGCTATGTAACAGTGACACATCTGTTAATGAATAAATACAGCCTTTTAGTTGGGGTCCAGGTCTAGCTAGGTCTTCTGGGAAAATAAGTTGTATTTTATTTATCCTTCTCCCCACATTCTGTCAACTGTTTGATCATGGTCTCTTTCCTTCATTACACCATATACCAGCCCTTCCTTTTTGAGAATGTACATGGGATTTTTTTTTTTTTTTTCAATTCGTAAAGAAGAAGAAAAAACATTTTTAAAAGAATTTGAAAATTTGGGTTTTTGTTTGTTTTTCTATGGCCAATCTGTAAGCTACAAAAGTGTAAAATGTTTTTGTTTTTTTTTCTTAATAAAAAAAAAATGTCTTCAGAAAATGAAGTCTGAGTTCCATGTGTCTAGAGTGGTATTTTTATGCACACATATCCACAGTTTGTTCCATTTAAGTTCAATTACCCAACCAGTGGGACTTATGTACCTAAATCCTCCTGACGACACAACCTCTAATCCCTCAAAGCCTGTAATACAAGCTTTAAGGTATTCAAACCAATGAGGGGGCAGCATACCAGCACATTCAGTGCTTCCTATGATCCTTAAATATGTGAAAGTAATCATTTGGGTTGCATGACAATGCTCTGGGCGAGCCTAACCCTGCAGAAGTCTGACTCGGTTAGAAGACTTGGGTCATCTTAGAGATTTGGCTTACCGAGCTAGACTCTCCTTCATTGTTAGTTGTGGTAGCCACTTCCTCCACTTTCCTCTGCCTTCCACTTTCTTTCTTTCTTTTTGTTAAATAAACCTTTTTGAACAAATTGCATAAACTTCCCTCCTTTTGTATAACTATGACTCTGACATTATAGAGAGAAAACAATGGAAAGCTCTTTATAAGGTCAGAAAAATATTTCTAACACAAAATGACCTTTAACAGATTCAAATTGAGGCATCTGAATCCATATGCCCCAACCATTTGGATTGAGTTGAAGTCCAAGGTGGAAATTAAGAAGATTGAAAAGGCAGGTTAGTGAGACCAGTAGCCACAGATTGAAACCTCCAACTCTATAGATACACTCCACAGAAAGGTACAGGAAGATAGAGTAGACAGAGGAAAAACCACAAATTACAGTAGATGGAATTTACAATGTTAGTGACATGTAATCGTGTCCTATAAATCCATGGAGATTAAAAGGACTGTGGAAACTCACTAGTAGAGTTAACTAAACCGACCTCATAAGTAAAGGCCTCTATAAGCATGGATCATCAACTGTTGTTAGCTGCTGTGGTGAAATTCAAAACATGTTTCTTCCAAAACAGAAACAAACGTGTTGGCAACTTCAGTTAGTTGGACTGGATCAAAAGAAGACAGAGTTTCTCTCTTGGTTTCCACCCAATCTGATAAAACACAGTCATAAGTAGTATGGACAAGCAGACTTAAACATTGAGTGCAGAAGTTTAAGGTCACACAATCTGCCACAGACTGTGTGACTTTCAGAGTCCACCATGCAGAAACTCTCATGGCACAATCTCTTGCAAACGTGGCGGCTCCGTTGTGTGCTTTTTTTTTGGGTTTGTTTTTTTTTAATCTACAAATGCAAATGTACTTGTTATGTTATTCACTTGTTATAAATACACGTGTTTCTGTGATTGTTGTATTTGCTTGCGTGCATGTTTTTAAGAAAAAAATTCTAAGCTTAAAAATGTATCACTCTCCTTCTGTGTACCCATTTTTGAATGAATGTCTGTCTAATGAGGTGAAGGTGAGGTGCTATGATTGGTTATTCTCAATCATTGCACAGGTAATGCAAGATTAATGTTTGGCTTATTGTTACCATGGAGTGTGAAACTCTGGTGGCCATCAGATATTCCATTTTCATTCATTTAGCCTTCATTGCCTTTCAATGTACAGGGTGAGCCATTTATATGGATACACTGTAATAAAATGGGAATGGTTGGTGATATTAAAGTCCTGTTTGTGGCACATTAGTATATGTGAGGGGGCAAACTCCTCAAGATAGGTGGTGACCATGGTGGCCATTTAGAAGTCGGCCATCTTGGATACAACTTTTGTTTTTTCAATAGAAAGAGGGCCATGTGACACATCAAACTTATTGGTAATGTCACAAGAAAAACAATGGTGTGCTTGGTTTCAACATAACTTTATTCTTTCATGAGTTATTTACAAGTTTCTGACCACTTATAAAATGTGTTCAATGTGCTGCCCATTGTGTTGGATTGTCAATGCAACCCTCTTCTCCCACTCTTCTCCCATTGATAGCAACACCGCAGGAGAAATGCCAGCACAGGCATCCAGTATCCGTAGTTTCAGGTGCTGCACATCTCGTATCTTCACACCATAGACAATTGCCTTCAGATGACCCATCCATCCATCCATCCATCCATCCATCTTCATCCGCTTTGTCCGGGGCCGGGTCGCGGGGGCAGCAGCCTAAGCAAAGAGGCCCAGACCTCCCTCTCCCCAGCCACCTCCTCCAGCTTGTCCGGGGGAATACCAAGGCGTTCCCAGGCCAGCCGAGAGATATAATCTCTCCAGCGTGTCCTGGGTCTGCCCCGGGGCCTCCTCCCGGTGGGACATGCCTGGAACACCTCACCCAGGAGGCGCCCAGGGGGCATCCTTGTCAGATGCCCGAACCACCTCAGCTGGCTCCTTTCGATGTGGAGCAGCAGCTGCTCTACTCTGAGCCCCTCCCGGATGGCCGAACTTCTCACCCTATCTCTAAGGGAGAGGCCAGCCACCCTTCGGAGGAAGCTCATTTCTGCCGCTTGTATCCGCGATCTCGTTCTTTCGGTCACTACCCACAGCTCATGGCCATAGGCTCCCTTCTCCCATCACTCGCGAACAAGACCCCGAGATACTTGAACTCCTCCACTTGGGGCAGGAACTCATCCCCGACCCGGAGTGGGCACTCCACCCTTTTCCGGCTGAGAACCATGGCCTCAGATTTGGAGGTGCTGATCCTCATTCCCGCTGCTTCACACTCGGCTGCGAACCATTATAGTGCGAGCTGGAGGCCCTCACCCGATGAAACCAACAGAACCACATCATCTGCAAAAATCAGAGATGAGATTCTGAGGCCACCAAAGCGAAAGCCCTCCGCCACTTGGCTGCGCCTAGAAATCCTGTCCATAAAAATTATGAACAGAACCGGAGACAAAGGGCAGCCCTGGCGAAACCCATCACCCACCGGAAACGAGTCCGACTTATTGGCAGCAATGCGAACCAAGCTCTTGCAACGGTTGTATAGGGATCGAATGGCCCATAGCAATGGGCCAGACACCCCATATTCCCGCAACACCTCCCACAGGACACCCCGAGGGACACGATCGAATGCCTTCTCCAAGTCCTTCAGATGACCCTAAAGATAAAAGTCTAAGGGGGTCAGATCGGGAGACCTTGGGGGCCATTCAACTGGCCCACGACGACCAATCCACTTTCCAGGAAACTGTTCATCTAGGAATGCTCGGACCTGGCACCCATAATGTGGTGGTGCACCATCTTGCTGGAAAAACTCAGGGAAAGTGCCAGCTTCAGTGCATAAAGAGAGAAACATACAGTGGCCCTGAGAGGCCAAACGGACTGCAACTTCAGAAAACACTTGCAAAAAGAAAAATGCTGCAAAAAGAAAAACACTGCAAAAAGAAAAATGCTGAAAAAGAAAAACGCAGCAAAAAGAAAAACGCTGCACTGCAATTTCAAGAAAAACGCTGCACTGCAACTTCAGAAAACACCTGCAAAAAGAAAAATGCTGCAAAAAGAAAAACGCTGCAAAAAGAAAAACACTTGGAAAAAGAAAAACGCTGCAAAAAGAAAAACGCTGCAAAAAGAAAAACGCTGCAAAAAGAAAAACGCTGCAAAAAGAAAAACACTGCAAAAAGAAAAACACTTGGAAAAAGAAAAACGCTGGAAAAAGAAAAACGCTGCAAAAAGAAAAACGCTGCAAAAAGAAAAACGCTGCAAAAAGAAAAACACTGCAAAAAGAAAAACGCAGCAAAAAGAAAAACGCTGCACTGCAATTTCAAGAAAAACGCTGCACTGCAACTTCAGAAAACACCTGCAAAAAGAAAAATGCTGCAAAAAGAAAAACACTTGGAAAAAGAAAAACACTTGGAAAAAGAAAAACGCTGCAAAAAGAAAAACGCTGCAAAAAGAAAAATGCTGCAATAAGAAAAACACTGCAAAAAGAAAAATACTGGAAAAAGAAAAACGCTGCACTGCAACTTCAGAAAACACCTGCAAAAAGAAAAACGCTGCAAAAAGAAAAACGCTGCAAAAAGAAAGCAGCTGCAAAAAAAATGCTGCAAAAAGAAAAACACTGCAAAAAGAAAAATGCTGCAAAAAGAAAAACGCTGCACTGCAATTTCAAGAAAAATGCTGCATTGCAACTTCAGAAAACACCTGCAAAAAGAAAAATGCTGCAAAAAGAAAAACACTTGCAAAAAGAAAAACGCTGCAAAAAGAAAAACGCTGCAAAAAGAAAAACGCTGCAAAAAGAAAAACGCTGCAAAAAGAAAAACACTGCAAAAAGAAAAATGCTGGAAAAAGAAAAACGCAGCAAAAAGAAAAACACTGCACTGCAATTTCAAGAAAAACGCTGCACTGCAACTTCAGAAAACACCTGCAAAAAGACAAACGCTGCAAAAAGAAAACACTTGCAAAAAGAAAAATGCTGCAAAAAGAAAACAGCTGCAAAAAGAAAAACGCTGCAAAAGCACACAAAACACAACGGAAATAGGAAAAAACACAATGGAAATTTTTCAGGGGAGACAATAACCCGACAGACCAGTTGCACGAACCAAAACGTATGTATGGCTGTATCCCAATTCAGGGTCTGCAGCCTTAAAGTACGCAGCTTTAACGGTCCTCAAGGGCCGCGTACTCAAAGACCGCTAAGGCCGGAAGTGCAAGGCTTGTAGGCTTGTGAAATGGGACGGTCTAGCCGCGCTGCCCAGGTTGCCTAGCAACCACGATACTAACAGCTGGAAACGTTTCATACAGCTTTGTTTGACAGAAATGAAGGAGAACATATTTTGTACATTTGTTTCTACACGAGCTTTATGTGATTTGATAAGTATCTGAGGCTGAGACCACAGGACTGTAAAACATGATTGTTGGGCTTCATTTCTGTACTGAACAGTCATTTTAAGATTAGCTAGTAAATTAGCTAAAGTCATCTCACTTTGGTAATATAAATATAATATGGCCAATATTATAGTTATTATATTAATCATTATTAGTTATTACAGCAGTGAGTTTGAACTCCATGTCAAATACTGAGCTTCAGTAAAGATTCAAGTTGCATTTATTTATATATCCTATCACCTTAAATCTTCACTCAAAGACAAGTATCTGTGACAGTGTATCTGTAGATGTATTATGCATAAGAGACAAATATTGTTCTTTTAATATGTTGGCATTACTAAATTTGGCTCAATGCTTACATATATGTGTAAAAAGCAAATGTACGAGCTGTGATAACTGTTTCTGATAGAATGAAGAGTAGACTGATATATTAAATATTCCTTTATTGGGTGAGAAAATCATATTATGTCATAACTGCTTTAAGTCATACAGAATAGATATCGGAGCCTTAAACAGGCTGACTTCTGCTAAATGGGTCAAACTGGGCAGAAAGTATACAAACACATAACATCCTTATAGAATATGATGTAACACTATAGATCAACTTACCTCAGAATATATAAAGCATATAAACAATTATAGCAATATGATGCAACAAACACAGCAGTACTACTAATCCAAAATACTCAAAGCTTCATAGAACTGAAACAAACATTTATTTTAGGTGCATTCTGCTGCTGATACATACTTTAGGTTTCTGAATATTAAACTTGCTTCTTTCATAGTGTGTAACTTGAAGACCCTGAGTACTTTCTCCCACACTGAAAACACTGGGATGATAAAATGATTTGAACATTACCTAATAAGACTGATTCAGGACAGACAGTTAGTTATTTTAAACTTTTCTAGCAGTCCTTCACAAACAGGGAACAGTCTGTCTATTCTCTCCATCTGTCAGCTGCTGCTGGCTCTTCCTCCTCCTCTTCCTCACACACTGCTGAGTTTGTCCTGGTGGATCATCAGGGGTGCAAAGCCTCACAGATGATGTGCAGCAGTGGGTCCCTCAGTCTGTCCTCACTCTGGACACTTGCAGTTGTCACACATGGAAATCAAATGTTTGATAAGCTGCAGGATTCAAACACAAGTGTAACTTATAAATAAAATGGATATATGACTGACTTTAATTATCCATGAAATCATCACATTCTCTGTAAGATTAAAGTCAACTATCGAACGGTGTATAAAGTAAAGGCTTTAAAACAAAGTAAACGCTGAAAGTACAAAAATCGCTAATGTCACATAACTTTGCCAGCATGTGGCCAACAGTAATGTTTTAATGTTCTTCATTATTAAACATTTGCACATAAATAAGTGACATAATATTCAGTACTTGCTTTTGAAAGTTTACTCTTCGGCCGCTCCACTTCCACCGTTTTTTTTGGCAAAATTATCCACACCCCCCACTGCGCTATGAAGTCTCGGATATGTTGGTCCATGAAGTCTACATGTTACACCCCTGTAAAAAGGGGGAAAAGAATCACGAGAGTGATTATGACTTGCGTCTCTCATGCAGTCGTTTATTGCAGTGAAAATGAGCAGAAACGTTTCACATTCTGTACTGCTAAATGTCACATGGTGGAAGAAAAACACTAAATAATAAGCCGAAATACTGAAGTGCTTACTATACATATACTTGAGTAGGTTTCCTAATAAAATGGCTGACAATAGCGGCGTTTTTAAGCTCCTGCTGTTATCGTAATGGCCATTACACAGTACAAAACTAAGGCTCAAAACCGCCACGTACATGTGCACAAAACTGTAATATAATGTTTCTAAAGCTTACAAAACAATGAAGGGTTACCTTTTAAATATCTTAGCAGTGTACACATTGGAAATATATCAACTTTTAAACACATTTACCTGAAAACAGGGGGAAAAGAATCACAAGAGTGATTATGACTTTTGTCTCTCATGCAGTCGTTTATTGCAGTGAGGAGAACGCGCGAAAGCCCCCTAGTGGAGAATAGAGACAATACTAATCGATCCCAGAAAAGGCTTACTAGCCAATCAGAGATGTATAGTTTGTTGTTCTCTTAAGTAACATGAAAGCCATTAATATAACATGAAAAATAATAAACTCTTAACCATTTTCTTACCATATTTATATTATTTTCCTCCTTATATCAACTGATATGAATTACTATTAACTGAACAATTTTATATGCAGTAGTCCTTCAACCTGTCACATACACCGCCACATCCTTAAAATTCAGGGAAATGAAGGACGCATTTGAGGGCCGCATTTTGAGCAGCCTTTGAATTGGAACAGCCTTCGTCGAGTCGCTGTGACTTAATCCGCCTTAAAATGCGGCCTTCAAGGCTGCAGACCCTGAATTGGGATACAGCCTATATTCCAGATATCTGTAGTATTATTAGAATCATATGATTACAACACATTTACCTCTCCTCCACTTCTTTGAAATGTCTCCCAGTCCCAGTGCACTTGTTAGCATGTTTTGGTTCCTGCAACTAGTCTGTCGTGTTTTATCTCCCCAGAAACATTTCCATTGTGTTTTTTCCTATTTCCGTTGTGTTTTGTGTGCTTTTGAAGCGTTTTTCTTTCTGCAGCGTTGTTCTTTTTGCAGCTGTTTTCTTTTTGTAGCATTTTTCTTTTTGCAGCGTTTTTCTTTTTGCAGCTGTTTTCTTTTTGCAGGTGTTTTCTGAAGTTGCAGTGCAGCGTTTTTCTTGAAGTTGCTGTGCAGCGTTTTTCTTTTTGCAGCATTTTTCTTTTTCCAAGTGTTTTCTGAAGTTGCAGTCCATTTGGCCTCTCAGGGCCACCGTAGAAACACATCATTATGTAGCAATTTCAAATATCCAGTGGCCTTGAGGTTTCCATTGATGAAGAATGGACCCACTATCGTTGTACCCCATATACCACACCAAACCATCACTTTTGTTGTTCCAACAGTCTTGGAGGGATCCATCCAATGTGGGTTAGTGTCAGACCAATAGCGGTGGTTTTGTTTGTTAACTTCACCATTCACATAAAAGTTTGCCTCATCACTGAACAAAATCTTCTGTGTGAACTGAGGGTCCTGTTCCAATTTTTGTTTTGTCCATTCTGTAAATTCTGTGCGCCGATCTGGGTCATCCTTGTTGAGATGCTGCAGTAGCTGGAGTTTGTAAGGGTGCCATTTGTGAATAGTTAATATCCGCCGAAGGGATGTTTGACTAATGCCACTCTCCAGTGACATGCGGCGAGTGCTATGCTGTGGGCTCTTGCTGAATGAAGCTAGGACAGCCACTGATGTTTCTTCATTAGTGACAGTTTTCTTGCGTCCACATTTTGGCAAATCCCACACTGAACCAGTTTCACGAAAAAGCAGTTTGCTAACTGTAGCATGGGAGATGGGTGGTCTCGTAGGGCGTCTTGCATTGAAATCTGCTGCAATGACCCGGTTACTGCGTTCACCAGATATCAACACAATTTCGATCCGCTCCTCACGTGTTAACCTTTTCGACATGTCAATGGCTGTGAACAAAGAGCAACTTGTAAATAACTCATGAAAGAATAAAGTTACGTTGAAACCAAGCACACCATTGTTTTTCTTGTGACATTACCAGTAAATTTGATGTGTCACATGGCCCTCTTCCTATTGAAAAAACAAAAGTTGTATCCAAGATGGCCGACTTCTAAATGGCCACCATGGTCACCACCTATCTTGAGGAGTTTGCCCCCTCACATATACTAATGTGCCATAAACAGGACTTTAATATCACCAGCCATTCCCATTTTATTATGGTGTATCCATATAAATGGCCCACCCTGTATTTACAGTAGTGGTTTGTGGGAAATACTCCTAGCATTTGCAGACCTGGCAGACTGTGTCAGCAACTTTATTTTCATCCATAACAAACATATTTAAGCTTTTGTTGGCTTCACAGAGGCAACCTGCTGAAAATGCTTAATCCAGTTTATACTTACCTAAAAAAAAAAAAAAAAAAAAAAAATCTAAGCTCTTAACTACTAAAACCAAGGAAAAGAAAAAGGAAAAACATCAGGGACAAAAACAAAGCCCTCCTAAACTGAAGCTTGTTTCTAAACAATGTCACTAAGCAGCTCCGAGAATCTGCTGGAATCAACCTCAGTTTATGGAATATTTTGACCCAAACATCCGTTTCACAGTAAGAGGGTAAAGGCTCAGACATCCTGGTGATTAATAGAAGCTGGCTACTGAACACATTTTTCCCAGACTGTAATTTTCCTTCAATCACTATGGTTAAATGGGCCTTTTTTTTTATTTAATCAACTAACTATTCCCATGAAAATATTTACATAAAAGCTTTATAAAATACTGGTTTGTGTATCCCATTTAAGCTTCAGCAATCAGAAAACACAGAAAGCTCTTTCAGGCACTGTTTGAATCAGGAACAGTCATGGATCCTTCCTCATTTTACATTTAGTGATAATTTTGACCAGGAATGTATCATGGAGATATATCCATGCCGATTATGGTTATTGCTCTCATATGACTCAACAAAAACATAGAGGATGTTGGTGGCATGAAACTGCTGTACAGGGACATGAATGTTAATGCTTTTGTTTTGTTGCTGAGCTTTAAATAATTGACACTACAGACAAAGAAACACAGAGCTGTTATTTCCATTCCCTGTCTGGCCTTTTCCAAGAATAGACTTTTCTGTTGAGAATCTTTTTTTTCTGTTTTATCTTCAAGGCAGTTTTTTGGCATTGACACAAAGCAAAAACAAATGTGTTTTTTTGATTAGTGTTTCATGTTACTTTTGCCTTTTGTTCTGCTAACAAAAATAGAAGAGAACAGGAAATGGAAGGGCTCTGAGGGATGAGAAAAAAATCAAATGAGGACAGTTTTGATCCCAGGATGTTGTGGTCACTTGAAAGGGACAAGGGCACATCTTATGTACTTTTCCATAGCCTATCTTTGTATAATCAAGATTTGTGACCTGCATGCTGGAGGAAAACTACTCCAATATTGTTTTTTCACTGTAATACAAAACTTACAGATATGGAACTTCAGTCATCACAGGTCGTTTGCTTACTCCTTATATGTTTTATGTCCTCAGCTTTAAGCTATTTTCCACCACTGCTTTTGAATGTTTAAGCACATGTGAATATAACAAAGTGTGCACTGGGCACTAAAGTTCTACCCATATGTTATTGCTTACTATGTAAGCAATAATGTGTGTGCCTGACTGTGTGTATGCTAACACTTTTTTGCATGTTGTGTGTTAGATCTCTTACATAACAGTCGACTCATGGGAATAATTCCGTCAGCAAAAGCAAAATGTACAGTAGAAAACACTCTTGCATGTGCAAAAATACCCATGTTGTTTGTTAGAGTAAAAATGTACAGAGTTTTCAAAATAGAAATACAGACATAAACTGGTTCTAATACATGTCTTTTTTCTAAAAACGGAAACAAGCCTTTCAAAAGATCCATATGCATGTCTCAAGGAACCAAACCAGGATTGAGGTGCTGGAAACAGTACTAAAAGCTGAAAAGGTATATTGAAATCAAAAAGTTTTACAGGTTGAAACTGTGAGATTCTAGAGTGGGGTCAGTGACAGGGGCAGGCAGGTGATTTCTTCAAACACTAAGCTCCACAGCTGTCTCATCATCAATGTCTCTTTTAGAAACTAAGGGCAAAAAGCATCTGTACAGAAGAGAGTGACGTAAGTTCAGGACAAAACAGATTCAAAAACAGTTAAAAACACAGAGGAAACAGGAAGGGTCTCCCACAGGACTGGAACAAAAAATTTCTAGCTGGGAAACATCAAATGAGTTTTGAATCATCGGGTTTCTGGGCCGTTTTAGATGTACAATCATAGGATTAATGATAGGTGCCATGAAGATCATGGAATTATGGGTGCATTCCACCCAAGACAGTTTTGAGCTCCAGGTTGTTTAATTAGATGAAACAGTATATTGTGGGTTGCCTCCAACTCCTAATTGGTCCTTTCAGTTTTTGTTTAAGTCTGGAGATAGAAGAGAAGCAGAAGCTGGAGGTGAATTGAGGTGAATTGTGTACCCTGGTCAGACAACGTCCAGTGGAATGCCATGGAGACTGAGCATAAGGCTGAAGGCAGCTTGGGAAGGGCTATAAAATGAAAAGCCCTGGAAAAACAATTGATTAAAGTTGGGATGGTTGTGTTACCTGTTCATGGTTACAGATACTGTAGGTGATAAAAATCCAATACAATTTGGGACCATGGATGTCCAGCTAAGGATCTATGTAAATGAGCTGATAGACAACGGAAAGTCTGTGTTTTAAGCACAAACAGAGTAGGGACAGACACATGTTGTTACACATCCCTGACTAGGCCTGTCCACTAAAAAAATGTCCAGAGGAAAGTAATTGTGTGGTTACACCTGGGATAACAAGTGAACTTAGTAGTGTGAGCCCAATGAATTACCTGTAATCGAACTGATGAAGGCATATAAATCGTATAGGGTGGTCTACCTCCAGGATCAAGTCCATTCTGTTGGGCAGTATAACCATTAATTCAATCTCTTAGATAAGGGATCTAATAACACAAGATTATGTGCTCAGAAAAACAGTAAAACATAGAGTATCATGAAAGGCTGTCCAGTTTCACATTGGGGGACGTTTACTTATTTCACATTTTGTCATGTTACAGCCTTATTACATTGTGGATTAAATTAATTTTTCACCTCAAGATTCTACACACAATACCCCCATAAAGATATGAAGTGAAACACTTATGCTTGAAATGCTTGCAAATTTATTTCAAATTTCTGTCTCCCAGTAGGACGACTGAGTCCCCAGCCTGAGCACCCCCAAGTGTAGGTGGTAGAAATGTGATTACTCTGCTCCATTTTGTGCTTCTCTAGGAAGCATTACCTCCACTGCAAGTTTGCTTTGGGGTGAAGAACCAAAATTAAACCTGATCTCTTTAGTTGTAAAATGAGGTCTTGTTCAAATTCCCTGGATAGAAAATTTTTGCATATAAAGGTTTGATTTAAGGAGCTTATCCTGACCAAAGATAATCTCTTATGAATGTCCATTGTTTTCCATTGGTCACAAAGATTTACCAAAATAAACACAATCCACACATCCAACATAAAATTAGACATTTTATTTTTTTTCTTTGCAATCTTTTCTTTTCTCAAAAAGAGAAGTATAGCAGTACACTCTTTGTTTCTTAGAAAATGAAACAAACAAACAAACAAACAAACAAACAAACAAATCAAAATGACAACAACAAAGTTATACGTTTTATTTTTCATTTTGTATTTTCTTCCTATATTTTGGAAGAGCATACTGTCATAGAAAAATACTATATTACATAGAATAGAACTTTACACAGTTTGGAAAAAAAATACACAATATCAATGCGTACATTATTAATAGCCCAGTCCAGAACCGTAGCAACTTTGACATCCAAACACATATTAGGCAAAAGAACAAATCAAAATATCTTTAAAAAATAAAGCATGAAACATAATTAAAAAAATAAACAAACACATTAATAAAAAAAATAGGAACAAAGACTGGAGACACTGACATTTCCTACTTTTGAAATGTGCAGCATGACATCATTTTCTCAGTTTCAAGTCATAATTACGCTGACTGCAACGAAGAAGTCAGTGTTTGTGTTTATCATTGAGCTAAATAGGTTAACTGGCTAGATATCGGAGAAGAAATTTAAGTTAGCTCATCAACAACTGTCATTAAACAGGCCAGTAAGCTAACAAGACATCTTATTGACTCATTGTATAGTTCTCAGCAACAAGCCTACTTATAGCTGGTTAGTTTAAGTAGGTTTGTTGCTGCTCACTTATTGTGGCAAGTTGTGAATAAAATGGCTATAAATAGCTGGTTTGGGTAGTTTTGCTGTCACAATTGTATTTGTTATTTATGTATAACTAATGGTCAGATTGGTAGGTGCTATAGTTTGCTAGTTGTAACAACTTGCTAGTGTTCAGCTAACATTATTTATCTGTTACTGGTAATTTTCTGATTTGTTGAGTTGACAAGAGGTGACAAGATAATGTAGTTTCCTTGCAGCCATTGAATGTTTTGCTACCCACAGTTTGCTGCAGCTGAGGCTCTCCAATTTAGACACTGCATGTTAAAAAACAAAACAAAATGCACACCAAAAATAAAAATAAAGAGCCAAAAGATTGATGTAATGTAACACAAATATTTGACTGTAGTCTCCCAACCAAAATCATGAGTACATGACTGGCTTACGTTGCACATTGACAACTCGTGCGGTAGAAAAAGCAACATGTGCTCTCTCCCCTACAGGAACTTGTTATAGAAGCATAAAGTAATTACCCAGTAACATTTACCTAGTTTGGCTTTCCTTACTGCTCAATAGCCATGAACTAGCATCCTCTGGTCAGAAGGTGAATCGCCCTTTATTTAAGCTGTACGACAAGATTAACCATGTTTACATGGTATATTTGTGAGTGACTGAGCAGGCGTGGGCTTGTGAAAGGGCTTTACTTTAGCTGATGATGTAATATATGGTGGATTATGTAATAACTTATCTAATGTACTGAAATCGCTTAATGGGTTCAGGGGAGTAATGCCAACAAGCTAGTCTAATAAAATGTGGTACATTACCATTAAATCTTCACATGAACATTTTTATTTTCCCCAAAATCGAAAAAGCACAGGGAATTAAATAACATTTTTTGTATTATAAACTTACGGTTGTTACGGTTCTGGATTGGGCTTTAAACTGACATTTGACCCAAAAATGCATAGGGAGTATACATGGCCACATACATACATAAAAGAAAAAAACAAACAAACAAAAAAACAATTCAGAAGGCTTTTCTCAGCATTTTCATTTTTTGTTGCTTTACAAAAGTTTGTTCCATTGTACATGAAAATACTTACAGTGCATGGTATTCAACAGTGTGCTTTATATTCAGCAGTAAGTGCTTGGAGAGAAGTAAATGTCCCTTTTTTGTATGTGTGTTGAGTTTACACTATTTTAAGCCTTTTCCGGTTTTTGGAAATAAAAATATAAAGGCCCACAATCCTTTAAAACCTCACTACTGTACAATGAAATGTACACAAATTAGTTTACACACACACACAGACACATACACACAAACACACACACACACACACCTCTGAAACAGTGTATGCCCAGAAGTAGTGGACATTTTTTGCACATACATGTATTAGACAGAGAAACGTTGACAAATAGAAGTCTTCTGTATATGTTTTGTTATTCACACCCATACAGACATGGAAATTCTTATAGGGTTCCGCTGAATTCTGTTACATAACAACATAAGAAAATGGTAGGAACAGGGGTTGTGATTCTCTCAAAGTTGAGTTTTTTTTGTTAGTCTTGTCGAAAAAAAAATGCTGTTCTATTACTCACTTATAATAATATCCTTATACTGACGATGTATCCATCATATACTCCATATAGTTTTGTTCACCATAATTCATGCTAATATGTGTACACACACAAGTGTGCAAAGGATGTTTAGATTTGTTTTTTTCCTCAAAAAGGACAAAACCTTTATCTTGCAACTTGCGCATTTATAAAATACTGCAGTAAAGTATTTAAATGTTAACTAAGAGCAACCCATACATAGATGAGCAGTTTCTTTGAAATTGTATGGCTTCATCATGTCTATCAATAGGATTAAAGAAGACAAAGAAGTGAACTGTGGTAAGTTCTTAGAAATATTTGGATGATGCCAGTTAGCTTAAAGTGTAAAAGATTGGTGCTGTTTTGGTGGAAAATGGTAGCAAAACCAGAGATTGATTTTAGTTTTATTCTGTTTACTGCAATTTATTTAAGTTAACTGCTACTTTGTAGAATTTAAGCACCTACTTTTGCACAGCACATTCATAAACTGCCAAGATCAGTAGGAGGGAACAAGAGCCAGCCCAATTTCAGTTAATCCAAAGATAATTGGAGCAAACACATTTTTGGCAGGAAAAAGAAAAAAATCATGCGAAATTAGGGGTCTGAAGGAAATGGAATTAATGTCTGGGGTTGCAAAACTTGAAACTTGAAGACTTGTAAGTTCTAAAGTTTCTGTGTGAAGGGTATTTCAGTGCTCCAGCTACTTTGAGCATTCTGACTATTGTTAGTCGGATGCACAGTGCCCTTGATTATAAAATCAAGCACCCTGAAATTTAGTTTTTGGGAAAGTCAAACCCAAAACAGGTTAGTATGATGGCTGATGAGTCACAGCTTATGTTGACACAAAGAAGAATAAATCAAATTAATAAATAAATTGCAGCTGTACAAGATGGTGCTACAGCTAGGACTAGCTCTGTTAAATATTAATGGTGCACCACTCCAAACTAAAAAAAATGCTACTTGTTGTGCTTCTGACCTGATGTACTGCCTTTGGCCTTGGACACTGTAGTCTCATTCATTAATGAGGCGTCAGTGGTGTAAAAATACAGATTGTGTGTCTAACCACATTGCAGGTGTAAGGTTCTAGTTGGCTGTCTCTTGAATTAGAAATTAACATTCCCTTAGCAGTAGAAGTAGAAATATACTTAGGGCTTTAAAACTATCGCACAACTAAGATCAGGTTTAGTTCAAGAAGGGATCTGTAAGATGTGACAAGGTTGCTAATCAAAAGTTAGCAGGGGAGGCTTTAGGAAGAAGAGAAAGGTTTACTATTTTCCCAATAGTCAGCATTATGTGAACTGATTAGAATCTTGCACTAATGAGCTGTCAGTCAAGGAAACCACAACACTTAATGTTGTGGTGAAGGTTAATAGTGGGTAAAACCAGCTCTCAATCCTTGACATAACATTTGGCACACACTCTGTTCAAACTAATGTTTGTTCTTAGTTCAATTTTGGATCCATGGTGAAATTGCAAATGAGCACACACAAGTAGTCAGGAATGCTCACAGTGCTTCAAAGGGTGCTGACCATTAAAGGATAGTGGCTCAGTTTAACTCAGGCCGAACTCTGGAAATTTCCAATTGCACCTTGGAATAGAACCTGCTGATACACTCACATACAAATTACACATCATAAACAGACATTCATGAAAGACACAACAAAATGGCTTGATAATAAATGCATAACACACACTGTACGGTTTCATTTCCTTTGTTATCAGAGCCTTTTGTGTAAGAATGTGTGTGTCGGAAATTTGTCCATAGTCTGGCTTCACCAGCAACCTAGTGTAGTAGGTCTGATAGCAGATGATGCTATTGACTTTGTTCATAATCTTTGTGCAAAAGGGCGAGTGTTACCAATAAATCCAAACAGCAGTAGTGCTCTATAGCTATTATTTGAATGAACTGTGTGTCCTAGTTTAAAAGGCTGTTAAATTAAAAGCCACAACAAAGAGAATGTTACTTCTTTATGACTTGTTGCTTGTTGTTCCCACTGCCTTAACATCTATACAACAGCATAAATGAGCCATGACAATGAGACTCTTCAATAATTGAATCTTCCTCAAGGACCACATAGGGTTTAGTGGTGAGGCTGCAGATCACAAGCAACTGTATACCACTTCCTTATTAGATGTGTAGAAGAAATACAGATTATATAATAAAAAAGAAAACAAAAAATAGAATATTATCAAATATTCCAGTTTGGTAATATTCCAGTTCTGGAACATATCGGGAACAACTGTGTCTTGTCTCCTCTGTAAAATATGGCGGCATGACACTCGGGCATTACTGCAGAAGGCCCACAACCATAAATGCTGATCTCATGCTGGACAAATGAAAACACGATGATTCATACTTATAAGTGATACTCCAATGGAAAATTATGAATATTTTAATTCCTATAGATCCTCCTAAATCACACTTGTCATTGTGTTGACACTGCCTGCTATTGGGAACAGCTTTATTCACTGCTTAGGCATTCTTCTCCAAGAATGGTCCCAGTGGCTCACAGTATATATTAGTTTTGAGGTCGCTGGTAAGTGAAATGATCCTTTTGTTGTTGGATTATATAAATCAGACTTAACATCTTAAAATTAAACTAGCTGCTAGTTAATTTATTCTGCGGCACACATCCTTACACAAATATGCCAATAAAGACAAACAGATGTTACATTAAATCACTCTGAGCCTCAAATCTAATAATTTTGCGATTTGAAATGAATTTGAAATGCTACTGTTGCTTGACATTGTAGTCTTGCAATGAAATATGATGAGGTGAACCCAGTGATCTCAGACAACTATTGATATAGTGGATAATGTCATAACATTTGGCACATTTCAAATGCAGGTAGATGTTCTTCGTTTGGCAGTACAGTTTGTTCTGGGGCACAGCCACTCATGCTCATTTATGGTGTAGCAAAAGCCGTGATTGGTCAATTCCACTTAAGACACCATTTTTCATTGGGAGCAGAAATTACGCCCTTCCCTCCTTTCACTTTCATTTTATGATAGCATGAAACAAAATAACAGTTTGGCAGTTGTGATGGCATCACTGATGACATCTTCATAAATCAGCGTTGTGATGTCACCAAAGTGACATTATAATGTGCAGCAAGATCCAATAGAGAAGTCTGCCTTGAAAAAAAGAGCTATACTTGACCACTCCAGAATTTTGTTTTTTTCTTGGTAATGTCAAGTGAGCAGCAGTGTTTGAGCAGAATCTTAGCAGCATTATGAAATTCTAAAGTGGCTACATTTATTATAGACACACTCCCATTATGAACTGTTTGTTCCGTTTTCTGTTAGTACTTAGTAACCTTCTGTGAAACAAATGGAAACCCGAAACTGAGAATTTTTCTCCGGTAAAATCATTTACAATATTGTATAAGGCAGATCTCTCAGGTGCAAGTACTGTAGGTTCATGGGAGCATATGGCCTTGCAATAAAAACTGAAATAATCTTACCCGTATTGCAGGTTAAAATGAGTAAAAATGGCTATTTAAAGTGCCGAGTAAGTCATTGTTGAAATCGAAACAACACTGTGAGTCCAGCCAGTTATCGGGAGAGCTTTTGGTGTGTTTTTCTGTATTGTGGTGATGCTTTCATATAGACCGTACTGTGTAAAAGCAGTTCAACCCAGTGTAAATGGGATGGGGAGACTATGTGAGCATGCACGTGTTAGGATGTGTGTTCCAGTAGGAGTCTCTGTATTTAAACAGATATACTGCAAGCCGGTGGAGTGTGTGTGTGAGTGAGTGTGTGTCTGCGTTTTTGGATAAGTTTATGCTTCATCACCAGTTACAATATGTCTTCTGTATGTTTTGTGCACGTGTATGTATTTGTGTTACAGGTCAAGTGCGTGGTCTAAAGTGTTGTTATTGTCCTCTGGGTCATCATTGGCAAGTGGGTTGCGGCTGATGACCAGTTCAAGTCTGTCTCCTGCTTCTGTGATGAGAGGTACGGCCAGACAACAGTCAAAGTCTCTCGTCCTTACATGGTTCACCTAAATACAGTCAAAAAGATTAAGCCAATGGTTACTTTGGTAATTTGCATAACTGTAGACATTTTTAATTTAGCAAACAAAAAAAAGAGGGGGATGTGAAGATAACTACATGTAAGCATAACAAAATATGATGTAAAGAATTTTTCCAAATGCTGAGGACAGAGTGAGCTTTTTTCTTTCTTCACAACAAAAAAACTATATTAGAATTAGGGATGCAATGATGGGCAGTACACTAATTATTATCATCATCACCTGCAGGATCCTGTCATAGGGTCTAAGCCCGGCTCTGTCAGCAGGGCCATCAGGTCTGATCATGTTGACATAAACACCTTTTTCCAAGAAACCATCTGACACGCTAAAGCCAAAGTCATCACTCTCTGGGTCCTTTATCACTGTTACCTAGTGACAGAACACAAGGATGTGAGGTTGAGTAATAAAATGTAATTTGCTAGTATCTTGTGCTCCTAATCAAGACAACAGAACAAAAAGACTATTCACATGTCAACCCGTCTGATGAAACTGTCTCAAAATATCTGTTGTGTCACTGCAGGAACAATAAGTTTCTCTGTGGATGGGAATAACACTTGTAACCATGATAACTGCACACAAACATAAAGAAAGCTGCGCAACACATGAAATTTAGACAAAGAAATGTCACTGATAAATTAACATATTCAAATTTATTTAATCAAAGTACAAAAATTTGTCTAAATTAAAAGTTTTGTATGCAAATTAAAACCAAACCAACATCAGATGCTAAAATAAACAGATTTTTAGCCTGAGATCCAGATCCAATTCTAACTGGTTTAAGATCCCAAGCAGAATAAAAATGCTCATTAAACAGGACGACCAGAATAAATGCACACAAACTGACATTTATTACTTTAGGGTGGAATAAACTATTTTGTAAACTGATCCAAATAAATATTTTACCATGTAAACATTTTAACCTGATTGCTTTCTGGGTGTGTATTCGCAGCTGAAAGTTTATTTGTAATACAAGGTCCTAAAGAATAAACGGAAAAAACGATAATGACAATTGTGCTGATAATAGACGTCTTTCTTCAGTGAACTGCCATGTGCCACAAAGCAGGAACCAAAAGCCGAATAAATGGACAAAGCCATATAATATAATGGACAACTGTAAGATAAAGTCTTTATTATTGGTAATGCAATCCAGATTGTTTGCTGTACCTTTTGGATACAAAACCAAAAATGCAGCAGCATTATGACATTCATCTGAAATGTTGTATGATCGATTAACGAGGCACGACTTAAGGCTGTAATAGTTGTTCACTGTGATGTATTTTCTCTCTATGGATAAAACATGTATTTCTCATTCTGGCTCTGAGCTGTACATGTTTCACTTGGCCCTCGTCTCCTCAAATTGTGACTGTAAATTCATGGAAGGCTGAACTACATGTAGTCACTTGCATAACAGTTGCCCAGGGAGGCTGGGTATTTATACTGTATTACATAATACTCTGCACTGTAAAAAAGAACATTTCAAACCTCATAAGAGTAAACTAGAACTCACTATGCATGCTAGCTAGAAAGGGGATATTATTAAAGTTATTAGTAATGACAGTGTTTGACATGTCAAGTCAAAATGTGTACTTTAAAGTTTGGACCAGATACCAATGCTTACAAACTTTAACAGCAATGTCAGCTTGAATGGTTACATTGATATTTTTGGTTGAATTCTAATTATCTACTGCAAGTTTACCTAATATTCTCAATATTTCATCCTAACCCACATCAAAAACATATTTTGTCCAGTTCTCTCTGAACTCACTTTGTGAAGCTCTAGTGGTGTTGGTGACAGAATACCCTGCATCTCTTCTTTGATCCGACGGGACTCCCATGTCCTCTCTGATACTCTCAGTGAGGCCTTTGACTTGGGCTCGTGGTGCAGGAGAGGGGATTGGATATCTTGGTGAATGTGGACCCCTTGTTGTAGGTGCAATTCCTGGTTGAAATGGGCCTCCTCGTGTAGATGGGGGTCTGAGTGGCAAACATATTGCAAGTGTTTTTAACCAACTGTTTAACAAGTAATCCTTCTATACATGGTATAAAATGATACTTTACTATATTTTTCTGTTTAAAATTTGGAAACAACCACCCTTAGTTGTGTCATATCAGTGACTAACCTTGGTGAAGTTGAGCCTCTTCATGAAGGTGGGCTTCCTCGTGAAGATGAGCACCCTGATGGAGGTGTGTTCCTTGGTGGTGCAAGTTGCCTTGATGCAGGAGAGAATTTCGCCGCAATGGGCTCATCCTGCTGTGGGTCAGTATGGGCTCAGATGGAGGCTTGTTGACACCATCTACACCAAGACTGATGGCTGTGCCTGTCATGATGGATGCCTGCAATGAATTGAAACAAGTTGAGTTACCGCTTTGTAACCAACCATTTGGAGACATTGAGTGCTTGCCAATGTGATTGTTTGACAAACATTCATACGTTCAGCACAATTTGTTACTGGTTTAAATACTATTGGTCAGACTGGGCAGCATCACCTCATCCCCCGTCATAATGAACACTGGTGCTCCACAGGGGTGTGTACTGAGGCCTCTCCTGTACTCACTCTACACCTACGACTGCACGGCCACTAGCAACTCCAACATCATTTTGAAGTATGTGGACGACACTACAGTGGTGGGTCTTATCACCAAAGGTGATGAGACGGCTTACAGGGAGGAGGTCAGCGCCTTGACCCACTGGTGCCGAGACAACCATCTCACCCTCAAATACTAAATACTAAACATGCTATACATTAAAATAAACTGCAGATTAAACATGATGTTTACAACCATTAAAATATGAGGGTTCATAAAAACCTGCAACAAAACTGTTGTTAAAACCCTTTGACTCAAGTGCAAATCCACTTCAGTGAGCACTGTATGCTGATTAAGTCCAGTATTCATCTTTGATGCCAATTTTACACTTGAAGTCAAATAGTTGTGAAAAATACTAACTAACCTCTATTTCTCTTAGTAGTTCTGACTGGCCACAGGTCTCCAGGTCCTCCAGAGCTTGACACCAGAAACTGTCTTCTGGATCCAATAGAATGCCATCCGGTTGCTGGCCAATAAATCTGCCACACAAAAACAGACACACAAATAAAACAAGTTTCCACACCCATTTTGCTGGATTTTCTCTGTTGCTGAGTACTACAAAAGGGGAAAACCATGCAAAGCAAGACAAATATATTTAAGCTTTATCTTCATGGAACTGCCTTTTGATCACACGTTGTGTATTGTGCGAAATGTATTTTTCTCTTAAATATTTTATTATTATGATTATAATTATTATAATTATAATATTTATTTATCTAAAGTGCAGAGAATAGTTGGCTACATGAAAATGCAGTGTGCCTGATTTAGCACTGGAACTTTCACTTACAAAAAGACATTAAGGACACAGAATCTGTACACACACTGTCTGTATCTGTCATGGTTAAACCGAACAAAAGTAATCATTTAACCCAGAATGTCCCCAACTAACACGATTAATTCACTTTCATTGTTTTACTGATTTTTGTTTTTTTTCCTCGAAAATCCCTTTCTCTCGCTGTACACCCTCAAAAGTGTTATGTAACTTTAACATGCTGACTAGCCTTAGCCTTCTGACTCATCACAGCTTTACACAGAGATACACAAAGACACAGGTACAACATATTCACAGTAGCACTGACTTCATGACTCAATCTCTGCAATGAGGTGTACCCTTCGCCATGAGCTCTTGGTGATGATACTGGCACAGTGAAACAGTGTTAAAGATAAAATCCTTTCTTGCAGAAAATAAGCTCATGCATTTTGAAGATCTATAGTGGTGAAATATATCATACCATTCCACACCATACCATAGCACTTTATTCATAAAACAGCTTTAGAAACATTAGCAGGGCTGACCAAATTGCTGTTCAATAACACCAAACATAAAAGACAAACACGGGCCAAAGGGTAAAAGATACAGAAAACAAAACAGCTTTAGAGTATATAAAAAGTAGATAGAAATCACAGTCAATTTCACACTGTGTCAAAGGATAGGGACTAAAAGTGAAGGACCTGTCTGAGCTGTGATTCCTAATCATTCCACAATATAATAATTAATATAGAACTGACATCACAAATGCAATCACTCCAAGGAGCTTTATATTGTCAGGTAAAAACCCTACAATGAAACAAAGAAAACTCGAGTAATCTGATTATCCCTATGAGCAAGCACTTGGCATCACTGGGAGGAAAAAACCTCTGGCAGAACCAGACTCAGGGAAGCACAGCCATCTGTCATGATCGGTTGGGTATGAGGAGAGGAAGACAGGACAAAAGATAGTGTTGATGAACCATAGAAACTATTATCTATGTCACCTTGAGGTCAAGGTCAGATCACCTTGACCTTGAGGTCAAGGTCACCCCATCATTTCTTTTTACTGCTGAGGGATAAAAAACACACACTCACAAATAAACTGTACAATCAAGTGAGTGCAGACAGCCTACAATGGCCCTTAGTCAATAAGTCAACATTTATATGGATTTTTATGAATAAAAAAGGTGATATCAAAAAAAAAGTGTATGATAAACAAAAAAAAAAAAGACAGTCACAACGAACAGCTTTGTAGCTAAAACTAAATTCAGACCTACCCTGGTGGTTTGTCCCAGTCATCCTCACTGAAGCCTCCATCACTAAACGGGTAGTTCTTCCGACGTCCAGGAGGAGGCGTGGTACTTCGTTGTTGCTTGGCACTACGCCACTCATGCGGGTGTAGAGCGATACCAGCTGCTTGATGGGTGTATGTACCTACAAGAGGATAGATGAAATGACCAAATACAAGAAAGAGTGCTTTTAATATATTCCTTCTTTTCATTAACATATTTCTTACAGGGTTAAGACATCCTGAAATTTCACTTTCTACACATGCTCAAATGTAGCTTACCCTGGCTCCCATAGCCTGCATCCAGCCCTGAGCCATCCCATGACTCCATAGCAGAGTCAACGCTGGGTATTGTTGTGGAGTAAAGCTCTGATAGCTTGTTGGTTTGTTGGCTGTCTGTCAAATCATCCTCCTCAGGGTCACTGATCTCGTTTTCTGTTGTGTCCTCTATATCTGCTGTCTTCCTGTCTTCTATGTCTTGAAGAAAAAAAAAAAGAGGCCAATTTAATTTAAAGGTTAACTCTAATTTTTAACTTGGTAAAATACATATGTGAACCTTTTACTACATGTATATTTTTCAACATTAAATGCTTATAAGAGACAAAATGAAACTTGAACTGGTTAACCTACTGACCTCTTCTCTGCATTTACCTATAAACAGGTTTTAAATCAGATCTATTAGGATATGAGTTGCAAACAGCTAACCTGTTACATACCACTTATACAGTACAAATATTGTATGCATGTTTTAAACAACAGGGTTTCCATATCTTCGCCCCGCAAAAGCTGTATTACTGTATTACTTTCCTATTTTTTTTACCTCCTGCACAGGAACTGAAACCATCTGATTCTGCGCAAGGTTTTTGTTCTATTGACCTGGTGTGCAGATAACGGAAGAACCTTTGTAATGCAAGTAACACCTTATTTGTAACTGTGATTACTGAATTTAGCACAGTAACGTGTTACATTACGGCGGTACTGAAAGATGTAATGTGGCAACGGTAACACGTTAGCCAACACTGCGCACAAAAGACAGATTTAAAATGCATGTTACTGTTACTAGTTTTTATACTTACTGTCAAGCTGTTTTTTTATCTTGAGAGTGACCGTCTCTCCAGCCATCTGCAGCAAGTGGATGGCTTCGCTCAGCGGCTTCCCTTTCAGGCTGACACTGTTGATAGCCAAGATCCGATCACCTACATGTATAGCCCCTGTCCTACATAGGTACGAGATACACAAAGGTACAGAAGTAGAAATTTGTATTATTCCCACACAGGAAAAGTAAAAAATGTTAAACCTCATACATATCATTATACAAGAAGATTGTTAATAAGCCTAAAAAGGACTCTAGAGGGGTCTGAATAGCATTAAACCATTAAATATCTATCAAAAAAGTTATTTGTGAAAACATATTTTGACCTCTAGTGCACCATGTTAGTATTTTTAAATAATACCGCAAAATACACTAATATCAGAAATTCTCATTTCCTACAAAATCAAAGATCAATGTACAAAAAAGCAGCTGCTGTCAGGAGTAGTGTCGTGGACGAGAGAAGGAGGACCCAATCGCTGGACTCACAGGCAGGTAGGTGAAGGTGGATGTTTATTGCCGAAGGAGTGAGCAAACAGTACAGAGGGAGGAAATGGCTGGCTGGCTGGCTGGCTGGCTGGCTGACTGAATGAATGAATGAACAAAGGACTGGCTGGCTAACTGAACATACAGACAACACTAACATCAGACGTACATCAATGACACGACAAGGATCGGATGGAACTGAGGACTTAAATATGGGTGATGAATGATTAGAAACGCAGCTGAACTTAGTCTGACTAATGATACATGGAAATAACTGGAACACAATACGCAGGCGGTATGTTGGCACAGAAAACACAGATGTGAAAATAAACTGAACATGACAAAACAGAAAACACTGGGTCAACGACCCAAAGGCCGGCACCCGACGGCCAAAAGAAAAAAAACCAGAACAGGGCGGGCGGAGGGGGCACAGGACGGAGGGACGGAGTCCACACAGAGCCAGTTCAGGCGGGCGGCCACGCGGCCAGTGGCTGAGCCCATACAGTTCAGGTGGGCGGCCACGCGGCCGGCAGAGACGCTGAAGTCGATCCGGTGGGCGGCAGCGAGGAAGACGGCGGCAGCCACTGAGCCGGTCCGGTGGTCGACCATACCGGCGACGAGGAGAAGGCGGCCAAGGAGCAGCTGCAGAAGGCGGCGCGGGAGCCGGCGGAGACTGAGGAGCAGCTGTAGGGCCAGGCAAAGCAGAAGCCGAAGCTGAGTCTGAGGCCGGACCAGGCGAAGCAGAGGCCGAGGCTGAGTCTGAGGCCGGACCAGGCGAAGCAGAAGCCGAAGCTGAGTCTGAGGCCGGACCAGGCGAAGCAGAGGCCGAGGCAGAGTCTGAGGCCGGACCAGGCGAAGCAGAGGCCGAGGCAGAGTCTGAGGACGGACCAGGCGAAGCAGAGGCCGAGGCAGAGTCTGAGGCCGGACCAGGCGTAGTAGAAGCAGAGGCTGGACCAGGCGTAGCAGAAGCAGAGGCTGGACCAGGCGTGGCAGAAGCAGAGGCTGGACCAGGCGTGGCAGAAGCAGAGGCTGGATCAGGCGAGGCAGAAGCAGAGGCTGGACCAGGAGAGGCACAGGCTGAAGCTGGACCAGGCGAAGCAGAAGCAGAGCTAGGTGACAGCGAGGCAGCCGCAGGTGGTGGCTGGACGGGCTCCTCGGGCCCTCCAGCGGAGACGGGAGGCTGGACGGGCCCCTCGGACACTCCAGCGGAGACGGGAGGCTGAACGGGCTCCTCGGGCCCTCCAGCTGACGAGGAAGGTTGCTGGATGGGCTCCTCGGGCCCTCCAGCTGACGAGGCATGAGGCTGGTGCGGTTCTCCTGAACCCCCAGCTGACGAGGAAGGTTGCTGGACAGGCTCCTCGGGCCCTCCCGCTGACGAGGCATGAGGCCGGACGGGCTCCTCGGGCCCTCCAGCTGACGAGGCATGAGGCTGGTGCGGTTCTCGGGCCCTCCAGCTGACGAGGAAGGTTTCTGGACGGGCTCCTCGGGCCCTCCAGCTGACGAGGCATGAGGCCGGACGGGCTCCTCGGGCCCTCCAGCTGATGAGGAAGGTTGCCGGACGGGCTCCTCGGGCCCTCCAGCTGACGAGGAAGGTTGCCGGACGGGCTCCTCGGGCCCTCCAGCTGACGAGGCATGAGGCTGGACGGGCTCCTCGGGCCCTCCAGCGAAAACGGTCTCAGAACCAGTGGGCACTGGAGCCCCTGGCACACACAGGACAGAACCAGCAGGTGCGGGGACCTCTGGCAGGGAAGCGGCCGGGCCAGCGGGTGCGGAAACCCCTGGCTGAGAGGCAGGGTAGCTCACAGCTGGCTCTGGGTGCTGTGGCTGCAGGTCCGGGAACTGAACAGGATGGTAGACGGGCGACTGGACTACTGACTGGAGGACAGGAGGCGACTGGACTCCTGACTGGAGGACAGGAGGCGACTGGAGTGGAAGCTGAACAGCAGGTGAGGGAACTGACTGGAGTGGAGATGCTAAGGGATGAACAGAGGTAGGCGAGGCTGACGACGGAGCTGAGGTTGGTGTGGCTAATGGTTGAGCTACAGACTGAGCTAGTGACGGAGATAAGGCTACAGCTTGGGCTAGTAAGGCTGGTGCCTGGGCAGGGGCCAGTTCAGCTGATCTAACTAGGGATAGTGCGAGGGCATGAAAGGCTGGGTCAGGAGGTGGATGAAGTGGTGAGGTAGCAGGTGAACCGGTTAGCTCTTCCAAGCCGCTAGGGAGTTCTGGCTGGGTTCTGGCTGCCCTCAGCCTGGGCGCTGGGACAGGCACGGGAGGTGGCTGGACACCAGTCACCCCCACCCGAGAAACAGGAGCGGGCGTGGAGGTAGACTGGGTCGCAGCTGCCCTCCTCCTGGGAGCTGGCACTGGAGTGGGTGTAGCCTGACTGACGGGAGTGGAGATAACGACCGGGTGTGTGATACTGGCAGGTTTCTCTGGGATCGTTCTGGTCCTCCTGCCTCCACTATTTACAGTCTTTGACTGAACAGTTTTTGGGGGAGCAGAGCAGAAAAATTCGTCCCAGTCTACGTCCTCTTCTAGGAGGGAGACTCCCCATGAATCAGAGATAAGTCTATTAGTTATTTGAGGTGAAGAATCAAATGAGGAGGGTGGAAAACAGTCACTAGAACTCACCACCGGGAGTAGCTGAAAAAAGTCCTTGTTATGGCGGCGTGTGCGCCGCTTTTTCCGGGAAGAGGAAGCGGGTGGGGTACACAGCCGAGCCTCTGGCGCGGGAGCCTCCATTGAGCCGAGGTGGTAGGCGGAGCCGCTGTGCCATGGCGAGGGTGAAGGTCCGGTGAGTAAAACGGCTGGCGGGCGAGCGAGGAGCGGAGCGGCGGGAGAGCGAGCGGCCGAAGCTTGGCCTGTGACGCCCACTCTCCGCGGCGAATGCTCCGGTGCAGGTGAGGCAGCAGGTGAGGGGGGAATGCGGCGTCTCCGAGGCCCGCCCAGAGCCAGGCGAGTCCCCTTGAAGACGTGCTCTCTCTCCGCGAAGAGCCGCTGTTTTCCCCGAAGCCCCTCCGTCCAGCGAAGGAGCGCTGCCTCCTGCCGCTCGAAAAGTTCAGAGTCCGCTGGGTCCACAACGCGTGGTCGTGTCATTCTGTCAGGAGTAGTGTCGTGGACGAGAGAAGGAGGACCCAATCGCTGGACTCACAGGCAGGTAGGTGAAGATGGATGTTTATTGCCGAAGGAGTGAGCAAACAGTACAGAGGGAGGAAATGGCTGGCTGGCTGGCTGGCTGACTGAATGAATGAATGAATGAATGAATGAATGAACAAAGGACTGGCTGGCTAACTGAACATACAGACGACACTAACATCAGACGTACATCAATGACACGACAAGGATCGGATGGAACTGAGGACTTAAATACACGCTGGGTGATGAATGATTAGAAACCGGTGAGTACGCAGCTGAACTTAGTCTGACTAATGATACATGGAAATAACTGGAACACAATACGCAGGCGGTATGCTGGCACAGAAAACACAGATGTGAAAATAAACTGAACATGACAAAACAGAAAACACTGGGTCAACGACCCAGGAACCCTGACAGCTGCAGTGTTTACAAGTATTATTGCTACTGGTTTATTTTTGATTACAATTTTTTCCAACTAATACAGATTTTTGCCAATTCTGATTTTCTAAAAAAAGTTAACTGACAGCATGTACAAACAAAAATCAATCTTATCAGGACACACACCCATATTTGCTTTTCCAGTTATCTCTATAATTTTCCTCATAACTGCTTTGCTAATATTGAGGCAAGACACTTGTCCTGTGTTAGCTTCTTTAACATGTCCATATTCAACTGGGTGAAGATGATTTAAGTGTCTGACTAGATTTGTTGTTACAATTTTTTTGTGTGTGTGTTTTCCCCCCTGTGGTTTTCTTTGGAGAACCTTTGTGTCTTCACTCACAGCGAAGAGATTCCATGCTAACGACATGTTAGCATATGGCTATAAGTGTGGCCGTGATTTTTTGCCTGTGGTGTTGTGGAAAGTGTGTGAAATGGATTAGTTTTAAATTGGACATATATGAGGCTGACATGTGAATCTCAGTATGACACAATTATAATCTAACAGAGGGCAGGCGACTGGATAGTGTCACTGGGGCTGCACCACAGTGGTATTGCTCATGGCTACATTCATATTTTAGGAAGGCTTTCTGACCTGTATTTTATTATTTTATACTTAGATAAGAGCAAGCAATTAAAGCTAGAGAAAAAGAAAAACAAATTTGTATTTACCTTGGCTCCATGTTTTTCAAACTACTGTAGGGCACACGATTGGATAGAAAAAAAATATATAACAATGGTCTGCAGTGATACAGTGTTACTACAGTGATACAGAGTTTCTATAGATAAGATCTTACTCTTTTATGTTCATACAAAACTAAGATAAGATAAAGTAAGGGAAAACTAAGATAAACCGCCATATGACTGGACTAAGGTCAGAACAAGGTGAAAAGAATAACACTGCCTCCCTTGAATATCATTAAAACTTTCACTTTCTTGTAAAGCCCTATAAGAAAGGAAAAACTGTCTTTTATATTCCAACCTAATTTGAGGAAGATATTCATTTTGAGGTCTCACACACAGGCTTATGAAAGCATATACTAAACATATATGTTAAACACTTTTTGAGAAAGCCTAGCATAACAAATAAGTTTTTTTAAGGATATAGGGATGGTGTTCTTGTGCCCATACTAAGCACTCCTTCAAAGTTGATGTCAAAGAGCTTGATTTTGGTTTTATCTTACCAAATAACCTTCTCCCAAGTCTTCTCTGAATCATTTAGATTCAGATTTAGGTTCACTGGTAAATGTAAGATGGGCCTATACATGTGCCTTTTTGCTGCAGTCCATTACAGCATAGCGTGTTACCAAATGTCTTCTTGGTGACTGTGGTCCCAACTGCCTTTAGGTCATTAACAAGCTCCTCCCATGTAGTTTTGGGCTGATCCACCACTTTTCTCATGATCATCTGCCCAATTTGATGTAAGATCTTGCATGGAGCTCCAGACCAAAGGTGACTTATGTTTATTTTATATTTCTTACATTTCAGAATTGGTACACAACTCACTTTTGCCCAAGTTGCAACAAGGCAGAGCCAAACCCAACCCAATCATAACCTAGGCTTATCACTAACTCTGATTTCTGATAAGGATGAGCTTAAATCCTGGAGAACAACACCTATCCTTGCCAACCTCACCAGTGGACGGATCCATCTGTGAGCCTGTGTGTCCTTGATGGTATTCCTTGGCTATCTATTGACTTAATGAACAAATGTTTTTATCAGCATTTTGCTATAATCTATAACCTGGCATCCCCATTCATCTTAGGAATACATTTTATAATCACAGGTCTATTAACCCTGCATAAATCAGAAAAGCCATGCACTTAGCTGTGATTTGAGTTCTTGAACCTTTCAGATCTTTTGCAAAGGGCCTTCGTGTAACTATATATACAGTATATACAGATTACAACAGCCTCAAGTGGCTAATGTTCCATCCTGGCAGGCTAGTCGGCTAATGGGATATCAGCCGACTAGCCTGCTGGTCTTTGTGACTCCAAAAGTTTCCTCCTTGTTCCCACAGATTTTTTTTTGCCAGAGTGCAACATCACTGGTAGCTTATATTGCCATACTATGCCTCCAGTTTTACTGACAGATCGTTCACATATTAAACAAATGCAGTTAGATGACCCAGTCACTGCCCAGCTGTCCAGAAATCTAGGAACAGACCCATGTGCAGACGTGAGTGGAAACAGTTCCTCATCATCTTTTGTTTACCATGGTCTACTCTACTATAAAGACCCAAAGCACAGATGTGGTTTGCATCAATTGAAATACCTTAAACACTCCATGGTACCTTGCTCAGTTACTATCATGACCACCCCACTGCACGTCACCGTGGTATTTCCCAAGCACTCGTAGAACTGTAGTCTAGGTTTTTTTGGCCAAAAATGGCAGCGGATATCAAACTTTATGTTGCTTCCTGTTCAGTCTGTCAGGTTATTAAATCAAGGTAGGTTTTGTTGACAATTTCTCCAAGTAGATTAAGGTGTGTGTGGTTAGAGGGGCAACAGCACAGGTGGCAGCCAGTAAGTTTGTCAGTGAAGTATTCACCAGACACAGTGCCCCTACCTGTCTTAGAAGCTCACCATTTGTGACTGAGCCGTTTGAGCACGTCAGCTCCACCCTAGGATCCATGCATTACAGCCTGTCACCCTCAGACTAAAACTGTATTATAAGCTTATGTTGGAATCTTATGACAATCAAACTTCATGGAATAAGTTTCTTTCCCAGATCTGCTTTGGATTGCATATAGCTCCTCCTCCTTCATGGATGGATACATAGTGTCATACCCAGAAACTCTTAGAGCCTTCCTGCTGGAAGCCCATAACAAATTTAAACTTTTTAAAAGTTTTGTATCCTCTTATGTCTGATGTAAAATTAATACAGCATTTTATAAAAAGATCATGCCAACAGTCAAACAAGATGGTGTTAGTGTGATGGTCCGGGGCTGCTTTATTGCTTCAGGACTTGGATGACTTACCATAATTGATGAAACCATGAATTCTGCACTATTCCAGAAAATCTTGATGGAGAATGTCTAGCCATCAGTTCATGCCCTAAAGGGTGGCAATGATCCAAAACACACCAGCAAGTCTAGCTCTGGATGGCTCAAATGAATAAATAATAAAAAAAAAAAAAAAAAAAAAAAAAGAGTTTTAGAGTGGCCTAGTCAGACTTTTAAATCTGACTGATCTGATCTTTGACGTGATCTTAAACAAGCCATTCATGGTCAAAAACCCTCCAATGGGGCTGAGATACAGTAAAATAATTCTGAAAAGAAGAGTGACTTGAGAGACTCATTGTCAGTTATCCGAAATGCATGAAATCAGTTCTTGCTGCCAAGAGTGGCACAACCAGGTGCAAGGGGCACCACTTTTTTCACATAATAATAATGTGTATGTGTTAGTCCCCATAGGGAAATAGTTCCTCTGCATTTAACCCATTCACCCAGTGAAGCAGTGGGCAGCCACCAATGCAGCGTGTAGGGACGCAGTGTGTAGGGACGGTACCTTGCTCAGGGGTACCTCAGGGTAGCCGTTCAGTAGAGTTGAACCCCCGACCTTCCGATCATGGGGCCACCACTCTACCTACTGAGCTATCCCTGCCCCGAGGTAGGTTGGGTAGGTTGGATAGCCTTTTCTTTTAATAAATAATATCATCATTTAAAAACTATTTTGTATTTGTGTAGTATTAAATTGAGTGAAATATGTGCTATAAATATAAATATGCAAAAATTAATTACATTTTTTTTTAAAGCACTGTAGATGACTTGTAGAAAGAGGACTGCCAAAAAGTTAAACTTAGTGCTACTTTCAGAAAATCATGTGCCACTAAAAACAATATCTGGAAGAATGCATTTTCTTTCTTGGTGAACAGTATGTACGCACACGGATAAGGTAGACCTAAGTTATAATGGTCCTAGTTTGTGGCTGGCCCTTACGCCCTTTGGTGGTTAAACAAAATTAAATCACTTGACCGAAAAGAAAAAAAGAAAAGGAGAAAAAGTGGGTCGGTGTAAGATGTAGCACTGTGGTTATCGTTTGTATTCCTGCACTTTCATCTGTGTCAAGTTGCACCAAGTTTATTTGTAGAGTGCTTTATCGACAACAGTTTAGAATGGGAAATAGAGCAATTACATCACAGACTCAGAGAAATGGGGTCACAGTGTGTGTGTATTTGGAAGTGGGAAAGTAGCATGTTGCCTCTGTGAACATAGTTTGATGGAATAACACGTGAGCCTGTTATAAAAGCTGAAGGTGCTGTGTGGTGGAGTGGATGTAAGCTGAATTTACCAATGGATGTTTATGACTCAGGGAAAACATTGTGTCATCTTTCTCTCAGTCTTGCTTTGGACACTAGCTACCATCTCATGTTTCAGAATATCACATCTGTCATTACTCTGTGTCAAATGGCACATGCTGGACACTCAACTTCTGGTGTAGAATCTGGAAAATGGATGGATGGAAGGAAGGAATATAGGCTTGGTTGTAGCAGAGACAAAAATATCAACACATGAAAATTGGAGATGCACTGATTGTTTGGTTTTTATCTAACTGGCTCGGACCAATGATTGGTGGATTGCCAACTGATATATTCAATTCTGTGTTGATGTGATACAGTTGATATTAACCATTGCAGAAATGTAAATACATGTCACATTGACATATACTTCAACAACAGTAATTGTTCTGCTTGTTAGCAATATGCTGTGCAAACATGCAGTGAGCTTTAATTGTATGTGGTCGCCTTATGCTAACACAGTATCCTGTTATCTGCCAGTGGACATGTGTGCATAGGGTGCATCGCATCCCTGTGTCTCCTGTGAGAGTCTGTCATGTCCTCTGTGTAGGTTTCCTCGGTCATGTCTGCATCTCGGTAATGTCTCATCTCCATTTACTTTCCCCATGTTCCTCTCCTTGTGTTTCATCCCTCTCGCTCCCTCGTCCTCTGTGTGTCTTAGTCGTGTCAGGGTCTTTTGTCCCCCTGTTTGCTTATCCCCATCTCTGTGTCAAGCCCAGGTGTCTTCGTCTATGTCTCTGTCTGCTTCCTGTTTATTTTGACAGTCTCTTGTCCCGTGTTCAGTGTGTTTAGTTTTGCTTCCCTTGTGTTGTTATGTTTATTCATCCCAGCTGTGTTCCCATGTGTTTCCTTCTCCCTAATCATCCCTGTGTGTACACTTTGTGTCAGTTTTCCTTTGTCTCTTGTCGGATTGTCTGTTTAATCTTCTGTGATCTCAGGATTTCCACGTTTCTTATTTCCATGTTTCTCTTGTCTTTTTCCAGTTCAGTTAGAGTTTATGGTTTCCTTTGCCTTTGTTTTTGTACCCTTACCAGTCAATAAATTGTATCGCTTTTGGTGATTTTTCCCGTTTCACGCCTCGTTCCGTCTGCATTTGGGTCATCACCTCAAACTCCAAAAGTCTGCAGCCATGGAGCATGAGTCACCTCTCTTTTGGAGTTGCTTTTTTTGTGAAAATAACTACATTTGGTTAATGTAAAATAACGCAATCTTCCATGCTTGGCTGGTACTCTTGTTTTTTTTAGTTACAGAGCAACACAGACATGTAACACATGACAGACATAGTGAGATATTCAATTCATTTTCAATTCATCAGCTTTGGATTTATACAAAAATGCTCTATCCAGAAATCTAGGGAATTTCATTTAGAGCTACAAAGTGGCAACCTAGAATTCCCAGAAGAGATTTTGTGTGTCTGAGTATGTACCTTTCTGCAAGGCCTCTCTTAGTTAGGCCTGATATAGTGATGGGGTCAAAAGGCTCCTCAGTGCCAGAGATGGTGATACCCAGAGGGCCTCCGTACCGCTTCAGTTCCACTGTGTATATGATGCTGCCTGATGTCTCCTGCTCATCTGATACACACAAACACACATACACGCACAAGCAGTCACACACAGAGACACACACACACATTAATCTAGTGTTTCAAGTCTGAGGAGTACATTATACCGTCTGACGGATGCTTCTTATCTGATGCACACGCACACAAAACACTTCAGGTCACTAAGTAATACTGGATCCCATTACCTGCTCACTGGAAATGTGCACACACAAACACACTTGATTCCAGAAGTAGGTCAAAACGCTTCTTGAGACTACACTGGTAGGCAAGACACAGTTTCCATGGTAACCAAGGAAAAGACTGCCTTGTCATCATATAGCATGCACACATGTTATTTCCTCCTTGTGTGTGTTTGTGCCTGATGACTACAGTCTCATTATTTACCCTCATTACACAGTCCCTAACTTAGTTTGTGTGTGTGTGTGTTCACGTCATATTATATAACTTGAATGTGTTTATATGTATACACAAATACAAGGTGTAAGCTGTAAGACTGTTAAAATGTGAATATGCGACCATGCACAAAAGTCCTTAGATGGATTAGGACTCTAGGCTACTGCTTGTTGTTTCCAGTTCCCATAATAGGTCACTGCACATTTTTCTATATAAAATTATACTATATTGTAAAAACATGTTGGATTTATGTTGTAATTTATAATACATTCTTTGTTTCACATGAAGACCATTTTAGTTGTGTCAGTGTCCCAGAGTTTTGGACAATAGTGCCACCTTGTGGTCAAACCTCATTAGTACAGCTTTCTTTTTTTTCTGACGGTAGCTGAAATAATAAACTGAAGAAAACTTAAAACATCAGCTTATCTCAGGTCAGAGCTCTGTCCCTCAAATATAGACACAACTATATTCACAAAAGTACCTGAGTTGTCTTCATCTTTACGTATTTTTAATTTGACGAGTTCCTCACACTGCTGGAGGATCTGCTCCGCATCATCTCTGGAACAGTTTTCAAGTCTGATGTTGTCAATAGCCAGCAGCTTATCTCCAGGCTCCAGTGTTCCTGTTCTGGTGGTGAGAGAATGAAAGAATAGAGAGTGACAAAGAAAAAAGAGAGAAAAAGTCAAAGCATTTGAGACTCTCTTAGATATTAATCAAGCGCTGAAGTAAAAACACTTATGTTACTAAGTTGAATAATTTCTATAATTTCAAATTTAAAAGGGCTCAATGGAATTCTAAAAAAAGTGTAACTTTATGAGTATATGATATGACATAGCTTGCTCCTCAATATATTAGTTGGAAAATAAATACAACACCCATAAACCCAGCCACTCAGAAAAACAAAAAAACCTGTATTGAGCTGGCTAGTTTTAGTGGTCCTTGCTATGTAAGTCTCCAAACCTCTATATAATTTATATTGTTAGAAAGTTGTAGTGCTCACTCTTATTACTTACTTTTGAGCACTATTCAGCTGCTTATTAATACAAAAATCTGAGCCCATCCACAAGGCAACAACACAGTGCATTTAAGTATATAAATATAGCCAAAATGATCCCTTTAGTATTAAATGTCCATCATTTCAACACAACCCGAGCATAAGATCTATTTCTTTATGACTGCAGTGTACCCGTCTTCTGATGTTAGAAAGGTGTTTGATACTATCGTGTTAATATGGACCAAAAAAATTTCTTCCAGTGTCCAGCACGTTGCTGAATATAGGACACAAAGGATTAGGGCAAGGGGGTCTATGTTAAAGCTCATATCACTGTAACTGTGTATTACTGTGAACAAGAGAAACACACATGACTAGTAAAGTCTGGTGTCCTTTAGTTCTTAGTGTGCAATTTACTCTAAGATTAAAAACAAAACAAAATAGCCCAGAAGGTGATACATTGTAACAAGTGTCATAAAACACAAGGACAAAGTGAACTATAATATGGATATAAATTCAAAAACAGAAAACAAAACAAAACAAAAAACCCCAGAACAAAATTAAATTGAAAATGATTTTTTTTTAAGGTGGCAGACCCCCCCCCCCCCCCCCCCCCCAAAAAAAGCGAAACATGCAGTCCTTACAAAGGAATATAACACTAGTCCCTAAAAAAATACCTGTGAGCCATGCTCCCCTTCTTGATGTCAGAAATGATAAGAGGCTCCCCTGGCTTCTTACTGGCTGTTAAGGTAGATGAAACCATAATAAGATTTAGAAGGAACAGCAGCAACAACATCAAAATATAACATGTCAGTCAACAAATAAAAATAACAACAACAACAACAACAACAACAATAATAATAATAATAATAATAATAATAATCAGTTCAATATAAATAGTAACATTAAGGTTGTATAGTCATCCATCCATCCTCTAATATCACCTCTTTAATCCCATCAGGACAAATTGCCTGCACGCAGATTTGTCACAATAGCCAACATTTTGGGTTCCCTGCTCTCTGAGCGTGAGCCCAGAAGCTCCATGTCTTTGCTAGCTGTGAATATTTTCTGTTCAGCAGGTGGCACCATTGCACCATTCTCTTGTCTCAAATGCGGCCAAGGAACAACCTGCTTTATACCATTTTATATACACCATACATCAGAATTGTGACAATATAACTTAATTTGAGGTTATTATCATTAGTTATTTAGATGGTTACAACTATAACACATCACTACAATGTCACTGAAGAACAAGGGAGTAACTAAATAATAAAATCCCACATTTCAGGGCTGAAAATGACCAGAGGTAAGAGAATTGGTTTGATTTGGACATTTGATTTACATGATAGCTCAAACATCCTGTCTCTTTAGCTAGGAAAGTTGAAATAAGGACAAAAATGTTTTTATGCGCTTAGACTCGCTATAGTTACACTATAGTATACTCTCAGTTATCCTGTAGGACTGGTTTGCAGAAATAACTTAAGAGAGCTGCACTGTTTCTGCGGTGCTTATGTCTTCAGCTATTTTTCTTACACGATATATATATACAGCACTTTTAAATGCAAATGTGTGGCAGGGATATGAAATGTCACTTGGTATCAGCAAACATCAGAGGCAGGCATAGTAGGCATGTGCAGATACACACAAGGTGCACACAAGGTTTTTAGCATTGATGCCTAATGTAAGAAGGGATAGAGAGAAAATAAGAGAGACTAAAAGAAAGTACATTCACAGCTGCATCTCCTTCAGTACCCCCCAATCATGTTGAGTGGACAAAGGGGCATGTGGAACTGGCAACGCCAAAAAGATACACAAAAGCAGGTTTACTCTGAGGATTTAATGGCAGCATTTTTACAGGCAGTCAAGACAATCTTTAGGAGCCAGATATCACACCTCGATTTAGTATTTACTCCAAAACACAGACAATGATTTACATCACCATTAAAAAATATATAACATATTAAGTTAAGGCCCAAAATCCTAGACATAAAAAGTGCATATTTTCTTTAAAGAAATTCAACATAGTGGACAAGAAAAATAAATAGGCATTGCCTGCTTGTTTTCTTCCACACAACCTCCAGCAAAATTGCTGGGGCCCAGCCGTCTTCAATTATCTTCTCTTTAAATATTTAAAAATGTGTCAGGTTCAGTATTTCGCCTGTCACTGAGCTAATGCTTCTTAAAATAATACAGCGTGGAACACTACATTATACCCACATTCCAGGCTAGGTATAATTAAACACTGAATTTAGGTCATTCCCAGTGAAGAATGAAAACTGTGCTATAAAGCTTTACAGATACAGTTAGCGTGTGATGAATTACTTTCTCAATAACCACTTTTGACTGGCAGAATAATTCCAAGTCTGCAGGGTAAATGCGCAAGTGTGTGCTTTTATTTTTGATTACAAATGTTTAAGGCGACATTGTACTGTATACACTACATGACCACTGATCATTGCGCCCATGTGTTCTTTTTGAACATCAACTTTGGAAAGGCTCTATGGATTCTGCAACATAAATTTACTCCTATTTATTTAACACACAGTGAGGTTGACCATTGATGTTAGCGGGTAGCTCATAGCCAGTATTTTTGTTCATCTCATAGTATATTTAATGATACCGAGAAATGTGTTTCACAAAAACTAGAAAAATTAACCCTGACCTTGTGCACTCGAATTCAAACTAACATCAACCTACGAACTGCTGCCACAAAGTTTAGCTTCAATTTCTTTTCTTTACTGCAGCGGCACCAGGCTCATCAGTAATTCAGACGTCCTTTTACAGTTCCCTGCAGGGGGATTCCCTGATGCTCCAGCTCAGATGAGATATATATTTTCTCCAGTGAGTTCTGGGTCTACACTTGGATCTCCTCCAAGCCTGGAGAATCTCTAAAGGAAAGTACCCAGGAGGCATCCTTATTAAATCCCCGCACTACTTCATCTTTTGATGAAAAGGAGGTCTAGTTCTACTGCGAGCCCGCCTTAAAATTTTGGAACCTGTCCCCTAATGCAGGGCTATGTCTTAGGCTGTGAACATAGACAAACAACAGGTGAGCAGTCATTCATGTTTTTCTGCTTTGAAGTCCATCTGATAATTGCATGCATAGTTATTGCATAGCAGTGTGGTGTCTGAACCCAACAGATCTATGGAGAAAACTGATTTTGATCACTTAGGATCTCTTTCTTTTGGTCGCTACTTAAAGCTCATGATCATAGATGAAGTTGGAAGAATCAGGAGATGGAATCCAAAGTATACCTTTTCCTCTCAACTGTCTCTTCTCCACAATGGACCATTGAAGTGAAGTTCAAAGCTTAGTCAAAAACATCACTGTAGAGATTTTGTGTAGATTTTCCTCAGTTGAAACTAAGTGACTTATCTCTAACTGAAAAAATGCTGGACACACAGTGTAATGCTAGTGGCACCAGAAAGACAAACAATATCTACAGCATTTAATAAACATTGTTGGAATTTATAGCTTAGCTTCTCTGCAGACTTTGTTATCATAAAAAATGCATGTGGGTGGTCGAATGAATTTTAAACATTCTGCCAGCAGCTGTTCAAAACAAAAAGTGGATCACATGAAAAATGTTTCAAGTGTGTGTGTTCCTACCACTGATGGTGAGCCCCAGTTCCACTCCTCTTTTCTTCGGCAGTTTGACGTGGAAAGTACCACTGCTTGGCACCACTGATTCTGCAACAGAAACACAGACACACACTTAAGCATAACCAGAGAAACAAGTAATGTAAAAAGAAACAGATAATACTCTCCTACATGGCAAACGGGGACTGTAAATCCTCATTGTTTGCCTACAGGAGTAAATACTAATTCTACCAGTAAAACACCTTTAAAACTGTAAGCACAGCAACTACGTAAGGCTTTCTGACTCCTTACTTGGATCTGTTTCTTACTTTAGAGTTTGTTTCGCTCACCAAGAAAAGGTCATTTAATTTCCTGAACAGCTTGTGCAGGAAAGCAGACAACAAAACAGATCTACTCAAAGTAGTTAAAAAGGAAAACACACTAACAATCAAGCAAACAAAAACCAATATAAATATAACACTGGGTGAATACTTACCACCCAAATTTAGGGTTATTATCAGTAGATCTAATAAATCTATTCTTTTTAATTTATAGAGTTAGTTATGAGCATCCTTTACCTCCAAATTATCTGCTAGCCATATAACTTAATGAGTGAAAAAGCTACTATTAATAACTGCAGAGACCTCAATCAAACACTTAAATTGTTTGAAAATTCCCACTGACTACCTAAACTGCACAGTACTTTATTTTTTCACAAGGACTTTTTACACTTACAGGTGTAAAAGTACATGCCTGGATGTATAATTCCATTATACTACACATGTATTTTTTTACCAAGTCTCTTTTGAATCATTATTATGAATAACAACAAAAAAACAAAAATGACTTTTTGAAAAATTATATCAAAGTTAAAAAAGAAAGCAGGTCATTCAGCCTTCACTTACTAGAATGATGAAATTATAGTACTGAACAGATTCCCTTCAAAAGAAGCACTACACTGTATTTATTTAATGTAATTTGATTCCTAAAAAATAATCTTGGATTGATGTAATCCTAATCCGAGTTTAACATTTTCCAAAATGGAATCTGTTGAGACTTTTCTTCTACAGAGAAATCAGAAATAAAGACCCTGAATGAACTCTTCATACTTTCCACAGGGGTTGACAGCATGTCAATGGTGCCATGCTCTGCAGTGAAGAGCTGTATTTATTCTGTCTAATCCTGCCTGTGCTAACACAAAAGCTCACAGCACAGGAATCTCACCAGTATATCCAGTCTGTGAAAATGAGATTATATGTGCTTTTTAAACAAAGGTATGTCTTAAATGGGAGCTATTAAAGAACACAAAGGTGTCTTTCTATTTTGTGAAAACGTTTTTCAGGCTTCGCAAATTAGCAAGGAATATGTATGGTGCATGTGTGACATGGTATAAGGTCTAAAACGTTTTGCCAAGTTTACAAACCTGCTACATCAAACTCTATTTCCAGTGTGACCTTATTGGTCAATGCAGCATCTCGGAGGAGCTGATTGGCTTCCTCGAGTGTTCCGTCTTCTGTGGGGATTCCATTGATCGACAGAAGACGGTCTCCTACCTGCAGCAGGCCACACCTAAGAGAAAATCAAGACGCTTTAGTGATTGGAAAAGCAATGCTTCCATGCTTGACAGGTTGCAGAGAAAAAAGTGGAAAAAGCAAAACAAAAACTCTCCAGCCCTCATTTTATTTTACCAGTGCAGCAAAGTGTGTAATAGTTTCTCCCCTATCTACAACTTCCAGTAAGGTTTTTGTTTTAAAATGATTTCTCTTTTTCAGTTTTCTGTGATGCTCTCAGGATGTAAAAAAAAAAAAAACTCTTACAAAACTGCAGAAAGACTAAAAAGCAACACATAAACAACACATTTCCTCTTTGATTTGTCATTCACATGTACATGCATTGTGCTAAGAAAGTTTTGGTAGTATTAACTAATAACCAGTGTGAATCTGAATGAGGTTTTCTTGCTTTTAAAACAAAACTCATAAATTCTGGTCTCACACTGAATGGATTTAAAGTACTCTGGACTGTTGGTTTAAATATGAAGAAGTAGTCCACAGAGTACTCTGACAGAAACTTTGCAAAGACACAAATAATGGTAACAACAAACCTATCTCACCTACAAGAGTACTAAATGTATTTAGTGATTTTCATGGGATAAAGCTCAGAATTAGGGTTGGGGTTGATATAATGATTAATATAAACATAAATGTAAAAGTAAAGATTTAAAATCTTTGGTCCTGTTCCTATATATATCACAAGGATACATATGAGCATGTAGTACAACTCTACATATAATTCATTTCCCTGTGTTTCATATCCATGCATCATCAACAATGAGATTAAAAACAAAGTATACGTTTCCATAAGGCAAGACACCTTTTTGTGATAAACTGTAATCACTATTAGGACTGACATCTTGCTGGGTTTTAAAAGGAAGAGGAGTTTTTTCAATGGAGAGGAAACCTGTCATTTTGGAGTGGCTTCAACTAAACTAAAGTTCTCCAGTTATTTGTTTACAAGGACGATCTACTGGAGCGCGAGACCACGGTTTCAAGAACTTTCCAAACATCAGCTCACTCAGGCAGTACACCACACTCAGCATTATGTTCACACAAGCTGTCAGATCCTGCTGCCTGAAATAAAGCCTGTTTGTCTCGCTATTGTCTATGCCTATTTAATATGATTACCTCCAGGGTCAAACTGGTCCCAAGGGGAGAATAAAAATTCAGGCATTTATGTTTGCTAACTGTCAGTAGCTGCCCTATCTGGAATTTTTCCCCCTCCTTCAATTCGTTTTACAGACAGATGACAGGAGCGTAAGCTTATGACTCCCCACTGTGTTACATTTCACATTATTTTTAGATACTGTGGCTTTTATGCTGCTGTTTAGCTATTATTTCCAAAATACACCAACCCTGGCTGCTCATTAAATAAACGACTGTTGGAATTAAATCAAAGCGCATTACCTGTGACTATTAAATTCAGGAATCATGTGCCTTTTCTGTTGATATATTATCCTCTGATATTATTAATATGTCACTGTTTATTCAGACTTAAAGCAATTCCAGCTTTCTTGCTTTTCAAGGATCTGGAAGGAAAAACTTGATGAGAAGATCCCCGTCTGTGAGTCAGACTATAATACTCCAGCCTAACAGAATAAGATAGCTCATGCAGTGAGCTTCAGAAGAAATTAAAAACAAATGCAATGTGTGGCTAAGAAAAGCAAAGGAAGGTAAATATTTGAGTAGCTTAAACGTGTGACTTTGAAACACAAAACTGGCTAAACAATAGAAATATGGAGTGTTTTTGGGTAACTTTTGTGGCTTAAGGGTGAAATGTCAACTCCTAGAATTGACCCAAAGCCATGTTCCTTCTTGCAATGAAATTATTACAACAGTTATCCACTTCTGCACGAAGGTGACATCTGACAGAAGAAAATGAAGATGAAATGTTTTTGTCTCCGTTTAATTCGGCCTCACTGTAATGTAGTTGGTGCCCTATAGATTTCCAGGACATCTAGGTTTTTTCTTTCATGTGACACACATGCACAAATGAGGCACTGTATCTTCCATTAAGCCACGAGTGGGTGACTTGTATTAATATACAGCCAGACATCTTCATTATGATTTACCGAGGATAAAATGGTCTGCCATAGCTCTCATTCCTGTCGTTCTTTCTCCTCCATTTCCCATTAATTGTTCAAGAACCCCAAGTCCTTTCTTCGCTTTCGTTGTCTCATTTTTTTCATTCTGTTTAGTGCAGCCCTATGACTGCCTTGCTGTCGTATTAATTTACACTAATAATTTAATTTTCATCTTCTAACCTTAACTGAAGCCAAATGATAAAAGTTACTTTAACAACAACTAGTCATATTTATAATCCCAGACAAACCGTCATCATCAGGACTATAAATGTGCAGAACTAAACAAGTTAAAGTGGGATTAGGATACAAATAGTTGTTTTGTCAGACTCACGCTGCTTCTAAATTTGGCAACAATATCAAGTTCCAATTATTACAGTGAACATCCACCTTCAAACTGCTGTTTGATAACTGACCCATTTTTGTGTGGCTGTTTGTTTAACATTTACTTTGCTGTGTTTTTTTCTGTTTTTAGTGCTCTCTGTTTGCTCATCACTATGCAATCTTCCATTGTAATAGTTGACTGTGCACTTGAAATTTGAAAGTACGACTAAAATTTTAGTATTTTTATTATATTAAAACATGTAAAATACACTCCACCTTACATAAATCTGTATGTATGGAGTTCTCATGGTGGTTTGTGTACACAGGCAGATAACGTGGCTCCCTGCTGTCTTAATATTACTCTCTATGCCATTATCATTTTTGGGGAAAAGGGCCAAATAAGGCAAGAAATTACTGGAGCATAACTAGGTTTATGCTTTTTGAATCTTTTATTAATAGTCTGATTTTTTTTTTTGGCCCCTTCCTTTTTCAAAAATAAACATTAAATATAGAAACCTTTAGTGGTACAATATACACATTTTAAGTTATGGCAAATGGTCTACCATTTACAAAACAAATCTTCCAGCATTCGCAGCACCAAAGGAAAATAATTACAGGTTAAAACCTTAAAAAGAGCTCCACAGACCACTGCTGCACAAATCGTACAGTTTTAAAGGCTATAAGTTGTGGATAATTGTAATTCGGGGTGGTGTAAAGGGGGTTATTTGGATTCACACTGCCAAGCGGAAAGAAAGGTACTTATTGATTCCTCCAGAGTGGGCAAAGGGATGCTAGCTAATTAGTGTTGTTAGTGTGGGCGCTAATGGAGTAGGGAGTGTGGCCTCAGGGTGCCGAAACACACCCAGCACTTACAGAAGCTGTTAATATGATGGAAACATCAACATCAATCAATGGACACGGACATAAGCACAGCATCATGATCCAGACACGACTAAGAATTCATACAGAGACTTAAATGAAGTTGTGAACAAATTACTGAGAAACAGCAGACACAAGCATGCAGAAGACTGTGGGCACGCACACACTTGCATGCCAGTGTTCACAAAAAAACCCTACTCATGCACAGAAATTCTTCCAAACATTTAAACACCCACACATAATACAGAGCCAAGAAGAGCTGCTAATACACCAAAACATCAGTCTAACACACCCACCCACACTAACACTGACATCCAAACACACACAGGGAAGCTAACTAAAACTCTGTTAATGCAACATTAAAGTCGGCATTTGTCCTCAAACAAACAGAAGGCCATTTGTACAGTTGTTGTACAACTACACAAATACAAGTGAACATCCTGTTACAAAGTTTTTAAATTACACATCTATAATTTTACTACACTGTAACTGTGAGGAAAGGTCATATTTTACCCATGTCTATTAACAGTTTTTACATGCACCAATGTGGGTCAAATTAATAAGAAAGGTGGTTTTAAGGAATCTTAAAACTTTATATGTCATGTCTGGGTGTATTTTATACGAAACAGTGACAGAGTTCAAAGGATACTTTGACTTTGCCACCATGTTGCTACCATATTTGCTCCACAGAGACAAGCACTAGTTAGTCTTTGAAATATCATGTGGAAATCTCAAAGCAGTATAGGAGTGATAAAATATGGTGCATATAAGTCCCATAGCTACTGAACACACATCTAAATAATACTATATTTGCACATTTTGCATCTTGCACATGTCTTTGTCCTGTCTCGTCTACAATATCCGGACAATAACTTGAACCTGGTATTCAATACCTACCGCACAATCCACTTTGTATTGTTTCTGTCCCTGTCTTTATTTATCATACATTTAGTATTGTATAGTTAGCATTATAGTATTGTATAGCATTGTATAGTTTGTAATTAGTACCTTTTTATCCCTTAATTTTACCGAAATTTAACATGCTATTTATTTGTAAATCCTAGTTTTATATCTCTTGGAGATATATCTTTTATATACTTATAAATGCACCATGGGGGGCTTGGGGTGAAACAGCATTTCGGTACCTGTATACTGTGTATTGACAATAAAGCTCTTGAATCTTGAATCTAAAATAGTCATAATAAGGAAAGAGGGTGTGTTGAAGGGTGGTGCCTTGTAATAGACATGAGATCTGAAATAGGGTGGCGTGGTGATACAGTGCTTAGCACTGTCACCTCACAGCAAGAAGGTTCCCAGCAAGGCTCTTTCTGCGTAGATTTTTCATGCTCTCCCTGGGCTGTGTGGGTTTCTTCTGGCTACTCTGGTTTCTTTCCACAGTCTAAAGACATGCAGTTTGGTTAACTTGTAATTCTAAATTGCCCACAGGTGTGAGGTGCGGTGCTTAATATTGATGGAATAAAATAATGTCTGTATGTATGGTTAAAGTGTAATTAGAAGCACTGAGGAATCACTAAGACTAGGAAAGCACAATATAAATTTAAGTACTTGCATAGTCCAACTACTGCTGTATTTTCAGATCTCAGATATAACTGTGCTTATGGCAGATTTGTATTTAATGTAGGGTCACTTTTACTCAACTTCACAAGATGAGACAATGTGAGATGTTATAGTTTTTTTTTTTATTCATTTTTATTTCCACACAGGATTGTTGCTTAAAGGAATGAGTTATTTGAAGAGTCCTCTTTCCATCATGTTTGTATATGCCAACTGTGTGTCATGCCTCTTATAGACAATGAGGTTGAAAACACTTGCACAAAGGATACACCTGTGCACCTTCTATATATCCCTTCTGACAAGCCACTTCTGTCCTCTCTCTTCCAGATGCATTTTGGAATTGAAACAGTGTAGCATACTAAAATTGATTTTTGGGTTAATGATAAGACAAAGAATGGAAGTGACTCAGAGGCACAAATTAGCAACACAAGAAAAGCCTGTGACTATATGTCCACAAAAGACTGACTAAAGACACAGACACAGGTGGAAACATGGCTAGCTGGGAACCAGAAATAAAACAATGACGGTGGGGCAGTGAATCACAAAGCAGGGAAACAAAAACAAGACTTTTGACATTGTAGTGCCAAAAAAAAAAAAGAAAAAAAGTCAGACTAAATTTGATATTGCAGTGAAAAAGCTACAGATGACAGTTATTGTAGTTTAGATTTAATTTATGCTACAAACGTGCATCCTTATGATTGGGTCAGCATGCACGCTCACCTCTCTGCAGAGCTGTCAGGCTCTATGAATCGAATAAGTGGTGGTGCTGACAGCGTTTCGGTGGCAAATATTCCTCCCTGTAGTTGTACACCAAAGCCGTTCAGTGGGTCACCTGTTAAGACAACCTCACTGGTCTCTACATGAACCACCTGACCACCTGGACCCACCGAACTGGAGGCCAGGGACACTAAAAACACACAGACACATAGATTACAGTTAGTTTCATCCCTTCTGTGAAATTAGATCCATCATGCAAAGACACAGGGAGATGGAACCTACAGGAGCTCTTATGCTCTTTCTTTCTCTGCCGCCGTTTAAGCAGTGAATTACGGGGACTCATGGGAACAGTGGGCCTGGGTAACGTGCTCGAGCTCTGGCTGCTGGGGCCAGAAGTGGTTGTAGAGGCAGGAGAGAAACTGGCTGATACAAGAGCTGCAAAAAAAGAGTGAGGGAAAAGAAGTCTATTTTCAATATTGCAATACATGAGCAATAAATTAGACTTTTAAGAATTAAATTAAAAAACCGAAGAAGTAGATGCTAATAAATCTCTTTCTTTGTCTGGGAAATGGAAAAGGAAAACAAAGAGTCAAAGAGCACATGTTAAATACCGCAAACATGGATATGTCAGGTAAAATTTTCTTGTTTGGTGCTTTATTTTCACAGCATGGCGGCTGAGTAGTTAGCAGTGTTGTCTCACAGCTGTAAGGTATTGGGTTTGGTGAGAAATGTATATGCTCTCCTTGTGCTTGCTTGGGCCTCTTTCGAAACCTCCAGTTTTCTTGTCATATTTCCACATGACCAAAGACACTGCACTGCACAATGCCACGTATATTTAAAATATATGCCTATGATGCTTATCTTTAAATCACAAGATGAGAATTCATAGAGACATGCTTTAAATAGTCTTAAAAATATGTAGAGATTTTTAAAATATATCTTTTTAAACAACACTACATATACATTCCACTGGGCAGCATACATTTGATGTCTCATTTACCCTTTCACAGACATTGCCTGCCATCATCAATAAGCCAAATACCATTCGGTATTTGGCTTACTTATGTAGTACCAAGTTGTGTTGTGTTTGTGTTCTTACACTTGCAGTAGTCAAGGTTGTTGATTGTGTTGTTGTTAGAGGCTGTCCACGATTTATTGAGGGTCGAACTTGTGTTGCAGAGAGTGGAGTTTGGAGGGGGACAGTAATTAACACAAGGGTCCCAGGAGTGGGGATGGTCCGACTTCTGAACCTTGACTGCAAAACACATGCAATGAAACATGAGCATTGAATTTTAATACTTCTAAAATCAATGGCTAGGTGTAGGCTAAACCAACCTTACACCAACTCTTACATAATTTTAATAATAAAATAATAACAAAATTCAAATGTCTGAACCTAAATTAAAAGTTTCTAGATTTTGTGTACATGTAGCATTGCTCTTCCTATGCTATCAGCCCACTAAATGGCTTCTATCAGGCTAAATCATTGTCACAGATATAGGTAGGAGGTACCCTACCATGTCTGCTATTTGCCAAGAAGGTGAGTTATCATCCATTGTGATCACTGATAAGGAGAAATTAATGCAGATGTTACAGAATTGCAATTTATAAAATTGTGAATTAGAGATTCAGACATAATAACTCATCTATAACCTATATAATAGGTATATCTCTCATTACGGCTGTCTTCCTGTTATGTGTACAGCTTGTCTTGCCCCGTGTCTCATCCAAATATGATCACACAGAGCACACATTCCATGAACTTCATGTAATCTTGATTGCCATGGGCTGTCACAGACAGTATCTGTATATTTTTCATATTAAAACCATTCTAACTGCTTGCTGTTTAGCTAGTTAGCTGTGCATTATCTACTTTTCCTCAATGGATTGAATCTTTTAGGCTGATACTGATTGACGTGTCGTTAGACCTCAATGTTTTCTTCACAGAGATCTTGTAACTCTCACCTCACCTGGCCGCTCACCCTGGACCAATTTGCTTTGACCCTACCAGGGGCAAATCGACCCTACATCATAGCCACCCAGGTAACCACTGCACAGAGTAGTTCAAATGTCACCAGCACATCTACCACTTAAACCCTATATGTTTGTCTGTGAAAATCCCAGAAGATCTGTAGTTTCTGAAATACTAGGATCAGGCACCGTCTGGCACTGACAACTATGTCATATTCAAAACCACTTAAATCACCTTTCTGTCACATTCTGAAGCCTGCTTTGAACTTCAGCAGGTTGTCTTGGCTTCGTCTATATCCCTCAAAGCATTCAGTTGCTGCCGTATGTTTGGTTGATTAGATATTTGTGTTAATAAGCACTTCAACAGATGTACCCAGCAAAGTGGGCTGTGAGTATTTAAGGCAGTGATGACATTACTTTTCAGCTTGATTCATTCATTTATCAGTTAAACTCTACAACAAATTTCATCTGAACTGTGATTAAAAGAGATATAAAACTTTTTGGGTTACTAACACTCACATACCAACCAATCAGGTGAACATATTTCCAAAAATACCTATTATATGACAACATATAATTCAATACCTTACTGTATTGCATTTAATCCAAACTAATTTCACTGTCACTTAATTAGGTCCTTGAAAAAGTGTCTCTAAGCTACATTCAGCTGCTCCCTTTGTCACAAGTGGTGAGCACAACAGGTGGCTCCACATGTTTGATTTGGCAGAATCCAGAATCCAGATGCCAGATGCCCTTTCTGACGCAGCCGCAAAGACAAGTTGTGTCGGGAATTGAATCAGTGACTATTTGCTTGTTACCCATTGCATTATGGAGAAAGTAAAAAAATGAGTTGACTGTGTCATCTGCTAGAAATTCGCATTTCTTCAGTTTTGGGGGAAAACCTCTTTTGAGGAAACTCCCACTGAGAATTTAATGATACAATCGAGGCTGACAACCTGACAATCTACACAGCTTTGTGTGTAATTCCCCTTTACGCTCGTGTATCTAAACTCTGAAGTTTATCCGAAGCTACTCTGTGCTGTCACAGCCATCCAGCTGAGCTATTGTATCCTCGACGTGTGAGGCCTTTTATCTAAACTACTCTGATGGCAGGACGTGTGAGGAGCGGAAGTGTTGGGCAACCTCGGGGTGAGATCCGTGAAATGAGGAAACATTTTTTCATCTAAACCTCCTTGGGTAAAAATGAAGTCATTATGTCCAGTGAAACACACCGGAGAGACGGTCCTTCTGACAAGGAACGGCAGCAGTAACACACACTGTAAATGCCCACAGACAACAGACACATAACAAAGCCACTTTGAATTAACACTTATACTCATTTACACATGATATATTATGAGAAGATACACGAAACATGAGAACATTCTAAGACACATTTGTGTCTAGATTTACCAAACGTAATCTATGTGGCAAGAAAACCGACTGAAACTTTACTCACACACACAACTGCAAAACCTTTCATCAGAGTGTCTATTAATAAGGCAGCAGCAAGCTGGCTTTAAGGTCTGCTGCAAGGACATCAGTATCCTAATGAGCTGTGTTCATTTCCTAACACACACAAATGCACACATGTACACACAAAGGCGGTCACAAAACTGTGATTAGAAGAAGGAAAAAAATAAATTTAGCTTCTTGCAGACAAATGAGATGAGATGGTGACCTTTCGAGTGAACAAGTGTGTCTGTGTGTGCTGTGTTCACACGTGTAACTCCAAGAAATAATACCAGAACACAACAGAGCTATAAAAGAGAAAAAGAGCAAAGAGGAACACTAGAAAATAATTTCAAAATGGAAGGAGATGAACATTTCTGAGATGAGGTATGTGTAGAGAATAAGAGAAGTCAAAGGCAGAGAAGAGAGGAGAGGAAAAGGACAACGGATAGGAGGAGGTTGTAAGCAGTTTTTGACAGCTGGAAGAGAGGTGTAATGACTTTAATTAAATCCCATCTTGCCTTTACACTCCCTGTCACTCTATTTTTCATTCATGTGCCATTTCTCTTTTCAGCATTCACTTTTTCATCTGTTTTCATGCTGAGAGCGATCTTCCACCACACAAAAGTTTCTATTGAAAATAGAAAGGTTTTAGTTTAGTTCAAGTCTAGAATATCTAGTTTTTCTTCTCGGTCTTAAAGCCGTTGCTTTAATCCCATCTCTGTCATCCTCTCCTGGGAATCTCTAATCGACCGAAACACATTAAAGATTTTCCTCTAACAAAAAAGATTTTTTTTAAAAAGGTTTTGGGGAAAAACAAAATAAAACTATACAGCGTCTACAAGTAGAGGATCGTGTTGACTGTGATGCGTTTCTAATTATTAAAAATATTCATTGTGTGAGTGTGATGTGTACACTTGTCATACTTAAGCAGCCTCAGCTGCAAGCATTAACACATGAACATACGATAAAAAACTAGTTACTGGAATCCGGATTTCCCCTCTAAATCCATTGGCACCAATTCTGTCACAGATGAGAAGCCATCACTTGGCTATGGGTGAGCTAATTAGGAACAAAGTTGCCATTGCGGCCAAATTATTCCTCAAGTAGAGTTGTATTAAAAAAAGAGGCTGAAAGACATCGGAATGAATGGGAATTTTTTTTTTTTTTTTTTTGCTACTCGGATTTGCTAAATATGCATGAGGTGACTTAATTGTGGCGAAGACTAAACAAACTCTCCTTGGTGGTTTTTACTCTGCTTTTTTTTTTTGGAATCCGACTTAATAGCTGCCAAATCAGAGCTGACCAGGAATTAAATACACAGATGGTCATTGTTCTTCAATAATTAGCATTTGTCATGCTAAATATTACAAATACTGCTATCTAACTATGTTTCCTGCTGTTAAATGTCAGTACAACATGCTCTGGCAAAAAATGTCTGCTTAATTTCATAAACATGTATGCAACAAAAACAAAACAAAGCAAGTGATATTAAAAATAAATAAATAAACTGTTAAGTGATTAAGTGATTCTGAAGCTCTGGCTCCAAAGGTATACTACACATGAAGAGTGATGAACAAAGCTGTGCATGGGTAGAAAGACAATTTAACAATTTTAGGAGTCATACCTATTCAAATAAGAGCAATGCAGCAGGCTGAAAAGATGGCAGCATCAGCCATCATAGTAGAGGCTTGAGCCCGCAAACAGAGTTGAATCATTATGATTTAACAAGGTTGTTCCATAATTACCAGTGGCTTTTTTTTAACTTTACCCAAATGACAGATAAAATATTGACAGATAAAACTGTAAAATTTTGATTACTAAAATAACCAAAGAGTTTACTGGGAATCTGATGGCCCTAGCTGTTACACTCACCCGTGTCATGCTGTTTTCCAGTTAACCTCGTTTGATGCGAGGGAAGAATTTCTAATTTAACCAGTTCTGTTGTGCTTGCTATTAATTGTGTTGCCTCCAGAACCGTACAGTGCTCTGTTGATGTCCCATCAATAGACAGCAGGTGATCCCCAGCATGCAGTGCTCCACATCTAATACAAAAGAGACAAAAAGAGAATAAGCACAAAATGTTATCGCCACAATACACTGGATAAATAAACAGAACACAAATAGCTTCCATTCTGTTTCAGAAAAGCTTTTTTTTTTGTTCTTTTGCCAACAGTATATAAGCTAAACACATTAATCTGCTTAGCTCACAACGGCATGCTGCCGTGCTGGTCAGAATGATATCGCTGCTCTTCACACAGGGGTTAGATTTTACAAACTGACTTTGCAATCATGTGGGAATGAATAGTGCCAGAGCACAGACCTCTGCAGTCAACTTGTCCTGTTGACTGAGGTTATTTTAGTACTCATTTCAGCACTGACACAGATTTCAAGTGCTTCATGTATATTTTAGAGGTAGACTGGAGCTGAAAGCAATATCCCGTCTTCTGATGTCTGTGTAAGTTATAAGGTTGGACACAGTCTATGTGTGTTTATCTGTGTCTTTCTTACACAGAGAGGATATGCTGTAAACATAAATGCAACCACTGCAAATCTGTAATCCAACAGCAGAATCAAATTAGATCTTGAAGGGGAAACTATAAAGTCCACCATTTTTCAACAAAAGAGAAATATACAGCTGACAGATGTTTGCAAAAGTGTAAACTATATATTCTTGTGCACTAGCCCTGTTCTCAAGAAAATAATTTTTGTAGCATTCCAATACATAATATTCTTTTAATGGTAACTTTGCATCAAACAAACCAACCAGACAGACAAAGTAAGGAAACAGTTCTGCAGAGTGAAAACTGTCCATGAAGTACTTACTGTGGATTTAAACTGTACTGAGCTACAATGTTGTCTTAATATCTGAAACATCTCAGAGCTTCTTTCATCCTCTGTTGTAGTTTGACAGCTAACAGAACAAAAAAGTCACTCAGAACTTAAAGGGTAAATCTAGGCAAAACTACAGCTGGCATGTATGCAAACACATACATACCAGTTGTGTTTCTAAGAATATTAACTCTGTTTAGTGAAAAATTACAGTTAGCCAGCATGTTTAAATGTGACACCAAGGATTCTCTTACATATGATAAGTTAGACTGAGGCTGGTTGCACTAATTTCACTGTCTAGGGCATCACAGCTCCCACACCAAAGGAAACTTCCTGTGGGTCTGTAAGACATCAGTGGGTTTTAAACACTGAGAATGCCTGGAGAATGAGTAGCATGTAGATACATACCTGTCCACCACGCTGCCAGGTTTAACCCGGTCGATGACAATGACCTGTTTGTTTTGATGATTGGCTGAAGTCAGCGTGATGCCTAGTGTTGCTCCTGGAGATTTGGCTATTTCCACTAACAGTGGACCAGATGCATTTGCCAGTGAGTCTGAACGGGAAAGAATGAAGTTATTTTAATAATTTGACCTTTTACTGCTTGCTGCTTCTTACAGTCTTAAAATGATCTTAGAGTAATCTACCAAAGTACAAATACCTTAAATATCTGTTTCACCAAGAACAGCACAGTGAAAAAGTTTAAGAGCATATATGTCCTTGAAAATATAACCAGACATGATTAGCAGGGGATTGCTTGCAGTGCTTTTCGGGCAAGTTAAACTGAGCTGTTTTACCCAGAAAAATGAGGCAGACCTTAGCGTGAGGTGGCAGAAAATGCCAACACATCAACAGCAATCACAACAAAAGAATCAACCCCAAAAAAACATTTTTTTAAATTTCACTGGCATTTGAGAAAAATTTTTTTTGCTGCAAGCTTCAATTTGTGTCTCTCTCTGTTAGTTTGGCTTTTTTTTTTTTTTTTTTTGCATATGTCTGTGTGTCTACATGTGGACTCACCGATGATAGTTACATCGTACTCAATTTGGAACAGGGCTTCCTGGCCACATTGGGCCAACACGCTGAGAGCATCACTGTGGTTTGCGTTGTGTAGTGGCACACCATCCACACTGAGGAGACGATCGCCAGGGCGCAGGGTACCTTCTCTGCATGCAGACACGCACACACATCCAAAAAAATGACATTGGATTTTGTGATACAGTGATTACAGAAGACAGGGATTGGACATTACAATTTGCATGTAGTTCCAGCTTTCTTTCTTCCATAAAATTCTAGCGTGTTTAATTTTAACACATCAACAGTTTATTGTCCTTCTTCACTATTCCTTTTACCATCACTATTTCAATCTGACTTCAGATTTGCCTATCTTGTGTCGCTAGGAAAATATTGCAAAAGCAAGCATATAATGTCAGTTAAAAATGACGAAATATCAAATGCCAAACCTTCCCTTTTTTCCCCAACATATTCTGTGTTCTTCATTCCTTCCACTCAGCCCTGTTTGTTCTTTAACTTAGTTCTTCATCTTGCTCATTTCCTTTCTGCCCAGCTAGATCCAAGCCTCTTTCTTCTCCTAACTTTCACTTCCACAATATTGTCTTGTGATCTCATCATCCTCTTTTCTCTCCCCTTATCTGTCTGAGACTTGCAGTAAAAATTCACCTTCATTTCAAATCAAGGACACACATGGAAACAGCATGAAATGTCTTCAGCATTTAAAATGTTGGTCTGTTTTCAGTGCCTGGTTAAAAAAACAACAACAATGAAAGCAAACAAACAAAAAACACTTATACAGAGAGATCCTCTGTGTTTTTAGAGGCACTCAGGAGGACCGTTTAGGCAATTTTTTACTTCCACAAAAATGGATGTGTAACATTTTGAATTTTTAATGCAGTGCGCCACATTAGAGCACTGATAGATGCTTTATGCTGATGTCAGAGTGCGAGTAACACTGAGCTGTAATCATACCAGCCAGATGTCTTCAAACAGGATGCTGATTGCCCTGAAGCCTTTCAACATGATGCGAGCTAAGCTATAACCCAAAGGCTCTATTGTGGCAGGAATTACTCCATGTGACAGGAGTATTTCTTGACAGATTTACACATTTTTCATCGGTTTTCAATATTGGTGCAGAATAACATACATGGTACATACAGGGTGTCGGATAAGCACATGAAAAGGTACAATACCAACAGGTGATTCCAGGAAAATTTCAGGAAATTTAAAATTTAAAGGTTCTACCATATGTTGATTGAAACAGATAAGCTTTTAGAACTTGACTGATATTTAACCTGTTTTTAGACCTGCAGGGTATCTTTCTATCTGTATCTGACAATGAAGTGAAAGCAGTTTCTTTGTGGTCCTGTAAAAAACACCATGGATCTCTAACACTTTCAGAGAAGGCACTTTAATTCCCACTGGGTAATTCTAAAAATGTAGACACTCCTGGGACTGTATGGTGCTGTGGATTAAGTTTTTTTTTTTCCAATTGGCATATAAATGGGATATAAAACAGCATGAATATCTCATTCGTTTCCCCAGGACTGACCCACATTTTGAAGACGATTTTCTTTAGAACGGTATTAGATGAGCTTCAGGGTGAAATAACTCAATAGTAAGAATTTAATCTTTAATCTTTGTCCTGGTCTGCCAGTTCTGTCTGTGAACTAGTGAAGGTTCAGTCGGTCTGTAAGGCCGTGTAATGTGTGATTATTTGATGAAGGTTTACACTTCTGTATATACAAATGACCAATTTGGCAACATCATTATATATCTGATGGGTCAGCAGTCGCTTTGACAAATCTAAGATGGATTTACAGCAACAATCAAGCCCTTATGAATCAAATGAAACTGTAAAATATCTTAATCAGTAGAAAGACGAGGCATTAAGTACTCAAGCTTAGTACTTTGGCACTTTTGCATCTGCTTTAAATATTGCTGCAGAGCAATCTCAAAACAGGACCTGTCAGAATAAAAATAGCAACTTACAGTTCGAATTTCTAGGAGGAAATGATTGCATCTGCTAAGTGATCAGAGAAGAAGGTTATATTCCAATGTTTTGTTGAAAAGGGACAGCTGAGTCAATCATGTTCTTCAAAATTGGAAATGTTGGGTGCTGAAGTTTGCCTAATGCTAGTGTTGATGTGTGACAATCAGATGTAAGATATTGCTTTATTACAAACCTCTAAAACAGGCTCAGTGGTCCTTATTGTGTAATAAATGGCTTTCCTATTTTGTGTTTTAATGATGGTGGGTGACAGCAGATCACTCTTAAAGCTCAGTGATTCACTTGTAATCACATAATTTTCACATTCAATCAATTCGTTGAACTGAAGTCCTTTGAAGCACACCGACTGAAAAACAAAACTGCTTTTCTTTTGTCTTTTTTAATGACTTTTGTGCTTTTAACTTTAAAAACAGTTTGAAAGAAAACCTCACAAACAAACCTCCACCAGAATATATGAGGTCTGACTTTCTATAAATGGTGGACTTTCTTTGGCCATCACAGTTATGGATATCTGTATATGTATATCTATATCCATTTTAAACATGGAAATTAGTTTTATTTCTAAAACAATATTATTTACACTATTTCTAGATGGTTTAATTATTACTGTGTGAGATCAGTTAAACAGTAGCAAAGCTGACATGTATATGAAAATGTCGTATTATGACTTAAACATCAAGCCTGAGACAGACACATGATGACAACATTAAAAGGATATGATGATTCATGCCATTGCAGCTATGAGTAACACATAACTGTCGACATACCAGTGACGGTCACTGGAAATGACACCATTATCCTTGGGGTCTATTCGCATGAAGGCACAGACAAATCTCCCAGACTCCCGACGGGAATGGGTTGAGCTGTGGTGTTGCTAGTTTACACTCAATGGAGGCCACTTCTTGTCTGGCTTTTATTTCTCCCAGACATTATTTTTAATGGGAAGACATTGCCCTTTTCACCTTCCAAAATGACTAAATAATCTCTATTTCTGGGTCTCACTGCATGTGTTTTTTATGTTTGTTTAGATATGTCAGTGTAACTGTGCTGGAGTATTTGCATTCACACATATTGATGCATATGTGTGAATGCAAATGCATTAAAGGGCATAAATGAAAATCCAACATGGCAGGTCTTCCACCATTATGCACCGCCAGTTTAAATGCACCTTGGTAGTGATTCTTTGTAATTCTGTTTAAGGGATAAGATACCGTTCTCAGAAAGGATATTCTGTTATTTGGTGTGTTTTGTAGGTATTGGAGAACACAGTCTAACTAGACGGCACAAAGTCTCCCATAGATGTTCAACTGACTTTAAATCAAGTGCCTGCAGAGATCATAGAATGCATTTCATATATTTTTATACTTATCAAGCCATTCAGTGACCCCTCAGGATGAATGGGGGCTATACCATCCTTGAAGAGACCACTGCTATCAGGATAGAAAGGTATCATCACTTAGACCAAGTGCATTGGCTTGCAGTGACACTGCAGACCCAAACCATGCCAGGAAAATGGCCCTACCATTTTCCATTCATTGTCAGTCTATTCGTCCATTCATCACCTACATGTGTGCCAGTTATTCTTGTTTAATCATGCATTCAGTACCTGTCTGCTGGGCCTCCTGGCCTGACATAGGTGACCACTAAAGGGCGTGATTTGTGCCAGTCCTCATGGGTACCGCCTGTAAGAGGAGCAGGGCAAAGCTCTTTACACTAAATTCTGGAGACACATTACAAAGAAATACCACATCAGCTTAATATTTACTTATTTATTTATCTACATTGCAGTAAATAAAAATGTGATACAGCATTTTTTTACCCTTATCCTAAAATGCTTTTAATGTATCATTTGTTGAGAAAATCGAATATTAAAATGTAAACTTCAGATCTTTAAATACAAATTTAGATGAACCGACAAAAACAAAGCAAGGGGAGTGATGTTGTCTTTCTTTTTGGTCTAGACAACCCAAAATGTGATGTGCAGATATGTGGATGCCAGGTCCTAGGAGGTTAACATTAACAAAGTAGAGAAACACTGCCAAACTACAACCATCACAAGGTGGCATTTCAAAAATATTCCTCTCAGTAGAATGAGTAGTATAATTAACTAATTTATTCATATATTTACTAAGCATAGACAAAATTCCTTTCTAATAAATATGGGAACAGCTGCTGTACAATATATTGCCAACAGTTCAATGTAGTGTAGATGACACCATTTCACTAATATGTTACTTCTAACTAAGTGCATAACCATAAAAAAAACATACAGTAATGGGCTTTTTTTAAGTGACAGATACCTCTCATGACGAAACCAAAACTGTTCCCTTCTTTGTGCAAACAGATGTCAATTGTCTTTGATATAACCCCTGAGGTGCTGTCTGGTGCTTTGAGTCAAGAAACACACACACAGAAACACAGAGAGAGAGAAAGAAAGAGAATTGAGGGATTAATCCGGCACAATTAAAATGTATCAGCATAACCTGAAGTTTACATCATGACATTAGAGCACTGATATTTAATGTAGAACAATTAAACAATAATAATTACTTGAATGCTCTTCAATTACACTGCACTACAAAACAAAACAAAAACACTCCTGTATTAAACTATGCATGGTATTTGAGTGTCAATTCAGGATTCCCTTAAATTTCTATACTTAAAAACTACACTTATTATCGTAAAATTAAATATCCTAAAATGAAAATAATGTTCTGAAGAGAGATGTTGAAGGTTCAAACATCCATCAGTGTTGTTTTCTGAGGCAAATCTATTCAGCTAGCCACAGCCTATCAAAATACAACACTATACAGCTCAATTTGGTTGAAAAATGAAAAGTTGTCTTCTCAGCAAATAATCTAGTTAAATGCCATTCCCATAGAGCATTTTTCCTTTTAAATATTAAAACCCCCTCATTTGTATCATCTATATAGCTTCATGTAGACTTTGTTTTTAATTGGGTTATGTCACATTGTGTGCTGCACTGTGAGTATAGCTGAGCAGGCCTCTTGGGAGTCCGTAGGGCGCATTGGTAGAGCAACATTTGGCACTGCTTTCTTGTAAGAAAGTTTGGTTTGTATTGTGCTGTTTGGAGAGGTGTTGAGGAGGAAAAGTATCCTTTTTACTTTTCTATCCAATTTAACTAATAGCTTGTCTTTTTGTGGGAATCTTTTCAGTGACATGAACAGATGTCTTTTCAACAAATCTTTTCATTTAGTTATTTTACAGGGTGGACATGTTCAAATGAAATAATTTTTCCTGTGTGTGTTTCCTCAGCATGTGCTGCAGATAAAATAAAATAGACAAGTGTAATAGATCCAGCAGTATAAATATTGTTCAGATGACACAGGACAAAGTTTTATAACGTTAAATAATCTAAAGCTATAAAATGACTATCAGTAAATCCCTATGATTGAGAAGTACAGTAAAGACAGGAGACTGTGCCAAGAGTTTAATCATTTAAATGAATGAAGGAGCTGTCTCTTAGCAAGTAAACAAATGTATCAATATCTAGCGCCAATGTTCAGTATCAATGAAGAAGTAGTATATACTATACATAGTGAGACCTTGGGGTGACATGCGGGTTTTGTCTGTATCTAGCTGTCATTTACATTTACTTTTCTATTCAGAATTACAATATTCATTCCAGTATCCGGCAATTTCTAATGTGATATTGGATAGGACCTTACTGACATCACTAACTCATATCTTAACGACTTTATAAATCACGTAGAAACAACCAGCCTAGCTGTACAAATACATACCTGTGGGGGGCAGTTCATACTCCACCTCCAGCAGAACCCTCTCTCCTACATTTTTCAATAAGCTGATTATCTCTTCGTGCCGCAGTTTGGTCAGATTGATCCCATTCACGGATTTGATGTAGTCCCCAACATTTAACTGGTCACTCCTGCACAAAGAAGGGACAAAAAGATGTAAAGGCTTGCACAAATGAGAAAGGCTTTAACCACATGTTTCTTTTTCCTTTTATAAAATGACCCATTTATGGTACAGAATATTGCTGAATAGCAAGACAGTCTGAATCTATGTATTCATCCTCATCTTAGAGGTTGACTGTGTTTCACTCACCTGGCTGCCAGTCCTCCAGGTCGTAAGTTTGATACACGTGGTTTTCCATCCTTATCAGTTCCTCCTGAGATGGTGAGGCCCAGTGTGCTGCCTTCTTTCTTCACCAGCTCCACCATAGTCACCCCCCGCAGAGCTTCTAACCAAACACACACACACACGCACATAAAAACGATACACACACAATACAGGCAGAGGGAAGGACATACCAATACACACACAGGGATGTGTACACAGACATATGTAGCCACACTCAAACATACAAAATACAGGAGAGGAATAAGTGGTTAGTGTCTGTTCATTCATTCCAATTCCTGGATTAAAGCTTTAATAGTTTCTAAAAGATAAAAACAAACTAAGACAATTGTTCCTGTTTGTCCTTGAGTGAGACACTGATCTCGTGTTGGCTTAAAAGAGCTGAAATGACTAAAACGTAATGTGAATTTCAGACAAGATAAGAATCAGATAATGATAATTAGGAGTGCCCTTTGTCTCTTGTTGTCACTCCACTTGAAGACTTCCTGGCAGGGATGAAAAGGTCTTTAAAGGTTAAAGTACACCAGCAGAAAGCAGAAGTTTAGATCAATTTTCACTTCCAGCTGAGAAATTAACAAAAGTAATCAACACTGCACCTAATATACTTTGCTGCTAAAACGTTATATTTTACAGAATCTGCAACTCTAACTGTCCTTATTAAACAAACAATCAAACAAAAAAGCAAACAAACAAATAATTTAGTAATTATTTGAAAAAACTGTCCACAAAATATACTACATTTTCTTGACCAATAATGTTACTTTCATTAACTTCGAAATAGCTGTTATGTACAGTTAAAACTCTAATGAATCCTCTGAAAGAAGGATCAAGGATTGGTGGACCACTCTGACTTTTTCAACATGAGGACAAAAGAACTGTGTAATGCAGAAGAACTACTTAATGCAATATTCCCTAAACACCTAAATAGACTACTCCATGAACCAAAGAAACACAACATTCATGAGAATTCCATCAAAATTCCAACACTTATTAAAAAACTATTTTTAGAGTGAGTTGAAGTTGTGTCATTTTTTTCGGTATTCTAAAACATATAAGGCCGATTGAGTTTGGTTAAGTCATGATGGGAGTAATTATTACTGGTCAAAAAAAATGGCATGAGTAAGAAAAATGTAAGACTTTCTAGGTTCATGAAAAGGCTAAGGAATTTGGTTCAAAACAGCCAGGGGAATCTTGGGAGATGAATAAGCCTTTACCAAAGTAATAAGTAAACTAAAACCCCAGAGCTGTCATGACATGGTGTTGCCTTCCCATTTGTCTATTTGTATCATTACCATTTACATACACCATGAGCGCACAGAAGCATTCCCATACACAAAAACACATCAACACACAAGCAGATGAGATAAAGCTTTTGTGTGATAGATGCCTAGATTAGGTACATCCCTCAGGCAACACTCAGGATCAGTGAAGTGCTTCACACCACAGTTATCTCTGATAGGCATTATGCAGCATATACAGGGACATGCACATTATTAGCAGAAAGGCACTCATTCATTCATTAGTCCTTGTGCTACTCACATTTGCATAAAAGCAACGCTTTTCCAAATGTAGTCTGGATGATGTGAACATTTTCTGAAGAGAATCCATCACTAATTTTTTTTTTCTGCAAAGCTGCAGAACTGAGGATGTTGGAATTCATAAAGTTTTGATCTTGTAGAATGATTTTTATACTGCACAAAAGAAAACTTGTAGAATGATTGATGTACTACAGAGAAATGGGAGGAGTATTACTGTACATGTAATAATGATGAGATAAACGGAAACACTTAAAATACAATAATAATAATAATTATTTTAAAATTTAAAATAATTTAAAAAAAATTCTTAATTTTTTAAAGCAAGCAAAGTGACCTAAGTTCTAGGAATGTAGCTGACTTATGTACAAATTGATAAAGATGTGACCTAAAAGATGATCAGAAAGAGGTCACAGATACATAACACAGAATAATAATAATACTAATAATAGACCTATTTAAAACTTCACGGGGAAACAAGCAGAAAACAATTCTTTTTTAAAGATTCCTTAAGCCTAGAAGAAGTTAATGAAAAGATGATGAAAATATAACTGAAGGCTCTCAACCTTTGACGAGCCATAAATTACAGTTTTCATTCATGTTGTCAATTATAGTGTATTGTTGGGCAATCATCAATAATGAGGAGGTTATAAAACAGCTAAAAAAGCTAAGGGGAAAAAAAAATCAGTATTAGTCATCAGCTCGACTAAATGTGTAGTTTTGGACCTTTGGTTAGTCATGACTCAGATATAAATGTGTGCTTTCTAGAAAAGCAGCCAAAAAAAAACAAACTTAGAAAGCTTTCTTAGGTAAGATGTTTACTTTAGAAGACCAAGTTTAATTGTGACCATTGGTAATTTCCAAGAAATACATTTTTTTAAAGCATTGGCTACTGGCTACACCCCTTTAAACAGAATTTTTAGGATATACCTTAAAAAACACAGACAGAGAACAAGAGAGAAAGTGACAGACAGAAAATTACACATTACAGGGAGTGCAGAATTATTAGGTAAATGAGTATTTTGTCCACATCATCCTCTTCATGCATGTTGTCTTACTCCAAGCTGTATAGGCTCAAAAGCCTACTACCAATTAAGCATATTAGGTGATGTGCATCTCTGTAATGAGAAGGGGTGTGGTCTAATGACATCAACACCCTATATCAGGTGTGCATAATTATTAGGCAACGTCCTTTCCTTTGGCAAAATGGGTCAAAAGAAGGACTTGACAGGCTCAGAAAAGTCAAAAATAGTGAGATATCTTGCAGAGGGATGCAGCAGTCTCAAAATTGCAAAGCTTCTGAAGCGTGATCATCGAACAATCAAGCGTTTCATTCAAAATAGTCAACAGGGTCGCAAGAAGCGTGTGGAAAAACCAAGGCGCAAAATAACTGCCCATGAACTGAGAAAAGTCAAGCGTGCAGCTGCCAAGATGCCACTTGCCACCAGTTTGGCCATATTTCAGAGCTGCAACATCACTGGAGTGCCCAAAAGCACAAGGTGTGCAATACTCAGAGACATGGCCAAGGTAAGAAAGGCTGAAAGACGACCACCACTGAACAAGACGCACAAGCTGAAACATCAAGACTGGGCCAAGAAATATCTCAAGACTGATTTTTCTAAGGTTTTATGGACTGATGAAATGAGAGTGAGTCTTGATGGGCCAGATGGATGGGCCCGTGGCTGGATTGGTAAAGGGCAGAGAGCTCCAGTCCGACTCAGACGCCAGCAAGGTGGAGTACTGGTTTGGGCTGGTATCATCAAAGATGAGCTTGTGGGGCCTTTTCGGGTTGAGGATGGAGTCAAGCTCAACTCCCAGTCCTACTGCCAGTTTCTGGAAGACACCTTCTTCAAGCAGTGGTACAGGAAGAAGTCTGCATCCTTCAAGAAAAACATGATTTTCATGCAGGACAATGCTCCATCACACGCGTCCAAGTACTCCACAGCGTGGCTGGCAAGAAAGGGTATAAAAGAAGAAAAACTAATGACATGGCCACCTTGTTCACCTGATCTGAACCCCATTGAGAACCTGTGGTCCATCATCAAATGTGAGATTTACAAGGAGGGAAAACAGTACACCTCTCTGTACAGTGTCTGGGAGGCTGTGGTTGCTGCTGCACGCAATGTTGATGGTGAACAGATCAAAACACTGACAGAATCCATGGATGGCAGGCTTTTGAGTGTCCTTGCAAAGAAAGGTGGCTATATTGGTCTCTGATTTGTTTTTGTTTTGTTTTTGAATGTCAGAAATGCATATTTGTGAATGTGGAGATGTTATATTGGTTTCACTGGTAAAAATAAATAATTGAAATGGGTATATATTTGGTTTTTGTTAAGTTGCCTAATAATTATGCACAGTAATAGTCACCTGCACACACAGATATCCCCCTAAAATAGCTAAAACTAAAAAGAAACTAAAAACTACTTCCAAAAACATTCAGCTTTGATATTAATGAGTTTTTTGGGTTCATTGAGAACATGGTTGTTGTTCAATAATAACATTATTCCTCAAAAATACAACTTGCCTAATAATTCTGCACTCCCTGTTCATAGAAATTTATAGGTATGTAGCTAGTGGTAGTTGGTGTTGGCCACTCACCAGGTATGCTGTGTCTTCTCGAGGCCATGGTATGCTCTGGTCCAGAGATATCCTTAGTTTTCCCATATGGTCCATCATCTAAAGAGAAAAGAGAAACAGAATTGAACTTTAGTATTTTTAAATGTATTTTGGAACAGTTAAAGCTTCAATATTTTGACTGTGACAAGGCAAAAATGATTAGTTTATATGAACCCGAGGAAGGAGCTTGGAAAGAAAAGCGTCTGGACTTCTTTGAGTTGCTTGAAGACGTTTCACCTCTCATCAGAGAAGCTTCTTCAGTTCTAAGGTCAAATGGCAGAGAGTCCCAGATTTAAACCCAGTGGGAGTTTCCCCCCAAAGAGGGACAAAGTGATCCTGGTGATCCTCTACCTAATCACATGAGCCAAGGTGTGAAAGCGGGTGTGGGTCACAATCAGCCAAGGTGTCGGGTGAGCCCATTGTGAAACCTGGCCCCACCTTATCATGTGATTTCCTGAGATCAGATGGCCCAGGATGTGAGTGGGCGTTAAGGTGTCTGGGAAGGGATCTCAAAACTGGATTATAGATGGCAGACAGTTGGTGTCGTAAACCACCGCCTCTGTTCAAAGATGGTCGCTCACAGTGGACATAAATGGCTTCTTTCACTCCTCTTTCAAACCATCTGTCCTCTCTGTCCAAAATGTGAACATTGGCATCCTCGAAAGAGTGTCCTTTATCCTTAAGATGCAGATGGACAGCTGAGTCTTGTCCCGTGGAGGTGGCTCTTCTATGTTGTGCCATGCGCTTGTGAAGTGGCTGTTTGGTCTCTCCGATGTAGAGGTCTGGGCATTCCTCGCTGCACTGTACAGCATACACCACATTGTTAAGTTTGTGTTTAGGAGTTTTGTCTTTCGGGCTAACCAGTTTTTGTCCGAGTGTGTTGCTGGGTCTGAAGTACACTGGGATGTCGTGCTTGAAGAGAACCCTCCTGAGTTTTAGACTACGATGACCTGGATGACTGAGAACCTTCACAGACGAACCCGAGGATGAATTATCAGGTTTGCTTGGGGTGCACTGTACGTATGGCTATCTGACTCAACAGAAAGTCCTCAACACAAATAATGAAGGACACCACAAACGAATAACTACATAAAAGACCAAAAAATTCCATTTATTAATGGTGCTTATATACTGTAACCATACACCTAAAGACCTGTTTAGAAAAGCAATCATGCTAACACTGTCGGCACCTTTTTAGCTCACTTTCAACACAGGAATCACATTTCATATCTTAACTGACTGTGGTGTCCTCCCAAACTTCTCACATGTGATACTGAATATATGAAATTTGTAGCAACATAATAATACCCCTGCACATTAGTTTATGACCATAAGATGATCACAAAGCTCTTTTGTTTTTGATTTGGACTTTGTTATTCAGATATATCATTTCATTCACACTCTCATTCACACCTGTACACAGCTTCCGTAAATTGTATTGCTTGTCAGTGATGGTACTGTTGAGTAATGGTTTCTGCTCCCAGTTTCAGTTGACACTGGTCTGAGCATATCTGATGATGATTCTGAGAGGTACAACAAAAATGTCTGATAGCTAATCCATGACTGAGAATGTAAAGACAAGCCTGCAGCACTGCATCTGTTACTTCTATCAATCTTTTTTTTCCTTAAGGATCAAAGGGGTTTCATGCCCCAACTGAACAGATGCAAACACAGTTGGCCTTCCTGCCTTTAGAGCTGCAAATATTCTCTAAATGCTTCTTCGAGGGAATTTTCTCCCTTGTAAGAGTTTTTTTTTTTAAAGAAATGCTGTGTAAAATGTTGAAAAAAAAAAAACACCCCACATTTGTAATCTCCGTACTACAACTGAAATTGCATCAGTTTTGCACACTACTATGTGAAGATTACATGTAAGGGAGATTTTCCAGTTACCTACACACTGTCACTTTAACTAACTTTAAGTAGGTTGACACATTGGCAAATACCCAGAAGAGCTGTTGAAGGAAGTCTCCTGCCAGTTTGAACAATGAAACAGAGGCCAACACTATATGTCACATTTGGGGGAACAGATGTCATGCTTTATAGTCTGCGGCAGAGACTTTCTGGCAAATATCTAGAAGACATTTAATATTTTATTTTTCTTCTGCTCAGATCACCACAGCTTTCTAAAGCTGTTCTTTTTTTGTTCCTAAATTAAAAGCACAGGAGGGAATCTTGTATACAAACTTAAATTAAATGTCACAATGCCTGCCTGTCTACATACTTGCAGTAACCACTTTCCTTTTTAATTGGGAGGTTCTTCCAATAAAGAAAGTACTTTTTGAATACAATATCAATGATGTGATCATGAATATGAAGCAGTTGCACAGCTGCAGTTTCCAGTTTTAATTCCTGTCTAGCTAACAAAGATAATAGTAATTCTGCCTGTAGGTGGTGTCAATGTGCTCTATCTACAAGTGAGCCACCCGCTGACAGCGTGACTGCAACTTTTCTTTTTTATACATATCTGCAAAATTAATTTGGCTCTGCATGAATTGTCCAGGAATGTCTTTCTGCTTTTTATGAAGAAGAACAAAGAGGGGCCAGAAATTATTGCGGATATAACTGAATATCACTAAATATATGTATTTGATGCATCATAATGTCCTTTTGGCACTAGTATCACACAATAATGCAAATAAATCGAAGCTGCTCTTTTCTTTTCTACCATAGAACGAATATAGAGCTTTTGTGTAAGGAATCATTAATTTTTTTTTACTATAAATCTGCTTTTCCTTTTCAATCTATTATTGAGTACAATTATATTAATGCACATATTTTAAGGACTCATCTATGATATATTAAGGATATTAAGTATTTTGCTAACCCACACTCTTTAACTTAGTTTGACAGCAGCTGCGACAGCAGAGCTGAGCTTGTTGTTGTTGTTGTGACTCTGAAGGGAAAGGATGTGTCCTACTTTACAACCTCTGCTCCATCGGAGGGATGGGATAAGTTTAACAATTCATAAACCACTTCCCAGTTATTTTCATACTCTAATTCAGAAGTTGCATTAAAACCAGGCACAATTATGCCACAGCTTAAACATAAATGTCTTAGCCAATTTTCCAAAATAAATGCATATTTGTAATGCTGTTCCAGAGCAACATTTTAAATCAGCTTACTACCATTAGCAGAGTAAGCACTTAAAAAACATTTGTAACAGTACCAAAGAAACCGCAAACGTTAGCTGGCCAGAATTAACGATTGTGTGACATATTACTTTAACAGCCAAATTAACAAGGTATTTGCTTTCTATATTTTACTAATATGTCAAGAAATCTCTGTATGTTGTCAGTCTTCACACTGGGCAGGCCTAATGCTAAGGGTCAGAGTAAGTGCTCTAAGTTTTATTTTAATCACCAGAAGCAAAAGTAACATCATGTTCAGACAGTTCAGAAAGTATTCTATATTCAATTCCACCAGGATCAACACATTTTTTCTTCTTTTTTTTTTATTGTTGTCACTACATGTTCCTGAAATTATTGACATTCTATGATCTCTAGTTGCCACATTGCTGCTAGTGTCTTCCTGTGTGGTAGCGAGTTTCCTGTGACATCTACCTTCCCTGATACTGACAGGACTAAAAATAGTCCTGTAGGAGTAGGAGCAGAAACACATTTGAGGTAGAAGGATATAAGTACACATAAACCCTTTTTAATCACTACAAGTGTACGCCTGTGAGTGCAGAAACTCCATTCATTTTTAATAGAATTAAAATCTATACATTGGTCTGGCGGTTTGCACAGTTGACTAATGGCTCATTCAGTTTACAACATGAAAGAGCAGAAAGGTTAGGTCAGCATATGAGTTGGTGTGGGTTTTTTTTTTAATGTGTTTTATGTTTTTGAGCTTGCGTATCTATCCTTTTTCTGTGTCTAAATATCATAATTAGTTACAATGTTTATGTTGTTTATTCAACATATGCATAACTCCTTCACTGTCAAGGCTTTGGCCTTTAAACAAATTGGTGAACTAAATTTTATTGTGTGCCGGGTGGTGGCCAGGAGCGGAGGCCCTGGCGGACCGATCCCCGGCTGCCAATTGGGACATGGAATGTCACCTCTCTGGTGAGTTAGTGCGTGAGGTTGAGAGGTACTGGCTAGATATAGTCGGGCTCACCTCTACGCATGACTTGGGCTCTGGAACCAGTCTTCTGGAGAGGGGCTGGACTCTGTCTCAGTCTGGAGTTGCCCCTAATGAGAGGCGGCGGGCTGGGGTGGGTATGCTAATATCCCCTCGGCTTGCTGCTGGTACGTTGGGGTTCTTCCCGGTGGATGAGAGGGTTTGTTCCCTCCGCCTTAGGGTCGGGGAACGGATCCTGACTGTCATCTGCGCTTATGCGCCGAGTGGCAGTTCAGAGTACCTGGGTGGGGTGCTGGAAGGTGCTCCACCTGGAGACTCTGTTGTCCTGCTGGGAGACTTCAATGCTCACGCGGGTAACAACAGCGAGACCTGGAGGGGCGTGTTTGGGAGGATCGGCCTCCCTGATCTGAATCCGAGCGGTGTTTTGTTATTGGACTTCTGTGCAAATCACAGTTTGGCCATAACGAACACCTTGTTCAAACAGAAGAGTGTCCATAAGTGCACGTGGCACCAGGATGCTCTAGGCCGCAGGTCGATGATCAATTTTGTAATCGTATCACCCGACCTGCGACCATATGTTCTGGACACTCGGGTAAAGAGAGGGGCTGAGCTGTCAACTGATCACCACCTGGTGGTGAGTTGGATCAGGTGGCGGGGGAGGATGCTAGACAGACCCGGTGCACTTAAACGTGTAGTAAGCGTGTGCTGGGAACGTCTAGCAGAGGCCCCAGTCCACGAGATCTTCAACGCACACCTCCGGCAGAGCTTCAACAGCATTCCGAGGGATACTGGGGACATTGAGTCCGAATGGACCATGTTCAGCATCTCCATTGCTGAAGCTGCTGCATTGAGCCCCGAACCAAATGGTGGACACCAGAGGTGAAGGGAGACACCAGGCTGAAGAAGGAGTCCTATCGGGCTTGGTTAGCCTGTGGGACTCCGGAGGCAGCCGACAGGTATCGACAGGCCAAGCGGAACGCAGCTCGGGCAATGGCTGAAGCAAAAACTCGGGTGAGGGAGGAGTTCGGAGAGGCCATGGAAAAAGACTTTCAGACTGCCTCGAAGAGATTCTGGCAAACTGTCAGGTGTATCAGGAGGGGAAAGCGGTGCTCTACCTGCACTGTGTATAGTGCTGGCCTCTCCCTTAGAGATAGGGTGAGAAGTTCGGCCATCCGGGAGGGGCTCAGAGTAGAGCAGCTGCTGCTCCACATCGAAAGGAGCAGCTGAGGTGGTTTGGGCATCTGACAAGGATGCCTCCTGGGCGCCTCCTGGGTGAGGTGTTCCGGGCATATTGCACCGGGAGGAGGCCCCGGGGCAGACCCAGGACACGCTGGAGAGATTATATCTCTCGGCTGGCCTGGGAACGCCTTGGTGTTCCCCCAGATAAGCTGGAGGAGGTGGCTGGGGAGAGGGAGGTCTGGGTTTCTCTGCTTAGGCTGCTGCCGCCGCGACCCGGCCCCGGATAAAGCGGATGAAGATGGATGGATGGATGGATGGATGGATGGATGGATGGAAATTTTATTGTAAAAAACTTCGTTGTATCCTTTAACCTTAATTAATGTGTCACATGCATTTATGCAAAGCACAATTACAAAAATTAATATTTCCACAGAACATAAAATATTTTAAAAATCCATGGTAGCATATTTAAAGCGAAGCTTTTATATATAGCTTGTAGTTTTACCTTTATCGACCATTTGATGTCTTTACAAGAAACAGTTCAGCAATATATAAAGTGATATCCTCTAACAATGACACAATTTCCTGGCTTCTAACAATTTCAAATATGCAGTGCTGTCCCACTGGAAATGCTTAGAAATCAGTTCTCTTCCCAGCAGTAACAGTTAAAAGGAGGCCATTGTTGTTGTGTCTCAGAGTCTAGAGATCTTCACAGAGGTGTAATAAGTTTAATAATTCATAAGTTGTGGATTCAATTTAGCTTTAAACTGCTTTCATAAGTTATATGGCTGGCTGTTCCTGCTGTGGGGCTGTCACAAGTATAATGGACCCTAAAGGCTGCTCATCAACACACACACGCATGCTTACATGCAAAATATGTGCATGAAAATAAAACTCAAGCATGCTAGAAAATACAAATGTACACTTGCAAAGACATCAGGAATGCTTTCAGCAACTTGGCCATCTCTGCCGCACTGACTGGATGTAAGACAAACTGATTTAGTCACAACTTACCCCCTCGAGCACTATGAATCTGCAGCTCTCATCCTCCAAACCCACATATCTCCAGTGCCAGAGTTTCTGTGACTGAGGTATCAGATCACTACAAACTTGTTTGTCATAACAGGCCTTTGGAAGCATAGCACATCATCTGCTAGCAATACTAGTCTTTTTCAATGGATATACATATCATCTTCACACTGACACTTTTTCTTTTTAAAACCTTTTTTTCCACTGCCTCTCTTCTCGGTTCCCCAACACTTTCTGATAAATTAGTGCCTCCGAGTGAATAATTTGAATGTGATTAGGCTAATGACTGCCGGCACTGTCAGCTCACCAAACAGGTTGAGTTACAGAAGAGGCGTCAGGCCAGATTTCCTCCTGCAGCAGAAGTGCTGGCATAATGCTTACAGCATGAGTATCTTTTCAAGCAGAGACAGTAATGACTTTAGCATGTGCTGGGCAGGTTTTACAGAACAAAGGATGGATGTCATTGGACAAATACAAAGTAATTTTTGTACAACAGGTTTTAAGTTCAGATTCATTGCTCTGTAGCAACAATGGCACAGCTGTTAAATGAAAAGGGCTGAATTATTTTAAATGTTTATTATTTTCCGAACAAAACTAAACAGCTGAACAGAAATTGCAATATACTTATGTTGTTACAGTTACATGTAGCATGCCAACATTTCTTGTCAGCTAAATGTTCACTCAGGATATACTGCAAAAGCAATATGCTACTGTATGTGTGCATGTGTGTGCCCCACAACAGATGTTACATGTTTCACACACACACACACACACACACACACACACACACACACACACACACACACACACACACACACACACACATATATATATATATATATATATATATATATATATATATATTTTTTTTTTTTTTTTTAAATTAAAATAAGTGAAAAACCCATAGTGATGCATTTTTAATGCATGAAGTCACTCACTGTTGGCTGTGTGAGCTGATGAAAAAGTGAGTGACCAAAATAGTTACAATACAGCCTACAGCTCTGTGCTATGCAGAATGAAAAATGAACAAGACACTGATTTTTGTGCCACCCTAAATTAAATTCAAGCCTCAGCCTGGCCACCACCACAAAATTGTGGCATCTCCATTGCAAATAAATGAATGAATAAATTAAAGGAAACAGAAAAAAAGAATTAATGTGAAGAAATAAGACTAAAAAAACATCCATGCACCAAAACGCACAATTATTTGTGTATCAAAGTATCATATTACTTTGATACACAAATAATTGTACTTTTTGGTGCACACACACCCACACACCCACAGACACACAGACACACAGTAGCACATTGCATGTATGCATGCATATATGATATATTTTAAGTGTTTTATGGGGTTGTAGGTCAAAAAATTCTGGGTACACTCTGGGACAGACAAACATTCACACTCACATTCACACCTATGGGCAATTTAGAATGACCAAATATAAATATACTCAGATCAGGAACATGGTAATCGCATGTAGTTTTGTACACTGAAGACTGGTACTAAGTCATGCTGAAAAAAGGGAATCGGCATCTTTATCAAACTTGGGATGGAGGCATGAAGTGCTCTAAAATCACACAACCACAGCAAGCACTTCAAATCATCATGTCTGTGGAAATTTCACACTAGACTTCAAACAACTTTGATTTTATACTTCTTTACTCTTCCTCCAGACTCTAAGATCTTGATTTTGATATGAAATGTAAAATTTACTTTGATCTGTACAGAGGACTTTGGACCAGTAGGCAACAGTCCAGTTCTTATTCTCCAGTCTCTGGTTCAGTGTGGCTTTCAGAGACTATTGTTTAACATATAGTTTGAACCAATATGGAAATATAGTTACTGCTGAAATGACCCAGATGCAGATAAAAGTGTTGCCCAGTTTTAAACTAGATGTATGAAAGTCTTTGATCTGCGAAATGTGGATATTTGCATTTCAAATGGTGAGTTTTGAATTAGCAGAAAACACTTGAGAATATGGTGTCAAGATAGCAATGCAAAAAGTGAATTGGAAAGTAGCAAAGGTTTTGAGCAAAACAATATTGGGGTATTTTTCATGTATCAATACACCAAGCTGATGTTTAGCTTAAACAACTAATCATCTACCTCTCAACCACAGATCAAATCAATGTTGAGCTTCTAATCTGAATTTGATAAGTTGATATTTACTGACAAGCATAGCACTAAAATGAATACATATCATGATCATACTCTGACCTACAGTTTGAAAGCACATAATTAGGAAAACACCTTCCTACACACAATCTTAGTTTAACCATTTCTTTCTTTAGCAATCACACAAAAACACTCAGGGGTATATAACAGTACTTACTAGACACAACACCCCAACAACTTAATCATAGATATACATACAAACATAAATTTACACTCTCTCAAGTACACACAGAGTGGTTTCTCCAAATGTGACAACAAAGTGGATGCATGGGTGACTCTAGGTGTCACCTCGTTGTGCTTATTATTATACACATGCATATACACAGCAGAGCCTCTTATTGGTAAGTTGATGCCACTCATTTAAAAGCAATTCTGTAGAGATCCATCACTGAATATAGAGAGACAAAGGGGTTTGTAACTGCAATGTGAACTTTGTATGTTTTCACCCCTGGCTTTCATTTGTAGTCATGAAAAAGTGAATAATTTCCATAACAAGAGCAAATTTGCATAGGCAAAAATTTGTGACTAGTTGCAGTCTGACCGTAGAGATTTAAGAATTCATCAAAATCTGTAAACTGAAATGAATGAAAATCTGTCACTGACGATATGTTTGGAAGAACACATCAATGCCAAGAATGTAGCAGCACTGTACACAATAGTAAATATTAACATAATAAGGTTTTATTTATGATGTTTCTCCTGGACTAATATGCATAATACACTTGAATGAGCTGTGATTGCAGAGAGCAGCTGCCAGGTATGTTTGTATGAAAGTGGAAGAAGGCTTCATGTGAAAAGAATGCAGCACTACTCAGTCAGGCTTCTCAGGGTGCATAAAAGAGAACACAAGATCCAATTGAAAAGAAGCGAACAGAGTAACTCAGCCTATTCGTTTTGTTGAATAAGAAATTAAAGGTAGAAACGCAAAATGATGACTCCGCAGGGGTCTAAGGTAGAAAACCAAAATGACTGCTCTCCGGGGGTCTAAGTGTTAAAGCAAGCACACTATTATAATCATTCGCTATTCACTAAACCATCAAGTAGGCGTCACAAAACAAATGAACAAGCGTGCTGCTGAAGTGTTCAGAAAAAGAGATACACCTGTTTGTTCAATGCAGGAAAATGAGAAGAAAAAGACAGAAGACAGACTGACAAGTATGCATATTTTCAAACAAACTTACATAAACTAGCAATGACACTTTAACTTTATGTTAATTTTGATTTGCAAGAAAAGCAAAATGCAACGGAAATCCAGGAAATAGTCATTCACATCGTCTATATGTCTGCCATAATTATTTGTAGATTCCTTAGTGTGGCCGACAGGTAATGGGAGACTAACTCAAGAAAGCCATTATCCACGTATAAAGGCCCTTCCCTGACATTAACTGAAGAGTGTCTTGCTGTGAGGTTGCAATGAGTCACCATACATCTATAGAATAATCTTAATATGATGATGTAGTGTATGTGTGTAGTACCCTGTATAACCAGAAACATACAGCTTAACCCTTAAAATTACCCAACTAAGATCCCTTTTAACCTTTCTTCAGACTTCTCAAATTCCAACAAGTCTGGAAGAAAGCTATGCAGCCTTTCAATTGTGTGGTGTTACTCTAGACCATTAGTGGTAATGTTACTAAATATTTTTGCTTGTTTAGGTCACACTACCTTGAAATTGTTACTGCCCTTTAATGATCATAACGACAACAAATGCCAGTGTATCTGAAGAAATAACATACATTTTTCCTCTGTTACATCAAGTTTCAGTGTCACACAAGCACCATAAAAATCAATGACCCGGTCACTGGTATGTCTTTGTTTCACATTCACTGTAGGGCTATTTTGATTTTTTTCTAGTGGACCCTGATTGACTCATTATAAAGAATTGATATCTTCAATAGGAATGAATGGAGATGACAGGTAAGAACAACACAGAAAAAGACTAAAACATCATTTGTTCTGGTCTTTTCATGAAAATTGTTCACAATCTGCTTCTTAGGTCTGATGACATTATCCATTTCCAGGTCCCAACTCTTCTCAGTTACCAAATTAAACAAACACTGTGGTATCACTGAGAGTTAAAAATCGTCCAAATTCTGTCATCTCCAATGAATGGTCAGTGTGGCTGTTCTCCCAGGCGTTACAATGCCGCCCAAGGCCCAAGTGCATTTCTCGGCTTTTAACAAAATGCTATACGTCGCCAGGTGTTTCATCTGATTTGAGGTGTTACCTCCTTTGACAGTATCACAGTATCACCTTAAAGCACTTGTTGCAGGCTGCTGTGTTTGCATCTTTTGCTGTGAAGTACAGCCAGACTTGTGACCGCCTCTCCTTGGGCATTTTTAATCTGTAGCTTTGCTCTAAAAGAACGTACGTACCTGGGCCCACCTACTACGCTTGCAAAGGTAAAATTATTGGCTAGAATTCAAAGTGTATTACATCTCAGGGAAAAAAAAAAGCACCGAAACAAAGCACCGAAATTTGCGCTGCTTTTCGGTCTGATTACTACAGTTTATGTCCGGTACCGGTACCCATCCCTACCTAATGGTAGCCAGTTTAGAACCTCTACAAAGTGTGTGTGAGTGTGTGTAGGGTGTGAGTGTGTGTCTTTGTGACATGCATAGACACACACAGGCTCTGAGTTTTTGAATACTAACGCATCTGATTGCTGCCATTATGATGCTGAATGAAATTGAAGATGTGTAATTGGCTATTGTTCATGACAAAGCTGGTACACAGAGGGATAAAAAAGATACAGAAAAAAACAAAAACTGCAAAATACCGCACATATGAACAGTAACCCTCCCACCCACCCACTCAGTAAATATTAAACAGACGGGGGGAAAAAATGGCAAAAATTGTGTGTTGTACATGTGCACACACAGTTATCCTGACCTGTACACATACAAGTTCTGTCACCTCTTGCACAATTTTTTACACCCACTCTCCAAACACACACACTCTCTCTCTCTCTCACACACACACACACACACACACACACACACACACACACACACACACACACACACACACACACACACACACACAGAGTAGATGTCTCACCCACACACTGAGTGTCTATGGAAGGAACAAGCAGTAATTAGGGTGGTTAATAGCTTGTCTGTTGTGGTAATTGCTGCCTGTATGGATCTGGTTGGAGGGTAGAATAGGGGTGCAGCAGAGGGGTCTCATCAACACTTTAGTTCTAATGGTCTCATGTCTCTCTCTCTCTCTCGCTCTGTGTCACCTCTTTATCTCTTTCTTGCCAAGCTAAACTCTTGCTAAAGTTTATCTGTGACAAACTTTCTAAAGCAGATGACACAGAATATTCATCAGTACAGCATCCATCTGAAATAGACAGTTAACCAAAAGATGTTCTTTTTTGGGTATTTATATTTATTATAATGACCGAAACTGCTATAACATAATTTCTTCCTATAATTTGTTCCTTTGCAAGCTCCTTTGACTACGATGACCTGGATGACTGAGAACCTTCACAGACTTGTTCCTATAATATTGTTTTACTCTCCCAGAGTAAAATGCTTCACTGCTCACAGCCTCTCTTTTTTGCCTCATCAGAAACAAAACATATTTTTTAAGGACATCAAGAACAGTGCTATAAGGGCAAAAAAATGATATTTTTTGTTTTTAAGATCTGCAATTGCAAGAAAAAAGGACATTTCTTCAAGATATGAAGAAAATCAATTCAAGAAGTACAGCTGATATAAGCTATGTAAAGGAGAAATGGCTGGCTTTCACTTCTCACCTGAAGGCTGTATTTTTTTTCTGCATTAAAATATGCCACACAAAAATACTGAATATTTTGCTGAAATGTTTAGTTTATATCATGGTCTCACTGTTAAGCACAGGCACTGTGATACAGAAGTTTTTCTCTGTGGGTTTTAGTGACATGATTAATATACAGGTGTTTTACAAATTAAATCCAGAACAACATTGTCTGCCTGCCAGACAATTCTGATACACGTGTTGCAAATAAAGATGTATCAGCATATTCTTAAAATCAAAACCAATATGTACAATATGTGCTCTGAATGATACAAGATTGAAAGTTTAACATTCTCATGACAGATAGTTTTACTGGTATTGGTATTTAACAATAAAGCTTAGAAAGGCAGGAGATATAACAAGGTAGAAATAAAATAAATTGAAGCAAATATTATATAGTAAAAAACTGAGCCACTCAGATTCCAGTTGTCAGAGGGCCCGGTGGCGCCAGTGTCCGACAGCCTCGCCTCTGTCAGTGCGCCCCAGGGCAGCTGTGGCTACAACGTAGCTTGCCATTGCCAGTGTGTGAATGTGTGTGTGAATGGGTGAATGACTGAATGTAGTGTAAAGCGCTTTGGGGTCCTTAGGGACTGAGTAAAGCGCTATACAAATGCAGGCCATTTACCATTTACCATTTGTACAAATAGGAATTTTTAACGATAAGAAAGGCCAAAAATAAAATTTACTGCTTTTGATTTCCCAACCAAATTGTAAGATTTTAACATTAGTACCTCCAGCAATGTGGAGAATATTGGATATTGCAAAGAAATATTAAGTTATTGAGTAAGGAGGATTTTTTACACCATCATGAAAATGGTAAAAAGCAATTCCATGACTGAACTAAAGATTATTGTAGTTACTGAAATTACAAGCAGGCATCTTCTTACTTCTTGTTGTGTTGAGCTGACAGGGCGATGGTCTTTATCAACAGGAAAAGCTAACTGTAAAACTTGTGAAAATATAGTTAGAGGTTTAAAATCTATATGCATCCTTTGGTATTTTCCTGTGCCATCTGGTGGGCTGGACTGGAGTCTTTGCCAGGCCAATTCTGCCTTATATTTGACACTCCTGCTATAAAAGCTTTATCACAACACACTCTGAAAAACACCGCTGCAAAAATGCACTCCACATCATTCCTAGTCATCTGATTATTGCCATAAAAATACATTGTTGTACGAGATTTGCATTTCAACTATAAGACACATTAAATGTCACCAAATCCACCATAATATGAGGCAAACATCCCTAAAAACATGACAAACAAAGTACTGTTGGATTTCAACAAAGATAGAAAAATCTCACAGATGAAGAAAATCAGGCACAAGGCGAAATCAGCTTGACAGTTGTAGGGCAGGAAAAAGATGTCAAAAACACCTTTGAAGTTACAGTTTTGTTTCTTGTGCCAACACATCTCTGTAGCAGATTCAAACTGATGTTCAGTTAACTAAGTTGAGCTGGTTTTATCAGAGGACCGGCAAAGGAAGAGAAAGAGAAGAGTGATGAAAATGAGAAATAACTGGGTGTTGTGATGTGAAAGACAGTCCCGTCATTAATTAGTCACATGGTTTGATCCCCCGCGCACGCTGCCGTGATGCACCTGGAGTAAGCTGCTTGAGGTAAGAGCATTATCTAACTGTCTAAAAATGTAAATGACAGGGAAGAGAACATAATGTGTTAAAGACACAGTAAGAAATGTCCTGTTCTGTCGCTGAAAATATTCAAAAGCAGTTTTCTATTTTTATTTTTATAAATAGTGTTATTAATTACAAATGATCAGTCTGAACAATTATACATTCAGTAGTCCCTTTACTAAGTCTACCTTGTTAGTGCTGGGTTGGGCCCTTTTCCCCTTCAAAATAGCCTTAATTCTTTGTCGCATAGATTCGACCAGGTGCTAAAAACATCCCAGAGCCTTTTTCAGCATTATACTGGCACGACTAACAAAAGATTTTGGTCTGTATTTACATTACACTGCCGTTCCACCACATCCCAAAAAGGCTCAGTTTGACTGTGGAGACCTTTACGAGACACACTGTGCCCATAAAGATGGTCAATAGTAGTCAGGTAAGCTTAAACAATCCTCAAATTATACTAAAGGACCCATTGTTTACCAAGAAAATATCCCCCTCATTATCTGAATGCTTTAGCAGAAAGCTGGAAACTGTGTTTCCAGTCTTCTGTTCTCCAACATCAGTGAGACTGCTGGAACGGTTGCCTTAGACTCCTGTTCTTGGATGACAGGAGTGGCAGTTGGTGTGGTCTTGTGCTGCTGTAATGCATCTACTTCAAGGTTCCCATCTTGTACATACAGAGATGCTTTTCTGCATGCCTCGGTTCTTCCCCATTTTGATTCTTGGTTTGAACTTAAGCAAGTCGACCTGACCATGTCGACATGTCTAAATGTGTTAATTCCATGTCATTGGCAGGCTTGATATTTGCATTATCTAATGCAAATGTCTAATCATGCTCTTCATAGTTGCACAGGTGTACTTAATAATAGAGGCCAGTGACTGCAGATTACTACTAAGCACTCATGTCTGCATTCTGTTTAGCTGCATTATCGTCATGCTTGTAATCAGAGAACAGATGTCCTGCCAGAGGAGTATAGTTACAACTTGCTGAGCAAAATGCAGTTTGTAGGAAACAACAGAGAAATATGAATGCAACATGCAAAGCTGATAATAATTTCTGACATACTCACTGCCTCACAACTGTCACTGTTAACAGAGGTGGGAAGTAACAAAGTACACATATATTTTCATTGTACTTAAATAGAATTTTCAGGTAACTTGTGTATTTTTTTTACTTTTATATCGCATGTTTTCATAAATGGGTTGTTAAGTTTTTGAGGAGACTGATTATTTTATGTCACTGAATACCTTCTGGATATCAACTCGATTTGAATGTAAATGGAAGGAACAATAAAACTTAGAAGACAACCTTGGTGATCCTTATTGCAGACTAAAGGCAAAAACATATAATTATGGACCAGAATGAATAAAATTTCTGGTGCTACAAAAGAGGAGCAAGCACAAAGGGAATAATCTATTTTCCAAGTTGAACTGTCTAAAACATAAGTATGATCCTTTACATGTTCAGTCTGAAGGTGCAGGTATGAATTAAAATTTGACTCCACAGCACACAAATGCCTTTGAGTCCTCCTTTCCTCCCCTACATAAAAGATGATTAGTAAAAATGGGACTGTCCATCTCAGCCACTGTATTAAGGCTGGTGGGGCCTTTGTATATTTATGGATTAATTCAAAGTGCATGAAAATGCATCAATTTGTTGGAAGACGTACTTGCATAATAATCACCATATATTTATGTGGACAATATTCTTTTTTTTCTTTCCAATAAATAAACTCAAAAAATGAATGACTGCACCTTTAACATGATGATGCTTCGCTCACTTAATTCTACCTACAAAATGCTTTATACTGCTTAGAGGTTGAAAATACCAAAGAGCAGTGAATTTTAGAGCAGCAGCACAAGTTGGCTCATCACAGCCTGCATACAAAATCCACACAATGGAAATTATTATGACTTGTTTTTAAGTGATTTTTCCCCCACTCTGATTTTGGGGTTCCCACACTTACCAAATCCTGACTGTACATATTAAAATTTTTAGATGTAGAGGCAGAGTTTCCCACTTACAATGTAGTCAACAATCCTACTCTTTTTTTTTTTTTTTTTTTAGCTTTACTTGAATAAAGAAGTTGAAAGAGTACTTTAACTTTCACCAATGCATTTTTAAGACACACATCTTAACCTCCCCTTAACTGAAGAATGTCTATACCTTTGTCCACTCTGAATATTAAATTATCGGTGTGGTCAGCTCAGAAAATAAAAAGGATCAAATCAAGCTGTCGGCAGAAAGCCAACATGGTGATAAAGCTCTCATCATACATTTAGTGTATATTTCTGCTTCATATCCTTATCCCTTCAGCAATGGTGAGATTGAATCAGCCCCACAAAACAGTGCAAACAGCAAAAAAAGTGAAAAACTGCCTATTTGGTCATATTCTAAGAGACATATGAGAACTACAGTATCAAACTACTTAAAAAAAATAAAGTAAAATGTTTTTTGTCACAGTCTTTTAAAATATGCAGTGTTAGGGAACTTAACTTTTCCGTTTTAATCTTCTGTAATAATGAATCTAAATTACAGCAATAACTCAAAGCATGCAGTGAAATACGAAACCTCTGTCTGTATCTACATAAAACTAAAAGAAATAAAAGCAGCTTTGTGAGTCTCACTACATTGTTATCATCTTGGTTAGTCTCTGAGGCCATTTCACAGAATATATCTCCCACTATGTTCATTCGTGCATGAAATAGGATGGTGCTCACCTTATTAATACTCCTGATGCATCTCGTTAACTTTACTACACTAATGTACTGTGTGTTGTAGAGGAATAGAATCAGAAATGTGTTATGCTGATATCATGGTTGATAGTTTTGTTTCTTGGCTATGACACCATGTGGAATACTTCAAATTGAATCAATAGCACATAATCTTACAAAACAATATGATACTTTTTCCAAAAGCATTTATACCACTTTGTGATGTAGCACCAGTAATGTGCAAAAGTGTTCTATTGCTGATTAAGTGGTGATCAATTGGTGACTGTGGGTATGAATATGGGCATAAATAGTTGTCTGATCTGTTCGTCCTGCAGTAGACTCATGACCTGTTCAGGATGCATCCTGCCTCTTGCTCATGACAACTGTGATAGGACCTATGACCATGAATTGGAGAAATAGTTAAAAAAAATATGCATCGATGCATTTGCTTTATTGTTGTTGTTGTTGTTTTTATTTCCTGGGCATGAACCTGACCTCATACAATAGATGTTGATGCATCTTCACTTATCCAAACGTTTTCCACCTTAAAGGACCAAAAATTGCACATACAGTATATAAACAGGATGGACTGGCAGACAGGAGTTTGAGTCACATATCTCATTGGGATCTTTTATTTATTTATTTTAATGAAACTACTTAAGTTTAAGCAATGAAACGTACTTAGTTTGGTTTAGGCAATGCAAAATACTTGGCTTGGTTAAGTCAGTTTAGTTGAAATATGTTAGTTTAAAAATTGATTATATATCAGTTTCAAAGTCATGCTAACTCCAAAAAAACTGCATATTTTGGGTCTATGTACACTGATTGTTTTTAGGGATACCTTGCCAAAGGGGCTCAGTTGCACCTGTTCAAATTGGTTTTTTTTAGTTTGAAGCTTATTTTTCACTATAATGCATCCCGTTGGATTAATTCATAATGGCAGAGAGTTATGGACTACGTTATGGACCCTACCAGTCAAGCTAGTTAACCAATGGTAATGTTCACGGATACCTTCCTGGCTCCAACCGCTTCTCCAAATGTGGTCAAATCAGATTCAATAAGTCCTATGCATAAGACTTTAAAATGATACTTCACAAAACAGCAGATGATGTCACCGTAGCTACAGCCATCTTATTATACAGTCTATGGTTAACACATATTAACCATGATGAAGAACCAAATCTTATCTTTGCTCTGCATCATACAGTATATATGAACATGATCGTTTAAGGTATACCTGAATTCACAAAGTAGTCCTGACAATAACAATCATGGTTTTTCACCAAAGGAGTCCAATTTTGCACAATCTTCCATTCACGGTGAGAATACCACAACACCTAATACAAAAGCATAAATCTGAGACAAGAAAACGGTGACCAAAGAAAATAAGAAAAGAAAAAAAAAGAAACACTCCTATCAAATGTGACAAGCATTGTTGTTTGAATTGAGAATAAATAAATAGAAACGAAAACACACAAAAAAACTATATCAATAGAAAACATGAACAAAGCTGAACACAGAAAAGAGCGCCACCTACAGAAAACTGTTTTTATTATACGAATTCCCAAACAACAGGATGCATCATGGAATTATTGAATGGGAGGCAATTCCTGGGAACTATAGTTCGATCAGCACAACAATGCCACCGATAAATAAATAACGAAGAATACAAATTGCAAAACTGTTGAACGCTCAATCAAATAATTTTCCCTCTTCCACACTCACCGACACTGTTTGCCCCAACGTCCCTTCTCAAGCCACAAAACATGACGGCAGACATTGAGTTTTCCTTATTAGTGTACCATCCAAAGAAAAGGCAGAAAGAGACAAACAGAAGCGATAAGAGGACAGAGAAAAGAAGAGACAGAGGGAGAGATGTGGACTGCCGCGCGCTCAGGGAACACAGAGGCGATGATAAGAGATGACTGGCGCTTACGTTACGACCACTCAAGCCCCAAGAGGGAGGGGGTGGGGGAGAGAGAGGTACACAATGTGAAGGGTGGAAGAGAGAGAGAGAGTAGGATGAGCTTAGGGAAAAAAGTGAGCGAGTATTAAGGCGCAAAAAAAGGAGAGGGAGATTTTGAGAGTCTGTGTGGGAGAGTGAGCAACAAAGAGATAAAATAAGGTGAGAAGGAAAGAGAGTGAAAAACAATTCATTCTATTATGGAAATGCCAGGAGAGAGTACGAGTTCAGTGACTCTGACTATTCATCCATTTAGAGTTCTTTCTCTGAGTTAGCTTGGTTCCTATAATTGCCTAATTTTATAGACCGTGTCATATTTTCGACACAGTTTAGGGCAGTAATACATTGTTTAGTAACACATTTAAGATTAGTTATGGTTATTCTGAGGCACTCAAAAAGACCTTTGTGAACCTGTAAAAAAGCTCTAAGTGATCAGGCAATAATTTAGGAGTGGGGTACTGGTGCAAGGATACAAGCTATTTGTTCTTTGATCATTTGTTACTGGTCTGCAGCTTGTCTCAGTCATCCTTCAGGTCTTTGACAGGTTACATTCCGCCAGAGAAGAATCAGACACCCGGAGAGCCATTTTGATATCCATGATGCCGGCACGACTTTATATTTGTAATTATTTTTGAAACACAACTACTAGAAAATTTAATTTTACTAATGAAGTGTTTCAGTGTTTGAAATTATATTGCCTCCCAAAAGGAAGGGAAGCTTCCCCAGCCTTTAAATAGCACCCCTATCAACTTACATATCTAAATGTTAATGCCTGGGGTGCTTCTCAGCAAATGAAGTTAGCTGGGTAATTCTTCCAACAGAAGAATTAAGAATTAAGTATCTTGGGGTCTTGCTCACAAGTGATGGGAAAAGGGAGCGGGAGATCGAGAGATGCAATGATGCGCACGCTGCACCTATGGTCACGAGCTGTGGGAAGTGACCCAAAGAACGAGACTGCGGATATGAGCGGCGGAAATGAGCTTCCTCCGAAGGGTGACTGGCCTCTCCCTTAGAGATAGGGTGAGGCATGTGGGAGGAGTAGAGTCACTGGTGCTCCACATCGAAAGGAGCCAGTTGAGGTGGTTCAGGCATTTGATAAAGATGCCTCCTGGGTGAGGTGATCTGGGCATATCCCACCAATAGGAGGCCCCGGGGCAGACCCAGGACATGCTGGAGAGATTGTATCTCTTGGCTGGCCTGGGAACTCCTCCGTGTTCCCCCGGATAAGCTGGAGTAGGTGGCTGGGGAGAGGGAGGTCTGGGTTTCTCTGCTTAGGCTGCTGCCCCTGCGACTGGGCCGCGTATCAAGATGGATGGATTCTTCTAAAAGCCTATCATGCATTCTTAACTTACTTTTTTTCTGAGTGAGTTTTACCACACATGATCTTCCCGCAGAAGAAAGAAAATAATGTCAACTAATGTCAACTGATTTTAAAGGCATTAATAAAGCAAAATCCAATTATTTTGTTATTTTATCTACAATGTCATGTTAAGGAGAGACTGTTGTATCGTGGATATTTGTTTTTGTGGACATAGATATAAAAACATATGTGGATGTAACAAAGCCAGGTAAAGAGAAAGAACATAGGGATATGCTTCTAATGAAAAGTACTGAGTATAACACAGCAAACAAAGTAACATGCTACTAGTCGCATTACATTTTTCTGTAACTCACAATTGTAGTGCTGTACTTTGTAATCTCATTACAGTTACCTATCAGACAACCAATGCTGTTAATTGTGTTACAAAGGTTCTTCAATTATCCACTGAGATGGAAAACAATCAATTAAGGGTGTGTTTTTTCCCCTGAACTACAATCAGATGACTTCTGTTCCTCTCGAGGTAGAATGAAAGTAACAAAGTAATCTACAATGTTTAGGACTGGAGACATTAATAATACTTTCATTTTTATTGCATGAAAGGAGAGCTGGCAGATGGTAGACAGCATGAGGCCAAAAAGAACTATCCTCCACCCTACGACTCAACCTCTGCCAAACAGCCAAAGCTTGATTTTCAACAGGTACCAAAAGCAGTGATATGCAGTGAGACATGTAGCACTGAACCCTTCATTTCTAACTACAACATGCTAATATTTGAAGAATTTAAGAGACATCTTGTGTTTTTCCTCACCAAGAAAGAGCATTGACTCAGTGTGTGGGACTACGCCCTAAGCTTTATATTTTTAACTGGTAAATATGTGGTATTGCATATATCACCTCAAACAGGGATGACAACAAGCAGTGTGTAGTGTTAATATTCAAGAAAGTGTGGACTAAAAGTCAGAGTTACATACAGGGAGGTAAATATTTTTGAGAGCAGTGAGTTTGTGTGGAGGTATAAAAGAAGTGAGCAGTGATTAGAGTGAAACAGCAAGAAAGGACTCCTTCCAGACATCCCACTTCTCCTTCCTCTCTTTTACACTCATATTTTTGTGATACTTCCAAAAAGTCAAAACCCTCAACAAGATTAACTTGCTATATAACTCAAGTTATAAACTATGGAAAATCTAACTGAGAAAAACATGTCCAAAATTTGTTGTTTATGATTATGTGTTAGTTACTGCATTCACGTTAGGTTCAGTTTGTAGAAAGACAGGCACAAAACAATTAGAAAAAAATGTGCAGATATGTTAAATTTAAACATTTCCTCAGGCTTTTTCTAAGCTTCTGAGTTAATGAAAAGCAAAACTTTATGAAATAGAAATACGAGTGCTTAGGCAAAGAAAAAGAAAATATAATCAAGCTAAATAATCGTGAATAAATAATAAATGAAATATAAAGGGTCCCATATCAATTTATTGTTACCTCGTATGTACGTTCCCCCCCTGCATACTTACACTTTATTTTTTCTCTGTTATAGTCCCTTTTCTCAGATCATTTATCTCTCTCCTTTTTTTCTTCCAATCTTCTCATTTTCCTTCTCTTACTTTCTCCAGCTCTCCAGCTATGTGCCTGAGGGTTATTTTGTTTTCCTGCTGTCTACAGTCATCAAAGCAATGCAGAGAAACACACACACATACAGTAAATACAAGCATATTTGGCATGGTTTTACATACATGCATTCACAAATGCTCTGAATGCACAAAAAACATGGACGAATCTATTTGGTGGCTGGGTGAGGGGGGTAGACACTAATAACCGTAGTTATTGCTCTCTCTCTCTCTCTCCCTCATGGCTAGTTAGTTGTGAACGTTGCACGCCCTGAACAGCGTGACCTAGATTCATCCAAAACAGCTCAACCACACATCTTTACATCAGCAGAGGTTCTGAGTCACATTGCTCAGTCTAGTCTAGCTACAAATCACTCAGCACTCGATGCCAGCAAGACACACAAATGTGCACATTTTGTTCCTAGAACAGTTAACCTGGTGGATTATATAACATGCTAACTTCACCATATATACTTTGAGCTTGCTGCTTTGACATCTCCATCAATGTTGGAACAATACAGAGCTGTTCCAGTTTGGTTCCAAGACCATAAACTGAAATTGCATGGCTTCTTCTGGTTCTAAGTTTTAGCAACAAATTTCCAAATCTGTCACACTAAGAAGCGCACAGGATCCTACAATGTGTAGAGCTTTCAGCATCTCAAGGCAGCTTTCATCTTGCGACTGTGGAGCTTCTTAACTTTTAACTACCTCAGAAAACATCGCCATCTATATATGGCAGATTAGTCTTTCCCTGAGTTTTTGCACTCTGTCGTCTCCAGAGACGAAGTGCTGCATAGAGCCCCAGTCAAACCTTGCCAACCCTGCTTTTGGTTACCACTGACACTGCAGTTCTTCTAAACTGCACTGTTCCTCCTCAATATAGAAAAATAAAATAAACAAAAAACACTGGGCTCGAACGCCTGCCTTGTTCTGCTCGTCATCTACTCCAGTGTTGCCCACCAGTGGTTTCAGCCCTTTTACTCATTCTTAAGTAATTGCATACACTTTCAAGTAACAATCTGATCTTTAGCTCTACATTTATAGAAACTGCATTTGTACTTCTGAAGCTTCATCCACGCACACTACATTTCTAGAAACATGGCTTGAGATTAACCCTCTAATCTTAACTGTAAGATTTTGAAGTCAACTAGTCTGTAATACTGTGCTTGTCACAACACCCAAGACTGAATGTTAAGACTTGCTTTCCAATCCGTTTCATTTTGATGAGCCATTACGTTGTGTGTTTTCTATGTAAAAATGTTTGTGCCGAAAGTCAGAAGTAGAAACTTTGGTGTATTCTGTAACAGATAAGCAAGTCCCATCTTTTTTTCTGTTTGTTTGAAGAAACTCATAAAACCATACCATGAAGTATGGTTGCACACAAGCTGTCAGACAAGGTTGAAGTCACAGGGATAACATGATTGTGTTCTTTTTTTCAGAGTAGCTGTTTAGTTGAGCAAGTGCTGTGAGGCTCTAAAAGTTTTGAAACTGGTATGAGTCACTGTTTTCAAGATTACTTTTGGCACTTTTACAATTATTAGAGAACTCAGAGACTGGATTGACATAAAATAAAAGTCCTGGAGTATAACTGAACTCAGAGCCTCGTACAAACACACACACGTAAATTAACACACACTGCTCTGCTGACAGGGCACCATAAAAGTGTATCAGCTGTCACAAAAAAGAAAAAGTCATTGAGAGTGTTGTTGCGACAGAAAACCACAATACTGTGTGCCAAGAAACATTAACTTGTGTAGTTACTTGTGCCATATTTATGCTAAATTTACATGTTTGTTTACCCCAGAATGAAGTCAATCTACATGAGAAAAGCAAACAGGTAAGTAAACTGCTGTCAGCCAACAAGCAGTCATATTAATGTAATTTCATATATATAAATATAAAATCATAAATGAGTCACGCAGGAGTTTTGATGCAAACAACGTAATACACCAGGAGTGCATGATGTTTGCTTGCAGCTGTCTTGTAGTCAGTCAGCTTTTATTGGCCTAACCGGTTTAAGCATTCTTTAACCTCTGGGTGGTCTTGGGTCGATTTGTGCCATTTTTCATTGTTCGTATACACGCCATTTGCACTGTGTTGAACGGAATATAGCCAACTTTCCCAAAAAAAAAGTCTGGTTACATATATTTCAAAATTCCAGTCTGACTCCCTTAAATTAGCTTCAGTGGCTGAGCTACAGATAAACTTACACTATTGGTCCTAGTGGTCGATTTGTGCCCCATTGAAACCCATTATAAACGCTATTTCCCATTCCACGGTCATTACAACCAAATAATGGGCCATCTTCCGAATGTTGGTGGTACTCGGGAGTCCGGGCCTTGGAATTGTATCTTTTGGGAAATATTTGATTTCTTTGTTTTTTGGGGCTAAAAAAACAGTGCGGCCATGTGACGAAACTGGGATATAAAGGGTTAAAATCCGCGAAATGTAATTAAAACTTGATATGAATATTTCAAGGAGAAGTAGGTCTAAAAGATTGGCTAATTTAAAGTGGAAAAAAATATTAATATATAGATATTTTATGGCACTTTTCATGGCGTGGTCGATTTGTGGCTCTAAGCCCAATAGTGTATGCATTTTTCTAGGACCCCCCAGAGGTTAACTGCCATGCTATCATTGTTGAGAGCAAAAATCACATTGATTTTTTAAAATGTGAAGTTTGATAAAGATTTACCTTTTTAAACTCCTTCAAAAATGTCTCCATTTGTAAACAGGTTATAGTAAATTCTTAGCCAAGACAGCTACTGGTTCTTCAGGAATGCCAATGACTAACAGATAGATTCCAGACTAATGCAACTAAATCATACTAAACTAAGTTGCCACGTACTGTGCTTAAACAAAACTGTGTGTACTCCCCTGCTGACCTGAACCCATGCTGCATTCAATGAACGCATCAGTTTGTCTCAGCACCTAAAGTCTTTCTGTCTTGCTCTCTTTCTCTTTCATGGACATGTGCTTTTTTAAAAGCACTCGTAATCAGTATGAATTTCATGATTGTTTGTATTTTACCGCCTAATTGGAGAAGTGATGACACACAGTCCTTTCACGTATTTGTTAATTACTTAACAAAGCCATTTTTACAGATCTACCTGCCACTGAGGAAGCATTGAAGATCTGTGTTGGGACACACACAGCGATCACACTACGTGATCTGTGTCCGAGTCCAGCTGTATTGCAGCATGCAGCAATCATACTAGTTGAACAAATTGCACTCTTGGGGCGAACACGCTTGGGCATCATAGCCTGAGGGTGTGACATTACGCTGTGATGGCTAGGCAGACACTTAAAAACCATGAGATAACATCATACACACCACAAATCATGTTTTCCTGCCCATATATAACACAAGCAGGCTAAGTTACTAAATAGCTACACCCTAGAGGAAGGTTTCCAAAAGGTCTGACCTAAATCTAAGCAAATATGGACAAAAGTAAAACACATTAAAAAAAATAAATACATAAAAAAAATGTGCATCAATTTGTGATGTATAGCACAATATGTTAGTTAGTTTCCCATGCATGAATGAATCCCACCAGGGCATCCCTGTAAGGGCTTTCCTCAAAATTTCCTCCAAAAATTAAAAAAAAAAAAGGGAAGATGAACATACACACTATAGTAAAGAGAGAGAGAGGTGGAGATGGAAGGAGGAAAAATTGTCAAGAATATGACTCATGTAATCTTGCTCCTCCAGACACACACAATCCACATACTCTTGAGAGCACATTTTATGTTGCACATGGTCAGAGTTTTTCCTCAGCTTGCGTTGCACTCGCTCTCCTCTCCTGGTCTGCTTTTCCCTCCTTCTCTCTCTCACTCTCAATCTGTGGGTTTCAAGTGCAAATGAATCCACACAGGATTATGCATAAGTACTTTGAAGTGTCAAATGATGGCCTCCTGTGGCTCAGTGCAGGAAACATGCAAACTGACAGACACAAGTAACATGCAATCTCACACCCATGTGTGTGCCTGTACATGCATGTACTTTTGTACATGGAATGGTCACTTCATATCCACTCATTCACACATACAGTAATAGTATTTGGTTAAGAAAACACATTTATATCTGGATCTAAAGGAAGACAGAGCATGGAAACATAAACATATATACAATTGTCAGCTATCTCACCTGCATTCTTGGACAGGAGTACCACATGCTAGTTAATAATTTGAGTTTACGGAAATGGTAGACTCAAATAACTAAGGTTAACTACTTTTGCCAGCATGCCCGTTTGCTTGTGTAATAGAGATGGTCAAGTGTGAAAAGTTCCTGGTTGAAAGCCTGTTTATTCTATTAAGGTATTTGTTGTCCTAGCAGCTTGTTGCTTGTTGCTATGAAGAACAAATATATGTTGCCACAAAAACAAGGGCAGGTAATTGAACATACACCCACCTCAACTTCTAATTTGACCAAAAGTTAGACTACACGTTAAAGTAATTCCATTTATGCTGGAGAGCATGTTGCTTAATGTTACGTTGGGTTTTTTTTTTGTTGTTTTGTTGTTTTGTTTTGTTTATTTCATAACACAATTTAAAGCTCAGCAATTTGATTTGTTCTGCTGAAATGTACTTTGGGAATCTTAATTTCGATATCTAAGGTTTTTTACCATGGTTCTTGGTAAAGGAATAGTTTTTAGTGGTGTAGTGCAAGCTCAAAGAATAACCTTCAGGATGCATTGTAAGTTTTGTTATTTTCTCTTTTTAATGTAGTTTCAAGATAATGTTGTTTTTGTGTTTGCTATGAGCATCAAATGTATCTGTCTGCTTAACATTTGCTCTCATTTGAAGCCCTGTACCTCCATTTCACTCTCTTTAATTCCAGTTTTCTTTCTCTCTGAGTCTATATCTCCCCCTGCTGTGCATCTCAATTCTATCACTCTAATAGCTCCCTACGCTGCAGGACACAAATGAGGACAGATGGAGACTAAAAATCTGTCTAAGAGCAACACTAGAGATGGAAAATGAGGAAAATAGGAACACAGAAGATTAATACAGGCGTAGAGAAAGCTCTCTTTCAATCCAACTTTGTCCAGCTATTGGTAGGATTTCTTGATTAGCCACTTCTTCTATCAGACATGTCGCCCAGGGATCTATACATCAATGATGGTTCCTCTTCTTGCTCTTCTTCTTTCTCAGGTGTCTGCTGCCTAAGGTATTCATTAAACACGTGATCAGTTATGCTTATCTTCATGATGGACTCATGGATCTATGTTCTTCTGGATAGTGGTTCTGACAGTCACTAGTACTCAGCCTCCCTCCTTCCGCTTAGCGTACAGTCTCATGGTGCCTAGATATTGTCTTTTCCATTCTGCTGGTGGTTGCAACCTTTCTAGTGGGTCTTCATGGTTTTCCATTGCCTGTAGGATTCCCACGTAGCTGTCATCGAAGTCTGCAACGTTGCCTTCTAGTAGTCCAATACCCCCAATCCTGACTACCTTCCCTCTCTTCGTTACCATCCGACTATACTTTACTAGTTTGAATGACATTCTAACGTCACTGTTGTAGATCCTAGTGGTGTGAATCAGTGAATCAATGTCTCATTCACTCCTGGCATACAGCTTGATGTCATCCATGTATAGTAGTTGGCTGATGATTGCTCCATTTCATAGTCAGTATCCATAGCCAGTTAATGATCTGACTGAGGGGATTCAGGTCTATGTAGAACAGCAGTGGGGACAGAGCATCTCCTTGGTAAATCCCCCAATTGATGAGGACTTTTGCAACTGGCTTAAAGGTGGTTCACCACATTCCCATTGACTTCCTGGTCAAGGCTCTTAGGGTCCTGTTGATCTTGTACAGTTCTAGGCATTCCATGATCCATGTGTGTTGCATTGAGTTGTAGGCTTTCTTGTAGTCAGTCCAGGTGGTGTACAGGTTGGTCAGTCTGGTCTTACAGTCTCAAGCAACTGTTCTATCTACCAGTAGTTGATGTCCAGTGTTTCTTCCCATTCCTTTCTGCGTCCCCACTTATGTATTGAACAATGTACCTGTTCATCTTAGCTGCTATGATTCCTGACAGGCAGGTTATTGGTCAGTAGTTTGACGGGACCAGTCCCTTCTGGGGATCCTTGGTGATCTGGACTGTCCGGCCTTCAGTTAGCCATTTTGGGTGTGTCTCATCCATTAGCAACTGGTTCACCAGCTGGAAACCTGCAGTCAGCTGAGACCGAAGAAGTCACTTAGATGAGTGACAAAAACGTTTCTCCCACTGAAAACGCTGCATCCAGATAAACAGAATCAACCTTTTGGGATTTACTTACCTGGATGAGTGAGCATGCATCACGAAATTTATCGAGAAATTAGTTTGATTAGATTTAAAAAATTCTCTACACAAATTCTTTGCTTCCATGTATAATGCACGTCTCACCTGGATTTGCGAGTAAAAACAGACCTGCAACACAAACGTATTTCCAAGCGGCCTATGAATAAAAATTAAAAAAAAAAAAAATAAGCCCATGTAGCTACCAGTTTTAAACAAAAGTATTGATAACACAATGGCAACAGTGATGATGATGCTGGCAGAGTTAAACAGATGGGAAGAAAAGCTAACTTTTTAGCTCCTCCATCCACTGCTGTTTCTTTTACACAGCAAAAAATCAGCAGTAAGCCTCCAGAAGTTGTATTAAAATATGCAGATAACGTGTTAACCTAGGCTGTTACCAAGTTTAAATTATACTGCTTACTGAAGGCTTTCAGATTAAAAGTGAGATGATATAAGCTATTTTATGAATTAAGGTACATTTATATTTAAAAATATAAAAATTAAAGCTTTTCTCTCAAGCCAGTAAAAATGTACATGGACCATTAAACTAACCTGAGGGTTGTTAAGTTGGACACTGCATTATTATTAATATTAATTAATGACTGCACCATCATAACATCTGTTTTTAGCAACACAATACTGAAAGAGCATATGGGAGAAGGATGCAACCCATAACGGCAATGCTCAGTGGCTAGTCTGAGGGCAGACCACAGCGACCTCCCCGAACAGGGTCCAGTAACCATCACAGTGACAGATATTCAAGAAAGGGTCTCCAGTATAAAGAGTTGGACAGCACCAGGCCCTGACATGGTTCATGCTGAAGAAGCTGACTGCACTCCACGAGTGCCTGGCAGCACAAATGAACCAGCTGCTAGTTGACGAGAGACACCCGGAATGGCTAACCGAAGGCCGGACAGTCCTGATCCTCAAGGACCCCCAGAAGGGACCGGTCCCCTCCAACTACCGACCAATAACCTGCCTCAGCACCACGTGGAAGCTCCTGTCAGGTATCATAGCGGTTAAGATGAACAAACACATGGGTCAACACATGAGCGGGAACAGAAAGGGATGGGCAAGAATACCAGAGGTGCAAAACACCAGCTACTGGCAGACCAAGCAGTCAGCCGAGACTGCAGGACCAGACTGACCAACCTGTGCACTGCCTGGATTGATTACAAGAAGGCCTATGACTCAATGCCCCACACCTGGATCCTGGAATGCCTAGAACTATATAAGATCAACAGGACCCTGAGAGCCTTCATCAGGAACTCAATGGGGATGTGGCGGAGTCGGATGATAACAAAGAGAGGGAAGGTAGTCAGAACGTAGGGGATCAAACTACCAGAAGGCAACATTTCAGACATAGAGGACAGTTACAAGCTGGGGTAATAGGCTGGCCAAAGGAGGAGATAGAAGCCACTGACATCAAGACAAAAAAGCTCCTTACCATGCATGGAGGGTTTCACCCCAAGTCCAGCACCCTGAGGCTGTACGCTAAGCGGAAGGAAGGGGGCCTGGTGAGTGTCAGCACCACAGTCCAGGATGAGACAAGCAACATCCACGAATATATCACAAAGATGGCCCCAACTGACAGCGTGCTCAGGCAGCAGAAACCCAAGAAAGTGGAGGAAGGCGAGGAACCGTCATGGAAGGACAGGCCCCTGCACGGTATGTACCACCTGCAGATAGAGGAGGTGGCTGATATCCAGAAATCCTGCCAGTGGTGGGACAAAGCTCGACTGAAAGACAGCACGGAAGCATTAATCATGGCAGCACAGGAACAAGCACTAAGCACAAGATCCATTGAGGCTGGGGTCTATCACACCAGGCAAGACCCCAGGTGCAGGCTGTGTAAAGATGCTCCAGAGACAATCCAGCACATAACAGCAGGGTGTAAGATGCTAGCAGGCAAGGCATACATGGAACGCCCTAACCAAGTGGCCGGCATAGTGTACAGGAACATCTGTGCTGAGTATAACCTGGAAGTCCCGAGGTCAAAATGGGAGATGCCCCCAAGGGTGGTGGAGAATGACCGAGCTAAGATCCTGTGGGACTTCCAGATACAGACGGACAAAATGGTGGTGGCTAACCAACCAGAGATAGTGGTGTTAGACAAACAGAAGAAGACGGCCATAGTGATTGATGTAGCGGTTCCGAATGACAGCAACATCAGGAAGAAGGAACACGAGAAGCTGGAGAAAGACCAAGGGCTCAGAGAAGAGCTCGAGAAGATGTGGAGGGTGTAGGTGAATCAGAGCACTAGGTGCAGTGACTCCTAAGCTAGGCGAGTGGCTCCAGCAGATCCCGGGAACAACAGCAGAGATCTCTGTCCAGAAGAGCGCAGTCCTAGGAACAGCTAAGAAACTGCGCAGGACCCTCAAGCTCCCAGGCCTCTGGTAGAGGACCCAAGCTTGAAGAATTGACCACCCACAGGGGCGAGTGGGGAATTTTTTTTTTCATATATAATTCGTTTTTCCATTTTCACAAATAGTACATAATTACATAACATAATAAAGTGTACAGTTCGGGGCCATAAAAAAACCCCAAAAAACTAACAAACCTCCCCCCCTACCCCCACAAAGCAATAAACAAACAACCCAAAAACAAAGCAAAAACAAAAACAAGCAAACAGACTGAGAACTAAGCACAAAACAAAACAGCAGTTCAGATCAATCTAAAAAATAAATAAAGAATACAGTACAGTACAATACTTACCTCCTATTAATGTAAGAAAGCTTTCCAAGAAGACAAAAAGATCATTTTTTATGCTTTAGTTTAGATTGCGTATATATCTTATTTTATTTGACTTTGACCTTTGACTGTACTAGATATTATTTATATATTTTTTGTGTTTAAGAAATTGTTTTCTTTAAAAATGTAATTTCAATATGGGACGCACATACAATCAGGGGGTTTAGTTTTACGGATTTTGTATGAAACAGCCAGAGGCAGACCCGGTTGATGCTGTCCCTCAACCTCCAAGATTCAGACCAAAAAGAACTTCCAATGTTCAATCTCCACTCATTGCTGAACAATAATCAGGTGAAATCTTCTTAAACTTATTAGACAACGTCCTAAAACGCTTTTTGCACAAATACAAATGCCCAGTGTCTTCTGGACATTCCAGTAACCAGTAGCTTTATATTCATAAAGAATTGGTTATCAGCAGGCAGCAGAAACACAAGACTCACCAGGTCTTCCAAGAGGAACTCACACACCTCCTAGGTGTTCATTTTGTGCTAGGCCTGAGTCCATAAGTCAAGGACATTTTCCAGGAGATGTGAGAAATAGGCAGAGAGCAAGCATGGGAGGAAGCAGTACACTGTCTGCGAGAGAAGCACTCCTTGAAAGTGCCAGTAGTGCAATGTAGGCCTCTGCCTACAACTTGAAAGGAACTGCTTTCTGGTGTACCATTAGGGGCCGAAAACGCCTGGTCTTACTCAGAAAAAGAGACCCCCAAAGCAAATTATAGGGACATAGTTTGTCACTTAACTCATTGTTGTTAAGTGTTTTATAGTTCAAACTTAAAATTGTAATTCTAAAGCTTTTTTTAATGTAGATTTTGAATGCCTTATTTATTAAAAACCTGTCAAATTTAAATTTTGTTTGTTGTATTTTTCTGTTAATAATCCCCAATTACACACTCAGAAAGTATAGTATACCAGATGTTGAAAGAAGTAGTAGTCCTGAAAAAAGGGGCAAAAGTGCATACTCGCAGCATATTTTTTGACACTTCTACAGCTAAAACAACAAAATAATTCCAGGGGTTAAAGGGTTAAACTTAAAAACACTGCAGTTTTAAATTAAGAAACCAATGAGCAGTTCATTTTGAAAGACCTGTGTTTTTTTTTTCTCTGGTGAATATTTATCGTTGCTCATTAACAAGACAAAAGTATTTTCTTTAATCCGATTACTCAATTAATAATAATTGAGTAATTGATAGATTGCTCAATGACTAAAATAATCAATAGCTGCAGCTCGAATATATTTCTAAATATATATGCTATCCCCTAATTGGACTATTTGAATGAAGAATGGGAAACCCTTAAAACTGCATCTGCATTCACCACACATATGCATTGTTGTCCTCCAGCAGTGAGAGAGAGGTGGGAAAACAAGTCGTATCATAGTCTGAACTATAAACGAGCTGAAGGGGACAATAGTGATTCAGTACAGTGAGTTCACTTTAGCAGTCCATTAATAAAGATATTTTTCCTTCAGGTACTGAATAGCGCACTAAGTGGTAATCACTTTAATTTAGGCAACTGGATTTTCAACAAATTTCATTACACTCACAGGCTCAAATTAATCAAAAGAATCAGCTATTACAGCTTGTGACATAAGTGACAGTAAGTGACAGTAAATCAAGAAAATAGTGAAAATTGAGATAGAGATAAAAATGAGACAGAGAGATAGAAGAGAGGAGGAGAGTGCAAATCAGCAGATTTCTGGCATCGCAGCCTAGGAGTCAGGCGAGTCTGAAATGCAAATTAACCCCAAATCTGTTTTCTGCTCTTCCTCTATGGAATCACAGCTTTCTAGCATGCCAGCTTCCCTACCTGTCAGTCCTCTCATAATTCACTCTTCATTCCTCCCTCTGCTCATCCTTTTTTATTGTGCCCCTTTTCCTCTCTCTCCGTTTGCAGTGCTCATGTTTCCAATTTAGGTTAAACCCAGAAGTAGAAATGTTTTTTCTAGGTGGATATTTTATGTAGAGAGCAATAATAACTTAAAGAAAGTTGTGTTTTAAATTAATCAGAAGTTTCTTTAAGTCTATTTTTCCACTAATGCTAGATGGCATATTTATTATCTCGGTATTATATTTGTATAGTATTCATATATTACTATTCTAAACTGCTCAAAATAACTCGAGGAACACTTACATAACACATGCAATCTTAATGAATGAAACATTCATGATGAAAATCTTAACTCCATTACACAATTTGTTCAGTGTAAAATCTCGTGAATATAGCAAAGGTCAGTGGAAACCAAGATCATTAGCAGTCAACCACATTCTTTTCTACTGTCCAGATACTCAACTCCCAAGATCTTTCAGCATTTGTGTTTTATGCCTTCCAATCATTGTGGAAAAATGACAGGAATGCATCATTGGAAAACATATATAGTGACTATGGAAAAAAATAGAAATGTTGCTTGTTGACTTGCATGGAAGAAATAGTCACATTAGTCATATAATAGTCATCTAGTCCTGTATTACGTAAAGGACTCTACAAGGGCGAGCCCAAATAGCAGATGAAAGCTTTTTTTTATTTGTTTAAACAACCAAAACATGTTCCCATTCAACTTCTATGAAAATCACTGTCTTCTTGCAAAAAAATGACAGATGAAAAAAAAAACATAATATGTAATCTAATATATATGAAGGCAACACTAATTACATAAAATGTATATATTGATATGAGCTTACTCTACAAATCTACCTATGAAGTTTTTTTTTCATCCTCCAAGGTCTCCAAGGTAAACTTGGTGTTAACCGTTGATGTTAGCATGAGCGACATCTCTAAATATGTTCAAAACATCAACTGTCTTACTCATGAACAGTAATAAAAATGCCCCTGTCATTCATTCTCTCTTTTTCTACGTTCTTTTGAAATATTTCTGCCCATGGTCTCTTGCAACCACGCCTTGAAATAATGAGGCCATAGTATCAAAAGTGTGAAACCTCTGTCTTTGTTTCTCTTTGTCTCCCTCTTGCTGTCTCTTCCTCGTTTTTGCTTTGTTTGTAGGCTGTACATTTTTTTTTTATTATTCTGTGGTGTTATTGTTGTCACTGGCAGCCAACTCAGGGAGCTGAGAAAGGCCAAACAACGGTTTTGAAAAGGTTTCTGAAAGTGCTTCTTGAAAACGTCAGCCCAGGCCCTTATCTGCCTTATACCACCAAACAACACTGGCACTTGTCAGTGCTTCATTCTTCACCCTAACATGCAACACAACCTGCCATTGGTACCTTTCATTTCTGTCTTATTTTGTTTTCCTTCCCTCTTTCTTGCTCTTACATCTTGCTCATGTTCTCCAGACTACCCCCCCCACACACACACACACCCACCTCCCCTCCCTTGGGTATTTAGACCCTTTTTTGGCGTCACCCATTCTCTTCTATTTTACCCTCTATTCTATTGTCTTGGACCGTTATTTCTGTTTTTCTGTTCTTTATTTATCGCCTTTATTTCCTTTTTTGTTTCTCCCATCTCTCTTTTCTGGCCTCAGTTTTATTACCTTAATGTTTGCCATGTATCATACTTTACTTTTTTTTTCTTAGCACTTGTGTCCTGGTATCATGCACAAAACAGGCAAAACTACTGATATTAAAAAATAGAATAGAATAGAATAGAATAGAATAACCCTGTGTTGTCATTGTACACGTACAACAAAATTGTGGAATTATGTATACATCAGAAATAGATACAGCTTTGTTTGTTTGTCCCTGAAGTGCAACCTGAAACTACTTCTCATCAAGTCTGCCAAGATTACACAGCTTGTTCCTGACAGATGGGTGGCATTTTGAAGTGGGGAAGCCATAGGATCCCTTAGTCAACTCTACTAATCATCAATAAAACATATTTTGGTGCGGGGAAAAAGAGTGAGAGTTCAGTAACCGTTAGACGTGTATTGTGTGCGTGGCTAAAATGAAAACAGGCTAATCTAACAGTTTATTTCAGTCCTAATTGTAACCAGAGTGAAATTAAGATGTCCACAGTCAGTGTCTTTCGCACATATTCTAACTTATGCTGGGGTTTAAAAGATTGACTTTAGTAATCAGACCATGTTTGTTTTCCTTTCTGTAAATATCCACCACCTTTAATGGAATACAAAAGAGAAAAATAAAGAGATCACAGGTTTTGACCTGCAGTGGTCAATGTGAGCAGTTTAGTTTTTAATATAAAATCTTAAGGAGTTTAGAAAAAAACAGCTAGATATCAATCTTCACGGCGCTGATCAGGCATGTGCCTGAGATTGCATTAAACCACATTCAGTGTATATACTTGAACTGAAATTTTTATTCAAATAAATAAAAATCAAATCATATGACAAAAAAAATGCATGGATGTGGATGGATGTCACTGACTATTTATCTTAGATTCAATCTTCCAGTTACACCTGGATGGGATCTCCAGCTCCCACGGCCAGCATGGTGCCACTGTGAGTGCGCTGAACAGCAGGTGAGTGCTCAGTGGAGGGTTCTGTCATTTCAGCTGCTTTTCAACAGACTTTCAACAGTTTCTGAGTATGACATTACTGAGCATATTCAATTTTTAGAATAACAAGACAATTTTAATAATTTCTCTGTCTGTCCTAATGACATGTGATGTGGTATGATGTAACCCTAAGCCTGTATGACACCGTCGTCAAGTCTGCATATGTGAAAGACTTTCAGCTCGTTTTGGAAAAACAAGTAAAAAAGTAATATGAAAATCAGAGGTTATCTGCTGCTTGGATAGTATACATTGGACACATGTTCCTAAATTTTATTTATAACAAAAGCCTATTAAAAGTTTCACTTGTTTATCAGTTTTACTTAATGCCTTTTAGTTTATAAGCATTTGCTGCAGAGATAAGTTTGAGGGTCAGAGAAGCCTAATTGTGACAAGAATGTGCTCTTTTTGCAGTCTCACAAATACATCTTTTATATATGTTTTCTGTGCTTGCTATAGTGGAATATCATTTTGCACTAAACATCACTCATTGCTCCCTTTCACTCTCTACTTATCACCTTGTTCTGCATCTCTCCACGGTCTCTGTACCACTCTCTTAATCTTTTCTCATTGCACCAACGCCCTTCTTCCTCGACATCATAACCTTTTTTTCCACCCATCTCCCTGTCTCCCACATCTATGTCTGTCCCTTTCTAACTTTGCTCTTTGGATGCTTTACTTACATGATGAATTATCACTTGTCACTTTCCCGTCTCATTTCCATTTCATTCCCTTCTGTGTCTCCCACGTTCTTCTACAATCATTCCTTAATCTCACTCTCTTTTCTCACCTTATACCCTTTTTCCTCTGTCCTAGACTCAACAGAAAATTGATTGCTTGTTCTAATACCCACATAAATCTACCAACCACAGGTTGTGGCCACACAACTCGTTTTGTAGGATGTCATACTGCCTGGATTATATTTGTGGCAACATTTTTCTACTGTAAGAAGTGACTCATTTCAGTGAGACAGCGGAGGTGGGGTTTACATCCTGAGCCCTATGTGTGACTAATGACCTATTTAGTTCGAAGGACTCGCTCTTGCTGTCTTTTATTGTGTCTTCCTTGTACCTTTCTGGGGTGTTTTATGTCTCATTTCTCTTTTTATTGCTACACAGTCTCTTTTTGTGGCGTCTTCGATCGTTTCCATTTCTGCACTTGCCTTTTTCTCACCGTCTCCATTTTTTGCTGCACGTTTTCTCATCTTTCCTCTTCGCTCCTTCTCTGTTTCACTTACTGCCAGCTTCTTTCTCCATTTCCATCTTTTCTGCTATCTCACCAAATTCGTCTTTTCCCGACTCATCTCTGCCTCTGTTGCTTCACTCCCATTTCTCCTTCTCTCTTCTTCTCCTCATCTCTCGCTCTCTCATGCTTTTCTCTCCCTGCTGGAGGTATAAATAGGACTCCTAATAAAGTGCTAATTAATCTCCGGTGACAAAATCAAAGAAAGCACATCTGCATTGCTGAGAGGCGCAACGGAGGGAGAGAGGGGGAAAGGAAAGGGGATAGACAGGAAGGAGGGGCGAGGCAGGAGAAAGGAGAGAAAACATGCTAATGAGAAATTAGATGTGGAAAGAATTAGAATACAAGGTGAGAGATCGAGAAACAGATTTAGGCTTTCAAGGTTTGGAACATCTTTTGGGAAGTTATAATTTAATCATGTAAATATAATATACAGCCTTGAGAATTTGAACTTCTGTATTCTTTGAAAAAGGAAAAACCAGCATCTGTGTTTCTATGTGTTTCTCAAATCAGGTTGGTATACTCAACTTTATCCATAATCATTTTTGTTGACTGTTTAAGTGGTAATCAAACTAAATCCCAAACTTTACCCTAAATTTTTTTTGACTGCGGTAAGTCTACATGGTAAATATCAACACGTAGGAGTCAGCAGGATGAAATATATAGAAGCATAACTGCTGACAAAATAAATGATGATAGCATTAGCAGTCAGAGACAGAATGAGGTAATATGTTAGAGCACAGGGGTGCAATTATTTTAAAAGAGATGCAAATGGTGAGAAGATACTTCCCAGACCAGTCACTGAACAATATGATGGAAGTGACAGAGAACATTCAGAGCCGTCACAAGGATTTTTAAAAGGATGCAAAACGTGCAGCATAATTTGGAGACACATGACTCATCTATCAACTTTCATCAACTTTCATTTAGATTCAGCAAGCTAGCAACTCCGTACGGTCATCAATCAGACAATTCTTGTAACTGTAATTAAAGTTCACATCCTAACTATGTCTAATTATCATATTTCTATTGTCATTTCATTGCCTTAATGCATTCTTGGACTTGGCACAACATATTGTATTACTCATATTATATCAGAGCAATGAAAAAATGTTTATCACTGAGGGATGAAAAACTTCATATCATATACACCTCATGTACAAACATAAAACCCTTCAATGACTTTAACTTTAAAAAATACATCATTGCAGCTATTATATATATATATATATATATATATATATATATATATATATATATATATATATATATCCATATATATATCCATAGGTCCGTCATCCTATTCATGTAGCCCCTTCCGCCTACATGAATAGGATGACGGACCTATGGACAGCACCAGGGCCCGACATGGTTCACGCCTACTGGCTAAAGAAGCTGACTGCACTCCACGAGCGTCTGGCAGCACAAATGAACCAGCTGCTAGTTAACGAGAGACACCCGGAATGGCTAACCGAAGGTCGGACGGTCCTGATCCCCAAGGACCCCAAGAAGGGACCGGTCCCCTCCAACTACCGACCAATAACCTGCCTCAGTACTACATGGAAGCTCCTGTCAGGCATCATATCGGCTAAGATGAACAGGCACATGGGTCAATACATGAGTGGGACACAGAAAGGAATTGGCAAGAATACCAGAGGTGCAAAACACCAGCTACTGGTAGACAGAACAGTCAGCCGAGACTGCAAGACCAGACTGACCAACCTGTGCACTGCCTGGATTGATTACAAGAAGGCCTATGACTCAATGCCCCACAGCTGGATACTGGAATGCCTAGAATTGTACAAGATCAATGGGACCCTAAGAGCCTTCATCAGGAACTCAATGGGGATGTGGCGTACAACACTAGAGGCCAACTCCAAGCCCATAACACAAGTCACCATCAAGTGCGGGATCTACCAAGGAGATGCTCTGTCCCCACTGCTGTTCTGCATAGGCCTGAACCCCCTCAGTGAGATCATTAACAAGACTGGCTACGGATACCGACTACGGAATGGAGCAGTTGTCAGCCACCTCCTGTACATGGATGACATCAAGCTGTATGCCAAGAGTGAACGAGACATCGATTCACTGATCCACACTACCAGGCTATACAGCAATGACATTGGAATGTCGTTCGGACTGGAGAAGTGTAGTCGGATGGTAACAAAGAGAGGGAAGGTAGTCAGAACTGAGGGGATTGAACTACCAGAAGGCAACATTGCAGACATAGAGGACAGTTACAAGTACCTGGGGATCCCGCAGGCAAATGGGAACCATGAAGAGGCCGCTAGAAAGGCTGCAACCACCAAGTACCTGCAGAGGGTCAGGCAAGTCCTGAGGAGTCAGCTGAATGGTAAGAACAAGATCCGGGCCATCAACACGTACGCCCTGCCCGTGATCAGGTACCCTGCTGGGGTAATAGGCTGGCCAAAGGAGGAGATAGAAGCCACTGACATAAAGACAAGAAAGCTCCTTACCATGCATGGAGGGTTTCACCCCAAGTCCAGCACCCTGAGGCTGTACGCGAAGCGGAAGGAAGGGGGCCGGGGACTGGTGAGTGTCAGCACCACAGTCCAGGATGAGACAACGAACATCCAAGAATACATTGGGAAGATGGCCCCAACTGACCGAGTGCTCAGTGAATACCTCAGGCAGCAGAAACCCAAGAAAGAGGAGGAAGACGAGGAACCATCATGGAAGGACAGGCCCCTGCACGGTATGTACCACCGGCAGATAGAGGAGGTGGCTGATATCCAGAAATCCTACCAGTGGCTGGACAAAGCTGGACTGAAAGACAGCACAGAGGCACTAATCATGGCAGCACAAGAACAAGCTCTGAGTACAAGATCCATAGAGGCTGGGGTCTATCACACCAGGCAAGACCCCAGGTGCAGGCTGTGTAAAGATGCCCCAGAGACAATCCAGCACATAACAGCAGGGTGCAAGATGCTAGCAGGCAAGGCATACATGGAACGCCATAACCAAGTGGCCGGCATAGTGTACAGGAACATCTGTGCCGAGTATAACCTGGAAGTCCCGAGGTCAAAGTGGGAGATGCCCCCAAGGGTGGTGGAGAATGACCGAGCTAAGATCCTGTGGGACTTCCAGATACAGACGGACCAAATGGTGGTGGCTAACCAACCGGACATAGTGGTGGTAGACAAACAGAAGAAGACGGCCGTAGTGATCGATGTAGCGGTTCCGAATGACAGCAATATCAGGAAGAAGGAACACGAGAAGCTGGAGAAATACCAAGGGCTCAGAGAAGAGCTCGAGAGGATGTGGAGGGTGAAGGTAATGGTGGTCCCCGTGGTAATCGGAGCACTAGGTGCGGTGACTCCCAAGCTAGGCGAGTGGCTCCAGCAGATCCCGGGAATAACATCGGAGATCTCTGTCCAGAAGAGCGCAGTCCTGGGAACAGCTAAGATACTGCGCAGGACCCTCAAGCTCCCAGGCCTCTGGTAGAGGACCCGAGCTTGAAGGATAAACCGCCCGCAGGGGCGTGCTGGGTGTTTTTTTTTTTTTTATATATATATATATAGTGGGGCAAAAAAGTATTTAGTCAGCCACCGATTGTGCAAGTTCCCCCACTTAAAATGATGACAGAGGTCAGTAATTTGCACCAGAGGTACACTTCAACTGTGAGAGACAGAATGTGAAAAAAAATCCATGAATTCACATGGTAGGATTTGTAAAGAATTTATTCGTAAATTAGGGTGGAAAATAAGTATTTGGTCACCTCAAACAAGGAAAATCTCTGGCTCTCACAGACCTGTAACGTCTTCTGTAAGAAGCTTTTCTGTCCCCCACTCGTTACCTGTATGAATGGCACCTGTTTGAACTCATCATCTGTATAAAAGACACCTGTCCACAGCCTCAAACAGTCAGACTCCAAACTCCGTCATGGCCAAGACCAAAGAGCTTTCGAAGGACACCAGGAAAAGTATTGTAGACCTGCACCAGACTGGGAAGAGTGAATCTACAATAGGCAAGTAGCTTGGTGTGAAAAAATCAACTGTGGGAGCAATCATCAGAAAATGGAAGACATACAAGACCACTGATAATCTCCCTCGATCTGGGGCTCCACGCAAGATCTCATCCCGTGGGGTCAAAATGATCATGAGAACGGTGAGCAAAGATCCCAGAACCACACGGGGGGACCTGGTGAATGACCTGCAGAGAGCTGGGACCAAAGTAACAAAGGTCACCATCAGTAACACACTACAACGGCAGGGAATCAAATCCCGCAGTGCCAGACGTGTTCCGCTGCTGAAGCCAGTGCATGTCCAGGCCCGTCTGAAGTTTGCCAGAGAGCACATGGATGATACAGCAGAGGATTGGGAGAATGTCATGTGGTCAGATGAAACCAAAGTAGAACTTTTTGGTATAAACTCAACTCGTCGTGTTTGGAGGAAGAAGAATACTGAGTTGCATCCCAAGAACACCATACCTACTGTGAAGCATGGGGGTGGAAACATCATGCTATGGGGCTGTTTTTCTGCCAAGGGGACAGGATGACTGATCCGTGTTAAGGACAGAATGAATGGGGCCATGTATCGTGAGATTTTGAGCCAAAACCTCCTTCCATCAGTGAGAACTTTGAAGATGAAACGAGGCTGGGTCTTCCAACATGACAATGATCCAAAACACACCGCCCGGGCAACAAAGGAGTGGCTCCGTAAGAAGCATTTGAAAGTCCTGGAGTGGCCTAGCCAGTCTCCAGACCTCAACCCCATAGAAAATCTGTGGCGGGAGTTGAAAGTCCGTGTTGCTCGGCGACAGCCCCAAAACATCACTGCTCTCGAGAAGATCTGCATGGAGGAATGGGCCAAAATACCAGCTACTGTGTGTGCAAACCTGGTAAAGACCTATAGTAAACGTTTGACCTCTGTTATTGCCAACAAAGGTTATGTTACAAAGTATTGAGTTGTATTTTTGTTATTGACCAAATACTTATTTTCCACCCTGATTTACAAATAAATTCTTTACAAATCCTACCATGTGGATTCATGGATTTTTTTTCACATTCTGTCTCTCACAGTTGAAGTGTACCTCTGGTGCAAATTACTGACCTCTGTCATCATTTTAGGTGGGGGAACTTGCACAATCGGTGGCTGACTAAATACTTTTTTGCCCCACTGTATAATGTCATTGTCATGTGTATTGATATATTAAAGGAAAAAAAAGTGTCAGCCACCACAAACCACCAGGACATGTTCAACAGTGTTCTTGAAAGGATTTGGTCATTTGGTCTATTTCAAGCTTGAAATAGATTAAAAATCTCCAAAACCTGATCGTTTGAGTTGAGATCAGGTGATGCTAAATCATCCTGGAAGAGGCTACTCCTCTCAGTATATCTCAATATATTTCACTATATGATGAAGTTTAATTTTGTATTATCTGTAGTTACCTTTCTTTTTATTGAAACAGACTGTCACAGCAAAATGACATTAAAATAATAAAAACTGTTTTTTCCTGTGAAAAAACAAATAAAACCAATAAAACCTTTAACTAAAACAGTTCACATGACCCAATTTTACATGACCGGGCTTTTGCACAGGCCTGATAAATGTGGAGGCTTAAGTCAGGCTGGGCAAATATAAGAAAAAGACTATATAAAACCTCATTTAAATTTCCAGATCATAAATCAAAAAGGTTGAAACAGATGATCCACTGTGATGACACTAAAGGGACAAAAAGGCAAAAACAAGAAATGGCCTAATATACTCATTTTATTTCTGTTCTTTCTACATATTATAAAAAAAAGTATAATTCCTGTAATTGTTTTGACTAAGGATATAAAAAATGATTATTCTTTATTTGCAAAACAGACTACTTGAGAATAGTAGAGAATTATTGGAGAATATGGCACTTTTATAGATTCAAAAAATGAAGTGGACATATTCTTGAACATTTTTTCTTTCATTATTTAAAAATTTAAGAGTTCTTTAAACACTGTTTCCCATTTCTCTCATATATAAAGAGCAGAAGGTCTTTATAAGTGTGATATATTTCCCTTTGGAACTTGCAGATATACTGTTCAAACTTGGAGAAATGTCAGGCACGCTAGAAGTTCCCAGCCAACAGGCAACTTATCAGCAAAATAACCATGAGCTATCTGAAGAAATGATAATCAATTTTCAAAGCTACAGTTGTCCTTAGTTAGTTAGTCCCCGAAGATCATTGTGTAATGGATGTGATGTGACTTCACAGGCAAATCTGAAGGTACCGATATCTTTGATATCTTTTTTATTCTGTCTATTTGGTCTCTTATCTTATTGGACGATGTTGTGTATATACGTTATGTTCACATATGTATGCTTGTGTGTGAATGTGTACAGTTTTGTATATGTATGTGCCAACATATTTGCATGTACATTATATGCTATATACTCTTAAATGTCTTACAATTCTTTTTTAAAATGTTTTCTTTCTATTTTAATTCTTTTATTATATTATCCCTCTGTTCAGCACTTTGGCCGACACTTGATGTCTTTTAAATGTGCTATATAAATAAAGATGACTTGACTTGACTACTGGAATTACAAGTCAGCAGTGAGACATTCTGGAGGAAAGAAGAAAAGAAATAACAGACAACCTGTAGCCCCTGCAGCACTACAACGCTGAGCTACATTGTGGACAAACACCAGATTTTGCATCAACAACTAGAGGGTCTTGGTTTTTTGAGAGTGAACAAAGGAACAGTTTTAACTTGGAGCAATATAGAAAGTGCAAGAGAAATAGGTTCCTTGTTTTGGCAGAGATACATCTTGCTAACCCACAACAGCACAGAGAAGACGATGATCTGAATTTTTTTTTTAATCCTGCCAGACAGGACAGCTCTGAATGCTCTGTTGTGCCAAACACATCTATAATAATAATAATAATCTGATTTTAATTCAGATCTCTGAGCTACAAACAGGGAAAAAAAAATATAAACATTAATGGTTTTATGTGTTTAAACTGTTGTATTATACTTATTGATGTTTTATTTAAGAACATATGTAAGTTAAAGTGTCCTGTAAAAAGCAGATGCTTGAGTCCTTAGAGCATATGTTACAAAGCATACTTTTTCAACAAGATTTTTTTAATGTTTTCTTTTATGGTTCTATTAAAAAAAATAAGTAAATAAATAAAAACAAACAAACAAACAAACAAATTATAGCCAATTAGGAACAAAAACATGCAGTGGTACTTTGCTCATATTCTTGCTGTACTATTGTGAAAAAAAGAATATTATGTCAGTTTTTAAACAATGAAAAAGCCTTTGGCAGTGCTTGTAATGAAACACTGTTTCATTAGAATGTAGCTGAATCAAATCTTTAATGGGGGAGACTCTAAAACAGGAGGAGTTGTTTACCAACTAATGAGGCAAGTGAACAATTAAAATTTTATGATACCCTATGTATAAATACTGATTATTGGCCCATTATGTTACTCTAGAAATTCCAGTTAAAGTAACATCCAATTTAAACTTTCAGCAGTGTTCCAGTTTAAATCTTGCATGGGGCACAATATCTTATGTAAGGTTTAGCAGACAGAATTTAATTTTACATGCCTGCCTAGCTTTGAACTGTTGGAGAGCATCTATCTAATTTAGTCATAGTGTATCTAACTTCAAAATATTAATATATGCAATCCTAATCTGTTAAATCTGGAGTATTTCATTTACTGTACTCTTTAAACTGTATATATTGTGAGTGTGGAAGGCAGTTTAGACTGAGGAAACCGCTGCAGTAAAATATCAGATTTGTTTGCTACAAGTGTCACAGGCTAAACTCTGTTTTAGTTTAGATCGAAAAATAGGGAATATGATGATTTATATTTAAAACTTCGGTGCAGTAAAGCAACTTCGTCTTTCACTTCCGCTGGGTATTCAGATTGTTATTATTGTCATAATAACCCCAGGGTGAGGTGCAGTGCGCCCTGTCAGACCAATAGGCGGCGTTTTGTCCCCATTTGCTTCCCTTTCCACTGCGTCTTCAGACTTCACTTCAAAGCATTAGATTTCCAAATTCATAAATAAATCAGCAGTAGAGGGAGAAAAAAGAAGGGGAAAAAAACTGCATATCCCTCTCCTACCAACACAGACAGAAACGACTGGAGGAGCGTCGCATGCAGACGACTGAACCAACGATAGAAATCCCTGAAAGACGTAATAATATTGCTGCATCGGTGCAAAAACTGAAAAAAGCAGCAGGAGAAAACATCCCAGGAGGCCACTTTAAAACGAACTTTCAGTGCCACGCTGCACGAGGTGACAAATTAAGATCAAAGAAATATTATCCAAGCTTCAAACCCATCAAGTTAAAGTGCCTTGAAACTCAACACTGACTTACAGAATCTTAGAAATACTGCATTACATCGATGAGAGCAAAATAAAAAAATAAAAAAGGCTATAATAAGTATATTATCATATAATCATATCTCAAAACTGATGACTATAGCTATCATAAAGCTCCATCTGTTAGCGAGAAGTGACACGATGAATAAATAACTAACTTTAAATTAATTTTGTTTATATTTTTCTATGATCGATACAAATACAAAAAATACACAGTGAACCATTTACTATCACGAAGATCGAGATACCAAACTGTAAATTTATCGGCATGCTCAACAATTAAAGTCGGGTGACTTATTTGCTCATGTTTGTGGGAGGTGGAGGGTTGTTTTTAGATATGATGTCTAACCAGTAACCCACAAGGCTAAAAGATCGCTCTCTCGGATTTAAAAATATTAATAATGACTGAATTCTATATGTTTCCTGTCTACGATAGCCGATAAAGGAACCACTAACGCCCATATAAAGTGAGAAATATGTGCCCAGTAGGGGAATATTGTGCTACTTGCATCAAGCAGCCTACAAGTCAGAGCAATCAAAATGTGATCGATGGCAACGGACTTGCGACGACAAAGTAGCCCCGGGCGGTCTGGGTTCTTCAAGTTTGCAGAATGCGCAGAAGAGTGAACAAAAAGTCAAGCAATGAAGATTAATGAAATAAATACACATTTCATTTTTTTTTTTTACCTTTTTGCAGCAGCCTTCTCTTCAATATAGCCTGAAGAAAAAGCATTTTTCCCCACACCGGTTCCAGACTGGATGGGTAATTCTCTCCTCATGGAAGAGCAGAGGAGGAAGAGGAAGAGGGAGGCAGAACTTCAGTCTGCATGCACTCCCTCCTGCTCGCTCTCTTTTTCTTATCCTCCCCCTCTATCTCAAAGGGACCCCCCTCCCTGTTGACACCAGCTGAACTGTAGGCAGTGCGCGTGTTTTTAAATACTCCGCAGAAGAGAGGGGGGAAATTAAGAAGCCCTATCAATAATCGACTTTAATCAGGAGTGTTCTCACTCTGGTGCTTCTACCCTGGTTCTGTTCTGATAGAGCTCATCCGTGTTTTCCCATGTTCTCCTCCTCGTTTTCTTTAAGCACTAATTTAATTACAGCATTCTCTCTATCTTCTTCTCTCCCTCTTTCAGTTTCTTTCCTGATTATGCAAAAAAATCGTAGCTCAAAGCCTTCGGGACTTTTGATGTCCTAGTTTTTTTTTTCTTCTTCTTCTTCTTTCTTCTTCTTCTTCTTCTTCTTCTTCTTCTTATTATTATTATTTTTTCCACCCAAAGTGTGTGTCTAGTGGACTTGCATGTATAGCGAGTTTCTCTCTCTCTCTCTCTGTGTGTGTGTGTGTGTGTGTGTGTGTGTGTGTGTGTGTGTGTGTGTGTGTGTGTGTGTGTGTGTGTGTGTGTGTGCGAGCAAGAGAGAGGTGCCATGAAATGTGCGGCCAAAAGATGAAAGCTTCTGCCACTGGAACCCACCACATCATGACTTATTTCTCGGCTCCCCTGTCGTCGGTGATCACAAGTTGGCCAGTGTCGCCTGAAGTGAAATGAAACCGAGGAACACTCTGTCCCTCCATACACAAATCTGCCCTATGTGTCCTTCTATATCATCCTGTTCAGCTTTTCACTTAGAGCAGAACAACATCCTGCGTGGAAACAGTACAGCAGGACCGCAGACAAGTTTTGTGTACACTTGCTGTCAAAATCACACCTGAAAGTGCAAATTTGAGTATTGTGAACAGGTTGTTTAGATGGGGATGAATATATTTTCGAAATCGAGTTACAAATCTGAATTGGAACAATATTCAGTGAATGAAAAAATAAATGCTTGATTGTAAATTTGTAGCTTCATTGTGAAGATATTTTATCCACCTTTATATCCCGTGTATAGAAGCTGCAACACCTCTTTTACATAATCTTGAGGGTGTAACAGGTTTAGAGACCTGCAGACATTTGAATACTTCCTCACTATCCTGAATGTGAGAATCAGCAATTTATCTTACCCTCTGTGTCCATATGTTTTAAAACATATAGTGTATTGTCCCAAATACTTGTATTTCACACAGCAGTGGAGTTTTCAAGATAACTTGCAATAAGGAGATTACGGTTTGGGTGGTATTCATCTAATGTGCACTGTATCCCCTTATGTATAAACAGAAAAAATAGCATACATGTATATTTTATGGTTTTAGACTCACACCTGCAGAGCAAACAACAGAACCTGCAACAACTCGCACAGCTGCGTTCAATCTCTGAGCCAGTCTTTCTGTGAGGCACAAGTTGATCTAGCTTTGACACACAAAGTGACAGTTAAGACATGGGCTGACAAACAGTTTGTGCATCTAGTTTACACCAATCTGCTGTTTCTGCGAGCAAACCACAGAGAAGTGTATTAATATGCGAAATGAGACACTGTGCCACCAAAAAATGTTAGCAGCTTGGAAAAGTCTGGGATTTGAGAACAAAGAAACAAAGTCAGCTGAATAGATTAGACATACGCTTAAAACTTGGTACTGTTTGTCTACAGTCAGAATGTGACATCAGCTGTTTTTTCACTTTGGTGTCACAAAGGGCTGAAACCTTTATATTCTAAGACATACTGTACATTTAGCAGAATGCAATAAGACAATAAGTCCTCACACACACTAGACCTACTGTGTCTCTTTTTAAATTTTTTTACTCAAGACTTAAAAAGTCTTGAGTCCACAAGTGCTTACAGCGGTGAACCTGGACAATCAGTAAATACTGTATAGCTCTGTTGTAATTTCTGTGTACAATTCTGTCATTGAGCTCACAATAACGCACATTTATTAAATGCAGTTAAGCAGAACTCTAGAAAAAAAGAAAATCCTCCAAGCAGGTAAATAACAAAAATCTACACAGCAAAATCTCCAGTGTTAAATTAACACTGGAGAGTGTCTATATGGGTCCACACCTCTGAGTGTTAAATACAACACTTTTGAGTGTTAAATTAACAAAGACTAACACTGAGCAGTGCTGATTTTCTAACACTGGAAAATAACTCAAAATGTTAGAACTATTCCAGTGTTAGAAAATCAGCACTGCTCAGTGTTAGTCTTTGTTAATCTTCAAAACTGACTAGGTTACTTTTAAACATATAACATTTGTGGAAAATTCTTTCTTCGTGCCACAGAAACAATGAAGAGCAGATACAGAAAATGCCATGATATCAAAATGGCACAGGCAGAAGTGAGAGCGTGGAGGCTGGTAAGCAACACGGTTCTTAGAAGAGACCCCGGTCAGTAGTTGATTGAAATAACATTTAAACTGCTACCAAACACATGAATAAGGGCATCTTAACATTACAGTAAGTTTTACCAAAACCATTATATGCTTCACATAGTTGCAGTGATGTTGCATTAGGTTACATTAGACTGCCGGCATAACAACAGACATTAATGTTGCTGTGTCCATCCCCTGCAGACTGAGAATATTTTTGGCAGATTGACTAAATGGGAGACTTTTAAAAATCATCACTTATTCATCCTGTATGATGCAATAATTTCATTTAGTCTTCAGTGTATAGATAGCTCTTGTTTTTTTTTCCATTTCAGTTCTTTTTTTTTTTTTTTTTTAACTTGCAGTGACACAGTACCCAGGAAAGGAGTCAGAAAAGGTTTTGCTGTCTGAGGGGGAAAGTCTTTTCATCTTTTCCTTGGTTAACAGTGAATCATCTGACATGAGAGGTCCTTCGAGAGACAAAGAAAAGATGTAAAAGTCTCCTGGTGCTTGCACTTGCTGTACTTTTTTTTATATATATCTCTCATCCACAAGCGCAGTGCATGACCTACAACTTCATACTAAAAACTGTCAGTTTTTACAGAAACCCAGCATATTTTAGCAATGGTTTAACCCAAAATTTGGCCAGAAGAACTGTGATCTTAACTCACTTTATAAGGCATGTACTGCCAAGTGAGTATCTTTAATGGCTTAAAGAGGTATGGTGAACATACAGCCAGTTTTCAGTGTCAAAAGGTGGCTCTCTTTTTACCTGGTTAGCTCACAATAGGAATTTATGCTTAACACATAATGTGGTCTGGATCAAGTTACATTAAGTCTTTTGGATTAATATTAATATAATTTATCTTCTGAAGGAATATGTTTTATACATGCAGCCTGCAGAGACACACTGCATCTGACTAATACCAACCAAGAAAGCTATACAGTAAAGTTATATTCACAGAAATATGTAAGCAATCAGTTGGTTATGTAGGAAACGGAATTTTACTTTTATCTGGACATAAGCTAAACTGATCATTAGGCTTTGGTTGTGTTTTAATGTATCAGTTTTAACGTTTGAGGGTACTAATATACAGCTGTCTCCAGTACTGAGGTATAAACTAAATATATTTACTTGTGAAGTAAAATGTTCTCCTAGCATTGCTGTCTTGCCTTATTTACAGCACAAAAAATACAATTTGCCAAACATTTTTATTGCCAATTTTTTCACCATTTCTTTAATAGTGCCTACTGCGTACTTCACTTTCTGACTAACATAGACAGCAATAAAGTTCACTCACACACACCTATTATTTCTATCTGGGGGTTTTCAGTTTTGTTAAGCTGTTTTAACTTGTGTTCCCCATAAAGGTTGTGCAGACCACATGAACTTATGCTAAAACCTGGGCACTTCTCTTACTTGTCATATTAAGGAAATACTGATGAGCAGAGAAACACATGCACATACAAAACACAACAATACAAATTACACATATTGCTATTAATTAAAAAAAACTGTCATATTTTATTTTTTCACTCCCCTCCTGGGCTCTCTTTTTGCATTCAGACATCACTGTTCAGTCAGATTACTCACATTTGAAATGATTGATTACAATAGAATATATTTAGAACCTGGCATCTAGTTTCTGAGCTCATCCTTCCGCACATATATGTTACATATAGAAGTTGGGGAATAATGGGTAAAGATTCCTCCCTGGAGCCTAGAGATGGAGTGGTGGAAATGGTGGAGGAATGGAAACAACAGGAAGTGATGCAACAGCAGTGACACTGACATGCCAGAGGGAGAGATGGGAAACTTTGCAGCATAAATAGACCATCAAATTGTTAGGGCACGTTTGATACAAGGAGAAATGCATATTACACATGTAGGATGGACGGGGTTACATGAAAGTAGCTAGTTCACAGGACTGACTGTATTTGTGAAGTAGTATAGCACAAAATCAAAATCAATAACGCTGGCCAAGTATGTGCATGTCAATCTGCTCATTCATCCTTGTCAAAACATTTAGTCTACAGCACCCACAATGCAACTCAAAGCTTGAAAAATTTAAGATTTTGCTGTGTATTATTTTTAGCATTCAAACATATTTTAGTAGAATAAACTCAAGGTGACATAACTTTATCAGCTCCCCTTAGACGTATGGAAAAGGAAGACAGGAAGCATGAGGTAGCGTAGGTTAGCATGTTTCTGTAACAACTATATCAAAATGTGTAATTAGATACAAACCCATACAGATCAAATGTCCTGTTTTACATTTTAGACTATACCTTAGTTTCAGTAACATGGCTCATTTACTCTTTTGGATTAATTTCCCACATCTTTGGATGGTTGAAACACAAACACATGCACACACCTTCTGTCTTTCCCAATTGTAATCAGCCTTTAGACTGGAGCAGACTAAGAGGCCAGCTAAACTATCATACCACTGACCCAATTTTCTGATACAAGGCTCTAATCAGTTTGATATGGCTAAAACATTAGATCCAAGATGATATATAAAACAAGTGCTCCTCATGTTTATTTCATCCAGTCGAACACTTTTGTCTTTCCTCAAGGTTTTTCACACCAAGACAAAGTGAATAAGCCTTAGGTAAATGCAAATGTGGTGAACACAAATGTGCTACCACATTTTGGGAAATTTTATTATTTTTAAGAAAAACATATGTCAGCAATTAAGACAATTATTATTTTACATTCATTACGTGTAGTCCATAACAATTGAGGAGAGTAAAAGTGAGAAATAATAAGCGGAACTGTTGACACTGTAGTCGTTCGCCCGCGGTTGCCTAGAGCGGACCAACTTCCTGTCCTCTCAGATGCAATTCGGGAAAAGACACGAGTGCTCCTGTGATTCTTTCTCTGAGACTCTACCTTTATTTTTACAGGTCAGTATCGTCTTAAAAATACAGTGTATGAGGGTTTTGTGCCTTGTTCTACTTCGGTGTTTACTGAGAGTTATGTTGACACCGCCGATGTAACCTTAAGTGGGGTTTAGTTGAAAATTACTGAAGCGCGGCACCGCAGCGGTGGTAAAGCCGAGCCGCGCAGCCCCAAGTCTCGCGAGAGTTACCGCGAGAGTTCGCCAGCCCGCGGGATGTATTTAAACTTGGTAAACTCCATTTAACAAGCAAATATGTGTGTGTGGTGCTCCAATTTAACTGTAAAGGCCCTGACATCAGATTATTCGAGATTAAAATATCTTATATATACTTTATGGTTCAAGTGATGTGGAAATGTTAAGAATAAGCTAAGAATGAATGTACATTTATGTTGTTACATTGCAAAGTAATACATCCAGGTGTGTTTTGTCTAATCTAGTAAGATTTATGCACTTATATCAGATTTGTGGATAAGCTATTTTGAGTTTGCCCTATATGTGAGAAAGAGCAATAAGACGTTTAAGGCATTATATGCTATCTGCACTGCTGATGTAAATGAGTGAAGGAATAGTGTGGTTAACAGTGTAAACTGGAGAAATGTAATGACCATAGATGCATATATTTGCCAAATGCCTTTTATTTACCTTTTACAGTTATTGAGCATATCTGACAAGTGAAAGCACTGGATGTAAATTATATTTGTTGATCTGAAATAAGAGATGCAATTCGGGAAAAGACACGAGTGCTCCTGTGATTCTTTCTCTGAGACTCTACCTTTATTTTTACAGATTTGTATTCTTTTTGTTATTGTGGTCTTCACATCTGGGACCCGTAACACAAACATTTGTATAGAAACACAGGCTGCTGTGACAGTTGGTCTAAAATTGTTTCCTATAGTTCACTTTTTACAGTACATGCATTTGATGTTACAGAAAATATGCACTAAAAATTGATGCAAAAGGACAAAAGATGTGAGACGTGTGGCTTTTTAGCTGTTGTATGTTCTACAGTAGCTTGCATCAGCCAGTCTATAAAGTCTTCCGTTTCTGCTTTTTGGGGTCACTCAGGCTTTGATATAATATATAATTCTTGCTGAGGATGAAAGTTATGCATGTCTTTCTTATGTGAGCAGGAACTGAATCAGATAAAGTTACAGCTGTAAACCAATGGCATATAAGTTATTAACCTTTAGTCTGCATGAACCAATGCTCTTAGATTTACAAATTCTGCAATTTGGCCGTAGTGACACTTGGATTTATCCTCTTCACCTAATGGATTCTTAACCTTTACAGGATTGCATAAAGACTTTGGTCTTCATGGTGTCAGTGAACTTCGTGTTGGCTGCCTTTACCTTTGATGGTGAACAAGTGCTGAACTCTTACTGTTAACTGAACTGTTACTGTTTTTGTACCCATTGAATCACACAGGACCATGAGTCATAACATGATTCAGAATACGTGAGCAGCTGATGTGGAGGCAGTATTTTCTTTTCTTTTACACTTGCAAAGGTGCAAAGTTAACCTATTAGAACATCCTCTGGACTTTCAGTGTCTGTAGTATTTCTGCACAATGTAATCCAGTATTTCTTCATATGGTTTTATATCACCTCTCATGCCCCGTCATTTTTTCCCCATCAACCTTAGAGGTTTTCATAGCATGATGAATTCAAACTGAATCTAGCCACAGAACAGCTGCTTTTCCTCCAGCTTGAGCTAGATTGATTAACTCTGTCCCACCTGGTATGTCGGGTTGATTAAATCGAATGGCAGCTTCTATTGGAGATAGCAGTTGACAGGAGCAAAGTGTTTAACACACACACACACCTACACACACACACACACACACACACACACACACACACACACACAAAGAGTTAAGGTAAATAGAACTAACTTATACTGACAGGTCCCAGCTACTGACAACTTCCTGTACAACCACTCAGTCTGGCAGGAGTTTAATTTTATTCGACAATCAAGAACCCCTGGTGTAATCTAACAGGACAAGTGGGACTAAAGTCATAATCTAATTGGGCAGCTTCTCCTGATAGGCTGCAATGGCATTTCTGAAACATGCTCAAGGGATGTTTTTTATTCTGTAGGTCAAATAATAATAATAACTTTAGCTTATTACACACTGCTCAGAAAAAAAGAAAAAAAGGCATACTTTTTATTCAAAGCATAGCTTCAAATCAGTTACATTTCTGGGATATTGATCTGGTCAGTTAAGTAGCAGAGGGGTTAGTTGATCAGTTTCAGCTGCTTTAGTGTTCATTTATTTCACTAGTTTTGCATTTGGCTATAGTCAGTGTCACTACTGGTAGCCTGAAGTGATACCTAGACCCTTCAGAGATTGCACAGGTAGTCCAGATCCTCCAGGATGAAAGATCAAAACAGGCAAGGATGTTTGCCGTGTCTCCCAGCACAATCTCAAGAGGTGAAGAGAATGGGTTGCCTCACCGCTCATTGGCTAAACGGCAGCAGTATGCTGATATCTTACGCCGCAGATGTGGCTCCGTTCGTGAGTTCTGCGAACTGGCTGGCCTTTTGTACAGTTGTGTTTTCAAAGTGATCCTTTAATTGTTTTGAGCAGTGTATAATATTATACTTCAGTATATTTCTAACTAATTAGACTGCTCATTCTTGTATACTTTCGGTAAAGATATCATTTGTTTTGGAGTCAACTTAAAAGAAAGGCAGTTGTGATATAGAAAAGTGAGATCAGAGGTCAAGTGTGACATGATATTTAGATGCAAACTATACAGGGAGTGCAGAATTATTAGGCAAGTTGTATTTTTGAGGAATAATGTTATTATTGAACAACAGCCATGTTCTCAACGAACCCAAAAAACTCATTAATATCAAAGCTGAATGTTTTTGGAAGTAGTTTTTAGTTTGTTTTTAGTTTTAGCTATTTTAGGGGGATATCTGTGTGTGCAGGTGACTATTACTGTGCATAATTATTAGGCAACTTAACAAAAACCAAGTATATACCCATTTCAATTATTTATTTTTACCAGTGAAACCAATATAACATCTCCACATTCACAAATATACATTTCTGACATTCAAAAACAAAACAAAAACAAATCAGCGACCAATATAGCCACCTTTCTTTGCAAGGACACTCAAAAGCCTGCCATCCATGGATTCTGTCAGTGTTTTGATCTGTTCACCATCAACATTGCGTGCAGCAGCAACCACAGCCTCCCAGACACTGTTCAGAGAGGTGTACTGTTTTCCCTCCTTGTAAATCTCACATTTGATGATGGACCACAGGTTCTCAATGGGGTTCAGATCAGGTGAACAAGGTGGCCATGTCATTAGTTTTTCTTCTTTTATACCCTTTCTTGCCAGCCATGCTGTGGAGTACTTGGACGCGTGTGATGGAGCATTGTCCTGCATGAAAATCATGTTTTTCTTGAAGGATGCAGACTTCTTCCTGTACCACTGCTTGAAGAAGGTGTCTTCCAGAAACTGGCAGTAGGACTGGGAGTTGAGCTCGACTCCATCCTCAACCCGAAAAGGCCCCACAAGCTCATCTTTGATGATACCAGCCCAAACCAGTACTCCACCTCCACCTTGCTGGCGTCTGAGTTGGACTGGAGTTCTCTGCCCTTTACCAATCCAGCCACGGGCCCATCCATCTGGCCCATCAAGACTCACTCTCATTTCATCAGTCCATAAAACCTTAGAAAAACCAGTCTTGAGATATTTCTTGGCCCAGTCTTGACGTTTCAGCTTGTGTGTCTTGTTCAGTGGTGGTCGTCTTTCAGCCTTTCTTACCTTGGCCATGTCTCTGAGTATTGCACACCTTGTGCTTTTGGGCACTCCAGTGATGTTGCAGCTCTGAAATATGGCCAAACTGGTGGCAAGTGGCATCTTGGCAGCTGCACGCTTGACTTTTCTCAGTTCATGGGCAGTTATTTTGCGCCTTGGTTTTTCCACACGCTTCTTGCGACCCTGTTGACTATTTTGAATGAAACGCTTGATTGTTCGATGATCACGCTTCAGAAGCTTTGCAATTTTGAGACCGCTGCATCCCTCTGCAAGATATCTCACTATTTTTGACTTTTCTGAGCCTGTCAAGTCCTTCTTTTGACCCATAAAAGATTAAAGATTATAAATTATTCTTTCCTTGACTATTTTTTTATGTTCATTGTGTTTCTCTTTCTCCATTTTTCTCCGACCATTATCTTTTTCCTTTTTTGATTGGCTTTGAGCTGGCTGGACATAATCCTCCACGCTATTCGAAATGGGAAAAAAAATACATAAATTTTGCTGGGAAATCTGTATTTTAGACAAATTAGAATTGTTATTGTCTGTTAACTAGAAAGGATTCCAGTGACATGTGTCTAAAAAGTACAAGTTTTTAAAAAAAAAAAAAGTTACATGTTGAGAGATTTCTGCTGTCTACCCATGTGAATAATGGATTAAAGATTTGCTGACTTAAAGGTGTGCTGCTGAAGAGATGAGTACTCTGAATCCAGTTATTCTGCAGCATATCAAATCTCCTATCAAGCCATGGCAGGGACACATGAATAATTTGAATAATTTTTCTTCGCCTGTTCTGATTTTAATCTACTTTTTCTTCTGCCCATTTCTTGCCTCTGTTTCAAGATACAAATACATACGAATGTGTCATATTTAATCATAAAATGTTAAAAAATACAAAATAATAAAGATGGTAAATGAAATAATAATTCAAAACAATAATAAAAGTAATAATAAGCTGCACTTATTCCAGATTATTTTGTTATGTTAAATGAAGTCAGTAAGTAGTAATGAAGTATCATCAGGAGTTATAGTGTAGTGTACGAAAGATTTCTGTTTATATACACAGAAAATAAAAGAGTTGTATCATTTCCCTGGATTCTTGATTATGTCTTAATTTTGGTGTGTGTATAAAAAGCTACTTTATTTCTCCTGCTATGCATATCTATACATTTTCTGCTATTCATATGTTTAATGAAAAATTAATACTTGCATGCATGCAGGAAAAGTTCTGCCACAGTTAATAATGATACCATAGATGAAGACGCACACACCAATTTGCCTACGCATAAACATAAAAAATTCATAGTGAGTTCTGCTAGACCTAATTAGCATCATGGACACGCACTCAATAGATATGTCAGTTCATGAAGCATTCTGGATGTGGTACATGGGGCTTTTTATTTAAATAAAAAGCAAACAAAAAGTGTTATAAAATATAATAACCTGCAAAATGATTTTCTTTCACTGTTCATTTATATATATATTTTTAGAAAAATTCTGGCTGACATGCTGCATTACATGAACCTTCAGGTTTTTCTTTTTGCTTTTATCTGCTGTCCACAGCATCAAACAATCTATTCACTTGTTGTTGTTGAGAAACACCAGTTTAATGCCTCTGTGCTGTCTTTCAGTCCAGCATTGCCCAGCTTTCCTAGCGGCCTGTGGGATCCCCGGGTAGTTGTAGCTATCCTCAATATCTGCAATGTTGCCTTTAGGTAGTGCAATTCCCTCAGTTTCGACTATCTTCTTCCTCTTTGTTACCATCCAAAAACACTTCTCCAGTTCAAATGACATTCCAGTGTTATTGCTGTAGATCCTTGTGGTGTGGATCAGTGAATCGATGTCTTGTTCACTCTTTTTTTTTGGATGACATCAAGCTGTAACAAAATAATCTGGAATAAGTACAGCTTATTATTACTTTTATTATTGTTTTTGAATTATTATTTCATTTACCATCTTTATTATTTTGTATTTTTTAAACATTTTATGATTAAATGTTAAAAAATGTTAAATAGAGGAGGTGGCGATTGCTCTATTCCCTTGCTGACACCCAGAAATCCCACAGTGGCTGGAAAAAGCTGGACTGAAAGACAGCACAGAGGCACTAATCATGGCAGCACAGGAACAAGCTCCAAGCACAATATCATAGAGACAAGTATGCACAATGCTAGATCCCAAGTGCAAACTATGCAAAGATACCCCAGTCCAACACATAACAGCAAGGTGCAAGAAGCTAGCAGGCAGTGCATACATGAAATGCCATAAGTGGCCAGCATTGTATACAGTAACCTCTGTGCCAAGAATCGCCTGGAAGTCCCAAGGTCAAAATGGGACACGTCCCTGAGGGTGGTTAAGAATGACCGAGCTAATATCTTGTGGGACTTCCAGATACAGACAGACAAAGAGATGAATGCTAACCAGCTGGATATAGTAGTGGTGGACAAGCAAAGGAAGATGAACGTAGCGATAGGTGTAGCTATACCAACTGATAGCGACATCAGGAAGAAAGAACATGAGAAGCTTGAGAAATACCAAGGGCTGAGAGAAGAACTTAAGAAGATGTGCAGAGCATTCTGGATAAGTTTCTTAGATCTTTGCTCAGAAGAGCACAATCCTAGGAACAGCAAAGGTACTGTGCAGAGCCCTCAAGCTACCAGGCCTCTGGAACCCGAGCTTAAAGGATAAATACCGCCTGCATGGGCGAGAAGGGATTTTTTAAATATATCCATCCATCCATTCTCTTCTGCTTATCCTTGTCAGGATCGTGGGGGAGTGGGAGCCTATCCCAGCTGTCTTAGGGTGAGAGGCTGAGTATACCCTGGACAGATTGCTGTCACAGCACTAACACATAGAGAAGACTACCATTCGCGCTCACATTCACGCCTTTTTTCATATGTTTTTTTTTTTTTTTTTTTTTTTACTTTCAACAAACAAAGAAGTAAAAATTGTTTTTTGTAATCAAAAGAATCATGCTCTTAATAAGTGGATAAGTTCACTCAAATATATGATCAGTTACTACCTTTAAACAAGTTGCACTTTTGAAAATTCCCAACTGGGAT